>NC_080683.1:100945674-102195674 GCF_030445035.2 Dasypus novemcinctus | reverse complement strand
TAAATCATCTTATGATAAACAAGGGGGAAGTGGCTTAGATCACTTGTACTTTCTCCATTACTCCATTATTTATCAATTTAAAAATAAGAAAAATAATTGTATGTATCAATGAATCCTTATATTAAATAGGAATGCAATGATTTCTCTATTTCTAATATTATTCCATTTAATAGATGCCATTCAAATAAATTTTAAGGTATTATTTGAAATACAGTTCCATGAATTAGAGAGTCAGACATCCTTTAGCACTTCAAAGAATGTTCTAACAAGCTTATAGTACTAAAGATACTACAATACTATAAAGTATTAATAGACTAGAAGAAAATGCATGTGTAGTTTTTCAGTTACACAGGACTGCTACATTTCACTTAGTTTTTGTACCACCCCCCCCACTGGTTTCCTAGAACATTTAATTTTAGTATGTATAAACTCTACAAAATTAATCACCATGTATTGATAATAGTTAGGAGAATCCTTTATTTATTTTCATCATCATGAGACATTCATTGCATTTGGTGAATACATTTTGAAGTACTGCTGCACCACATGGATAGTGGTTTACATTGTAGTTTACACTCTCCTCAGCCCACCCAGTGGGCCATGGCAGGACATACAATGTCCAGCATCTGTTCGTGCGCTACCACCCAAGACAACTCCAAGTCCTGAAAATGCCCCCATATCATATCTCTTTTTCCCTCTCCTTACCCTCAGCAGCTACCATGGCCACTTTCTCCACATCAATGCTATGATTTCTTCCATTACGAATCACAATAGTTCCATAGTAGAATATTAGTAAGTCCACTCTAACCCATACTCTATTCCTCCATCCTGTGAAACCTGGGATGGTTATGTCTACTTCCCCTCTATAGCAAGAGGGGGCTTAGAGAATCCTTTTATTTTGAATCACAATGTACTTTTAGTGTAATCATATAAAAATCACTCAAAGTGGGTGCTAAAGCAAGATCTGAATGGCTCTCATTTCAATCTATCCAAATAACCTGAATCAGTTCCCTTTCACATAAGAGTAATTTGACCAAAAGTCCTTTTCAGCATTTTTATTTTACAAATAAAGAACCTAACAAGCATATTCTTCAAGTTAAAAAACAATTTACCACAGAATTAGAACCCTTAGTCCAAGGATTTACAATCCACTATTTTCTGAATATGATGTCCACCTTAGTTTGTCACAGGATTGCTGATGCAAAGTATTAGAAATGGGTTGGTTTTTACCATGGGAATTTTATTCAGGGTAAATTCTTACAGTTCCAAGGACATGAAATGTTCAAATCAAGGCATCAGCAGAGATGCTTTCTCACCAAGAATAGCTACTGGTGACCCTCGTGTCCTGCCATTGATGAAGATGGTGGCAGATCTCTACCAAGATCCCTGCCTTCCCCTCCAGAATCTACTGTCTCCTGGAGCTCAGCTGTGGGCAACCAGGCATAGGGCTTATCTCTCCAGTCCTGAGTTGCCCCATGGGCCCAGCCTCTTGGGGTCTTTGTGCTTAAGCTATGGCTCCTAGCAACTGAATCCTCTTTCACATGGCAGGATCAAAAATGGCAGCACTCCCTTTCCTTGTGTGTCTCTTTCTCTGTGTCTCTGTTTAGATCAGACCCAGCAAGAGGGTGGAGACTCCACCTGAGTCACGCCTCACTGATGTATTCCAATCAAAACAGTCTCACACCCACAGGAATGTATTAGTTCAAGAACACAATCATTTTTTTTGGTTCTCCAAATTCAAATTGTTACAAGGTCACACGTGTCATAAGTGTTTCTGGGCAATGTGAAAGAATTCTGTCTCCTATAAGTAATGACTGATCAAAAAACAGGGATATTTTCATCACATGCCAGTACCAGCACTGTGTTAAATCTCTCATTAAGAAACTGGACAGTCCTCTCTACCAATGATTTAGAATAAACAAGAGTTACATACCTGAAACAATTAGAGACTATTATGCAAGAATTGTTTAAATGCTCAGTTACATTTTTCCAGATGCATTATAGGAATGTTTAAACGGAAGCAATCATTGGGATCTGGAAGAGTTATAACAGGCTCTTTGAAGAAGCACAATACATTACAAAAGAGGACATGCTTCAGGGAATTGACCTGTACCTAGTCACATGCCTCATTTGACATCATGAGAGATCAATAAAGATAAACCTAGAAGCCCACCAATAAGCATAAAATCCTTTTTTTTTTTTTTTTTTTTTTGGATTATCATCACTAATCTCTTTCTTTCTGTGGCATCTTGGCACCACTCACCCAAACTCTGTTGTCCTCAATAGCGCACATTAATTCACCTTTTGAATCATGCTATTTCCAGTCCCCAAGAAAGGTCAACACCTTCAAAAGCCTCTGTATTCAAACTCCTGCCCTTTCATTACTGATGGGATTTGGAAGTCAATTTTCCAGAACTAAGGATGAGGTGCTGACGCATTAGCTCACTGCCAAGCAGTTTAGGCCCAAGCGCTCTTCACAGTCAAGGGAACATGGGAGCCGAAGTTAGTGTGCCCCAGTTTGCTGGTATACCTCAAATGGAAGTACTCACCCATCATGAGTTAGATTGTTTTGAAACTAAACCTGAGTGGTAGCCTTTCCTGGTATAGTATATTGAAATTTATACTCCAGAAACAAACATACAGACAGAAAACAGGTCATTAATCCTAATCCATTCCTATGGGTATTAAAACTGTTATAAACAGGACCTTTTGCAGATGTTATTTTTAGCTAAGGTGTGTGCCAGCTGAACGAGACTGGGCCTTAATCCTATTACCAGAGGTTTTAGAGAGAGAAAGCTACATGGGAAAAAGCTGGAAGTCCATAGAATCCAAAAGAGTTAAGAAGACATCGCCATGTGCATTGGTTTGTGACAGAAAAGACAAGGACCCACGGGTGGCTGGCAGCCAGTCCCAGAATGCCACAATCTTCAGGAGAAAGCACTGCCTTGCTGATGCCTCGATTTTGGAACTCTCCTGGCCAAGACCTCTCGGTAACTATCACAGGCTCTGTGGTCAAGTCATCGTCCTTCAGTCCTGAGCCTGGCTCAGAGCAGCTTTCTGTCCATCTTACATTTCCACATTTGGAACCTGGGCTTGAGGCCTCATACCCAGGGCCACAGGACTCACCCTAAGTCATCACTCACCTGAACCCATCACTGCATGTTCATGTAAGTCATCACTTACATGAACCCATCACTGCACCACCCAGTAAGTTACTGCCCCAAAGCCCTGAATTATATCCTAGCTCACATGTACTCCAAGAGCCCTCATCTCATGACTCTCATACACAGAGTGGGTGTATCACAACAACTTGAATAGCAGGTTAGTTCTTAGTTACAATGGAGTTAAATAGAAAAAAAAAAATGCCTCTTTACCAGGAAGCATAAAAAGACATTAATAGAAATGATAACTCCTGAATCTCTGTGTAGGGCAATAAACCCATCTAATTGAATGTTGGTGATTTTCTGAGGGATTAGCTCCCATAGTCAATATCCCTGAATGATAGCCCTTCCTTGGACCTTTAGGCCGGCTGCCTAAAATGGAATGGAGAGCAATACATCCTGTTGAAGCTTGTAGCCAGATTCTCCCAGTACTTTTCCATATACTGTTAGGTTAGTCTTCATAATTCATGAACTTTCAGGAATAACCATGTTTTTTTAGACTTCCATGTGGCTGTTTCAGTCCTGTATAAAGTTGAGTTGCTTCTCATATTTTGACATGGTTAATTCATTGATTTTTTTCCCTCCCCCTTGAGATAGTTTCCTCATCTGTTTGCTCATTGTTTTTGCTCATTGCCTATTTATTTTGTTTTTCTTTAGGATGTACCAGGAACCAAACTCAGAACCTCCCATGTGGAAGGTGGGCATTCAACTGCTTGAGACATATCCACTCCCTGCTCACTTGTTTTTGCTCATTGTTTGCTTGTTGTTGTGCTGTTTTTCTTCTCATTTTCTGCTCATTGTTTTTGCTTGATGTCTACTTGCAGTCTGCTTGTTATTTATCTTCTTTAGGAGGCACTGGAAACTGAACCCAGGACCTCCCATGTGGGAGGCGGGAGCTCAAGCACTTGAGCCACATCTACTCCTAATATATTGATTATTTTTTAGAAATTTTTTTTATCCTGCCCCACCCCCATCCCGTGTCCATTCGCTGTGCATTCTTCTGTGTCTGCTAGTCTCCCTTTTGTTGCGTCATCTTGCTGCACCAACTCTCTGCAGGCATAGGCCAGCTTGCCTTCACAAGGAAGCCCTGGGATGTGAACCCAGGGCCTCCCATATGGTAGACAGGAGCCCAGTCAATTGAGCCACAGTCACTTCCCCCTAACGATGATTTTTAAAATACTTACATACATATGAAAATGATGCAATCTTTGTGTATGACAATAACTGAATGTCATTCAGGAAAGGCCAAATGTCAACAGGGAAGAAATCTACCAATCAATATAAAGTTTGAGCAATTCTACCTTACTGCTTCCCACAAAATATATCACCTGTGACAGGATGATTCATTGAGATATAAAGTTGGTTTCTTCTTGCTATTTTTTTCCACCCCAAATTTCAAGCAGGTAGACAGCGTCTTTGTGCTCAGGGAAAGTTACTGGTATTGAGCAGACAGAAGAAGTTGTGATCTTTATGCCAGAGAACAATGAGCACTTGTGGAGTGGATGTTAGCGAGGAAAGTTAGAGAAGAGGCAGATTCTATAAAACAAGGAAGGGGTCAGAAATCTGGGTGCCCAACAACTATCAGGAGCCTGTACTTGATTGCTCTGCTTCCTAATAACAAAGAGCAATCCTCTAATTTAAATTGTCTGTTATGTTGTGACACCAACATCCATATAGCACACTGAAATTTTTATTTTATTTTGACTTTTCCAGCACAGCACATGAAGTAAATGCGTGATAGAAACCCTCTTCTTTTATATTGGCTTGAAACAATCACATTTTAAGAAGAGCTGAGTCCCTAATTACTCATAGATTTATATGTATTTGCATATGTTTTTAAATGTATTTATGTATTCTACTTCCTGAATTTCTTCCAATTGGTGGATAATGAGAAACATGTCCACTGGCTCTTTGTAAACACTAAATGCTAAATAAATGTTTAATTCAATATATCACAATAACAGGAATTATGTATATATCTTTGCAAGTCTATAGAAATCTACTGTTCAGACATTTCTTTCTAAAGAACAGTGTCTTTCAAACCATTTTTCTTTTACACAAACTTCATTTCTCGTGTTCTTTTTAGATTTAAATTACATTCTAACTTCATTACTTGTCCTGCATACACTTTCAAAACTGTGCTAATTCAAAGGAAGCACTCAGCCATCCCTTTGTGTCTCAAGATCTGGAAATCTTCTGAGAAACAATAAGTGGCTTTGTCAGGTAGTGAATGAAGAAGAAATTTAAGTGGTAAGGAATAAATTTTAAGATGTAAAAGAACATTTCTTCAACTTGCACATTATTTAAAATCCAATCATAAGAATGAAGGTGTTTAAAAATTAACATGTCTTTTCCAGAGGGAAATCAGTATCCTAGAAGGCAGCAATAATGGCAGTAATTGATCTTTTAACCAAACAGAAATTCAAATCAAAACAAACAGAACACAAAGAATCCAGTAACATGTTGGTTACTTACAAAGGCTTTAACCCAGGATTTTTCAACCTCAACACTATTGACATTTTGGATCAAATGTTTCTTTGTCCATGTGGCCTGTCCTGTGTATTCTTTAGCAGCACCCCTGGCCTCTACTCACCAGATGCTACTAGCAACCGCCCACTGTCTGTTGTGACACCCCAAAATGTTTCTGAGCACTGTCAAATGTCCCCTGGGAAGTAGAATTACCTTTCTAGATAGTTTCTCAATGGCATTTTCTTCATATGACCATTCACTGAGCCAGAAAGATTTGACTTTTAATGATTATAAAAACAGAAAAAGTACAAATGTGGAACAATGCCTCTATATTGGTATCTGGAAGTAAGGATCATTCCAAATGCAATGTCAGGGATGTTATTTTGGTTTCTTTCCATCTATAAAGAGTGCAATTTGGTGATTAAGGGAATGGTTGTGTTTTGGGATCAGGCAGCCTGAATTCAAATTCCATCTTTAACATTTAGAAGCTGTGTAATTATGTTTAAGTTACTTGAAATGATACCTACAGTCTATATCTTAAAATGACAGATAACAGTTCTATTTCACCTTACTGTAGGAATTAAATGGGATAACATCACTAAAGGGCATGCCATATATGAGATATTCAATCATCTTATGTTTGTAATTATAAATGTATAAATTATCCACAGTTATTAGGTATGTTCTGTCCTTTCTTAGAAACAGAATGTTTTTTCCTTCCAGCTTTTCAATAATAAACTATGGCTGTATTATTTGGAATATCCTTTAGCTCTCTAAAAGTGAAATTTACATTCATTTCAGTTTGCCTTTATGATAAAAAGAGGGTAAATAGGTTCAGCAGTTATAATAACTTCAGCTGTTATTTCAAGTTTTCATCTTCAAGAATTTGACTGTATTCTTTACAATTCATAATATATTCTTTTTTTAAAGATTTTTATTTCTCTCCCTGTGCCCCCTACCTCTGCCCCAGTTGTCTGTTATCTGTGTCCATTCACTGTGTGTTCTTCCGTGTCTGCTTCTATTCTTGTCAGTGGCACCAGGACTCTTTGTCTCTTTTTTTGTTGCATCATCTTGCTGTGTCAGCTCTCCATGTGTGCGGCTGCCACTCCTGGGCAGGCTGAACTTTCTTTTGCGCTGGGCGGCTCTCCTCACAGGGCGCACTCCTTGCGCATGGGGGTCCCTTCTGTGGGGGACACCCCTGCGTGGCAGGGCACTCCTTGCATGCATCAGCACTGTGCATGGGCCAGCTCCACAGGAGCCAAGGAGGCCCTGGGTTTGAACCATGGACCTCCTATATGGTAGGTGGACGCTCTATCTATTGAGCCAAGTCTGCTTCCCCATAATGTATTCTTTACAAGCATAATGATCAAGGGTAGAAAAATATCTATTTTTTCTGTTTCTGTTCATACAACTTCTTTAATCTTATTTGAAAGGTTACCACTTGGAAACACCTTTCTCCTAGCAGTTCTCTTACGCCAATGATATTCATATTCCTGAGACTAAGTAAATATAATGCATCTTATTATTCACTATTATAGTCTAACAGGAAACATACAGAATAAAACTCTATATGCATTATCTTTGCAGTTGACAATGCATTATTGCATAGTAAGTAATGTGTAAAATTATGCTGCTAATTCTTAATTTACAATACATCATTGAAACTTTAATGAAGCAATTACATATTAAATTTCAGAAAGTTTAATCAAAGTAGAAACAATACAAACAAACCAGTCATGTTTTCCAGGTTGCATGATCTTCTATTCTTGATAAAAACATTACTTTCCTCATTTTGCCTGGTTAACATAGGTAACATGCTCCCGGATCCCCCTGGCCTCCTCGTCCCCAGTGACCCAGGAACCCATTCAAATTATTCCTCACTGCCAGGTGACTAACTCAGGAAAAAATGGAGTACACCCCTGGGCTGGACTGAGATACCAGCCAAATAATATCCAATACTGCAGGGCTCAGCTTAAATGTTAGTTCTGCAGGAAACTCTTCCTCAACCTTGACAACCAGACCACATTAACAAGTTTGCTTTCACTCTAACTTTCTTCATATACTTTCCTCAAAGGTAATTAAAATAATAATGTTTAGAAAAACTAGTGTGCAAATAATAAGGTGATGACCAACTTATGGTTCAGCCTTCCCTGGTATAGGATTACTACCTTCTCATTTGTTCTCAAGTTTACCCAGATTGCTGACCTCCTCTAACTCTGTTCCCCCACGATGCCAGTTTAAAGATATGCACTTGACAATTATACATAGCTAACAAACAAATCACGGTTTGAGCAATCACATCACTTATGAAGAATGACAGGCTTGTCTTTTCTCTACTAGGATTATCTAATTTACAAAACCTTCTTATTGGCTACCTACTCATGAAATATATATTTATTTCAGCTCACCTTTAAGTTAAATTATAACAAATTCCAAGATTTTTTAATACAATTATTCTAAGATAATTTTATTGAAATTTCTTGTGTTTTCCTAGCTCTAGATGGCTTCTATAATCGCAAGTATAATTAAGTATCAATACCAAAATAAAACATGCTCTCTTATTTAGTTGTCTTTTCAGGGACTTTATCTATATTCCTGTACCAATTTTCAGTTCAATGAACATTTCTTGAGAGTTAATATGAGTAAGAAACCACTCTTCAGGCCGGGGTTAAAAAAAAACTCTAGTGAAGAAAGCAAACATATAACAAATCATTTTAGTAATATAAAGGCAATGTAAATAAAAATAAATAACTCACTCTGGGGTTCAGTGAAAGATTCCTGGGGAAGACAACGTTAAGAAAGCCTTAAAAGATGAGTATGACTTTTTTCAGTAAGAAAAGTTTTCAGATGTAACCTAATCAGCGTTATAGAGCAACATGGTATTTAACTGCAACTAAAAACAATTTAGAATTAGGGGAGCTTAAGTGTGAGGAATGAGAGTCCCCAAATGAGGAGATCTGTTGAGCCCTTCATGGGCTTGGTCATAAAAACATCAAAATAGTGTAGTTTCCAGATGTGCATCCTGTTGAGAGAGACCTTTTCCAATCAAGATATGGAATGGCCAGACAGATTTCAAAAAGCTAAAGGGAGAAAATGAAATGGCTATTCTTTGACAATTCTACTTGATTGAGAGTTAGACCATCCCAGTAGAAATTTTGGAGAAAACTACATTATAGGAATGGCAATGAGAATCCGGTAGTTCCAATATTTCATTTCAGATTCTTGCAATCAAACAGAGAAGCAATTAGACGTTGCAATTACTTATTCATGTGAAAACTACTATTCCTTTCATTAGATCAATGCTTTGCTTGTTCCAGAGTTTTCCTACGATTTTGCTTTCCAGTCTTTGCCTTCTGTTCACAGAGGAATCATTTACCTGATTTTCCTAGGTTAATAAGATGTTCTTCAAAATCATTTGCAGCCAAGAGATACCTAGACCCAAGGAGATACATATATATATATATAGACACACACTCTATCACATGCATCCATGTATACATAGACTTTACAACTTCAGATTTTTATTTTTCAACCATTAGTACAGCTATTATAACAGTATATTTAACAGGACCCAGGGGAATGAGTAAGCTTTGTTTTTAATGCAAACCAGCTTGTGGAAAAATATGATCACTTCCTATTATATTACAAAGCAATAAAATGAAAAAAGAGGAGTCACCAGGGAACTATTTAATGTATACTGATAGAATTTATCACATAGGAGGGTTGCATACTTGCTAAGGCATGTCTGAAATACAGTATTAGACAAATTCTAGACCTGGCAGTCCTATCAAAATTAAGTAGAATATGAAATATCCATTTGAATATTACTTGTGTTTATATCATATAGAAAATAAAGTTGCAAAGAAAAGCAAAATCCACATTCTACTTAAATGATTACATACATGAACACATTTGAAAGATTGTACACAGAGGCTTTAATAATAATATAATTGCACAAGATTTAATTAAAAAATAAATACATGTAAATAATATATACCTTTTTCAATGCCAACAAAAAGCATTCTGTGGATTCAGAATGCATCAAAAGATTTTACGCAATCTTCTTTAACTGTGACCTATGTTTATCTTACAAATGCAGGCTTGAAACAAGGAAAACACTGATTATTTGTGGAATATCTGAATGGGCTTTAAAAAATCAAAATTTGTAGCCAATGGGCTTCGTTTACTCCCATTTGGCTTATTTTTTTCATGGAACTCATGGTTTAACATGACATCATAAAGGTCAGTAGCTTCTCAACGATACAGATCACCAGGACTAATTTTAAAGAAGAATCCCTAAATTCTTCACCACACTTGTTACAATAACGTTATTAAATAGGTTTTTAAATGTCTCAAATTTACGAAGACATAATCTGAAACTTAAGGAAGTTAAGTATCCTGTTGAAAGTTGCATAGGTGGTAAATGGAGCACGGGAATCTGAGTCTCAGTAACTCTAATGACATGTATCAAAAAGTTAATCTCAAAACTGTCATACAAGGAAGACAATGACTCATAATTTTATAACATTTAAGGAAAGATTATTACTTATTAGGGGAAATGAAGTGCATAAGAAGGTAGAGAATTTTAATTAGGTCTGTTGGATTCTCGAAATTTAGCTCTTAACAACCTCACTGTGTACTTAGAATACTGACATATACTGTCTTGGTGCACATCTGCATCAATAAGCACTTTGAGATGCTTTTGGTTGTTGACGATCTCAAGGGCAAAAGAATGGATGAGACATTGAATTCATGTTTTCCCTGGGCTCCTGCCCAATTTTATAAAGCTCAAATTCTACAAAAGCACTCAAACCTGAGATCACCTTTAGACTCCCTGCCCTGACTCTTAGTCTTCATAAAAATAAACAAACCAAAACAAAAAACAAAGAAAAACACATAATAGGTAGACTCCTATAGATTTCTTTTTAATCTCATGATCACCCTAGAAACAAATGTAAAGACACAATTTCTGAGGCATAAGAAACAACTAGACACAGTTACCGGGTCAATTTTTTACATCAAATATTAACATCAAATAAAATAAAAGATGTTTCAGAATTGGGATAAGACATATGACAATTATAAAAAAGCTAGAAGCCTCTGATACTTTTGATTCTATATGAGGAAATGAATCTTAAGTTAACTTATTATGTGGTAAACCTTTTGTAGAGATCCAAAACACTGTCAATATTCACAAGAGAAGGTAACTCTTCTTAAGTCTACATTGGTGCCAGGAAGCACAGGCTTGAGTACTTTAGTGCTAAGGTGACATGGGCACAGATCATCAATAGGTCTGACCAGACAGAGTGAACCGTGAGGAAGAAAAAACCCCACATCCATATATCATATGCCATGCTTGCAAGTTAAAGTCAGGCCCTTAAAATTGCATAAACACTGTTTTTTGCATTTCAATTCCTTTCTTTTAGATAAGGAAAATCCCAAGAAAACAGATGATGCTAAAAATCCATGCTTTTCTTTGTCTTTTTCTTCTTGGTGTGCTCCATGAGTTTTTAAAATCTTAATTGCTACAGTATTCTCATTTCTTTCCCTGGGTGCTTATAGACTAAGAGAAATAATACAATCAATACACTCATATTTTAAAATTTGCTAGTATCATGGGTTTTATATAAAACTCCATTTATTTAGATTCATATATCAGATGGCTGTACCAAACTATATATATTTCTGAATCATGGTGAAAGAAGGACATATTTTCCCACTGTCTACTTACAGGATTTCTATGAAAAGTTCTCTGAGTATTTTAATAATAACTAACATGTGTTTAAGGTTGACTATGTAATAGGAGCTACTTTAGTTACTCTACATTTATCACTTTGTTCCTCATAATAGATCTATGAAGTAGAGATTAAGCAACATGTTCAACATCACATGGGGAGTAAATAGTGGATCCTGGACTTGAGCCCAGGAAGTATGGCTTTAGAACACATATTGTTAAATATTTGAGTATCATAATTACCCCAATTATCTTGGCAGCAACATTACAATATTAAGTTGCCTGCCTGAAAACTGCACACGGATTCTTCTTGAACTGGGACTATAAGAGTATTTTTCTACTCTTATATCTATCCATGTCCATCTTTCCTATATACATATAGAATTTGTATATTGGAGGGAAAAATTCAGTAATTTTAAGTAAGGTTTAAAACAGTACCCAAACTGATTCATGCAGCTAAGATTTGAATATCTTATCATTTAAGCCAATGAGAATTACGACTATAAGATTTTAAAATTCTTACTGGTAGGAAGCTTCAAGCAGTGATGATAAAAGAAAACAAAATGATGCAAATGTAAGTGGATTAAACAGAGAGAAAAATCAGTGGGGGAAAAACCTTAATCAAGCCAAAGTGCTGAAGACAATAGAGGTTGATGATGTAGAAATGGTTAATCGTTTTATATTTACTGAGATCAGATCTATTCAGGTGTATTTTTTCAATTCTTCCAGTTCTTGGGTAAGTTATTCTGGTAAACCAAGAATATGCAGACTCCAAAGAGTAAAATGAACTCTACATGCAAAATGAATTTTATTTAAATAGGCTTAAACTGTGAAAGCAAGAATTTAAATATCATTCAACCCCATAATGGAAATAGTAAGACCAAAAGAGGTTAATTAAGATTACTAAAGATCACTCTAAAGTTTATTAATGTGAGCTTGAATAATATTTTTATGTAGTGATAGTCCATATTGAAATTCATAGGTCTAATGTGTAGTATCCCACAAAGGAAAGGACTCCAGACAAAATCTTAATATTTCCTTTAAATCCTTTTTTAAGAAATTGGCTGCAAAGGGATTATAAAAGAAGGTATATTATTATGATCTTTAAAATATGTTTATAGAAAATTGTTCCTTATATATTTCCTGAACCCATGATGGTCTCGTATATTCTCATTAGATTTTGTGATGAAACCAATCACAAAGGCATTTTCAATTTTTCATACATTGGGCAAGAAATAAAATAGAAAATATGAATAATTAGAATTTTTAAGTTTTAAAATGCTATTTTGACTCCTTACAAAGGGTACTGAAATATTTTCTCAGGCTAGGGTTGATGATAAATCTGATGCATTCTGTGCTATTATGGAAAATAAAAGAGAAAACAATTATTTTATCTACAGGAAATATATAACTTACTTGGGGGAAAGCAGTATGTCTTGCATACATGAAGAAGGCTAAACTGTTTAAAAAGCAAAATATAGTGAAATTGAAATTTAACACAGCACCCGAGCATTGGAAAAATTAAAATGCAAAGATGTGAACAATATTAAATGGAAGGCGATGTCCTTAATGACTTTACATGTGAGATTGTTGACAGAAGCAGAAATTCAAGGTGAGAAGGAACAAATATTTGGCTGTGATATGGGAAAGGACCAGTAAGAGGATGAAAGTAGAAAGTTTTTTCAAGCCAAGGAGAAAAGATGGACTTCAATGCACATGATAAAGGGAACTGCTGAAGGTATGAGGCATGACATCAATGTTATTTGGGAGACGCAGCAAACTAATACTGAATGGATTAATGAGACCACTTAGTGGGAAAAGCGGTGCTTCTACCAGATGTTCCTCAGAAAGAGAGAAGGTGACTCATTTGTAGTAAATTATTCAATATTTAATAAGGAGATTCTTTTTAAAATTGTAGCTAATTTGTATGAAAAAATATTTTCAGATTCCCATAGTCTTTGTGAAAAAGCAGAATATATCTGTATGAAACAGTTTTCCTCTTGCCCATCTAAGTAGTCCTACCCAGTAATTTCACATTTTATTTTTCTCAAACCTTGTTTCTTTAAGTAGTCACATTCTGTGGAACATATGAAGATGTGGATAAACCAGTATCTGTCATTAATGGAAGACTCTTGCCACCATATCTTATATGACCCAGGCAGCTCATCAAGTACTTATATGCCTGTGTTAATAATCTTCCTAATTCATAGCCTTGGGTTACTCCTTTGTTCTGGGGTATTATTTTGTGGTCTCAATATTTTACGTAGCATACAGCTTCCTTAGGCCTCACAACGTTTGCTTAGGCTTTGCTTAAAATCACTTTGATGTATATTTCACACTAAAATTGTAAACATTTTTACTTTGAGTTTTAGTCTCATAGATCATATCATAGTAATGTGTTATACTAATTTCTAGTTCAAAAATGTATTTAAAATGTAAACTGAATTGTTATGAATTAGATTTTAAGGACTGTTAATTGGAAGAATTTATGGATGATTATCTGATAACAGAAGTCTCTAGCTACCATTTATTACAGCGAACTTCGTGGCAGGCATAGTGCTCTATGTTTCATACTCATTACCTTATTTAATTCTTAAACCAGCCCTATGCAGTGAAGGAACACCCAGGTTAGGGTGTATGGAGAGAGACATTCCAGCAAGCAGGAACCACACAGGCAAAGGCATAGGAAACAGGAAGGTCTGATCTCTTGGCTAAGTGGTACGTGTTTCAACACAGAGGAGCTTAGAGTTCTCGGTTAAAATGGTAGAAGGTATGTGAAACAGGGGTACAAGCCAGAAATACAAAAACCTTGAACTAACTAAAAGAAAGAAGAGGATAATGTCTGCCAGCAGGGACTCTCACTTGTTTACTGAGCACTAGGTGCAAAACAACTTGAGGAGAGAGAATTTGTCACTTTGGCACACACAAAGGACTCACAATAATTGGCTACATAATAGTGCCTTGTGTAGTAGAGTATGTGCTCAATAAATACTTGAATAGAAAATATGAGAACTACCTAAACATTTATCTCCTTATGTTGCTCCTGCTAATAATCTCTGTAAGAAACAATTGAGTGATAATAGCCTGTGTTTACATAATTAATCTTATCCCTACCTTCACAATTCTACTATATGTACATGAAATAACACTGGCATTAGATCAACAAAGTGTCTCATGGCCATTTTTTCTAAATATTCCAATTAAGGTGTGAGAAATTTCACAAACACTTCCTATGAAAGTTTTCTTTCAGTTCAGTGCAACTACCCAAAGAGTTAAGCAATCTATTCTATTGCTAAAATTCAACATAAAAATTTCCCCATTTATTTCAATATAAAAATAACACATGCTATCTTAAATAAACTCTGTCCCTATGCATTGCTATGGTTAATCAATGGTAACTTCAAGATAATTCATATCATTATAAACAGCCAATTTTGAAGTAGTAGGCTACAACTGTGCGCTAAATTTAATTTAATGCAAAATACTGCACATTATCATTTAAGTTGAGAGTAACTTGAGTATCAATTTCAAAATAAATTAGCCATGGCCTAGATGGTAAATATCAATAAAGTCAATGGTGATTGACTGGCTTTGTTTTAACTCTAATCAAAACTATTAAATTATATTATAGTTAACTTATACTGCTTTTATCGTTATTTAACACATTTCATGAAGAAGTAGAAAATATTTTTCAAAATTTAAAGTATTCTTAAAGGTCCAGTAAGGAATATCTACAGTAACATTTCCCATTAATATACTAAGATAAAGTCACATGAAAATGAAGTTTTCTATGTCAATGAATAAAATAGACAAATTAATGAATCTAGGTATTTATATATGAATTTTATGAATTCAATAACATGATACATGCGATTCAGGAGGCTTCAGCACATAAATCCTATTAGATATTTTTGTTAAATACAAACTAATAGTAATAAATAATCAACTTACCATATTATATACTCAATCAATACATCAATATTGTTTTCTTCTTCTAGACTCTGCTTAAATCATTAAATCCAGTGAGTATTTTCTTGATTTCTGCTTGGGGCAGGTTCTAATACTTGCCACAGAATGAACATTAAGAACACCAAAAAACTTTTCAGTAAGCAAACTGGCAGGTGGATGAGTTAATAAGGAACTGATAGAGAAACCTCTCAGATCAATGCCAATTTTCCATTTCCCCAAATTGGAATATTTGCAAATGATCCGAATCACTGTTTCTACAGCATAGGTATCTGAAAGACTGGTTTCTATAATAGAATTCCTTTTTCTGCAAGACACATTTTGTACCATACATCCCTTTGACAACTCTGTTTCTCATTTGCTTTATGACAACTGCCTTTAAGGATGTGTGGCTCTAACATACGCTGTTTATTCTGAAAGAAATTCCTGAAAGCAAAATGAGGAGGCACGTAGTATGAAACACTCTCTAATAATTGTGGTAAATACTTAACCTACACAGATTTGCATTCCACTGGGATAGGACAATTAAGTGGATCCCACTGCAATAAAGTCTTGAAACAGTGTTAACTAGTATTCTCAGCTGTGTTTGCTCTCTCAGTACAGCTAGCACATTTTCCTCCAAAGGAAGTCTCACGCCAGTTAGCCATGTCTACCGCTGCTAATAAGGCATACTAATTTTGTTAAGATACTCAAGGTAAATACAGTACACAGGATGCTTATGTGGGACTCTTTCACTACTATTACATAAGCAATTGCATTTTCATTTCATTCCCTGGATTCACTTTGAACAGCTTTATGTGTGCTACACACACCTGTTAATAGTTACTGTCTACAGAAATCAAACAATGAAAACACTGAGAATACCCACACATAACAAAACAAGAGAATACAAATACATATACCAAAAGGCACACTGCTTATAGCATATTTTGAAGCTATTTAGCTCTCATCAGCTCCGTACTGTTATCTCTAATATCACAGGCTTCTGTGGAAAATCAGAGCCCACCCATGAATATAAACTCAGAAAATAACATCTGGATTTACTAAAATAGATATATTTTATGTATATATATTATGTGTCATATATATATAGTTTATTCTGTCAAATGACCCCCAATATAGTAATTATCATATTTCAAACACTTAAGTCCAATCATCATCATCGTCATTATGAAACTTTCATATCAGGAGGGTGCTGGAAAGGAGCAGGGCAACACTTAGGGCAAATGTGAAAAATGCCTACGGAAATGAATAACTTGAAACCTATTGAGCTTTTTTGAGAATGAAGTATTTCTTTCACTATTAAGAAATATTTCTTTAAATACAAAGAGGTGATTTGATCACTATAACACTGGAGATCTGTAACACTGAAAAGCCTCATCCTATTTGAAAATGGAGGGATTTGAAAGTTGTTGTACCTTTAAACTGCAAGGACACTGTAGCAGTTTGATATTATTGATGAATTCCCAAAAGAATTATTGGATTATGTTTGTAAACTGGTCTCTTCCTCTGGGCATATTAGAGTGTACTGAATTCAGAGGTTTTACTTTTACTTGATTAAATAATGATTAAGGCGTTGATTGGGCCATGTCAGTAGGATGTGAGAAACCTCAACACAGAGAAGGGAGGCTGGAATTTTTGAGCTGGAGCCAGGGAAATAAGCACACAGAGGAGTGGAGTGGCAGAGCCTAGAAAGAATCAAGCCCCACGGAGAGAGAAAAAGCACATCACCTGATAGCTTCAGCTGGCCTTGTGGAGAGAGCAGGGCAGCTGAGCCGAGAGAAACATGCCCCAGGAAGAGAGGAACCCAAGAAGTCTGAACGCTTGCAGCCATCGGCAGCCATCTTGCTTTAACACATGGCAATAGACTTTGGTGAGGGAAGTAACTTATGCTTTATGGCCTGGTAACTGTAAGCTTCTACCCCAAATAAGTACCCTTTGTAAAAGCCAACAGATTACTGGTATTTTGCATCAGCACCCTTTTGACTGACTAATACAGACATGACTTGGAATGAAAACAAATTAACAAAAGGGAGAATACAATCCTGTTGGGGATTGAATCATGACCCCCACACAAGGCATGTTCAGGTCCTAAACCCTGGTCCTGTGGGCATGAACTCATCTGTAAATAAGACCATTGAAGATGTTATTAGTCAAGGTGTGCCCAAGCTGAATGAGGGTGGAACTTAAACTGATATGGTCCTTATAAGCAAAGAGAATTGGACACAGAGAAGCTACAGGGAGCAGCCACAAGATGGAAATCAATGGAACATGGAAGAGATAAGTAAAGACATTGCCATGTGACAGAAAAACCAAAGAACCCCAATGACTGCCAGGCAGCCAGAAGGTACCCATCCCAGGAGAAAGGCAGACTTCTAGCCTCCAAAATCATGAGCCAATAAATTCCTGTTGTCAGGCCAACCCATTGCATGGCATTTGTTTTAGCAGCCAGGAAACTAAAACAGATGATTTTAGTTTTGTAATTGTATCTGGAAAAAGATAATTAAATTGGTACATATATGAAATGGATGAGATTTTTCAAAGTAACTGCTTCCCTTCATATGTGAAAGCAGATTTCCTAAACACATATCTTTTTATTCACAACTAAAATTTATTTATTAGGCATTCATGTAGGGCACTTTGTGGAGCTACTGACACATGATATTCAGGAGGGCAGGAATCCTGCCTTTTCTCTGAAGTATCATAAGAATCTAAAATAATACTTGGAACACAGGCTACCTCTCACTTTTCTGCAAACTTCCACCCCTTTCCATTCCCACAACAGAAAAATACACAGGTTTGTATGTATGTACACTGTATATATCTTTTCTATACGATAGTTCATAACTTGTCACTCAATGTATTTTTGTTAAATGCCAAGTTCAGGGTTGTTTAATTTCTCTTTAACACAAATTATAGTTCTCAAAGTTCTTTCAGAAATAAACCACCAGGAAATTTATGGATTTTCAATTCAGTTGTTGCGATAAAATTTTTTCCAATGCCAACTGAGAAGCATAAAATAATTTTCTGAAATATAACCATAATGTATTAAAATAAAACCTTTTCCTGAGTTTAGTTTCACATCATTGAGGATGACACTGTGTCAGTTTCTCCCTACAAAATACATTATTTACAGCATTTGTGATTCACTTATAAAATGCATGCGGAAAATTGACATGTAAGATCCTGGTGTGAGCCTCCTTTTAACAAATTTTAAAATCTTTCAGTAAATATCATCATAACATTTACCTGCTGTGTACTGCTTTTTGGTGGAAAATGCTCTTTGGGTGTCTCAGCAGGATTAGCAGATTTTCTAGCGCAGAGATATTTTTGCTTTTCTTTGTCTATGAAGACAGGAGAAGTTCCTTGTAAATCTTGCTACATTCTTTTCCACTAAGCTTTCTTTTTTGACCCAAAAGGCATTTAACTAGATTCATGTGTGACTGCAATGCAATTACCTTGACTTCAGTTCTAATCATGACAATTTATATAAGTTAGACCTCTGAGTCTTGACTCCTATAAGAGGATGGAAAGCAGTTTCTCTTTTTTTTTTTCTCTCATAGGTTCTCATGGATAAGATGAGGTAGTACATGTGAAAGCATTCTGGAAATCGTCAGGCTTATAGAATTATTAGTTCTACCAAAAACTTGTCATTTTGGAATATAGAGTTATGAGATATGTCCAAAATGGAGGACTTGTCTTTTCCCTAGCCACTCCAGTTTGTTCCTGATCCTTTGTTCCTATCTTGTTGTGATTAACACCCACGGAGTTACTTAAGCCAGACACCTGAAGTCATCTGTTCCTCTATTTCACCTCAGATATAACTGTCCTAACCAGAGAATATTCATTACCCTTCTCTGTGTCTTTTTGGTCAACGCCTTAATCCTTGTCCTCATAAATTCTTGTGCTGGTGACTGCAATAATCTACCTACTGGCTGTCTTATCCAGTCTCCAAATGGCAGCCAGAATGACTTTCTCAAAAGGAAAATCTAATGATGTCACTCCATTGCCTAACACTTTAGCTGTTCTCTGTTTTCAGGATCAAGATCAAAACCCTTATGTTTTATAAGGTTATCTTTGGTTCCCCTCTTCATTAGGATCCAGTTACAAGAGAATTGTAGTTCCTTAAAACTACGTTCTCTCTAAAACATGGATTTATCAACTTAACTTGTATTTAGGTACATATTAGTAACCAGTTATCACAACTTTTACAGAATTTCTCATGTAATAGGAACTGACTACATCTAAATTACCCTGAAATCAATGCAAAGTGTGCATTTATACCAAAAGCTTGTAAAGGAAAGTAACTGGGGAAAATGTAACAAATCTCTGATGTGGTAATCACATTTTGATAATCATTGCTGATAATCAGAGAACTATAATGGAGAGACCACCAACCTTACAATCAAGACCTTGTTGCTTCAGGCCAATTCCTGGCCATTAATTCAGAGTCCAAAACTCAGCTCTGTGCCTCTCCACTCACACTATGGGTTCCACCATGCCACCTCCATGTATAAGGTAGGATGATCTCCCTCTTGCTTTGAGTTCCTAAAACCTTTAAACCTTCCCCATCTGTTTACCTATACTTTGTATTGGCTTTGTTTCCTTTTCCCTCTTGAGAGTAGGGGCTGAATCATATTTACTTCTTTGTTCTGTTTGCCCAGCTTCAATCCTAATACAGTAATCAACACACAGAAGAGGTCTGATCCTTAATTTAAATTTCAATGATATTTACCATAATACACAATTGTATTTGGTCCAACTAGCCAGTCATTCAAAGTTTCTGACCTCATTTTCCTCATCTTGTAACAGGAGGTGTTTCCCGTGGAACATTTAAAGTGCATTATGGCCCTAAACATTAATGGGTTCACATAGACAACTAGCCAGGAAACATCAGAATTTTGATTGTCTTTTCAATAATGACCATGGTATATTTAAACTTTCATTCCATATTATAACTCTGCTAGGAGATTAAACGCAAGTTTACCAAATTACATTATATTTTACTAAAAGTAATAAGTGGTTTTTTTTTTTTTTTTTACTTTCCTCAAGTTCCCTTTGCAGAATACATTTGCAATAGAAAACCAAATTTCTGAGTAATTACCAAGTTCTATATGTAAGGGCTATATTTAGACACTCTAAGACAACACCATTCAATCCAGTAAAAAGCAGAAACAGAAACCAAAACTGTTCTGGAAAAATAATGCAAATTTTATGTACAAACTAAATGAATGAAATGTGAACATTTTAGTAAAGTAGCAATAAACATTTATTTCCAAATGTCTTGTTCCCACACGTCATACATAAAATTGACATCATTACTGCACAGAAATATACCTTACATTTTTTGCAGTTATGTTGGTGTTTTAGTTTCTTAAGCTGCTGTGACAAATAACACAACAGGTTGCCTTAAATAGGAATTTACTAGTTCACATTTTCTGACTAGAAGTCCAAAAATAAAGCGTCAGCAAGACAATACTTTCTCCCAAAGTATGTGGTGTTCTGGTGCTGGTTGTAAGGTTTGCTGGGATTCTTTGGCTTGTCTCTTCCTTGGGTCTCACAGGAGATGTCCTCTCTATTCTCTTCGGTTGGATTGACTTCCAGCTCCTGTCATCTGTGTGGGTTTCTCTGACTTTGAATTTCTTCTGTGTATAAAGTACTCCAGTAATCTAGATTAAAGTCCACCCTCATTCAGTTGGGCCACACCTAAACTAAACTAACAACTTCACACCAAAAGGAATGTGATTCAAGGCCATGTCTCAATTGGGATCCATAACTCAATCTTCCTCAGTTGTTACCTAAAATAAGATACACACTCAGAATTTGGGCAGACACATTTCTTTGAAATAGAAGTTCCAATGAAAAAGGGCATGTCAAAAGTCAATATACAATATACCACCACACCATGGAGCCAAGAGTGCCTACAACTGAAAGCAGGAGGATTGCATCCAGCATCCATGTGGAATTTAAGCCCCCTTGATATAGATGTGGAGTGGACACAACCATTCCAAGGTCCACAGGATGGAGGAATAGAATATGGATTAGAGTGGTCTCACTGATATTCTATTCATGAACTATTGTGATTAGTAATCAAAGAAAATGTGGCATTGGTGTGGAGAAAGTGGCCATGGTGGCTGCTGGGGGTGGGGAATGGGAGGAAGAGATGAGATGTGGAGGCATTTTCGGGACTTGGAGGTGTCCTGGGTGATGCTGCAGGGACAGTTACCGGACATGGTATGTCCTCCCATGGCCCACTGAGTGGAACGTGGGCTATGATGTGGACCATTGACCATGATGTGCAGTGGTGCTCAGAGATGTATTCACCAAATGCAATGAATGTCTCATGATGATGGAGGAGATTGTTGCTATGGGGGGAGGAGTGAGGTGAGGGGGGTGGAGGGTATATGGGGACCTCATATTTTTTTAATGTAATATTAAAAATAAAGACAAAAAAAATATTCTTCCTAATGAAAAAAAAAGTCAATATACAATACAAATATTTTAATTCACAACTAAATAATTATTTTTAAGATCAGGAAAATTATTTTTATTTTACCTTTACCATTATATGCTGATGAATAAATTAATCCTTGAAATCACCTACTCTATTATCCTATCTTATTATTTTAATGGTATTTACATTGATGTAGCTAAGTTAATGCTCACTAAAAGATTCTACAAGGCCTCCTGATTTCTCTAAAATTTCTGGTAATATGAGGTAATATTATAAAAAAGTTTAAGAGTTTATATTCCCAAGATGTTTGTTTTAAAAATGTTTTCTTATTTATAGAATATAGGGAAGGAGGAAAAGAACATACATAAAAATTATAAATGGTATCTTAAAATGAACTGGGAAAAATGTTTTTTTGTTGAGTGTTGTGTGTCTTTGCATGTAGAGCTAGAGTCAATCAAAGAAAACCATTAGGTTAAAGTACTAATTATCCTTAGTTTATTTTCCTCCTTTTTGTTTCTTTGTTCTAATAAGGAGTTAAATTGTTATAATGTCTTCTGGTATAATATAAACTCAAGGGAAGCAATTTTATAGATGTTGAGGGATTATTACATATTTCAACAATAGTCTATATCCATACTACTTTGAATTATATAAATAGGAAACTGATATAACAAATATTTAAGATAATCAAGGAAGGAAAATTTAGTGGATTGTGAAGGGGAAGTGGTAACCTTACCAAACATTCAAATTTTTTAAAAAATCACTAACCATCAGAATTATTTAAGAAGATAATTTAATGTTAGAACTAATTTATTTGACTGATAGATCTAGAAGATATTGCAAGAGATTAAACCATTCTCACCTTCTAGGAACAAGATAGTCTTTCATGTAAGATCTTGGAGAACTTAGCAAAAAACTGTGGTAAGTCTTACAGTATTTTCAGTGTACAATATTTTCAAGTCACTGCAAGGAGAGACAGGGCAATGCACCAGGCTAGGTTGACTCAGATAAGATGCAGGGTGTGGGAAACCACCCTGGAGGCCTGACTCTCAGAAGGCTCTGCTGAGCCAGACCTCTTGTCCCAGCTTTTCTATCAGACAGGTTTCCGTGGGAATTTAATCTATATTTCATACTTTTTAAATCCTTTGATACCCAAGCTTTCTTTCCCTCTAGGTCTGTAATCCTGTTCCTCCCACCATTTCTCTCTGAGGGCAAAATTTTGCACCTCCCCCTTTATCTATTCTGATATGAATTACTTCCTTTCTGCTCACTGATGTCTTTAAATTTTGCCCTGAGTATTTTCTTCTTTCAGTAGCACAAAAAAAGGCACATTTCCTGTGTCCCAGGAGACCCTCACTTTAAGATAAATTATGCTTTTACTAATACTTCACAGTGCTAAAAGTTTAGCAAAATAAATGACACTGATAAAACAAGTAGTTTTAAATGGACATAACCAGTCATTTGTCTATATGCCAAGTTAGTGGAATTGTTTAGCACAAAGGTAAAAAATCTGAAGACAGTTAGAAATTCAGGAAACCATGAACCATGTCTTGCTTCAGCTATATGAAAACTATAAAACTATTAATTTCTTCAAGTGATCACATTATTACATAAAGTCAAAAGTACATTCAAAGTTACAAACATCCTTCATTCTCTCTTGATCTCTCATAT
This sequence comes from Dasypus novemcinctus, assembly GCF_030445035.2. Taxonomy (NCBI): domain Eukaryota; kingdom Metazoa; phylum Chordata; class Mammalia; order Cingulata; family Dasypodidae; genus Dasypus; species Dasypus novemcinctus. The sequence continues at coordinate 102,172,219 of NC_080683.1, read as the reverse complement.
ATAAATGCACATGCATACACACAAACATCAGAGGAAAAACAAAATATACTCTAAATTTTACTCCATATCTTCAAATGGAAGATCAAGGAAAATTCAAAATAAAAAATAAAACATTTTTTCTACTGATTTCAACACTTTCTGAAGAATCATTCAACAATTCTACTAAATTTTGTTGACTAATATAAAGTGTGATCATTTTATTTGCCACCACTTCTAATGCCTGGCTGTGGCATGTAGAAATAACAAGTAAATAAAAACACAGACAGTAAGAAGGAGAAGAAAAATAATCCAGGATACATTTTTGTTAATATTTTGAACACAGATGATTCTAACTTTTTCATTAATTTAGGAACTAATGAAATGATTACATTAGGAATAGAAGATTTAAACATGGAACTGGCTATTTAAAAATAACTAAAGTCTATATTTAACTTGGTTTGGAAATCGCATATGCACATACAAATAGGTGGTAATCTGGTTCATTCATTTAAAGTGCTATAGCTAGAATACATACCTTATTTTCAAAACTGGTGAAACTAATGTCATTGGAACAAAATAATAATAAAGATAGATCTGTTAGACTAAGATCACAAAGTGTGGAAGCCAATAGCTCTTCAATTTGCTATTTCCTACAGATAATTCTCAGGTTTCATTAAGAAAATAGACTGTGGTATCACATTCCTTGGGCTTAAATCTGCTTCTGCCTTGTATTAGCTGTGTGACCTTGATCAAATTACTTAATCTTCCTGTGCAACAATTTCCATACTGTAAAATGGGCTCAGTAACAACTCCTATCTGGAAGGGTGTGGTAAAATTCAATGGGTTAATATTTTTAAAGTGTTAACAACATTGCCTGGTACATATTTAGTATTTTAATAGTACTTGTTAATTTAAAAATAGATTTAACTTTCCGCTCATGTATAGTGAATCTCTGAGATAATATTTTCATTTTAGCCAAATCTTGGTCAAAGGCAATAAAATTAAAAGTCTAAATATATGGAAACTATTTCATCCATACAAAAATGTACATTAAAAATGGTTAGCTTTCTATAAGAATACTTAACTTATCCATGCCTTCAAGATTCAACTGCCATTCCCTTTCAAAAAGATGCCATTGTACAAACCTGACAAGAAATGAATTTATTTTAGTCCTACAATATATATACTAAATGAAAACACAATTAAGAGAAAAGTTTAGTGAAGGTAAAAATTAAATTAATGGCCACATACAGCAAAATGCAAAATTAAAGAAAAAATAACTTCAATGCTAAGATATTTCCTATAATTCATTAAACTTTCAGTTTTTCATAATGAAATAGAATTGAATTAAGAAATGAACAATTTGGAACATGATATTCATTACACTAGCTGTGAGAAAACCAAACTTACTTATTACACTTCATCTAGCTACTACAACTGTTGGGGAATTAGGTACGCGAAAAAAAGACATGTTTAAAACTTAATCCACATTCCTGAAAGTGTGAACTCATTGGCAAATAGGAGCTCTGAAGATGAATATTTTTCGTTAAGGTGTGGTCACACTCAATCAGGGTGTGCCTTAATCCAACTACTGGAAGCCTTATAAGAGAGGAAATTCAGACCCAGACATTAGAATGTGGAAGTCAGAGAAAGCCACAATAGGTGACCAAGGAGCCAGATGGCCATGTGATAGACAGAGGTACAAGCCAAGGAACCCCAAGGACTGTGGCAAACCAGCACTGGAATGCTACTGGCCCCAGGAGGAAGCAAGTTTTCTAGCCTCTACAATGTGGGACAATAAATTCATGTTCTTTGAGCCAACCCATTATGTGGTACTTGTCATTGCAGCCCTGCCAAACTAAGACACATACCAAACGTGTTTTTGCTGTTGTTTTAAACTTTTTATTGTAGTAATATATGTATAACTCAAAATTTCCCATTTTAACCACATTCAAGTAAAGCATACAAATAATTTTTATTAAGAATATTCACAATATTGGGCTATCATCATCAATAGCCATTATCCAAACCTTTTCATCACCTTGAATAGAAACTCTTCACCTATCAAGCAATAACTAACTTGTCTCCTCATCACCTGTCCCCTGGTTACCTACAAGCTACTGTCTTTCTGAATTTGCTTGCTCTGGGTATTTTGCATAAGTAAGATCAAACAGTATATGACTTTTTGTGCCTGGCTTATTTCACTCAACCTGTCTTCAAGGATCATCCATGCAGTAACATATATCAGGACTTGATTCTTTTTTACAGCAGAATAATATTCCATTGTGTGTATATACTACATTTTATTCACCTATTCACTTGTTGATGGACACTTAGGCTGTCCACCTTTGTCTATTCTAAATAACGCTTCTATGAACATTGGTCTACAAGTATCTGTTCGAGTCCCTATTTTCAGTACTTTTCCTATATACAAGAAGTGGGATGGCCAGGTCATAAGGTAAATCTACGTGCAACTTTCTGTGAAATCACCAAACTAATTTCCACAGAGGCTGCACCATTTTCTAATCTAACCCCAGGGAATCCCAGGAACCAGTCATTTCAAATGTACACTGCAATATCCAGTAGAAATCGCATAGACCTGTATGAAACCTCATTCCCCTGACTCAGAACAGAACCTCTCACTTTCTTCCTGTGAAACTGTCATGCTGAGCTTACTCACAATTTTCTCCAGTCTCATACATGGTGTAGCAATTTGATATGGTTATGAATTCCAAGAATAGATACTGGATTTTGTTTGTAAACTGGACTGTACCTGGGCGTGATTGAGTTATGATTGGGGCTTTGATTGGGCCACGTCATTAAGACATTGAGTCCCCACCCCTTAATGTGTGGGAACTCACAGATAAAAGGCATGGCAAAGGACAGAGCTGAGAGTTTTTGATGTTGGAGTTTTGATGTTGGAGTTTGATGCTGAAGCCTTAAGCTGGAGCCCCGGAAAGAAAGCTCACAAAGGAAAGAGAAGCAAGCCCCAGGAAGACAGGAACCCTGAACTCCAAGAAAAGCAGGACCCTGGAAGGGAGACACCTAGGAAGCCTGAACCCTTGCAGACGTCAGCAGCCATCTTGCTCCAACACATGGAAATAGACTTTGATGAGGGAAGTAACTTATGCTGTGTGGCCTGATATCTATAAGTTCCTACCTCAAATAAATACTCTTTATGAAAACCAACCAATTTCTGATATTTTGCATCAGCACACCTTTAGCTGACTAATGCACATGGTTTTCTAAGTAATAACAGCTTATTAGCAGCCAAAGAAGAGAGGAGGAGACTCTAAAGCACATGTATAACACATAGAACAATCATTGCAAGATTTGAGGATTTGAGAAGTTTCTGTGTATATGTGTGTGTGCATGCTTATACATGAATTTTTCTAAAGTATTCTAGCAATACAGGAGGCTTTTGCCTGTGTTACATCATAAAACAACAACTGATGCTCAAAATGATGACCTAGAGCTATCAAAAAATAGTTTAAGGTGTCTCAAGTATATTACATTTAACAAGGCAGATAATTACTGTTATTTAGTGCTTACTAAGTACCGTTTGTGGTAAATGTTTTATGTACATTTATTCAATAAATAATTATAAGGTACATGGCCCTATCTGAGATAGGATTTACAATCTGTCATTTAGGAAGAAAAGCTTGAGTAAGAGAAGTTTCAGCCTGTGTAAGGTTACAAACTAGTAGGCTGTGTGAATACAGATCTCTGTATTCCAGTCTTGTATAATTCTGTTTACAGAGATCTTCAAGGAGAAAGCCTAAACACAGCAGGTCCAGTTTTCTTGAGTCCCAACTCATGTGAGCCATCTATCATACAAGAGCAACTCCACATTAGCAAGGTCTTAATGCATATAAGAAATATTTTTAAAAGAAACATATTATTGCTATATTATAAATGTTAAATACACTCAATGACTCATTTTGCACCTTCAGAGGTCTGTCTGAGGCTACTGCAGAGTAGGGCAGCTTCATTTACCTTCACCTACCTTGACTTTCTCTTATCTCTCGTTTAGCAATCTTCTCCTAATAACATAGCATGACAAGCACCTTCAATCTAGTAATTATCTATGCCACCAGTAAGAGGCTTTGAAACAAAGAAATGAAGAGACTATTTCTTGGGGGAAATGGTGTAAGAGAGCTAGTCAGTACAGAAGGATCAAAAACGATGTAGACATAATCCCAGTCCTTAAGGAATTGACAATTTAAATGGCAGTTGGGGTAAGCCAAGAATATATACTCCATGTAGGCAGGGATCAATTAACAAGAGAACAAATAACAAGAGACAAAGTAGACTAAGGTGAGGGTAACAACAGAAATGCACGGGCCAATGGAGAAGGAAGTAAAACTTGTTTGGGTGAATAAAAAGGTGTTTCATAAACAAGGTAGATTCTGAAATGACCTCGAAAATCTAGACTTTTGGAGCATTTTTGTATGCTGGGTCTTTGCTGTTCAGGTGAGAGAAGAGTAGGGACAAAGTGAATGGCCTAGAAGCCTGGCAGATGGGGCAGGTGGAAGGGAAAAATGGTAGGTTATGGCAGGAAAATAAGGTAATTGCCAAATTGTGGAGGCATGTGAATGCTGGGGGAAGAGGATTATGATTTCTGGTGGGCAATGGGAGTCATGCAGATGTGTGATGAGCACAGGTGGCAGATCCAGATTGGGCTGGAGGACTGGACAAAGCTGGAGTGCAAACCCCAGCAGTGTGGCTCCAGAGCCTGTTTTGGTTGGCACCTGTTGCAGGACAGACTCTCAGGAAAGGAAGTAAAGGGGGAACATGAGGGGTCCTGAGTACTGCGAAGGCCAGGTTCGGGTGAGGCTGCACCTCGGTGCATGAAAGGGAGACCCAATCCACACTTGCTGACAACTTTTCTATCAAAATACACCCAGCTCCAGAGTGGGGAAAAAGAAAAATAGTATCTAAGCTTAAGGAATCAAAAGTAAAAACAAGCTGAAGGCTCTTAGGGTAGGCTGGATGTCAAACTATTATATAGAGGATTACACAGAGCCAGTGCTCCATGGTCAGAAGCCAAATACAATCCGAATGGAGGTGGTGGACTGAGAGAATTACAGAGGGACGAGGGCTAGAAAATCATGCTCTGGACAAAAACAGTCATTAGTTTTCTAAAATGTGTGAAAGATCAATAGAACAATATCTCACGACACAAGTGTCTTAGCTAAAGGAGAGCAGTGAGCACTGTGATGGCTACAGGTGCGAAGATAAAAACTAGGGTTATGGTTTTAGCCACAAAGAAAAAACATGCACTCACAGTGATGTGGCCAAAGGTACAATGCAAATAGAGACCACCAATGTGTCTTATCAGGTTCAAATCATAAGTCAACGCTAGCTTTCTTTTTTCCAATCCAGGACTAAAAGCCATTTCATACCAGGGAATCAACACCCATTAGACTATAGAAAATGTCATAAAAGACAGGCACAACCATGGCAGGTCACAGCTTATGTCTGGCTTGGAATCTGAAGTCAACTTGCACAACTTGAAGTCAAGTGCCCATCTGGAATTTGGTATGAGTGACAGAAGGGGAAGAATGCCACCTTACTGGCTACTGAGCTATAGCTCCCATCAGTGATGCCATTTGCTAGAGACAGGTGGCACCTACTAGCAGGGCCCTACAGGTAAAAATAGCAAACCACCTCTATGCATGGCCCTCATCCATGTGCCTATACTTGAGCTATATCTCCACAAGGAAATTTGGGACTGAGCAAGCCACAGACCCAAATTTGGAATGTGCTGCAGGTCACCTGTCTAATTAGACACCAGGGCTGCTTCTGTGCTAGAGCTTGTCTTCCTCCTGTGCTCCTTTGGTCGACACAAATGAAAATTCATATACTTGAATTCAGGTTTATTTCTCATATTCTTGATTGTGGTGACAGCAGCAGCCAGACTAACCGGCTAACTGGGCAGTCCCTTGTCAGCCAAGATTATATAGCCTCTCACTCAAAATTCTCCTGAAGCTCTGGGATTTTCAGCTAATATTTCCAGTGAAGGTATGTTCAGATGTGAAGATTTCACTAGGCCATTGCTCTGTGGAATTGAGCTGGCTGTGAACAATTTCTAAGAGAAAATGTTAAAAAAAAAAAAAAGTAAAAATAAAAACAGAATGATAAAGATGAAATGCCATAAGCAGTAAAATACAGCAAATGATATGGAGGTCAACTGTGTTTGCAGAATGGTTACTCAGAATTCCTGAAATGAAAGAAAAGATAGCCAAGGGGACTTTCCACTGAAAGAGTAAACAAACAAAAGGTAACTATCTCTGTTATCAGGATCTAAAGTAATTTTGGGAAATCATTGCAAAGTAACTGGTGAGTCTACTCTAAAATCACAGAAGGTATTTAAAGTTGTGTCACTTCATGTCCAATCCCATGGGAGCAAATGACCTGGATGAGAGACTCTACCATCGACTCCTCATCTCTCAGAAGGTCCTTCAGTAACAGGCAAGAACAGCAGGCATCATCAGGAAAGACATTCTTTCATGCTGGCCTCAGAAACAACGAAGAGCTCGACTATAATTTCCCTTTCCCCCCTTTTTATAATTAACTTTCCCCTTGAAAATAATTTTAAAAGCCCAATGGACAAGAAAATACTTTTCTCTAGGTGAAAATATTCTATAGCACTACCCACATCCACCAAATAATTGCCCTGTTTACCACTGTTGGGGTCTTGTAGTGTCCCCCATAAAACCAGCAAAAGTGGAACAGGCCCATGCCTGCCTGGACGGCATGACTGAAAATGTAGAACCATCACAGCTATGAAGAAGGGAATGGAAGTCAAGTGTGTCAAATAATCTCTTATAATCACTGGTTGAGATAGAGTTGCCTAATTTATTTTACGTGAAAGTTTCTTTGGCATAAAAATGGACAAAATGTCATGTAATTTCAAACTCAAGCTCAAGCTACCAAGAAGTTAGGAAACCTACTACATGTGCATTATAGCATCTTTCCTGACCCAAGTGCCACCATAACAAACTGCTTTTCTCCCACCTTCTCCTTCCTTTTATGCCAATCTAATTATTACTAGTAGAATGGTTAATAGCTTGGGTTGTGGAGCCAGGCTGCTTTATGTCCTTGGTCTTCCACTTAACTACATAATCTTTAGAAGTTCACTAAAACTCTCTGTGTCCCAGGTTCCTCACAAGTAAATTGAGAATAATAACAGTGCCATTTCGTAAAGTTGTGTGTGACTGCATGAGTTAGTACAGGTAAAGATTTGAGAATAGTGCCTGGGAACACACTACTCTTGTTCTCTATTTACATGTCCACATCTACAACTAGATATTTTTGTTGCTTCTCACTGTTACTTCCACCACTTATATGCCTGGCATACAATAGGTGCTCAATAAATATTTGCTAAATGGAGGTATTTATAAGATCCACATACTAGCCCTGTATGTTAGATATCATTATTCCTTGATAATAAATGGGGACCTTGTACCTCCAAGAAGAAAGTCAGAAGCTGAATGGGGATTTGAAACCAGGAATAGTGGATACTCACAAGTATGCCTGCACATGCCACCTGGAAAAACACCAGACCATGCAAGTCCTGGCTCTTCGAAAATCGATCACATGACAGCTTCAGTGGGGGAGATTTCCAACCAACACAGTTAGAACAAAATGTTTTTATGTTCGGTTTCATTTTGGAGATTTTTATTGTAATTCAGTAATTAGGTACCTTGTCTTCAGACTTCTATTTCTAGCATTTATTCTATTGCTGTAATGAGTACATCCAAGGAAAGTAAAGTGAGCCTGGGGAGTTCTCCTAAAGGAATATGGTCAAAATAAAGGGAAGTCTGTGGAGTGAGGAGGAAGGGCAGGAAAAGAGAGGAAATACATACAGACAGATTTAGAAGAATGGTCTTCACAAAGTGGTGAGCTATCAGGCTACCAACACCAATGTTTTTCTTAGAGATGGTTGAAAGCAAGTGAGAGATTGATTCAAAAACAATGTTGTCCATGCTGGGTCTGATTTGGAAAGAGTGCCCAGCTGTCACAGCGATATCCTCCAGAGAGGAACTTGGAAGAGGCTTAAAGGAGCTAAGTACATGATAAGAAAAGCGGTTAAAAATACAGAGAGAAACCTGCTATAGATGCTCCTAAAATATGCCCATTACAAGATGCCTCTGTCAGTTACACATATCGGCCAAGGAAAGGATATTCCTTTCTGTCCTAAGAACATTGGCTCGGATTTTAAAATGACGGGCATACTGCATTTAAGCTATTCTCAAACTGGGGGTTGGAATATTTGCTGCTTTTAACACAAACAAAAATGCAGCACAGTCAAAATATACTTTCAAGTTGCGTCAATGTGTTTTGAGATAGCATCTTTACAATATGCTCTGTACTAAAAGGATTACATGCTTTTCTGCTTATTAAAGAGGATACAGAAGCAAAAGGAAGCCTATTCTAAATAACCAGCTTTGTACATATAAACACATATGGCTAAATCATATGTTATAAGTTTATTTTTACAATTAGGCCCTGCTGTTTCTAATTCTCCAATTTATAATGGTCTCAGGACCTCTCATGCTTGAGAGGTCATTAACATACTATTTATAAAGACTCAGTTCTAATTCTAATGCACTAATGCATATATGAGTTATGAATCAAGATCCATACTCTTTATTTCTAATAAATCTATAGTGCCTGCTGGAAATGCACTCTAGGTAAGTACAGTTTACTGCTCTGCCGGAGCAATTAATTAGCTAAAGCTGTGCAGATTCCTGCCAGTGCAATCAGGAGCCAAGCCAGACCGAAGGGAGTCAGGGAGTCGGAGCAACACAGAGGAGAGCAAAAAGGGTGCTACGTTTAAGAACGTGGCCCTGGAACGAGAACTAATTATCTGTTGGCCCAAAGCACACATATATAATTTGGAAAAAAAATTCTTAAAAAGTATTAGGGATAGAGTAAGAGGTCACATCCTTCTCTATAGTTCCCAGTGGGGCTGAAATGTCATACTCCCGGGAACTGGGACCTAGGGAAGGCAGTGAAAAAACAAGTTGAGGTGGTGCAGGAGAGCTAAGAGGACAAAGCTGAGCCATATCGAGCTTGACTTAGGTTACTTCTCGGTTCTTACTCTCTATTCCAACCATCTAGACATTCACACCCACTTTTCCATATGCTCAATAAATGCAGTTGCATACAGGCATACACAGGTTTATGTATATTATATATATATATTCATTTACTTTAATATATCAATGGAAACGGAAATATTTTTAATTATGCCCTTTGTGTTTTAGAACTGAAAGGTGTGTGAATGTCAAATGAATAAATATGCAACTATGCATAACATGACACCTGAGCAAGACAGAAGAGAAACCAAGCCTATACCATGGAAGAGACAGGCCAGAGTAAAAGGGAGCCAACACACATGGAAGTTGTGTCTGGCCATGTGTGGTTCAAACTATCCTCAATCTTTGGTTCATTTGCAATATTTGCAATATGGTCCCAGCTGACATGTGTCCCTGAGGGAGTAGGGACTTGCACATAGGCAGGCTGGCTTTAGGCACTGCTGCCTACAGCAACAGAAATGGTTGAGCCTTTAATATGCACTAGACCCTCCCTGCTCAAAGCAATCTACTTAGGCAATTTACTGTTTTTTTGCAGCTCATTGAGATAGATATTGGTAGCTCCATTTGTGCATATATGAAAACTGAGGCTTCAAACCTGCTAAGGTCATGCATCTTCCTAATGTTTGAAGCCTGAAAACCAGACCTGTGAAATGTCCAGGGACCACAGGATGATGGAAGTCCCCACCCTGCCACAATCTGTATCAGCACCCCTCCTCCATCATTTGATATGGTCCTCAATGTCATTAAAAGCACTTGGACTCATTCATGGTCACCAGACAATTCAAACAATTCTGCCACCCTAACCATATACACACTGAAGCTCATGTGATTAAATTCATGAAATAAGGCCTATGTAAGAAGTTCATAAATAAGATATACATACACTTTACAGAAGCTCAGGAGCTAAATACCACATATTTTTTCCACGGTCTCCAAATTTATTATTTGTTTTTATCTAAAAAATCTTGGAGAAATTAAACTTTAATATTTGTTAAATTCTCAGTCAAATATCACCTCATGGAGATATCTTGAGAGTAGAGTAGTGTGGCAGATTGAGTTATATATGCCAGAAAAACAACATGTTCATAATCTTAATCCATCTGTGGGTGTGAACCCATTGTAAATGGGACCTCTTGAAAATGTTCTTTCTAATTAAGGTATGGTGAACTGAATCAGGATGGGTCTTAAGTCTATTACTGGAGGCCTTATAGAAAAAAGCCACAGGAATTAGCCAGAAGCTAGATGTCAACAGAACTTGGAAGAAAAAGAAGATACATAGCTATATGACAGGAAAGCCAAGGAATCTAAGGATTGCTGGTCAGCCAAAACACTAGCAACCCAAGGAGAAAGCAATCCTTCTAGTCTCTAAAATAGTTAGAGAATTCCTATTGTTAAGCCAACACATTGTATGATATTTCTCGTAGCAGCCAGGAAACTAAGACAAGAGGGTTTCTTAAAGTTCAATATTATTTTGACATTTTGCAGCCCACCTAAAGTGGATTAGGAGATCTCATTATTTAACTAGCCTAACTCTTTTTTTTAATTTATTTTTTTTTAATTTAATCCCATCCCCCCCCTCGGTTGTCTGTTCTCTGTGTCTATTTGCTGCGTCTTGTTTCTTTGTCCGCTTCTGTTGTCATCAGCTGCACAGGAAGTGTGGGTGGCGCCATTCCTGGGCAGGCTGCACTTTCTTTTGCGCTGGGCGGCTCTCCTTACGGGGCGCACTCCTTGCGCATGGGGCTCCCCTACGTGGGGGACACCCCTGCGTGGCACGGCACTCCTTGCGCGCATCAGCACTGCGCATGGCCAGCTCCCCACGGGTCAAGGAGGTTTGAACTGCGGACCTCCCATGTGGTAGACGGACGCCCTAACCACTGGGCCAAGTCCGTTTCCCTAGCCTAACTCTTAAAAAAGGCCAAAAATATTCCAAAGGAACCATATTGCAAATATTGCAAATGAACCAAAGATTGAGGATAGTTTGAAAAAAAAACAAGTACAAATAGAAGAGGAACAGAGTTGGTAGGAGATCCTTGGTCAGAAGAATACAAGATAAAAAATTATAATTACCTAATCATTTCTGATATAACTTTTGCTTAAATATATTATTTCTCCTTAGCAAGAGCATAAAGATTTTTGTAACTTTTAAAAATAGGATAAAATGATTATATAAAATATATAATATTTTAATCATCTGTTTATGTCAGTATTGTTTTATAAGTATATGCTAGTACAGTATAAATAAATAACTATACATATATTTAAAGTTCATGCCAAAATATATTTTATCCACAGGTATTAGAGATCAAAAATGCATACAGTACTGCTTTATTCCACCTCAGAAATCACATTTACCGATATGTTAATTTCTTGCTTTCAGGTGAAATTATATGTATCTATATAAGTAATGTATTCAATTAGGACTGATCTACTCTATGATAAAAGAGAGTGGTATAAAGGACAAAATACGGAATTAAATGGGATTCCTCTCTTAATTCTCTCAGTAACTAGCTAACAATAACAATATTAAAAGCTGCTGTTCATTGGATAGCCTTGACTTGGTATGTACTAGGCTGGATCCTTCACATACGTTAATTTTATTCCCCACAACAATATCATGAGATAAATAATAATATCTCCAATTAGCTAAGAAACAGGCTTAGTGAGATTAAGAAATCTGTACAAAATCCACGTTCATGTATCAGCATAAATGAACACATAAAAGGCCACACACTTCCTACTACACCATACTGTGTAACTTGAAACCAGTTAGCAATACTATGCTATGCTTCCAATATGAAAATAATTACAAAGCACAAGATGTTATGCTAGGTTATAAATCATAATATTTTCCTCCTGAGTTATCATGGACTGGGTTTTCAATAGGGATCAAATGAGCGGCTGTTTTCCTTCAGAAACAGAAGACTATACTATCACCTTCATATTCTGGGACTTGAAATAAAAGTGGCATAGGGAAATAATACAAAGCTGAAATTTTGCTTATTATTTTTGTTACCTACTCATAAGTAAACCTGCTTGAGTTAACTGTATTTCTCTCCATTAAATGTCAAGTCCATTTAAAAACAGATTATTTTTATACATATTTTTGCTTAATAACAGATACTCAAGACAATACTAGTGAAAAGCAAACAATGAAGAGAATGACCTAGTCACACTAATAAGACAAGGTAAAAACCAAGAATAAAGTAACAAAAATTTTAAAGAGGGAAATAAAATCAATATGGAAAGCATATAGGAAGCATATGCATTAAGTTGATTCGTATGACACTGATATATCTGTAGATCAAAAATGGTCCAATATTTGATATGTTATATTGTTTAACCATTTTAATGGGGGTATAGGTATAACTAAGCAATATCCATAAGTGAATTAACATGTTACTTTATTGTGAAATATAAAAAGGAAAATAAACAAGGAAGGATTTTAAGAATTTTTTAGAAAAAAAACAAGGTAAACAATCCAAAGGGAACTAGTAAATAAAGGAATATTAAATCAAAATAATAAAATTTAATAATTTTCACAGTCATAAAGAGCTTACTCTTTGGAAAAATAATAACTATATTGGAAAAACATATAAACTGAAACAGGAAATTTAAACAAAAAAGTAGAAACAAATGTAGGATGAAATAAAGGGAATTTTGCAACATAGAATGATGTATTTTTTTAAAGAATATCATGGAAAATGCTAAGAAAATAAAATTTAAATCTCCAGTGGAATGAATATATGCAATCAAACCAAAAGTAGAAACCTTGAAAAGAATAATAAGGAAGAGCCATAAAATCTTTCAAAGATGAATATATATCCCCAAAATGAATATCTTCAGTGACTTTACAGCTATTTTATGCTATATGGAAAGAATATAGACTTATACATAAAAAGTGAGTTAATACAGGCACTGGTGCAAATTTAACTCTGATTTCAATATCTGACCAAAGCTACTGTTAATCTGTAGAAAAGTTAAAGAAAATAGAGACTGAAACTCTTAAATAGATTGAATATTGATCTTAAAGACTATGCACAATTTGAAAAACAATTTATGCCACAATCTTGAACGAAAAGAACATGAACAAATTTCACATGTATGTTTATGCTTATGATTTTATTTATATTTGCATACCACTGTGATGGACAAAGGTACTCTGCAAAACAAATTGGAAAGAACAGTTTTAAAATTATAAAGGTGCTCATATTTGGTCAGTAGAATTGTTCGTTTTCCACTGCCAAATGTATCCGACTTTCTGCACTGTTCCTCCTGAACCAATTACATACAATGTGATGCTCTTTCTCATTTCCTCCACCCTCTTGTTGCTAACTCCACCTCACTCAGCTATATGCTAACAAACACATGTGGACTAATTCTTTTAATGCCTGAGAATGACTATAGCATTCTTTTTTTTTCCTAATTTTTTTTTCTTAATTTATTGAAATATATCACCCACACACAAATACACACAAACAGTAAGTGTATAGCAATAGTTGTGAACTTACAAAACAAACATATATAACATCATACAGGACTATCATAACTCACCCTACCCCCAACACCTTACATTGTTGTTAAACCTTTTTAACTAATGATTAAAGAGCATTGTCAAAACATCATTACTAACCAAAATATTTTCCCCTAACCCTCCCTATTATTATTATGTCATTTATATATGCATACACAAACAATTAAGTGTACAGTAAAAGTTATGAACTTAAAAAGCAAACATGCATAACATCAAACAGGGGTCCCATTCATCAACCCTCCACCAATACCTTGCATTGTCATGAGATATTTGTAACAAATTATGAAAGAATATTGTCAAAATCTCACTATTAATTATAGTCTTTATCTTACATTTGGTGTGTTTTTCCCCCAACATACCTTATTATTATTTTTTAAAATATATTTTTTATGACAGAAGTTGTAAACTTATAAAACAATCATGCACATATGCAGAATTCTATCAACACACCACACTGTGGTGGAACATTTGTTACAGATGAGATAATATCATCTGATTGTTACCATGTCCATAGTATACATTTGGCTCACATTTTCCATACTGCCCCATTATCAACACAATACATCTTTGGCATAGATGCAAGAATATTATATTATTACTGCTAACCACAGTCCATAGGGCATTCCAGTTGTATTTTCCCATGCGTTCCCAACACCCTGCAGTTGTGATATACATTTGCTCTAGCTCACAAAGGACACTCTTGCATCTGTACCATCAACCACAATTCTCATCCACTTCTTGGTTTACTGTGCTATTCAGTTCCTAGATTATTTTCTAGCATTCTGTCAATTGGCTTTACATACCTAGACTACCATTTTCAGCCACATCCCTATTTATAAATAGCTATTATTTTTACCATCTATTCTATACATTTCCACACATTTACAGTAAAGCTAATTAAAACTTTTACACACATTAAACATCAGTAGTCCATCTCAGTCCTTCTTTTATCTCCATTAAGAATCTACCACCTACCACCAGGTCTTGAAGATATTTTCGTACAATTTCTTCTAGAAGTTTTATGGTTCTTGCTTTATTTTTAGGTTTTTGATCCACTTTGAGTTAATTTTTGGATAAGGTGTGAGATGGAGGTCCCCTTTTCTTTTTTTTTTTTTTTTTTTTTTTGCTGAATGGACTGTTCTGCCTGAGCTGTGTGGGTTTACAAGGCTAGTCAAAAATTACTTGACCATACATGTGAGGGTCTGTTTCAGCCATCATTTTGGTTCCACTGGTCTTTGTATTCGTCTTTATGTATGGCATCCTTTTTAATGACTTCTTCACTGAGTATTATTTGTAAACGGTCTGAAATATTGTTTATACTGTTTATTTGTGGTCTCACTTTCAAGATTTGTTTGATAGATCTCTTCTGAGGTAACAGCCTGATGGTCTCATGTTGATAAGCGATAGAGGCAATATGAATTGTTTATAAATTGTGCTCGTGAATAGGTCATCCTCAATGCCTTTAATGTTTGACTCACTTTAAAAAAAAATTAATAAAGCATGAAAGAACCAAAAGAGTAGGAAGGGAAAGAATATTTAAATAATTCTCCATTTTTTCTTTGTACCAAGCCTCTGTCTGCCTTTTAATTAAAAAAACAATAATAGTGCAAGAAGGTTTCTACCACTTCAGTTATATCTCAGTTAATGGAAGTCTCAATACGGAAAATAGGTATTGTCTAATTTTGGACCAAAAATAAATAAGAGAGAGAGAGCAAACTTGAAAACTTCCTGAGAAAGTGTTTAATGCTTTGCTTCTACCTTCCCTATAAAATAGCTGTGCAGGCTAATGAAAAAGATTATGTAACAACATTCTAAACTGTTTAGGAGCCAATTGTTAGCATATAATAAAGTGTTGGAATCCTGCTTGTCTTCAAGATGGGTGCTATTTCCACTTGCTTTTTCAATATCTAAGATGTGCAGCAATTTGCAAGCAATCTTAGCCAATCAGAGAAATAAATATTTAAAGCAATTTCCTAACTACTGTATTATTTCCTGTCTCTCAAAGATTGGAGATCTTTCATCAAATCACATGTTATATATGCTGAAAGTTTTCTCTGAAACTGCATGTGCTTATGATAAAAAACCTTATTTGCATTAACTGTTATAGCAATGCTCCTTTTCCACCAATTTTCAAGTGGTTTAGTGGTATTTTTCCATTGCTGGGTGACATTTGTTTTTTTGTGGGTGAATATTTTTATGCCAAAGCATCTGACATCACAGATAAATCCATGTGTTACACATTCTCTAATGCTTCTATTGTTCAGTTATATATTTTCATACTCTCTGCTCTGAAGAGTTTTATACTTAAACTTTGAAGATGAGATTTACTTTAACATGCAACCACACAGTCTGCTAAACATGACTGAATGAGTCAGTAAGCGAGGGAAGTAAAAGTAAAAGTCATTCATTCATAGAACAAATGCTGATCGATTCCCTACTATTCCAGGCACTGGATTTATACTGAGTAATATGTGAAACGCAGTAGACACACTTGCTCTCATGCCACTTACCTTCAAGTGAAATGGTGTCCCAGTACTTTTTTGGAAGCACTGAAATGAGTTCCACTTCTAAATGGGTAGGAAATGGAGCAGAGGATTTCTTCTTCTCTCTGGCAGGATTGGAGGAGACTTCACTACCCCAACCTACATTTCCTGCTGCCTTTTTCCCTCATTCCTCAAGCTCAGTGGTATATCCCTAACCACTGCATACAGGGCCAACCAGGTGAAGCTGGCTTCCATGTGCACTGAGAATACATTTGATACAACCGCTGTCTAACGTAAATGCAAACAAGATAAAACCGTGACTGGCACAGGAGCTGGGATAGCAGCATCAAACTATATCCTCTGAAAGCCACTTAGATTTTCCTATTATCCTTTATTGAGTTGTCTTTCCTGATGGTTATGGAGAGTTAATCAAACTCTTCAATTGAGTATATTTATTGAGCACATGCCCTTTCTACTCTGTGCTGTGCTGGCTACAAAGAAATGCACCTCAAAAAGATATGGCCTCTGCCCACTAATACTTTACACCCCAGCCTCCAAGACTCCTGTAGGCAAAAAAACTGAAAGTAATGAAGCTAAGGTAAAAGGAAGCTATTTGTTTTGCAAGGTGCCTTGCTCTTCTTTGCGCTGTGAGGGATATAATAAATGATACACAGCCATGGTCCCTGCTCTGGAAGGACTACAGTTGAAAAGAGCTGCTAAGATCTATTCTTTCTAAACACAGGCTAATACAGCAGAATATAAAATTGGGAGGAACAAAGAAATCAAAGAGATAGTCTGTATCACAGAGTGCTTTTAGAGCAGAGACTAAGATGAAAACTTATGTGATTCTAATCTGGCATATAAGAGCCAAAGACCTGTCTGAAGGAGCAGGATGAGGAGAGAGTGGGTGATACCACTTAAGGATCAACACAGAAGGAACAGCAATGGGGCCAGCCATAGAAGAAGGCTCTGAGACGCACTGTGGCAAGTACTGGGGCTGCAAAGGCAAGCAAGCCAGGAAAAATCCCCTGCTCTTGTGAAACAAAAACTGTAGTGGGGAAGACAGGTGGTGTAGCAAAGTAATGGAGAAGATTATTTCTGAACCCAGGAGTTCTAAGAAGATCACAAAATGAAGCAGTAGAATAGAAGATGATGCCACGGGTAAAGGGTCTAATTTATTGGACGAAGGGCCAGACTTAAAAAAGTCTGGGAAAGAGGCTTCCAGGCAGATAGTCCTAGGAGAGAGACAAGCTTGCTAAACTATTCGATTAGAGGAGTGAAATGACCAAAACACTGTGAGCAAAGGGGAAAGCTGATCCAAGAGGTATCCAAGAGGTAGGCACCAAATTTCATAACAGGCTTTGTGTACAAGACATTTGGATTTTATTCTGTCTGGGATTGGAAATGTTGGTAGGTTTAAAGCAAGGGATGAAATGGTCAGATTTACACTTTAAAAAATTACCCTGGTTGCAGACATTCATGTCCTCCTTTCATAATTTTTTTCATCATATGCAGTTCTGATTATAGTTATTTCATATTGTCCATGATAAATATATTTAGGGTGACCATCATTACTGGTATGCCTCCGATATTCGCATTTTATGTCTGTTGCCAAATTTAATATTAACAACACTCTGTTCACTCTCAAAGAGTTTAGACCAACAATTGCTGAACTTTTTATTGCAAAGACCAGAGAGTAAGTTTTTTGGCTGCTCAGGCCAGACAGTTTCTGTGATACGTAAACTATCTACTGCAGTGTGAAAACAGTGATAGATCTTATGCAAATGAATGAGCATGCCCACATTCCAATTAAATTTTATTTATGGACACTGAAATTGAATTTCATGTAATATTCACGAGTCACAAAATATTTTCTTCTTTTGAAGGTTTATCCAAACATTAAAAAATGTAAAATCTATTCTGAGCTCATGGACCATATAAAAAGCAGCTGGTTGGATTCAGCCCATGGGCTGTAGTTTGCTGACCTCTAATTTATCATCTAGATAAATTAGATGGTGACCCTTACAATTACTAACATTTATTGGTGCTTACAATGTGCTAAGCAACCCTCACAACAAGCCTGTGAGGAACATCTAGTATTGGACATATCTTTCAATTAAGAAAGAGGCACAAGTAATCAAAGGAACTCAAGCAAGGTCTTCCAGCTTTTCAGTGGCAGAAAGGCTGGTCACAGAGCTCACATTTTTACCACACTGCTAAATCATCTCACAAGACACTTGCATTCTCACCCTCCTAAATTGCAGCTTCCCTCACATCTTCTAATTCTTGCATATCTGCAGTCTCCCTTTCTTCCTTCATTATTCCCTTTTGGTCTTTTTCTATGCCCTCTTTTTTTCCATCCTCTACCAAAACTATAATTGTAACTGAGTTATATGCCTATAACCAGAACAGAACAAAAATTTAAATTGCACACAATAAAGAACCAGTATTTTCAACTTCAAAAAATACTCCCCCAAATTTTCTTTATAATTTCAAAACATAGGGAATCAATGTTTCCTGTCTTTTATCACCATTTTGAGGATTTGAAGGTCTAAATTTCAAATAATCCTCTTTACAAATGAATTCTTGGAGTCAAAGTTGTTTTATAATAAATTGGGAGCTTTCAGTGTACTCAACCACAATCTTTCATCGTTTTAAAGCATTTATTTAACAGAGACGTTTATTTAACAGAGGTCATCCATTTTTGACAGGACAATGGATACAAGAAGGGGACGGTATTTAATTCCAGGACCATGTCCACTGTAGAACCTTCTTGTAGGCAACAAGGAAGCAGTAAAGCGCAAGTAGTTTATAAATGTCAGCAAGACCCTATGAAAAAATAACTGCCTGAGTCATTTTTCCAAGTGTCTTTTATTTAGAAAAACATACTTTTTAAGGGAGGAGAGGAAAAGATGCCATTTGACTGTTGACACATTACCATTTTCCACTAAATTGTTAACAAATGAAAAATCAAGTTGAAGCTGTTCTTTAAAGTTACTTATTCCATACCAATTTCTGAAAATGTTAGAATAGCATTAAAATCAAAGATGCATTTAAGGGAAAACATACACTTAGTTTGGAGGGATAAATGAGAACAACGTGTTTGGTTCATATTAAGCTTGCAGATTTATCAACACTGGGGACAGGAGGGAAAGGCAGAGTGAGAGTTTATGAGCTCTCTTAAAGGATTGATTTTTACAAGTCCCTGATTTAGCTGGAAGGGGTGCCTATATATTTGGTTAGCAAAAGGGTTAATGGATTCAACCTTTTGAAAAATGTACTTCTTTACATGCATATAACATGATGGATAGTTAACAGAGTGCACATGGGTAAACCGAGGTGAAAACAAATTAATTGGAAGGTATAGAATTTATTGTTTATTTTTTTTTCTTGATAGATGTATCTCATTATTTTCCTTGGGCAGACAAAGTCATAACATTTTCCAGAGAAAGGAGAAGTGACAGCTCCAGGAAACTGCTCACAGATGGACAGCCAGCAGGCTAAAATATTACTTGTGTCCACCTCATCAATAAGCAGGCTCCACGAGAGTGGCAATTATTCTTTTCCTGCTTGTGCTGCCCTTTGAGAGGCATGAAGACGATTATTGATAACTGGGTATGTAGAACAAAATATATACAGTACACAAACACATTTACTATGGTAAATCCATATCTGAGTGAACCACTGCCTTGCATGCCATTATTTCACATGGCAATGGGTACCCATCAATGTCTTAGAGGATTATGCTGATCCTGTGTTTTGTTACAATCAAATTCATTATTAATGATGCACATTTATTATTCACCTATATTTAAAGAGTCTGTATTATGTATTGTAAAAGGGGAAAGTACCATTAATGAAGAGGTGAGTTCTCCATCTTTCACGTATATAAATATCACAAGAAATGGCCTTTATCTCTTTTTTTGACTATGCCAGGGAGTCTTTAAGTTTCTTGTGACAATAATTAGCAAAGTAAATGAGGCAAAATAAAACTTTAGATAAATTACAAATTATCAATGCTTGTTTTTCTCCAAAAATTTTTTACACTTTTTAAATTAAAGTTAATAGATCACAAAGAACGTTACATTAAAAAACATAAAAATAAAATAAAAAAAACATGAGGTTCTCACATACCCCACTCCTCATCCCCCACCCCGTCATTTTTGTAAATTGTATTTTTTTTGAAGATATATACATCACAAAAACATGTTACATTAAAAAATATAAGAGGTTCTCACATACCTCCCATTCCCCCACCTCCTACCAATGCTTATTAATAGTCAAAAAGCAAGATATACAGCTTTACTTCCTTTTTTAATATGAGAAAAAAAAACTGTAGTACCAATTACTGTGTGGAATTAAAAAAATCCCTCTCAATTAAAGGCACTGCAAAATAAATGACAGTTTTCAAGCATCAGCACAAAGCTAAAGGGATTTCAATGGCCTCATTACTTTTATTACCCTGCATTTCTCAGCCAAGTCTACCGCAAGGATGCATATAAGCATAGGATCTGCTGTGATACTTCCAGAAATGTGGGCACCAGATCAGCTCACCTGGAATCAGTAAAATAGCCATAAAATCAGAGCATAGCAAATGCTATTCTTAGACCATTGTCCTGCTTTATGGAGACAGGAGAAAAGACACCAACCACAAAAGGGGTGCCACAGAAATGGAGGACAAAGTCAACCACAATAGTCTAATCTCAATATATAAGATCATAAGGTTTAAGGTCCCAGAAGCTATTCCCATTGCCTTGCCTTTTTTGAATATCCCATTTCCTGGGCTCGAGCATCTTAAATAGAGAGAAAAAAAAAAATGATGCTCAGTATTGTGATGTTCAACAGAATACCAAAGTGATTTTTAACAAGTCCGTCTAAATGAGTGAACATGCCACATGCTCTGCTAAAATTTTCAGATCCTCCTGGGCTTGCAGGTCACAGTGATGAACTGTGCTGTGTTACTCTGCAGTTGCACAATTATGCAGTGATCAGGGATTCCACCCAGGGCTGTCTTGCCTTGACTAAGGGGACCCTTGCTACCAGTTTTCCTAAATGTCTGGTCTCTGAGGACAAAAGAGAGGAGTTCATTCAGAGGCAAACTGTCTTGCTGAGTTTAAAAGCCGGTACATAATTAGAAAAATGAAATAGGAACAAATAAATGCCCTCCTATCTAACTCTCAAATCATCTGACCATTCTTAACTTCAATTGTGCAAAAATAATAGATTTTTCAGTCTATTATTGTTTTTCTAATTATGAAAGATTCCCAGGGCATGAGTATCTGAAAAGAAAATATTACTCATTCAATAGTGTCATAGTACCATTATATTTTAAATTAAGCCCTCCTTTTTGTACTGCCTTTTGTAATTTCATGTCAAAGCAAGTAAATATAATGGTATTTATTTTAGGGCAAAAGGGCTACTAAAATTGTTGTGGAACTTGGAATACAAATTATTTCTCCAAACTTCCTTTGAAGAATGAAAACTGTGATTCTGATCATGAGGTGGATTTTTTAGTGAGCGATATATATGATAATCTAGCTGAAAGAGTATTTCAAATATATTTTATCTAGATTTAACCAAATTTGTAAATTATTGGTTCTCACTGAGAGCAAATATCCAAAGGCAAATTAAGAAAAGTGATGTTCTTTAAATTGTATTCAAATACTCCATCAAGAAATGTCTTTAGTCATTAACTTAGTCAGTTCCTTTTCAATAGTAAGTGACAGAAACAAAGTGGCAGCATTAGTTCTCTAATCAACCACGAGAAGGGCAGTGATGGAGCCAGACAATTTGAACAAGAGACCTTCTCCTCATCTCCCACCCCCAGCTCTGGAAACTTGAAAGAAAAAGAGCCATTTGTGTATGTGTGTGTATGTGTGTGTTTCTAGAAGCTGCCCCACTGTGAATAAGGTGTTCATTCCTTTGCTGATCTCTGTGGCCAAGGAAATGTGGTTATGTAATTATATTAAATATCCCATTCTGAACTTATGGCTAGAGTGAGGGGAAGAGAAGACATCACTCAAAATGAGGAAAATACTCTTGCCAGAAGTCCTTGGCAGGGAAAGCTCTAACTGATATGTTCACCAAATGTTAGTGAGTGAACTAAATGTAGTTGGTCTTGCATTTTAGGTTCCTTTTATAACTTAGGTCAATTATTATAGCTTGTTTATTTCTCCTTATGGCATGATAAACCTTATTAGAATATCCTAGGGACACTTCTACAATTTATTCACCAATTTTTAAAAGGTGCCAAAATCTAAGCAAAACTTGTAAATGAAATTTCTTTGCTTGGACAAACTCTTCCTCTACTACAAGATTCCCCAGGTCTAATTCTCAATGCCCTGTTTCCCGATGTCTTCTGTTATTGTAGCCAGGGTACCAATTCAATGACAAACTAGAAACACCTTACTTCATTCCTCCCCTTTATTCATTCAGTGACTTAAGAGGCAATGGAATGTTTTAGGAAACACAAGGTTTTAAATTAGAAGACATCCATGTGATTTTATCCAAATTCCAATGACTTTTTCAGTCTGCTATCTCTTTGGAGTACTGTTGTGAACACAATACAGATAATACATCTAAAATGCATTACCAGTAAGTGGATTTGGCTCAACTGATAAGAGTATCTGCTTACCACATGAGAGGTCCAGGGTTCAAACCCAGGATCCCCTGACCTTTGTGATGAGCTGGCCCACATGCAGTGCTGAAGGGCACAAGGAATGCTGTGCAACGCAGGGGTGTCCCCCACGTAGGGGAGCCCCATGCTCAAGGAGTGCACCCTGCAAGGAGACCTGCCCCGCACAAAAAAAAAACACAGCCTGCCCAGGAGTGGTGCTGCACACACGAAGAGCTGATGTAGCAAGTGACACAACAAAAAGAGACAGAGATTCCCGGTGCCGCTGACAAGAATGCAAGGGACACAGAAGAATAAGTGGACATAGAACACACATAGAATAAATGGACACAGAGAGCAGACCATGGGGGGAGAAATAAAAAATAAAATTTTAAAAATAAAATAAAATAAAATGTATTACCAAATATAGATGTAATTTCCATTTGTGCCATCACTTTATTACACTACTTTCTTCCCTTCTGTATAATCATAGATTGTACCTTCTTCCAATATCCGTAAGTTTTTATATACCAGGCTTACTATGATCCTCTCCATCCTCAGGGACTTTTAAATTTGGGGGGTAACATTTCCAAACCAATGAACTCATAATTCTCAGATCCTTATATCTGGCAGACAAATCCAGATTCAAAGCCACATGGTTCTTGGATTTTCTCCTCAAGCCTGTCAGATTTATACTCATATTGAAATTTCCACAACCACTGCATTCCTTACTATGGAGAACAGACCATTTTCTGAAACTGAACTCAGTCCTGAAGTAATGGTCCTCTGCACTGGGAGTACATAGGGATCAAGTAACGGGCACTGCTTAAACAAGACAACACCGCCTCTCCTTGGGGGATGGCATGGGTCACAAATCGCTGTTGTCAAGGACTTCAGGAACTTAAAAATGGAATGAAATGGAGCCATTTAGCTAAAGGTCCTGTTCTAAGACCTGCAGTTTTTAATGTCAAATAAATGAGGACATCAGTGACAAGAGGAGAAGAGGTAAAACTGGATTCAGTCTTTGATTCAACCCCTAAGCTACCTCATGTCTTGAGTTGCAACCTCCTTCCTAGAGTCTGGTATTTCTCCCCACTTATTGTATGTCATGCATATGCTCGCTAGTGCCTCAAATGCTAAATTTACAGAGTTAATATTTTTTTCTCCTTCTCCCACCTCATCCATTTAACTCTTCTCCTCCTGCTCTCTCCCCTCTTCCTTCCTGTCTCCCTCCCACCCCTTCTTACTTTTCTTCACCACCTCTACTACTCCTTTTCAATTTTGTCTCCATTCTAGTTTCTTGGTCTTCGCTTGCTTGCCCTTCCTTTCTATTTCTTACATTCAGACCGCTGGAGGCAGAAAAATCAATGTACTTGAATCCTATATATAAAGGTCTATTTCAGTCATGTTCTCTATTATGAGACTTTTCTAATTTTTTCTCATGCTCTTATTAGATGAATATGTTTTTTATCATTCTATGATTCCCCTAAGTACTTTTTTGGTGGCTAAAAAGTATCATATTTTACCATCTGATATCATTCTTTGTAAAACCAGCCTATCATTTCTACTTTTTTACTTTGGGGAAGGGCACTGTTTTTTATTTATTCTATAAATTCTGCATTATGCTGTTCTTTATCAAAAATTGCAATTTTCTTTTGGGTATCTCTACAGGAACTTTCGCTCTCTAACAAAAAGGTTAAAAAGACATTCAATAAAATGCTTAGAAATATATATAATCTGTGCTCCTCAACATCATGTTCTAGTAGGACATACTTTTTCACATTTGTGAAACACTTGTAGAGGGAACTGGATCGATCATCTGGTCACAGTCACCACAAATAAGACAGACTTTTTTTTTTTTTCTTTGATTCTGCACAAACTCTAAGTACAAATTCTAGCCTTCAAACTGAGCTCATTATACACACTGCTTGTGACATTCTGGCTAAGAACTGTTGTTTTAAGTATAACAATGAAAATAATGATCAGAAATCCTATTAGTATGGTTACATAGAGTCAGCTTTATAGTTTATGACTCAAATATCCATTCTGCATTTTTGATAAAATATGAAGTTGATATCTTTTTACTCCTGCACCTTACGTAATCATGTGATTTTACCATGTGTACCAATCCATTCACAATTAATGTACATGGAGGGTGGATATTTTACTGTAGAAGAAATGCAAGAGTGAACATACATTGCACATTTTTTGCATGTTTTTGTATATGTTTTTTCTTTAGAAATTTTTTTTCCGTTTTGATTCTTGAACATCTTTTTATTTGTAAGGGTCATTTTTCTAAATACTTCAAGCTCTTAAAGCAAAATGTTCAAATGAATTAAATTGTGAACATGAGAACGCACTGCCTTCTCTTATGTTTGATAAGCACACACTCAATTATAAAGATTCAGCATTGAAAAATGCGAGAAAAAAAAACACATTTTAACACTGAAAAGGGATTGTAAACTTGATAATCATCTCAGAGGAACCTGACTGCATCTTTTACTAAGGAAGGTATATAAAATTGTTAAGGATGTGACAAATGTAGTGAAATGATTTCCATAACATGGCTAATATGATAAAAGAATTATCTCTAGTTTTCCAAGAATGAATTGCAGAGTAAAACAGTGACGTATATAAAGGAAGTTGAATTACACTCAGAAAGGAATTTCTTGTAAACTCAAGATTTGTTGTACTACTATCAGGAAATGTTAGTGAAAATAAACAGATAATACACGCGAATATAAATGTCAGTGGATCAACTACATGATTCCACAGATTCACGGTACTTCTAGCTTACTCGAGAGAGCTACCATTTTATAATTGTTGGAACTGATCCAAATGTTTAGGTCCGTTTAAGGGAAATAGAATGACTTTAGGCTTGGCCTTCCTGGAATTAGTGTTACCTAATAAAAGTCCAAAGAGGTATAACATTGTAATTATATTATAAATTAAAACAATAAAATTTAAAATTAAAAAAAGAATTTATAAATTATACAAATATAGCTCAAATTAAACTTACACTTATTGGAATGAGCTTTCAATTGGAATTAGAAAAGCTAGATTCCAATGACTCCTGGGTCTTTTCAAATTGCATATTGCTGGAAAAGATCATGAGCATATTTGCATCTCAGATTTTTTACCTTTAATATTGGTGTAATAGTACCTACCTCAAAGAAGTATTGTGAAGCCTAAACATTACGCTTATGAAAGTTTTGTAAAATTTAAAGTGCTATACAAATGAAAATTCTATTGAAATTATTTTTACTATTACTACCGTGTTCAAATACCTTTAGGGAGAGATGAACCCTAACCTACCATCTGGCTCTTTGTCTGCTTCCTCCTTTAGTGACGCCACTTCCAGCAACACCACCACTACCCGCTTAGTCTAACTGATCAGGGAACCACCACCCACCACTATCTCATCAGCCTCTCTAAAAACTGAACTCTGTACGTTTTATCCCCTTTTGACCTGTGAATGGGCACCACTGACCCAGTACTTCCAGGGAAGCCAAAACTACAGTCATTCCATTCACTTTAAATGGACTGAACCAGTTCAATCCACTCATTTTCACCCCCCTCACTACATCCCCATTCTGTATCTTGGCATCACTAATTCCTAGTTTCTTGCTCAGGATATCTAATGGAGAAACAGAACATATGACCATTTGCATATAATGCTATTTCTCAATGGCATGTATGTGTCTCTATTAATAAAATTTGTTCTCTGTGAACTTTCGTATAGCAGTCTTTGAAGTCAGTAATAATCATTTTAATACAATGCTTCATTCCCTTTCTCCAAAAAGCTCTAAGCACCTGGGAGACATTATCTAATTAATCCTAATGCATGCAGAGAGGCTCTGAGGGGGTGTTGAGGAAGACAAAAAATGTCTATAAAGTTCACCATGATTCTCATTAAAATATTATCTGTTCAAATGCATGTACAAAACATGAGCCTTTAGCTACAGGAATTCACTTAAAATAATTTAAATAGCTTGTAAAATAAAATGGATTTCTGTTCACAACTCTGATATGCTATAAGTTTAACCTGTTAAATTAAATTACTTCAAAGACATATCCTTGATGCTTAAGTTCTTTTCATTCACATGTATTTCTTTCCCCCTACAAAGCAAAATGACAAAAGAATAGGTATTTAAAGATCTTAAACATCTGCAAATTCCTAAAAGCCACATGCTGATTTATAGGTACAATTGATTTTTCACAGTTCCAGTCTTTTTAGTGTTGAGTGATCTGAAACACTCGGGGTTTTTTAAAAATTGGAAAAATGAAAATGCTTATGACAATTATATATTAGAAATACTGGGTTTAAGTGAATTAGTAGTGATAGTCTAAACTAAGGATAAAGATGCTGGTGAAAATTAATAAGTTTAGGTTGTTTTCTCTGTGCTGTTGGCAAGGGCACAAACTGACCATATCTTAGG
This sequence comes from Dasypus novemcinctus, assembly GCF_030445035.2. Classification (NCBI taxonomy): domain Eukaryota; kingdom Metazoa; phylum Chordata; class Mammalia; order Cingulata; family Dasypodidae; genus Dasypus; species Dasypus novemcinctus. The sequence goes on along the minus strand of NC_080683.1, from coordinate 102,145,067 downwards.
TTAGTTAACCATATTAACTGAGGAAAGTTGGGAGAGGACAAAAATGGATTCATTTGCCAATATCTCTGTAAGATAGAATGTCCAAAGGAGACCCAGTAAGTCCCAAGCCAGACTGAAGAGAACCTGCTGACCTATGTTTTGGTAGTCTAGTGACTATATTAAGACTTGCAAAGAGGTAATGACCTTCTTATTAGGCAACTGTGTGATATGGTCTAGTATCTTCTCTTTAATTTCCTGAAAGGACAATTACGGACTTTACTTATTCTGGACACATCCCATACAGTGCTCTGATTAGACTAAGTGAAATCACCTTGTTAAATGTATTTATTTTTTTGACAAGATGCTGTGTCAACCTTATAATGACTGTTTCAATGTATGAATTTTCTATAAAACTATAAACTCCATAGGGTCAAGGATAAATTTCACTCTTCAATCCTAAATTAGTTCATTGTTTGGCATAGCATATAATACATGATGGCTGAGGGATGGATAGGGGATTAGATGGACAGAGAGATAAATCATCTACATTTATTGATTTGGCCTCCAAGACATCTTCAGAAGCCCAACTGTATACTGAAATGGCTGGAAAATATCTGGAAGGTACAAAGGAAGGTCACAGAAGCTCCTATAGATTCACCTGTATCTTAGAGTTTATATCTGGGAATATTCTCATATATTGTTTTTAGTCACGAATGTATTAAGTCCTACTTTCCATAATCAATTAGGATTCATTTTTGAACACTAACGAGAAACCATAGTAGGCCATGTGAAAATGAATATCTGACTAAAAAAGTATTCATAAAATTCTGTCCTTGTTATTTTAAATATTGGTGTATCTACATTTATGGAAAAAAATACAGAAATTGACTCACAAATTCCTAAGGCGGAGGCGGCGCAAGATGGTGTATGAGAGAGTGCACCTTATAGTCTCTCCTGCAAAGAAGCAGCTGGGCAGCGTTGGGAATTCTTCAAGACCAGGCTGTTTCAGGATTTTGCAGGGCAGGAGGTGTCTGGACATCGATTTGGTGGGACGGTGACAGAGAAGATTCATGTAAAAGCTAACATGGAGTTGAAGAATGTCAACCACCACACCATGGAGCCTAGATTGCCTACAACTGAAGCAGGAGGACTGCATCCAGTATCCATGTGGAATCTAAGCCCCCTCTTGACATAGATGTGGAATGGACACAACCAAGCCAAGGCCCACAGGAAGGAGGACTACAGTAAAGATTAGAGTGGACTTACTGATATTCTATTCATGAACTATTGTGGTTAGTAATCGAGAAAATGTGGCATTGGTGTGGAAAAAGTGGTCATGGTGGCTGCTGGGTGTGGGGAATGGGAGGAGGAGATGAGATATGGAGGCATTTTCGGGACTTGGTGTTGTCCTGGGTAGTGCTGCAGGGACAATTACCAGACATTGTAGATCCTCCCATGGCCCACTGGATGGAACGTGGGAGAATGTGGGCTATGATGTGGACCATTGACCATGAGGTGCAGCAATGCCCAGAGATGTACTCACCAAATGCAATGGATGTGTCATGATGATGGGGGAGAGTGTTGGTGTGTGGGGAGTGGTGGGGGTGAATGGGGACCTCATATTTTTTGAATGTAATATTTTTTAAAAAATGAATAAAAAAATAAATAAAAATAAAAAAATTTCCTAAGGCAATGACCGTCTAGAAATTAATACTTGAAAATTATGTTATCTCATAAATAATGGAACTAGTGTCCAAGAAAAAGCACTCAAAAAATATGTCTTCAAACAGATCCTACATATTCTCTTAAAGAAAATTTGAGAAATTCATACTATCAGTCATATTTAATTTATTAAGTGTTCCAGCTTTTAATGATCAATAAAGTCCAGAATATAGATCTAACATGATTGAGAGATGCACTTAGGAAAATTACTGTTAAGAGCATTAAGTAGTTCACTGTGTGTCTTCAAAAATGTCATGCTTTTTCCTTTGTTTCCTTTCCTTGTGGACAGCCGAACTTTCCAATAATTCTTTATTTGAAAAATGAAAATTGCTTCGAATCAATTGATAAGCAGAACAGAGATGCAAAAGTATCCACAAGAATTCAGAACCCAGAAGGCATTTTATTCTCATGCATTTTCAAAGTAACTGTCAGTCTTGTATAGAAGCTAGCATATTCCCCACTTTTAGAAGGAAAGAGTGATCAGTCAGAATAGAATGTTTACTGATATTGTCTTAAAAGTAGGCAGTGTAGGAAGTTCTTTCTGAAATATTTAAATCTTCCCCATTCTCTTTATATCAGTTTATAGAAGTGTGCTAATCATGCACGCACAAAGTAGGTGTCCCCAGGGATCTGTATTGCCTCTCTTCTCTTCTCATTCAATACATTCACTCAAAGAACCATCTCAGCCATCCTAATAGCTTCTACTATTTGCTGATGACTTTCAACGCTGCCTCCCCAGCTCATATCTTTTTTCCATTTCCCTCCATCCCTCTATCCCTCTAATTCTGTGGGAGTAATTTTTCCCAAACATAAATCTGATGAGGTTTTCCCTATTAAAAAGTCCTAACTCCATAATATGCCATAGAAAGGCTTTATAATCTGAAATTGGCCTGTTTTTCTGACCTAACCACTGTGCCTACTTTACATTCTTAACTCTATTACCTGCTTCAATCCCTATAAATCATAGGCTGCTTTTCTCTCTGTGCTTTGCTCACACCATTCTCCCTGCCTGGAATGTCCTCTCTCACCCCATCCAGCTGGCACCTGCATACTCATCTTAAGAATCATTTAGTCTTCCAACAAGGAAGGTCTCCTTCCTGTAATCACATCAAGATATAATCGGTAACTCAAATAGTCAATTATTTTTTAAGATTCCCTTGTTAAGACTCACTAATATACCTCTGATACATGAATTTTCACCTACCAAGTTCTCTGCTCAGGGTTTCTCGTTTATTCTTCAGTTTTAACTTTCTGAATGTGAGACGATATATCCAGAAATACACTATTTTCTCCTTTCCTTCCTATTTTCACATTCTTTCTACCCTTCTCAATTGATTTTAAAGTATAGGAAGTAAAAGAGCTGGAAGAAAAAGTTATGATGGAAGTGGGTCTAATAGAATCCAAAAAATGAATAAGTCATGGAAGAATCATTCCATTTCTTACCAAAAACTCAAGTCTTCAATGAAAGTGTAAACTTTCTTTACGTATTTTTTGAATGACCATTCCAAAATACTTCCCGGGATTTCAAAATCTCATTTTGGCATAAATAGATTAGAAAAGTTATAAGGTTTGTATTCGTCAGTTACAGAATGTCACATATGTCTAATATGAGTATTTCTCATGTCTTTTCTGATGCATCTTTCCATGCTTTCCTAAGTTTTAGACACTTAACAGTATGTGTCTCTATAATTACGTACATATCATTTATTCTCTTTCAACTTATTCTTCAAAATGTAATGAAAAACTATTACTTTTGTGCAGGGCTTATATGTATATGTAGACATTTAGTTACTTCTCATTTTCTCCCAAGTAATAATGAATTTCTTAAGTACCACCATTCTAGACTGTCCAATTTTCTTGTCTATATCAATCAGTGCAAAGAATTCCTCTGCTAAGTTTCCCTCAAAAATCTTTAATCAGTCTTAGATATTTTGTTCAATGAAAAATCACTTCATCTCATGGAAATAGAAAAGTTAGAAAATATGCTTATTTTTAAGGAAGCAACTTGGTTTACAATTACTGTTTGTTAAACATTTCTCTTTGAAATATTCATAATCCAAGCAATCCTGAAGCCTGAAAAGATCCATAAAATGCTCTGAATATCATAATTGAAAATATGGTACTATCTCTTATTTTATATTGTTATATGTCTAGTTATCTAAGCTATTTAAACATGTTATATTATATACTTAATATCACTTGTAGAGCATGCATGAATTGGTGATTTAAAAGATACAGATTGTAAAAAACACAAACAGTAGTAAATCTAATCTAATCTTTTTCTGATGATTTGCCAGCCTTTAGAATCACACAGCATGTCAAAGACATCATTCAGAGCATCAGTTAACACTGAAATTCATCAATATGATGAGAAATGATGATGGATTACAAATCTATTTGTCAAGATTTTGAATATATCAGAAAATATGCAATATAATATTAAGCAAAACAAGGAGGATACTAATTTAAAACTCATAATCTCAAACATGTAAGTATGTGACAGTGTACACAGAAAAAAAAAAAAGATAGGGAAATACACCCAAATAGTAGTAATCTCTGAGTAATGGAAGTATAGTCTGTAAAAGAAATTTTCTTCAAGTTCACAAAGAAGTGATTAAAACATCGGATTTACAGAAAACACATAGGCAAAAGTAAAAACTTAACATAGGTCACAAAAATAGTTCCATTCCTACAGTTATTAAACTGTCTTCCAAAGCAAGAAAAGGCATTAAGCTAACAATAATCAAGTCCCCACTTCTAAAGACAAGACCTTAGACATAAAAGAGCCGATGGGCAGTGAGGCTTGATAGTGAGGAATTGGAAGCACTATAAAAAGACAGAGCCATGGGCAGGATGTGCAGCTTCTGCAATTTATATCCTGCTTGTTGAATGGCCCAACTTGATCTCTTTGAATGTCCCTAATTCCAGTGCTTCTAATTATAAGGGTGATGAGTCTTGCCAAAGACAAAATACATGGTAGGATTTTACTAATGGATTTTAAGGTATTTCAGTTGGTCTAACATATCAGGGCACTGGAGTGGGAGTGTTCAGAAGAAGAATACATAATATTGTCTTCAGTGGAAACTAAAAAGAAGATCCTGACCCACGTCCTGCAGTGACACTCTTTGATGCAAGACTAATCCCTCGCATCATCGTAAGTTTCACCACCAACTAAATCATTCCTGAGGGAGAATGCCCTGGAATCAAGGATGGACAACTAAGGAGGAACTGTGACTGGTGACACACCATCCTTCTACACCAGCAAATCAAAGGCACTCTTTTCTTTTCAAACCTGATGGGTGAAAAACTTATTTTATTTTATGGATTTGTTGGTTGCTTAAACTGTGCAACCTTGAATATTAAACATGGGTATTCAACTTTTAAAATTAAAAAATAATAGGAAGTCCACATCGAACCATGAAGTATTCTTTTTCTACTAAATTACCTTTCATAAAGCATATTTTAAGAAATTCCAATTCATATTGATTTATGGTTGATACTTGCTAGGATATTTTCATAATGCCTTAATGGGAGGAGAGAATGTCATCTCACAGAAAACTGTCATCTCACAGAAAAGATGTATGGAATAGGGCTAATATTTCAGAAAGGCTTTTTGAATGGATAATCATCCCAGCCAAGATGATAATGATAGTTAATGATCATAGTGATCTTGAATGTTTGATGTATCTGAAAGGTGTATATAGATACAGATGTTAAGTTGCAGAAGTAAAGGGCAGAGAGGTGTCCAAAGAGGGCTCTATTGAGCCTCAGCAGAGTTGCAACATCTACTCTCCAGTTCATTGGACTCACCCAGGACAGCTAACAAGGAGGTAAGGATGGACAACCACCACACCAAGGAACCAAGAGAGTCCACAACTGCAAGTAGGAGAGTCCCATCCATCAGTCATGTGGGATCAAAGACCCTTCTCAATTAAAAGGTGGAATGGGCATCACCATTGCAGAGTCCTCAGGATTGGGGAATAAAATATGGACTAGAGTGGACTTACTGTATTCTACTATAGACTTATTGTGATTCTAGCAATGGAAGAAATTATATCATTGATGTGGAGACAGTGGCCACTGGAGTTGTTGAAGTCAGGGAGAGGGAAAAAGAGATATAATACGGGGGCATTTTTGGAACTTGGAGTTGTCCTAAATGACACTGCAGGGACAGATGCAGGACATTATATATCCTGCCATAACCTATCAAATGGACTGGAGAGAGTGTAAACTACAATGTAAACTATAGTCCATGCTGTGCAGTAGTGCTCCAAAAATGTGTTCATCAATTGCAATGAATGTACTACACTAATGAAAGAAGTTGTTGATGTAGAAAAGTGCAGGGTGTGGGGAGTGGGGCATATGCGAATTCCCTATTTTTTTAATGTAGCATTTTGTATGATCTACATATCTTTTAAAAATAAATAAAAATATATTTTCAAAAACCTATGTAAGTTTTGCTTAATTAAAAGCATACTGGAAATATTGGAGATATATATATATATATATATATGAGATATATATATAGAAGATTAATATATATATTATATAATATATATATATATATTAGTTTGCCAAAGGGATGTTGATGCAAAGTACCAGAAATCTGTTTGGCTCATCTCTCCCCAGGACCTCAGCTGTGCCTTCTCCTTTCTTTCACATGGCAGGATCAAAAATAACACTCTGTCTTCCTATGTCTGTCTCAGTCAATGTCCATTTATATCAGACCCAGCAAGGGGGAGGAGACTCAACCTGAATCACACTTTCCTGATATGGGGCAATCAAAAGCCCTAAAGAGGGAAGTGAATTTGGCTCAATGGATACAGCATCCCCCTACCACATGGGAAGTTGAAGGTTCAAACCCAGGGCCTCCTGACCCATATGATGAGCTGGCCCACGCGCAGTGCTGATACACACAAGGAGTGTGTCACACAGGGGTGTACCCCGTGTAAGGGAGCCCAACACGCAAGAAGTGTACCCCATAAGGAGAGCTGCCCTGCACCAAAAAAAGTACAGCCTGCCCAGGAGTGGCACCACACACATGGAGAGCTGACACAGCAAGAAGATGCAACAAAAAGAGACACAGATTCTGGGTGCCGCTGACAAGAATACAAAGCAGACACAGAAGAACACACAGTGACTGGCCATGAGAGCAGACAACTGGGGGGTAGGAGGGGGAGAAACAAATTAAATAAATCTTTTAAAAAAAAAACTCCTAAAGCAATCTTAAGAGGTAATCTAATTAAAGGCCCCTCAACTGAATTTAATACAATGAAAGGGTATCATACCCAGAGGAATAGATTAGTTTATAAACACAATATTTTTCATTTTGGAATGTATACAATTTTCTCAAACTTCCAAAATATACATGGAAGTCTTACTACCCAATCATGTAGCCATGACATATGGGTATGGTTTTATGATTGCTGAGTGGAGGATATTACTGTTATCCAGACTCATGACACAAGATGTTCATGCTAATGTGACTTTAGCATTTAACACCAGTGCAAACTGGATGTGACCTTACTTTCACCCCTGGAAAACTAAGAAACCAAGAGCCTTAGAACCTTACTACCTTACAGAACCTTACTACCTTACAGAACCTTAGAATATATACATATATATAGCATCTCCAAATGGAGATCCATTCTAGAAAGAGGAATAACGTATTTCTCGGGATTAACTACTTCTTAAAAGACCTGACATCCCTGGTTTACTGAGAATGGCTGTGTGTACAATTTCTGAGGATTATTCTTAGGGAGTGTATTAGTCAAGGTTCTCTAGGAAACAGAACTGACAGGAGATGATCTGTAAATAGTATGAGATTTTATAATACTGTCTAAAGTGACCATTGTGATGCACAAGTCCAAATTCCTTAAGGCAGGCTGCAAGCCAGGGAGTCAGATGAAGGTCCTCATTGAATTCCCCAGGAGATGCAGATTATCTGAAGCAGAGATGTGGATTCTCTCTCTGAATGCGGAAATCACTTCTCCTTTTAAGGACGTCAACTGATTGGATGAGATGTCAGTCATTTCTCACAGGAATCTCCTTAGTTGATTGCAGATGTAACTGGCCATCTATGCAATCAACTCACTGATGATTAAAGTCCATGATATACCCTGTATTATAGCGCAGTGCTTGCTTGACCAAATACCTGAGCACCATTACTTGGCTGAGTTGACATATTAGCATAACCATCACAGTCCACCTGTTGTCAACTTTGCAGCCAAGCACATCACTTAAACCATACTTAATTTCTAAATAAAAACAACAGACATACATATATTTATTTTTTCAAGTCTATCGACACTCAGCTGTCCGATGTATAACCAGAAACACAATAAATCTCTCCAGAATAGGGTGCAAGTCCTTGGGTAGTATTCATTCTTAAACTTACATCCTAAAATGCTATGACATGAAGTTAATACAAGCTAATATAAGCTATGACATGAAGCTTATCCTTTCCCCTTATGATAAGAGGAAAGGATAAGGAAGAAAACAAAGATATTTAATTTATGTGCATACAAAAAAGCACTCATTAAAAAAACAAACAAGGAAGAAATGTTCAGGACCATTTTAGTCCTTTCTGTAACTGGTCATGAGGTCAAAGTTTGTATTTATCATTACCTTTTTCCACTACTCATTGTATGTTCCCTTTACCCTCACCAAGCATTTCAGCTGGCTATGGTTCTTTGCCTGCTGGCAGGACCCAAACTTTCATTCCTGAAGATTCTGGGCCATTGTTAGTTCTGACTGAATTGAGTTGTTGCAATTTTCCATTCACTTTAATCACAGGGCATCATAGTACTAAGAGATGCCCTAGGAGAACTCCTATTCCAGGCAAATTCTTCTTTAACTCCATTGTGTAGGTGCAGTCCTATTTCCCCTTGATGGTCAGGATCAATCACCTCACCAGTACAGTAATTCCCTTATTTGCTACTGATTCAGAGGCATGAGGAGCCCAAAGTGGCCAAGTGGCAGTCTTAACTTCCAATTCCATGGTATCATTGTTGTGCTCCCTGGTAGAAGCACTCCTTCTTTTGAAACTAAGACCTACAGACCAGCAGAGCTTAAGGTTACAGGGACATGAAGCAATGATGAGTGGTGCCATTCCCATTCCCACCCTTTATTTCCTGGACCCCTGAAACTGGCTATGGGAGAAACAGCACTATAGAGGGGATGCTGATTTAGAGCATACACAGCCTCCTGGAGAACATTGCTCTAGCCCTGCAAGGTACTGTCACTTAGCTCGTGCCATAATTGAGTCTTCAAAAGGCCATTCCACTGTTCTATCAATCCAGCTGCTTCAGGATGATGGGGAACATGGTAAGATCAATGAATTTCACGAGCACATACCTATACCTGTACCTGGCATGTGGCAGTTTGAAATTATTTTATGAATCCCAAAGTGAGAAATATTGTTTATAAACTAATCTTCCTCTGGGTATGATACCCTTTTATTGCATTAAATTCAGTTGAGGGGCCTTTGATTAGATTACTCGATAGGATTGTTTCAGGGCTTTTGATTGGACCAGTCAGTGAGGCATGACTCAGTATGAGGTTCCATTCCTTTGCTGTGTCTGATATAAATTGACTCACAGGGACAGAGAAAAAAAGGAAACCAACATGTTTGATCCAGCTGTGTAAGAGAGGTGAGCTCCAAGGAAGGGAGATCCTGGAGGGAGAAGGCAGAGACCTCCCAGAGATTGGCAGCCATCTTGCTTCACTATGTCGCAACACACCAGAATCAATAGTAGCTGACACTGGTGAGAAAGCATCTCACCTGATGCCTTGAACTGAACTTTTCCTGATACCAAATAAATACCCTTTATAAACGCCAACACATTTCTGGTACTTTGCATCGGCAGGACCTGATAAATGTTTAGCTCAGAGGCCTGGGATCCTGAGAACTGGGGAGGGAAGGAGAGATGTTTTGGGGTCTGACCAGATGAGGAATAACACTCATTCCTAGGTAAGCCAATGCTTTTATTATTTCTATTGCAATGAGCTGATAATTGGTGGATACTAAGAGACAGACTAGTCAAAGGGCTTCACTCTTTATCACCGTTAAATCCTATGCCAAGAAATAGCCAAGTGTTATTTAAACTGTTCCTGCCATTTGCTTAACGAAGGAATAAGTCACAAGCCAAAATACCTTTGGCACCAGAGTTGCTATTGCTCATTGAGTCTTTGAAGGTGGATGACAACTGGGTTGCCTGGATTTACAGCAGAGCTTCTGAAGGCACAGCCCAGTGGCCAGAGGATAAGCCAAAGACAATACTCTTACCTCATTAATACCATGCAGCTTGCTCTTTAACTAGACATTTATAAGGTAAATTTTCCTCCACTTCTTTATTCTGCTCTATAATCTACTCTCCCTAAACTTTTATAGATACATACATAGAGAGCTTACTTCAACTCTAATAAAAAGGCACAACACATGGGATTTGCAGATAACATACATCATTGTCACTTGTTGCAATTACAGCTTGTCTTTAGCAAGGGGCAGAGATCTGGTAGGCTCTAGATTGAGCAGCACAGTCACAATCATTTAAAAACGTGGTTTCTGTAAGATAGAAAATGTGTCACATGGTAAATCCAAAGACTCCTTGCCTCACAAATTGGATGTTCCTGAGGGTTTTCCATGATGGCAAAGAAATATGAGTGTAAAGGTTAACGAGAAATTATATTATGAAGAAAGGGATGTAGTGCAGGTATTGACCTTTTACTCCAAACCGGATATCGGTCATATGAGCCCTGTTTCACCTGGCATACAGAATGGGCTTTTGACAAAGCAGGGCTGACTTTTCTAACAGCTTGATGTACCTCTGTCATCATGACAGATACCCTAGCACTCTACTCTATTTCTCGTTAGCTTGTCAGCAAACAAGTTAGAGATCGCCTGAGAGCTCCAATGTTGCATTCCCATGCTCGCATGGTAGAATCTTCTCTCAGCATTACACCTGTAGACCAGTGGCTCCCAACTTTAGCATCCACCAGAATCACCTGAACAACTTATTAAAATATTAAAACACAGATTGCTGAGCCTACCCCAGGAATTTTGAGTCGGGTAGTACCCAAGATTTTGCATTGTACACAAGATCCCAGAAAATGCTGACGATGCTGGTCTTGAGAAGCCCTGCTCTATAGACCAAGTTTTGAAATGTATATCCTGGTTTAGTGACTCCTTGAGCCACGTATAAAACTTTCCTCCACCCCATCCCTCACTCTTTTCTCCCTCTTTCTGTAAAATGATTTGATTTGGAATCTGTGCTCAAGGGTACAAAGTTGATTAAACAACAGGCTTCTTATACTTGAAGGGCTCTTTTTTCCTACCCTACTGAACATACAGGGGAAAAATACTATGAAAATGTGTAAGATAAACTCTTTATTATTTAATTTAAACTCTGTTCCTCAGATACCTAGTACAATGAGCAATGTTAAAAGGGCTTATGCAAAATCAAAAGGAGTCAAGTTAAGTGAGTTTGGGAAACTGGGTTAAGCAAAGTAAAAAGATATTCTCTACTGGGAACTTCTCAGAGTGTTAAATGAGCTAATATTTATTGTGACTCACTAAGATACAGTAATTGTATTTAGTACCTATAGAACTTATTTCATTATGTAATTCTTTCGTTTGGTGGAACATTAGCATTCTGGGAATAGAATTTGTGAAATGGTAACATTTTTTTCCAAGAACTCAGATAAATGATTGCCTTAGACTAGGTAGAATCATTTTTATTTTAAACCATTCCAAAACTGTTATATGAGGATTAGGCATGTATGTATAAGAAGTTTGATTAATTTTAAGGTAAAAACTTCACTCCAATAGATTTAAGCCCACAAGTGAAATAAGGTTTTATTAAACTATTATGAAAGACAAAATACCGAAAACCTGCAAGGGAAAATGCGAAATACATTGCTCTTTTCCCTGTCTTGAACTGGGTAGTTATTATTAGAATATCTGCTAATTAGTTAATTTATTCTGTACTTGATAGCTAAGCCAGAGGCTCACAAAGACTTACAAGTTTCAATTTCTAGACTGGCCCAATTCTTAATATCAAATTTGTGAATTCCATAATTATTTCAACTTAAACTCACACATGCCCCTCTAGTCCTATATCAAAAGATTAATATGCTATTACACTAAACATTAGATATTTACTGAAAGGGTCAGAGATTGATAAGGATTACTGTTAGTAACCTTTTAAAACCATAATATATCAATTTCAAATTACAGAACATGGTTTAAATGTCATTTATACATCAGAATAAATGGAAACACATAATCCCCATCTCCATGAATCACCACTTAGCCTCACTGCTAATCCTCTGATACTGACAAAGGTTACTATGCTAAAGTCCTTGTTTTCTATCTGAAGAGCATTAAGTACTTAATTTTGAGGATTTCACTGATCTTTTATACAAGGGCAGACACAAATTATTTTTTAAACAAGAGAATAATAACAGTTTACTTATAACTACATGTGTAAAAATTTCCTCTCCCTGTGAATGAATTCAATATTCATGGAAAGTATAAAACTAAGCAGTTTTTGTCTTCTCATATGAACTACACAAATCCCAGAAATCCCATGCATTTTTTCATTCATTCACTCTTCCTCAGGCAGTATTTATTCTGTGTCAGTGATATGCAAGACAGGACACCAGAAACCAGAGGGGAAAAAATTAATCAGCAACAAACTTGCTCCTACGGTAATATACACATTCTTGCAGGAGGGTTTAGACAGTTAAAGAAATAATCACATATAAAGTGAATGAGAGAGCCTCATTAAGGAAGGGACAGCTTTTCAGTGAGCCCACAAAATTAACTCATCGGAATAATCCCAGGCAACACTCAAGAAGGCAGAACTTCTGCTTTTTCAAGAAGCAGATAACACAGTTTGGGGAGCCTGTGTGAGTCAAGGTGAGGTGAGGAGTGAAAGACTGACTCTTTTTCTTGTGCAGTAACTTCCGCTCTACTCTTTCAAAGGAAGCTTCCTTCTGATTCCATTTCTCTATTACAGACAAGAAAATTCTACCCTTAACATTTTTCAATGCTAATTTAAGGAGGTTACTGAAAACGCAGATAATGGATCAGCACTCTGGAGAAAGGTTAGTATTCTGCCAAAGCAATTGACTTGCAAAGCAGAAGGTCAAAAAACATCATTTAAATTCTGTCTAGGCAAATGACCTCGTCTATGGCACAGGGGATGTCGAAAGTGCACAAAAAGAGCCAGGAAGGGGTATGCAGTTCCTACAATGTGTGCTGAATCCACAACAGACGCAACAATGAGAGGAATGGGTACGGGTAAGGTAAGCAGAAGGAACTTCTTGTCTTGGGGCTGGTCTCTCTCAATTTCCCTATGTAAGGAAATGTCCATATCTAAGAGGCAGCAGTCCCATGGGGGAGAACTACCTGAAATGGCACTTCCCGATAGTTCTGAGGTAAACTCCACATTTTCTGAGATGGAAAAGTAATGAGAGTGCAGTTCAGAACAACTGTGATGGCTGCTGAAAACATTTCTACAGTTTTTGAATTTGGGGCATTTACTTGACTGCCATCTTTTGCAGTAGCCTTGGAACTTTGCTGTGATACAAAATCACTACATTCCCTTCTGTTTGAAAACTAATTTCATCATAAGAGATGACCACATAAAATACCTGGGCCATCTTGTAAAAGCCAACTGTGTAACCAGGACTTGGCAATGCTGCTCATTAATGCAATTTTAAAGTGAAAAAAAAAAAAACAAACCCTGCACATTTTACAAGGCCCCCGAGAGAAAATTAACTCTTATTTTTCAGAGTAAGATATTAAGGTTGAAAAACCTTAAGTAATTTGCACCAGGCCACAGGTAGCACCTGAATGACTGAAGGCAGGGTCTTAACTTCTCATCCATGTCTCTTTCCATCATATCCTGGTGATTCACCAAAGTGAATGCTTTACACTTCTAGAGCTCTTGTCTAAACAACAAGAGAGGACTAGTTTATATTCCCCAATTTTTACATCATACAATATACTATCTTGCTTTCCATTCATTGGGAATTCATTGTTTCATCAGGAGGATCCACAGTTGTGCAGCATACAAAATGCAGTCTTCAGGGGAAGCGCACCCATTCCCCCCACGTCCTCAGGCCTGATACAGTATATTCTGGATCCCCAGAATAGATTTGTCTGAGAATTGAGCATTCCAGGAATATAAGACAACCTGCTAAAAATCCTCCTCAAACTCTTTAATCTTTAAAAGCCATATTTCTAATAACATATGATCTCAGCTACCACCTGGTAGTTTGGCCTGACAGGTGTTCTAGCATCTTTTGTAATAAGAGATATTATTTTAAATATCCTGGAATGGATCTTGACTGCCAAAGGCTACTGGATACGTTATTAAACAAGATTGGGCTTTTATCTGTTTAAAAGAGATTTATTAACTATAGATATAAAAATTTTACTAGTTTCTCTCAAAAAACAGGTAGCACTTAGATAGTAGACAGGCAAGAAGGTTTCTAAATTGGAACCCCTTCAAATAAAAATCCATTATATTTTTTCTAACATTTATTTAGTATAGATACAGGAAAAACAGATTTTCTATAAATAAAAATCCACAAAAATAAAGGAATAATATAGCACATATCACATGTGCTAAAAATATCAAAGCCTTTTATTGTCTTCATGTCACAGTTCTTTTCCACTCATCCTAACAGAATAGGAAAAATTCCTCTCAAAAGGAAAACTTTAATTAATATGGATATATTTGCAAAATGTTTTTCATTACATAGTTTGTCTGACTTTCACTTGGGTTCCTAGGTATTTTTTATTTTTAAAAGTTGTTCTGGTCCTTAATAGTTTCTTGAGAGATATTAAAAGTTTCCAAATTTAGAAAAGATAAAATTCAAATAATTCCTGTTAACTAGCTGTACACCATGTCTCTGCTTTTTTTTCTCAAGGTTTCTGTGGTCTAAAACCGCCTATTTCCAGGGCTGTGTATGTTTGTGCAGATAGCAGAAACACTTGTTAGATAGGTTTATGGATTTTGTTCCATAAGAGTGTAGTGAATATTAAATCCAGTTTATATTTCCCTAATTATCTTTATATTATGTAAGGGATAGAGAGAGTAATCCGAGCTAACTGGTCTTATTTTTTTTCTAATAGTGGAGTGATGTTTTGGAGCTATTGGCCACTGCCTGGGTTTCCCCAAAATGTGGATATTTTGTCCTATGTTCTAGAGCCTCAGGAGCCTTATGTCCAGTCAGAACTGCCAGGTGCCACTATTCTAAGTTTCTCTGGACTTGTTCCTTTCTGTCCTGGCTTCAAACACTATAACAACCAAGTAAGCATGCCTCAGTATGTTACTGAGCATACAAGCAACTGCACAAGAATAGACTGAGGGGCGGGTGAAGTTCCTGCTGGGGTCATTTAGCAAAAACCCAGTCTCACTCTTGTTAAGTTAGCCACCATTTGCATCCAAGTTTTCCTTTCTAGGGATAAGCTCAATGACATCAAAACCAGTTCCTCCATATTACTGTAGGCTACCCAAACTTCAATGAGCTAAAACAAAGGAATCCTTTCTTTTATGTAATTCTATTTAGAATTGAGAAGCAACAAGGAAACATTTTTTTCAGTCTGTCCAAGTGAAGAAATTTACGGATACCTTGTTCTTCCCTGCAAATGATTTAACTAGCTAATGGAGCACTAGCAAGCCAGCACCAACATGTCAAAGTCTTTGGGGAGAAAGCCTGGCCTCAAATGACACCTTGATTTTGGACTTCCTCATTTTAGGACTTTCCAAACTCTGAACTGCAATACAATCTTAGTTCATTTTAGCTGATAAGTGACTGACTAATTTCTTCTTGAAATAAATTTTACATTTCAAAGCAGGAAAGTAGTGCTAAAATATAGAATGATAAAAAATGTTAAAGAATTTATTTAAATTTTAGTATACACAAAGTAACAAAATGTAAATCTTTAGTTTGAACAAATTCAATTAGGTCCTAAATTTGCAGGATTTGTGTTTATCTAACACAGTTTTAAAAGGCAGCAGTTAATTTGCTCCTTTGTTTCAGATTCTATATGATAGGGTAGCAATAATTTCACAATTGTGTAAGATGATATCCACATAATTATAATTAAAAGCACAAGTCATTCAGTTGCTAATATTTGCAAGATAATGCTTATGCTTATGAATAAAAGGGCTAAGGAAGTCTTAATGGCTACTTCAATAACAACAAATAAAGGATTATTAGACTAATTAGAAGTATATTTTGATGGTTTCTTTTAAAATGTTCCCTTATTAATGCACAATTACAAATTCCCCTTCCAATCTGTAACCTACCCTATTGAGTAAAAATACACACAATAGTAACTGGGAATGGAGTGCAACAGAGATAGTTCAGTAGCATATAAGACCTTCAGTACTGGAATCAACGTTACCCTGCTCTGCCACTCAATGACTCTATGACATTGGAAAAATACTTAATCTATATAATTATTTATTATTTATCATTATTATTTGCTAACACTTGCTAATAAGCTTTTAGATAATTACTCAAATATATTATATAATTTTCACCAGTCATTAAAATAAGTTCCCAGTTCATCCCCTTTTTAGAAAAGAACACTGAGATAAAAAATGTTAAGTAACTTGCTCACCATGACATGACTCTAAAAGCTTGGAACCAGGGAGCTGGACACTACCTACAGTCAAAGGCTTCACCAGAGATGCCATATAGACTGAGCCCCATATTTACCCGGCAATATCTACGTAATAGCTGTCTTGTAAGCATTCAATGATAATATCAAGCAAAGGCTAAGTACAAAATTTGGCACATGGTAATCACTCTGTAAATGTATGCTAATAATAATAATGATATAACAGGAACCAAGCAGAGCTACAGCAAC
Organism: Dasypus novemcinctus; assembly: GCF_030445035.2. Lineage (NCBI taxonomy): Eukaryota > Metazoa > Chordata > Mammalia > Cingulata > Dasypodidae > Dasypus > Dasypus novemcinctus. The sequence goes on along the minus strand of NC_080683.1, from coordinate 102,128,473 downwards.
AAAGCCTAAAATGCCAGTAAAGCAAAAATTATCTCTGAAATAATTCTGGCAAAGCAAAAAAAAAAAAAAAAAAATTAACATGTGAAAAACTAAGAGATATGAGTAAAGCTGTACACAAAAGAACATTCATAGCCTTAAACAAATAAGAATAAAAATAACTGTTTAATGCATATAATGTGGGAATTTTTTAAAAAGTACAAGATAAGGAATATGAGATGAAAACAAAAGCAGACAGTAAGGAGTTAAACTAGAGTTGGGGAAGTGGCTGTGGCTCAATCAGCTGGGCTCCCGTCTACCATATGAGAGGCCCTGGGTTCGCGTCCCAGGGCCTCCTTGTGAAGTCAGGCTCACCTGCACACTGTGGAGAGCCGGCCTGGGCACTGTGGAGTGCCGCTAACCCAAAGCACCATGGAATGCTGCCTGGCCCACAAACGCCACGGAGAGCCAACTCAGCAAGGTGACGCAACAAAAAAGGAGACAAGCCACAAGCCACAATGCAGAGGAGCATGTAGCAAATGGACACAGAGAGCAGACAGCAAACAAGCCGTGGGGGGCGGGTATAAATAAAAACAAATACAGACACAGAAGAACACACAGCAAATGGACACAGAGAGCAGAAAGCATGCACAAAGCCGCGGGGGTGGGGGGTGGATTAAAAAAAAAGAGGCAAAAACTACAGAGCCATACTTGTAAATATTAATATGAATCACAGAAAACTTACTTTAAAAAGAATGTAATTTCAACGTCAGATTTTTAAAATTAATATATAAAAATCAATCATTTTCCTACAGACAAGAACCACCTCTCTTCTGAAAATAAATGCCTGATTTCTAGATGTTCAATAGATAGTAATTGAATAAATGCATATAAGCAAAACTAGAAACTACGTAAATTGATAGTAAGCAAAAGCCCAAAATATAGTACTAGCTAAACAAAAAATTCATCTAGTCTATGTGAAAATGTAAAAGAACTGAATAAATGACTTGGGAAAAAAAAAAACACTTGAAATTAGCCTGATATTTGAAAAAGAAGACTGCCAAGGGCTACTTTCTCTATCTTACACGAAGTATTATTATAAAACAATGTGGTATTGTGCTAGATAGAGCCTGTGAGCTAGCCTATCTGTAGAGTTAGTGCCAGTGGCTGCTATTGCAAATATATGAAAATTTTTATTGGTGATGATTGGCAGCCTTGTTTATATTTTTAAAATAAAGGTGCATCAGTTAAGTGCTATAAAAGTTTCTTTTACACATTTGTGAAAAAGGTCATATGAAAGAATGCCCTTTTACAGAGAGAAATAGCAGAGATATGAAAATAAAAATGCTCCCAACTATTATCCATGACGTGAAACTTGTCTGAAAGAGGACTTTGATTTAAAATTTTGAGAGTTATCAGAGAGCTCCTAGCAAAGAAAAGACACTTCTGGTTAAACACCCTTGATTTTGAGTACAGTATCTTATAAAATATTGAACTCTTCTGCTAATTTGCTTTTGAGGAAAATGGAAAGTATCAATGTGTACTCGGTCCTAAACAAAGATGCCAAGATCTTATGTACATACCTTTTAAAACAAAACTTCTTAGGTGCACTACATTAAATTTATTCATTTGAAATGAAATTGCCTTTGAATCTATTACTGTCTAGCCAATTATGGCTAGGAACTATAAACTAAGTTCATAAAAGATGACTGTGTTTATGGGTATGTTTGAAACAAAAAAAAGAGGTAAGGGGGTGGTGAAATTTATCAATACATTTACTTCCAAAAATCGGGATTCTGTACCAATAGTGATTTCTTGTATTTTATCTTAAATTTTACATAGCAAAATTAAAAGTTACAAAATACACTAATGTTTAGATACACTCCTTCTTGGGTCTCATTCTTTTTTGGAGAGTATACAATTTCAGTGCTTCTGCTCCAGGTGGAAGCCAGAGTCAACAATGTTAAATAACCAAGTGAAAATGGAAAATGTTCGTATCAGCTGTATTGTGGACCATCTTACTGAATTACCCACCATATTTTAGCCTCACCTAAATTAACATGAACTTTGTGGTCAGACTGATTGATTTCAAGATGATAAAGGAAAGAAATTCCTTAACATCCCATTTTCTCTGTCCTCAATTTGAGCAAGGACATGATTTTGTCCCTTCATGAAATCATGCTCATCTAAGGCTCAGGCCTCACTATGCAACTTAAGGAAATTGTATATGTAAAAACTAAAGTAGTTCTGCTCATCCACTTGATCTTGCTGTCCCTTCTAAATTGTTTCCAATTATGTACCTTCCATTTATTTCCAAGCTCCTTGAAAAAAAGTCTCATTCCAGGAGCTTCCATTTCATGTACTGCCATTCACTTTTTAACCCATTAAAACTTATTTTGCTCCCATTAATTTACTGAAACTTTCCCAGGTTATCATAATCCCAGAAGACTACAGAATTTCAAAGGTCAAGTGGCTAATCTAATTTTTGGATAAACATTACTATAACATGGCACCCAAAGGGCAACCAGAGCCTCCAGTCTTCCCAAGGACCACCAAAGCCTCCACATAAGATGGTATGGTTTCCACGTCTGCCTGAAGATGCTCCTTGGTGCGTTTGGGAGATAATAATTGCCTAATCTGATTGTAATTCTATGATTAACTCTACTTGGGTAGGATTTTTTTAAAGGAGAGAACATACAGGACATATCCAAAATACATATGTTTTCAGGAGCCAATAATTATAGGGACTCAGGGAAAAAATGCAGTCTGGGGAAGAGTATGAAAATAAGTTTTGCTGGTGCTCCACCATGATATGAAAGAAGAGAAAAACTAAGGACATAAAATCATCACTGTAATCATGAATTTCCAAAATCTTTCTATGCCGTAAGTCTTAATAGGAAGTTAATAAAATACTGCAAAAAGAGTTTCCTGCATTTTGTGAAGGATCTGTCTCATGTACCTCTTCCTCTTGCTAATTTGTTCATGGTCTTGCCCCATTGTATCAGGGGATGAAGTTGCTCTGTGCTTTTGGAAGTGAACACAGCCTCCCTTATCACCACGGGGCGAATGCTCTTTTTTCCGAGCGGCAAGACAGAGTTAACCATCCGCAGGTAGGCAGGCCCGCCACAGGGAGGTGAGCACATTCTAATTTGAAACTACCCGACCGAAGGCTTGTCAATTCTAACCTGACTAGTGTTCTCTCAGGAATACTGAGCTGCGAGATAAGAATGAAGCTTTGATAATCCAAATGCACTTTGATAGAACATCAACTGAATTTAGCACTGAAGAGCAACATTTTTAAGGTTCTAAATTTTAGCTGGAGGCAGAGGGAATACCAGAAGGAAAATAAATGAAAGCAGCTCACCACTTCAAAAGCTAATCTTTGTAATGCTTTCGTTAGCAGTTTAAAAAAACCACATACACACTTTTGAAGTAGAAAAGAAATGACTTTGACAACTGATTGCTAAGGGGTATAGTTTAACTTCTCAGGGTTTCAAAAATAGGTATGGTCAGGAATTTCTTCTACTGCTATTGGGTTTGTAAAATATTTTGTTTGTAAAGGAACCAAAATAGATGTATAAGAGGGAAATTAGCCGATAAACTGTTCATTTAGTTCCCTCAATAAAAGATAAGCGTCTGTTATATACAGACTAAAAAAGGCGATGAAAGGTTCTTATTTTTAAAGAAACTATTCCCTTAGGCACGATGTATAGGTACTATTTTCACATTTAAACAAACACAATATAAAAATATTTGAACTGAACTATAGAGAAACTGCAATGGAAATGGCAATAAGTTAATCTAAAGTCTCCCTTAAACATCACAAGGGGAGGGGAGGTATGAAAACAAACCATAATGTTTACAGCTAAGTCTAATAGGGGGAAAGATTTGTGTTCCAAGCCAAAATGCCTAACTCAAAGGTCATACAAGTTAGTAAATAGCAAAATAAGTAAAAGGCAATTTCATGTCCCCAACAATCATATCCTAAAAGATTTCCTCCCCAAAGATCTGGCCTTGAGAAAATTCCTTCCTGCCAGATAAAATGTGGGTTTTGTGGCTATCAAATCAATGTTATTATGGATATAATATGGGAGCTGAGGTATAATAAAGAATTCCTAATCACACAGTATCTCCAAGATATCAGTCTTAAGGAAGAGGCAATATCCATTATTTATTCTTTTAATACTAAGCGATTTTCAATTTCAATTTATCACAATGGCTTGGGTTTCAAAGCAGATCTTTCCAACTTTCACAATCTTGCTATTTTCCCTCCTGTATTGTCATCAAATTTTCCTGGGGGACAAGCTCCTTCAAGGTATTTGCCTGCACTTCACCTGACCTTTCTGCTATCACAGGGGCACCCCACATCATTCCCAACTCATGAGAAGGGCTACAACACAGTGACAGTCTTGAATTTCATGTGTGCAAAGAAGGTTAAATGAAAATATTCTATTTGTTTAAAAATGTGGCAGGGTTTCAGTGGTGGTGAGAGGGATGTGAGGCCCTTTGCCCTTTGGGCAGAAGCAGCGTGAATCAACCACATAATTAGGGATGATAAGAAAAACACTGATGAGTAGTTACTAAACACTTCTCTGCACCAGACACTATTATTTAGGAAAAGTTAAAGGTAAAATGAAAGGTCAGCGAAGTTGCCCAGAACCAACCATATAGTAAGTGGGGCAGCTGCGAGAGAATATCTGAAGGAAATAAAATGACCCAGAGACTGGAAGTGGGTAGCTGAAAATGATTCTGAGGGAAGCTGATGGTGTTCTGAAAGCCAAGGTAAGATGGGTGGATTTTACTCTGTAAGTATTAATGATACGTTAAAGACTCTCTTTTGAAAGCTGAAGAACGAGGTATTGATTGTTCAATATAGATGTGCCATATCCAAAAATCATGCTATAATTTAATTTCAAGGCTTCCTTAGCCTATGTGCAATGCTGTTAGACCCACAATTTAACTAAATATTTATGGTCAAATTATCAGATTTTTTTGAAAGGTCAAATTCTAAGTTATGAGGAACAGCTTTAATGTTTTCTTCTTTTTTCCTTTTTTTTAAACTTTATTTTAAAAGAAGTTTTAGGTTACAGAAAAGTTAGATAGAAAATATAGGAGGTTCCCATATACCTCACCCCCTCACCCTCTCACATTCTCCCCTATTAATACCATCTTACATGAGTGTGGTACATTTGTTACAACTGATGAACAAATATTGAAGCATTGCTACTAACCATGGTCAATAGTTTACGTTATGGTTTACATTTTTCACTATACAATTTTATAGGTTTTGACAAAAGGCATGATGGCCTATATCTATCATTGCAAAATCATGTGGCACAATTCCAATGCACTAAAAATGCCCTCTGTTCACCTATTCTTCCCTCTCCCTCTCCTCAGAACCTCTGGTAACCGCTCTCTTTCTATCAATGTTCCAAGTTCTTCCGTTACCACAATAATAATGAGTCTACTTTGGTTCATTGTTGCTTTTCCCCTTTATGTTTAATTAATTCCTTAATGTTGATGATTTGGGGATGGTGATGCCTACCTGCTTCAGATTTTAAGGGGGCTTAGACCTTATCGGGCAGATGGAAGGTACTGTTTTGCTTGAAATTGTAGATACACTTTGCTTTTTGGGATGGGTGTTGTCCATCATCATCATTTTGTTAGTTGTCCTGGGCCAGTCTGATAAACTGGAGAATAGGTGTTGGCTGCAGCTCTGATGAGATTCAGGGCTCAAACAGCATATGAAGAGACTAAAGATTTAAGTCTCAGGGACATACACTAATGGGTATAATGCTAATTATAATTTCAAACAAAAGGGGTAGAAGAACCTTGTGTAAGGAAATTATAACTGAGTCTAACTCTGTTACATTGGGGAAATAGGTTTTCATATATTCCAAGGTAAGGCCCATCAAAGGGGTGCTGATTTCATGGGGTTGCCTGTCCTACCTATAGTGTCCAGATGTCTCTAGAGCCCTCATGAACACCTGTGCTTGAATCTTTGTTTACTGTGGCAGTCAGTGAGATCCTCCTAATACATGCATAAGCATAATTTCTGGAAAGACCTCTCAAGTCCCTTTGAAATTTCTTAGCCATAAGAACTCTTTTGTATTTAATATTTCCCTTTTTGGTCAAGGTCTTTTTCCAGATATATTGCTAAGAACTCCTCAGTACCAGGGAAGCTCATCCCCAGGAGTCAGTTTATTTGCCAAATTTGGCTTAGAGTAGGCCACATTTGAGTAAGGAGGTTTTCAGGAAGTAACTGTTAGGCAATAGATATGATTAGGCTAAGTTTCAATTTTACAAGAATAAGGTTCATAAACACAAAGCATTAATATCGAGGGCTTGGCATATTGGTCTGTTTTTTTAGGCATTGCTTATGTACTCTAGAGATTCCTGCCACTCTCTTAGAGAACATAGCAGTACTCACCAGGGTGGGAATTTAATATTTTGTTGGTTATTGTGTGGGTCTCCACCCACTGAGACAACACTACATGAACACATTCATATTTCACAGAGGCATGCCCGAGGTGCACCCTTTCCTACACATCCCCCACCACCAATACCCTACACTAGTGGGCCTCCCCTGCCACAGAGCACCCACCTTATGGACCTCTCCTACTTTAAGTTTTCTTACAATCTCTTGCATGGGATACCCAATTTCTTTATTTTCTTGTATGTCTATAGATTTGAATTATTATAAATATTGTAATCTAAGAATTATGCTACTGTGTGTCTTCATGTATTTGTTGGTTAATACTGGAAGCCCAATCATGCTATCAGAAAGTCAGCTTTTCTCAGAGAAAATATACTGGAAATTAACCCTCCCAGTTCTCTTTCTTAGCACAGTGATTAGAAAAGAGGGTCATGAGAATGTGAATGTGGCTGACTTTAACCAAAAACAACAAAAAACCTACTTGAAAATTTAGTCACTATATAATAATGGGTCAAAAATACCATAATCAAAAATAAGTAAATAATAAATGTTATTTATCAACAAATTTCAAACTTTAGTTGTACAAAGGTATTTTTCTTTGGGATTATAAACAGGATACTCTGTATCTAGAGAAAATATTTTTACTAGTACTATACCAAAAAGAAGTATGTTTAATTAAACTAGAAAATATGTTCCTCTCCATTAATGCTATTGTTAGAAATGCCCTATCAGCCATTAGACCATTTAAAAGTAGTACTGCTGAAACCATTTTGCAAGAAGACTACACATTCAGTTGTATTATTTCTGTTTCCCTGACAACCTGCCAGCACTCATGACCCAACCAAATTCCCAAAAGTGTTGCAGAACAGACTTTTAATAATGCAAAGGCCTATCTCTCTCTCTTTTGGTGGGCTGGTGTTCTCTTAGTGAGAATGGAATCGCCCATCAACAATCTGTTCATCAATTTTTACTTTCAATCTCCCAAATGGGGAGATTTAACCTTTGTTAAGCAATTCTCAGATAATTTTGTGCTGGATGCTGGCTAGAAAGTAAATTCATAACTGTGAGCTAAAATTAATGTGCCAGGGCTCTGAACAATCAGCCACTTAAAACACAACCAGTAGCTTTCTTCCACTTGTTCAAATATCACTAAATTATTTTAAATAATATATTTTAATGTTAATAACTACTTTGAGGAGAGAAAAATTATCTGTATTGAGCTATTTCATAACAGGTATTTGGAACTGTTTTTTACATACTCATCCAAGTTATTTTAAGGCATTAAGGCAACACATTTAGCACTACATAATAGAACACTAATCTTCATCCTTTTTTAAGTCCCTGAGAACCAGCCAATATGATACTCATGTGCACTTGTAAAGTGATTTTTAATGGTTTCTTTTAACTTCTTATTGTGAATCATTCACCTCTCTATTCTCAACACTTTTGTTAAAAGAAGAGACACATGCTTGTATTCCTTTGGCTCAGCATTTCACATTAAAGAGCGTTGAACATGCCAGCAATAGGCAAAGTGGTTCAGTTTACTAAATCATGTGGGCTGGGTGTTGTTAATCAATGGCACTTTATTGATTTTCTTTTTCCTAGAGAACAAACACACACAAAGTATTATATTAAAAAATAGGGCACTGGGCAAACAGACATTACCTTAAAGGAAATAGTGTTATACTATTGCTATATAACTCTCATCAGTTTGGAACCACTATAATAGTAATAAAGGTATAGTCAAATAGACATATATCTCAGAAAATGATCTTGCCTTTGAATGTTCCATTTTTATTATTTTAATTACTTTTTTAGTTGGGAAAACCAAATGATATTAAAAATGTCATTATTCCATTATTGCAATAAAATGACAATCCTGATAATGTGTACATTGCTTTGTCGTCCCTCTAATTGAATTTAAATAATGCCTTTTCCTTGTAGCCTTTTAATGAATCTTCTAATATTAATGAATTATCTATCTAGATATTTTTATTAAAATATGGTAATAAACATTTTTTTAAATCCACGAAACTATACCATAAGTTAAACTATGGACTTTAACTAATAGTACAATTATAAAAATTTGCTATCATCAATTGTAACAAATGTTCCACACCAATGCAAGTTGTTGGTAGTGGGGTGGTATATGGAAATCCTGTATTTTATGCATGATTTTTCTGTAAACCCACACAACTTCTAATAAAGGAAAGAAATTTTTTTTTAAAATAATATAATTACAATAATGACAACAACGAACTGAAAGGTATATAGGAAGCATATACCTTTCACTAGATGAAGTTCTATATATGCACAGGCAAATTCATTAATTTCTTCTTAAAGACCTTTAAAAAGATGGGCTCAACACTATCGCCAGATAGATTAATGAAGATCAAAGTGGGATGATTGGTTCCTGGTCATCTCTTGTACTGAAACATATACATCAACATAGTAACATATTTAGGAATCCTAAATATGTGTTTTACATTTGTAGCTGTTTTTTTCTTCAACATTCCCCACCCCAACTCCACACACCTCCCACACACATTTCAGCCTCATCTTTTTTCTTTATTTGTTTGTTTAATTTTCTTCCAGGAGAAAATTAAGAAAGTATTGCACCTTCTCGGCCTATCTTTCTGTCAGCTGTGTCTCCACACAACAGAGAAGCCTGGTAGGTTCTCAAGGAGTAAGAGAGCCACACAACCAGAAACAGCATCACAAAACCAACATGTGGTGTTACCATCAATAAAAGGGAATAGGTGGCTACTTATTTCTGGTACCAGTAGTACTGGCCTCCAGTTTAGATATGTAAATAAGAAGACACCCATGTACTCTAGTAGTGTCCTACATAATGTGTATTGCTGTCTGCCCCCTCATTAGTTTTGACACTTAACATCATACATCTTAATTGGTGTCCCATCTTATGTGAGATCAGTCTCTAAGGTAAAGACATTTGGCACATAGAGAAAAACTTTTCCCTGTTAATCTCTTATGTTACGTAAAAATGCAGTATATAACATCTTGTGTTCCACCGCTACCTAATTAATTTTCACTTGACATTGTGAAAATCATTAAGACTCAAAAGCAGATTTCTGTGGAAATAACTGGATAGCCAGTATTTTCTGTCCATAATCATTAAATTATTCCTGAATTGAGGAGAGGGCAGAGCATTTTCAAGAATCCTTGTTTGTCTGCAGGTTTACCCTAGTCTACTTTAATATTAACCTCACTTCCTTAAACTTAACAAATGCTGATTTGTTATTATTTTTGTGAGATTTAAAACATGATAATACACTTGAAAGCATCGTCCTCAAACTGGCACACATTAGGTATAAATAAATGTGCACTGGATTTGAATACATCTCCCTTTATAAGATCCATGGCTTTGAAAAGTTTTAGAATTTTGCCAGGTGTTTCCTAGCTTTCTAGCACTGGTGTCACTTATTGCGGCTCCCAGTGAATAGCTAACACTCTCAGATCCTTGAACACCAGGCACAGTAGGGCTAGTCCTATTTCACATCGGGAGTTAGAGGCTAAAATCATCATCTCTAGTTAACCCACTCCATACAAAATGCTATGGTGGTTCAGAGAAGAGAACTGAAAGGCTTAGACTGAGGCTTAAGTGAATGTTTTATAGAGTGGATGAGGCACACATGGACTCCTAAAGTGTGAATAAGAGACCTGCAAAGAAAGAAGGAACAGGAATTCTACAGTGCTAAGGGCAAACAGCCCGGTTTGGGCAGGGAACATTGTCCAGGACCATTTTATCCTAGAATCCAAAGATACAGTGAGATAATATTGGATTATGGAGGGCAGTATATTCTATGCTAAGGATATAGGTCTTTATTCTGTAGGTATTAGGGAGGCATTTTAAGATTTTGATTAGGTGAATGGCATGGTAGGATTCTAACTTAAGGTATATTTCTTTGGCTGCATTATAAAGAATATTATGTAAAGGGGAGAGAACAAGAAGTTAAGAGATGAATAAGGAGGTTCCTGTGATAGTGAAGAGGAAAAGGTAAGAGATAATCAGCTTTTGGCTAGGGCAGTGGTAGCGTGAAAGGCAGAGAGGGAACAGAACCAAGAACTATTTGGAGGAAATTTGGAACTTGTCAGTGGATTTAACTTAGGTGAAGGGGTGACAAATAAAAGAGATGGACAATGCCCTGGTTCTCCAGGGTAGACTCCATAGGATATTACTGGTGTCTCTGAGAAAGGGACTACAGGAAATGTATTTGTATGAGTTGCCCATGGGTTATCCAAGGAGATATGGCCACGAGCAACTTTGATATACAAAACTGTCTAAATATTAGAGAAGAGGCCAAGGCAGGGGATACAGACTTGAGAGTTTCCAATTTATGAGTGTAATTAAATTGGTAAGAGTGTGTGTGTGTTGGGGGGAGTGGGCAGGTGTAGCTCAGTGGTTGGGTGCCGTTTCCCATGTATGAGGTCCCAGGGTCAATCCCCAGTACCTACTAAAACAAACAAACAAGCAAAACCAAAACAAAACACCCTAAGAGTGACAGAAATTGACAGAGGGCATGAGAAAAGAGAGATCCACGGTGGGTCAAGGACATCCAAGGGACAACTGTTAAGAAATGGACAGCTCATGAGTTGTCAAAGGACAGACAGGAAGAAAACCAATAGAGTCAGTGGAAAAGAGAGAGTTCTGAGGAGAGCATGGTCACCAGGCACCAATGCATCAGCAGAATGCTAAGGGCTGAGGAGGTGTATGTTGCAAAGAGCTGTCGCAGATTCTTGAGGCTTCTGCCAGGTTTCAATGGAGCAGCGGACGCAATAGCCAGGGTCCATGGTTAAGCCGTGAATGTGAGGTGAGGCTATTAGGACATCCAGTGTAGATAACTTTCAAGAACTATTTAACTGAAGAAAGAAGACAGATTTGGGGGTAGTGACTTAAGGGCAACAAGGAGTCAGGGTTTTGTTTTGTTTCAGGATGAGAGTTTAACATGTTTAGAGAAAAGGAATATGAAACAGGTGCTAGGTCTGATTGGTCAGAATTGGCTGTTTGAACACAGGGTTAAGAACTGTGACAGCTTGTGCAGTTCAATGGGAAAAAATAAGCCATGATTATGACGAGTCTCTGCTACCAGCAAGAGAGAAGAGTGGTGTCATGGATATTCTAGATTTGCCATTCTTCTATAGGCTGACTGCAATGTCCAGCGTTAGTCACAGCTGTGATGTACAGCCTGCTGATTATAAAAGGAAAGAATGTGTGGAGAACAAGGTTATCGTGGCAAGAAGTTACTATGGACCATCAAGTACAGAAATAGTTTTCTCTAGGACCCATTAAATATGTTATTGGAATGTTAGAGAAACACAATAACGAACACTGAGGCATTATTTCATTATTTCACTGAATTAACACTATAGTCGAAGGACTGACATATGGAAAAAAGCAAGCTTTCCCATTCCTTTGGGACATACACTGTTTCTTATCTAAACTCTGCTGCCAAGAATCCATAAGGGTTTTTTTATGTTATGATTTCACTGTTTCTCTAGAGTATTGGTATATTGGGTTGAGACAAGAACAGATCCTCACGTATCATGGATCTGATTCTCACATTGCATGCCCCAAGCTATCAATGCATACTCTAAGAAAGAACTGTGAGTTGAGTACTAGGGAAAAAACAGCAAAAGAGTGAAGAGATAGATGGAAAGAAAACCAGGTATATATTAGTGAGTTAGGAACAATACTCCTACCAAGAAAATTGGCCTTGGATTAGTTAAAGTAAATTGCATTTTCCAGTTTTCACAGTCTGTTACATACGTATTTCCAAGGCAGCTTGGCCTTAGCACTAACCATCTAGAGAATGGATGCTTACTAGTAGCAAGATGTACTTTAAGTAATTCAGTTAGAAAAAGCTGCATATAATATAGTTTTACTAAATCAACTGAACTTGACAGAGTTGTGAATTTTGTTTTTTATACTTTATTTTATGACTAGTATGTATAATCCTGTATAAGACCTTGGGTAACATAAACAATTGATCATCTTAAACACCAGTTAATCTAAAATTGATATTTTAAGTATAAAAATACTTAAAGGAGGTTATTAAGGGTGCACTGAATAGGTCCATATATTATGTCATATAATTTCTTGAATTAATTTTATATCTTATGAAATGAACTAATTATTAATTTCTATAATGCTTTTATCTTTTTTTTTCTTTTTTCAGTTTTTAAAAATGTATTTTCAGTGTGGGAGGACTAATTTTGCCTGTGCAGCTTAATGGTGGGAGAAGCCCACATTCAGGAAGTGGGCAGTTCTTTGTTGCACTATTCATGTATTCTAATTTATTAGGTATCCTTTTCTAAGATCACTCTCGAGTGATCCCGATGTATGGAACATTCAATCTAGTAAAAATTTTTGAGAGTTAACCTGATAGGCTTGATTTAAAATCCATATTAAGCAATGAGCTTTTCCTTTCCTGATTCAGAGGAATATAGTCTTACTGCCTGAATAAAATGATCTACCAATGTTAAAATTCCACACACCGGAAACTCTATTTCTTTCTTCTTGCACATTTCAAAAATCATTTGGACACCATTTGATTACAGAACATAGTTCCTCTCATTGAAAAATTACTATCCCATTTTTAAACATATAGATGTCCCCATTCTCTTCTGTTTTATAATCTGAGACAAATGTTAACTGCTTCTTAATTCTTAAGGATAATATGCTTTTCCAAAATATTAATCTGTGCTCTCCCGTTCTCAGATGACTTTTTATATCAATACTTTCCTTTCCTTACCCAATCTGTTACACTTATACTAAATGTTGCTTCCAAGTGCCAGAGGCCACGTTTGTTAATATTCACAGTCATGTGTTCCCCCAAGTCCCTCAAGTATTTGGCTTCACCATCCTATAGCTTTTCAATTTCAAAAATGTAATATGAACATATCAGTATTTTTTTTTGAGCAAATCAGTGCTTGGCAAAATACAATCTCTCTGTATGTTAGCACTGGTAATGACAAAATCCATATAAAGGTAATCTATCCTACAATAATAAGAAATGGTTAAAATCCCACAAATTCTCCTAAGCACATTATTAATGCTGACACCATTAATATAACAATGTAATGTCAGTGAGTTAATATTTCAGATGTACATATGCAAACAGAAATAAACAAAGAAAAACTTTTTATAATTTTGTAAGACAAATAGCAGGAGGATTTAGGATTTGAAAGATGAAAGAGGATTACTAAATTAGAAAGCAAGGTGAAAAAGCTGTGGAAGTAAAGGAAAATGGGCAGTATGCTAACAAACTTGGGCAACTGGATTGAAGGAGTGGTTAGGAAAACAACATGTGCGAAAGAAATGAGAAAGGAGAAGCAAGAAAATATCATTTATTAATAGCTGTGCATATGAGTGTATATCCATGAATGTGCACACTCCTATATAACATACACACACACACACACAGACACACACACATATTTAACAAAATTGTTGAAAACTTGGTGAGACCAGAGCCTGGCAGGGCTGCAGCAGGTGTACTAACTGTGACTGTTTGTTTTCCTTTTAATTTCTCCTGCCCTACAAATCTCCTCTCAGCTCCCTGGGATTCAGGCAACAAACTCACATTCAGAAGCCTGTGGGAGGGCCAAGGAAAGAAAGGATGGGCAAATTAACTATAATTGGATGTTATTAACGTAGTCATTTAAATTGCTAATCTGTTTCTAAGAAGGCTCATTTGCAGATAACTCATCTTTTGCTGACTGAACTTGGTTTTTCTAACCTTTGCTTGTAAATGGAAAAGGTCTGAATAAGTTGTCATTTATCTTCCTTTTATTTCATTAAAAATAAATTCAGTTAAAAATTTCTGCACCATTAGAATAAGAACTCAATTTTTATATCCACCCATTTAAACAGTATGATCAGCAGTTGACTAGATTTTATATGTGTTCAATTAACTTCAAGAAATTTCATGTAAACCTAGATAATGTCATTAAAAGCAGTAAAATGGGGAAAAGGGGATAGTGAATAGATTACCCAGTAAAGGCAAACAAGATATTTATTACACATATTTACAAGCCTGTAAAGCAAAAATATATTTTTAAAATTGATTTTTCTTTTTTAAAATAAAGCTTTATGTGATTCAAAGTTCCATAAAAATGTAAGGTAGAAAACTATAAAACATGCCATCTTTCTGGATCACTTTTAGCAAGGAGAATTTTCCAATGTATACAATTTGAGAGGTAACATTCACAGTATAAAATCATGAAAGATTAAGACATGTAATATAGGATATATATATTATTTGAATTAAAGAGACAATATATTAGATTTTAAGCTTATGAAAGGAGAGATTCTGTCTGTTTTCTTTATAGTATCTCCAGAACTTAGAACCCTACCCAGCACATAGTAGGTGTTCATAAAGTTTTTGATGAATGCTCTTAATTCATTAAATCATGCAATAGTAAATTTAGATAAATGGTCTTAGTTATGTTGTATCTTTTCCTCCTTCAAAAGAATATTATCCTGATGTAAAAATTAAAATATATCATGCTTTATGCATGCACACATATACACATATGTATGCTTATCTTAGTAATGAAAACTCTTTTTAAAGTATATTGTTTATTGTGGTATACTGCTTCTCTGTGTTGACAAATCTTGTGGGCTATAACTTCACTGTTTCCCTGAGTTAAATGTCTTCATAAAAATGTACACTGAAGCAGGCAAGAAGTTGCTCTTTTATACAATTTTACTAACAGTATATAGTATTTAGTAAATATTTGTGAGACTAAATGAAGATATCTATAGAGATTTTTGTTTTGTTAGGTTTTGTTTGTAATTGGAATTGATTATACAGTCCATATTCTTAATTTCCTTTTCTCTTTAAAAGAATAGGCCCATACAAACGGAAATGGTAAAATAACTATCCTGAAAAATTTATGTCTAGCTCTTCAATGATAACATTAATCTAGATGTTCTTATCATCTCTTTCTGTCTCCTCTAAGTTTTCTCTGAACAGCCTTTACTACTTATATATTTTCAGTTATAAATGTGTTTTAATGATGTAAGTGACTTAATTTACATCATGGTTTTCTTAACTAAATTCACTGCCTTAGTTTCCTTATATTTAGTATCTGTGTGCCCCAGATAGATACCATAGGAATCAGGATCTATAAAGCCATATCAGATTTTCAAATACAAAATTCTTAATTTTATATTACTCTTTATATATTTCAGCATTAAGTACATTTTGCTTTATGTGATTTAATCAATTTTAATTCCATGTTTTATATTTTTAACTGGTTTTCATTTGTACTGGTTGTAATAATAAGCCCATTACCAAAAAATATACAAGTTGGGGCAGGAAACTGAAATTTTATGTTACTTCTATTTTAGCCTGAAAATATTCTGGAGATAAGAACACAAAAGGAATGAATAAAATGCAGCAAAAGTAAAAAAAAAGAACACAAAAGTTAGAATAGCATTCAGTGTTTTCCCAGACCTCCACCTTTGGTTAACTTGCATTGAGAATACTTTTGTTTCCTAAGCTGCTCCAAGAAGGTATCATGAAATGGGTTGGTTTAAACAATGGGAGTTTCTCAGTTTACAGTTTTGAGGCAGTGAAGATGTTCAAATCAAAGCACCATCAGGGTGATGCTTTCTTCCCACAGACCAGCTGACCGTAATCCTTGGCTACTCTGCCAAATGGCAAGGCACATGGTAGCGCCTGCTGGTCTCTCCTTTATCTTCCAGGTTTTGTTGATTTCAGCTTCTTGCTTGCATGGCTTTTTCTTCTCTCTCTGTCCCGTTTATAAAGGACTCCAGTAAGAGGATAAGACCCATAAGGTTGAGGTGGGTCACAACTTAACTGAAACACCTGCATCAAAAGATTCTACTTAGAGGAAACGGACTTTGGCCCAGTGGTTAGGGCGTCCGTCTACCATATGGGAGGTCCGCGGTTCAAACCCCGGGCCTCCTTGACCCGTGTGGAGCTGGCCCATGCGCAGCGCTGATGCGCGCAAGGAGTGCCTGCCACGCAGGGTGTCCCCCGCGTAGGGGAGCCCCACGCGCAAGGAGTGCGCCCGTGAGGAGAGCCGCCCAGCGTGAAAAGAAAGAGCAGCCTGCCGAGGAATGGCGCCGCCCACACTTCCCGTGCCGCTGACGACAACAGAAGCGGACAAAGAAACAAGACGCAGCAAATAGACACCAAGAACAGACAACCAGGGGAGGGGGGGAAATTAAATAAATAAATAAATCTTTAAAAAAAAAAAAAAAAAAAGATTCTACTTAGAAATGGGGCCCCTTCCATAAGAATGGATTAACTTTAAGAACATACTTATCTGGGGGTACATACAGCTTCAAACCACCACAGAGAGAAAGGATGCTAAGGGAATGGATCCAATAAAAAATGTCTCCAAACTCTCTTCTAATATTAATATGCAAAGGCCACTGATCAATGATGTGAATGATGTGATATTCATTCATTCTGGCAGGGAGAATATTACACTTTCACCAAGAGCAAATGACCCATTTTCACATTGACTTTTGGAAATAGAAAGAACAATCATAGACACCATAGTTACAGATGTATGCTTCACTGGATCTCTGAGAAAAAGTCGTCTGTTTCCTGCTGCCTTCTCTGTTCTAATATTATGAAGAGGGATAGAGAGAGCACTCAAAGTGATGATATTATTTCAGGCTGAAGTGAACAAAGATATTAAAGGGAATGAATGAATAAGCAATGAGATGCATATCTTCTATGGCACCTAGACTACTGAAGTATACTAATAAAAATAGCCACTAATAAATTATATTTAATAGCTTCCATTGAACATTGTTTTTATTCATCAGTTTTGAGATGTAAGATCTTTCATATGAATAAAAAAAGTTTGTTTAGTTATAATAGAAAAGGGTGGTTAGCTCTCAAAGGAAAAAAAAGATTCTTTTGTGTGATCATGCTAAGAATTTGTTCGTTTAAGATAATATTAATGCATTCGTTTATCTAAATACAGATAACAAAACAATTAAATTTCCATAATTGAGATGCACAGTTCTCTCCAAATACACACCTTTGTATTCATATTGAACTAAAGTGGTTATCCTTTTAAGAAATTTACCACAATATTTGCTAAGTTTTTAATTAATGTATCCTTTCTTTACCCCCCCAAAAAGGATCACTTTAGAAACAGATAACAAGAAGAGTTTATTGCTCTAGAATATAGACTCATAATGATTTAAAGAACATCATATATTTTCTAACCTGACTTAATTCAAATTGAACTGCAAAAGCAAAGACCCTTAAAACATGAAAATTACAGAGATTTATGTTTCAAATGCCAACAAGTATTTTAGTTAACTTCAATATCCCTCCATTTCATCCCCATAATGAGGGAGGCAAGAAGTCATGTGCCAAAAATCAAGGCAATCTCACCTCAAGTTAATATGTAACTGAAAGGACTGTACACTACCTCAGAATGCTAGGAAAATCATGCCACTAATTGGTTACATTTTGTGATAAGAAAATATATCTGAGGGGGGCTGTGAGTTTCCATAGGCATGAAGTAAAGGCTCTTCCCACTCTAGGGGTTGCCAACTAACTCTTACACAAGCAACAGCATTTCCAGCAGTGCACACTTGGATTCAAATTCTGGCTCCAATGCATACTTTAGGAAGGCAAGTTAATTAAAATCTCTGGGCTCCAGATTTTTTTTTTATCTGTAAACAGAAATAATAAAAGAACCAACCTCCATGACTGCTGTTAAGAACTATAAGAGAAAATGCACCTTAAGCACTTAAAACTGTGCCAGGAAGAAAACAGATGGTCAAAATAAATCTTTCCTAGAGTAGAATGGTGGTGGAGATGGGAGGAGGTTAGATAGGGGTGATTAATTCATATATATAGAAAAGGTCTGTGGTCCAAGGAAGTTGCCTCAGAGAAAGTAAAATTATTTGAGGAAATAAAGTTGAGCAAAGAAATTTTATTTCAAAGGCAACTTAAAAATATAATTTTATCTTCTTTAAAATTCATTAGCATTGTGGACTGTAGCATGAATTCATACAGCAGTTCAATCTATTTTGAGCAAAAACTCATCACTGCTTTCGGGGAAAACATGTACTAAATTGCCAAGTTAATCAAGGTACATCAAGCTTTGCATATGAATGCCTTTTTTAAAAAAAATCCAGCAATTCAGATTATTATATTCATGATTAACTACTTTTTCACAGTACAGTGTCTTGAAGCTTTAACAAATTTCTTTAAGAGTTTTCATCCCACAGACTGTACAACCAAAACTCTGCCCATGATTCCTTGGCCTTTCAATAATAATTATGAAGATGCATTTGGTTTCCTTGGTACATCTAATCTTTGACAAAAGAGGTCTGACACTGGCAGTTTTTACTCTACTTATTAAGTGGCAAGGAATAGTCACAAAACCACTGCCCTTCATGTATTTTTAAACAATGTAAAAAATTGAAAAGGATCTAAAAAGTTTCCATGCAGGAGATTTATTTTTGAAATTTGCATCTTGGTTCTAAAGTGAATCCCTGAGTCCACAGTTCAAATTGAGAATAGTATACTCTTTATCTGGATGAGAAAATAAAAATCTAACGACTATTACAAACAGGTATGCAGGGAATCTAGAAAGATGCACAATATGCACTCAAAGAGTCTGCAAGGTGGATTCCAGCTGAGAAATTCAGGATTCCCCTCAATTCTAGTGCTGGTCACTACAGGCAGAGGGAAAAACTACGAGACCAGCCAACAAATACTGACTCTGAGTCTATGAGTAAAATAAACTGAACTTCTTTGAGCTGATGTACCTATCAAAGGAGATGTTATCATTACTAATGATTCCGTCACAGCTCATGATTTCATGGGTAACCAGAGGCCTGAGTAGTTAGGGTAAAATTACAGAACAGCTTTGCAGCACCTCATGGTGTTTTTATTCTCAGCTGAACCATTTAAAATGTGGTACTTTTAATGAACTATGAAATGATCCAATAAAATACTCTAAAAGCATGAGGCACGCTGTGTGGCTTCACGGTGATAGGCATTCAAGAAGTCAGCATTCAATTGGAAAATTCTAGGGAATAAAGAATTAACAGTTAAAAACCCTAGAGAAACTATCAGAAATATCAGTAAAGATGACATAATTTGGGAAAAAGGGAGAGGAGTTCACCTCCTTTTTTAGAAGACTTTCGGCAGAAATGGGTTACAGTCCCAACCCTAAAACCTTCTCTGACAAAAGGGAAGGAGATTACAATGATTGGCTTATTTCGACTAGAATTTACCCCTAAGAAAAGGAAGCACTCCTTTCTCTGTCCTGGGAACTGGAATAATATGGATTCTATAAGGCAAAGAAAGTGGGAGAAATGGCTGTTCGGTAGCCAGCCAACATATGCTCCTCATACTCTGCTAGTTCTGAATTAAAACTTTCTTGAAGACATTTTGGTAATATGAAGCTAAGTCCTTCAAATTACACATATCCTTTTGGCATGGAAAATTCACTTTTAAAACCTTTACCTTATAATGAAATAATAATCAGATAAAGCCTAGAAAAGTATATATCTAAGAATATTCATTCTGGGAATATTTAAAATAGCAAAAATAATGGGAGATAATAACTTTAGCAGGAAATCCAGTATGCAATTAATGTTTATATGGTTGAATTATATGTAACCTTTCAAAACAATGACTCTTACAATATTCTTACAATATTGATGATAGCTTGTTAAACAATAATACTAAAATTCATTTTTACGTAAATATATGTACTAAAGCAAAAGCCCAAGAGATTCAATACTAAAATGTTAACAAACTAAAGTTAGAAGTAACTATTATCTTCTTTTTTATAGTATTATTTATTTATTTATTATTTATACTATTATTTATTTATTATATTTATTTAGAGTATTTTAACTAAATAAAAAAATACATCTATTAAAGAAAAATATTTCTAGATATTAAAGGAAAGGTCATAATATTAGAAAATTGGAAACAAAGTCAATGTACAGCATCAGAGGCCTTGTTGGGGAAACTTACAAACATTCATGTGGGAAAAAAAAACAACTTGCAAAAATCACCTTTTAGAAATATAATTTTACATAGAACGGTATTTACAATATAGTGAAAACAGAAGGTTGCAATACTGTATATTCAATATATTGATATTTTTAAAAGTACATATTTTTATATATAATATTTGGACATTCTCTCTAGGTGGTAGATATACATGGGGTCTAGTTTATATTTTGAATTTTTATACTTGTTCTCCAATTTCCATACAATGAATATTGATTGTATAATTTACTGGAATTCACTGGAAAAGAAACAAACATTTGCTAAAAGAAAGGTCATTTTTTTCTTGGTTTGTCTATTTTATGGAAGGAACATAGATTGAAAAAAAGGAAATGCAAATTTATATCCATCTTCTGTTGTTCCTGTAACAAATCACCAGAAACTAGTGACTTAAAAAAAGTATAGTATTTTATAGTTCTCTGGCCAAGAAGGGTCTCCTAGACTAAAATCAAGCTGTCAACAGGCTACATTCCTTTCTAGAAGTTCTGAGCGGGGGTGGGAATCTTTTTCCTTGCATTTTCCACTTTCTAGAAGCTGTCTCATATTCTTGGCTTGTGGCACTTCTATTTTCAAAGCCAGCAAGGCTGCATTTCTGTCACCCTTTATTCAGGATCACATCTCTCTCTAACCTTAGCTAAGAAAGGTTCTCTGTAAAAAACACTCATAATTAGACTGAGTGCACTCAGATCATCTCCCTATCACATGTGCGACAATAAACTAACTGCATCTGCATAGTCTCTTTTGTCATGAAAAAGTACATATTCACAGATCCCTGGGATTATAATGTGAACAACTTGGAATGGAGAAGGGACATTATTCTGCCTACCACTCAAATTATCATGGGGACCAATTTAAATTCGTTTACTAATGAAACATTATTCATCAAGTACACAATATTCATTCACGAACTCCTTACCTGGCCTCATATTATACTTCTCATGCCTTAATAATAATATGAAAACTTATATGCATATCTATGTAAATCCTAAAATTATAAAATTTCTAGACAAAAATATAGGATAAATCATATCTGAACTTTATTTAGAAAACAATTTCTTAGATACAACAAAAGCTTGATGTGTAAAAGAAAAATTTATTAATTGTACTATATTATATTAAATAATTTTGCTTTTCATAAACACTTTTCAGAGAATGAAAAGACAGATTAAGAGACAATATTGGCAAACATGTATTTGGTAAAGGACTTGTACTAAGAATACATAAAGAACACTCAAAATTCTAGAATAATAAAATAAAATAAAGTTAAAAATGGGCAAAAGATTTAAATAGACTATTCACTACAGAAGATATAAGAATAGAAAATAACACATATGAAAGTGTTCAACGGCATTAAAAATTGGGGAAATATAAATGAAGCTACAGTGAAATATCACTACAAATCTTTTTATTTTTTTATTTTTTTTATTTTTTAATTTTTAAAGATTTATTTCTCTCCCTTCCCCCCCCCCCCCCCCCGGTTGTCTGTTCTCTGTCCATTTGCTGCGTGCACTTTGTCCACTTCTGTTGTTGTCAGTGGCACGGGAATCTGTGTTTCTTTTTGTTGCGTCATCTTGCTGTGTCAGCTCTCCGTGTGTGTAGCACCATTCCTGGGCAGGCTGCACTTTCTTTCATAATGGGTGGCTCTCCTTATGTGGTGCACTTCTTGCGCGTGGGGCTCCCCTATGAGGGGGACACCCCTGCATGGCAGGGCACTCATTGCACGCATCAGCACTGCGCATGGGCCAGCTCCACACGGGTCAAGGAGGCCTGGGGTTTGAACCGTGGACCTCCCATGTGGTAGACAGACGCCCTAACCATTGGGCCAAGTCTGCCACCCCACATCTTTTTAAATGGCCAAAATTAAACCTACACTACACCTAACTCTCTTATGCACCATTGATGGGAATGTAAAGTACTCTAGCCATTTTGAAAAATCTACCATAAGACCCAGACTTCCATTCCTAAGTATTTGCTTAAAAGAAGGGAAAACATACATTCACAAAGAGATTGGTATATAAATATCCACAGCAATTTTTGTTGTAAGATCTCTAAACTGGGAACAATCCAAACGTCTATCTACAGGGGAAAGGATAAACAAATTGTGATACATCCATAAATGGAATATTATACAGCCATACAAAGGAAAGAATCCTTGATACATGATAAGGATGTTTCAAAATTCTGCTGAGTAAAAAAAGTCAGACAAAAAAATAATACATATTAAATGTTTCCATTTAGATAAAACTCTAGAAAATGCAAACTAAACTATTGTGGTAGAAAGAAAATCAGTTGTGTCTGGAGATGAAGGCTGAAGAAGTAAGGGGATAGGAAACACAGGGGCACAAAGAAACATTTTTGGAAGTAGTGAGTATATTCATTACAATGATTATGGTGATGGTTTCATAGATGTATAAATATATCAAAACTTATTAAATGGTATACTTTAATTATATGCATTTTATTGCATGTCAATTATAACCCAATAAAAAGTTTAAAAATAGGTTACATACATAGCAAGGAAAAGTAGTTGATGAAGCCAGACAGGTAAGTTAGACCAGATTGTTATCAAATTTCTTGTGAGTCTGAACTCTGTTCTATGTGCAGTGGGGCACCAACTGACATCTGTAAACATGGGAGTGACCTGATCAGATCATTAAATAATACACCCAGAAGTAAGTGGTATGGATGTTGAAGTTCAATGGCAAGAGTCTGGTGACAGGAACAGACAAGATCAAAAGTTGCTATAGTTCTTTAACTGAAATGTAATGAATACCTAAAACTAAATAGGGCCAGTGAAAGAAGAGAGGAGGATACTGATTTTTATTTTATTTTTTTTTTGGTCAAAAATTTACATATTTAAAAGTAGCCCACTGGACACAGTTTAGATGAAGCCCATTTTGTTGGTAACATCCAAAGCATCATAGTCAGGAGAACACTGATTTGAGATGTAGCCCTAGAGTACAAAAATTTAGTCTAAAAAAATAGTTGACCCCTTACGTATGGAGGTATTTGGAGAGTGTTGAAAAAATATCAATCAAGTTTGGGAAGCTCAATATATGGTAATACCATTAACTGAGACTGAGGTATGCAAGAAGAGGGTCAGGTTTAGGAAGGAAGGAAATAATTTAAGTTTTGAGCATGCTAACTGACGTGTATGAATGATATTCAGATGGAGATCAGTAGCCATATGGAAATACGAGTATAGAGCTGAAAAGTGAAAATGGGACAGGGAATATAGATTGGGCAGTAAATACCATGGTAATTCAAGATAAAAGGATAGATGTCATCACTAAGGTAAAGTATATAAAAAAGAAACAAAAGATGGTGTTTCAGTTTCCTGGCTGCTAAGGCAAATACCATACAATAGATTGGCTTAAACAATATGAATTCATTGGCTCAAGGTTTTGAGGTTTGGAGAAGTCCAAAATCAAAGTGTCATCAGAGCAATGCTTTCTCCCAGAAGTCTGTGGTGCTTGGGGCTGGCTGCCTGCAATCCTTGATCCTTGGGTTTTCTGTCACATGGCAAAGCACATGGCAGCCTCACCTGGCTTCTCCCCTCTCTTCCCAGTTCCACTACCTCTCAGCTTCTGGCAGCTCCCTCTGGGTTTCTCTCTCTCTCTGTGACCTTCTCTGCAAGGCCTTCAGCAAGAGCATTAAAACCCATTCTGAGTCAGCTGGCCACACCTTAACTGAAGTAACCTTACCAAAGAGTTCTATATACAAAAGTTCACAACCACCGGAATGAATTAAGCTTAAGAACATGTTTTCTGGCGTCCATAGCTCCAAACTACCACAGATGGCTATACTTGGACCTCTGTTAATCAATATCAAGGATGAGGAGGGGGTGTGAATGGAGAAAAAGAATCCATTCAACATTTAAGAGAAGGATTCAGAGGAAGGAAAACATTGCCATAAGAGCCAATGCTAGAGGGAAGTCAAAACGTTGTGGGTCAAAGTTAAAATAGTCGTCATTAGATTCAGGGAATAGACATTCATTAAAGAACTTGGTGAAAGTAGCTCTATAGAGCCTTATGAGGAGAATCTGGTCAAAAGGAGTCTAACTAATGAATTACAGTTTTTCAAAAAGTGGAGAATATAGGGACTAGGGACTACTCCTTCAAAATTTATCAGTAGTTCGATCTATAAAAACTGTGTGAAAGTAAATAATGAAATTATTTCTATCTTCCTGAAGATTAAAACTTTGTTATTAAAAAAAAAATAAGGAATGAAAAAACAGCCCAGCTAATTTTTGCTTGGTTTTTTTAAAAACACAATTTCTAAGAACAAAAAGAATCACCATAAAATAATAAATGCTACCACTACAACAATAATTGCATTTTATATTTGCTAATTTGACTGGATACTTATGTTCCAGTCACTACTCTAAACATATACATGTGTATGTGCACAGATATACCTATATCTCTATATAAAAAATTAATCTTAATTTATATAACTAAACACGTGCACATATATAATTTAATCTTCAAGAATTCTCTATTATGTATAGACTATTATCACTAAATTAGATGTGAGAAACAGATATATAGACACACAGATAAACAGATACACAAATAGACAGAGATATATTGATATAGATATTTACCATACCAGAAATTAGAACTGAGAAAATTTTAAATATTTCTTTTTTTTTTTTCTCTCTCTCTCCCCTTATTTCTTTCAAATAACAAAATAACCCAATTATGGGTTAAAATAATTAATGAAAAATAACCATAGTTTCCAAAATAAAAAAAGAAGAAAAGTGTCATTGTTTTATATATTTTGCATTTTTTAACATCGGGTTTAATAAAAGAAATTTTGGTTTTCATATTTGTTTCTGCATTTAATATGCCATTTGTTTGAAGTATATGTAGAAAATCCAGTATCACACAAAATATATAATTGTACAAGAAGTATTTAGTAACCTTTTAAAATTCTTTGATACTATACTAAAAGTAAAATGCCAGTTTCCTAAAGGTTAAATTCAAATGTAAGGTCTGAAACTAAACCAATGAAATCTCTGTAATCTGTAACACTGAAAGTGATTGTTTTACTTGCACTTTTGCACATGCCTAATTTTGTAATATTCTGCATTGCCCATTTGAAAATAATGGTTTGTTGGATTAACAGATCTCCCAAATGGCTAACCGTTTCATCAAATAATATTTAAAAGTCATTTACAGGCAATATGTTAGAGTAGGAAGTAATATACATTGTTCCCTTGACAAAAAAAAAAAAAAAATGAATGACTTGGAAAAATGATTTGAATTAACTAGGTGGTAACCCTGGAGCCAGATTGGATATTTAGAACGATGAGAGTTTTGAAGGAAGGAAGAGGCTACTGAACTCTCAGCTTTAATAGGTGAAGGCATGTGGTAGCCAGCCACTAGGTCACTGGTGAATTCTGCCAAATATTTAAATAAGAATTAACACCAACCCTTCTCAAATTCTTCCAAGGAATTCACGTGGGAAACTACTTCCTAATTCTATCTAGGAGACCAGTACCACACTATTTCCAAAGTCTGATAAAAACATCCCAAGAAAATTAGAGACCAATTTCCCTTAGGAATATACATGCAAAAGTCCTTAAGAAAGTATTAGCAAACTGAATACAACAGCATATTATAACAATTATACAACAGGATCAACTGGGATTTAGCATAATGTAAGAATGGCTCACCATACAAAAATCTATCAATACAATAAATCAAAAATAAATAAATGAAAAAGAAAACAGACATGATTTTATTAATATGAACAGAAGAAGCATATGAGAAAATCCAATACTCCTTTTAGATAAAAACACACAGAAAATCAGGAATATAAGGGAATTTTTTCAACATGATAAAGGGTATGTATGAAAAACACACAGCTAACACCATACTCATTAATGAAAGAATAGGAGCTTTCACCTTAAGAGCAAAGAAAAGCTAAGGATGCCTGCTTTCACCACTGCTATTCAATACTATACTAATTCTATCCAGAGCAATCAGGCAAGGAAAAGAAATACAAAATATCTAAATTGGAAAGGAAAAAATAAAACTATCTCTTTCCAGATTACCTGGTCTTATATTTAGAATATCCAAAGGAATTCCAAGGAAAATCATTACAGCTAATAAATTCAGCAAAATTGCAAGATACAAGATCACACACCAATTCAATTGTGTTCCTATACACTAGCAATGAACTATTCAAAGAGGAAATTAAGAAAACATTTCCAATCATAAAAGCATCTAAATTAATAAAATATCCAAGAATAAATTTAACAAATGTGAAAGGCTTTGTACACTGAAAACTAAAAAACACTGCTGAAAAAAATTAAAGAAGACCTAAAAAAATGGAAAGAGGCATCATGTGTTCATAGATGGAAAAAAAGTAATTCAAATCACAGACCTAAATATAAGAATAAAAACTATGAAACTCTTACCATAGAACATAGAGACAAATCTTCACGGCCAAGGATTCTGCAATGGATCCTTGATATGATACTAAAAGCATGAACAATGAAAGAAATTATAGATAAATTTGACTTCATCAAAATTAAAAACATTTGTGAATCAAAGGACATCATCAAGAAAGTGAAAAGACAACCTATAGAATGGGTGAAAATAATGGCAAACCATATGGCTTTAAGGATTTAATATTCATAATATACAAATAATTTCTACAACTGAACAACCAAAAGACCAACCACCCTATTAAAAAAAAAAAATGTGCATAGACCTTTCCCTACTATATAAATGGACAATAAGCACTTAAAAAGATGCCCACCAAGCATTAAACATTAGGGAAATGCAAATCAAAACCACAATGAGGTACCACTTCATACCCACAAGGATGTGCATTATTTAAAATGAGGAAAGTAAGTGTTGGACAGGATGCAGAGAAATGAGAACTCTAGTGCATTGTTGGTGGGAATTAATATGGTACAGCAACTGTGCAAATCAATAAAGGAGTTACTCAAAAACTTAAATATAGAATTACAGATGATCTGGCAATTTCACTTCTCAGTGCAAGGAATACTCAACAGAAACTTGGCCACTGATGTTCATAGCAGCATTATTTACAATACCAAAAGCTGAAAGCAATCCAAGTGTTCATCAACTAATGAATGTATAAACAAAATGATACATACACGCAATGGAATATCATTTGGCCACTAGAAGGAATGAGGTTCTGAGACATGTGACAACTTGAAAAAAAATATGGTGAGTAAAACAAGTCAGACACATAAGGAAGGGCAAATACTGTATGTTTGTCACTTTTATGAGATATCTAGAAGTAGGAAACTGTCAGGAACACCAGAAGATTAGAGGGTACCATGGGATGGGAGAAGGAGGAAAAAGGGATAGTTTTTCTTAGTAGATATAAATATATATTCATTCATTAATATCACCATCAATCTCGACAGAAAAGCCTTCAAGTATTGTGAAGTTGTCAAGTTCACAAAGTCAAAACACGTTTTCCAAAATCGAGAACTGAAAACTTAAATTTCATTATTGAGAACAAATATTGTTAGTTATCTTCTGTGAAATGAAAGGCTCACTTTATTCATTTTCAGGAAAACGTCTGAAAATATTCTAATATCCTAAATAGTCTAAATAATGATAATATATTGGTCAATTGTTCCTTCAAGTAAAAATGGTGTCATAAGAAAAAAGGCTCCAGTTCAGCTTGCAATGCAAACAATTGCACAAGTGCTTTTTTTTTTGAGACAACCCTAATACATACTTCACAGTGCAGCCAAACTGCTTTATAAGCACTTCCCACTTTGTCATACAGAATATTAAGAAGTGTATAACTTAATGGTTAATATTTAACAAAATTAATAAATGTTACTGCTTCATCAAGGACTTTCTTAATAGAAAGTTTTTTAAAGACACTGTGTATGGATGGTGGTGAAGAATACAATGACTTGTACAATTTAGTGTCACTACCTTAATTCATATTAAGGGGACTGAAGTGTGCTCCTCCAAAATATGTTGAAGCCTTAACCCACAGTACCTATAATTGTGACCTTATTTAGAAATAGTCTTTGCAGATGTAATCAAGCTGAGGTTATACTGAATTAGGCTCTAATCCATTATTACTATTATCCTTAGGAAAAAACGAGACTAGATACAGATATATTGTCTATGGGAAGATAGAGGCAGAGACTGGAGTTATGCTACCTCATGCCAAGGAACCCCTGGTGCTTCCAGAAGCTGGAGGAAGTAAGGAAGGATCATCTCCCAGAGGCTGCAGAGGAAGGACAGTTACGCCAAAACCTGGATGCTGAATGCTAGTCTCTAGAACTGCGAGGCAATGAATTCTTGTCATTTTAAGCCACCCAGTGCATGACACTTTGTTAAGGAAGCCCTAGAAAACTAAGACAGACCATAACACCCTTACATTTTGCAGCATCAGAGCAAATGTCAACCAGGTGAATGTAGTAAACAATATCACTATATTATCGGGAAAATAATTTTGCCTTTCCAGACACCGAAAGGTCCACAAACTATACTTTGAGATCTGTTATTAGTCAATAGGTAAATCAATACATATTCGATATAATACAAATAGCATATTATTCTGACCTTGAATTCTTGCACACTGGAAGGAATATAAAAGGCATACCACTCCCCTTTAAACCATATACACCAATTTGTGTGTATGTGTATATATATTTTTTGGGGGGTGGGGGGGGAGGGACACATTAACAACTGTTAGTAAAGCAAACAGAGTGTAAGATGTATGGACAAAGGTTCCCATAATAGGAAAACATATATGTGTGTATGTGTCACTGTAGGCCACAAAATGAACACTTCCTAAAAACAACTGGAAATCATTTTTAAAGCCTACTCAGTATCATATATCACACTTGCCCTGGATTCAAACACAACATCTCTATTATTATTATTTGTTAAGTAAAGAACAGAGCAATCACCTTTAGGATTTGAAAACTCTGCACATAATGTGACTAAACTTAATCAGAGGGTAATTTCTGCTTTCAGAGATGTGAAAACAAGTGTAGAAGAACACACAATGCAAGCCAGAAGTACCCACTTGGCAAATGAAAAATCTGCAGGTCTCAACGCTGAGAGGGTGACAGGACCTTTCTGAGCATACAGTGGCAGGAGCAGCTGGTTCCTCCTCAGCTGCCACCCAGAATTATTTCCATGCATTTGTGAAGGTAATACCAAGAACTTGAAAGAGTAAGCAATACAGCAGGCTACTGAAGACTTAGAATATTCCTTGGAGTGCAATAATCATTTCTGATAACTGATTATTTATATGACATATGTTCTCAATATCAAGTGAAAATATGTGACACATAGATAGCTAGATAAATAACTAGACTCAGCAGTCTTTCTCTTCAGAGACAGAGAGGAAGAGATAGACAGACGTAGGGGCTGGGAGGACGGGGGAGAGCTGTTTATGAAAGTTGAATATGAAGCAAATAGGCACTTTAAAGAAGGGGAGGAAGTTTTGGACCTCACAATGATGGCTTTTCAGTGTAAAGTTGTGATGAGTAGTATTAATTTTGACTTATCAAATACAGTGCAGAAATCTATTCCATTTCTTATTCATCTTAATCTACAATTTATTTTCATTTTTATAAATAGGGAAAACCATCTTAAAGAAGAAGCCAAAATCTCATGAGAGGTTTATCACCTTTCTCTAAAAATAGCTGCAGCACCTGGCAACACCCAGCTTTACCCATTTATTAACAGTTACACACATTAGCTTAGGTCCTCAAAGGATCTGTCTAGGGAGCAACTCTTCTATTGTCTGCTTGTGCTGCATTAACCAGTTTACCTGACACGGTCCGTCAAATGTCAGTTTTAACACACTGTTGCCAAGACAGCCATTATCAGGGTCACTTTTCAGGATGGCTACCGTGAGATTTAAAGCTTGACCCATTTTCTAGTTATTGAACATCTCTTTTAGAAGTCAAGGAATCAGCATGAGTTTTCATAAACATGTACCCAAACAAAACATGCAAACATGCTTTGCCACCGCCCCTGCTAATTCTAAATTGCTGACTTAAGGTTGGTCTTTTCCAAGGACTTTTAACAGGATTTGTTCTGATTCTCTGGAAATGCGTCATGCATGCCAATTCCTCTCCTACCCAAGGGGCTCTAAGGTAGAATGAATACTTCAGAGAATAAAAGATACAGAGAATAAAAGATACCTTTCATATCCATATGTCTACCAAGCTAAGGATCTCCCAATATTTTATATAGGGATGTACATATCTGTAAGTCCTGTTTCATAAAAGAGATCATGACCTACAATTATGTGGTTCCTGTTGAAGGAAAATGTTCACATTTTGTTTGCTTTGTAAAGCAGTGCAACCCTTTAATTGTTAGGGAAAGAGGAGGTAGTGCCTGTGAGCATATTCTTGGCTGGCAGGGAGTGGCCTGCAGGGTGGAGGAAAGATGAGCACATGTGAGGTGAATAATCAAATTCTCCTTGTGACACCATTAAAAGCATCTGACCAAATCAGAACAATCTGAGATCTCAAGTATAAAAAAATAAATAAATAAATAAATTTTTAAAAATATAAGAAAAACCCAGTGTTCATCCTGGGCACTCCCTCTGCCTGGAACTAAATCATGGATCATCACTGGGTTAGCAAGGGCAGTAGGAGATGGCAGACGGAAGCTTTAAACAAGACATAGTTACATGTCATTACCTGTTTGCTCTTCGCTGCATTACTAACTACACAGCTTGCTTTTGTTCTTGTATTCCCTTCTTGTTTTCTTTGCCTTCTAATCTGCAATCCCCAAACTCAAAGACCCAGAGAGGCATTAGGACATGGAGTTGAAAGGCACAGTGAGGGTCAGTGGAATGGAGACACCCCAGCGCTTTTCTTCCCTCTATTTCCAGTTTGCAGAATAAGTAGATTTATAAGGTATTGAGACACTGATCCAACTTTGATCTTTGGAATCTGAAAGAGTCAAACTTACTGGGTGAAATTCCAGCTTGATCATGTTTTCTAGCTGGGCAACTGTAGGAAATTTTTTATTCAGTATCTAAGCTTTCATATTCCCATCTATAAAATATGGGTGATAAGGTACACCTCATGGGCAGAGGACTAAATGAGACAGTATATGTAAAGTATATATACAATTCAATAATTGTTAGTAAAGAAAGCAAGCAAGAGAGGACAAAAGAAGAGATACAATGAGAGAAAGGGGGAGAAAGCAGGAACTTTCCAGCGAATCTGCTCTGAAATAAAATTTTAAATTGAATCAATTTCTCATTTATCCTACGATAAAAACAGAGATGCACTCTGGGTAAAATGATCTCTAGATACCATATAAACACACTTAAAATGAAACTTTTAAAAACACATTTTAAAGAAACTATGAGGACTATGGGAAGATGGAGTCTTGACTCACAGGCAGAGTGCAATGCTCTCACAAAAACAACAGAGAGGAACAGCCAGAGCTGTTTCAAGGGACTTGCTCGAGGAGTTAGCAGGCCAGGACAGTGCTACACAAGTCCTAGGAGGGTGAGGTACAGAGAGACGAAGAAGCCCAATGACAACTGTGAGTTACCAAACCCCACAGCAGCCAGGAAGGGCTCCCTTCCCCAACCCCCCCCAAGATATTAAGCTGGGGTAAAACCCCTGGTTAACTGCAGCCATCTGAGAGGGGAACAGACAACTTCCTCCCAGTCTGCTGTTTCAAGGGAAAAGGGAGGGGGAATCAGGGTGCTTTTCTTCAGTGAATTCAGCCAGCAAAACGTGCTTTGTATCTCAACTCTGGAGATTCAACACAAGAACACAGGAGAGCTCACACTGAAATACCTCTGTTGAAAGGTGCACTGATGTGTATGACCTGCTGGCCAATATGGAAATTGCATAGATAAAAAGTTTTCATGTACTCTCTGTATCCTACCCCTGGGTGAAAATCTGTGCCCCATTAGGGAGTCCCTGGCCCAACTTTGATAACTTAAGCCAGACAATTTTAAAGACTTAGAATAAGTTGAATCAAATATCGAAGAAGATCTGTGGAAAGAAAATAGTCAAGAGAGAAAAATTGGCCAACAGAGTAAATTCACCAATTCAGATGCCTAGACACCAGCAAAAAATTATAAGCCATATTAGGAAACAGGAAGAGATGGCCCAGCTAAAGGAACAAACCAAATATCCTGAAGAGATAAAGAAATACAGGATGTAACACAATTAATTAGTGATAATCACACAACTCTTCTAAATCACTTAAAAGAATTTGAAGAAAATATAACTAAAGAAAAAAAGGATATTAAGAAGACAATGGGTGAGCATAAAGAACAATTTGAAAGCCTGCAAAGACAAGTAACAGACCTTATGGGAATGAAAGACATGATGGATGAGATTAAAAAAACATTAGAGCTTAATAAGCAAATAAATAATTGTGCAAGAATAGCCAGAAACAGTAGTTATGTGCAGTATAGAGAGATTGATAGGTGAGGAATTTTCTTGTTTGTCTGTTTTTTATTATTATTATTATAATAATGAAAATGCTCTAATGATTGAAATGATGAATGCACAAATTTGTGATTATACCAAATACCACTGATTGTATAATTTTAATGAATTGTATATTTTATTAATATGTATCAATAAAACTGATGTGTTAAAAAATACATTAGAGGCACATAAGAGCAGATTTCACTTGTGCAAAGATAGAATTCGTGATTTCGAAGACAGAACATCTCAACTGGAAAAGACAGAAGAACAGAAAGAGAAGAGAATGGAAAAAATGGAACAGAGTCTCAAGGAATTGAACAACAATGAGAAACATGCAAACATTCATGTTATCAGTGTTCCAAAGGAGAAGAGAATGGAAAAGAGGCAGAAAGAGGAAATAATGAATGAAAATTTCCTAATCTTATGAAAGACATAATTCCAATATCCAAAAAGGACAAAGCATCCCAAACAGAATAAATCTGAACAGAGCTACCCTGAGACTCCCACTATTCAGAATGATAAATATCAGAGATAAAGAGAGAATTCTGAAAGCAGAAAGAGAAAAGCAAAGCATCACATACAAAGGAAAACTGATAAGATTAAGCACCAACTTCTCATCAGAAACCATGGAGGCAAGAAGAAAGTGGTATGATGTATTTAAGAAACTGAAAGAGAAAAACTGCCAGCCAAGAATTCTGTATCCAGCAAAACTGTCCTTCAAAAATGAGGGTGAGGTGACAGTCTGCACAGACAAACAAAAACTGATAGAATAGGTTAATAAAAGACCAGAGTTACAAGAGATACTAAAGGGAGTGTTGCAGCCTAAAAAGAAGAAAACAAAAAACAAACAAACAAAAAAAACAAGGGTGAGGGATTTGGAGAAGAGTTTAGAAATGAAGATTATTAGGAAGGGTAAACTAAAGGGTAAAAAGACAGAATAGTAAGTAATGCCTTTATAGTAATAACATTGAATGTTATTGGATTAAACTCTCCAATCAAATACATGGACTAATTGAAAAGATAAGAAAATACAAGCTCTCTATATGTTATCTACAAGAGACCCACCTCAGATGTAAGGACACAACCAGGTTACAGTTAAAAAGCTGGAAAGAGTTATTCTACATAAATAGTAACTAAAAAAAGATCTGGAGTAGCGATACAAATATCGGACAAAATAGATTTTGAATACAAAACTGTTATAAGGAATGAAGATGATCATCACATATTAATAATTCTTTTCAAGTGCTCATGGATCCTTCTCCGAGATAGGCATATATATTGGGTCACAAGATAAGTCTCAATAATTTAAAAAGATTGAAATTATATAAAGCACTTCCCCTGATCATAATGGAATGAAGGTGAAAATCAAAAATGGATGGAAAAAGGGAAAATTCAAAATATATGGCAATTACACAACACACTTTTAATCAGTGGGTCAAAAAAGAAATTGCAAGAGAATTCAGCAAATATTTTGAGATGAATATAAATGAAGACACAACATATCAAAACCTATGGTGCACTACAAAGGCGGTGCTGAGAGGAAAATTTACAGTCCTCAATGCTAACATTAAAAAAAAAACAAGAAAGAGCTAAAATTGGAAGATCTAACTGCATACCTGCAGGAATTAGAAAAACAAAAATAAAAAGAGCAAACAAATCCCAAACCAAGCCGAAGGAAAGAAATAATAAAGATCAGAGAAGAAATATATGAAATCTAGAACAAGAAAACAATATAGAGAACCAACAAACCCAAAAGTTGGTTCTTTGAGAAGATCAACAAAATCAACACTCTTAGCTAGATTGACAAAGAAAAAAAGCGAAAAGATGCAAATAAATAAAATCAGAAATGGGATAGGGGACATTACGACTGACCCTGCAGAAATAAGAGAGATCATAAAAGGATACTATGAACAACTGTACGTCAAAAAACAATGTAGAGGAGATGGAAAAATCTAGAAGAAATAGAAGACCTCAAAAAACCAAACACAAGTGAAGAGATTGAGTCCTCAAAACCCCCCCAAAGATTAAAAGCCCAGGACCAGATGGCTTCACAGTTGAATTTTACCAATCATTCAAGGATGATAAATACCAATATTGCTCAAGCTCTTCCAAAAAATAGAATAGGAAAGAACACTACCAAATTCATTCTATGAAGCCAACATTATCATAATACCAAAATCAGATAAAGCTACTACAAAAAAAGAAAATTATAGGCCAATATTCTAATGACTATAGATGCAAAAATCCTCAAAAAATACCTGCAAACAGAATCCAAAAGCATATTAAAAGAATTATACACCATGACAAAGTGGGTTTTATCCCAGGTATGCAAAGATGGTTCAACACAAGAAAATCAATTAGTGTGATAAACCGTAAAGATAAATTTAAGAAAAAAAAAAAATCAAATGGTTCTATTAATGTAGAAAAGGAATTTGATTAAATACAGTACCCTTTCTTGATAAAAATATTCTAAAAGGTAGGAATAGAAGGAATTTTTCTAAATATGGTAAAGTTCATATATGGAAAACCTACAGCTAACATTGTACTTAAAGGTGAAAGACTGAAAGCTTTCCTGCTGAGATCAAGAAAGAAGACAAGGATGCCCACTGTCAGCATTGCTATTCAACACGGTGCTGGAGGTTCTAGTTAGAGGAACTGGGTTAGAGAAAAAAATTTAAGGCACCCTAATAGGAAAGGAAGCAGTAAAACGTGCACTATTCACTGATAATATGATCCTATATCTAGAATTTCCTGAAAAGTCCACAACAAAGCTACTAGAACTAATAGACAAGATCAACAATGTGGTGAGATACAAGATTAATATGCAAAAATCAATAGTGTTTCTATACACTACTGATGTGCAATCTGAGGGGAAAATCAGAAAAAAAAAACAACCCTCCATTTATAATAGCAACTAAAACAATGAAATATTTAGGAATAAACTTATCCAAGGACATAAAAGACCTGTATTCAGAAAACTGAAAAACATTGCTAAAAGAAACTGAAGAAGACATAAATAAATGGAAGGACATTCCATGTTCATGTATTGGAAGACTAAATATCATTAAGATGTCAGTTCTACCCAAATTGTCATACAGATTCAACCCAATGCCAATGAAAATCCCGATAATCTTTTTTCAGAAGTAGAAAAAACAATTTTTAAATTTGTTTGGAAAGGTAAGGAGTCCCAAATAGCAAAACTGATCGTAAAAATAAAAAGAACTAAGTTGGAGGACTTTCACTTCCAGACTTTAAAGCATATTACTTAGCTAGTGATAAAAATAACATGGTACTGGCATAAAGACAGACACATTCACCAACTGAACCAAATCAAGAACTCAGAAATAGGCTGTCACATCTACAGTCAAGTAATTTTTGACAAGGCTGTCAAATCTTCCAGCTGGGCCAGAGCATTTTATTCAACAAATTGTAATGGGAGAACTGGATAGACATACCCAAAAGAAAGAAAGAAGACCCATTCCTCACACTCTATGCAAAAATTAACTCAAAATGAATCAAGGACCTAACTATAAAGGTGAAAACCATAAAAATTCTAGAATAAAATGTAGAAAAACTTCAATATCTTGTGGTAGGTGGTAGTTTCTTAAACCTTACACCCAAAGCATGAGAAACAAAAGAAAAATATAGATAAATGGGACACCCTCAAAATTCAACACTTTTGCACCTCAAAGGACTTTGTCAAAAGGGTATAAAGGGAGCTGACTCAATGGGAAAAACATTTGGTAATCACATATCTGATAAGGGTTTAAATATCCATGATATACAAAGAGATCATACAACTCAACAATAAAAAGACAAACTACCTGAATAAAAAATGGGCAAAAGACTTGAAAGAGAATTTTCCAAAGAAGAAATACACACAGTGAAGAAACACATGAAAAAATGTTCAACATCCTAGCAAGTAGGGAGATGCAAATCAAAACTACAACGAGGTATCATTTCACATCTATTTGGTGGGAATGTAAATGTACAGTCACTGTGGAGGACTGTTTGGCAGTTCCTAAGGAAGTTGAATACAGAATTGCCATGGGACCTGGCAATACCATTACTAGGTATATACCCAGAAGAACTTAGAGCAGAGAAATGAACAGACATCTGCACGCCGATGTTCAGGGCAGCATTATTCACTATTGCCAAAAGTTGGAAACAACTGAGGTGTCCATCAACTGATGGATGTATAAACAAATTGTGATGCATACACACGATGGAATATTATGCAGTGGTAAGATGAAGTTGTGAAGCATTTTGCAACAAGGATGAACCTGAAGGACATTATGCTGAGTGAAGCAAGATAGACACAAAAGGACAAATACTGTATGGTTGTGCTATTATGAACTAAACGTATTGTGTAAACTCATGGAACTAGTAATTAGAACATAGGTCACCAAAAAATAGCAGGAAGGTAAAGAATTGAAAGCTAAGGTTTAATCTGTGTAGAACTGGTAAAAACATTGTTTGTAAATCTTTGAGAATGAGTAGAAATGGTTAAAGCATATCATGGTGTTTGTAACTAGCATACTACTGTATGGGTAAGATGGTTGAAAGGGAAAGTCTAAGGTCATGTATATTACTAGAAGGAAAGCTAAAAACTGTAACATGGGAGTTTATAAGATAGTAAAACCTCATGTAAAACATGAATATGGGTGTTATGGGATATATAAGACTTTTTACAAAATATAAATACAAATATACCAGTGAGAAAGAAAAAGAAAAGCAGCTATGTACAGCAGGGAAAGCATAGAGAAATTGAAAGCTGATGAGTTTTGCTTGTTTGTTGTTAATTATTGTTATTATTGGAATAATGAAAGTGCTCTAAGAATGACTGAAGTGATAAATACACAGATATGTGATAATACCAAATATCACTGATTATACACTTTGGAGGGATTCATGCTTTATTAAAATGTACCAATAAAACTGATTTATTAAAAATAAAAAATAGGAGAACAGTATATATAATATCAATTGTGTTTTTCAAAAAAAATAAAAAATATTTTAGCATAAAAAGTGTGAGAAAATATTAATATTTCCTGAATTCCAACTAGCAGCTGTGCCAATAACAAAGTAGGGGAATAAAGTCTGCACATGCCCTAAATGAGTGGCTTTCACAGTGTTTTTTATGGTAACCTACCAAACATACACTTAATGACAAATGATTAAATAAATGAATTAAAACATTTAAAAAATGAAACAAGTTTTCACAAAACAATTCTTGCACTTGTAAAATATGTTACACTCTAAAAATTATATATTTTGTTCTATTCTGATTTTTTCTGTCATTTCATCTTCTAAACATGCTGGTTAACAACACAGTGAATTGCTATCATCACTAACCATAGTTTGAAAAACATGTATCTAACTATGACGTATATGTGTGTATTTCAGTCAACTTTTATCTATATTCTCAAGTGGTTAGCATTTGATGTGGCTAAAGGCTTCAAACACCATTATCAAGGTCTATGGCACAAGAAATCATATTTCACTGGTGAAATAAGTGGTATTCTCTGCAGGTGGTTGGTTAGAATTATTGCATGAACCCATCTGTTCTTCCATGAGACTTTGGCAAACTGCCCCATGACAACATCACCACAGGGCTGAGGTCTGGAGCTGCATTGGTCCTGCATCCCTACCTTTCAATAATGACTTCGCCACCCAGCCCACCTAGAAGGGAGGTCAACCCTGCCTTATGAATTTCATTGCATCTGCCTCAGGGTGAACATTTGACATAAGGTGCTTGCCAGATGGCCTGCCTGGTAGATGGTACTCTTGGGCTAAGAAAAGAGGCTGTGTGACGTTTAGTGATGTTTCATTTGCACATTTAGCAGATTTTAATGTGAGAGCTGCTTTGATTGTGCATGCTCACTGGTTGTAACTCCAAAGTTGTGGAGATAGGGGGCATACAGTTCACTTATATCTAGACAATGAAGGCTACATAAATTTAGCAGAAGAACCAAAACGATTACTAAATGGTTAAATTTGCTTAGGTCAGTTAGCAATGCTATTTTTACTCACAGCATTCTGCTCGGAAACATAAACTGACTTCAAATTTCAACTGCTCACACCACTCTTCTGACAAATGACCCTTTCCTTATGGGCTGAGATGCCCTTCAGCCCACCCCAGGCTTCGGGTCTATGCACATAACCCAGGCAGGAACACCACTTCTGCCAGCTCCAAATAGAGGCAACCTCAGCCTTGTTGATAGAACAAATAGAGACAATAGCGCTGAGTTTGCAAGCACCAGGGACCTAATACTGCTGTGTCACAAATGACCAGGTGCAGAGAAAAGGGGAAAGATAGAATTTGATTTCTAACATTCCCATGTGTAGCCATTTTGGCTCAGGGGGATTGGAGCTATGTACCCAGGCTAAGCATGTTCTTAAACTTAATTTGTTCCAGTAGGTGAGCATTCATTGCACACCTGTAAGGTATATAGGACCTTTTGATGAAGTTACTTCAGTTAAGGTGTGGCGCAAGTCCATCAGGATGGGTTTTAATGCTATTAAAAGTAGAATGAAGTGCAGACAAAGAGAGAGAGAAAAATGCGAAGCAAAAAGCTGAAGGTCAATGGCAGCCAAAAAGGAAGGGAGGAGCTAGGGGCAGCCACCATGTGCACTGCCATGCGACAGAGAAGCCCAGTACAAAGGATGACAGGCAACTAAGTCCAAAATAACAGAATCACCTTGATTAGGCTTTGATTTTAACTTGATTTGGACTTCTCTTGGCCTCAAAACCATGAATCATCAAATGCCCATTGTGTAAGCCAAGGATTCTTAACCTTTTTTGTTCCAGTGATCCCTTTGCCAGTCAGGTGAAAGGAATACTACTATGAAGGAAATACTAGATTCCAGCTAGAGATCAGAGAAAATAAATAAATAAATAACCCCTGGTTAAGGACTCCTGGTTTAAGCCAACATATTGAGTGGGATTTGCTTGAGCAGTCGAGGAAACTAAAACAGACCCTTAAACTTTTCACTTAAGTGATCCCATCAAAATCCCCCATTTTACCTTTTAAGCTAGATTTCAGTTGGGTTTCTATCACTGTGAACTGAAAGAGGACTAACTTACATTCCTCCCTTATTCTACACTATTTTGCTTTGGCATGCCAGTCATTTCCCCGAACAATCTATATGAGAGCCCTCTCACCAATGTTATGTCCCCAAACTGTGGGGATCTCAATCTCAGCTGGTTCTCCATTGCTTTAAAAAGCCATGAGTGTTGAAATCTTGCTCACAGCATTTCTCATTCCAGGATTACATCCCTGTGTAAATCCTACTTGTTCTTAAACTCCCTGCAGAAAATGTACCTCTCCTTCATAATCCCTCCTCTCATGAGTGCCCAGCAGTTTCCTCCTCAAACTATATGAGGTTTTATGGTACACAGACTGAAGTATTATTTAAAGTAAATTCTATATAAAAAATATAGCAGCAGCATTTTGAACAGGTAAACCTTGTTGTAGTATAGGAAATGATGAGTGACGAAAGATAAAGGGGAAGTGGAACTAGTTGGGAGACTGTCACAGGAATCCAGCTGTGAGATGACAAGGGCCTGTCTCAAAAAAGAACAAGAGGACTGAAAAGAAGGAACAAATACAAGAGGCAGGGGGGAGGGACCAGATTAGTGACAGATTGCCCAAGTGGTTGAGATGGCTTAAGAAAGATACAGTACCACAAGCCAAGTCTCTTGAATCTTGCTCTGTTGTCTCCCTAGTGCTACTGTAAGAGACTATCAGACTAAAATTCTTTTCCATATGTTGATGGGCACTAAATTAGGAATTTCCCTCAAGGAAACAAATGGTTGGAGTTAAAAATAGTAATGCATAGGACTATGATTTTATTTTTGTTACTTAAATGACTGCTGTCTTCAAATAAAATGGGTATTTTGCCAGAACTGATGAGAAAATCATAGAAGAGAAGGGTAAAGATAATTGAGACATGAACACAGGTATCAATTAAATATTTCAAACTTAGGAGCCATATATTAAATGAATAATACATGAAACATGATATATGTATCATGCTATATATAATATATATAATTACATGTTTTTAACAGAGATAACTTAGATTCTTAATAACAATTCATTTATAGTAATATCACTTGAATATTTACAAATATTCTCAGGCATTTCATTTTTTAAAAAATATAAAGAGAGGAGTATTTAGGAATGAATTCCTTTGTCTGAAGTGGAAATAACTAGGTTATTCTCTATGTTTTCCTGAAAACTCTTTTAATTTTGCAGTTTACTTTTGAAACAAAGGAGCTGATTTCATTTCCTTCCCCCTCCATTTTTCTTCTGAACGTCCCTCCTTCTCAGCATTTTCTTGCTGGCAAGACAGTTACACAGGTAATTTCTTTTCTTTCTTAAAAATACATATCTGAATGCTTTGGGGGTGCATTGCTCCACACTAAAGATCAAACCTATAACCAGAATTTCAAGACTGAAAAGATTTGATTCTGATGAGTTCTTCATCTAAGCGAACACAATCCTCACTAAGCTACCCAGGTGACTACAATAGGCCCTCAAAGGAGACTTGAAAGAGGCACAGCATCCAAATAAATTTCCCTCAAGATATTAGAAGTAGCTTATGTCCCCAGATTGAAAAATCACTTATCAGATAAAACTGGTGACTAAGCAAATATAATCGATGTATGGTAACACTTGCTTTGGAATTTATTAGTCTAGACAAATTATGGTCATGAGCACAAAGACCCCCAGCTCTAGTCAGTGTTATAATTATCCACCTCAATTTCAAGTCTAGTCTCTGCATTCTGATTTTGAAATCTGGGGATCTGTCTAGAGTCTGATGGTGACCACCTGCCTCAATGAATTCCAAGGATCTACTCCGTATTTCACATTGCCAAGCTTCATTTACCTGATGGGCTGCCCCACTTTGACTCTCTTAGCTGTGATGCTTCTCTGAAAAGACTGTTCCCTTTGCACTGTCTTGGGCACCTTTCTGTACCTTGCAGTCTGCAGAGACCCCTAAGCAGTTAGGTTCCCCCAACATCTATTCTGTTTGGTTCTACAGGGTATGTTTTCCGCCATTCCCATTCACCTTGCCAGGGCTGTCCTTTCTTGATATATATAAAAGTTCATATCTTATAAACGCCTATAGAGGTAGGACAATCTGTTAGTAAAACGATGTATCTTCATTTGCCAGGTTGTTATAACAAACACTAAATGATGCATTGGCTTAAACAAGAATTTATTGGCTGATGGTTTTACAGCTAGAAGCCCAAATTTAAGATATCAGCAAGGCTTGCTTTCTCCCAGAGTCAGCAGTATTATGGTGCTGGCTTGCCATAACCCTTAGGGTTCCTTGGCTTGGATCTTTGCCTCCACATGACAATCACTCTTTCCTTGTGTCTGCTCTTCTGGTTTCTGCTGACTTCTATCTTCTTCCTGTATGGTCTTCTCCAATTTCTGGCTTTCAGGTTCTTCTCCTTATGAAACCTCCAGTAACATGGATTAAGACCCACCCTCATTGAGTTGGGCCATAACTTAACCAAAAATCACATCTTCAAGAGTTCTTATTTACAATGAGTTCATATCCAGAAGGACACGGAATAAAATTAAGAACATGTGTTTGTTGGGGTACATAATTAAACCTACCACATCGTATCAGACACATATTAAGTCATCTATAAAAATGTTTTTGGTGAGCAACTGCATTCATGAAAAAATTATTAGCAAGTCTGACGTCCCCAAAGACAAAAGGCATTAAGTGGTAGGAGATAATGGTCTCCTGAAAGTTGAAAGTTGGGTTCTTTCATATTCAGTACAAATTAATACTATCTAAATGCATATAGAGTCATAGAAAGAGTAAAATGTTTAATTTAGAATATATAAGGTAGCCCTACATTACCATGAATTTTTTTTAAACATAACACACACAAGTTTTCAAGCTTTCATAATCAATTTGTAAGTACATGAGTATGAGAATCTGGATTTCTAACTACATTCCTGATGTTGCCAATTTTTGATAGATGATTGTAACAATAAAATCAATGCTTGTGATAATTTTGTTCTTTTCAATAATAGAACTTCATTTCCACTAAGGAGAATAGTTTCATATAGGTTTGGGTCAAGAAGAAAGGACATGAGGATTAGCCTCTACAGAATGAAAAAGGTGTGGGGGAGGAAATCTAATCATGAATTTGTTTTATCTGCTTGGCTAACAAAATGCTCCAAATGGAGTCATTTATCCTCAGTTCATTATAACTCACTTTAGGGTTTAAGTTGGTGCATCCTCTCAACGGAGCTTTTCTCAAAGCTCAGAACACAGTGTAGGCAGTTCAAAGCTTGCCCAAGTCTATTTATAATTCCTGCAAAGCACTTTTTCATCCTCAGTGTGCTTGTGAATTCAAATACAGTATAAGACTGCAAGGGATTGTCACCTCTTTTTCACTTAAATATTTTTCAGGATTACTCTTCTCTCTGATTCATTTTTTGCAATAAGCAGAAAAGAAAATCAGCACTCTCTTCGGAGAGGTGGAGCAAATGTAAAAGATTTCCAGCCACCCTGAGTGCTGAAGTAAAGCACATGGAGCTTTCACTCCAGTAATGCAGAGTGGATCATCAGTCGGGAAAAACTTTATGAAACTTTTAAAATACTTTGCAAAGAAAATGAAAGGATTCTGAATTCACTGGGTGGTAAGGGACAAGAAGGGGTAAATAGGAGAATGACTTAAAAATATCAGGAAGAGGACATTGTTTCTTACAATTTCTTCAGAAGTTCAGCAACTGACACAAGGTTTTCTTCTGTCTTAATTAACCATTCACTTGACTCCTAACATATGCTACATTATATTGTTATGAATCTTTTTTAGTATTTTCCCTCTATCTTTGTCCGTATGTTATTTCAGAATGTCTGACAACATCCAGATGTCAGATATAACACCTGGAATATCCAACACATGTAGGAGGGGCCCCAAAATGTGTTTATCATCAGAGGACATAATGGTGGACATAATGATCTATAGAACTTGGTTAATATTTTTAGATATTAATATTTCTAATGAAAGGTAGATATGAACACCTTCTCTTCTTCCACTAGAAGCTCTTTCAGGATAGGAACTTGTCTCTGTATTGCTTTTGGACAGCACTCTGTTAGATGCATTCCTGGGGTTCATTAAATGTTTGCTAAATGAATAA
Organism: Dasypus novemcinctus; assembly: GCF_030445035.2. NCBI lineage: Eukaryota > Metazoa > Chordata > Mammalia > Cingulata > Dasypodidae > Dasypus > Dasypus novemcinctus. The sequence goes on along the minus strand of NC_080683.1, from coordinate 102,084,385 downwards.
ATTAAATATACTTTTATTCAAACTAACATGATTACTATTCAAAATAGAAATTCAAACATGACCATAATTAATACATGGCAAATATTTATTTTCTTTGGATAATTAACCTTTATTGCAATGTGCACTTAAGCTTATATATATAGTATAATCAGCACCTAAGAGAGTATCTCAGACATTCCATTTAGAAAATGGTATAAATACTAGATAGTAACTCATTCCTTTTGGAATTCACTTGATTTTTATATGAATGACTCATTGTTCACCTTTCTAATTAACAATTCTTTCAAAATCTCTCAATTTTAGCAGCTAACTAAATTTTCTTTCCCTTCTTAAAACACCATGTCTCATATGTCCATATACATTTATTTAGTTGGAAAATGAGTATTTTTAGAAAATATAGACTCATTATGCTTTTTATATACAAATGTCTCTAGATGAAAATTAGCTCATGAGATCCTGCTATGTAGGGAGATGTCAATTTATAAAAAATAATATTTTACTTTTCCTTTTTGTCATCTGAAATTATTTATATGAAAATGAACTGAGGAGTTTAATCAGTTATCCTAATAATTCTGGATAATTTATTTTTTCATATAATTTATCTTGCCAGTTCAGATCTACTACATGACTGCTCATTTTTTTTTCACTTTTTCTATGTAGACATAACTTTAGCCAGTCATCATTTCTCAGGGTTTTAAATAGCCCAATTTCCAATTTCACATTCAAAAGCCACTCCCTTTAAGTGAAGGGAAAAAATAAAATATTTACAAACAAGAGATACTCCATCAAGCAATGTAAACTAGAACATAATTAGGCTTTCTTAGCATCACTAGATGGCACCCCCAAGTTTGGTCTGGTTCAAATCATTCTGAAAAGGCCACACATTGATTCTACTGAAATTATATTTATTTCAATACTATGTGAAAGGCTCTGTGAAAAAGGCTGGTAATTCAGTAGCTACTTCATTGCTGAACAATTACCTAACCTCATGGATTTTAATGTTTAGTCCAACAGAGATATGATCAACCATGGAAAAACATCACCATAAGGGGCTCTTTGAGGCAGTGATGGTAAATAATTGTGCTGCATTTGGGGTGATTTTGAATTTTTGGGGTGATTTTGAACTCCTGTAATGAATGAGAATAACATTTTTTTAAAAAACAGGATTTATCCCACAAATGTGGGAGAAATAGATTAGTAATTTAGTGATACTTGGGTTAAAAATATGTCCCCACCAACTGGTGAGGATAATATGTTCACTATTTGCCTTTATATTTAAAGGCTATAAATCCTGCAGAATGTGTTTTAGGGAGATAATTTATGAACCCAGACTCCTAGATACACAGAAGAAAAAAAAAAAAAAAAGAAAATATCCATGGGATTAATGAAAGAGAGAGGGATGGCAAGTGGTATTTCTACATCTGTTCATGGAATTTAGTACTGCCACACTAAAAGCCAAAGTTCTTTTGGAACATATTTGCTAGTGCCCAAAGTACTGGACTTTTTTTCTTTTTATCTTCACTACTGAGGCTTCTGCTATAGTTGAATAAAAGCTTATAAACTCCAAGGTAAATACAAAACTAATATTCTAAACTGGAACCTTAGCTGATTATTCTCACATTTGGCTCATTTGCATTTATTAAAATTCAAGTTCCGGCACTACATTTTATATGTGGACTTTCACTTGAATTAACAAAATAAATGTATGTGTGGCAAGAATTTAAATTCTGAGTCTCCTAAAGATGTAGGAGCTATCCTTTGTTTTTATGGCCATACCGAAAAAAGAGCTATCAGTTTGATGTGGCTAGGAAAGTGGCTTTTTTGCAAGGAGATGACATGTTAAGGAGATCAGGTTTTTGCCTCTTTTGTCTATTAATCAGGTTCTCAGACCTACAACTTAATATGATATTCCATTAAGAATGTCTGCACTATTTTAATTTAAACAAAATTAGAATTATAGAAAAAAACTATACTAATAATATAATACATAACATCTAGGCAAAACACTGCTGAAATGTTCTTATGACCGTATCCTACCAAACCACACTGGCAGCAATTAAACATAGGAAGGGACAGATAGAGAGGTGGAAATCCCAAGCACCTCACCAGGTCAAATCCTAATATTCCCACTTTCTCTATCTAAAATGCTCATGGGAGAGAGCGTATTTCTGACCTCTCATTCCCTCCAGGAAAGGTCTGTATCTCACAGAAACAGCCCTCTGGAAGTAACGTTTAAGCTTCACCTCCAAGCTAGATGCCAAGTTCATTAAATAAAATCATATTTCACCGATTCTAAGGTGACTTTTTACTTTTACCATTTTAACACCTTTGAAATTGGGATAACTCTTCAGATAATGAAAAGTCATACTTTAATTGGAAGTACTTTTCCTTTCTTAGTGGTACATTAAACATAATGCATCTTCCAATCAATGACACCTTAGAATCGATGAAATATGATTGCTCTTAGTTTGTAGGATTTCAGATATGGTGGCAGTAAACATCAGAAATAGAGTAGACCAAAAGAAAGCCCTGTGGATTTCCTCTAAATAAAGATGCAGCAGGGTAGTTTCTCTGCCCACATTCAAGCTGATCCTGGACTCATGCTGACCTTTTTACTGCACCTGCACAAATAGGTAGCTCTATCTCTCATAATATCACCTTAGAATATAAATGCAAAGATCTCATTTTCATGAATAATGCAGGCACTACAGCGATTTTACCTTGATTGCTTATTCTCGATTCTCCAAAGCTTATAGCTTATACCCAAATGACGTAACCTTACCATTTGCATTAATTCATGAATTTGAAACCAACCCTCTTCAAGTTCCCCTGGGTAGTTTAGTTTCATTTGTATGCATGTAAATAGCACCAAGACTGACATAAAAATTAACGAACTATTTACTTTAGGAGCCTAGGCCTTGCTCCTAAAAGCAAGTAAATGGTTATATAATTAAGTGTAAAATAAAAGGAAACTTGAAATAAGAAGTATTTGTGAACCATTCATTTCATCTTTTTGTTATCCTCACGACCATCCCCAACTGCCACCAAATTCTAGTCTGATTCTGGTACCATCGTTGAGTTCAGGAGGCAGTCCAGTGTCAACTCAAACCATCATATTCTAACAAGACCACTTCCAGGGCAAAGAATCCAGGACTTAGTCCAAGGACAACCAAACTTTTAAAACTGCTTTTAATAATGACAATCTCTGTTGCCATTTTTATAGCCCTGATTTTCTTTCTTTCTTTCTCTCTCTCTATCTATCTAAGTTCCTCAAGGACAAGAACTGTCTGATTTGACCTGATCTCTTTAAAATAACCTGAGCCTTCCCATATAGTCACTGTTAACCCCCAGTGAGAATTAATATTGGATATGCCAAAACTTCTCCATGAAAATTTTGGTGAAATTTCCTGCTTTGCTCCTTCACTGCAATTTTCATTCCAACTTATTTTTATATTCCTGAGTGCTGATCTTTCTAAATATGTCTTGATTTCAGGGTTCAGATTTGGACCGAATTTTGAAGGTTAATGAGAGGTTGCAAATTCTCAGGAATTTGTTTTAGAATATACAGTGCAATATGACTTTCTGAGTTCTAGATGCTTTAGGTAAACCACACTGGCAAGAGTTAAGCTTCTTCACTGCAGAAAAGACTATATATTGTAATTGTTCAATTTGAACATACCTGTAGATGCTTATTGATTTTTATTATTTCATATGTACATAGAGGATAAGAATAAGAATATAGAGTTTTGGATGAATGATACATCATTACATACCTGTTCTTCCCTTGGGGGTTTGTTCTAAGTAAAAGGAGAATATATAACAGAAATTCAGTGTTAAATTTTTCCTTTTCTACCAACAAGATTTCTAAATGAAAGTTTTTGCTAGGTGGTGGGCTTTTGTCCCTGTCTCTAGCTCATTATTATATTAAAGAACCATAACCAATCCAATGTGAGTTATTTAAGGAGTAAACCCCACAACTGCAATTAACAGAAAATCTCACTTGATCCAAAAATGAATAGCCCTACCAAAAAAATCAACTGAGGTGCAGAGTATGGAGGAAAAGGGGTGAAGGACTGAATTACCTGCACAAAACTGTTTTCATCATTTCATTTGAAAATAACTACAAAAACCGAAAGCATATGTTCTTTCAACAAACAATAAAAGATTCCAGCTAGTGGTACATTTTGTTTTGGGGAGAAAAATATTTAAAATCCACTTTGAGAAGGTTTTTCTGGTTCCACATAAGATTGCTCACTGCTTCAGAGTGATTTGCTAAGTGGTACTGGTTGATAGGACCATTGAGAGTTGGCTCTGGGCCACAATAGCTGGCTGTCCCTATTACCTGGAGACCACTTGAACGTTACAAAAACAGCAGACCTGATGTTTCTGGATTCCTACCACATGGTGCAGCCATAAATGGTAGCAATGAATTTGATAAGCCACATTTTATAGGCTAGTTCCATGTGTCCATGTGTATAGAAAATGGTCACAGGAATACTGTTAGAAAAAATGTTTGAAATAGATTACATTTAATGCACGATATCTACGAAGTTAGAGTTATTCATTATGCATTCATTAGCCTACAACAAATAGAAGTGCATTCAAATGTCTTAATACCTTCTTCATCTGATCACACTTTATATTAGGTTACTGACATGGCTGACAATATGGTCACTGTGTGCTGGAAGTTGCTTTGGATCAGAAATGCGTAGCTTAATTTTATCAAACCTCCAATCTCTTCTAAGAAAAAAAAAGTATTATGTGGAACAAATTCCCATAAGAGTATCAAAATTTATCTAACACTAAAATTGTTTATACACAAAAGCTTTCAATTGCATTTTATCATCTAGTAAGATAAAATTATCTGCCAAAATAGGTAGCCATAAGCAAAAATGAAGACTAAAGGGCCATGTAGTCAGAGAATAATAAATTTCCTTTTTTAAAAAGAAAAAAGAGTGTTTCAAATAATTGATATGATATACATTTTAAGAACTATTTCTCACATACATTATCAACGGATCTAAATATTAGTTCTAGTTTCAACCACTAATCAAGGATTTTAGATTTAAAGAGAAAGAAATCTATAATGTCAAAAGATTAACATTTTCAGTTGTTCCAAACACAAATAAAGTGAAGGCATTTATCTCTGTCATATGGATAAGATTATATTTTGTTAACTAGTTATTTCAAAATTCTTTAAAATATGTTACTTTTGAATTCTAAGCACCCAAGTCAGAACATAAAATATGGCATCATGGAAACTCAGTAATGTGCCCCTATTTGCAGGTTTTAAGACGAATAGGGGGAAGCAGATGTGTCTCAAGCGACTGGGTTCCTGTCCACCATATAGGAGGTCCAGGGTTAAATCCCAAGGCCTCCTGGTGAAGGCAACATGACCCAAATGGAGTGCTGGCAAGGCATGATGATGCAAAAAAAAAAAAGAGACACAGAGGAGAGACAATAAGAGATGCAATGGACCAGGGAGCTGAGGTGGCGTAAGAGATTATGCACCTCTCTCCCACTCCAGAAGGACCCAGGATCAGTTCCCAGTGCCGCCTACAGAGAGGACAAGCAGATACAGAAGAACACATAGTGAACGGACTCAGAAAGCAGACAGCAAGCACTAAATTGATGGGGGTAGGGTGGGAGTGGGGAAATAATCTTTTAAAAAACTCTAATATGAAATATTGCAAGCTTGTTAGTTAAAACTTCATTTCAAACAATGAAACCATTTTCTTGACTGACAAATAACCTACTTAATTATTTAATAGTATGAAGGTATATTTAACTTGACTTTTTTTTGAGAATAGTAGCCTAGAGTCAACAATAATGAAAAAATTCTGAGAGACTTACTAGAAAAAAGTTCCATTTACTGTTTACCCATATTATTTGCATTAAGATTTATTTAATCCTACAGTGGAAAAAATACAAGAAGGAAGGAAAGAAGGATGTAAGGGAGGGAGGGAAGAGAAAGAGACGGATGGATTAAAAAAACAAAACACTTAGTGAAAATCATCTCTATATCAACATTACTGTTTCCTTTCTCATATAGCCTTCTTCTTACCTCAAATGTTGTCAAGATACAATTTTTAAAGTTAATACGTCAATCTTACAATGATTCATGAAAATTACAATAGAAAGTGAAACCTTCCCATCTATCAAGTTAACAAACTCATTTGTTGAAAAATCAAAATAAATGTGTTTGGATATGTTTGGTACTTGACTCCAACCATAAATTTTATTAATGTTCTGTTAACATAATAATGACAGCAAGGATAATAATAAATGGCAGGTCTATAATGTGTATGCAGCCAACTGGTGTTATCAGAAGCTTTCAATGTCTCTCCTATAGCCAAAGAGTGGAACATTTAGCAACTATTAAAGCATCTGCTTAAAAGAATCCTTAAGAGAAAGTCATAAATAAAAGCTTTCTTTAAATATACAAAATAGTCAACAATGCTTTAATTTCTTTATTTTATAACATAGAGCACTATTTTGGACTTCTACCTGATGAAAAAAGAAAGACCAATTCATCTGACTAATGATTATTCATTCATTTCTGGTCACATTTAAATCACAACATCTTTAGAACACTGAATGCTTTATTTGGACTACTGTGAGGGAATAGAGGGAAATTTACCTTTATTAAGCAACTCCACATAACCTGGCTTGGTGCCTTACATAAATTAGACACTTATTCCTCTGGAAATATTTTAGGTATGTAAGAATTATTAACTCTATTTTTATTTATCAGGAAACTTTAGCTCACACAGGTAATTCAGTCATGGAGAAGGAATTCTGTCTCCTAAAGGCCAGGTCCTTTTGCTATACTTGCCCATTTGGGGATATTTTGCCTAGTACTGCCTCTTCACCTTCTACCACCTGGCTGGCTCCTCCTCATCCTTAGTGTCTATGATGACACCTTCATCATGTCATTTGTGAAAATCTTTTGAACTCATCTCCTCCAGAAGACTGCAAGCTCCCTGAGGACAGTATGCTTGTCACTTTCTTTTTGTTCCCAGCCTTGCCTGCAGTGCCTGACTATGATTGGCAATTTCACATACCAGTGTGGCTAGGTTATGGTGCCCAGTTTTTCAGTCCACCACTTGCCTAGATGTTGACTGAAGATATTTTGCAGATTGACCATTAATAGCATCTACAATCAGTTAACTTTAAGGAAAGGCAATTACCCTCCATAATGTGGGTGGGCCTCATCCAGTCAGCTGAAGTCCTTAAGTGCAAGAACTGTGGTTTCTAGAAGAAGAAATTCTCCCTCAAGCCGATACCCAATACCCTTCTCTGAGTTTTCAGCTTCACCTACAGATTTTGATCAAGACTTCAATTCAACTCTTACCAGAATTTACAACCTGTGGAGCTGCCCTGAGGAATTCATGTGATTGTGTGAGCCAATTCCTTAACATAAATTTCTTGATACATACAACTGTTGGTTCTGTTTCTCCGAGAATGCTGATTAACATACTGAAACATGGTAGTCATTCCCTAAAAGTGAACAGAACTTACTGAACTCCCTTCACCATCTTGTATTTTTCTTTAGAGAGCCAAAAATCAGAATCTGAGCTCTCTTTAGCAGGCTGGTCCTTCATTATGTTTGGTTTGCACCTCTAAAAAGTGAGTATAACAGTTAGCAGGTGCATAAATTTAAAGCAAAATACAAAGTAACGGAAGAACACACTTTCTCAGGACTTTATTACAATGATAACAAATTATGCATTATAGTCTACTCTTTGAAATTACTTCTAGAATAAAAACTAACAGAGACAGACCTAGGTTTATAAAAGGGATGGATCAGTAAAATCTATGGAGGGATGTCACATTTAACAGTAAGTTAAACTCTGCTGTTGTTGTTTAATGCTGCTTTTAATTAGAGGAACAGACACTATGAAGAAGGGGAAAGTCACTTGGAGCATGTTTGGATGAGGCATTGTGGTGGTGTAATGGGGAAGGAGGTAAGAAGATAGCAGGTGTCAAACTGGATCATGCTATTCTCCTTGGTGTAAATGGAGAGCTTTCTGCGCCTTGGGGAAAATGTCCAGAGAGCCTTACTATTTGCTTACAGAGCAGCTGAACATGACTGAAAGGGAAGTGGTAAACTATGTCTAGCTCAGACATTCTAATCCTACTCTCCCCTTTGGGCTTGAGAAAGCACAGAAATGTTTCCTCCCCAAGGCAAAATTGAGAAGGAAAAAATTCTTTCTTTCCATCCGCAGTAGTAAATATTTGAGGAAGTTTAGGAGCAAATTGATTTTTAAAACAAACAAAAACAAAACAGCCTTTCTGTGCACTCTTAAGGTTCCCACAGGGACACCAAGCTAGTTGGTGGAAGCGATCTCAGAATCTGGAAAAAAAAAATCATACTTACTTTTTTCTTTCTCTTCTCCACACTGAGATTTAATTCAGGGAGCCCTGTGGGCTGAACAACCAAATTCAGAGCCACTGCTGCTCAAGGAAAAGCGCATTTAGTCTCAACAGAAAAATTTTCCAACAACCTGAGCTCTCTCTGGGGAAGGAGCAGTCTGGTCCCATACCTGAAATCTACACTTGGCCAGGACAGAGTTTTATTAGCTATTTCAACACCTTACAAGGTCACCCAAATTATTTGTCACTACAATTAGCTTACTGCGCAGCCATAATATATTTCAACTGCAGCACAGAACTATTGGAAAAGGCATGAAATTCTTTCATAATTCAGAAATGTCGTAAAAACTACTTTCAATTTGATTCTCACTACAAAATGGATAGTTATCAGTATAACTGAGGGCAGGCACATGTACATAAAGAATGTACTGTGAAAAATACTAGGAACATAAAGCCTTATATGGACTATAAATAAAATTTATAAGCAGTGTAACTCTGGGAGGCATGCACACTGGATGTGGATCATGCCAGAGGCATTAATTGTCAAAATTACTACCTGTTCAGCTCTCATTTAATCTGTGATATTGATACTGTCAATAGCAAGAGTCAACCTTTAAATGTTTTATTTCAAGAATAGCAAATGAGTATGAGCAAATTTAATGACAATGAAACACATTTTATGGTTTATGTCTATACATAGCTTGAGCCCTGAAAAGAAATTTTCCTTTTCAACACTAAAAGGAACAAAAAGTTAAATAGGTTAACATATTTTATAAAATTTCAATATTGATAAAATACACTCCAAAGAAGGCAGAGATGTCTAATAAATATATGCTCGATATCATTGCCATTGGGTAAATAAAATCAAAACCACAATGAGATACAGCTTCATACCCATTAGGATCACTATTACCTAAAAAAACATAAAATAAGAAGTGTTGGTGAGGATGTGCAGAAATTGCCATATTAATTCATTGCTGATGGGAATGAATGCAAACTGGCGCAGCCACTGTGGAAAAGTTTGGCATTTCATCAAAAAATTAAACATAGAATTATCATCTGACCTGGCAATTCTACTCCAAGGTATATACCCAAAGTAACTGAAAGCAGGGACTCAAAGAGATCACTTGAGTGCCAATATTCATAGCAGCATTATGGAAACAACCCAACTGTCCATCAACAGAAGAATGGATAACGAAAATGTGGCATTCATTGTCAGTAGAATATTATTCAGCTGTATAAAGGAATGATGATCTGATACACACTATAACAAGGATGAACCTTGAAAACATTAGGCTAAATGAAATAAGTCAGACACAAATGGCCAAATAGTATATATTTACGCTTATATGAAATATCTAGAATAAGCAAATCCATAGTGACAGAAAGTAGATTAGAGGTTAACAGGGACAAGGGGAGGAGGAAGAGGGAGTTAATATTTAATGGGGACAGAGTTTCAGTTTGAGGTGTCGAAAAAGCTTTGATAATGGGTAGTGGTGATGGTAGCACAACACTGAGAATGTATTTAATGCCAATGAATTGTACACTTCGAAACAGTTAAAATGACAAATTTTATCTTATATGTGGCCACAAAATTTTTTTAAACAAAGAAAAGTAATTGATAGGTTACTCCTATTGATTTTCATCTAATGCTAGTCTGAATGCTGAGCTAAATAACTGTTACAATTTTGATTCCTATGACTATCCAAATGGGTGTTTCATTCCCTGGTCATATTATCACTTATTAATTATAATGAACTGAATTAAATGAATTAGCACAGTGCATCAATGATAGAAAAAGATGTGAGCAGAGGTAGCTGAATACCCTTGTACTAAAGTATATTAAGAAAGTTGATAACAAAAATATGTTACAGTCATTAAATCTTTTTTTTTTGATGACAGATTGTGCTAAGCTTGTTGCATACTTGATCCTATTGAATATTCCTGACACATCTTTGAGATAGATGTATTATTATTCCTGTTTAACTAGATAGAAAAACAAGGATGGAGAGGTTATATTTTTATCTGGCATCTCAGACCTGGTAAGTGGTCAACCTGGGTTTCAAACCAGTTAGTAGAGCTAAGATAACCTGTGCCTAATGGTTTAGTTCTATTGATTGTTATTTTAATAACCAACAAAAATGAGGGGTAATGAAAGTATCTAGAAGCAACTCCATTAAGTGTCCATTAATGAAGGGAGTTTGGGTCATTTGAATTATTCTAATTGGATCATCACAGCATTGGTTTTTCTAGCCCAGGTTTGCCAATCATCAATGTTTTCATAGCCAACCTGCTTTAAGTGATTTCTGTGTACAGAGTCAATGAATATGTTTTCTCTTATGTACTTTTTAATAAGTTTATATCCTCGCCCTTCAACACATTATATTTACTAATTCCTTAACCTCAACAAATACTATTGTCCTGATTTGAGTGGATACTATTATATGACTTTATGTTAATTAATTTTGTCCTCAAAGAGGACTCAAGATGTGGAATAATATTTTTAAAATATCATCCATTAAATCCAACAAACCTAATACATTCCCTGATCAATCCACTTACTCACTTTGCATAGCACTCCCAAATTTCTGCCCCTTTTTAAACCACTGTCCTCTTGTACTGCTCATTCATCTCCAGCAGATCAAAGACCTTCATACTTTACAACCAAACGCAAGCTAGCTGGTGGAAATGCCTCAAACTTCTTGCTTCTAGTTACACAACTTTGCTGATGTCTTTATCTATTCCCTCTTTCGTCCCCCTCTGTAGCAGTTTGATATAGTTTATGAACTCCAAAAATAGATATTGGATTATGTTTGTAAACTGGTTTGTTCCTCTGGGCATATTAGATTATATTGGATTCAGAGGTTTCACTTTTACTTGATTAAATAATGATTGAGGCTTTGATTGGGTCACATCAGTAAGATGTTGAGTCTCCGCTCCTTGGTGGGTGGGAACTCATAGAGAAACCACACTGCAGAGAAAGGAGGTTGGAGTTTTGATCCTGGAACCTGGGAAGAAAACACATAGAGAAGCAGATACATGAGGAAGGAGAGGAGACTCAACTGGACACAGCAGAGGCCCCTGGAAGAGAGACAGAGTCTTTTGCCTGATAGCCTACAGCTGGCCTTGCAGAAAGAGCAGAGATGCTGAACCTCGAGAGAAATGAGCTCGGGGAACAGAGGAACCCAGGAAACCTGAACCCTTGCTCAAGCACCTGGCAACAGATTTTGGTGAGGGATGTAACTTATGAGTTATGGCCTGGTAACTGTGGGCTTCTACCCCAAATAAATACACTTTACAAAAGCCAACAGATTTCTGGTATTTTCCATCAGCACCCCTTTGGCTGACTAATACACTCTCCTACATGGAAGCACTGTTCCTTTGCCAACAGAGGGTGTATTTCCTTTCTTTCACATGTATCATTCTAGAATGATGAGAGACTAGAAAAGAAACCAACAGATATGGAAGTGAGGTCAGTGAGGAAGAGTAAAGCCTCCTCCCTACCCTCCTCTATCATCAGCCCACCACACACATGCACCCCAGCCCAGAGGGATGATTCTCAGAGTACAGATTTAAAAGGATGACACTCACCACAGACCAGCCATCCCCCCGTTTTTTCTTAAAATCGATCCAATCCACAGAAAATGATGCTTTTTCCTTCTTAAGAATTTTCCCTTTGAATTTTTCCCTTTTGGATATATTTTAAGTTAAAAAAAATTGCAGTAGACATTTTTTATCTCTCATATTATTTAATTGATAAGGATTTCATAGTACTATCTCTTGCTGTTGCTTTAGACTCCCCACATGCTCCAGCTTCTCTAATTGTCCTTATCTGGATCTTTCTAAGCTTGTCTTCCCCTTCACTGTAACTATTTAATATCAAGTTCCTCAAGACTTGGTGTTATGCTCACGTCTAGTGTCACATTAAACTCTGTCCCTACCTGATCCCATTTCTGGCCATGTCTGCAAATGCCATCTGTAGGTCACTGACTTCAAATGGCAGGACCATTTCTAAAGTGCAGGAATCTTTAGGAAGCACAGCATGGAATATGTAGGTATTCATTAAGCATCTGTTAATTGAAATTGTAATTGTAGAGTTTTAAAGTGCAGTAAATAAAACAGATCAATTTCTCTCATGTAAAGATTCACTCAAATTAATCTTTTTATTTCTTTAAGACAAATGAAAGAACTTTATTTGCTTCTATACTATATATTTTTAAAAATCTATTTCACTTTGGGATCAAACATATTATGTATGTATACATGAAAGCACTATAGAGACCTGTTATCATTACCTTAATGAAACATGCTATTAAGGTAGCATGTTTCATTAAATGTAAAGATGCTACCTTAGTATGTGAAATCCAATTGGTTATTTCACAGAAACTGTGAATTTGCATTAATATTGTATTGAGAGCTTGATCAAACTGTAGCCAATATCTAGATTGGCATATGAAATATATTGACCTTTTAATTAAAGAAATATTAGCAAACTGTTTTAGTATTTCTTACTTTGGGAATTATACTTGTTTTTATCAGTGAAGATATGAAACTTCATTAGATTTACCCTAGTAAATCTTTATCACCAGGGAAAATGCTCGAGTGCTAGATGGGCCTATACTGAGTTGATTAGCAAATCTTTTAGGGAGAGATAGACAAAATTCCAGAGTAAGGGAAAGTAACATGGGCAAAACCTAGAGTTGAGAACAACTCAGGAAGAACAAATGGTAAAAAGTTCCTACACAGTCTGGGGAGAGGGACAGCAGCCCTAGGACTCTTAGCCAAATGCCCAGGACATCCCTACCATAGCAACAGAGAGCTTACCGCGCCACAGTCACTTTGGGGAACAGAGGAAGCAGCTGGCTTTCTCTTAAAAATACCTGGTAATTCCACTGACATATAAAGGAAAGATTTAGATTCATGCCTGCCAGACTGAATAAAGAGATGGTTTTATTGGCACACATGACCATAGAAATAAATCTTTTTCTGTATTTGTACCAGGTCAATGTAGTAGGATGGGTGCATCCACTGATAGGAATATCTAGGTAGTTTCCTTTTCTATTTTCTTTTTAATTTTTGCTGGTGGTGATGCTACTTTGCTCACTCTGGGGAGTGAAGTGACTCCACCAGGGCTCAGTGCAGACAGAACCTCTGGCCTATGTTAGGACTCCAGTTAACTGACATGTGCAGCCAGATGCACAATATGCCTTCTGAGTTAAGGATAGAAGGGAAACTTGTTAGGGTGTTGATGCAGAGACCCAAGTATCGGGAGCCTTTCAGGAATCAGTTGAGTAGGAGCCCCATTCTACTGTCTGGAGTCTTGGTCTTTCACTCCAAATGGTCATACTATACCCGCAGCATACCTTTGCATTCCCTGGATACCTGTGAGGGCTGGGAAGGACACCTACACCAAAACCTTTGGGGTCAGATTGATTGCACTAGAGAGCATTGAGCTGAGACAGTAGCATGCTAACTCCTTGTCATACTGGTAATTGACTTTTGAAAAAATGCAAATCTCTATATAAGCAATAGGTCCTAGATTCATTGAACTGCTACTTGAGAGTGGTTGGGAGTTACATTTCTGAATCAACAATAAATTTTAAAAAATAAATAGTGCATGCACACACACATAATGTTACATATATGTAAGCATCAAATATTTGGGATGATAATGACCACCACAGGATTGTGGAAGAAGGTGAGATACTGACAATGTCAAAGCTGGCTGGGGTCTCAGCCCCTATACCAAACCCCTTACAACAGCACTGGGAAAGCCACCCATCACATGGGCAGTCCTTGTCACAATTGCAGTAGTTTTCATACCTCATGTATCATCCTAAAATGATTTTATGAAACTATGTACCCCTTGCACATTTCAAAGTTGAAGTTTAATTTTTTTATGATAAGTTTAAATAGCAAGAGACGTAAGTTGCAGTGCATTAAACATATTGAGATTTCAGAATAAAACTTACATAATTCTTTATATGAATCCATTATAATCTAAATACTAGAGACAACTACATGAATAAGATCTTACAGTTGGAAGTTTATCTCATTCCTATTTGTTCTGAACTCATATTTTCATCCCCAATGAATTTTAACCTAATTCGATATATTTTATGCTTCAAAGTGTTTTTATTGATATTTCTCTATGACAAAATATGTATGTAAAATTGATTTTTGAGAAAACTTCCCTGTGACCATATACCTCTAAGTGTAATTTATTTTTCTCCTGGGTGGAGTTATTATTAAAATTATTAGAAGAGCACAATTATCACATCAAATAAATGTGAAATTGTGATAAATAATTATTTTTAAAAATTGCAATCACTTCAAATGAATTTCTTAATGAGATGGATGGAGAAGGCTTTTTTCTCATTTACTTCATGTTTTCTGTGGATGACTATTACTTATTTCTAAAAGGAGAAAGGGTTCAGCATTAATTCTCTTCATTTTGTTTTGCATTGATTGCTGTAAATGTGGAGACTGTTCACATAAATAGGTGGAAATGGGAGAAACTCCTTCCATTATAGCCATGTCGCTCAATTCCTTGAACTCTCTCACAATTATATGCCAAAAGTCAGTGATCCTTCATCAACAATTATTTTAATTACATATTGCCTAACAACTCAATTATACCTTTATGTGACTGCTTAAAGAGTTGAAATCCACGTGACTTGCAAATGGCTTTGTTACCCAGTCATCAGAGCCATTCCATTTGTCAACATCACAATCATAAAAATTGCCCTCCCCTTTTTATTTTTTGGTACCTGCAAATCTCTCGGAGTCTATATAGCAGTGGAAAAAGTCCTCATGCAAACCCAGGGAATGCCCACTCTAGTTTAAAGTCTGCTACAGGATAGCACACAGGTAATTTTCTATTACATTTAAATATGCACGGTTCTCCTAAAAGTACACTAAAAAGTAAAAGTAGAATACAAAATAGTTCTGAATAAAATACCTTTAAATGAATGATCTTCTTCTAAGGGACTTCCTATTATTATCAACAAATAAGTTACTTATGTACATACATACACACACATATACACACATACTATGTATTTCTGGTGCAAATTCCCATGGAAATTTATTCCATTTTAATATAAATTGTGCAGAAACCTTCCAAAGAACGCCATGATTTGTTTGTTTCCATAGCAATGCATATTAGCCAAATAAGGTAATACATTACCATTAGCAAACCCCATTAATTCACCTATTTATAATTTTGAGAAAAAAAGTACAAGATTTATTTCCTTAGTTGGATCCTGTGAAATCAAAAAATGGCCTAAACCTAAACAATGCTTCATGACCAAGGAAACCATCATTTCGTCAAGGGTTGGAGGTAATTATTGCCTAGAATGGTGAACATTAGAAGTGGTACCTATAGGTCTAACATAATTTAAGTATATTCCAGTCACCACCTTTCAAATATTAAGAAAGCTGCCATGTACTGGAGGCAAGTGCCGAGCAGTTTTATTTCTTTAGGAGGCTGCGATCTGGGGTTTTCCTTGTTCTGTAGCAACTTCACAGAACTGACAGAAACATTTAAACCCAATGTATCTGAGAGAATCAACAAGCTGCTGTTGGTTTCTTCAGTCAAACAAAAGAATCCCCGAACAACAACAAATGTGTGTACAATTTTTATTTGTGGAATGCAGCTCTTTAGGTTTACTTTTAGTTTGTGATTTTATGATGTATTTGTCATGAGGTTAAATTGTATGAGAAATTGTACTTATTTAGAATCAAAATGGAAGAAAATATATTTACAAAAAATGTAATTAAGAAACAAAAGTGCACATAGCCTTTCCTGCGTCCTAAAAGTATAATGCAAAAAGGTTACATTTTCAATTTATGATTGATGCTTTCTTCTATTTTTCCTGTAGGAGATAAGTCAAGGCTGGTCTCCCATCACTAACCAATGGGTTTCTATGCCTTAACAAACGAAAGGTAGACGAGGCCAAATGCCACATGCCAAGCACTTTGACTGGCCTTGCAGAGCTGAGAGTGGCCCCTGCCTGACAGCCAGTAAGGAAACAAGAACTTCAGTCCTCCAATGACAAGGAACTGAATTCTGACACGACCACATGGGCTTGGATGAACTACAGATGAGACTCAGCCCATTGACCTTTAGACTTCTGAGACCTTCAGCAGAGAAACCAGCGGCATCATCCCTAGGCTTCTTACTTACACAACCTTGGGCTAAATGGTTAAAGCTACTATGTTTGTGCTTAATTTGTTATACAGCAACAGAATACTTGGATACATTGCCCAAACAGGTCATTAGGTCAATTCTAATGCCTTCAAAACATCTGAAAGGGCACTATCCTTCTACCTGTACAAGAAAATACGTACATTGTTTCTTCATCTAACATTTTTTGGATCTATATTGGAAACAATATCCTATTCGCTGAAAGAAAAATAATCTTCGTAATATTTAGTATTCACTAAAAGAAAAATAAACTTCGTGACCTGGTAGAAGCCAAAGACTAAAGCTATGTCCTTTTTGTGAATTAAGATATTGAAAGAGATATACTTCCTCTATACAAATATACTTCCTCTATTTTATAGCTGAAGTGTCTCTCCTCCAAAGCCGGTTTCTTCACTCAGCATCTAATACTCTTCAAAGGCCACATCTCAGACAAGCTCATGACTAAGCCAAAGAATTTTGAGACCTCTCGTTTCTTAGTTCTTGACTCAGTTTTTTGGAGTTAGGCATTTGAGTGATTTTTTTTCTTTATACTTTGTTTTTTTTTATTTTTTATTTTATTTTATTTTTTTAATTCATTTTTAAAAAAAATATTACATTAAAAAAATATGAGGTCCCATTCAACCCCACCGCCCCCACCCCCCACTCCCCCCACAGCAACACTCTCCCCCATCATCATGACACATCCATTGGACCTGGTAAGTACATCTCTGGGCATCGCTGCACCCCATAGTCAATGGTCCACATCATAGCCCACACTCTCCCACATTGGGGGATCTACAATGTCCCATAGTTGTCTGTAAAGCACCACCCAGGAAAACTCCACGTCCCGAAAATGCCTCCCCATCTCATCTCTTCCTCCCATTCCCCGCACCCAGTAGCCACCATGGCTACCCTTCCTACACCAATGCCACATTTTCTCTGTGGACATTGGATTGGTTGTATTCATTGCACATCTATGTCAAGTGGGAGCTTAGATTACACATGGATACTGGATGCAATCCTCCTGCTTTCAGTTGTAGGCACTCTAGGCTCCATGGTGTGGTGGTTGACCTTCTTCAACTCCATGTTAGCTGAGTGGGGTAAGTCCAATAAATCAGAGTGTAGGAGCTGAAGTCTGTTGAGGCTCAGGGCCTGGCTATCATATTGTCAGTCCAGAGATTCAAATCCCCTAAATATATCTTAAACCCCAGCACCAACTACAATTCCAGTAAAGTAGCATGAAAGTCTTGTGAAAAGAGATCCCATCTGAGTCCAGTTCCATCATGCAGAAACACCAGCTCCAAAGAAGGGCCATCTGATATGGCTGTGAACCCCATCTGCCATGACCATAGAACCCATGGGTCTCTTTATCCCTCAAAAGAACCAGTACCTGGGGTTGTATCTACTTTATCTGTCTCTTAGACTCTGCTCAGTTGTGCATAAGGGCAATCCTTCTGACAACCTCCAGACTTTTTTTTAGAGACTTGTAGCTATATAAACTCATTTCTCCTTTCAATTTCCCCCTTACATTAGGTCAAACAGCATTTTGAAGTCATGTTATTATATGTAGACAGGGATATTCTGCTGATCCCCATTGAACCTTTAATTCAAGGTCATTTTCTAGTTGCATCTTCAGCTGGTATTTGGTAGTGATTCCTCGGTGCCAGGGAGGCTCATCCCTGGGTGTCATGTCCCAAACTGGGGGGAAATGCACTGCATCTACATGCTGAGTTTGGCTTTGAGAGTGGCCACATTTGAGTAACACGAAGGCTGTCAGGAGGAAACTCCCAGGCACAATGCTGCTCTAGGCCTTTTCCTGTTGCAGGTGTATAGGCTCACAAGCATAGCCATTAGTATCAGGAGCCCACTGTTGGACCCTCATTCCCTCCTGGTTCTTACCGTTGCACCTGGGGGACTGCCGCTGCTCCCCTAGGGACCATGACAGAGCCCCCCCAGTCAGGAATCCAGTAGCCCTCCAGCTGTTGTTTTTAATTGCTTCCACTAAGAGTATATCTAAACATTACCATGCACCCTGGACATATGCCCTGTATAACTCCCTGTCAACCATATATAGCCTGTCAATAACATCCCATACCAGTATTCCTCCGCCACCATTGTTGAACCACTCTGTGATCCAAAACTTCCCGTAAAGTGAATCCCAATATAATGTCAGTTTCCCTTACTAGTAAAATGGAATATAGCGATGAGTTTAAAGGTTAGATCTAGAGTACATATTGATTTGGAAAAATTTCTACATCCTATCTTTTTCTTTTCTTTTTTCCTAATTATTGAGCTTCTCTTCACAAGAGTCTTAGATCACAGTAATTCATATATACAATATACAGTACTCCCACACATCCACCATAAAACTTTTTCCCTTCCACAGCGATAATCTTTTAACTTATTCATATCATATTTCCTGAAACTGATGTACAGACTCCGAAACAATAGCTTTCAAACAAGGTGACATCTGTGCTTACAATGTGGTCCATACTTTAGGATATACAGTTTTTAAAATTTTTTAGTTATCCTATGTTTTACATTATGGTTTACATTATTAGTCTGTCGCCCCCTATATGTTTTTGTTGTAATATTACATGTTTTATATTCATCCTCGTGTACTCTCGCGAAACTCCTCTCTTGCGCCCACATTTACCTTGGTTCCATCCATTCCACATCCATTTTCCCCTCCCCCTGGGGCCCACAGTGACAGCCAATCTCCATTTCCCAAGGAGTCACATCCAGAGATACTTGCATCAGTGTTCAGGGCCTGACTTGCTCAACTGCCCTAATGCCCTGGGAGCCACCCTTTCTCTCGAGAGATACAGTTCTATTTGATGGCATTAGTCCTCCCCAGGATGTGGGTCCATCCCAACTCTCACTTCTTGGGTCTCTACCCAATGGTACAACCCACCCTGGTAAAATGAGCCTTCAGCCATTCCCCAGGAATCCGTCCCGCATCAGACCATCCCCTCCGAGCATCCTAAACAGGTCACCCTCCTAATTATATTTTGATACGATTTTCTCAGCATTTTACTCTTAACCAACACCTGACACTCTCCTATGTTCATATGTTGCCCCTCCCTCCCCCCAATTTTTGGGCAGTATTACTCATCTGCCCATCCCCAGCCCCCCTCAAACCTGCAAAGTCCCACCCAAAGGCAACCCCTTGCCCCCATTTTATCTCTTCTTTGTGCTCATACTTACCGCCAGCTCATCATAGATTCCACCCCTGCAGACGTCGGCTCACATCCTTCCTCCACCCCCCGATTTCCTGTAAGCCTATTTTCCAGTCTCTAGCTCTCTGAGGCAGCTTGCTTATTTCATATCATTGAGGTCATGTAGTATTTGTCCTTCAAAGCCTGGGTTGCTTTACTCAACATAAGGTTCTCAAGATTCATCCATGTTATCACATGTGTTTGTAGTGTATTTGTTCTTACAGCCGAGTAGTATTCCATTGTGTGTATATACCACATTTTATTGATCCACTCGTCTGTTGATGGGCATTTGGATTGATTCCAACTTTTGGCGATAGTGAACAATGCTACTATGAACATTGGTGTACATATATTGGTTTGTGTCCTTGTTTACAGAAAACAAGGACACAAACCGATATATACTTTGTTTATACATTAAATGTGTACACAGCCTAAACCTCCCTAAACAAGTGATTTTTTTCATTGTCAGTTGCACATCGGGATCATCTGGAAGCATTAAAATCTTCTAATGCTTGGGCTCCAAACCCAGAGGTTCTGACTTAATTGACCTGAAGAGAAGCCTGAGAATCCAGGTTTAAAAAATTTCTCCAGGTGATTCTAAAAATCGAGAATTGGCATACATCTGTGGGGATTGCAGACAATAACTGGACTGGAAGCAGTGGAAAAAGGGAAACACTAGCATCAGATTAAGAGGTCCTGGAAAGCTGAGGACACAGAAGAATCACTGGAAGGAAAGTCTGCTAAATGTTTCTCAGCTATATTGGTACAAATATTCCTCTGGACTTTTTACAAAAGAAGTCTTAATTTGAAAAGATTTTCACTGTGACTTTATTTAATATTTCTTTTTAAGCCTATTTAAAAGAAGTATTTTCATCTTCTAAAATCATTGTTTATATAACTCTATCAGTTGAGCTTAAAATATAATGTTATCCTTTTGTTGTAGGCTTTAACTTGATTGTTCTCAACTTCTTTTGTCTTGTCTCATTATTATTCTTCATCTTATTTACAGGGTTTCATTATTTTTTTTCTTGGTTTGTTCTAACCTTAGCTAGTTTCCTAATTATTTGTTTCTGTGAGAATGTCTTCACTAAAAAAACACAAATTTCTAAAACAGAAAGTAAATTTTCAAATACATCCCAAATCCACTCTACAATCCAATTCAGATTTAATCTTTTCAGTCCTTTGAATATATTGTCTCTCTTGCCTCTAATTTTTCTTATTCCCTATTCCCTCTGCCTTAAATAATGTTTCCTTGGTTAATTTTTCCTTATCCTTCTGGTTTCAGCTATAAAACATCATTTTTTCAGGAATGTATTCTCAGTTCTCTAGATTAGAGTTCTCCCTCCCATATGAAACCCGTGCACCCTCAGCTAAATCCAAACATAATGTAACTCACCACAGTGTGTTTTTATTAACTGTTTTATAGATCTCTGCCACTCTATTGGGTGTTTAGTGCATAGTAAGAGCTCAGTAAATATTTATTGGATGAAAAATGCTAAGAGTATGCTACAAAGCTTTTCAGACTCTGAATGCATATAAATATATTTATATTTGGGCTCAAACCACATATGTTCCATTTATTTTCACTCAACAATATGTCACTGCCCTTTCCAAGTCAGTAGATCTAGCTCATTCTTTAATTTTATAGTATTCTATTTTTGTGTTTAAACTCTACTATAGAGTGTGCTGTTTTAATTTTTTATCTTTTCATTTTCTGGATTTCATGTTAATTCTTACAGCTTGATTTATTTACTACTATGTCATTTATGTTTATCTTAATACATGTATCAACTGCTACAAATCATTCAATGCCCAAAGTGATTTATCTCATGAAAATTTGAGAAAAGAATAGTGCAAAATAGCATCTCCCCAGGTCAATATTTAAAATGTTAACTCCCCTATTAAATTTCTGAAACATAATTAATGGTAGTAACACCTTTCCTAAGTGTTTATATTGCTTAACCAGAACCGACTCCAATAGAGAACTTCCCAGGAACTAAGATCACTTTTCATGTGTTGAAGATAAACAGCTTCAAAAGTACACGTACAAATGAAAAAGAGAAAGGCCAATCCAATAACATTTTGCCTTTTTGATAATACAGTGTAGAACAATGCTACATTTTAGAACCTTATATAAGATGCAATTTATGTTTCTACATCTGCTGAAGTGATGCAAAGCCTTCCATTTCACACATACCCAAAAGCCTCAAAGGCCCACAGAACTATATATAAAATTATTACCAAATATGCAGGAAGTGAAGAAGTAATAGGAGTTACAAGAGAATATATTAAATATAATAATAGCAGTAATAAAAGTAATAGTAAGTTTTTAAAAACCTTCATTTTAAACAGTGAAGAGTCTCTGATGAACCATTGGTTCATCTTTACTAGTTATCACTAGCCCAGCCATGCCTTCCTAGTGAAAGGAGCTCATTAGCTCACAAGGCAGCCAGTTTGCTCCCCTCCCTGATGTAGTAACATTAGAGAGCCCTTTTAGTGCTTTGCTGGACATCACAAAAAGATATCCCACAGGCATTTCCAAATCAATCTGTTCAAATTAAGTCAATTTATTCCCTGCCACAGAGCAGGTCCTTTTCCTGAAGCCGGGGTTCTTAAACTTTTTTGTTCCATAGACCTCTTTGCCAGTTAGTTAAAAACCAAGGACCTCTAAGACCAGACTGTACTGTGTATTATCTATTAATAATAAATATATCACACCTGCACCAACATGTCCCCACAAGAATAATGGTGTTGTTTTTTTAAAAATTTCAATTCAGGCTTAAGGACCCCTGGTTAAGAACCCCTGTCCTAGAGTGTTCGCTGACATGGTTAACAGCCCTACCACACAAGCTAGGACCTTCTGGCATTACCTTTGAATGACTCTCTTCCCTACTCCCACAGCCAGGCACGTGACAGACACTGAACAGTTGTATGAAAAGGAAAAGAAAGGCAACAAATAGGAAAAATGGAGAAAAGGAAGGAGGAAGTAAATACTGGAGGGAGGGAAAAGAAGAAAGTTTGAAAGGGAGGAATGGAGGGAAGATTCAATGGTACAGTTAAAGTGAGGCCTAAATCCACTGTTTCTCTTGCATTTCCACATTGATAACCATAGTTCAGGAACTTCTATTTATTTTTATTGGATTACTGCAATAGGCTTTTTCTTAGTATGCCAGACTGCTACGAGAAATACAACAAACTGTTTCCTTAAACGCTGTTTTGAGGCTACGAGAAGTTCAAAATGGAGGCATCAGCAAAGCAACGCTTTCTCCTCGGGTGTGTAATATTCTGGTACTGGCTGCAGGTCATCCCTGGGCTTCCTTGGCTTGTATCCTGCCACCCATCACAGGAGGATGCACTCTCCTTTCTCTTCCTTTCCCACTGTCTGCTGGCTTTTAGCTCTTCCTTGTGGCTTTCTCTAACTATGTCTGAATTTCTTCTACTTATAAAGGCCTTCAGTGAACAGGATTAAGGTCCACCCTCATTCATTTGGGCAGCATTTTAACTAAAATTAACATTATCAAAATATCCTTTTTATACCCTGTGGGTGGAAACTACCCACAGGGTACATAATGCAATCTACTACAGCCTTTTAATTGTCTCCTGCTACACATTTCCCCAGTCTTTCTTCTCTCAAAACTTTCATTGCTATTAAATGCATCTTTCCTGCACAGTAATGGTCACTTCTGTTTCAAAATATATTAAGGGACCTAACTATTTATAAATGATGATCAGATTCAGCTTAATTTAGGCCATTAAAATTCTATTCTTAGTATGATTTTATACATTTAGCTTCTGGCAATTCCAAATACAACCAACATTCCTGCCCCCACACCCCTAGGTTCCAGAGCCACTAGTCGAATGCATTGGACTTCCTTGCCACTTTTGTTCATACTATGTTCACAAACCAAAATAGCATCAATTCCTTCTCATCTACCATCTATGCAGCTAAATCTTTCTTTCAACACCCAACCTAAAAATCACTTTTTCAATAAATCTTTTCTTGACACTTTCAGAAATGAGAAATCCTACCCTCTTTCAGTGCCTAAGGAATTTTAAAAGTCTGCGCAGTGTTCATTTTAGGCTGATAATGATAAATGCAGCATTACTACAAGTCTGTAGAAATCCCTAGAGGTTCATCTCCTCTGAAGGTTGGTGGACGTCTGTCCCTTGCTCAGTTTTGGCTCTCTAGTTCCCAGATCAGAGCCAATGAAGGCTCTACAACATAAGGTTTCATGGTAGACATTAACCTGGAAGTTTGTGCTAAAAAAAAAAAAAAGAAATGAGGTTATATCACATTAACATTTTTTCTAGGCTAAACCTACAGAAAATGTTTCACACATATGAAAGGGTTATAAAGTTTTCGTTTGACCCTGGGTATGATATTGCAACATTATTCAAGTTTTAACCAGACCCTCCAGATTACTCTGGTACTGACAAACTTCAATAAATGCTAACCTAGCAGGTCATACTAATCTGTATCCCCTTGACTCACTCCCCAGGAAAACTGTGCCATTTTGGATTTAACTCTCTTCATTTGGTTCAGTATTATCTCAGCAGCCAGCACTCTTCAATAAGATTTGGAGTATAATTTCACCTTTCTGTGACTTTAGTCATTCTCCCATTTAAGGCAGCACAGGGAAAGTCCCAGGAGGCCTAAGTGACAGTGTGAAGCTGGGTGGACCCCAGAAGATCATGTCTTTAGAGCTAATCCATTTCTGTGTGTGTAACTATTGTAGATGGGACCTTTGATTAGATTGTGTGACCCAGGGTGGGTCTTAATCCCTCTTACTGGAGTCCTTTATAAATGAAGGAATGAAAGGTACAGAAGGGGAAAAAAGCAGACAGAGACAGAGAGAAGCCTCCACAAGTTGAAATCTGTGAACCCAGGAGAGAGAAAAGTCACAAATGGAGCAGCCCCAAGCTGAAAGCAAGGCGAAGAGGGGAGAGACAAGCCATAGGCCTGATCAACTATAGCGGAAGCTCAGAGAGAAAGCATCTTTTGATAATGCTGCCATGTCCCTGATTGCCCACATCTGCAGCTTGCAAAAAAATCATCTCTAATGATGCCTTGATTTGGACACTTTCATAGCTTAGAACTGTAAGCTCTTAACCTAATAAATTCCCATTGTAAAAGCCAACCCATTTCTGGTATATTGCTCCCAGCAGCTTTTAGCAAAACTAAAAATGCTACCACAGGGTACACTCACTCTTCTGAGGACATTAATCTTGACTTCCATATTGATGGAGCCAATGTGACTAGAACCAGGGAGTGGCTAACCAGGATGTTCTCATTCATGGAGTACCTGTGCTGGGCCAGAATTCAACACTGTGGAGTACCTAGAAGGATAAAAGCCATATAGAAAATATCTTGTTTTTCCTGGTTGGAGAGGTTCTTTAAATGATAAGGAGCATACTGCTCTGGGTCTCATAGCCCCCAAATGGCACCAGTCCCTTAGCACTGCGTAAACCTGTCCATGTATACTCAAGCATTTGCATAAACATTATCAGAATTATATGATAAGGAGATATCCACCGTTATTTAAAAGATAGTACCCTCTTCATTTAGCATCAACTACTTTCATGAACAGATATAGGAAAGGAAGGGCAAACAGACAAAAAAGAAAACTTGAAGCAAAGAGCACCACTCAATCTTAGGATCTCTCTCTCATGTATTCCATTTTTTGGGGTCCTTATTCAGAGTTATGGAAGGCAGTTGAGGGATCAAAAGTTCTACAGTGAATAAGCACTAAGCACACCTGACCTCAAGCCTTCCTTTTTAAAGGTAAGACATTCATCTTAGTATCCAAATCTTGTTTGGAAGTTAACTCTGCTGCCTGAAATGCAGAATGCCTTCTGTTTTGTAATTTTAACATGGCACTCTCTCAGGCATTAGTGACAGGGTATAAACTGCTGGCATTTACAGTGTACTTAGCAGTGATACCAGTAAATCAAGACGACATTTTAGCAATGCTTAGGTTTGAAACCAGTACCTCGCTAGCCCTATGTCCTAGCTGTTAATAATGTATAATTGAAATCTTAATTCTCACTAGCTTAGGCAGAGTCAAACCACTTCACCAACAATAATGCTATCTGACATGCATGACCTTTTTGATTAAAATAACTTGTCACTTTTACAAAATGCCCCTTCCATATCTCATTAGCAGTTTCACAACTTCCAATCTTCATAAGAGATATTTATTTCAGGAAATGCCTAGAAAGTCTGCTTTACTTTAAAAGGTGTTACTAGAATTAAAAAGTATCTATCTAAATGCCTTCATTAGCATGAAGTACTCCGACTTCTATAATGAAACATATGGAAAACTTAAAAGCAATTATAAAAGCATCCCCAAGGATGCAAAAAGTCTGTAAGATGATCAAATTCAAAAATATTACCAAATTATTAAGAGCTCTCTGGGTATGCAAATGTTCACAGAACTAATGAGACCAATCACTGTCTCTAACCTGTATCATGATGTTGACTAACAATTCTGTAGATATTTGCAGGAGATAATTGGATGACGTTTAAGTCTTCCGAGATAGAGGGGAGGAAAAAACACATACACAAACAATAGCTATTTCCTTTACTCAGTTTTCATTGCCTTGTCCTCATTAGCCATTCAAAACAGGGTTGTGCACAGAAGGGTTTTAAGGAATTGCAGAGAACCCTATCTCATTCTGTAAAGCATGTCTTAGTATTAACTCAACTTTCTAAAAGACCTGGGACAGCAGGGGACATAAGCTGATTAACAGTGCAGGATGAAGAGCAAAACAATGAACAACGGAATTTTATTTTGCAATTTTACTTGTATTTGATCACAGTCAGTTATACTGGCATTCTTAAATGGAAACCCAAGAAAGGGTTAAAGAAATAATTGAAAATGGATTGTCGGGTGGTAAAAACTGCTGGTATGTGCAGAGGTCCTGGGCCCTGATATAATTTAGTATCTAACAGAACTAAAGATTCTCAAACTGATCAGGATACTGGTGATGTACAAAACATTTTAGGACCAGTCCTGAAGTGTGGTAGAAAATATGGGCCAGAAATCCATGAGTGTGCACACACATGCACACCCATACTCTGTACAGTACAAACACTGCCCCATGTAATCAGAGCACAATCATTTAATAATATATGTCATCACCTTGGTAGCATCTACAAGTGAAACATAAAATGACAGCTCTCTAATGAGAAGGTTTTGAATTGGTCCAAAAATAATATTGAAAATAATTACATATACTTTTCTGAGGGTTAGGTATTACCCATCTCAAATGAACAGATATTAGGTCTATTTGCAGGGAAAAAAGCACAATGAAGAATGTGAAGGAATTTTTACAAGGTAAGATTATGCAACAGTTACATGACTGCTTAGAATTTATGTTTGGAAGTGATAATTATAAGCTTATATGATAGGTATGCTTCCTTTGGGGAAGGTGGGGCTCTGTTTATATTCAAACTCTATTTAAAGGCAATAAAACTCCATTCCTATAGAATTTAGTCCTA
The DNA here is from genome assembly GCF_030445035.2 of Dasypus novemcinctus. Classification (NCBI taxonomy): domain Eukaryota; kingdom Metazoa; phylum Chordata; class Mammalia; order Cingulata; family Dasypodidae; genus Dasypus; species Dasypus novemcinctus. Next base: position 102,057,102 of record NC_080683.1, on the reverse strand, counting down.
AGCAGTTGCCTATGCATGCCTTTTGGTAAATTTCCGTACGTATTTATTCAAGAAGCTAACTGGCTTGATAAATGTTGAACCCCTGAATTCTGCCCTGTAGAAGCAAGTCAGTCATTTGAGAATAAGCCTTGAAAATGTACACATGTATGTGTAATATGTGTGGCTTTACTCACTCAGATGCAAATACACACTGTTCAAACCATTCCTGAAGGGCATGGGTTGGGGAGGTCTCAAGACCAAAGAACGCACCAAGCAATGCATTAGACGTGAGCTTTACTGGGATTTACAAACAGGAGAGGCTCTTTGATGGCAGCCAGTTGAAGAATGAAGATAGTGCTCTGCAAAGAAGTGAGAAAAGGGAGGACAATACAAGGGATCTTAGGATAAAGACTTACCAATGGGTGAGAACAGAGCTTTTGCAAGGGTTACATGAAGCACACAAAAGGGTGTTTGGTGATGTTATCGCAGGAAGGAAGTATACTGTCTTGAGAAAATGAAGGTTTGCAGTACCATCTATACCTTCTTTCCTTCAGGGAGGCCTGTTACTTTTTTATTTTTATAAGATTTATTTTATTTGTTTCTCTCCCCTTCCTCACCCCACCCCCATTGTATGCTCTCTGTGTCCATTTGCTTTGTGTTCTTCTGCGTCCGCCTGCATTGTCAGGCAACACCAGGAAACTGTGTCTCTTTTTTTTATTGCATCATCTTGCTGCATCAGCTCTTTGTGTGTGTGGCACCACTCCTGAGCGGGCTGTGCTTTTTTCATGCAGGGCGGCTCTCCTTGCAGGGTGCACACATTTCTTGTGCGTGGGACTCCCCTACACAGGGGCGCCCCTGCATGGCAGGGTACTCCTTGCATGCAGCAGCACTGCGTGTCGGCCAGCTCACCACATGGGTCAGGAAGACCTGGGTATCAAACCCTGGATCTCCTATATGGTAGACAGATGCTCTATCAGTTGAGCCACATCCGCTTAACTAGTGCATGTCCAGGTTATGCCAGTGGCTATAAGCTTCAGGCTGTGTTTCATTTAAGGAGAAGTAGCCTGGGCCTTGGGCCCCCACACACCCATGTAATTTAGAACTTTAGGGAAAACAACAACTTAGTGTTACACTTTTGTTTATTTTTAATTATTTTTAATTAAGTTGTTTAATAATGCATCATTTTCCTGGGAGAATATGATAAAGGAAAGTTGCATATTCAACACTTCACGTACCAACACAGGTGGTTAAGACTAGCATTCATTGTTTGAGGTATCAATTTGCATTGATATCATATTAATAAGTGTTAACATACTAAACTCTATTTACATCCCACCCCAAAGTATGAGGTTTATTTGACAACTGTCAAGTGATTTAAAGTTGCAAATTATACTGTCTTTATAGACTCATAATTTAAAAAAGAAAATGTAATTAAAATATTATTCATAATTAGTGATCAGTTTAAATTACACTTTAACTACTATTGAAAAAGAACTTCTTTGGATTCTGGCAGGCCAGCTAGGTCTCTTCAGTTTACTGATCTGAACATAATGTGTAAAAACCAACAAAGTCATACTGTAATTAAACCAGTAAATCCATAATCTTATTCAGAAAGCAATAACCCAAACAAAAATAAATAAATCCTATAAGATAAGATTTAAAACGAATATATAGTGAAGATTTAATAAAAGGGAAGAGAGTGGTTTTGAATAACAATGCAGAAGTATTAGTGAAACACAGAACTTTAATATTTTTAGTTTTTACATACAGTTTTATATTTGCTCATCATGCTCATCTATTATTACACATTCTGCCTCAAAAAGACTCTTTAAAGTTTCCCTAGAACATGTTGAGAAATTTGAGGCTATGTTCAAACGAATTCAAATATTTTTCTCCATTTTGTAAACATTCTATTATAATATTCTTACGTCCAGCCTATATTGTTCTAATGATTCAAGGAAGATCTAAGGTCAAGGGAAGACATACAAAGAGATGGGAGAATTTTTCCTTTACTCAGGAGAGGATCAAAATTTCATTGAGAGAGGATAAGGAGACTAGCCCCTTAGCAATTGTACTTTGTTAACTTCAATGCGAAGTTCAAATACATCGGTTTTTTATCCTCTATATTATTATTCAGATATTTACAATATACTTACTGACTGATGCTTTCATCCGATAGTCCTTTTTGAATGAAAAAAAGGACTTTGACATATTTTGGGAAAGTAGACATATTCCTCTGCATCAAGTTTTGACAGAGGAATATGAATGACACAATTTTTTTCTTATGCAATTGATACACATTCCAAATTTAGGAAGAAAAAACATCTGTGCAAACCATTATTATTCTTGCTCTGATTGCCCAAGAATGTCTGAAAGTGCAAACATGACCTGGGCTACAAAAGTAAGGCTCACTGGCATTCATTAAATGAACAGATGGAGAAAGGGCACCCGATAAGACACGGGCAATTAGTAAGGAAATTAGCCCTACCTGTTAGCATACTTTTCATAAATGAGATATTTCTCAATACTCCTCTCGATAAAGATAATCATTTAATTAAAATGTAACTCTTAAATATATAGCTCTCATAAGCTTGAAATAGTTTTATTTCTTTTCAATTTTTAAATCACTAATAGAGAGCTGAGAGAGGTGATTCCAACTCAATATCAATGTTAATTTTAAAATGCATTTATGAGTGGAATATTAATATCCAAGGTTCATATTTCTTTTTTGATTTCCCTAAATCATAGAAAGACAGACCACAAGGGTCAGGTGGGTAGAGGACTGCGAGCGTCAACACTGTCTTTGCCACCTTCTTAGCTCTTCCTCCAAATCATGTTGCAAAGAAAATTTTCTAATAATGGCACTTAAATAATGTTAGAGGGAAATATATCAATAATATTATAGGGGAACTTTAAATATTAAATCACTCTTCTTGTACACCATGATGTTTTGCTCCAAAACAACTGCATATCATGTCAGTGTCTCCTAATGTTTGGTCACCTGTGAAAAATGGTGCATGGATCTGTATCTTTTCTAAAAATTCCTTCTAGGAACATTGCCTAACTCCTTCTATGATGCCAACATTACCCTAGTACCAAAGCCAAACAAAGACACCATAAGAAAGGAAAATTACAGAACAATTTCTCTAATGAACCTAGACGCAAAAATACTTAACAAAATACTTGCTAATCTTATTCAACAACACATTAAACGAATTATACACCACAACCAAGTGGGATTCATTCCTGGTATGCAAGGATGGTGCAACATAAGAAAATCAATCAATGTAATACACCATATAAACAGATTGAAGGAAAAAAATCACATGATTATATCTATAGATGCAGAAAAAGCATTTGACAAAATACAGCACCCTTTCTTGATAAAAACACTCCAAAAGATCGGAATACAAGCAAATTTTTTGAACATGATAAAAAGCATATATGAAAAACCTACAGCCAACATTGTTTACAATGGAGAAATCCTAAAATCCTTCCCTCTAAAATCAGGAACAAGACAAGGATGCCCATTGTCTCCCCTTCTATTTAACATTGTCTTAGAAGTACTTGCTCAAGCACTGAGGCAAGAAACAGATATAAAAGGTATTCAAAGTGGAAAGGAAGAAGTCAAAATTTCATTATTTGCAGATGACATGATCCTATACATAGAAAACCCTGAGAGATCTACAACAAAGCTTCTAGAACTCATAAATGAGTTTAGTAAAGTCGCAGGTTATAAGATCAATGCGCAAAAATCAGTAGCATTTTTGTACACCAATAATGAGCAAGATCAGGAGGAAATCAAGAAACAAATACCATTTACAATAGTAAATTAAAAAAATCAAATATTTAGGAATAAATTTAATTAAAGATGTAAAAAACTTATACACTGAGAACTATACAAGACTGTTCAAGGAAATCAAAGAAGACCTAAATAAATGGAAGAATATTCCTTGTTCATGGATAGGAAGACTAAATATTATTAAGATGTCTATCCTACCGAAACTGATCTACACATTCAATGCAATCCCAATAAAAATCAACACAGCCTTCTTTAAGGAACTAGAAAAACTAACTATGAAATTTATGTGGAAAGGAAAGAGGCCCCGAATAGCCAAAGACATATTGAAAAAGAAAAACTAAATTGGAGGAATCACACTACCTGACTTCAAAACATACTACAAAGCTACAGTAGTGAAAACAGCATGGTACTGGCATAAGGAGAGACACACAGACCAATGGAATCGAATTGAAAGCTCTGATATAGAACCTCACATATATAGCCATATAATATTCGATAAAACCACCAAACCCTCTCAACTGGGAGAGAGTGGCCTATTTAACAAATGGTGCCTGGAGAACTGGATAGCCATATGTAGAAGAATGAAAGAGGATTACCATCTCACATCTTATGCAAAGATCAACTCAAGATGGATCAAAGACCTAAATATAAGAGCCAAGACCATAAAGACCTTGGGAAAGCAGTGTAGGGAAACATCTACAGGACCTTGTAATAGGAAATGGCTTCATGAATATCACACCAAAAGCATAAGCAGCAAAAGAACTAATAGATAAATGGGACTTCCTCAAAATTAAAGCCTTCTGCACCTCAAAGGAGTTTGTAAATAAAGTAAAAAGTGAGCCTACACAATGGGAGAAAATATTTGGCAACCATATGTCTGATAAGAGACTTATAACTTGTACATATAAAGAACTCATATATCTTGAAAATAAAAAGATAAACAACCCATTTAAAAAATGGGATAAAGATTTAAACAGGCACTTCTCCATAGAAGAAATACAAATGGCTAAAAAGCACATGAAAAAATGCTCCAAATCTCTAGCTATTAGGGAAATGCAAATCAAAACTACAATGAGATACCATCTTACTCCCATAAGATTGGCAGCTAAGAAAAAAAGAGAAGAATACAAATGCTGGAGAGGATGTGAAGAAAGGGGAACACTCATCCACTGCTGGTGGGAATGCAGAAGGATCCAACCATCCTGGAGGACAGTTTGGCGGTTTCTCAAAAAACTAACCATAGATTTGCCATATGACCCAGCAATACCACTGCTGGGTATATACCCAGCAGAACTGAAAACAAGGACACAAACCGATATATGTACACCAATGTTCATAGCAGCATTGATCACTATCGCCAAATGTTGGAATCAACCCAAATGCCCATCAACAGATGAGTGGATCAATAAAATGTGGTATATACATACAATGGAATATTACTCGGCTGTAAGAACAAATACACTACAAACACACGTGATAACACGGATGAATCTTGAGAACCTTATTTTGAGTGAAGCAACCCAGGCATTGAAGGACAAATACTACATGACCTCAATGATATGAAATAAGCAAGCTGCCTCAGAGAGCTAGAGACTGGAAGATAGGCTTACAGGAAATCGGGGGGTGGAGGAAGGATGTGAGTCGACGTCTGCAGGGGTGGAATCTATGATGAGCTGGCGGTAAGTATGAGCACAAAGAAGAGATAAAATGGGGGCAAGGGGTTGCCTTTGGGTGGGGCTTTGCAGGTTTGAGGGGGGCTGGGGATGGGCAGATGAGTAATACTGCCCAAAAATTGGGGGGAGGGAGGGGCAACATATGAACATAGGAGAGTGTCAGGTGTTGGTTAAGAGTAAAATGCTGAGAAAATCGTATCAAAATATAATTAGGAGGGTGACCTGTTTAGGATGCTTGGAGGGGATGGTCTGATGCGGGACGGACTCCTGGGGAATGTCTGAATGCTAATTTTGCCAGGGTGGTATGTTCCATTGGGTAGAGACCCAAGTAGTGAGAGTAGGGGTGGACGCACATCCTGGGGAGGACTAATGCCATCAAATAGAGGGAACTGTATCTCTCGAGAGAAAGGGTGGCTCCCAGGGCATTAGGGCAGTTGAGCAAGTCAGGCCCTGAACACTGTTGCAAGTATCTCTGGACGTGGCTCCTCAGGAAATGGAGATTGGCTGTCGCTGTGGGCCCCAAGGGGAGGGGAAAATGGATGTTGAATGGATGGAACCAAGGTAAATGTGGGGGTAAGAGAGGAGTTTCGCGAGAGTACACAAGGATGGATATAAAACATGCAATATTACACCATAAACATATAGGGGACGACAGACTAATAATGTAAACCATAATGTAAAACGTAGGATAACTAAAAATTTAGAAAACTGTATATCCTAAAGTATGGACCACAATGTAAGCACAGATGTCACCTTGTTTGAAAGCTATTGTCTCAGAGTCTGTACATCAGTTTAATATGATATGAATAAGTTATAAGAATATCGCTGTGGAAGGGGAAAGGTTTTAAGGTGGATGTGTGGGAGTACTGTATATTGTATATATGAATTACTGTGATCTAGGGCTCTTGTGAAGAGAAGCTCAATAATTAGGAAAAAAGAAAAGAAAAAGATAGGATGTAGAATTTTTCCAAATCAATATGTATTCTATATCTAACCTTTAAACCCATCGCTATATTCCATTTTACTAGTAAGGGATCCTGACATTATATTGGGCTTCACTTTTCAGGAAGTTTTGGATCATAGAGTGGTTCAACAATGGCAGCAGAGGAATACTGGTATAGGATGTTATTGACAGGTGATATATGGTTGACAGGGAGTTATACAGGGCATATGTCCAGGGTGCATAGTAATGTTTGGATATACTCATAGTGGAAACAATTAAAAACAACAGCTGGGGGGGTACTGGGTTCCTGGCCGGGGGTGCTCTGTCGTAGTCACTAGGGGAGCAGCAGCAGTCCCCCAGGTGCAACGGTAAGGACCAGGAAGGAATGAGGGTCCAACAGTGAGCCCCTGATACTAATGACTATGCTTGTGAGCCTATATGCCTGAAATAAGAACAAGGCCTAGAGCAGCACTGTGCCTAGGAGTTTCCTCCTGACAGCCTTCACATTACTCAAATGTGGCCAGTCTCAAAGCCAAACTCAGCATGTAAATGCAATGCCTTCCCCCAGTGTGGGACATGACACTCGGGTATGAGCCTCCCTGACACCGAGGGATCACTACCAAGTACCAACTGATGATGCAACTAGAAAATGACCTTGAATTAAAGGTTCAACATGGACCAGCAGAATATCCCTATCTACATATAATAACAGGAGTTAAAAATGCTGTTTGACCTAAATTAAGGGGGAAATGGAAAGGAGAAACGAGTTTATATGGCTATGAGTCTCTAAAAAAGAGTCTGGAGGATGTCAGAAGGATTGCCCTTATGCACACCTGAGCAGAGTCTCAGAGACAGATAAAGTAGATACAACCCCAGGTATTGGTTCTTTTGAGAGCTAAGGAGACCCACAGGTTCTATGGTCATGATAGATGGGGTTCACTGCCATGTCAGTTGGCCCTTCTTTGGAGCTGGTGTTTCTGCATGATGGAGCTGGACAAAGATGGGATCTGTTTTCACAAGACTTTCATGCTACTTTACTGGAATTGTAGTTGGTGCTGGGGTTTAAGATATATCTACGGGATTTGAATCTCTGGACTGACAATATGATAGCCAGGCCCTGAGCCTCAAAAGACTTCAACTCCTACACTCTGATTTATTGGACTTACCCCACTCAGCTAACATGGAGTTGAAGAATGTCAACCACCACACCATGGAGCCTAGAGTGCCTACAACTGAAAACAGGAGGATTGCATCCAGTATCCATATGGAATCTAAGCCTCCTCTTGACATAGATGTGCAATGGACACAACCAATCCAAGGTCCACAGAGAAAATGTGGCATTGGTGTGGGAAAAGTGGCCACGGTGGCTGATGGGTGCGGGGAATGGGAGGAAGAGATGAGATGTGGAGGCGTTTTCGAGACTTGGAGTTGTCCTGGGTGGTGCTTCAGGGACAATTATCAGACATTGTAGATCCTCCCAGGGCCAACTGGATGGAACGTGGGAGAGTATGGGCTATGATGTGGACCATTGATCATGAGGTGCAGCGATGCCCAGAGATATACTTGCCAAATGTAATGGATATGTCATGATGATGGGAGAGAGTGTTGCTGGGGGGGGGAGTGGTGGGGTGGGGGTGGTGGGGTTGAATGGGACCTCATATTTTTTTAATGTAATATTTTTACAAAATGAATTTAAAAAATTAAAAGATAAAAAAATAAAAAAATAAAAAATAAAAATTCCTTCTATAAAAGCTTATAATTTTTATCCATAATTAAGGTTTAGTTTTTTTTCAGAAATCTGTCCTTGTAGATGAGAACAACTATTAGTTTTATTGTGAATTACTTACGCAGGTTCTTATCTACCTGGAAATAAGACAATTCTATGTTTCCTTCATGTTCAGGCAAAAAACTAAAACATAAATTGAGTAGTGGATTTCCTGAGCATTCCAGTCCATTTTTAAGAAATATTATGTTTCTTAAAAGTGCTGTTTAATGGGAAGAGGACTTGGCCCAATGGTTAGGGCATTCACCTACCACATGGGAGGTCTGCGGTTCAAACCCCGGGCCTCCTTGACCCGTGTGCAGCTGGCCCACGTGCAATGCTGATGTGTGTGAGGAGTGCCCTGCCACGCAGGGGTGTCCCCCATGTAGGGGAGCCCCACAAGCAAGGAGTGTGCACTGTAAGGAGAGCCTCCCAGTGTGAAAGAAAGCTCAGCCTGCCCAGGAATGGTGCTGCGCACACGGAGAGCTGACACAACAAGATGACGCAGCAAAAAGAAACACAGATCCCAGTGCCACTGATAAGGATAGAAGCAGTCACAGAAGAACACGCAGCGAATGGACATAGAGAGCAGACAACTGGGGGGGTGGGGGGGTGGGTAAGGGGATAGAAATAAATAAAATCTAAAAACAAAAACTGGAGTTAATTTTTTAAAATGCTGTTTATTCACCACTTGTTAATTCTTAGTATAATTTTTTTGTTTGCTTTAGTAAATGGAGCATCTACTTAACCTTACAGAAAGAATAGTTAAGGAGCAGTTAGATGTCTCCCCTATTTCTCAGAATGGGCTGTTGGCAAGACAAGCTCAAAACTGTAACTTCTGCTTTCATTTTAAACTTTTCCCCTCTCTTCCTCTTAATAACCAAATATACACTAAAATGAGAAAATCAAATGGATTCGGGTGCAGAAAAGTAATTATTTGATGATGGGTAGCTGCGAGAGTCAAGCACACTAACCTTTTATTATCATAAGCATTACAAATGCTTCATCTTCTCTAACCTTCTCAAGGATACATTTTCTATAGAGTAGGACAAAATGGCATGAAGTGTTTTGTGGTAATAAACTTAGTCTTCTCTAAGTTCCATTAAACTTTGGTTATCATTTAGAAAATAGAAGATAATTTCTGTTACAATAAAAATTCCCTTTGGGGGGGTTCCCACTGACTTAACTCTGGCATCATCTTACCTCTAGTCAGTTGACATTTCCATGGTATAGCAATTTGATATTGTTTATGAATTCTAAAAACAGATATTGGATTATGTTTGTAAACTGGTCTGTTTCTTTGGGCATATTAGATTATAATGGATTTGAAGTTTCACTTTTACTTAATTAAATAAATATTAAGGCTTGGACTGGGTCATGTCAGTAGGATGTTGAGTCCCCACCCCCTTGGTGGGCGGGGACTCACAGAGAAACCTCACTGCAGAGAAGGGAGTTTAGAAGTTTTGAGCTGGAAAGTAAACATGCGGAAGAACAGAAATGCAGATACGTGAGGAAACAGAGAAGGCTCCACTAGACATGACAGATAGTTTGCCACTGCAGAGACGAGAGCCCTGAGTAGCTGAGTCCAGAAAGAAATAAGCCAGGGAGAGAGATGAGACTTATCCCAACCTACAGCTGATAATGGAAGAAGCTAAGACCACAGATCCTTCAGAGGAAGAGGGAGGCTGAACCCTTGCAGATGTTGGCAGCCATCTTGCTACAAACATGGCAACGGACTTTGGTGAGGAAAGTAACTTATGCTGTAGCACCTGGTAACTGTAAGCTTCTATCCCAAATAAATACCCTTTATAAATTCCAACAGATTTCTGATACTTTGCATCAGCACCTCTTCGGCTGACTAATACACATGGCAAAAACTGATTATTCTGAAAATCATATTCTTCATTTCAATGGCCAATCTTTTGCCTGCATGGGCAGAAAACTCTGGAACCAATGCGCTAATACAAAAGGCTTACATTTTGACATTGGATCTTTTGTTCCTTGATTCATATAATCTTCTACTCAGAAGTAGAGAGACCACAGCTTCTGCTGAAAATGTCACTGGCTCTGTGGAATCCTGAAAAGGAGGATGCTTAGAAGAACCATGTTAATTTTTATCTCAACTGATACAGTCATTTCTCCTTGAACATATGTAGTTTTAATCTAAAGAAAAAAGAAACATAGCAGGCACCAATAAAGCCTGCTGCTATCCTTACTTCAAAGTTTCATCAAAGACAGACCTCATTTCTTGGATTTTTCTCATCTTTAAGAAAAATATCCTTTTAGAAGAATTACTCTTTCACTAATTCTGGAAATTATAATGGCACTTACCTCATGCAGCTGTAGAAGTTTCAAATCAGTTTTTGGGCATCCTGTAATTCTTCATAACCTCCTTATTCAATTTCCTTTCTTTATTAGGATATTCTCATTCTGATCTAATAACATTCTCCATAGATGAATGAATAGGTATTACAGATTCATTTTTATCATTTATATAAAAGCACTTTTATTTTCACTTCTTTTTCTTTTTTATAGTCCAGGAGTTTCATGTCTTTTGACAATACTGTAAAAAACTCCAATGGGATTTTTCTTTCCTAACTTGATTAACAGGATAATCCTCCTTTTTATTTATTTATTTTTTATTTTTAGGGGAATTCTCATATCTAAATGGTTTGCCTTTATTTTTCAGGTTTCTGTACCTATCCTGAGATTGCACTATACAAGGAAAGTTCTATCCTTTTGCAATTCTTTAAATCCATTCATGCCAAGAATCTGACAGAATAGCTGAATTTATAAATACAGTGAAACAACCATGATATTTTGTGAATAATAACTGTGAATCAGAGTTCTTAATAGAGAGGAATCCAGGAAGCAAATTGTGAGCAAGACAGAGAGGGAGAGAGAGAGAGCCATCCTCATGTGGCTGGGATTGCTGGGAAGCCATCACCAGAAAGCTAGATTCTAGGAGAAAGCACAGCCAGGTGATACCTAAATGTTGGAATTCTAGCCTCCCAAACAATAAATTCCTTTTCTTTAAGTCAACCAATTATGTGGTATTTTTCATAGCAGATCTGGCAAAATAAGACAGGGGCCTATTCCAAGAAGTAAAAGAGAAAAAAAATGTAAGGGTAATAGTAAGGCAAATGCGATAGGCTTATGGAAATGTTTGTGAGTTTTAACACTGGGGTTTACACTGGTGGTAGAAATGAAGATTTGTGGATAATAATAGGGCAAGGGGAAATTTCTCCAATAGAACTTTGAGCTCCTGAATCACATAGACCTCTTTCTACAACATTCAAAAAGCCCCCACAATTCAATTATTTATTTTTTCTTTCCATCATCTAACATATTCAAGTTTCAGACACTGGGTTGAGTGGAAGTACTCTCAGTTAGTTAGATGCGAAACTTTAGTACCCGTCTCAAGTTTTCACAGTAAATTAAGGGCTTTTCATTTTGCAATTAACTTTCCTCTGTGTTATTATTATAAGAACCCCTTGAGTTCTGTGATGACCCCAAATCAAAGACGTACTAAAAACTGAATAATAATACATATTAGTTGTCCAAAGCCCTGCAAAACACAAATAATTTTAAAGCCTTTTTTAATTTCTTAAAATCCTACTTAAAAATAAATTTACTTTCAAACATCTAATCTTCCTTCACAAAAGCTGAACCTCAAATGGAAAATGGTCATATAACCTGTCTGGTTGTTCATTAATTTCACTCATCCAGGAGGCAGAAGAAAATTGGTGAGAAAAGTTCCAGAATCCCCCCAACATTGTTCACGCTACATGCCCAATGGCTGTTTAAAATAGTTGTGATGTGGGCAACAAGCTTTCCTAAAAAGTACTCAGGGAATATTCATCTTCAGGGTTAAAGGTGTAGAAAGCAAACCATGGGTTTCCATCTGAACTGACACAGAGCAAGTTGATTTGAAAGCAGACAATGTGCCCATCTCGAGTAGACAAAATTACTTCCCAGAAAAGCACTGTGTTTGCTACAAGAACACAATTCCATGAATTGGACTTCTCTATCCAAAACAATATTACCTCTGCTGCCAATTCATCTCAAGTACTCTTTGATCTCACTACATTTTTTTAATTAATTTTTAAATTTTTTAAAAATTTAGATGACATAAATGTTACATAAAAAATATAAGGGATTCCCATATGCCCCCCTCCGTCCACCTCCCACACTTTCCCAGATCAACAACATCCCCCATTAGTGTAGTACATTTGTTACAATTGAGCACATATTGAAGCACGGCCACTAAACCATACATTACAGTTTACATTATACTTTACACTCTGTCCCACACAAGATTTTGTAGGTTATGACAAAATATACAACAGCCTGTATCCGTCTCTGGGATGTCATGCAGGACAACTCCAAAGTCCCGAAAATACCCCCATATTACAGTTATTCTTCCCTCTCCTCTCCCTCAGAAACTCTGGTGGCCACTGTGCTTCTATCAATGATAAGAGTTCTTCTATTGCTAGCATAGTAATTTGGACTTATCACTACTTATATATTATGTATGTTATTATTGTCTATCACCCCCAACTAAAGTTTAATCTTCACGATAGCAAGGACCTTGGTTTTATTTACCCAGTATTCCCAATGATAAAATAGTTTCTGACATATAATAAGTGCTCAGTAAATATGAATAAAAAAATGAATAACTCTGGTACTTTATAAAATATGATAACCACATATTTCAAAGATCAAAGAACTTTTTAAACCATGTCTAATTACGAATGACTAATAGCCTTAAAAATCAATATTGTTTAAAAAAACAGGGGGAAAAATAAATCATCTAATAAAATATCCTCATCTCACAAATGAGAAAACTGAGATCCCAGGAGAAAACAAAGTCAAGTAAGTCAAAAGCAGATTCTGAGTCATCTTCTCTGGTCAGCACTGTTCCCTCCTTATCAGGATTTCATGGCAATTAGATTCCCACTGGTGTTTTCTTTTTCTCTTCTTTTGTATTATTTTCTGTGGCATAACTTTAACTCACTTACTTCTTTGGGTTTTTCCTTAACAATGCATAAAAGTAGAGGCATAAAAAACTTTCATATACATCCCAGCCATACATATATTTTTAATGTAAGAAGTGAAACATTGTCATTACTTATGTGACCCAGTCCTTCTGTTGGTGAGAAAAATCAGCCTTTTCTACCACTAGTTGGATTTGTCTTTATTCGCAGCTGAATGCATTGTTAACCCAAACTGGTTTATTCATAATTATAATATTTCTATTTACTTACTATTTTCCTACCTTTCCCCCAATCTAACTACATCCCTCTTCTTTATGAAAATATCTGTTTTACTTTACAGAATTTCATACCATAATGAGCAAAATATCCACTATGCATAAATCTTTAATGTAAGTGGGTAGAGGAGGGTTATGTTGCACTTTTTAAGAGAAAGTAGTCATGCCTCTTTGGCAAAACATGGGACAGATGATTGATCATTTTTTGAGAAGATATTGAAATAGTATTAAAATTGTTTTGGAGGATCAGGGTCTATATTTCCAGGTGAAGGCAATCCAGTATGTGTTCAAGTCACAATTATTCCAGCACAAATAAGTGGGAAACAAAGATGGAGGGAAAGAGGGATCAAGAGGTGAGAAGAAGGGGTCCTCTCCTCATCAAGGGGAGTCCCCAGCTCAGGGGAGTGCTGCCATCAGCAATCAGCAAAGTGATAAGCACTTTGCAGATGCAAGTAAAAATGCCCAATGGCAGAGTAGGATGAGGGCTCAGGTCTGCCTGGGACAAGTATAGGAGGTTTCATGGTAGATTTAACCCTTGAGTTGACTTCTTATCATGAGCAGAAATGTGTCAGGCAGAAAACGGTAAGTCCTAGAAACAATGGCGAGAGCAAAGGCAAGAAGCACCCAGACAGCTTGAGGCAATGGTCAAGGTCCCTTATGATGGCACCTCAGCATGAACAACAGTGCTACAAAAGATAGAGGCTGCAGCGCCAACAAGGGCACAGGCTACTCAGATTTAGGATTTTGTTCTGTAGGCATGAATAAATGAAGGATCTTAAGCATTAAAAAAATGATCTGATGGCCCAAAAACATATTTTAAAAATTTGTTCAGATGATACAAACTGAAAAATGTATATAGTTAATCTCTTCAGAGACAGGGACATTTTAATTTCTGAAGTACTAAATGCATAATCTAGCTTGTACAGCTTCAAACATTCACCATTTAAATACCCCTACTCAGCCGGAAGATGACATCATATGGTCAACCGTAAGTCATAATGTCTCTGGCACCTGATTTTGGATATGTGATTATGAAAAGGGTGTAAGCCAAGCAAGTCCCCCCCAATCCACTATTGCTCTGTTTCTCCCTTGCTCTCATTTCTCAAGTGCTCCATTTCCTAAGTAACAATCCTCAGCTTTTTTCTTGTTTTCTGTTCCCATACAGTGATTATATTGAGGACACATTTGAAAACAAAAGGTTGGGTGAGAATTCCAATAGGTGTAATTAATGTCAAGTGCTCCTGCAAAAGGCACTGCTTGCCAACCTTCTCCACCTGCCTGCTGCCTTCTCTGGCTGCCTCTTACAGCCTGTCCATCTGCTGAAAATGTGCATCCAGAAAGCATCATTTTACCTCCTGAGAGGCACCTGAACCCTCTTTTCCTTCTTAAGTGAGGCCCTCAGAGCGTCACTTTATAGGCGCAATTAGTTAAGTGTTGTGATGCCATGGAGATCACACACACCAGTTCCTAAAAGCATTTTCAGTATCTCAGGGTGGTCTGTTCATGTTTATCAAGTTGGAGCAATAAAAACAAAAAGAATCTAAAGTCTAGACTTTGCTTATCCGTAGAAAGTATGTGCCAGAAAGTGAGATTTTCTTTTCTTGCTGTCTCAGTTTGCCAGGCCGCTATAACAAATACCATGCAATGGCATTTATTGGCTCATGATTTTGAAGGCTACAAGTCGAGAGTCAAGGCATCTCCCAGAAGTCTGGCTAGCGGTCATTCTGTGGGGTTCCTTGGCTTGCATCTCTGCCTCCTGTCATAGGGGGAGGGCCTTGATCTTTTCCTGTGTGTTTTTCTCTGATTTCTCACTTTTTATAAGTTCTCCAGTAATATGGATTAGCATCCACTCCAATTCAGTTTGACCACAGAAGATCTTAATCACAAATGAGTCCACCTAAACTGATACTATGTCTTCAAATTTTCCTATTACAAATGGGTCACACCCACAGGGACACTGATTAGGTTTAAGAACATGTCTTACTCTGATTTATTGGACTTACCCCACTCAGCTAACATGGAGTTAAAGAATGTCAACCACCACACCATGGAGCCTAGAGTGCCTACAACTGAAAACAGGAGGATTGCATCCAGTATACATGTGGAATCTAAGCCTCCTCTTGACATAGATGTGCAATGGACACAACCAATCCAAGGTCCACAGAGAAAATGTGGCATTGGTGTGGGAAAAGTGGCCATGGTGGCTGCTGGGTGCGGGGAATGGGAAGAAGAGATGAGATGCAGAGGCGTTTTCGGGACTTGGAGTTGTCCTGGGTGGTGCTTCAGGAACAATTACCGGACATTGTAGATCCTCCCAGGGCCCACTGGATGGAACGTGGGAGAATATGGGCTATGATGTGGACCATTGACCATGAGGTGCAGCGATGCCCAGGGATATACTTACCAAATGCAAAGGATGTGTCATGATGATGGGAGAGAGTGTTGCTGTGGGGGGAGTGGTGGGGTGGGGGTGGTGGGGTTGAATGGGACCTCATATTTTTTGAATGTAATATTTTTTAAAAATGAATAAAAAAATTTAAAAAAAAAAAGATCATGTCTTATTTCAGGGCACCTAATTCAATCTCCACACTTGCCTTATTTCTACCTTAAAAGCTAAAAGATATTTCACAATTTGTGTATCATATATCTGGATCTATATAATTTATTTTAAACAAAATATATCATTGTGATTATCATTAGATGATGATACATTGGCCATGATAAAATTCTGTGCTCTATGCAGACCTTTACATGGAGTGAAAAGACATAAAAGGATTCTCCCAGCACCTTTTCTGACCAGTTGTACAAAAACAAAACAAAAAAAGAATGGCATTTTATTTGCTTTCAAAAGCAGAAAATTACTACGAGGACATGCTAACAACAACAAAAAAGTAAAAACTAGCAGAGTAAAAGGAGAGTAGGAATTTGATATTTTTAAAGTACCGAAATGGCTATTAGCCCCAGTGCAAAGCACATTGTTCCTGTCTGCCCAGTGACCTCGGCTAGGTGCCAAGAAGAAAGGAATCAGGCAAACTAATTATAAGTGGTAATAATTTAATGTGTCTTATCCCTGAAGAGTATTTTCAATTTCAAAATAAACTCTTGGAGTTGTGATGAGTTAAAACGCGCACACACACACACTCACAAGCAGAAATGGATTTCTGAAGATGGAGTTTAAGCTAATAGCACAAGTAGATAAGGAGGTTATTTGAGGGAAATTATGAGGAAGGTACACCAATGATCCTCAAAATTTATAGCAAAGGTGTTGCCTATCCCACAACATTTACAAGTAGCTCCCTGTTTGCCTCTAGCTGGACAAATTTTCCTTGATGCTTAATGAAAAGGACAATAATTACATCCTCCCTTTATTGCTCACTCCTGAAAACCCAGAGATTTTTTTTCTAAATCATAAAGATTCAGAGGGATTATCATTATGTTTATATGAACTATGTCCTTAACATATTGTGGTGGTTTAAAGCTGTATGTGGTCCCAGAAAACCATTTTCTTACTTCATTCTAGTGAATGTGAACCCACAGTGAATTGGACCCTTGAAGAGGCTACTTCAGTTAAAGTATAGTCCATGTCAATCAAGGTGGGCCTTCTTCTTATTATTGGAGTCCATTTTAAACAGATGGAAAAAGAGAAAGCCTGAGAAAGTAATAGCTGAACATCAATGGAAACCAGAAGAGAAGGGAAACCAGGAGATGTTGCCATGTGACAAACTAAGGATCAAGGATCATTGGCAGCCAGCTCCAGAATGCCTGTCTTCATGAAGAAAACCTCATCTTGATGGTGCCTTAATTTGGACTTTCTTTTAGCCTCAAAACCATAAATTCCCATTGTTTAATCCATCCCATTTTAAAGTATTTGCTTGAGCAGCCTAGGACATTTAAAACACACATTAATAGAAAAACAAATAACAATCCCACTTTGCACTGAAATGCTATGAGCTGCATCTATGTGTTGTTCACTGAGGTATGTATGCCCAACACCAAGTCCTTGATAAATTATAGGTGCTCAATAATTGTTTCTTACATGAAAAATAGCCTTGTGTGGTAGGCATTAATATCAATATTTTAAAGATGATACTGAGACTCACTGTGATTATGTGACTTGCTCAGACATGTGTGGTGTGTTTATCTCACGAGCAACTGAATTGTGGTTTCTTCCATCTTTGACATCACTAGCTATGTCTACACTTTTTTCTAAGAAAATACACTATCTACAAACTCTCTTGCTTGGTGAACTCAGTCAGTGTTACTTTCAATCTGATAAAAAAAAAAAACTTTTGAGCAAAAGTATACGAATGCATTGTACTAACTACAATAGATGACAAAAATAATCCCCTGCTTTGGTGAAACCAACTCATTCTATATATACAATATATATAAGGTAGTAAAATCCTATGAAAAGGTAGCTTGGAAGTAAAGCGAATTGGGATTTTAAATAATTACAATTGGCTCCTACAAGCTACCTAAGCTCCTTCCTCATACTAGTTGGAGAAGGATGTGGCTATAATTAAAGTTCTTCTTTTCTGGGGGTGACTGAGTAAATGTGGATGGAGTAGGAAAGACTAGGTAAAAATGGCAAGAAACTCAGAGGGACTGTACTGGCATTCCCAGGATTCTCCCAGCCGGAGTTCTTGGATAAGGCTGATGAAAGTGGCTCTAACCAAAGAAAAGATTCCTGAAACTGTGGCCACTGTCCTGGATGTCCCAGCCAACCAAAGGACCCAGAATAATCCCCACTGACATTTAAACTTTAACACACCCTGACCACCAGGTGGCACCCAAAATCTGATTGGGTTAGTTTTAGCAGCTGGACCTTGGAAAAAAAGAGGTCAGCTTGCCTCTTGTAGACTTGCCTACAATTATTTTACAAAACAAATTAAAATTATTTAACAAAACAAATTAAAATTACTATATGAACAGAACACATCTGATTGGAGAAGAGGAAATGAGTCATGGGCCAAGTGACATTTGAAATCTGTCTAGGGAGCGAGATAGAATTCTGATAGAGAGGAGAAGACATTTCCAAGGACATCCAGGCAAGAGAATGAACAAAAGCACCCAGGTGACTATTATGAAGGATTAGGCACTAAAACAAAAGCCTACTTTGGCTAGATTACAGGATACGAGTAGGGGAAGGAGGCATTTGGGGATTTAAAGGAAGAGATACAAATCACAGAAGGTCGTAAATGTACTAGTAGGGATTATGAGCATAATTTGATGGACACTGGCAGGCAACAGTATTTTTGGACGTTAGGGCAAGAGGGAGTAACATGATCAGACAAGTGTGATGATTCCCAAGACTAAATTTCTCATTCTAATCGCTCGAATTCTATCTCCAAATTCTGTAAAATACATTTGTAATTCACCATAAATTAAAGGTCACTTATAATTAAAATTATTGTCTCTACTTCTTGATTTTAAAAAAGTTGTCAGAGTACAGCTTTGATACTCATCATCTCGTTATTTTAAGATTCTGCTGGAATCAGTGTCTACATAGCTAACTTGGACATGACTGAGAAGGATCTCGCATTAGGAAGTTCAAGTGGCAGGGAATGGACAAACCTTTCCAAAAAAATCCAAGTATGCTATCAAATCATTTAGAACACTGAGTGAAATGGGAGCTCAAGACACACAGACCCTCTGAAGAAAAGAAAGAATGGCAGCAGAGATTAACGATTAAAACAAAAACAGGAAAAATGATTACCTAGGCAATAAGTTTAAGCAAGTACTCAAATTTAGGCAAAAAGTTAGGAAACTTGTCAGAGGTACAAACAAGCAAAAGGATTAAAACAAGAATCCAGGTATGGAAACCAGGAAATATGCTTAGCTTGGATCTATTAGGTCAGAAATGGATGCAAGGTTCATTTAGTTTTCAATGTGGGCTGGCTTGGTTCCAAGAGCAGGAGTAGACTGAGCCTCCAAATGGGGTAGGGAGAAGTAGATTGATTCTGGATGGACGTGGGTCAGAGAAGTGGCCAGGCAACTCTCCAAATCCATTTGACATTTTCTCTTAATAATTATTTTCCAAACCTTTAATCATTTTGGACTTCTTCCTCATGCCCTTTCTACATTCAACATCCCTATTTCCTTTCTGTAATGAAAGGAAGAAATTGAGATATGATATAGAGATGAAATGAAACAGGTCTGTAGAGCAGAGACCACATTTAAGTAACATATTTTGACATCTGAACAGGAATGACTAGGATTTGCATTAAAACCATCAGAAACTATTAACATAGCCTTATAAAACAACCTGATACTGGAAACTGATAACAATTATATCTAACAAAGCTAGAGGAGTTTCTGGAAAAGGCAATAAAAATGATCAGGATTGTAGAGACAGCTGTAATAAGAACAATGAAAAGACTTACTAACTAAATGTTAGACAACTAGAACAAAAAGTAGATGGTTTTGAAATAAATAAAACACAATTATAGTAGTACTACTGACACTGCAATGCATTCCTGGAAAATCATACCATAAAACAGCTTGTTTTTCCCTAGGAGAAATTTTGTAATTGGATGTTGTGCTCCTGAACAAGGATTCATTTTCAAATACATCATAGATATGATCAACAATATGAAATAAAGGCAAAGAAAGAACAATGCTAGGTCTCTATAATAATTTAAAATATCATCATTATATTCCCAGTTCTATAAAATGGGCATAAATGAACAGTACACATTGATTATGCAAGGAGCTCCAAGTGTACCATAAATTGTATACATCACATATTTTTGCTGCCTCATGAATTTGACCTATCTAAAAATGAATGTACTTGCCATAATAATAGTATTTAAAAAGTTAATAAACAATATTATTGAGTGCCTTCTCAGAATTTAAATGTGTTGTTATGGAAAGTAGTATCTGAATTTGAAAATCAGCAGGCTGGAATCGTCCATGAATATCTGCTTTTTTATTATTTATCTATATAGATATGCATGCAGACATACATGCATATACATACTCATACATACACAAATATATTACGCTTGCTATGCTCAGCTTTAGTAACTCTGTGATATTGGTGCAATCCTCATTTCATAACTGAGAACCGACAGGACAGGCAACTTGTCTAGGGTCACACAGCTGATAAAAAGGAGGGAATCAGTATTCAAAACCAGGATCTAACCACTACTCAAGCTACTCTCTGGAAAATTGCTTTGTTTTATTTTCCTCTTACAACTTTCCTGTAACAAGTAGAGGCTTCCCACTGACACCTGAGATGTGCTCAAAAGTGAGATCGTTCAAGCTACTTCAACTTTTTTTGTGAGGATTTAAAGGGAAGTTTTACCTTTGCTTTTCTAGTTCACCTATCCCCCTTCTTATTTTCTCCAAGAACATTAAAAATTACCTGAAAGATAAAAGTGCTTCACAAGAGTGCAGTTTAAAGAATGTGTCTAGTAAGCCTTCTAAGAATGCTGTGAAAATCCTTGCCCTATTCTGGATGGGGTTACAAGATACCTAAGAGCTTCAGGATTTCATCAACAGCAGCAAAATCAATATTTTTCTTACCCTGTACAATTTCTTCCTGAATGAAGTAAGGGGCAACTACCACTGTAAGCTTAGCTACCAAAAATAAAATAACGCTTAGCTGACCTTTGTGAGTAAAAGCAAAATTCAGTTATTTACCAGCTAATAAATATGGAGGGAAGGAAAGTGAAGAAATGAGAAATAGTAAAGGTAGAAACTCCCCGACATTATGCACAGGAGGTGATAGGAGACTTGTTACTATAAGAAATAGTAGAAACCGAAACTATGAATAGAGTTATAGGGGACTTGGGAGGAAAAAAAAAAGGTTCTAAACAGATCTCTAAAGAGAGAGGAGATAGGAACACATTGATTTTAAATGATGATGGTCAAACATGCCCTCTTGAAATTTACTGATGCCTCCATCAGAGCCTTTTCTTCAGACACTAATTCTAGATTAGAGTGATGATGGTCACGACTTCATAAGAAATGTGCCATTGCACCAACATATGTTTCAAAATGCCAAATGAAAAACCAAGTATTCCTCCAGAGTAAATAGCATTTGCGAATGATACATTTTGTCTTGGTGTGACTCTGTTTTTATACAGGTTTTCATTTAGAGAATCTAAAGATACTTGTTTTCCAGTTTTCTTTAGATTAATTATAAAACTGTTAGGTTTCCTGTAAAAATAATTTATCTTTTGAGTTGTTCTAATATCTAGTATAATAGGGGATAAAGTAAAAACATAAACATCTAAGTTATTTGGCGAAGAGATTTAAATGGTCTTTTTTTTTTATCTTTTCCTGTCTCATTAAAGTGTTAATATAATAGAACTCCTATTGGCATACTTCAACAACTGTGTTATAAAATAATATTTTACTCTCCAATTATATATTCTTAAAATATTCAAAGCTCTTGCCACAACAGTTTTTGAGTAATACTGTTGACATAAATAGGTTTGTGATCGAATAATGTACAACTATATTTGCATAAGTAAAATGTAATAATGTGCGCCAACCAATTTCTGGAAAACATGTCAAATATCTAATTACCAAGAAAATGAGTTACACTGGATTTGACTGCCAATTTCATATATGTGCTAATAAGCATGCACAACACAATAAATAAGCATAAGCATCTTCTTGTGCTTTAAGGGTAAATCCCTACACTGTTCATTTCTTTTGAGACATAGTCTTCAATACATACATCACTGAATAAAAACAAAAAGTTTATAACTTCTGGAATGACCACAGAGCATCAAAATTTTTCTTTTTTATATTTGTTTATGGTGTAATAATCCATAGTCTAAAACATTCTGCCACTGAGAACATTATAAAAATATGAATATTTTAATGTGTTCTTCCAGTTTTCTTCTATATAATTTTAAACAGATCATAAATTTAATCATTCTTTCATTAAGCTCACTCCAGTATATTTTTATGTTGGCAATCTATTTAAGAATAGAGTAGAATTAGACTAGACTAGGACAGGACAGGACAGGACAGGGCAGAACAAGGACAGAACAGAACAGAACAGAATAGAATAGAATAATAGAAAAACTGAGCTGGCAAGGCTGGGCAAGAGGATGGTTTGCATTTATATTCACTTTGCCTGATATTTGGTTTGGCATAAGGTTAGCGCTTATGATGTGTTCTTTAGTTCTTTATTTACAGATGTGCAATGCCAATACTTATCAACAGTGACACACTATATAGGAAGTTATAAAAAGTAGGAATAGCTTTTGTCCCAGGATGTCAAAAACATGCCTCACTTAAAATATAATTCCACAGATGGTTAGCAGTAGTGGTTATTATTAGTTCACGCTATCTTCTATATAGTTGAAACTAAGTCATAAAAATAAAATCATTTTTCACAGCCACGTAATATGAATAGTCTGGTAAGTAAATATAGCCAAGTGCTGACATAATAAGAATTCCATTAGAGGTTTGTATTTGCATATGCCTACTGACACAAAATGTACAGAAACAGGAGTCAACTAAAACAGAAACTGCATTATGCTTAAAAATACCAATAATAATATGCTGGCAATTGTGCTTCAATTGTTCGCATTTCTTCTAAAATGTTTCTCTAGCCTATGAGCACGTGAGCTTTAAACAAATTTGACTACAGCTGCAAAAGTATTTAATGTATCAGGAATAATAGCAGTATACAACAAGAAAGGCTTTATGCACAGTTTTAAGAGTTATTTTTTGTTGCTGAAGAAAATGGGACACAGGAGGGGAACCCAGTCCATTTATGGCACTATGGTTCTGTTTTTTTCTGCTTTGTCTTCTTTACTAGAATGCCACTTCCAGATTTACAGTCACCAATGTGCATTTCCGGTTACCGAGAGTGATAGCTATGCTTGTAGGTGACAGAGCTGTAAAAGGGGTAAGAAACACACACTTCTCCTGCTTTACACCTGCCACAGCATGTGCTTTTAATACCAGTGCAGTGTTTGGCAAAGACACTCTAGCTAGATAACGCAATTCATAATTTCTTTTTCATGTTTGAAATATAAACTAGACCTCAAGGCAAATTTCTCTCTTTCTTGATTCCAAATGGCCTTGACATTATTGCTAAGGCTGGAAATCACTGAAAAGAATAAAAAAGGGCTATAGAAAATCCTCCCCTGCCTACCTCCTCATCAGAGGAGTTCATTAGGGCTCTCACTCATCTTAAAAGTGTCTAGGGAACACTTATATAGAAAGAGGCTCTAGCGTCTAGTGTGAGCGTCTCATCACACAAAACCTTGTATTTTGAAAGGCTGGGGTCCTGCTCCCATCTAATAAATACAAATGGTAAAAGGCTTGTGTCCCAGGAGTAGGAACCAGAGCAAGGAATAGGGAATCCAACTATTGCAAATTAACAAGTAACTAGTGTCACTGACTTATTATATAGCTGTTTTCTTACTTTCATTATAATGTTGAATGATTCACTGACTGCAGTCATGGCCTTGATATTTGTGAACATTAAAGTAGCTAAGGATAAATATCGGAAATTTATTTCTTTGATTCTAATACTATGTTTTATAAGTGGCTAATCTTTAACTTCTACCTAGCCCCAAATTGTACTCCCTTTAAACCATGGATGGATTTTGTCACTCCTTAAGCCTACCTTTTTTTAGTTCAGTCGTTAATTAGGTGATACAGTTTAGGTGATACAGTTTTGTCTAGTTTATCATTATCTTATGTGGATTAAACTATTTGCAACTTTATGTATTACCTGGCTGGACTTTGTGGGTTCCTAACTTACGTTAATTAATCAATTTATGACCCATTTGTAACCTGTAACTTGATGCTTATCCCAGCCAGCCTCTGGGGCCTGTGCTTACACACTTCCAATTAAACCAATTAATATCTGCTAACATCTAAATATCACTATCCCCACCCTCCTTTGTTTGATTTTCATAAAAACATGAAGTTTTTCCAACTTGGGGAGAATATAACTGAGAATTTTCTCCTATTGTGCTGCCTTGCACAATGCAATAAAGACTCTTTCTCTCTTTGAAATCCAGGTGTCTCAAGATTGGTCTTTGAGTGCATCAGTCTGATTACCCAGGTGCTTTGTCCAGCAACAATAGGAAGAGGTTGGGATGTATTCTTCCCATTTTCTTCTATATACTTTTAAACAGATCATAAATCTAGTCATCCTTTCATAAAGATCAATCACATTATTATTATTGTGTTATACTGACTGGCACTGGGAAGAAGAGCTGTTCAAAAGGCACATTATGAGGACCTCTGAGTTGGGATCATGTAAAGACCTCAGTTCAGGAAGGATCAAGGAGGTGTACACCTGAGTCAGGGCCTCCTCAATCTGTTCTGATCTGACCCAACTGAGCACTTCAGAGCAGTAACTCTCTGACAGGAAGTCAGAGCATCTCAGAAAAATCCTGCCCGACAATGCAGTCTTTGCCGAAGGTTTCAGGAAATAGGGATAGAGAAAATCTGGGGGAACAATGGTCCCTCCATAAGGCAAGTGACATAGGAAGGGCTTGTTAATCACATAAGCGGTGGTGGGGATGTGGATAGGGCCCAACATGTGGTGATGGATGTCCTTTAGAATTCAGTAACTGATTGAAAAATCATCCCATAAATAGATTGCAGGGCACGGGAGTCTTTACACTGGATACTGTTGTCCTGCAAATGATTTCCTGCAATATTGCAGGAAAAATGATTACATGCAATATTGAAAAGTAGAATTTTCATGTAAAATATTACCAATGTTCAACATCACATACCATACAGACCTGCAAATTACAGCAACAAGATACTACTACTTATCCATTAGAATGGCCAAAATTCAGAATACCAGAAACACCAATTGCTGACAAGGACATGGAACAACAGGAAGTCTCATTCTTTGCTAGTGCAAATGCAAAATGCCACTTTGAAAGACAATCTGGCAGTTTCTTACAAAGCCAAACATGGGGTTACCATATGACCCAGCAATCATGCTTGTAGGTACTTAACTCAAATGATTTGAAAATTTATGTCGACACAAAAACCTATACTTTATTTATAATTGTCAAAAATAGAAACAGCCAAGATGTCCTTCAATAGGCGATAAACAAATTGTGGTACAGCCATACAATGGAATAATATCAGCAATAAAATGAGATGAGCCATCAAGTCACAAAAAGACATGGAAGAAACTTAAATGCATACAGCTAAGTGAAAGAAGTCAGTCAGAAAATTTTACACACTGTGTGACTTCAACTATATGACATTCTAGAAAAAACAAAATTACAGCAATAGTAATAAGGTAAGTGGTTGGCAGGGATTCTAGGGCAGGGATGAATAGTGGATGCAGTGCAAAAGGAATTTTGGGGACAGTGAAACCATTCAGTATGATACTGTAATGGTGGATACATGACACTATACATCTTTAGGCCACAGCAGACTAGGCATCCTGGAGCATTAGTGCATTAAGTGGTCCCAAAGCAAGAAAGCCATCCTTTAAACATCTTAATCTTCTGCAAAGTTCTTCTAGGATCCTGTAAAGCATGGAGAAACATCAAATACAATTAGGAGCCATTGAGGGATTCTTATCAAGTACAAGACATGGTTTGATTATGTATATAAAAGATCACTCTCTCTAAGCTGGGGAAGACTGGTAGTCGGAAGTGAGAGTATAAACAGTGATACTGGAGAAGGCCAGCAGAAAGACACTGACAGTGGCTTAGATTAAGATGATGGTTGTACAAACTGGATCTGTGAAAAATTTGAAATTAGAAGCTTCAGACACACATGAATGCATTGATTAATATATGAAGGTAGTTTAGAGTTGACATCAAATAAACGTATATACTATATAAGTCATTGTTTTTATTCAATTATCTCATGCTGGGGCATCATAAATAAGAATTAGAGGTACAAATACAGAGAAGCTGGTAGTAAAGGCCAGATCAAGTAAAGCCTTACAGCCATGGGAGAAAAGTAAATTTTATCTAATTGCAATGGTGCCAATATTTAATTCTGACATGTCTTGGATCAGCTGATCCTAAGAGAACTAAGCAGAACAGGGAGCTACTCTGAGGCAACTAAGGAACTTCAAATTCAAATTTCATAGAGACTCCACTCGAGCACTAAGGACCAGGGAGTTCCAGATGACTTCAAGTGGTGAGGGGTAAGTAGAGCACTGATGTTCTGGAGCTTCTTACATCAGGGGAATTGCCTATACATCCTTCCGGGGGATACAGCCATGAGATGTACCAATGTATGGTTTCATATTTGGTAAACCTGACCCTTCTTCTGATGAAAGATAGATAAGACTGACAAATTATCTTTTTCCCTTAAAACTGTTCTTTCAACTTTCAAGTTCATAGCAGTACACAAAAGGGTCTAAGGGTATGTCCCTACACTGCTCAGTTTTCTAGCTATTGGGATGTTGGGGCACTAAAATCTCCCTTTTTTTTTTTGCCTTTTCAGATCCAGAAGTTTGGACAGACAATAGCTATGATTAAAATAAGACATATTAGCAGCAAATATCTCTTTTACCCCTAAAATTATCATGACCAGTATCATGACACACTGTAATTAGCAAATATTGCCTATGTATTTTCCTGCTATAAAAAGTCATCCAACCTAACCATTTTAGCATTATTCCCATATTCAATATTTTAAATGACAGGATTTCAGTGAAGAGAATCATGTAATAAAAACACTTAAGTATAGTATAAAGAAGAAATTTATTTTTAAGTTTTTTTATTTTGAAATAATTCTAAACTTCAGGACAGTTGCAAAAATAACAACAAAATCCAGAGAACTCTAATACACTCCTCACTCAGGTACCCAAAACCACCAACTTTTAACATTTTGATATATTTGCTCTACCATTATTCATCTATCTATCTATCTATCTATCTATCTATCTATCTATCTATCTATCTATCATCTATCTATCATCTATCATCTATCATTTATCCATCCTTCCATTCATCCATCCATCCATCCATCAACCAGCTTACCTGCCTAGCTAGCTACTTACCTAACTATTCATGGTGGTTTGGAGCTGTATATATGCCAGAAAAATATGTTCTTAAAGTGAATCCATTCCTGTGGGTATGACCGCATTGTAAGGAGGACCTTTTGATGAGGTTACTTTCGCTAAGGTGTGGTCCACCTATGACAAGATGGGCCTTAATCATATTACTGGAGTACTTGAAAAGCAGAATGAAATTCTGAGAAAGAGAGAGAGAGAGAGAGAGAGAGTCACAGAGGGAGCAACCAGAAGTTGAACATCAAGAGAACCCAGAAGAAGGGAGAGAGCAGAAGATGCACCATGTGACCTACCATGTGACAAGCTAAGGGCCAAGGATCACCAACATCCATCCCCAGAACACCAAAGTGTTTGGTGAGAAAGCATTTCTTTGATGATGCCTTGATTTGAACTTTCTTTTAGCTTTAAAACCATGAGCTAATAAATTCCTATTGCTTAATCCAACCCATATCATGGCATTTACTTGAGTAGCCCAGGAAACCAAACCATTATTTATTCATTTTCTAAATATTTGAGAGTAGGCTGTACATCTCACACTCTTTGAGCCCTTAATATTTCCATATATATTCCCAAAGAACAAAAATATTCTCTTATGTAATCACCTTAAGTGTAATTATCAAGTTCAAGAAATTTAATATTGATATAAAGTTTACAGTCTATATTCCATTTTTCATATGGCCCAATAATGCCTTTTTGAGCATTTTTCCTCATTAGATCCAACCCAGAATCACTTATTTCATTTATTTGCCAGTGTCTCCTTAATCTGTTTTTCATCAGTAGAAACACATATATAGCATAAAATTTCCCATCTCAACCACTCTCGAATATATATTCAATGGAATTGATCATATTTACAATGTTGTGCTACCCTCACCATCATTACAACGTATTCCCATACCCAAAACAGAAGCCTTGTACCCACTGTGCATTAACAATCCATCCCTCCCCATGCCCCTGGTAACTTACACTCTACCTTCTGTCTCTATAAATTTACATGTTCTAGTATTTCATGCAAGTGGAATCATATAATACCTGTCCTTTTGTGCCTGACTTATTTCATTCAACAATGTATCTTCAAGTTTTATTCAGTATTTTAGCATATAAAAGAATTACATTTCTTTTTATGGCTGAATAATATTCCAGTGTATGTTATATACCACATTTTGTTTACCCATTCATCTTGGGATAGACATTTGTGTTGCTCCATCTTTTGGACAATATGAACAATGAAGTTAATAACACTGATATACAAATATCTGTTTGAATCCCTGCTTTCAGTTCTTTGCGGTATATTCCTAGAAGTGGTATTATGGGGTCATATGGTAGTACTATGTTTAATTTTTGAGGAACCAAAGACTATTTCTACATTGGTTGTTCCATTTTACATTTCCATCAACAATATACTATGGTTCCTATTTCTCCACATCCTTGCAAGCAGTTTGTTTCTTGCTGTTTTTTTATTTTGTTTTGTTTTTTAATTATATGCATTCTACAGCATGTAGAATGGTATCTTACTGTGGGTTTTATTTGCATTTCCCTAATGGCTAAGGATTTGAGACTATTTGATGTGCCTATCGGTCATTTGTAAATCTTTTTTGGAGAAATATCTATTCAAGTCCCTCACTCATTTTTTAAAATTGGGTTGTCTTTTTGTTGTTGGGTTGTAGGAATTCTTTATATATTCTGGATATTAAACCCTTATTAGATACATGGTTTCCAATATTTTCACCCATTCTGTAGGTTGTCCTTTTCTTTTTTTTTCCTTTTTTTTAAAGGCAGTACCAGAGATTGAAACCAGGACCTCACACATGGGAATCAGGTGCTCAGTCACTGAGTTACACCCACTCCCCTGTAGGTTGTCTTTTTATTTTCTTGATAATATCCATTGATGTACAAGTTTTTAAATTTGATGAAGTCCAACATATCTATTTTGTTTTCTTTTGCCATTTATGCTTTTGGTGTAAAATCTAGGAATTCACTGCCTAATACAAGGGCTTAAAGATATTTCCCTAATTTCTTCTAAGAGTTTTATAGTTTTAGCTCTCATATTTAAGTCATTGATTCATTTTTTGTTAGTTTTCATATATGATATAAGGTATCTGTTTTCAGTTTTAGGCATGGGGGTATTCAGTTTACCCAATACTATCTATTAAGTCCCCACTGAGTGGACTTAGGACACTTGTCAAAAACACTTGGCCATAAAGTGCGGGTTTATTTCTGTACTCTCAATTTTATTCCATTAGTCTATAAGAACATCCCTGTGCCAGTTCTGCACTGTTTTGATTATTGTAGCTTTGCATTAATGTTGAAACCAGGAAATATGAGTCCTCAAACTTTTCCTTCTTTTCCAAGACAACTTTGGCTATTCAGGGGCCCTTGCCCTTCCATATGAATTTTATTATCTGCATTTCTGTGAAGAAGGCTATTGGAATTTTGACTGGGATTGCATTAAAGTTCTAAATCATGTTGGGTAGTTGTGGGAAACAAAGGCATGTTGTTTCCATGGTAGCAAGTTACTTTCTGACCCCTGGGTCATGCTGTCCCTGGAGATGTACGTGCAGGTGGCTAATCTCTCTGTGAAACACAACATTCCAGCAGTACCCAGACTTGATATCTCAAGTAACCTGGGCAACAAGATTTATGAGTATACTTGTTTCAATAACATAATAGAACATCTTAGGCTTTAGTTACTCTCTTATCCACTGTGCACTGTGTTTTCATTAATGAAGTTATGGGAATAGTTAGCTAGAATAGTTGCTGGTTCTCATGGTTGCTTGGGGTATATAAGAAGCCCCTGATATTAATAAACTTCTCTGATGAGCTTGAGAAATCAATGCTCTCAGAACCCCTGATCTCAATCTCTCTTTGTCTTTCATTCCCGATACCCTTTGGGTCCATCACTCCGACAGGTAGTAAGGATATTTTAGTTATATTAAGTCTTCTAACTATACAAGGATATTTTTCCATTAATTTAGGACTTCTTTAATTTCTTTCAATAATGATTTGTAGATTTCTTGTACAAGTCCTTTACATCCATGGTTAAATTTATTTCTAGAGATTTTATTTTTTCAGTTACTATTGTAAATTGAATTGTTTTCTTTCTGTTTTGTATTGTTCCTTGCTGATGCATAGAGACACTACTGATTTCTGCATATAAATCTGGGACCATGCCACTTTGGTGAATTCACTGATTAGCTCTATGAGCTTTCTTGTAGTTTTTTCAGGATTCTTTGGAAGTGCCTATATACAGGATCATGCCATCTGGCAGTAGGAATAGCCTTACTTCTTTCTTTCTTTCCAATTTGGATGCCTTTTATTTCTTTTTCTTGCTTAATTGCTCTGGCTAGACTTCCATTACAATGTTGACTAGGAATGGAGTTAATGGGCATTCTTGTCCTGTTCCTGATCTTAGGGGGAAACTTTCAGGCTTTCACCATTAAGTATGATATTAGGAGTGGGTTTTTCATATATGTCTTTTATCATGTTGAGGAAGTTCCCTTCTACTCCATTTTCCTGAGAGCTTTTATCAAGAAAGTGTGCTGGATTTTGTCAAATGTCTTTTTGCATCAGGATGATAATTTTGTATGTAATGATATATTACATGGACAGATTTTCTTACGTTGAATGTCTTGCATTCCTGCTTGGTTTTACAAGACAAAAAACAAAAACATAAAAAAGAAACAAAAAGTAAATGCATTTCCATTCTTTGCAGATTGGCTTGTGTGCATCCTCTCCTTGAGCTTTGTCTTCTGAATAATGAGTTTACAGATCAGTCAGAGGTGAAAGTGGAGAATCCTGTGTGGTCTTCTCTGAGCACGTGTCTTGCCCTGGGCATGTGTTGCCCTGGTAATTTCCCAGTCCATGGGGATATGAATGTCTCCCCTTCTCCCTATGGAACAGTCTTACCATTGGTTCCAGGTACTCTATTGTAGGAATTAAATGCAGTAATCCTTTGCCTCAGACCAATGAAAGTTGATTATTTCTTATACTGATTTAGCTGCCTCTGAGCTGTTTCTGGGTGAAGGGCAAGTTAACTGATAGCAAGCCAGAGAAAAGTATCCTTAGGCTGCCACCTGACAGACATGGACATACCTGCACCCTAGTGTGTACACAAGTATTACCCTGCTTTCTTCAGAGCCAGAACTAGGGACCCATGGGGAATGTAGCTCTGCATGGAGATGGTGACGGAGTAGAGGAGGGTCATCAAGGATGCTACAAGACTTTCCTACCATTTTTAAGTTGCTCTTTTCTTGCTTTGGCTATCTTCTTGTAACTGCAACCCTTTAACTCTTTTCCAGAGCTTTGGTAAAGACGGTTGTGCCAGTTCTTGCTTGTTGCTCAAAACTTCTCTGGGGTGGGGGTGGGGAAGAGCCCTGCAGAGTCTTACTCCACCATCTGTATGACATCACTCAAAAGGTTTAATTTTTTAAAATTGTATTTTAACTTCTTCTTACCCTTTTCATTGTTTTATAAAAGAAATTATTTTAGTGGTATGTTAATTTAAAATTGCATAATAAGGACACAATCCCTCCAAGGATAAATCTCAGCACAAAATAGATAATTTCTATTGTGTAAAACAAGACCATACTATCCAGATACACATGTCTTAGAAAGAATTTGCTATAAAATATCTCCTTACAAATAATTTTTCAAAATCAATTCATTTGATTGACTCTTCATTTAACATTGTTTTAAAAGAAATTTTAGATGACAGAAAAATTACATCGAAAATATAGGGGATTACCATATAACCCACCCCATCCCCTCTCATATTTTCTCCTATTAACAACTTTTATTAGTGTGGTATGTTTGTTACAATTGATGAACAAATTTGGAAGCATTGCTTCCTTCACGGAATATAATTTACATTATGGTTTACAATTAATTGACACTTAACATCAATTGAAAATATCCTACTTATTGAAAAACATAGTGCGACAGGTTGAATTAGATACCACAGAAAAAATTCTTATCCTTAACTCATTCCTGAATGTGAAGCCATCATAAAGAGGGTTTTTGAAATATTATTTTTACCTAAGGTGTGACTGACTCAGGATGAGTGTTAAGCCTATTACTGGAGGTTGTATGATGTAAAGGTCAGGTGGAGAAGTAGGAAGCTGAAAGTCAACAAAACCCGTAAGAGCAAGAAGACAGTACCACATTCACTGCCACGTGACAGAGAAGCCCAGGACCCAAGGATTGTAAGCAGCCAGCCCAGAATGTCAGTTTGCAAGGCATCAGCATTGCCTTGCTGATGCCTTGATTTTGGACTTCTATTCTTGAAACTGTCAATAAATTCCTGTTGTTTAAGCCAGCCCAGTTCATGGCATTTACGATCATGGCCAGGAAATTAAGATACACAGACACACGCCATTTACTTACATTCATTTATTCAATGTGCTTTTGAGATCCTTTTATGTCAACCTCACTATGCTAGTTGCTGATGACACAAAAATTAAGGCTCAGACCTAAAGAAGTAGCTCTAGCATGACACTTTTTGGAAAGATAAGGGAGAGTTAGTGATTCAGTATAGGGATAATTTATTTATTTTTAAGTTGAATATTGATGGAATATATTAAATAACATTATTTTTCTAGAGGCTGATATTTTTGTATAAAATGCTGTAGTTCAACAGCAAAATCTGACCCCAAGTTATTTGTGTTAAAAAAAAAAAACAAACCTGATTTTAAACAGACACTTGACAATAGAATCCTAGAAGCCGTTAGTTGAATTCATTTTTACTCTTTCAGCCTGACCCACAGAGAAGGTAGCTTGATCTCTTAAATGAAACACTAATAAATGTCATATCAGATCTGAAGTGTTGTCTTTTCTTTCTCCTGATTCAACTTATAACTTGGAAGGAATTGTAACAAAGGTGGCTACTCCCCAGATATTCTGAGAATCGGATGGGTCAGAACGGAACAAGGAGGCAGCAGACAGGATAAATTCCCACCAATCTTCAAGAATAGGTGTTGTCACTTGTGAAATAAGAGATGGATGCTGGTTTTCCTTCTTCCCTTCCTCTGGGATGATCTAGGGCTGAAGCTGCTGTGTGGGATGGGGAACAGGAAGAGGTGGTGTGGGTAAAAAGCCTTAGGAACCATGGCTGTGGTTCTCAGGCTGTGGCTAAAGAAAGAGATAATTACAGATGTATGCTCTTCAGTACTTAATAGTGCCTTGCATAAAATCTTCCTGCAATACCGGATCTAAATAATATTCTGGTAGCACACACAGACAGAGGGGAGAGGAAAAAAAAAATGGAATAGTTTTTGAGAGGAATGGAAACAAGTTACTTTTACAGAAGTACAATATCTGAAATGTCCTCCTCCTCCTCCCAGTTCTCTTCTTACAGACTAGCTCTTCATGAGAAAAGACATATGCAAATTAAGCTAGATAGTCATAATCAGATCAAGAAAAATCTAAGTACTGGGTAAATCTTCATATTATTAGCTACAACATACTTCCAAGATCACAGCCCTGAAGGTGAAAGGCTAGAATACTAGGAATATACAACCACCTCATTTTTTTTCAGTCAACTGACTCCTAAAAGCACTGTGATCCAGGTGAGGGTCACTGAGACCCCATTCTGTTATCTTTGGATACAAAAAAACAAGCATGGAAGTCAAATGTACTAGAGCTTAGCAAAGTCCCCAGCAGGGAAAGTGTTCCCTGCTGGACATCAGACTTGAACACATCTCTCGGCAGGAAAGGAATGGCAACCAATGGCTCCAGTCAATGCCGCCACTTGGTATCTGTTCTGGGAATGATGCTTCACTTTCACAACAGGCAAAATGTGGCAGGAACATTTCTCTTTGACGCCCAGAACACGGTGAGGCGGGCTGGAACTTTTAAGCTTTAGGAAGACCAAGGAAGGAAAATGAAAAGACATCAACATAGATGTCTAGAAATCTAAACAATTTGGCTTAGAAAGTTTACAGGTTTTACTCTATCGGAATTGCTCTGCAGACCTAGCAGCAGTTCATCAAGTTTGCTCCCCAGTTATTTTTTCTTTGTGCAACACCATCAATGACATAATCAGACATAATGTAATGAAGTTAATTTTTTTTAAGACAAATCACCTTAAAGTGGTGAAAAGTTCCTTAAGGGAATCATGGTTTAAAATTTTTTTGATAATAATTTCATTAACATTGTGAGAGTTTTGAAACTCCATACAAAATTTGATTAAAAATTTGAAGTGTAAATTTCATTTAAAACACATCTACCGCACCATGCATTTCAAAGAAGAAAATATTCTAATAATATTTTAAAGAGTACACATTTAAGAAGAAAAATACAGTCAACAAATAAAATTTCTGGGAAATTATTGATGTGTGCCACTGAAATTAAAGTCGTTAATTTTTAAAATCATTACTTAAAAGCGTTTTTCATTTCTCCAAGAGAAATACTTTGCTTTTCTCTACTCATTAACTAAATTCCTCATTAACCTAAAAGAACACAGCAACATTGTTGTGCAGCTGATAACCCTCCCTTTTTATTATGCAAATAAGACTATACAGGTGGTTACAGATTTTGAAATAACTGTTACTAATTATACATTATTCTAGAACACCATAATAGAAACAGATTGAACTTGATATTGACATAAGGAAAATATGCAGTTTAAGAAAATGATATGGTATCAGAAACAGATGTTACCATAAATTAGAGTCTAATAATTTACGGGTGAAAGTCTGCTGAAGGCTCAGTAATCCATACTGGATTTTTTATGACTTACCCAGCAAGAATCAGGGCCAAACATCCTACATATGGTTTAATCGCACTTGAATTATATTTGATTAAAACTTTCAATGTGACATGATTAATCAATTATCTCGGAAATTCAACTGTCATGTCGAAATAGGTCATTTGCTAGTGTAACTCATGGCAACAACAGTTGTGATGGTTTAGCTGCCAACACAAAGACCAAGAAAGGAGGGGAGTCAGCCTCACACATTCAAACAAGGTGTGCCAAGCAGTGGTGGAGTGATGCAGCTGCCAGGCTGACTTGAAGGTCACAGCTATGTTTTGGGGACAGCTACAGGGACCAAAGGGTACATGTTCACATCAAGATTATAGAAGAAGTGTAAAGCTGCCAGGCTTTACACTTAGGGGGTCAAGAGAGACATTTGGTTTGGCCCTCACCTTCTCACAGGGCCTCAGATTTCAACTTTGATGTAATCTCTGAGTTATAGCACACAATCACAAAGGTACTGAGATTAACCAATGGAGGGGTTCATCTTAAAATTCTAAATACACTGCAATTTGCATAAGAATAACAGAAAATTTCTTCATTTTCTAATATAGCGAGAACACCAATAGCAGAAGCATAGCTTGACCTTTGAAAGGCCCTGGTAGAGCCAGAAACAGGAAACTGCAGATTTTGAAGATAAAGCGCTACACAGTGTTAGTTTTACGATATTGTCATAAACACCATTATTAATAAGTTTGATAGTACTGAGTGTCAGAGCAGGGGATTTTAGCAGAATAATTGCTTTCTCAAACATAAGCAGTTATACTGACCATGTGAAAATAAGCGAGAAAGAAAAAAACTGGAGTTGAATGTGAGTGCTTTAGCAAATTAAGCATTAACAATAGTTTCAATTTATGAACCACCACTACTTTACTTTTCCTTTATAACTTTGTGGAAATATCTAAAACCTGGTTCATAAATCTTGAAGTTTACATGTATGAAATTTACATTTGTGTGTTTAATACATATCTGTTTTGACAGTTTCTAAAACCCATTTGACAATGCCCTAATTCCTTAGATATCACATCAAGGTGGCAGAAAATATAAAAAAGATAATAAGTCCCAACAGAGTACAGCAAAATGTAATCCAAATTGAGAATGTGGTCCTTAACTTAAGGAGTTCAGTGAAAGAGTTCTGTAGATATCAATGTATAGTAAAAAATCCTAAATAGTTGATAGTTACTGTACTCTACCTGCATACAGCTAGTCCAAGTGATTACTTCATGGTTTCTCTTTATCCAAAAATGAATTATCCTATGAAACAAACTATTACCTCAGGTTTCATGTTTTTCTTTAATAAGCATTTGTTACTAGGTGGGAATGGGTTAGATACATAGTTCTTTCTTAGGCATCAGTTAGAAATGGGTAAAGGCTACAATCATAGGGCTATTGGCCCCTTAAGATGGTGGGTGCACAGGCTCTAGCACCCTGAGGACACAATGGCTGTGCAACCTCCCAAACGGAGGACCAAAACGGAATGCTACATGGGGTGGCCTTAGGGTGCTAAAAAGACAGCAGGGACTGAAGGGAAAGTTGACTTGGAGGTTATCCTTTGAGGCAGGGGCACGAGGTTCAAATTCTGATTAGGGGTTAAAGTGAGGATCTCATAATCGTCACAGACTGGGCCAGAATCTACTCTCTAGAGGACTGACTTAATTCTAAATTCTGCCAAGGTTGGGGATACGCTGGAGTGGGGGCTGGTGATTTGCTGTTTGAATCAGAAACTGGGAAAAACATCCCAGAAATAAAAACAAACCAACAAATGAAAAAAGGCAGAAATATTAGTAAAGAAAAGGCTGACACTTGCTTTTTTTTTTTTTTTTGGCTTCATGGCTTCAAGCCCAGTAAACTTAAAGAACTGGAGCTGTCCCTCAGGACTATAGGGTGAGCTTCAAAGAATCTCTTTGGAATCAGTTAAGGTCTACAGATATTTATCTAAGACACACTCAAAGGTATTTGACAGGTAAATATTTAAATTCAGTGAGAACCAATAAGACAGCCCTGTGAACAGAGCGCTTATTTGTGTTTGTTTTTTGTTTTGTTTTGTTTTTTAAAGGCCATTACAATATCATTAAGCACTTGATAAATGAATGAAAATGGTACTAGTAATTCAGAGTGTTCTTGCACCATAAAGCATCTCCAAATTGCTCTTCCAGCTATCCAGTTTGACTGAAAGTCTGAAACAATGAATAACCACGGAGGCTTAGTATATGCATTAAAGTCTAATTTTCAATGAAATGGTGATAACTGTTAAAGTTATATTGCCCCTTTGCATGGGTGTGGTAGTTTGTTATGTAGCCAAGAAACACGAGTTCTAAATCTTACTCCATGTCCCTGTATGTGTGAAACCACTCTAAACAGGGCCTTCTGAAGGTAGGACTTTTAGTTAAGCTGTGGCCAACTGGAACAGGATAGGCCTGAGTGTGGATTATTGGAGGCCTTACAAAGAGAAAGCCACAGGGGGGTCAGAAACTGGAAACCAGAAGAGCAGGAAGAAAGGAGAGGACATCACCATATGACAGGACGCCAAGATAATAACCAAGGTAGCCCAAGGACAGCCAGTAGCCAGCACGCGAACCCACAGATTTCAGCAAGAAGGAAAACTTGGCTTATATTTGAAATTCTAGCTTCTGAAACCTGAAGTCAATAAATGCCTACTGTTAAGCCAACCACTGTGTGGTATTTCTGACAGTAGCTCAGGCAAACTGAGACAATGGGGAAAGAGTAAAAATTACAACTGAGAGTTGGATACCTCATATGCTATTTTCCAAAAATCTTCCCAACACCATCACTGAGGTAGGTATTATTTCCACCGCAGAAATGAGAAAATTGAGGTCAAGTTTAGAAGCAGAGTCAAGCAGTAAGCCCAAGTCTGCCTACTCCAGAACCTGTACACTTTCCACAAGAAGACACAGTAAGAATCACCTTCATGGTAATACTAAAATTATTAAAGATGATTTTGTCACATTTTGCATCATTTTTCCTGAAGGACTTAAATAATAATGCAAGTCAGAAGAAAATCTTTTAAGCACTAAGTTACCATGTAGGGTAAAAGCACACTGTACGGCTCTCTCCCAATTTATAATTATTAGAGGAAAGTATAATAAGCATATTTAATAGGTGATAAGCACCTTAGAAAGATCTAGATGTATTGCACACACTAATTACAGCTCAGAGGCTCAGAGATAACCATAGGGTCTTTTATAAACCCACTGGCTGTCAACCTATTATAACAGTTTGTCAACTGAATTCCCTTCCAAATAACCCTGATGGAAATGTGCAATTATTAAAACTACCAAAGTCAATGCATTTGAATTCATGCAAACCACATTTAAATGTTATTGCCTTCCTTAAGTTTTGTAATGCACATGGGATAAAATAGCATGTAATAAATTGGCTGCTCTAAGAGAGAAAAAAAATAGCTTATAACATAGCAGCCAAGTCCTAACAATGGTTTAGTAAGAGGACTTGACTCAATTATTATATAAATAAGCACTCCTACAGGAATGAACTCAGTTGAAGTTATAATGAAGTCTTAAATTAAAAACAAGGGCTTTAAAAGAGATACCAAGTGTTCCAAAGCTACTAGGAAAAGTTTATTACTTTAAATTGTGGCTCATAGGATAATATTTAAAGAGCCAATCTTCTTTCACAATGACAAATCACACTTCAAAATCGCCTTTGTAGTCATAAAACCCTAGAGCTATGCAAGACCCTGAGCTGTCCTTCATCTTTAGCCAACAAAAGTATCAGCAATAAGTACTGCTTGCTTTCCACCTGCAGAATAGCCTAAATGAAGGTAAATAAGGCATTCAAGCAAGAAATTAACACATGGCAGGAAACAATACGGAGCTCCAGGGTAAAATTCAGTTTTGTGTCACAGTAGAAATCAAAGAATATAACTTTGAATATGAAATCCCCAAACAGTATCTCATTAGTAATATTCAGAACTTTACTCCAGGGGCAATTTTTTTGGAACAGCAGTATTTCAATCTTATTCTAATTCTATTATGCTTTTAAACAAATTCTTCACTATCTAGAACTATATGCAAGAAAATTCTATCACTGGCTTTTATTTCGTTTTTTAAACATCATCAGGATTATGTCCTGGTGTCTTGTTATATTAATATTAGTCATTATTTTGGTTATTCACATTTCTCAGATTTAGTAAGTAAATGAACATTCCGTTCCAATATGTTCAGTTTTCATTTAATTTTTATAAAACTGAAAAATAATTTTGCAAGTCCTCATCAGTAACATATTTCAGGTTATTTCAGAATAGTTGGGACAACTGTCTAGGACTCATCAGGAATATGTAAAAATTAAAGTGATCTAATTTTATACACACAAAAAATGATGATATTAGCAAAAGCCATCAATTTTATAGTGTTATATCTTGTTCTGATGCTTTGGGCCTGTCTCACAGAAATCAGAGAATAAACTAATGTCAAACTGAAGCTGAAGCCCAAAGATAAGATCTGCAAAAAGGGGTTGGAGAAAGAAAAGGTGGCACACAACTGTGCACACGGGTGCATGCCTAAAAAATAACAGGAAAGGAATTAATTAGTGCCACTGACAAAAACGTCAAACACAAAAGGATTTCTCATAATTCTTCCTCTGAGGCATAGCAAGAAATGCCTGGAAAGGTTGCTCCCTGCAGCCAAGCATGCAGCAGCAGGGCAGGTCGAATAATCAATGTAACATTCGGTTAGTGCCATTGTGCTGACTGATTATCTCTGAAATACCTTCCTAAAAAACTACAGGTGATACCTATATATATGTAGTCCATGCAGTACGTGGCTGATGTGTATGTGTTTCTGCAGGACTTTAGGCAATGGGGGCCAGCCTGGCAGATTATATTGTAACTGGTGGCCAGTGAGTGCCAGCCTGCAATACTCTCAGCCAATGAACTCTACACCTTTATCCTAGGTCAAATGTTTTCTTCAGTGTTTGCTTCTCCAGCTGTTTACCTCTTCCTTTCACTATTTTGTGTTCTGGTAAACAATTTGGAACCACAATGATTGACATATACAGGCTGGAGCTACTAGAGAAAAAGAAAGGAAGTGCATAATACTGGTGTCAGAATGCCTGGGTTGATGGCTGGAAGTGGTTGAGGAAACAGCAGGCAAAGGTCTTCAGAGGTTCAAGATTGGTGAAAGCCTTCTGACATTATCTAGGGCACCAAGGACATCAGTGGAACCTAACCATCTGGGACAATACTTGTGTGAACAGTAGCTGGAAGAAACCATCGTGGAGGAATCATGGTTTCAAGGAACTAAGGAACACTGAAGACAACACAAAAAGTGGATATGCATCTTTGGGAAGCGGACTTGGCCCAATGGATAGGGCATCTGCCTACCACATGGGAGGTCTGAGGTTCAAACCCTGGGCCTCCCTGACCTGTGTGGAGCTGGCCCATGCGCAGTCCTAATGCGTGCAAGGAGTGCAATGCCATACAGGGGTGTCCCTGTGTAGGGGAGCCCCACGCGCAAGGAGTGCGCCCAATAAGGAGAGCTGCCCAGTGCAAAAGAAAGTGCAGCCTGCCCAAGAATGGCGCCACACACACAGAGACCTGATGCAACAAGATGATGCAACAAAAAGAAACAGATTCCCAGTGCCACTGATAAGGATAGAAGCGGTCAGAGAAGAACACACAGCGAATGGACACAGAGAACAGACAACTGGTGGTGGGCAAAAGAGGAGAGAAATAAATAAAAAATAAATTAAAAAAAAAAAAAAAAGGATGCATCTTTGTTGGGATTAAGCCAGGGTTTTTCACCCACGGGGTATCCCCCATGTAGGGGAGCCCCACACGCAAGGAGTGCCCCCTGTAAGGAGAGCCGCCCAGTTTGAAAGAAAGCTCAGCCTGCCCAACAATGGTGCTGCACACCCAGAGAGCTGACACAGCAAGATGACGCAACAAAAAGAAACACAGATTCCCGGTGCCACTGATAAGGATAGAAGCGGTCAGAGAAGAACACACAGCAAATGGACACAGAGAGCATACAACTGGTGGTGGGCAGAAGGGGAGAGAAATAAATAAAAAATAAATCTTAAAAAAATAAGACCATTTTTCCCTCATAAAATAAGAGAATAAAATTGAATAAAATAGAAAACATCATAGGGCATCATTCACAAAGTTAACTATTGTCCATAAAATTGTTTAATTTATAATTTATACCTTGGTATGTTATACAATATACATTCATGAGTCATATTTTAAAATGGATGAAAGCCACTGGTCTAAGTATACACTACCAAAATAATATTCAATTAGTTAGTATCTTCATTCCCAGATGTGTACTCCCCACAGTAAATGGGGTAAGGGAATATGGAAATGGCTCCTGTGGTGTTACAAATCTCAACATGAGGAATGTTCAGAGTACAGAAATAATTTGCCTCTGTAGATCAATATTTGGCATATTTTTTGAGCACTGGACACCTGTGTGCTAAGTGCTTCCCACCATCATCACTACCATTGTCCTCCAATAACTATCTTTGTCACTGGGCTTCTGATTTAGTAGACAATGTCTACTAGATATCCTGGAGATTCTGCCTGCTTCTTGGAACCTTCTTCTACCTTGTCCTAGCCACCAACATTTTATTTCCTGCCACACATGGACAGGACTTTACTACGTTCTTTTGGATACTCTAGGCAAGACTGATGAGTGCCCCTCTAAAAGCAATCCTTTATGAGTCAGGTCTGCATGGCCAATGATCCTCGTTCCTTCACATACCTATTCTGCTGGTGTCCTAAAATATCCAACAGAGCCTGCCTTCCAGCCTAACTTTCCATGATTCTATAAATGGACTCATTCGCTTTGGCACCTCCCATCTTCTTGGTATCATGTAGGGATGGAGTAAATGCAGGTCACCCTCTGAATCTGCCTTAGAAAAGAAGTTATATTCTTTAAGAGTTGCCCTTGTAAACTGGTTCCAGTTTCATGGCAAATGCAGATGGTTTCATCTCTGGCCACTTAGCTGAGGAACTCTGTAATCAATCACGATAAAGCACAAACTATTCAAAAAACTTCTAAGAATGAAAACAATTTTTGGAGTATGTAGAGAATGGGGTATATGGGAATTCCCTCTATTTTTTATGTAACATTTATGTAATCTAAGTATTCTTTTTTTTTAATTAAAAATATGTATGTATATAAAAAGAAAGATTACTATTACACATATAGCTAAGAACCTACTGTCAAAGTAGCAAAGCATTATATGCAGCTGCGGCTGGTGGTTTATTTCTCCTTGACATCACTGCCTGGTTGCTTTATAGGAAAGGTAGTGGCATGCAGTAGTCACTGAGGTAGTTGTAATTTCTCTAGAACTTAACTGGGGACAATTGGGCTCTAGTTTTTATTTATCTCTTGATTCTAGTAACCTTGGAAAAGGGCCTATTTTTAGTGAAATGGTATACATTTCAGAAAAACTGATAAACCACCACAAAGAATAATTCCTACTGGAATAACACCAAAGTCCATGTTCTCTAATAGCAATTCACTTTGCTCCCTGTTATTTACTCACTGGATCATAGCTCCTTAAATTGCAGACACAATTTACTGAGGTAAATCATAAAAGTGAGTGACACAGAAATAACAGGCATTCAGCATAAACAGCCCTCACACCAGAAGTCTTGTTTAATTCCCGCCAATTAACCAAAATATTTTACTATAAATTTTCTGTCTACCCTTAAGCCTTTACTGTATTATTGTTATATTAATACCATCCTTCATTTGATATCTTCTCTAAAGATAACATATTGTAGATGTATAACTTTGACTTGATTTCTATCTGCATTTTATTTTAAGACTAGTTTCTTCCTGTAGCATCTTTTCATCATCCACTGCAGATATTTCAATGTGGAAATTTTCTTTTTCTTTTAGACTTCTGTTCTTAAAATGTTTTATGCATTTATTTTGTCCCAGATCTCAATATATAAAGGCAATAATGGGAGTAATTAATGTTTTGCTATTTTACTGCTAGTTTATGCAGAGTAGTCATTTGATTATCAAATCCAACCAGGATCCGCAATTAGAACCAGTTTTGCAGCTGCTCTCTTCTCTTTTCCTATAATACATTGGAACTGTTGTTTTCCAATGCATGCGATATACAATACTCAGAATGCATCTTCAAAATAAATGTTGCTTCTCTTTCTCTCTTCAAGGCCAAATTGGAGAGACACTGTATTGAGCTTTTCAGAATTAAAGTGGTGCTTTATTGCCCATATATTTTTTGTGACAGTGGATACAGTCAGCAGCTTTGTTAATTTGGTTGTCACTGTCTCACTAAGCTTTCCAGATGCTCAAATGTGGAAATGTCATGAAATGCCATGGCAAGAAGTGCATTTCTCTTTATTTTTGTCCTTTTCTGTTTTCCCCCCTAAAGAATGGATGAACGAAAGCACAGCAATGTCCAGTATGGCTATCCAGCAATCTTTTTAAAAGGCTTAAGAAAGAAATAAAAAAAGACCACTAGGAAGCTTTTGGTCATTATAAAAGTAGTTAAATCTCTATGGTTAGAAAGTATTTGAACTAGAAGAGCAACTTCTGGAACTCAGAGATGTTATCTGTGACATTAGATAACTAATAGGGATAGCACACATCATTTTAAAATATAACTTGTTTTTCAAAACTTGAAGTAGTATTGAAATATATACATATATCTTAAAAACTCTTTTAATGACATATAACAATATTTTCATTAACTCTAACCTTACAAAAAACTACTCCTACAGTTTCCTTAACACATTCATAGACGCGTAAAATAATCCAACTTTTGAAATTGGAAGGGAACCTTTGAAATCACCTCTGTATATTTACAGGTTATCAAATAAATGTGATGATTTTAGTTAATTTATAAGAATATCACAAGCAAACATGTGTATTTGTTTGGGAGGAACATATCCTACTTTTCAAATTTATTTTATAAAATAATGGCCTTGGCAGTAATGACAGAATCATAGGCCAGCCACTTGGATATGGCCTCTTAATTTCACACTTCTTCCCCATGAAAGACATTGGTACATAAATCTTCTCTATATTCTCGTTTTCATCAAATAAAAAGGACAAAATTATTCAAATTATATTTTCTTTCCAGGCCAAAGCAAGTTTGCAGATATGATCTTGAGAAAGTTATCTTTTTAATTTATTGTAAAATCTTCTTGGCTTTTTTTTGAAAACTCTGTCTTTTTAGGAAAACTACTCAAATGTCACTGCGAGAAAAAAAAAATTTGTAGAAAATAGAATGAACCACTTCTGTAGAGACTTGAGACAATGCAGCCAAGATAACAAATTTCATATGAATTTCAATGATTTTATTTAAATTTCAGAAAATAATTTATAAAGTGCTGTCATGGTGACTGAAGGAAACAAATTCTGAATGGAAAATGCTTTCAGAAAAGTATTATAGCCCAATCAAGTTTGGAAACAGAATCTGCTTATTTATTAGAGTTATTTATTTTTTAAGATTTTCTAAGAATGATGATAGTTCTGAGACCAAAGCATGGTCATTTT
This sequence comes from Dasypus novemcinctus, assembly GCF_030445035.2. Taxonomy (NCBI): domain Eukaryota; kingdom Metazoa; phylum Chordata; class Mammalia; order Cingulata; family Dasypodidae; genus Dasypus; species Dasypus novemcinctus. The sequence goes on along the minus strand of NC_080683.1, from coordinate 102,012,419 downwards.
AAACAATAGAAGAGCAAGGGTTCAAGACACATTGACTCTAGTAAGGAAGAAAGAACACACACATAAAAGGGTAAGTGATGGCTCACTGTAGGAGAATCAAAATAAAATGTATTGTCTGGAAATAAGTTTTATTAAAAAAATTTAAAAACTTAGAAAAAAATTTAAAAAATTAAAAAATAAAAATCAACATAAAATATGTTGTCTGGAGGGAAACGGACTTTGGCCCAGTGGTTAGGGCGTCCGTCTACCATATGGGAGGTCCGCGGTTCAAATCCCGGGCCTCCTTGACCCGTGTGGAGCTGGCCCATGCACAGCGCTGATGCGTGCAAGGAGTGCCGTGCCACGCAAGGGTGTCCCCCGCGTGGGGGAGCCCCACGCACAAGGAGTGCGCCCGTGAGGAGAGCCACCCCGCGTGAAAAGAAAGAGCAGCCTGCCCAGGAATGGCACCGCCCACACTTCCCTTGCCGCTGACGACAACAGAAGCTGACAAAGAAACAAGACACAGCAAATAGACACCAAGAACAGACAACCGGGGCAGGGGGGGGTGGGGGGAGGGAATTAAATAAATAAATAAATCTTTAAAAAAAAAAATATGTTGTCTGGAAATAAGTTTTATTAAAAGAAATTAAAAAATAAAAAAACTAAGAAAAAGGGGGAATCACCATGGACTAAAGTAGTGGGGGTAGGTGTATTAGTCAGCCAAAGGGGCAATGATACAAAATACCAGAAATATGTTGGCTTTTTTAAAGGGTATTTATTTGGGGCTGAAGTATCTCATTACCAGGCCATAAAGTGTAAGTTACTTTCTTCACCAAAATCTATTGCCATGATGGAGCAAGATGGCTGCTGACATCTGCAAGGGTTCAGGCTTCCTGGATACCTCTCTTCTCCGGCCTTGTTCCCCTCCAGGCTCAGCTGCTCTGCTCTCTCCTCAAGGCCAGCTGTAAACTATCAGGCAAATGGCTGTCTCTCTTCCCAGGGCCTCTGTCATATATGCTTCTCTGTGTGTTTAGCTCCCAGCCTCTAGCTCAACCTCCCTTCTCTACAGTGTGGTTTCTCTGTGAATCCACACCCACCAAGGGGCAGGAACTCAATGTCCTACTGATGTGGCCCAACCAAAGCCTTAATCATTATTTAACCAAGTAAAAGTAAAACCTCTGAATCCAATATAATCTAATATGCCCAGAGGAATAAGCCAATTTACAAACACAATTCAATATCTGTTTTTGGAATTCATAAACAATATCAAATTGATACAGTAGGTTTTATGGAAGAACGGGGTTAGATACGTATTTGAGAGAGAGGATGGTAGAATTCCCAAACCTAGTGAAAAGGAAATAAGCATTACAAAAGAAGATATTGGCATGAGCAATGCATAGTAGATCAAAACTCAAAATATAGCCCAAATCATCCAACTGTCCTATTCAACCACAGACAAGGGCTCAAAGTAGTAGTTACACAATTAACTTTTAAAATCTTTCAAAGCTAGCCTACGGAAACATGGACTTTAACACAAGCTCACAAAGCCATGTGTGAAGTTGTTGTTAATGATGATGCACAGATGCACACGTCCAGTCTCCATTCCAATGCACTGGGGTTGGGGTTGGAGACTGGATTTTTAAAACGATTCACAGATCCAGTGCTACTTCATGAGCAGTGCCTGTGCAGTTACACAGCACCCTTGTTCAGAAGGGCACCAGGCTTAGTTTTATCTCTGCTCTTACCCTGAAAAAATAACTTAATAAATTTCTTAATAAAAAATTCTTAATGAATCTACATTAATCTGTTGCCCTCTGCCAATCCCTGTTACCTCATTCGCATATAGTGTTCACAATGGGACATGAGCACAGAATTTGGGTGAACTCATGATCCATGGGAGTTCAAGTGAGTACAGATAGGTGTGTACTAAGTAAGCAGGGGCACTGACAGCCCTCAAGGGGAAATGCCTTCCCAATGGAACCAGAACTTGCTTTGGAGGCAAAAAGAAGACAATGACATTCTAAGAAATACAACGACCTAGAATCCTACTATAACCTTCCCTTCTCAAGCTATTATTAGTCAACCATTTATAGTGAAAACGATGACACAGAAGGAAAGAGAATGATAGGGGAACCTATAAATCCTTTCATAGGTTTTATAGAATGCATTGGTAGAATGTGCCACATATCAAGAAATTAAGTAAAAAAACTGGTGATATACAATATAAAAATGAACAGTAAAATCTATGCTAATAATTCAAATTTTCATGTTTTCTTTACTGAGCACAACATTAAATAGCAAATGAAAAACCCCAATGACAAGTCCAAAGAGAGACCATGGAAGAAATGAAACAGATTAATATTTCAGTTCCTTTAATGACACTTTATTCCTGCTTTTGAATAAGGGGCCACATATCTTCATTTTGCAGTGGGCCCTGCCCAATACATAGATATAATTATGATGTTCAGGGCTGAGGCCTGCCATTTATGTAACAGAGAGTAAAGTTTTTTGAGGAAAGTGATATGTCATGAGGTTTTAATCTGTAAAGGTTTGAGTAAAGTGAAAGAAATGTAGGGAGGAGATGTGTTGGAGATGTTTAAAACGGACTGATGAGGAACAATGATTTCACTAGGATGGATGTGAAGAGAGAAGAAAGGAAGTAATTAAAAGGAAAGAGATTCTAAAGCAAGTACTGGTGACCCAAAATGGCAGGGAACAGCAAAGGAGAAATTTTTAAATGTTTCCAAATTTCCAAACCCTGGTGACTGGCTAACTACATTGCTATTGAAAGAAATACGCATGTTAAATTTTAAATGAAAGAGACACTGAAGAGTAATTGTCCATTTGCCTGTTGGACAGTGTACTTGGCTAGCCTCATGGACTTGGAGGTTCTCTAAAGGATTAAGTAAAATCTCTGAGGAACAGAAAGTAGAAGAAGACAAGTCACACAAGGAAAAAGAACAGCCAGTACCTGAGGCAGAGATTGGATAGCTAAAAGGTATGAGGAGAGCTAAGACAGCAACTCTCAGTGAAACCAAGGTGAAGATAGTGTTTTTTAAGAAGAATTAAGAATAAAAGCATTGCACGCCATAGAACAAAAGGAATGAGATAGGCTAAAAGTGCTTTGATTTTTCAAGTGTATATCCATAAGCAACTACAAGAGAGGAGATTTTCAGAAATTGTCAAACTAGAGAGAGTTTAAAGATTTACTGGGTAGAGACAAAACAGGTTGCTGCTCACTTTTTTTGTAAAGTGGTGATACTGCTCACTTTTAAGATGTCTGCTGACAAAAGTGACATTAAAAGAAGGGTAAGCAGGATTAGTAGGGTCAAGTGAAAAAAAATTCAACATGAAAAGTACATATTTATGTTTGACATTATCTTAATGTTTCATATTACTGTTATAGACCACCTACAATCCTTTGAATTATCAAGGAAGAGATAGGTAAGTAAGGTGACGGAAGGAAGTATAAAAGAAAAATCTTGGTGAGGCATGGCCAATAAGTAGTCTCTTTTTTAATTCAACAGTATGTATCGCTATGTACAAGGTAAAATAAGGAAAAACAAGAGCGAAAACTATCTACGCGGTCCTCAGTGAGCTTATACTAGGGAATATATTTATAATTCCACTATTAAATAAATACCAAGCAGAATCTAGTAAAGGTCATAATGAAATGAATGAACAAACAAGCAAACTCTTTTTTTTTAATCCCAAAGTGTCATATACATAGTTCAGTGGAGAGTAAGAAATGTAAGAATCCCAAAAGGTTACTTGGAGATGGTGTTAGAGAGGGAAGGAATTAAAAATTAAAGAACTAATACTTCCTCCTCAAAGACCAGCAGGCGGAGTGAAGATGGGAGACTACAAAATATGCAAATGGGTAGAAGAGGCCATAGTGACTGTCTTAAGAGGCAACTCAGACCAGAAAACTTTGATGGTCTCAGGGAAGTAAAAGGGCACCATGGTTGCTAAGAGAGAAGGTAAGAATGTTTTTAAGTGCTTCCGCAAAGAAAATATCAATAGGACTCTGGCTGATACACAGAAGCACTGTGCCTGGAAGACCCTCCCTTTCTTCTCCTGCAAAACATGCCTAGTTAAATTCAAGAGCTCCTTTTCCTCTTGGAATCATCTAAGATTATAACTTCACATGATAATCCTCCTTTTCCATAAATTTCTATTATTCCTATAGTTTATTTTTTGTGTTAATTTTCTGCATGGGTCTCTGTTTTTTTTAATTAATTAATTGATTGATTGATTTCTCTCGCCTTCCCCTACCCCCCCCCCCCAACCAGTTGTCTGCTCTCTGTGTCCATTCACTGTCTGTTCTTCTGTGACCGCTTCTATCCTTATCAGAGGCACAGGAATCTTTTTGTTGTATCATCTAGCTGTGTCAGCTCTCCGAGTGTGCGGCACCATTCTTGGGCAGGCTGCACTTTCTTTCACTCTGGGCGGCTCTCCTTACAGGGCGCACTCCTTGCGCGTGGGGCTCCCCTATGCTGGGGACACCCCTGCGTGGCATGGCACTCCTTGCGCGCATCAGCACTGCATGTGGGCCAGCTCCACAGGTGTCAAGGAGGCCCAGGGTTTGAACCTTGGACCTACCATGTGGTGGACAGATGCCCTATCCATTGGGCAAAGTCTGATTCCCTCTAATTGTTTTTAAATGTGAATATTGCTTGTGCCTGACCAGAGGCTCCTGGACAAAAGGGAGTCACACTTGATTTAATCTGTATCCTTTCTTGTGCTGGTAGAGATCATTCAATAAATATTTCCTGATTGAATTAAAGAGGAGGGAAGATTCCCCTCTCATCTATTATTCTAGGGGATTTATTATAATGATTTGTGCATCTAATACAAAATTTGTACAAAACAAGATACCTTATCAGCATGTTTTTTTTTAATTCAAATGTGGACTTCATATACAAACAATTTTTCATCTCACTAGTTTTCAAGTATTTAAAGAGCATTTTCCTTTAAGACATATTCTAGAGACAAAGCCAGGTCTAATCACTGCATGTATAGTATAATCAAGAAAGGCAGGACTAGTATACAATTTATCCCTCAATTCTGCCATTAGCTCTACAAAGGACAAGTAAGGTCGAGAAAAGTAGGTTAAATAACTGCAATCTGGATAATTAATACCAAAGTTTACTCTGCCTAAATCTACATTTGAAAAAATGAATAAAAGTAGCTGTACAAACAATGCCAAAATTATTTCCTAAGATATCCAAATAATTCAAAAATGATTTCCTTAATTATCAGTAAAGGTATCTTAATTCACATTTTACTTGAAAGTATGAGGTGATACTTGGGAATGATTTAACTGTGCTAACTCACCTTCACTATGTAGATTCACAGGGCAATTAGTTCACTTTCATTTGTATTTTAGAGAGTTGTTACTTTGGGTCTTGCTTTTAATACTGGACTGAAGCCGTGGAAGTAGCTGATTCCTATACATATTAGATTTTCATTAAAATATCCCATACAGACAATCACTTGTAAACTACAATGATAACGCTCTAAACAATGTAAGTCCTGCATGCTATAGTGAGGGATATGAACACCTTATCACAATTCCTACTGGGCCATTTATTTCATCTACAGTATAATGAAAGTAGTGCCAGTACAAATTCTTTATAATGCATTTATTTTTGAGTTGCTGATCATCAGTGTCTCAGTGGTCCAATTTGATTTAAGCAAGAACATAACAAAAATTTGGAATTTTTTCTTTTAATTTGACCTGAGCTAATATGTAAGGCAGTCTCAAAACAGACGGGAAACAGAGTTCCTCCATCTCTTTCAAATTTCTGCATAGAATTCCAGAGCTGGAATGAACTTTGAAGAACACAGACCAGTCTTCATCCTCCAAGAAAGGAGGTGAGGCCCAGCAGGGCTGAGTCTTATTCCAGGACAACCATCCAAAAAGCTATGGAGGCAAATTACAGCGGACTCATTCCAAATCTTTTCTCAGTCTCACCTATCGATCATTCAGCCTTTTTTTTTTTTTACTTTTTTGCTGAGGTATAAAGCCCAGAGCTCCAGGAATTACCACTAAGTAAATAAGCAACCAATAATGAAGTCAAAAAATAGAAAAACAGTCAGTTCCCTAGAACTCCATTTTCATGTCAATACCCTCTCCCTCACGTCCCGAAGAAACCACTATCCTAGTCTCTAACATTATAGTTTATTTTTTGAACTTTTACATAAATAAGACCACAAAGTGTGTTTGTTTTTACTTTTTTGTTTGGAAAATTCATCAGGTTATTGCATATATATGTATTTTGTTCATTTTCTTCGCTGCATAGTATCTATTACATTACTATAGCACACTTTCTTTATCCATTATAATACTGATGGACATTTAGGCTTTTCCCCACCCCTTTTTGAGCTTTTAAAAGAGTACTGCTATGAGCATTTTGTCCTTCTCTCTTGGCATAACTGTCCATGCATTTTTGTTGGAAATAAACATGGAAATGAAATTACTGGTTCATACATGAGACTATAGACCACTTTAGTAGACACTGTAAAACTGTTTTAAAAACTGGTTATACCAATACACTTTCCCACCATCAGTATTTGGGTGTATACCCATATATCTTTAAACGAGCATTCATTGTGCATCTACTATATGACAGAAACCATATTCATTTCTGAGGCTAATGACTTAGGGTTAGACTCTTCTCTTAATAATGTTGCAGTCAAGTAGAAGAAAGACCTATAAACAAAGAAATGCAAAAAAAATAGCAATTGAAAATTTATATCTATTTGTGCACAATATAAAGCTCTTAACCTTATTTCTGCCTCTAGGACATACATATCACAAACACATTCACATCAGTACCATTTTGCATTTCATCCTGGTAGAGAACAATTATCTATAGAAGAGACAAGGTAAGCATTAAGGAGCAAGCAGTCAACCCTGACACAGGGGTCAGGAAAATCTTCATTAAAATGGCAATGTTGAGGCTGTCTTTGAAAATGGCTTTCTGGAAGAGGTATCAGAGAGAGAAAGGCATTCTAGGGAGAGGGAAATTTGCATGAAAAATCACCAAAGATTCCATCAGTATGCCACAGTCAGAAAACTAGAACACAAGGACTATGGTATAGAATACAACTAAAAAGAATAAAGCCATTCCAAAATAAGTGGCAAGGTCATGAAGAGCCCTAAGTGTTATGCCAAGGAATTTGGACTTTATTTCATAAGCAACAAGGAACCATCAGAACATATTTAGCACAGGAGTAAAAGGTCCAGGTTTGAATTTCAGAATGATCACTGTGGTAGTTTGAGATTATTTATGAATGCCAAAGAGAAGGATTATGCTTACAAACTAATCTAGTTCTCTGGGTGTGATACCTTTGATTGTACTAAATTCAATGAGGGGTTTCTGATTAAGATTACTTGATAAAATCAATTTTGGGCTTCTGTTTGGGCTACATTAGTAAGGCCTGACTCAGGTTGAGTCCCCATCGCCCTTAGTTGGCTGATATAATGGACACTCACTCAAGAAGACACACAGAGGAGAGAACATTGTCATTTTGATCCTGGCATGTAATAGAAAGGAGAAGGCTCAAAGAGCTAAATTACCAGGGGGAAATGGGCCAATTGACAGAGATCTTACAGCTGACTTTGGGAAATAACTGAGAGGAAGCCCAGGAAAGAGAGACCAGGGCAGAGATCAGTGACCATCTTGCTTCAACACATGGCAACTGACTGTGGTGAGAAACCAGCCTTGAGTTGGACTCTTTAGGGCCTTGTAACAGTAAGCTTTTACCCCAAATAAAAGCCAACAGAGGTGGAGCCAAGATGGCATCAGAGTAAGGCACTCCTGGAGTCAGCTCCTGAAACAGGGTAGTTGGTGGTCACCCAGAGCTACCTAAAGCACCTTTTGGAGGACCCAGGAGACCAGAGGAGTATCCTGCAATATCCTTGACAGTGTGGGAGGAGGAGACTACCCACCTGCACAGAGGAATCGTGAGTAGAGCCCTCCATGTGGTGGAGGTTGGTGCCCGTGGTATGTAAGCCGCTCCAGGAGCTATTCCATGGTTGGAGTTGAAGTTCCATCTCCCCCAATAAAAACGGGAGGAAAAGACGATGTGGCACCGACTTCAACTACTGATTAGTGGATTCGGCGGGCCGAGGGAGAATCCTAGGAACAACTAAACTTTGCCCCTGTCCAAGTGAGAGGAAAGCTGGTGGCCGCCATTCTGACTCCATCTTGGGCACAAGGGGAAGCCGTGCTGACTGAAAATCAGTGCTTATAAGGACCAGCTTCTTTCTACCCAGGTTGGATTGCAGGTCTAGCCTAAACCCCAGTCCTACCTCTGACTGGGAGGAAGCTGGGGGGACCAGCACCACCTCTCTGGGAAGCTGCCAGCCATGCCGCAGACACTGGTGCCCATCCTACTCTAGGGGCACAAGCCGCCTCAGGAGCTATTCCAAGGTTGGAGTTGGAAGCTCCATTTCCCATAAGGAGTGGAGGAAGTGGACTTGGCCCAATGGATAGGGCATCTGCCTACCACATGGGAGGTCCGTGGTTCAAATCCCGGGCCTCCTTGACCCGTGTGGAGCTGGCCCACGTGCAATGCTGATGTGCGCCAGGAGTGCCATGCCATGCAGGGGTGTCCCCCACGGAGGGGAGCCCCATGCACAAGGAGTGCGCCCTGTAAGGAGAGCTGCCCAGTGTGAAGGAAGGTGCAGCCTGTCCAAGAATGGCGCAGCCTGCCCAAGAATGGCACCGCACACACAGAGAGCTGACATAACAAGACGACGCAACAAAAAGAAACTCAGATTCCCGGTGCCGCTAATAAGGTGAGAAGTGGTCACAGAAGAACATACAGCGAATGGACATAGAGAGCAGACAACTGGCATGGGGGGGGGAATAAATAAAAAAATAAATCTTTATAAAAAGGAGTGGAGTAAGTTGCAAATGTCCACTGACCTCAGCTACTGATTAGCAGACTCGGCTGGCTAAAGTATAATCCTAGAGCCCGGTAGGGTCTGAGGCTTGCAAGTGGGGAAGAGTCAGGTAGCTGCCATCTTGACTCTACCCCCTGCATGAGGGGAAGCCTGGCTGACTGAAATCCAGTAAAGTAAGGGACAGGATACTTACTACCAAGATCAGACTGCAGCCCTAGCCTAGGCTCCAGCCCCCCACCTCCAGCAGAGAGTAGCTGGTGGGACCTGCACTAGGCTCTCCAGGCAAGTGCAAGTGCTCTCCACTGACACAGGCTGAATAGTTGGACACTTAGGACTGTATCTCCGCACCCCAAGAGAATAGGAGAGGAGCTGGGTATCCTCGGCCTCTCCAGGCAATGGCAGGAGTTTTCAGCCCACAGAGATTTGTTGAGTGCCTTTGACCCCACCTCCACCTCTGTCCCCCCACAGGATAGGAGGGGTTGGTGTTGCCTCAACCTCTCAGGGCAATAGTTTTGGGCTGCACAAGTCATTCCTAATAGGAAAAGAGATGGACTATGTTTGCCCAACCTCTTTGAGTAACTGCAGGTGCTTCTGGCCCACACAACCTGGTCTGGAGGATACTTGTAAACACACCCTCACCCCCCGATAGGAAAGAAGGCGGCTGGTCTTTCCACAGCCTTTTTGGCAACAGTAGGTCTTCAGCCTGCATGGACTGGACTATTGGATGCCTATGAATCCACCCCCCCCCCCCTCCAAGAGGATAAAAGGGTTTTGGTGTCTCCACAGCCTCTCTGGACAACAGTGGGTACTTGCAGCCAACAGGGACTGAACTGTCGGGTGCCTGTGGATCCAACCCCATGCCTTAAGAGGATAGAAGGGGGCTAGTGTTTCCTCAACCTCTCCAGGCAATGGCAGGTATTCTTGGCCTAAAGGGACTGAACTGTTGAGTACCCATAGAACCACTCCTACCACCCAATAAGATAGGAGGGAGCTGGTGCTTCCTCAGACTCTCTGGACAATGGTGGGTACTTTCAGCCTACAGGACTGAACTGTTGAGCATTTGTGGTTCTGTTCCCACCCTATAAAGGGAAGAAGGGACAGTCCTTCCTAAGCATCTCAGGGCAACTGCAGGCATATCTGGCCCACAGAAATTAGATTGCTGGGCACCCCAGAGGGTCTATTCCCACTCCCAGTAGGGAGAGGGTCTGGTGATACATCAGTTTACCTGAGTGACTGTGGTCATTTTGGACCCACACAGCATAGATTGCTGACCAAAACTATAGCTCCATCCCTGCCTAAGGTAGGGGAGGTAGAGGTGTGAAGCTTCATCAGTGTTTCCAGGTGACAACAGACAGTCTTGTGCCCAACTGGGATTATTATACACAGCTACAGCTATGTCCCTACCCCTGACAGAGGAGAAAGATGAGAGAAAATTCATCAATTCCTGGGACAAAATGGGCAGCTTCAGCCTCCATAGCTTACAGTACCAACTACATCCTTGACTCCTACTACACAACCAGCAAGGGAGAAAAGATAAGAAATCCCTAAACTAAAGGTAGAAACTGCACCCAGAATAAATACATCTAGCAAGTCAGCTGCAGAAACACCAAAAAAGTTACAATCCATACCAAGAAACAGGAAAAGATGGTCTAATTAAAGGAGCAAGATAAGCCTACAGACGACGTAAAGGAGTTGAGACAACTAATCACAGTTGTTCAAACAAATCTCCTTAATAAATTCAATGAGATGGCTAAAGAGATTAAGGATGTTAAGAAGACATAGGATGAGCACAAAGAAGAATTTGAAAGCATACATAGAAAAATAGCAGACCTTATGGGAATGAAAGGTGCAATAAATGAAATTAAAAATAATAGCAGATTTGAGGAACCAGAAGAAAGGACTGTCGAGCTCGAAGACATGGCCTCTGAAAGTGAACAAAAAAAAAAACAAATGAAGAAAAGAATGGAAAAAATTGAACAGGGTCTCAGGGAACTAAATGACAGCAAGAGACATACAAACATACATGTCATGGGTGTCCTAGAAGGAGAAGTGAAGGGAACTGGGGCAGAAAGAATATTTGAAGAAATAATTGTGGAAAATTTCCCAACTCTATTGAAGGACATAGATATCCATGTCCAAGAAACACATCATACTCCCATCTGAATAAACCCAAAAAGACCAATACCAAGACACATACTAATCAGAATGTCAAATGCCAGAGACAAAGACAAAGAGAGAATTCTGAGAGCAGCAAGAGAAAAGCAATGCATAACATATAAGGGATACCCTATAAGATTAAGTGCTGATTTCTTGTCAGAAACCAGAGAGGCAAGAAGGCAGTGGTATGATATATTTAAGATACTGTAGGAGAAAACCTGCCAGGATTTTTATACCCAGAAAGATTAACTTTTAAAAATGAGGGTGAGATTAGAATATTTACAGATAAACAGAAACTGAGACCAGCTTTGCAAGAAATACTAAAGGGAGTGTTACAACCTGAGAAGGAAAGACAGGAGAGAGAGGCCTGGAAGAGAGTGTAGAAATGACAACAGTATCAGTAACAGTAAATAAAAGTGTCAAATATAAAATGACAGACAAAATGCAAAGATCAAAATGGATGAAATAAGAACTGCCTTTACAATAATAACACTGAATGTTAATGGATTAAACTCCCCAATCAAAAGTCACAGACTGGCAGAATAGATAAGAAAATATAAGCCATCTACATGTTGTCTGCAAGAGACTCACCTTAGACTGAAGGACACCGATAAATTAAAAGTGAAAGGCCAGGAAAAAGTATTTCACATAAGCAGTAACGAAAAAAAGAGCAGGGGTAGCTATACTTATATCAAATGATACAGACTTTAAAAGCAAAACTTTTATGAGAGACAAGGAAGGACATTACATATTAATAAAAGGGATGACTCACCAGGAAGAAATAACAATCATAAATATATACGCAACAATCATAAATATATAAATGTCAATAGAAAGAAAGCTAAAGAATAATCTAGGGACTAAATAACACAGTGAACCCAGAGGCGGTTGAGAATCGTGGTTACGGGTACAAATGCAAGCGACTCCTTTTGTTAGCTAGAGCAGATGTACATCACTATTTCAGGGTGATGGGAATATGGCAAAACATGGGAAAACTACAACTGGTGTGACCTGTAGACTGTGGTTAACAGCAACACTATAATATTCTTGCATTAATGCCCAAGCTATACTGTGTTGATAATGGAGGTGTGTGGAAAAAGTGTGCCAAATGTATGCTATGGACCATGATTGGTGGTAATAATTTTATGATGTTATCTCATATAATCTGTAACAAATGTTCCACCAGGGTGTGGAGTTGTATGGGAAATCTACACATCTGTATGATTGTTTTGAAAGTTCACAGTATCTGTAACAAAAATACATTTAAAAATATATGGGTTGGAGGAAAAATACACCAAATGTAAGATAAGGAATATAATTGACAATGATATTTTGACAATGACAAGTGATATTTTGACAATGCTCTAGCATAGTTTGTAACAAATGTTTCACATCAATGCAAAGAGTTGGTGGAGGGGTGATGTATAAGACCCCTGTGTGATGTTATGTATGTTTATTTTGTAAGTTTGCAATCTTTACTATACATACACTTATTGTTTATGTGTGTTCATGTATGAATGATATACTTCAATTAAAAAAAAAAAGCCAACAGAGTTCTGGTACTTTGCATCAGCACTCCTTTGGTAGACTAATACAATCATTATGGCTTAGGAGGATGGATTAAAAGGCATCATTAAGGAACCACTGGGATAGTCCAAGAGAAAGATGATAATGAAACTTAATATTGCAAACTTTGCAGTGCGGGGGGGTGGGGGGGGAAAATAAACATCATGTTAATGAGAAAGAATCAACATGATTCCCATGGATTAGATGAGGGTGTGAGGTATAAGAAAATATATTGGGTTTTTTACTTTGTTGACTATATGGATGTTGGTGCTACTTTCCAAGATCAAGGAGACCAGAGGAGAGGAGTTGTAGAAGAAAGAAAGTGGTTTGGGGAAGTCTTACGGCAATTTTATAGATTTTTCAGTCATGAGGTGCATCAGATATCAACAGTTTTCCACAAATTCGCATTATCCCTTTCTCCCTTTTAGTTATAGAACCCGGCACATTTTAACTGGATCCATGGTCTCATAATTAAAAACTGCATGTCCCAGGCTCCCTTGCAGGTAGGTGTGGCCATGTGACTAAGTTCTGATCGATGGGATTTGGATATTACAGGAGTAATGCCTGGGATAGACAGGTAATAGCCTTAGTCAGAATGACTGGTTGCTCCTCCCCTCTCGCTAGCTGGAATGTAGGGTGATGACCCATTTTTGCCATGTGAATAAGGGAAATGCACTCGTAAATGACAAAATCACAAGAATGAAGAAGCTTCTTATAGAATAGAGTTGCTTTATCCCCTACCTATTATTTTGGATTTTGACTTAAGTAAAAAACATCTACCTTGCTTATGCTACTTTAAGTTGTTGTCCCTGTTAAAATAATTTAATTGATATCCTGACTAATACTTGGAAGCTAGAGATGGAGGTATCTGACATAGTCTCGGAATCCGGGAAGCAGGTCATAGTTTCAATTCTGCCACCATGGAAATACAGGCAGTCACTTATACCTGAATATAAGATAAGCATATTGCCAAGATATGTGCTATTCTTGGAAAAAATTCATTGACAAAGACGAAGCTTTTTGATTATATCCATTCTGCAAACAATAATTCCTAGGAACAAAATGGAAAATTTATAGGAAAATAATTAAGAGAAATCCTATCCATAATAGAACAAATGAAGGGATTCAAGAGAAGGGAAAAAATGAACTTCAAAAATTGTCTGGATCAGATTATGAAAGATTTTAAAGACTAAGCAAACTTAAAATTGATTTGGTTGTACGGTCAAAGGTTGACTGGAGATGAACTGGTATTAAGAAGAGCTTTAACAGGGTGATAATTTAGATAAGGAAAGGATTTATAAAGTCTGGAATAAAGTAATGTCAATGAAAATTTAAAAAAAGAGGGGAAAAATTTAGAGCATCTCTCTGAAGAGGATGCCAAGGGAGTTTGGGTGGAAGGAACAGAAAATGGGAAGTAGTAAAGATGACACAGGGAATAGCTGAAGAAAGTGAGACAGCAAACACTGTAGTGGGAATTTTGGGAAAGCGAGGGCGCATTGAGTTTGAACAGGCTGCCTAAATGTACTCATGGGTCATTCAAATAGAAATGTCTAGAAGGCAGTTGTAAACAGTTGCTTCAATATCCGTAAATACACAGGTGCTGGAGATTCATGCAGTGAAACCACCAACATGCATATATATGTGACAGCTTGAGCAGAAGAGAGCACGAAGCACAGAGAATGAAGAGTATGTGAAATTCTAGTGCTTGAAGCAGAGCAGAAAAGAAGAATCAGTGAAGGCACTAAGAAATCAGGTGCAGAGCTTTGAATAGAACAAAGAAATGCTATGGGAAGAAAGAAGTTTACCCAAAAGAAGTCTCCTGCAGCTAAGTAATGAATTCAGAACAATTTCATACACAAACCTAACCAAAGGAAACCCTAGTTTGTATTTTATCTTTATGTCTTTTAAAAAATATTTTAGGTACGGAGGACAGCTTGGAGTGACATATACATCAAAACAGGGAAGTAGTATGGCTTATACAAGAATGCTTCACATTTCTATGAAACAAAAAACAAACCCACTTTATAAATCAGTAAGAGTCTATTCATAGGCAGGTTTGAACAGATATCCAGAGGCAAGTGCAAATTGAAAACAGTTCTAGTCAAATCCACTTTGTTATACGGTTATTGGATATTTCTAAAACATCACTAGTGTTTCTGGACCCAGTGTCTCTTTATTTGGGGCTTGATCCTGAGGTCTTTTTCCAGAATAGAAATGAGTTTAATTCAAGGTTTTACACTCAAATTTGCATTTGGTGTAAAGACATGAGCCAACTGACTTCTTTCTTACTTCTGCAGGTCAAAATCCTTCACTAAGTTAACAAGTATGTATTATATTTATGAAGAAAATCAGTACTTCAAGAAAACACATTGATCATAGGACCTATGATAGAAAGTATTGGACAAGTTATTAGAGATTCAAAGAAAATTCCATTCTGAGTTAAAAGAAGTTGAAATTTTATATTCTGGTTCATATGCCATGTTTTCTACTAGTTTTAGTTCCATTTTGAACTATAAAATACATAAAACAATATAATATCAGCATATATTACTTATTAATTAAACTGTAATTACAAGACTTAGTTGTAAGAGATGGGGCTAGAGATGGAGATAGATATACACACATACACATCAGTTTTTATGTATATATGTATCCACACATACATACATACCTGTATAGGTATTAAACAAATATCTAAAGATATACATATATATAATCATCTTCAGGTAAAACACATTATATCCTAGTCTCATTTTTATTTGAAGTAGATAGAATAAAAATGTTTCCTCTATTTTGTGATTTTTACAAAAGAAAAATTCCTGAAGAAATTAAGATATCATGAAATTATAATATAATTAAATTTTAGAGCTAAAAGAGACCTTTAAACAACATTCAGTCAAATTCATTCATTCCACAGATGAAGAAATGGAGATAGAAACCTCAGCTGATTGATTCAGGCCTTCTCAATCCCATTCCCACATTCTTTCAATTGTATCACTAAACCTCCATTACAGCAAAATTTAAGTTACTGGGGAATAAAAATATTCTTCAGAAGATTACAAGTTCCATAGAGTAATATCACTGTATATTACTCCTCATAGTTTTTAAAAGCTCTGATTCCTACTATAAAATCTATAAGAAATGATAATGAGATGACTTCCTTTCTATAGGTGAGGAAACTGTGACAAAATGGTCAAGTCACTTATTTAAAGCCACATAGGGAATTCAGTATTCTCTGTGATATTATACACATTATTATTAAGATTAAATATAAAATTAAAGATCAAAAATACTATATATTAATAAAATTGCCAAACAATGAAAGTGAAGTTTGAGCAGAGAACAAAAATAGGATGGTAGTCTTCCCACTCTGATGGAATTTACAAGACAAATTTAGTTATCAGATAGCTACACTACTTTCAGGCTGTCCTCACAGGTGATGTACTTATCCACACAGTGTCCTAAATAATTGTCAAGAGCATTTCTCAGAGAAAAAAGAAGTTGCTTGAAAAATATCCGTTAAACTATAATTAATCTAAAGTATTTAAATATCTAAACTATTAAAATATGGCCCAGATTAAAGACTCTTGATATTGAAAGTCAACATGGTACTTATGTTACTTGCTTCACCAAATTCTTTTTGTATAATCAAGTTTGCATGGATACGTCTGCCTTCCTTTACCATGACTGGATGATAAAAATCTGAGCTGGTGGGGGACGGAGAGGCAATTGTAGGTTTGGTGGATATGGAGGTTTATAAGTAATTTTTTTCTTAAATCCAAGAGAATGGGAATATGAAATGCAAATGTACACAAGCTGAGACATCCATAGGTTTTATTTGATTGCATGAATTATGTATCTTGTTTTAGGTTTCTTACCAAAATTAAGTGGGTGAACTCAATAAGTTGTTTCTTCAAAATAATAATGGTAACTAACATTAACATGGCTATTTATGTGTATTATCAGTTAAACTCTTCAGTGACTCTGTGAGGTAGTTACTCTTAAAGACCTCAATAACAGAAGAGGAAAATGAGATTTAAAGGCATTAAGTAATTTGCCTGAGGTCATCCAAGCAGGGAAGGCCCAGAAGCAGTCTGGCTCCAGAGCCCATGTATTTAGCCATTGTGGCATACTTCCTCCCTTTAGATACTAGCCACCCAAAGAAGGTAAGCATGTTCTAAGAATAAATCAAATGAAAAACAAAACATGTTTATACAATCATATTATATCTACAACAACCTTTATATATAATTCACAGTGACCCCAGTGAGTTCTAACTGTGGCTCAATTATGCTTTATATTTCAATAAAATAAGAGAGGGCCTATTTAGTAAAATATTAGTTTTCTAGATTCAGTTGCCTTTTAACTACCTCCTCTACCTAATATCTACTCCCAGAAAAGGGAATAACTGATATACGTTACTGAGCAAGCAATGTAGATACCGTATTCTCATGCCCTGCAATCCATATACTTTGAGAAAGGTGGGCCCCAAGGACCTTCAATCACCTACTACATATTATGACTCAACTACTATACATTATGACAGATACTGTACATAGAGAGATGCTAAAGTAGGAGGCATTGCTTGGTAGAAAGGAGAAGACTGAAAAAAATTATAACGAGCTTATAAAATCATTCTCAAAGGTAGCTATCTACAGGGCTTTTCAGGAATGGACAAAGTTTAGAAACATATTTAACAATTTAAATAATTTATCTATCAACTAAGAATATTTAAAATTTTCACATAGGCATTCTCATGAGTAATAAAAGAGAGGTAAGGTGCTGGATAAGTTCATTCTAAGTAAAAAACAAAACATTTTGACAGGTATCTTGCTACTGAGGAATTAGGGGTCAGAAACCACAAGAGCTATCAATGGGCATCACATAATTATCAGACATCCTAGGACAAAGAGCATTCAGTGATTTATCAACTACTAAATTTCATCAATTGTAGGTAAATTGTAAAAAAAATATAATAATGAAATAGTGGCCATTAAGTGATAATACCAGAATTGGAGCTTCCCTTAGATGTTACATATTATGCAGCCTTCTAATGTAAGAAAGGATACCACAGTTAAATGAAATAAGAAATTCCCCCTTTCATTAAATATGTCCAGAGATCATCTTCTCTTTTTCAGCTGAAAAATCTGATGCAATCAGAAAAGAGAGACAGAAGAGTAAGTCTTAGAATCATGTTATATAAGAAACAAATGCTTAAACAAATAACTTGAGGGACATAACACTTCAAATATTTGAAGGATCTTCTTATGGAAGAAGAGACAGATACTATCAGTACATGATATAATGTCTAACATCTTACAGACGTTCACTGACAATTTATTCTATAAGTGAGGGATGAATCAAATAAACAAATCATTGGCTGATCATCTCCAGAGCCAAAAAAATGAGGTAGAAGTTAGTCTAGCAATACAAAATCAGGTGAATGTTATAAGAAAGCAGATTTTTGCCTCAATGTATGAAAAAATTATAAACAATAGCTGTGCAACAGTAGAACAGGCTGTCTCTAAAGGTAGAATGTGCCATAATATGCCCATATTTTTTGTTATAAAAGGGATGCTGCTTTGGATGGGAATCCAGAAGGGTTAAAGTTTTAAAGTCCCCATGATGCTGTAATTCCTTTCCTCTTTTGAGTTTTTCCTTTGTTCTCTCTCATTCTCCACTTAAGATAATAATTTCTGGTATTTTCCTCCTACTCTGAAAGTCTGTCCTCATTTCCTTCCTCTTATGTGAGCAAATGCTATTAAAACAGAATAAATCTTCAGTTCTTTATTCCATTATCTTTACCCCTCCATCACACACCACATTCCAAGCCCTGATGAACACCTGTGCTCTTAGAGCACAATCACCACCCTTATCTTTTTGCTGTTTTTTTAAATTGATATTAGCACATTCTAAAATGACTTCCAAAGAGGATGATTTGAGTAGTGATATAGATGAGACTAGACTCTTGCTTTTGCTCCTCATAGTCATCTTGATAGACCCAGGGGTCAATTAATCCAGATAATGTGACCTATCTGAACTTGTCAAAACTGAAACCATGCACCCAAAATGTGATATATGGAGATATGAGAATCAAAAGACTCCTCCTTATTGTTTGTTGAGGTATGGTGGAGAAAACAATGATGATGTGGCCTGGTGGCTAGAGGCAAGCCTGTGAGTTAGAAACCTTACTTTTAGACCTTACTCTTCATCACTCTGTGCTGTGTTTGTTACATGCAAAACAAAGAATAGTGACAACTTTTTATCTTATCCCATAATACGAACTTTTTGCATATCCAAAATAAAATAGTAGCAAAGGAAACATTTGGTTCAAAGTGCTATACACAAATATCAAGCAGCATTAGCCCTAGTAATGGGTTTAAGATACATGCATAGATAAAAAAGTATGCACCTATAACCAGTCCAGTCTTAAACCTGTCAATACTATAAAGTAGCAATTAAAATCCAGGACTCTCTAACCACTCTTCTATAAATAAAGTCTCTAGACAGTCTGGATTGTTATTGCCACTGGCTTATGTACTTCTTTTTAAACTGTTTTGCAAGACAAACCTACATACTTTGGAAATATATAAAATCAGTGTCAAACAGGAAAAGAGCAGCCTTTAGGTGAATTTTATTTCATGTTTATTTTGTATTTCCATTATATTCATTGCAAAGTCAAGTCACGCAAAGAAAATCAATAACTGCACATTAAAGAAACACTGTTCAGGCAAAGGGTCTACTACTATTTTGCATAGCTATTCTTTCTATTTTCTACTCTATGCAATGCAGCAAGTTGAAAAATGCATAACTGAATAAATGAAATTTAATATTCTCCTAACTTTTGAAAGAGCAAACACATATTAAGTCCAAGCCGGGTCTTTTTTTTTTTCCTGATGCTCTATAGGTTCTTTATAGATATCAATGGCTTAAGACCATATTACCCCAGGGCTGCCATTGAAAAGAATGGTACTGCATCACATTATGAAAGGCTATTCGATGATTTGACAAGTGAGAGATTTTTAAATCTTGATTTTGAAATTCCGGGACATTATAAAACAATATTACTTCAAACAACCATGGAATCCACTCAAATTATACATATCCTTTAAAAGATACAATATGGGAAGTGGCCATGGCTCAACTGATAGAGCGTCTGTCTACCATATGAGAGGTCTAGGGTTCGAACCCAGGACCTCCTGGCCAGTGTGGTGAGCTGGCCCATGTGCAGTGCTGCCACGTGCAAGGAGTGCCCTCCCACGTAGGGGTGTCCCCAGTGTAGAGGGCCCCTTGCGCAAGGAGTGCACCCTGCATTGAGCTGCCCCATGTGGAAAAAAGTGCAGCCTGCCCAGGAGTGGCACTGCACACATGGAGAGCTGACACAGCAAGAAGATGCAACAAAAAGAGATACAGATTCCTGGTGCCACCACAAATGGAAGTGGACACAGAAGAACCACAGCGAATGGACACAGAGAGCAGACAACCGTGGAGCGGGGTAGAGAAATTATTAAATTAAATCTTAAAAAAAAAGATATAATACCATACAGGTTTCAATGTTTGTGTATTTTCAGAGGCTTAGAAAACGCAACACCTGCAGTTATTCATACATGAACTTTGCCTTTGCAGCACAAGTATCTCAATGGCATTGTTTTCAAAAAATTGTATTTAGTAAGCTATAATTAATTAGTTTTGGAGTTTTGCACTCAAAGATACATTGCAGTTAATAGTAGCAGCTCCAATTTAGATATGGATTTTTTTCATCATATTAAATATATTTACCAAATATTAGGAAGAACATGAAAATTAAGAAGTTCTAGACTTTCATCAATTCTCAAATGTGAAAAGACAATTGTATTAAGAGAACTCATGCATTCCCTTATCAGTGATGAGCTCTAAATATTTAACATTTTGCTTTCCAAGAAAGAAAAAATACATGCAGATACACATATAGTTTATTGTAAGTGTTACTGATATAAAGAATATGTAGTACCCAATTCATAAATAATTATAAAATAAACAATACTACTTATTGCAATTCCATATAGTCCATTGATTGACACAGAGAGCTTTGTTTGAATTTTGCAAATTCTTGGATCAGTAGCCAATTTATGATGGCAATTGCCAAACAAGAATATTTCCATCATGAACATTGGCTGATAATATATTCTTTTACATTAATGAATATTAAGAAAGCAAAATTAAGGAAATATGTCAATAGTATTAACAGTTGTCAAACATAATGAGGAGTAAGAAGCCATTAAGTGAAGTAAAAAATAAGGATTCAAGAGAAATGAGAGCTTTCTTTCATTTGTTTAACAAATGTGTGCTAAGTTTCTCCCATGGTCTAGGCATTGTGCTAGGGAAATTACTTACATTTTTCTCTTTTTTTCCTCTCATTAGAGGTGGAGACCATAGTGAGTAGGAAAATTACATATTTTATGTGTCTTTGTATGGCATACATGGATTTGGGACAGCAAAAGCCTTTGATGGATTTGATTTGGAATTACAGAAAGAAAGAAATTGGAAAAAAAAAAGTTGTCAAACACTAATAATTTTTCTTAAATTCTTGTGCTACTAACAAAATTAAAACCAAATATAAACTTTTAAATTTAATCTGCATTATTGACATTTTCTCAAACACTAGTTTAATTCTAGACGATCAGTAAGAGAACAAATCAAACTTTGATCTGTGGTATTTGCTAACTTCCATGGTGTAAATACACCTATCATGACCAATTTCAAGCTATCAGCATGTTACATATCATTATATAATGATATGTATATATAATATGCCTTCCCCATAAATACAAAGGATGGAAAACAATCTCAAAAGCACAGATAGTTTTGAATATGACCTTCATTTTTTCATATAATTTAATCATTAACAATGACTGCGTAACAAGTAGCTCACAAAATTCCTGAAAATTTAAACTCATGAACTGGTACTTGTTAGCTCTAGTCCAATCTTAACTTTTCTAAACATTGCTGGGGGATGAGACTGTACAAAGAGAACTTAATTCCCTTGTAATTAAGATTTAATTTTAATAATATACAATGAACTTCTCCTGTAATGAATTTTCAGCCTTATCAGTTATTTATACTTATTATGAACTCGTCTATGGAAGTCTTTCCCGAGGGCTGGTTTGAGGAGCAGAGTGACAGTATGGAGACACTGGAAAAAGGATCCAAGTGGAAATGGAATTAGACCCAAGAAGTGAAATCTGTCAAGTTGAAAAGTTAGGTTAGAAATGGCCTATCACCTGTGACTACACATTGCTATGACATAATTGCAAATCTTGAGGTACTTTCAATTGCCCAGTTTTACTTTAAACTTTCAGATAGAATATAAATTTATTTAATTATAGCTTTTGCCTAAAAGTATTTTGCAATGGTTTGTGATTTCTAGCTAAAATTCAGGAAGGGTTCTTAGGATACAGACTTTTCATCTCCTTCAGAAAACTACATTTGCCTATAAGGGATGCAAGCATTATAGTCACAACATAAGGCATGCATTATTTTTTCAGCATATTAAATTTATGCTAATGAAAAAGAAAAAGGGATGAACTCCAAGCTCTTTGCTCTTGTTTTCATTCAATTTTTCAAAGTGTTTATCTCTTAAAAACCTTTACAGAAAATTGTGATATCCACCTTCAGAAAAAGGGGTTTGAAGAACACAAAAATTACCCTAGAACATAAAAGCAAATTGTAAAACTCTGTGTGCTCTAATTTGTCCTGACGCTCCCTCTTCACCCACAGCAAACTATCAGGACTATTTTGTGCAGTTGCTTCACAACTTAAAAAAGTTTTAGAGGCCTGACTTAAATCTACAGTAGCTCTTACAATTAGATCCCTGGGATGCTTAGGTTTAGTAAATTGAAGTTCCTCTCTACCTCTCTCTCTCCCTTTTTCTCACCCCACATATATTGGTCTATCCTTCTAATGTATTTATTTGTCTCTCTCTCTCTCCCTTCTCCCTCTATCCCATCCCCCACCCCCCAATTCCCTCTGCCTTTTTGTTTCTCAGTCTCTCTATATCTACATCTACATCTCTATCTCAATTCTCTTCCTTCTTAACAGGGTTAGCATCCAAAGAGAAACTGTGAAGGACATACAATTGGTCTTCAAATCTACCATTTCACTGCTACCTTTCTTTTCATCACCTTCTCCAGTCCTTTGGATCCTAAATTCATCTTTTCCCTGCCAAGGACATTGGACAGTAGTATAGTAGTCCTGAAAGGTATCCATGGAAGATTAGTTCCTCGGAACATCAGCAATTATGCAGAATATATGGATTCTGTGATGAAATCAGTTTGGAGCTAAGTGACATCAATCAACTACACTGTATTAGTACTTTTCTGTAGGACCTTCCAGGGCTTTTACTCTGCTAATTGTGCACTGTTTATCTCAAGAGGGAGGTCATTTTGAAGTGCTTCCCAATTACAACTATTGTGGAGCACTATTTGGAGTACATCTATTTGGGCTTCACATCATGTAAATAGAGCAAGGGTAACATACAACGAATATTGCACCTTCAAACAATACTGAATCAGGCCAGCGTGTCAGTGCCCCTCAATTCAAACCATGAGGTCCACTCTCTGGGTCCTGCCTCACATAATGTAAGGAATAGCAAGGTTTAAAAGAATAGGGCAAGGGAATCTGTTTTAAGTGAAGCAGCAAGTACCTTCCTACATTCAAAAACGGATAAGGGAGAATGTAAAATGTCAAAGTAAGTGCACTCTTCAGGGAGATGGTAATTGGTTTTGAGGGGGACTAGGTCTAGCAAGATGGAACCAGGTAATGGGGCCAAAACACGGGACTGGGAAAATGTCCAAGGCAAAGTGCAAAAAGGTGTGGGGAACAAGCAATAGAAGTATGAATATATTACATGAAAGCAGATTTTAGTTTCCTTGGATAGGTATTTTTAAAGGGCTTGGTGCAGCTCAACCTTTTTACAGTGAGCAAAGGCTTACCTACGAGCCAGTGCCTCACCCAAAGCCAAGGGTCACCTCCAAGCATGCCTGCTGGCCTGAACTGGTTACTTTAGGGAGCAGTGATTCTCAAACCTCAGAGCACATGAATCGCTTGGGGAACCTTCGTGCAAATGCCAGAGTCTCAGGCGGCCTCTGCCTCAGAGGTTCTATTCAATACTGATGGGGTAGGCTTGGGAAATCTCTTACAGGTGGCCTAGAGGCTCAACTCTGAGGGAGGCTGATTTAAGACTAGCGAACAGAGGCGGTACACACAGAAAACTTAGAAAGCATGACCAATTTCATTCTAGATAAGGGCAATTTAATAAGCCTTGTAACTGTGTTTAATGTATGAAAGCTGAAGTTTCTAAGTCTTCTTTGTTCACCTTTTACTCATATCACAAAATATCCCTACAATTTTGCCTTTTCTATCTGAGCTCAGACTAGTGCAAAGCATAGAGTTTTGAGTAAGGGCATGGAGGTCTTAATGAGGTAGTCTGGCTTCGAATCCTGGCCCTAACAACACCTACAAGACTTGCTAGGTTATGGGACGTTTAGGAAATCACCAAACCTTCTGTGTCACAATAGCCTCTTCTTCATGTAGGAAGATTATAACAGCAACTACCATGTGAGCTAGGGGTAGGAGTAGGGAAAGGAAGAGGGAGAGGGGGAAGAGGAGGGTGAGGGGAATGGGGAGGGGAGGGGGAGGGCAGAGAGAGTAAGGCAGCAGGATAAGGATAGTAGAGTCACAACCTAATGTGATATTCCTATTAGAGCTCTTCAGAAGACCAGGAGAATGTCCGGTTTCCTTTGCATTTCTATCCACATAAACATTTGCAGAACTTGATGTAGTATTTCTGGATAATATAGTTCATTTTAGGATCTTGTAGCTTTCATGTTCCATCTTGTATAACTGGTGTGGCAGAATGATTTCTTTTATGAGTCCCAAAAAGAAAAAGGTTGTGAACTAATTCATTCTTGTGGGCATGAGACTCTGTCAAATTGTCAGATTGATTCTCCATCCTCTTGCTAAGTCTGATATAACGTAAGATACAGAGAAGAAAGGAAAGCCCTGCCTTATTTGATCCTGCCATGTAAGACAAAGGTAAGGCTCAAAGAGCTAAAGCCCAGGAAGAGATTAGCCATGTGCCTGACATTTTGCAACTGACCTCTGGAAGAAAGCAGAGGAGCCGAGTCTGGGAGAGGAAGCCCAGGAAGAGACAAGCCCTATGTCTGGTTGCCCATAGCTGAGCTCCCAGGGCTGGCCTCTGAAAGATGGTGAGCCTAGAGGGGAAGGCAGAGACCAGGCAGAGATCACCCACCATCTTGTTTCAACACACGGCAGCTGAGTTTAGTGAGAAAGCACCTGTTATGGTGCCTTGAGTTGGACTTTTCCCAGCCTTGTAACTGTATGCTTTTACCCCAAATCAATCTCCTTTATAAAAGCCAATCCATATCTGGTACTTTGTATCAGCAGCTCTTGGGCAAGCAAAAGCAACTGGTTTTAATCAATACTTATAATATGTCCCATTCCCCAGCATGTTAGGAAATTAACTTAGAAAATTTGGGGGCATTTTAACCTGGGTGAACATGTGACGGTCCCCCCCAACCCAAGCTTCTGCAACAATCTTGAATTAACCAATGGATGGAAACAGACCTATGCATGTTCACCTATACTAGTAGGTATTGTAATATTTTATTCAGGAGTCTCAGAAGCCTTGAAAAGTATGTCTAAGAATCCTACATGGGAAGCAGATGTGGCTCAAACAATTGAACGCCTGCCTACCACATGGGAGGTCCCTGTTTTGCTTCCCAGTGCCTCCTAAAGAAGACAGTGAGCTGGTGTTACAGGCAAGCATGGCAAGCTGACACAACAAGATGATACAACAAAAGACACAGGAAGAAAAACATAATGAGAGATACAACAAAGCAGAGAGCAGAGGTTCCTGGTGCCTCCTAAAGAAGACCAGCAAGATGGCGAGCTGAGGTATGGGCAGGCGTGGCAAGTTGACACAAGATGACACAACAAGAGACACAAGAAGAAAAATAAAATGAGAACTACAACAAAGCAAGTAATGGAGATGACTCAAGCAATTAGGTGCATCCCTCCCACATCGGAGGCCCTGGGTTCAGTTCCTGGTGGCTCCCAAAGAAATAAGGAGAATGAACAGACACAGCAAGTACAAAACAACAAGGGGATGGGGAGATATAAATAAATTAAATAAATCTTAAAAAAAATAATCCTACAGATTTTACCCCAAGGACAAGATAAATAAATAAGAACATAAACTGTTTAATAAGTAGCCTTTAGCTAAAGGACAGTATTTATGAATTCTTTAAGAAATATTTGCAAGAGAGTATGCATAAAATTCATTGTAATATTGCTTAAAAAAAGACAATACCTTAACAAAACAAAAATACATCTTAGAGTAAAACAAATGAATTTCAAACATGAAATGTGGGCTGGAAATCTCCAGATAATTCAATTCAAATTGAAATGGATCAGGATTAAATGCCAGAATGTACAAAGGGAGTGACATTAATTATATAATTAACAGATATTAGATGCATAATGACATTACATGCTAAATCTGAATCCAGTCATTAATCCTATATTTCTTTCAAGAGTATCTTTGACACAGGATAACATTTATTCATTTCAGCAATAAAAAGTCCTTTAATCACTTTAATTTCCCTAAGTAGAGGTAAAATACAGGACTTCGCTTGCTAACCAAGTAGAATAAACACATTGTATTTGAGGTGACAGAGTTACTGAGCATGAAATATTTCATACTGTCAAGGAGGTAGGGAGCATGGATAATCTCAAGGTCATGCACGTGGGTCTAAGCAAGCAATGAGTCTTGCCTAAATTCTAACTTTCTAGTAAGTAATTTGGGTTAGCAACTTTAATCCCAAACAAGGGGTGAATTCACAGTGAAAATTATCTGTCAAATTAGTTGTTTGATGGGCTGCTGGAAAAATATGCCACTGTGTGTGTGTGTGTGTGTGTATATATATATATATAGAATACATATATATATATGTATATATATAGAATACATATACATATATCCATACATGTATGCATATATATTTAACTTGACTATTTTACTACACTATAGAGAGATGACAGTGACTACAGCTGTAAATAACAATTGTAAACCCTTGAAGAAAAATAAAGATTAATCAACCAAATGTGGAATTGGCCATTGTACTCCAAATGCTTCCTCCCTAATTCATTTAGAAGATAATGTCATGGACAGCATCATAAGAATGGTTTCAAATGGGTTTTAAATGTTTTAAAATATTGGTGTATAAATAAATATATACCTATGCTTCTTGTAGCTAAGTGTAAATATTATGGAAGTAGATACATAATTGATACATATGTATAAAAATGCTAACATGACCATGTGGAAAATGTGTGGTCAATACTTGGGATAAATATACATTATTAAAATGGTCCCTGCACTAAGTCTAATAATGTCCTCTGTAATCTACTGTCATGACTATCTTTTCAAGGCTGCAAGAAAGAGCTGCAAACTATAATGAAATGTTTTATGTGACAGCAGGAATAAATCTTCTCTTGAAACTTACTGTATATTCATTAAAAGCTCCAATATATGTATTATCCTCAAATATAATGATGGTTAATGAAACAAATATATGATCTCCTAAATATGCAGGAATTTAGACTACCAAAAAGAAAGTCAGTTTCAATTAGTGAAAAAGCTGTAGAACACTTTAAAGGCATTGAAAAAATTATTTTCAAGGAAACTATAAAAATCACATCAATGCCCTATATGATGTTATGCATGTTTGCTTTGTAAGTTCACAACTTTTACTATACACTCATTATTTATGTATGTTCATGTATAAATGATATAATAATAATAATAGGGTGAGTTGGGGGAAAATGCTTTGGTTATTAGTAATATTTTGAGGATGCTTTTTAACCATTAGTTAAAAATGTTTCACAACAATGCAAGGGATTGGAGCTAGGGCGAGGTATGAGAGCCCTGTATGATGTTATATATGTTTGTTTTGTAAGTTCACAACTATTACTCTACACTTATTATGTATGTTTATGTATGAGTGATACACTTCAATAATTTTTTTTTAATTAAGGGGAAATGTGAGAATGATGATTAGAAGGCATGGAGAAAATTTTAAGTGCTTATGGAGTATAAAAGCATGATTTAACTAGCAAGACATTATAAGCTTGAAAGATACATTTGAAAACCACTCGTAGTTAGGATTCTATTTAGATGAAGACCAATATAGTCATGTGCTGTTTCATGATAAATTGCACATATTTGGAGCTAGGGACTATTGAGGTTTTCATTATTGGATATGGTAAATCATCAAAGGGGCATAAGAAAATGTTGGTCTTGATAAGTATTGCTTAGGGTTTTTTTAAAGATTTATTTTATCTATTTATTTCCTCCCCCCTCATTGTTAGCACTTACTGTCTGCTCTCTGCATCTGCTTGTCTTCTTTCAGAAAGCACCAGGAACCAAACCTGGACCTCCCATGTGGGAGGAAGGTGCTCATTTGCTTGAGCCACAGCCCCTCCCTGTTGTGTTTCTCGTGTCTCTACATTGCATTCCCTCATTGCATCATCTCAATGTGTCATCTCATTGCATCAGCCCATTGCATTAGCTCATCATATCAGCTTGCTATCTTGCTCATCTTCTTCAGGAGGCACTGGGACCCAAACTCATGACCTACTATATGGTAGGTGGACACTCAACTGCTCAAGTCACATCTGTTTCCAATAAGTACATGTTGATACCAGTAACTATAGATTAAAGTGGGCAGTAAAAACGAGGAGAGATAGAGGACAATGTTAGGTAAGAGACATGGGAGATCCCTGTGTAGAAAGAGAATCTGGACACAGGGAGTATTTGTGTGAACAAACTAGAAGGATGGGAGGTTATGATAACAGGGTGGGATCTCTGATGTCTGATGTGAGAGGAACATTTCAGCTATAACCTAGGAGTTGTATGTAACTCCCAGGGAATTTGAGCTTGGCAGACAAAAATTCAAATTTTTGCTGTATTTTTTAATCATGTAATTTTTCGTATTACTAAAGTTTTCTAAACCTCCTGAGAAAAAAAACTCACATCAATGGCTAAAAAAGAATTTGCTTGGAATGCTTAAATAGTTAAATGTTATAAACAGTGCTTTAGAGTTCACACACCTCTACTCCTACTTGCTTTTCTCTTTACAGCAAGCCAGCGATATATTTACAGCAGGGAAGAGCAAGAAGCAGATTCAGAAAAGTAATTAATTGCTCAATTTCACACAGTGAGGAAATGGCAGTGTCCAACCATATATATAAGATATCTGACTCATGCGTGATAAGATACATTTTTAATTAAGGGCAAAGCATGTATTGCTAAACTCCTCCAAGGATAGTTAATAGGACCCCTCTTACAGTCTTGTTTTGTCATGGCAAATTTTCTTTAAAAAGTCACCCTCAGGGAAGCAGCTGTGGCTCAATCAGATGGGCTCCCATCTACCATATGGGAGGCCCTGGGTTCACGTCCCAGGGCTGCCTTGTGAAGGCAGGCCCACCCACATGCCACAGAGAGCCACTAGCCCACAAGTGCCATGGAGTGCCAACTCTGCAAGGTGACACAACAAAAAGGGAGACAAGTAAAAACACAGAAGAGCGCCCAGTGAATGGACACAGAGAGCAGACAACAAGCAAGCTGCAAAGGGGAGGGGGAATTAAAAAAAAGTGACCTTCACTTCAGCCCAAGTTAAGTACATTTCACTGTAATAGAGTTATTTGTTTAACTCTATTATTTGTTTAACAAGTAATTATTGAGCACTTAATATATGCCAATTTTTGTGCCAAGTGTTGAGGATATTGTGGTGGATAGACAGAATCCCTGCCCTCATGGAGCTTGTTGCAGTCCAGGAACCCAAGACACTCTATTAAAATAAACATACAAGTACATGCTTATGCTCCATAATGAACACTTGGAAGAATGAGTTCAAGTTTCTACTGGAATCTATAATGAGGCCCTAATTTGCTCTGGGTGGTCAGAGAAAGCAATGCTTGAAGTTACTATTTATGTGCAAGCTGAAGAAGCTGGCCAGGAGAAGCCCAGCAGGGGGGAAAAAATACTCTAGGCATGAGGGACAAATGGCATATGCAAAGGCCCTGTGGCAGACAAAGCATGGCATCTACTATCAAGGAACTGAATGATGATCAATGTGGCTAGTGGACAGAGAAGAAGACATAGAGACTCCAAGAGGGTGGTGGGACTGATCATGCAGGGCCCTGTAGTTTTTCCTAAGTGTGTTTGTATTTTCCTATCAAGCAGCCATTGAATCATTTCAAGCAGGTGATGTGCACAAGTCAGACTTGCATTTCATAAACATCCTTCTGGTTACATGGAGTGGAGAATGAATTAGAACAGGAAACAGTGGGCATGGAGGTGTCAGCCAGAAGGCTACAAGAAGACACAGAGAGGGATAATGTTAATAAATACTAGGGCAGAAATGGTGACACTAGAAAGAGGCTAAGTTTAAAAAATATATACTTTAAAGTTGTTAAATGGGAAATTTTGAGTTATATATTTATATGTTACTAGAAAAACATTTTTAAAATGTTTAGGAGGTAAATTAAGAAAATTTAGTAATGGGTTAGAAATAGTGGATAAGGAGAGAGTCAGGAATACTGAGACTTTACTTAATTAAAAAAGAGAAAAATCAACTAGAGTATATTCATAGGACATCTGTATTCACAAAAGCTAATTGATGATTCAGGTTAATTACTGTTCTCCACATGTTGAATTTCTGACATAGTTTCTGTAAGCATAATTCGGTAACACAACAATGGCAGTGACTGTCATGCCAAAATGAATTGCTAACATATGCAATTAAAATAAATGTCTATGAGACATAACTGTCAAAATAGTAATTATGACTTGGTGAGCTAGAAACAATCTGAAAACTTAGTTGAAATTGAATTTATGTCCTCTACATAGACTCCGTACATTCCAATCAAGTTTTCTACCACCCCCAAATATATATATATATATATATATATATATATATATATATATAAAAAACCAAATTCTTATTACCAATAACTGAGTAAATCAAACATGATTTGAATAAACTTAGTATTTAACTGGGAACTGCTTTGAGCAGTTTAATTATTATGAAACCATGTTCATTTGAAATGTATTTCAATGTTGAGAAACAATAAAGAATAAAATAACTTTCAAATTTTAAAAATCCATGGTCATTTTTGGTAACCATTACACGTAAATAAGTTTTTTAAGATCAGGGCACCATTCCAAACACAAAGTTAGACCTTTGAACCTATGTACAAAGGGCATCTACTAAGTAATCTTTTAAATTTGGCAACATATAAAAATATAATTGGATAGTCAAGTGTTTCCAGCAGTATGTTTCTGTTTGGATGTGGTAGCAAGACATAAAGAGCTTTTACAGGTAAATAAATATTTTATAAAAATATTATTCAAGAAGTATTTCAAGGCATACCTCTACAAATCTGAGATTCAGATATAATTTTTAAAATTTTCGATTAATTTATAATTTCTTAGGTTTTAAATGTTTCTCAAATTAGAATGACTCTTAAAATTGATGCTGCCATACAGATGCTGTGGGGACAAACACAAGGAAAGGGACAGTCTTGACAGAGTTGTGATTGCCTGCTCTTGGTCATAGCTAATTAAACTGTCTTCACTCTGATTGATCTACACGCATTGTTGGCGCAGCACTTGCTGGGCTTAAGTGCTCTTTAAAACATGTTCAAAATGTTTGCATTGCAATTCATCACCAAACCAAAAATCAATGGTTTACACTGAAATTCAGGGAAACCAAAGCAGGACATAAATTTGGTCCTAGAAATTACTCTTCATTGTAGGAATGATCACAATTCCTGATTATCTCACAAAGCAACAAAGAAGTGTTCTATGAGATATGAGGGAAGATAAGATAATGCAGCTACATGAAACTGTGTTATGTCTGAATACTGGTATGTCAGCGAAATAATTGCCTCATGCCATTCAGTGCAAATAAAAGAAAGAAAAACTTAAAAGCAATGAGGAATATATGTGGTAGATTCAGGCACTGGACAGGACTATCGTTAATGAGATTGTCATAATTTTGTTGGTAGCCTTTTTTCGTTCTTTTTCAAAATAATGTTACATCACATAAATGATGTTATTTTAGTTTCAATTCAGTATGAAAGAGCAATGAACTGAGAGATGGAAGACTACAGTTCTAATCCCAATTCTTTAAATAATAACCTGGAAAACTACAAGTTTTCTGGGCACCAATTCCCTCACTTATAAATGAAGATATTGGGTTAGATCATTTCCTTTTTTTTTTATTTCTCTCCCCCCTCCCCCCAGTTGTCTGCTCTCTGTGTCCATTCACTGTGTTTTCTTCTGTGACCCTTTCTATCCTTATTAGCAGCATTGGGAATCCGTGTTTCTTTTTGTTGCGTCATCTTGCTGTGTCAGCTCTCCATGTGTGCAGTGCCATTCTTGGGCAGGCTGCACTTTATTTCACACTGGGCAGCTCTCCTTACGGGGCGCACTCCTTGCGCGTGGGGCTCCCCTATGCGAGGGACACCCCTGCGTGGCAGGGCACTCATTGCGCGCATCAGCACTGCACATGGGCCAGCTCCACACGGGTCAAGGAGGCCCAGGGTTTGAACCATGGACCTGCCATGTGGTACACGGACGCCCTATCCATTGGGCCAAGTCCGCTTCCCTGGGTTAGATCATTTCTACAGTTCCTTCTAGTTCTGTAATTCAATGACATTAAGATGGGTTTGTTATAACTATTCAATGTTAGAATTAACAAAGCTATACTTTTAAAACAAATGATAGATAATGTATTTCATTAATTTTAAATACTTGTAAAAATTTACCTTACATGTAAAAATTATATATATTTAGGAAAACTGTTTTCACTAAAATTCCTATTCGTATGAAATCCTACTAATCAAAAAATAAATGTACTCAGGAGTTTTTCTTTATGAATTTTGCATTTGTATTTTTTTAAGTAGCACCTGAAATTAACCAAACTAATAGTAGAAAGTAGGAAGTAGTAAAAGAGATACTTAAGTGCAGACTTGTTCACAAATTTCACCTCTTGAAAACTATTTAAAAATTACCAATGTTCATAACTAGATACCAGATGCAAGGGAAGACGTCGAGTAGATTCTCTAGCATTTGAAAAAGTCAAACCAATTTGATTGTAACTTCAGTTAAAAACATATCTAATTAACTGAGTCCTTTGAAAGTGTACGAATATATTGTAAATGTTATGCTATTATGTGTTAATAATTTTCAGTTCACTAGAACATTTATTTAACCTGAATTCTACATTGTCCAATCATTTCTAATAAATGAGAAATTATTGTAATGTAGATAAAAATTTCCATAATAACCTACCAAAGGGCACATTTGACTCTGAAATCACAATTTATTTGGAGAGGTACAAGGGGAGGTAATGAAAGTCTAAAGAAATTAAGAGTATGGTAATAAAGAGATTTTAGGGAAAGGTAAACTTTTTAACCCATGCTTAGAAAGTGGTGCTAATTAAGGGGAATAATTTCACTAGGAATTAACTGCCCTTTTGTTCTGGACTCTTTTCAAGAATGTCTATATAGTGAACAGCCTTGGATTCAGAGATAGTGCCTCCCACTGGAACAGAGGGCAGGTTTGTTTACTGTCTCTTTTGATAAGGGGGATGGCTCCCTCCAGAGTAAAGCTCAGGCAGACATGTTACCACCCATTATAAAAGATTCAGATTCTCTTAACTCAGGGTTCCTCAGCTATGACACATACTCATGGCATGCACAGTATCCACCTGGTACCTCCATGTCATTCCCAAGGTATTTGAAGGGAACCGTGAAGTTCAAGTTCCTTGTTGTGCCATGAATAATAAAGTCCTTTGTCTCTGATTCAGCAGTAGAACGTATTCGCCCAAAATCCAAGAAACTGTGGCAGGCTACATTGTTCGCTTGAAAGTAGGGAAAAATCTCAGACCCTTCACAATTCTTGACAGGATCCCAAAGGATTTTCATAAAGGAATGAATGAATTTTCCTAGCAATTGTTCCAGTTTCCAAAATTTTTGGAAGATTACAAATTAGTAATTAGCCCATTCATTTTTCAATTATTCTTATATATATATAAACAATATGATTAACTTCACGAATATTTGCTTCTGAAAAAAAATATTTGTGGCTGTTTGAACCCTAAGGAATTAAGATTTACAGGACACACTCCAAAAAGGGGTCAAGCCAGGTTGCTCACTACAACCATACTCAGCTTCTCATATCTAGTTCAACTAATTAGGCTTATATCCAAGTGAGAGGGAGAAAAATTTCACGAAAAATTTTTTATAGACTCTTGCTAATAAATAACTCAGAGAAGTCATTTAGCATGTCATTTCTGAGATGTCAAAACAAATACATATTGAGTTCATGGATTTGTTCACTGAGTGAACATCCAATTAATTGTTTAGTTATAGCCTCTTTCCCACTTATCCCCATATATGACTCTTTTGCAGAAACACATCCAACGTCACAGTTAAAGCAAGGCTGAACCTTGCAAGCATCCGAGGAGGTAATCTGAAAAACAACCATCTGGACATACTAGGCAAGTGTGCTATATTATGACAATGGTGATGACCAAATTTTGCACACATAAATGACCGATAGTAACTATTTGATCAGGGCCACAAAAATAACATGCTATTGCACCATGAGAACCTATTGACATTTTGATCATTTAAATTATGGACCAAATTTGTTAGGAAAAAAAAGTTGTCAACATTTAGACCCTAAATAATATGTATTTAATCGACTGCTTCTTGTTTTCTCTATAGAAAATTCTATATAATGGATTGGAATAGCTTTGTAGAGTTTAGTGGGAAAAGGCATCAATTGACAAATTTCAATGCATGGGTTTTCTTCACCTTGATAGGTGTAAATAAAAGTTTATTAACCATGTTTAAAATTAAATAACAGGTAAATGATTCTAACCCCTGCATATTTCCAATATTTGATATTTCAAGTTAACTGGCCCTACCTTATCAATTCTATGCTTAAAAGTTACTGTATTCCCCACAGTTCAATGTGAACAGATAAGATTCTGAGAGGACCCTAGCCAATTGCTACGAGGAGAGAAACGGTGCTATTAAGATTGAAAGGGGGAAGCGGACTTGGCCCAGTGGTTAGGGCGTCCGCTTACAACATGGGAGGTCCACAATTCAAACCATGGGCCTCCTTGACCCATGTGGAGCTGGCCCATGCGCAGTGCTGATGCATGCAAGGAGAGCCGTGCCAGGCAGGGAGCCACCCAGCGCGAAAGAGAGTGCAGCCTGCCCAGCAATGGCGCCTCACACATAGAGTGGTGACACAACAAGATGATGCAACAAAAAGAAACACAGATTCCCGTGCCGCTGACAACAACAGAAGAGGACAAAGAACATGCAGCAAATAGACAGAGAACAGACAACCAGCGGGGGGGGGGGGGGAGGGGAGGATAAATTTTTTTAAAAAAAAGATCGAAAGGGAGATAAATTACAATGACAGTTGTCAGAGTCAACTTTCTCTCTTTTTATTTGTTAGTAGGCTGCTATCAACAGTTTCCATATAGAAGAGGGAGTGATAACCTTTGTTATTGAATATTACAAAGCACACCATCGGATTGATGAAATATTTAATATTTCTTCAGGTGACTAAATAATATCTATTACCTCACCTGACAGGCATTTATAACTGAAAAGCACCTCCTCCACCAGCAAAAGAGGAAGTTTGGATTCAGGACTCTTCAATCCAAGATCCATTTTCTGATGCGAGGAATAAGAGCAATAATTAGGAAACAGCTAATATGGCAGGGGTTTTATGATAAACATTGGTCTCATTGTTTCACATTAGCTGTTCAAACAGCCATCAGAGGATAATGACTTTCAGTCACTATCAATCCATAAATTATTCAGTTGCAATTTCCCATAATTCATTTTTATTACTACCAGTAATTAAGTCCCCCCTCCCTTGTTTCTTGAAATTAAACTTGAACAAAGCAGTATGACTACCAGTTGATCTTTGATAGCTCCCACCAATAATTTATCACTTTGGACATTAGAATATATTTGGCATAGATGAAGGCTTGGTAGATTTCTAAGTCATGGTGAACTGCTAAGTAATTGCACTCATATTATTCAGCCTACTAGCAGAGAAAGCATTATGCTGCCTAGATGAATCTAGATTAAAATCAATTAAAAAGATGAGTTGGTTTTGTTTATCATGTATTTTTATAATTTATCTGACAGCTGTTTCCTGAATGCCACTGAAGAATGCATATGAAGCAGATATAACCTCTTTGAATAAATTGATGCTTTTTAAAATCTCTTTTTGGAAATGTATTATCTCTAAACAGGGTTGTTAATTCTGCAATCATAAGATTCGAGATCGCGCTAAAAACTTCCTGATTGCCCAGATTTTGTATTACTGTTTAATTAGGATTAATTGCATAACTATAAATACTGTGGTTTCAATATCAATATTATGGAGGTCATACATTTAAGATGACATTTAATATGAAAATAATATCCATTGAGCATATTAATATCACCAAGGTATATCTTGAAATAGTTGAATTACTCCCACTAAATGCAAGTATCCCCGTTAAAAGTAAAATAAAATAAAACACTTTTGGTAGTTTTCTTGAAAAAATTTAATTATGTTGGTTAATACCAGCCAGAGGCAGTATAAATGCAAAAACTTTCATTTCTAAGGGTCACTCATTTACACTATCAACTCTATCTAGTCTCAAGTAAGGTTGTTTTGTAGTCTTTTCTATTCCCAAGTGTATATATGTGGTGGGACCACATAATGGTTTAATTCCTCCTTTAACAGAGTTATCTTTTTACAAAATTGAAGAGTTGAGGCAACCTGGTATCATGCAAGACTATTGGCATCATTTTTACAATAGCATGTGCTCACTTCATGTCTCTGCATCACATTTTGTTAATTCTTTCAATATTTCAAAGTTTTCGTTATTATTATTATATGTAATGATGTTTTAGTTTAATAAAGGCTGCCAAGGCAACATACCAGAAATGGATTGGTTTTCACAATGGAGATTTATTAACTTAGAACCTTACAGTTCCGAGGCTGGGAAAAATGTCCAAATCAAGGCATCAGGTGACACACTCTCTCCCTGAAGATCATGATTGTGGGTAATCCTGGACATCTCCGTCACATGGGAAGACACATGGTAACACCTGCCAGTCTCTGCCTTCTCCTTTTCACCTTGATGCTTTCAGCTTCTGGTCTCAGTGGTATCCTCTCAGCTTCCCAGGGCCTTCTCACTCAGCTTCTGGGAGTTCCTCTCTATTCTGCAGCCTTTTATTTCTCTGTGTATACATCCCATTTATAAAGGACACCAGTAAGAGGACTAAGACCCACCCTGGACTATTCCTAACTGAAGTAATCTAATCAAAAGGCCCTTAACCGAAACTAATTTAATCAAAGGGTTCTACCCCCAATGGGTTCACACCTACACAAATGCACCAGTTTAAGAGTATACTTCTCTGGGATCCACAAAAGACTCAAACTACCATATATGGTCATCTGTGATCTTTGATGCTACTTTTGTCATTATTTTGGGGTAGCCACAAGCTACATCCATATCAGACAGCAGGTTTACAAAAATGCATGTGCTCTGACTGTTCTCCATCTCTCTCACTCTCCTGGGGTCTCCTCTTCCACTGAGACACAACAATATTGAAATTAGGCCAATTTCTAACCCTACAATGGCCTTTAAGTTTTCAAGTGAAAGAGTCACTTTAAATGAAAAGCTAGAAAACAAGCTAAGTGAAGAAGGCATGTTGAAAGCCAAGTTAAGCCAAAAAAGTAAGCCTCTTGCACCAAACAGTTAGCAATGTAGTGAATGCAAAAAAAAAGTTCTTGAAGGAAATTTTGTGCTACCCCAGTGAATACATGCATGAAAGAAAGCAAAACAGCCTTTTTGCCAATATGGAAAAAATTTTAATGGTCTAGTCAGCTCAACCAGACACAACATTCCTTTAAGGCAAAGCCTAATCCAGAGCAAGGGCCTAACTCTCTCCAATTCCATGAAAGCTGAGAAACGTAAAGAAGCTCCAGAAGAAAAATGTGAAGCCTGCAGAGGTTGGTTCATGAGGATTAAGGAAATAAGGCATCTCTATTACATAAAAGTACAAGGTGAAGCAACAAGAACTGATGTAAAAGCTGCAGCAAGTTATCCAGAATGTCTAGGTTACATAACTGATGAAGGTGGCTACATGAAACAACGGATTTTCAATGTAGATGAAAGAGCCTTCTATTAGAAGATAATGCCATCTAGAGTTTTCACAGCTAGAGAAGTCCATGCCTACCTTCAAAGCTTCAAAGGACAGGATGACTCTCTTATTAGGGGCTAATGCAAGGTGGTGACTTTAAGATGAAGCCAATGCTCATTTACCATTCCAAAAATCCTAGGGCCTGAGACAACCAGCAAGATGGAAGTGGATTAAGAAGCTCCTAGAATCAGCTCCTACTACAGGGCAGTTAGCAAACACCCAGAGCTCTCTGGAGCTGGCTGAAGCACCTGTTTGGAGGCTCCAGGAGACCAGAAGAGCACCCTGCAACATCCATGAAGGAGTGGAAGGAGGAGATTGCCTGTCTGCAGAGAAGACTCATAAGTAGAGCAATCCATGCCACAGAGGCTGGTGCCCATCCTCCCCTGGAGGAACAAGCTGCCTCAGAAGCTGTTCCATGGCTGGAATTGAAAGTTCCACATGCCAAAAATGGGGGAGTAAGAGACAATTAGGCACCAATTTCAGCTACTGATGAGTAAATTCAGCGGGTTACAGTATAATCCTGAAAACAGCTAAAGTTTGAGTCTGTCCTAGTTAGAAAGAGGCTGGGAGCCACCATCTTAACTCCGCGCCTGGCATGAGGAGAAGCGGGGTGCACTGAAAATCCCAGTACTGGTAGGGACTGGCTTCTTTCCATCAAGATCAGATGGCAGCTCTAGCCTAAGACCAAGTGCCACCTCCAGCAGGAAGGAAGCTGTGGCGACCTGCACCAGCCTCACTGGGAAATTACCAGCCAAGTCACAGAGGCCGGTGATTATCCTACTCTGGTGGCAGGACCCACCCCAGGAGCTGTTCTGTGGCTGGAATTGGAAGATCCATTTCCCAGGAACAGGGGAGGAGGAGACGGTTGGCTGCCAATTTCATCTGCTGATTGGGCTAAGAGATAACCCTGGAAACAGCTGGGTATGAACCAGCCCTAGTCAGAAAGAGGCCAGTAGCCACCAATTTGACTCCACTCCCAGCCTGAGGGGAAGCCAGGTTGACTGAAACTCTCAGTGCCGGCAGGAACCAGTTTCTTTCCCGCAGATCAGCCTGCAGCCTGCCTAGGCTTCAGTCCAGTCTCTGGCAGGGAGGCGGCCTGCAGGGAACTTTGGCTGGCATAGACTGAAAATCAGAAGTCTACCAGGGCAACTGTGGTCATCTTGGACCTGCACTGCATAGATTGCTGCCCAAACCTGCAGCTCCATCCCCAGCACAGGCAGGGGAAAAAGGAATGTGAAGCTTCATCAGTCTCTCTGAGCAACTACAGTCTAGGCCTGCACTTGGATTATTCCACATAGCTGTGACTCTGTCCCTACCCCTGACAAAGGAGAAAGTTGGAAGAAGCTTCATTGATCCCTAGAGTAATGAGGGCAGCTTGAGCCTCCACAGCTTACAGCACCAACTACATGCTTGGCTCCTACTGCACAACCAGCAAGGGAGAAAGGATAGGAAGCCCTAAACTGAAGTGAAAAACTACACCCAGAAAAAATACTCTAGTAAACCAGATGTGAAGACACCAACAAAAAATTACAATCTACACCAAGAAACAGGAAGCTATGGTCCAGTTAAAGGAACAAAATAAGCCTCCAGATGACATAAAGGAGTTGAGACAACTAATCATAGATGTTCAAACAAATCTCCTTAATAAATTCAATGAGATGGCTAAAGAGATTAAAGATATTAAGAAGACATAGGATGAGCACAAAGAAGAATTTGAAAGCATACACAGAAAAATAGCAGATCTTATGGGAATGAAACGTGCAATATATGAAATTAAAAAAACATTGGAATCATATAATAGCAGATTTGAGGAGGCACAAGAAAGGAATGATGAGCTTGAAGAAATGTCCTCTGAAAGTGAACATACAAAAAAACAGATGAATAAAAGAATGGAAAAAATTGAACAAGGTCTCAGGGAGCTAAATGACAGCAAATGTGTGCAAACATACATGTCATGGATATCCCAGAAAGAGAGGAGAAGGGAAAAGGGACAGAAGGAATATCTGAAGAAATAATGGTAGAAAATTTCCCAGCCCTATTGAAGAACATAGATATCCATGTCCAAGAAGCACAACATACTCCCATCCAAAAAAATCCAAATAGACCAACTCCAAGACACATACTCATCAGAATGTCAAAGGCCAAAAACAAAGAGAGAATTCTGAGAGCAGCAAGAGAAAAGCAATGCATAGCATATAAGGGATGTCCAATAAGATTAAGTGCTGATTTCTCACCAGAAACCATGGAGGCAAGAAGACAGTGGTCTGATATATTTAAGTCACTACAAGAGAAACTTCCAGCCAAAAATCTTATATCCAGCAAGACTGTCTTTCAAATATGAGAGAAAAATTAGAATATTCACAGATAAACAGAAACTGACAGAATTTCTAAGCAAGAGACCAGATTTTTAGGAAATACTAAAGGGTATGCTACAGCCTGAAAAGAAAAGACAGGAGAGAGGGGCCTGGAAGAGAGTCTAGAAATGAAGATTATATCAATAAAAGTATCTAAAAGCACCAAAAAAGTGGTGAAAATAAAATATGATAGATAAAACTCAAATAGTCAGGAATAAACATAACCAATTATGTAAAGCACTTGTATTCAGAGAACTGCAACACAATGTTAAAACAAATCAAAAAAGCCCTAAATAACTGGAAGAACATTCCGTGCTCATGGATTGGAAGACTAAATATCATTAAGATGTCAATTCTACTCAAATTGATAAATGGATTTAATGCAATTTTGATAAAAATTCCACCAGCATTAAAGAAAAAATTGAAAACACTATCATTGAATTTATTTGGAAGGGTAAGGAGTCCTGAACAGCTGGAAATATCATAAAAAGGGAAAGTGATACCTATCTATAGTGGTAAAAACAGCATGGTACTGGCCTAAAGACAGACAAAGGAGACCAATGGAACTGAATTTATGTTTCAGAAACAGATCTTCACAGGGATTGTCAAGTGATTTTTGACTAGCCTGTAAAACTCACACAGTTCTGGCAGAATAATCCATTCAACAAACGGTGCTGAAAGAATTGGACATCTATAGCTGAAAGAGGGAAAGAGGACCCCTATCTCACATCTTACCCAAAAATTAACTCAAAATGGATCAAAAAACTAAAAAAAGAACCATAAAACTTCTAGAAGAAATTATTGGAAAATATCTTCAAGACCTGGTGGTAGGTGGTGGATTCTTAAAAGAGATAAGAGAAGGGCTGAGTGGATTACTGATGTTTAATGTATGTAGAAGTTTTAATTAGCTTTACTGTAAAAGTGTGAAAATGTATAGAGTGGATGGTAACACACAGTAACAGTTAGTTTAGAAATGGAGATGTGACTGAAAATGGTGGTCTAGTTATGTTAATGCCAATTGACAGAATGCTAGAGAATAAACTAGGAACTGGATAGCAAGGTAAACCAAGAGGTGGGTGAGAATTGTGGTTGATGGAACAGATGCAAGAGTGTCCTTTGTTAGCTAGAACAAATGTATATCACTACTGCAGGGTGTTGGAATGTGGAGAAGCATGGGAAAAATATAGCTGGAGTGACCTATGCACTGTGGTTAGTACTAATAATATAATATTCTTGCATCTATGTGAAAGATGTACTGTGTTGATACTGAGGCAGTATGGAAAAAGTGAGCCCAATGTACACTATGGACATGGGTAACAGTCAGATGATACTATTTTATCTGTAGCAAATGACACAGCACATTGTGGTGTGTTGATAGAGGGGTGTTGTTTGGGAATTCTGCACATGTGCATAATTGTTTTATAAGTTTATGACTTCTGTCATAAAAAAACGTATTTAAAAAAATAATAATAGGGTGGGCTGGGGGAAAATACACCAAATATAAGATAAGGACTATGACTAGTAGTAAGATTTTGACAATATTCTTTCATAATTTGTAACATATGTCTCATGACAATGCAAGGTGTTGGTGGAGGGCTGATGTATGGGACCCCTGTATGTGTAATGCATGTTTGCTTTGTAAGCTCACAACTTTTACTATACACTTAATTGTTTATCTACGTTCATATATAAATGATATAAAGTTAATAATAATAGGATTGGTTAGGGGAAAAATACTTTGTTTAATAGTAATATTTTAGCAATGCTCTTTAATCATTAGTTAAAAAGCTTTAAAAACAATGCAAGTTATTGGTGGTAGGGTGAGATGTTATATGTTTGTTTGATGTTATAGATGTTTGTTTTGTAAGTTCACAACTATTATACACTTATTGTTTATGTATGTTTATGTATGAGTGATATATTTCAATAAATTATAAAAATCCTAGGGCCCTTAATAATTATGCTAAATTGACTCTGTGCTCTATAAAAGAAACACAAAGCCTGGATGACAGCACCTCTGTGTACTCCACTTTGAAATCTACTGCTCAGAAAAAATGATTCCTTTCAAAATAGTACTGCTTATTGACAATGCACCTGATCACCCAAGAGCTCTGATGGAGATATTTAATGAAATTAATGTTGTTTTTATGTCTCCTAACACAAAATTCATTCTGCAGCATATGAATTAAGGGTTAATTTTGACCTTTAAGTCTTATTATTTAAGAAATACATTGCACAAGACCAGAGCTATCAAGGGTAATGATTCTCCTGATGGACCTGAGCAAAGTAAACTGAAGAACTTCTGGAAAGGATTCACCATTCTGGATGCCATTAAGAACATCCATGATACATGCATGGGATAAAGTCAAAATATCAACATTAAGAGTTTGAAAAAAGTTAACTCCAACCCTCACAGATGACTTTGAGGGGTTCAAGACTTCAGGAGAGGAGTCACTCCAGATGTGGTAGAGAGAGAAAGAAAACTGGAATTAGAAGTGGAGCCTGAGGATGTCACTGAAATGCTGCAATCCCATGTTAAAACATGAGCAGATGAGTTGCTTCTTATGGATGAGCAAAGAGTCTACTCTTGGTAATGATGCTTAGAGCACTGATGAAATGATAGGATTTAGAACATTACATCAACTTAGTTGATAAAACAGGGGCAGGGATTGAGAGGTACATGACTTACTCCTGACACAACTTCTGCTGTGGTTAAAATGCTTTCAAACAGCATAGTTGAAAGGAAGAGTCAATTGATGCAGCAAACTTCATTGCTTCTTATTTTAAGAGATTGCACAGTCATACCAGCCTTTAGCACTGATCAGTCAGAAACCATCAACACTGAGGCAAGACCCTCCACCAGCAAAAACATAATGAATGGCTGAAGGCTCAAATGATGGTTAGTGTTTTTTTAGTAATACAGTATTTTTAAATTAAGGAATGTGCATTGATTTTTTTTAACATTACACTATTGCACACTTAGACTACAGTATAGGGTAAACAAATTGTATATGCACTGGGAAACCAAAAAATTCATACGACTCACTTTTTGCAATATCCACTTCACGGCATTGGTCTGGGACCCAAAACCATAATATCTCCAAGGTATGCCTAATTAAAGTCTTCCTGTCTCATGGTACAAGAGGCATTGTATGACATAGATCAGTCTAACCTCCCTTTTTAGCAAATCTCTGCTCTTACCAATTTATTGTATCGTGGAAGATCTTGCTTTAGACTAGTCATAATGACAGTTCACTATTTATTATATGGGAATGAACAAAAGTCTCCATTCAGAGAATGAAATATGTTCACAATACAGATAGAGAATTGTTGATGCTTCAAAGTTTCCCAAACAATAAATTTTCACTTTCTCTGTAGAAAAATGACTGATAGGTAGAGGCCACAAGAAGGGTAATGTCTACTTTAAATGAACTTCTGTCCTTATGTAACAGTGACATGAATCTTAAAATAGTAAGAACATTCCCTATTGAAATTAGGTGGAAATGCAACAAAAAAGGAAATTCTTGGTATCCTGAGCCCTTTAATTTAGAATTTATGAAACATATTTCAAAATACACTGAGAAGTATTAAATTGAATCTTACTGCTTGAAACTCTAACATTAATAAAGTGTTATTAAAAGTGAAAATATATATATACATTTACATATATATATTTAATTGAAAATAATGCTAAAGAGAAAAAAGTGAGATCCCTGAAAATCATGTTATTTTATTGGCTGCTATCTAATAAACTGAGTAAGAAAATAAGACCCAAAACAAGGTAAAAACACAAAGAGAATTAGCAAATAAAATCAGGAGCAAGTAACCCTTACAGAGATTAAAACTCAAAATGAACTGACACTTATTAAAAATGGTAAGGACAATACTAAGATAAAACACATAATTTTTTTAAAAAAGGACAATGAAGGAAGCTACAGGTCTACTACATGGGTTAGAGGATTTCATGTTAGCA
Source organism: Dasypus novemcinctus (assembly GCF_030445035.2). Lineage (NCBI taxonomy): Eukaryota > Metazoa > Chordata > Mammalia > Cingulata > Dasypodidae > Dasypus > Dasypus novemcinctus. Next base: position 101,968,114 of record NC_080683.1, on the reverse strand, counting down.
CTTTTTAGAGTAAAAATTTAACCTCTCAACTGCTATTTTGATTCCAGCTTCTCATAGAAAATACCAAGTTAAACTCCAATACAAAAATAAGGATTACTAATATGTTCAATCTTTTGTTGAATGCGACTATTTTAAATATTACTAATATGTGTTATTTTTTTCATTGCTTTTCCTAGCCATCTGCCTAGGGATTAACTGAGATCTGTTATAGATGTATTGCAAAGAGAAAACCCTAGGTAATTTTCAGCTGCTGACATGCATAATATGATTATGCAACAAGCCGAAGGCCTCTAGAGGAAATTCTCAAAATTTTTCCATTTCCTCTTTTTCCACGTCAACAACTAAGCATGAAGAACTGAGCTCGGAATGTTAACCATAGTGTAGTATAGGAGTCACTTTCCTACCACTAATGCTTGACTGGAGTTAAAAAATGCAAAAGATGATCTGGAGAGAGTAAGAAAATTCTGCCCTTTTCCTATCATGCAAAATTTGTTGGAAAGAAGAATCAAGGGAAGAGAAGCAACCGCACACATTTATGCTTTAATTTCCTCCCTTGGGGTTTTGGTCTAAAGGGATGTACCTGAGGCCGGAGGCCTCTTTCCTACACATCCGACTTTGTAACCAGGAGAGGAGACCACAGTGTGGAGGGTTCCACACCATTATGCTAAATCCAGCCTAGCTAAGAGGGTGGACAGCAGGGTCACAGAGAAATGTCTAGCTGGCACTCTAGAGCCTCCCTCAATTCCAGTGGGGTGTGGGTTCTGAGCTGAGAGCCAGTATCCCTGTCATAGGAACTATCCTGCAGGAAAAGTAACCCCAAAGCGGCTAGGGCTGAACCCTGCCGTGTGGGGACATGGCAGGCTGTGCTGAACAAGGACCTGCACAGGACAGCAGGCACCTTTTCTCCAGAGTTTGAAAATACATATGCCGCATATCCCTACCCCCACAGACCAGGATGCCATCGAGGGACAAAAGCAAGGACAGGGAAAGCTACCTGAGAGAGGGGATTTTTAAAATCATCAGGTCAGACTGTGCTTTAAATACGATTTGACATATAGGTTGGGTTTTCCCACTTACCAATGGAGGGGGTTTGTGAAGAAATCACATCTGATATTGATAAAATGAAGGGACTCATTTTCTGGGCAAATCCAAGTTAGCTGGTGAGGTAAACTATCACTCTTGATGTATTTAGATTAAAACAAGGAGCATTCCATGGTATTGGAAGAATCAACATATGTGATCATAGACTCTATAAACAAAGACAGAAAGAATGGGAGGAGGAGGAAAGGAGAAAGAAAAAGGGAAAGAGGAAGAGAAAAAAGAGAAGAACAGGACAGGAAGAAAGAAAACAGGAAAGGAGGGAAGAGGAGGGGAGGAAAGAAGGAAGAAAATCTGTGCTCACAAGATACAGGATGGGCTAACCTAACAGCTCACATGTGTGCCTCTGAGTCACAAACCTACAATGAAACATCTGCCTCAGAACTCACTAGCCAAGGAACTGGGGAAAAGCTTCAATGTAGCAATATGGAAAAATGAGATCCATACCTATCACAGGTTTTCTTCAGGAATTAACCAAGTTCACATACATGCAACACAAATTCTGGATTTTATTATTTGTAACACCTATGGCCATCTAAGGAAAACCTAACAAGGACTTTGTTCACTAAAGACTTGGGCTACTTCACACAGCAAATTGTAAAGGGAGAAAGGAACTGCTGGGCAAAGGAGAAGGAGAAGAACTTGAAACCCTGGGCAATTCTGAGCAAGCAGGTGAGGAGCAGGTGGGAGGGGAGAATAGGCCAGTGTCCCTGAAGGAAAGAGGAGGAGGCAGAAGCCTTCATAACCAGCGAGTGGTCCCACCTCATGTACCCAAGAAAGCATAGTCCAAGTGGATTTCATACGGACTCAAGAGAAAGTCTTCAGTTTGCACCTGAGTTTCTGCAGGCGGCTGAGAGGAGCTGGATGCAAAGGAGGCTGTACAAGTAATCCCCTCTGAGACTCAGTAGAAATTCTGGGGAAGACTTGGGCCTCCTGAGTCATGGAACTGGAGGTTAATCCAAGTCAATCGTTGCTAGGAGGTGCAGGGCTGGGGTCTATACGTGTAAACTGATTTCAATGGGTGGTTCAATGCTGTTATTTTCATTTTCTAATAGGATCAGGTAACCAAGAGAATATGTAAACTCTGCAGACCTAGTGCTCTTTAATGTAAAGAATAAATTTGATTTGGTCTCTAATTACATCACTGTGGACAAGTTAGAGGAATGCTGACAAGGAAAAAACAAAACAAAACAAAACACAGGAATCAGGAAAATCTACACCTGAATATCTCCTCCTGATGTTGCTTAATGACTCAATCTAAAGTTGGAGAGTAAGTGGAAAAACAGGGCTCTGCTTTGCTTTGCTGTTTGAGTATTTACATCAGTGATTTCGAATAATGCTTTAGAAAGCACACTTGTCAAAACTACAGATAATACCAAACAGGATGGAGAGCAAATGTGTATGCAGGATGACATAATCAGAAGTATAAATTTATTTTTGAAACCAAATGAGAAGACAATTACAGCTGTGCATTTTGGTTTATAAAATCAATTGAATATGAGATGAATTATCTGAACTGATAACAGTTCATGTGGAAAAAAATAAAACCCTGGGCTTTAAGTGATCACAAGGTCAATATGGCTGCAGAGGAAGTCAGTGAAATCAGGCCTGCATCAGTATCAGCTGGTATCGTTCCAAATCCTAGGAGCCAATCATAATACTGCATGTTGCACTGATGAAATCACTTTGAGGATTATTACTCTTAGTTCTTACCCCAGTGCTCTGAGTAGAAAGCTGTAAGATTAGAGGACATCTATGGATAGTGAAAGAGGTCTTAAAACTATTTTGGAAAACAGTCGAGGAAGTGATAATATTTACTTAGTTAAGAATAAAGACTCAGTGGGGGGAAGCGGACTTGGCCTAGTGGTTAGGGCGTCCGTCTACTACAAGGGAGGTCCGCGGTTCAAACCCGGGGCCTCCTTGACCCGTGTGGAGCTGGCCCATGCACAGTGCTGATGTGCACAAGGAGTGCCATGCCATGCAGGGGTGTCCCCGCATAGGGGAGCCCCAAGCGCAAGGAGTGCGCCCCGTAAGAAGAGCCGCCCAGCACGAAAGAAAGTGCAGCCTGCCCAGGACTGGTGCCACACACATGGAGAGCTGACACAACAAGATGACGCAACAAAAAGAAACACAGATTCCCGTGGCGCTGACAACAGAAGCGGACAAAGAAGAACACACAGCAAATAGACACAGAGAACAGACAACTGGGGTGGGGTGGGGTGGGGAGGGGTGGGGTGGGGTGGGGTGGGGTGGGGTGGGGTGGAAAGGGGAGAGAGATAAAATAAATAAATCTTAAAAAAAAAAAAAAGCCTCAATAGGGACAGAGAACTTTCTTCAACTATGTGAAAGCTTTTGGTGAGGTATACTTTTCATTATTTTGTAAAAAACAGAATGGGTCCTGGTGGATATGCCAGAGGAAACCATTCTGGGCCCCAGGTAGCACAAGAGGTAGCGAGTGGGAGAGAAGCCAGCCATGACTCAGGCAGGCAGGCAGGCATAATTCAATATTCAACAGGTATTTTTGAGCACCATTCTATGCCAGATACTGAGCTGAAATATTCAAAATATATGTCATATGGGGCATTTTGGGGACACTGGACTTGTTCTGCCTGAAATTGCAACATCGGACAAAGACCATTATACAGTTTGTTAGAAACTATAAAATTGTGTGGTGTAAAATGTAAAATATAATGTAAATCATAATCATAGACCATGATTAGCAGTAATACTTCAATATGTGTTCATCAATTGTGAGAACTGCACCACACCAATGAAAGATGTTAATAGGGAAAAGCGGGGGAGGAGGTGAGGGTGAGGTATAAGGGAATCCCCTATATTTTTTATGTAAATTTATGTAATCTAAAATTTCTTTAAAAATTTTTCAAAAGCAAAGCAATAGCAACATCTGAATATATATATATATACACACACACACACACATATATATTTATCAATTGTCCAATATGAGCACTGACCAATTAGAACAAAGATGTCAGCAAACAATATGGCCCACCCAGGCACATACTCATCTCAGCCCAGGTTTATCATTCTAGAGAATAAAAGTTTATGTGTAATTACAACACACTAAGACACCCACTTGCTGTACTGGGAGTATGAATGAAGAGCAGTAGTAACCCTGAATTAAAAAAAAAAAAAGGGGGGGGAAAGATTTAGAAAATAAAACAAGTAGCATTTAGGATAAAGAAAAGTTAGGGGGACTAGCAGGTGAAGGGACTGTCATAGGAAAAGTCAGAAAATGGCAAGAGTATTTGCTGAGTCCCAGGAACCATAAAGATCTCTCAAAATTGCTATATCATTATGAGGATGTGAGCGAATGGTAGATATACGCCCAGAAAAGCAAGCAGAGGCCAGATATCAAGAACGACTAACTATGCTAGGAAATTTGGAGGTTATCCTTTTAGCCACTGCAAGCCACTGAAGAACTGTATGCAAGAAAGTAGCATGATCAAAATTACTCAATGTGGAGACCCCTCTAATGACAGTAAGAAAGGCAGACTAGTAACCATTTATGATCAGCATAATAAAGGCCTTACCTAGGCAAATGACACAGAAAGTGGGAGGAGATGAGTGTCAATGAGAAGAAGGGATAGCATTTATGGACTCAAGCAGGATGAGGCATGAATTTCTTACTTGGTAAACTGAGGCCACTTCCCTACACAGGGAAAAAAGGGTTGAGGGCACATTTGGGGATATTTTGAGTTTGAGGATCCTATGGGATATGAAAGAGGAAGTAACTATGTTAGGTAAGGAATTTAGGAGAGAGCTGGGTTATGGGAGTTATACCTGTGGAACTAAAATATCTGAAATTATGTAAGAAGTGTATTCTGGGAGAAGACAAGAGGACTGAGGTCAGAATCAATTTAAGAAAATTAACATTTTAGTAGTAGACTGAGAAAGAGAAGCCTAAAAAAAGACTGAGGCCACAGGTTTCTAAGAATGGAAACTTGGGCAAGTCCCTGCTTCAGTGACCTTCAGTTTCCTCAATTTATAAGTGGGGGGTACTAATCCACAGCTCACAGGGTAATAACTCATCAAAGATGGCCGTGCTCATATGAAGTTCGTTTCTCCTTTCTTTTGTGGACATTTCAGATCTGAGTCAGTGACTAGCTAACACTGACTAGCTAAGAGTGACTTACTTACATTCCAGAGTTGTAATTTTCTCTTAAAAAATTAAAATTGAACAAACTGATGGGATAAAGGAGAGAGCAGTAGTTCTGGAGTGAGATTGATCTGGATTCCTGACCTGACTTTAGACAATTAACCAAAGTTTTCTCGTTTGTAAAATGGGTGTGACTCTTCCAGTTCTGTTGCTTAAGGATAAAAGCATAAAGAGCTTACCTCTCACAGTGTCTGCAGTACAGCAGGATTCAGTAAGCCTTATTTCTGTCTCCAAGAACATCTCAAGTCTACTGTTCCAGACATAATACAACATTTCCTTAACGACTCAGGGTTATCAGTATGAACATCAGTTAATGTTACATGTCTGAGTTGCAGATGCAGCTGCAAATGTAATAGAACATCAGGCAAAATGAGCTACTCATGTAACACACGGATGAGTTGCCTAATTTTATCATGTGCATTATTTTGAATCTGCAACAGCTTGAGATGATTTACCAGGCAAACCAAAAATGTGGACAGCTGCCTTTCCAAGTTTTGATATCATATGAGGAAGATAGATGACCGTAATAGTGGTTCATCAACCTCTCAAGTCCAACATTTATTTGCTCTTTTGCAGCTGTAGAACTTTCTGAAGCATCTGGCCATGTCTTTTATAAATGAAGTTTGGGATCAATGTGGTAAGGTGTTGTATTCTACACCACAGCTCTGTTCTACTATATTTGTGTCCATTATTTGCAAGTAATATTTGTAATTCTTTTGAGCCAAAGCCTGCACTAAAGATTTCAAAGAACCTGTCCTCGCAAGATCCCCTTCCAAAGGAAGCTGTGCCAATCACAGTCTCCATTGCCTGAGCATCCACATTTCGTTCACAGTCACTTTACCCTGGTCCTGCCTTCAAGTGACACCAGCCGCTTCAAGAGCCGATTCACAGTCTAGCCTTTGACGAAGACTATGGGTAGACCTGAAAGGGTGAGCTTCTTTGTTTTCAAGAGGTATAAAGGCAAACACCAAAAACTGTGCCTTTCAGAAGTGAGCCAATGTTGAAAGGATTCCATGTGTGAGCTAAAAGTTGAAGGGATAAGAGAAGACACAGAGAGGAGAAGGATGAAGTCAGCTGGTGGTGAACAGAGAATGAATTAAATGAGTAGAGAAGCAGAGCTACTGAGCTAGAAAGGGAGGTTGGGAAGATCAATTTCAGAGGAAAGAGAGAAGAGGAAGAACGAATAAAAAGGAGGAGGCTGCAGAAGGGAAGAGGCTGGAGTTAGGACAGAGACAAGAAAAAAGAGACGGATGTAACAGGGAGGAGAAATGGACCAATTCCTAAACACGCTTTTGGCACTGAAGGCTCTACAGACCCAGCGCTAATCTGCTTATTTCTTTAACATACACTGTCTTTTTTCCTGAGGGAAATTTAAAGGGCTTTTTTTTCCCCTTGCAATCAAAAGCCTGCTTGATTTATCTTGCATATCACATGCTTAATTGCACAGATTTGACACTTTTTTTTAGGAGGTACCAGAGATCGAACCCAGGAGCTCATACATGGGAAGCAGGTGCTCAACCACTAAGCTATATCTGCTCCCCCAGTGAGAGTTGGTTTTTTGATTTAGTTTTGTTTTTAAGAGGTGCTGGGGATCAAACCCCGGACCTCATACATGGGAAACAGGTGCTCAACCACTTGAGCTATATCTGCTCCCCCCAGCCCCCATGGCTTTTGATTTACCTTAGAGATTAAGTATAAGTGAATTTCATCCTCCAGTCACCGTTACACGTCAACCGCCCCAAACAGCCATCACAGGCTCCTGGGTATGAAGCCTAATTTTCAGTCTGCAAAGGTTTTCTGGGTTTTGTCTCCACTATCTGCTGTTCCTCTCACCCCTTCTCTTTCTCTACTTCCACTGCTCCTTTCTGCCCCTTCTATTCCTTTCCCCCCTCTGTTTTCTTTTATCTGGTAAATTCTGCCTCATCCCCTTTGAATGCATCTCAGTTTCCAAAGGCCCTTTAAAAACCTCCCCAGCCGAGCTATGCACCATCCAGCAAGCCTTCGGTAATCTTCACAACTTGGGCTCTTCTCTGCTTTTCCTGATTCTTCTGTTTCACTGCCACCATAATAGCTATGCTGGAGTCCAGCATTGCTAAAAGTCTATAATGATTCAGAAGGCTAGAACCCAAACAGCTGACACTTCTAATGGTGAGAGCTATCAGACTGTGGCGCTTGACTGCCAAGAAGCAGCATATGCCATGGGGGCCAAGTGGCCAATGGCCAGAGACTGCACCACTCAGGGCTTGAGAGAGACTCAAGCAATGTCCAGTTTTGAGATAAATAGGATGTGAGCAAAATTTTTTAAAAGTCAAAACAGACTTAAAATAGAAATATATTTATAGGTGCATATATATTTAATAAATTAACAATTTTAATTTAGAAACATCAGGCCATATTCTTGTGCCCTTCAGAGAATATGACAAGACTTCTAAGACATGAGTTTAAAATTTTAGAATGAATCTTTTCTTCTCTCAGTCCTATCAATCTATGTCTGGGACTGAGGAACCTCATAGAGAAGGCAGGCCAGATGTTTAAATTTAAGATTTGAGGCCTTCTGTGAACTGAGGCTCTGCCAAATGGGGTGTGTCCCTCTGGAGTAATTCCTGCCAGAAATTGTATAGAGAAGATATTGCCATAGGTAGGTGAACAGCGAGCAAATGAGTAGAATATCTACCTCTAAGATCTTTTCACACTACAGGTCTGTAATTCTAAGCATCTCATCATAGCCTTTAATTTTTATATTTTAGTAAATCCTATATAAAAGGGACAAATAACCAAAGTCCTGGGTTTTGTCATACCATTAACCAGCCCCCTGACACTGGGCAAGTCACTTACAAGCTGCAGGCACCATTTGCTCAATCCTTTAAAATGAGTGGCTCATCAGATGATATGTGCCATCCTTTAGAAATTTAACACTCTATAATACTATGAATTTCTTAGTTTTCAATACAATAAAAATAAGAAGCCAGAGCTGAGAGAATCTATTGAGAAGTCATATTCCATCTTAATGAGCTACAGTAAAAGAACTTTAAGAAGCCCAAAGTTTTATATACAAATGCTTAGAAACAGAAGTAGGTAAGTGAGGATGTCCTATATCCAATATAAAGAATCAAAATCCATTGAGCTACTTTCTATTTGGTATTTCAAATTTCTGATTATTTTCCATTTGGTTTGCTGCTTAACTTTGAGAATAAATATCAAGACCAGGAACACATGGAGAGATGCCGCTCATTTTGCCCCATGTTCATTGCTGGGGCTTTTAACTGTGGTTATATTGGTTTTATAGAACAGCTGAATGAATCAGTTTATCAGAACTTTAAATGACTAAAGAGACTGTTTATCATAGGCAACAGGTCTTAATGCTTTAGGGTTTGATCTTCGCAAGTAATCCAGGTATGGGAGGACAATGTTAGAGCAATGCTCCAGATTTCATTCCTCTTTAACTTAGTGTCCAGGGACAAGTGGAAAGAGTAGAGCAACAGATTTCTTCATTCTTGTAGCTTACTCTTAAAGTGGTCAATACATCATCTCAAACTGGTTCGGTACTGTTTTTCTACCTAAGATCTCTAAATAAAATGGACAGTGATGATTGTTAATCTAACATCTATTACTTCTTTTCTCCTTTCTCTTATCTCATTACTTGCTCAAGTATCAACTCCTTCCCCAGCTCTAGGTGGTGATGTGGATAGGTCATGAGCCACTTGACTCATGATACTCCCTGTTAAAGATTTTCATACAGGATGGGTTCAATTAAACTGAAAGGAAGGCTTTTAGAGATTGAAAGATGCTCTTTTCCATGACCTATCTCTCTCTCCACTTCACCACACCCCTCCTACTACATGTAAATAAAGAACACAATGTCCAAGTTTTTGCTGGGATCACCTTATACTTACAAGAGGAACCAACCTGATTACAAGACTGAAAGTCCAAAGATGACAAAGAAATGGGAAAAAATTCTGCATCATTAATGATGTACTCAATCCAAAATTACCGAACCAAGGATTCCTCTCTACCTGTGGGCATTGCCCGTGTGTGTGTGTGTGTATGTGTAAGGTGATAAACTGCACAATTTTTCAGCCCATTTGAGTTAAAGTTTTTGGCATCAAGCTCCAAAGCATCGTAAATGACCTACTGCACTCTTACTGAGAGTCTGCAAATATGAACCATAAAATGTCTGAACAAGAGGATGTGGTAGATTCACATCAGTAAACAGGTACCAATGAATGGTAGTCCTTAACTACAGAATGTGTTCTCTTTGGGATTTACAAACAAGAAGGAAAATAGTGGGAAGAGACCACCAAATTACTAGGAAGTTAAAAGGGTCTGCAACTGTGTAATTGGGCAGTTTATCACCTTGCACATACACATACACACACACACACACACACTCAACAGACTTCAGCTCCTACACTCTGGTTTATTGGACTTACCCCACTCAGCTAACATGGAGCTGAAGAATGTCAACCACCACACCATGGAGCCAGGAGTGCCTGCAACTGAAAGCAGGAGGATTGCATCCAGCATCCATGTGGAATCTAAGCCCCCTTTTGACATAGATGTGGAATGGACACAACCAATCCAAGGTCCACAGGATGGAGGAATAGAATATGGATTAGAGTGGACTTACTGATATTCTCTTCATGAACTATTGTGGTTAGTAATAGAAAATGCGGCATTGGTGTGGAAAAAGTGACCATGGTGGCTGCTAGGTGTGGGGAATGGGAGGAAGAGATGAGATGTGGAGGTGTTTTCAGGACTTGGAGTTGTCCTGGGTAGTGCTGCAGGGACAATTACCGGACATTGTAGGTCCTCCCATGGCCCGCTGGATGGAACATGGGAGAGTGTGGGCTATGATGTGGACCATTGACCATGAGGAGCAGGGATGCTCAGAGATGTATTCACCAAATGCAATGAATGTGTCATGATGATGGAGGAGAATGTTGCTATGGGGGGAGTAGTGGGGTGAGGGGAGTGGGGGTACATGGGGACCTCATAATTTTTTAATGTAGTATTTAAAAAAATGAATTAAAAAAATAATAAATAAATAAATAAATAAATAAATAAAAAAGGTCTGCAACCAAAACATTAATTCCAGGTCTTGGGTTGATTACAAATTCAAGGATGAGAGAGAATTAGGGAAAATTTGAAGGGGGTGGGGTCATCTGCCCTTTAGCTTCTAATATATTCTAAACATTCTTGAGTGGATTTTATCTCATTTTTAAATTAATAGCTCAATCAGTGCTTTATTTTATTAATCTATTATTTCAAAGTTAAGTCTGGAATAAGCCTTTCCTTTGAATCTCTTTGACTTGAGGTAAACTGGACATTCATTTAAGATGTAGGATTAGAGCATCCCTCCAAAATACTTTTTTCCCCTTACATCTATCCTTGCATTCCCTTGATCTTTTATTCTTGTGGCAACAGACTGCTCTTGTCACCATTAGCAAATTAATTCCACAGTCAATTCTTTCATCTCCTCCAGTACTTGGAAGAAATGCCAAGAAACCTAAATTGGGCAGAGCAAGAGGTTCACTCTCAACACAATGAATGCAGTTGTCTCCCATTTCAGGTCATTTTTGGGTAGAAAGGGCAAAATGCAGTGTTCACCCTTAAGCCATTCTTAGTGACTGAAGCGAATGCCTCATTTAGAATAAGCCATTTAGATCAACTAGCGCCACCTACGTCAACTCACAATGACCCCTAGGAAGCACTTCATAACTAATAATATGATGATATGCACTCTCATTAAATGCAATGGAAGCATGAAAAGCTTAGATGTAAACGACCCTTCTAAACTGTTCCGGTTTGGGTTTATGATGTAGAGGTCAAGCATCACTTTCAAGGCACTCACAAAGCATTAAAATAGAGGAAATGACATCTCTTCTGGGTCTTATCTTTTGAATGCCATTCTGCAGATTTTTCTTTAAGACCAGGTCTACACTTGAAAGTACACGATGCAACTCCCCTTTCTGTAACCACTGTTTCACTTTCCACTCTGTTTTAAAAGCAGCCAGAGCTGAAAATAGCTTGAGAATGTGAAGCCTGTATGATTGTGCAGTTGGATTTCAAACATGCACAGAAAATTTTAACCCTGAGGCTATTTTCCTCAAGTGCGGACAGTCCCTAAGAAAAATAATTAAAAATCACCTCCCTTAAAATAGACTCTGCAAACATTAGAGGTCATTAAAAAGGAGTAATTATATAGGGATTATTTAGCCTCCAATTAGGTAGAAATGTAGTCTCCACATCAAAAGAAACAAAGACCATTTTTAAAGCCATATGAACAGAGGAAAATATTCTTAGATAAATTTAAGGTACTCCATGAGAACATTAATACTGATTTGATATTGTTCAAAGAATATGTCAAAACATCTCTTGGAGATTACTGAGGAAAGAAAAAAATAAAATATTACTAAATGCTGATTTATGAAAGAAAAACTAAGGCATTATGAAGTTTTAGACATAGCTCAGCACTTTTATTTTCTATGCTGCCTCTGTGAATTTTCTGAAAAGACTTAATATTTTATGTTTATCCAAAAGTACATTTTTATACTACTTATTTAAAAAAAAAGCAACTGAAAAATATTTCTAAGCAACAGAAAATTACTAGGATGTTTTGAAAAATGTATGGACTGAAAATATTACACAAAAATAGAAAACATGACTTTCATTAATCTTGTAACTCATGTGATATGGTGCTCATATTCCCTTTATATTATATTAGTATTATTAAAACAAAAATTGTCCATATATTAAAAGTGACATGTATACCTGTATTAGTCAGCCAAAGGAGGGCTGATGCAAAATACCAGAAATCTGCTGGGTATTTATTTGGGGTAGGAGCTTACAGTTACCAGGCCATAAAGCATACGTTACTTTCCTTACCAAAGTCTATTTCCACATGTTGGAGCAAGATGGCTGCTGATGACTCTTGAGGGTTCAGGCTTCCTGGGTTCCTCTGGACTCAGTGCCTCTGTTTCCTCCACAAGGTCAGCTGTACACTATGAGGCTCTCTAGGCTTTGCCTCTCTCCACAAGGTCAGCTGTAGGCTAGCAGGTGAATGGCTCTGTCTCTTTCCCCGGGGCTCCAGCTTAGGACTTCAGCATCAAACTCCAACATCAAAACTCCAACATCAGAAACCCTCAACTCTGTTTTTTGCCATGCCTTTTATCTGAGTCCCCACCCCCCACACCCTAATCATAGCTCAATCATACCCAGATACAGATCAGATTACAAGCACAATCCAATATCTATTTTTGGAATTCATAACCATATCAAACTGCTACAATACGAGATAATCTGCTTTCATTGTTCAGATTTTTTTTCCTCCGCATTTATTTTGAGAGACATTTATAGAGCACTTAATTTTTCCAGGCACAATTCTATACACCTTACAAATAATAGCTCATTTCGTCGTCACAATTAGTCTATGGAATCATAGTACAGTAATGGTGGTAAAGCCAAAATTTGAACCCAGAAAGTCTCACTCCAGACTCACTATGCTCTGTGGCCTCTCAAAGCCAAAGGAAATAATGGATAATGGGGTAAAATAATGAAGGTCTAATTCTAAAGTTGGCACCAACTAGATCTGACCATAGGCAGTTTCCATCTATGAACCTCAGATTCCTCATTAGAAAACCAAATATCTATAATAAGATTTCTTCCTCCTCTAAAATTGTATAAAACAGAGCTTTTGTCTCCCAAAATACTTACAATGATTAAGAGCATGGGCAACAGAGTGTCAAAAACCTGGGCATGCAGAAACTGAACATACTGTGAGTTGAATGTATGGAGACAACGACATCGCATAACCTGCCTTTCATTTATTATAGCTTTCCACCAATTATTCTTGATTCTGCCATCTGGTTTTAATGGAAGCTTAGAGTAAATTTCAGTGTTCTAAAGCAGTGTTATTGTAAAGAAATTACACAAATAAGACAAACACTGAAGTTAGAGCAGTACCGAAAATGAGCTTCTTGGTAACCATGGGGAACTACAGAATATCAAATCTGAGTGCAGACCTCAATCCTATGAATAGATATTTCTACTAGAAGTCACAGATACAGAAGCATCTTTACAATTAGCTTAGAGGCAAAGTACTGAACTGCCCATTCTTCCTTTAAATGATAGAAAATAAAATGAAAGTAATTAGTTAATGAATTCCTGTGTGATGACTGGAAAGAAATCTAAAAATGATCCAATAACTACACAATAGTCCAACTAGCTTGGTTGCTGATTAGAACTATATCACACAAACTTACATTCTGACTAATACAGTTTTTAATATATGGGTTCACTGGAATGGAGACCAATTACATGCAGATATTTACAGTAAATCAATACAATCTGCATTACAATATATTTCCTTGATGAAGCAAGAGAATTCATTTTAATGATCTCCCACTGTGCTCTGTTATTAAGTTTCACTGACTAAGTATTTTTTCAGCAATGTTATTCTCCAAAAACATATCTACACAATTGCAAAACAGCTAATCGATATAGTCAATTGGGGAAAAATTTTAGTAGGGCAATTGATGAAATGTTTTACTGTTCTGAAAGAACTGCAACTGATTCTACTTTTTACTAAATTGATTAGCTATTTGGGTATAAATTGTATGTACTTCCTCCTTTCCATTGCTCTAGACAGAAAAATAGTTATTAACTTGCATGTGTTTAGTTTTCACTTTCATTTATAAGCAATTTGCATTATTTTTGCTATAATTAACACGTTTATGGGAGGAAATTAAGAATCTCAAACACAAAAGTAAGATCTGATAGCATACTTTCTTTTCTTTCTACCATTTTCTATACACTTATCTATTTATGGGTTTGATACTAAGGTATGTATATTTAAAGTCTTTGTTTCTTATTGAACAATACATACTATTTTCCATTTCTTTAATATTCTTCCAAAACATAATTTTAGTGGTTGCAAAATATGCTATCATGTGGAGATAATATAATACTCTATTAATATATATTCATACATAAATATTCATCTGTATTTCCACTTCTTTTTTCTCTAGGTGAGCTTTCTAAAAATAAAATTCTTTTATCAAAAAGTATGAATATTTTAAATGTTCCATTAACTTCTGCCAAACAGTTAACTTATAATGTTGTGCTGAATAAGTAAGGTATTTAAAATCTGATTTATGAGTACATTATCACTTCCTTGAGTCACTTAAAACAGGACCAAAGCTTGTGAAACGAGTAGATTAAAAGTTCTTTTCATTTGTACCTGAGATGTTATAAGAAATCTAATAAATAACCAACAAAAGGAGGTGCATAAACTTTGATCAGCTGATATATACCTATACCCATACTGAAAAGTATGCTTGTCTCAACTAATTTGATGAGTAAAAATGATTCAATCTGCCTGGCTCATCAAGAGTGAATTTAAACACTGTCATATTTGTTAAACATTTACACTGTATCTCTAAACTATTCTCTTTGCTACTTTTCTACTGGGAGTCTTCTTTTTTCTTTCTTTTGGTCATTCCTTTGTATCAGCCAGAGTTTTCACTTGTTATTGGCTGGTGTGGCTCTGACACCACATAGAAATCAAAGAAAGTACAGTTTTCCTCTGTCTTTCAGCCTACCAGTTGATTGCCTTTCTTGTCTTTGTGTGCCAAGTGCAACACTAACACTGGGAAAAAAAAAAAAAAAAAAAAAGAGGCAATGCTGAACTGAAAATGACCTCTAAATGGCAGACTACCTTAATCTACAAAACTAATACAAGAACAATATTATATAGCTCTGCAATACAAATCTCTTTCCTGTACTTCCTTAAAGCATGGCTGTTCTCACACCACAGGAGAGAGAGTTGCTCCAAATTTAGAATTTGGAAATTTATTCCTAAATGCTGTTAAAAGACCAGTACCTTGCTCGTTGGCCCATATATTAATTATTTACACATTTATATTTTCAAGTTATTAGTTATCCAAGCTAAAACTTTCTGAAAAAACTAAGATGTTGTTACATCTGAACAAAGACAACAAAATTAAAAGGCACCTAGAAAACAGGATTTGCAGATAAATATGCAAAAGAAAAATAGTGACACATTGCTATGTGAGTAAATCTACTAAAAGGCACAAAATCAATCAAGGTCTTTAAAATTTTATTTATGAGCATCATCTCTTCCTTATGTCACTTAAAACTGGACCAAATCTTAAATATTGGATAAGTTAAAATTGCTTCCCACTTGCACTTGAGATAATGAGAAATATAATAAGCATATGGAACTGGGATAAATAATCATGAAAAATGGGCTCATTTTTAATGTAATCAATTATATAGAGACACTGTTAAAATGGCTGAAATGATCAGAGTATAATCAAGACACTGCCTATTGCTTTGCCCTAATGGTAATCTATGGCACAATACACTACCATTTTAATATTGTCACAGACTTAGTCACGAGTCTCTACACTAAGTTGAATGAATGCCTTGTCTAATTTTATTGTCTCTTAACTGTTCACTAGAAAATATCTGAACCAATCATCAGAAGTACTGAAATGCTGGAGTAGTAATCAGTTTTTATCATTACCTTTTCATTATTAAGTGTCTCTTACCCAAACCAAATCGTTTGAACATTAATTGAACTATAATCAGAAGTGTAAGCAATACCTGCAGTGAGTCATTAGCCAATAGAATGCAGAAGACACACATGCACACGCACAACTGGTTTGAAAACGCTTTTCATTATCTACATTCAGTCTATCCAATTACTACTTAATTCTAATGTTTTTTTCCCTAAAAGGAATATATGTGTGAATATAAACAAGCACATAAACCCACCCACACACAACTAGGCAAAACAAGATGCTTTAAGTTTCATGGGCTTATTTTCTGACTGATGTAGATAAATTTTAAATGTACTGAATATGACCAGATGCAGATTATGAAGAGTCCAAATACATGTACATAAGTTTTGATTTCTCATTCCTTAAGCTCTTGTTCTTTACATTTTAACTTTTACAAGGCACTGAGATGTAGTTTTTAAAAATCATTAAACAAATCACCATGATTAATGGACTACAAATTTGTGCTATTAGATTCCTGTTATCAAGCCTTTAATTACACAATGCATTCAATAACATGGGGAAAAATAGACAATTTTTTAATTGGAGGAAAGATTTTTTTCATTTCTGTTGATCCAAAATTAAGTTTCTAAAGACCCCTCCATGTACACATACATATGTGCATAAACCTGATCTAAATATGAAATAAAGGTAAATTCCATTTAAATAATTCATTATATTATGATTAAATTTAGTTCACCACAATACTCAAAATATTTTGAAAAATTCACTGACAGTACCTATAAATTTGTTCTATTCCCTTTACAGAGACCCTCACAGATGATTCATTGAAAACGAAAATGAAATAATTTTCCCTCTTTTAAAGTGCTTTGAGAGAACTTGGGTGATAATGTGACTCCCATAATTAAAGCTTTTTTTAAGGTGGAAAAGGACACACATCATCTATTTCAATCTTGTACACAAGAAGTGATTTCTTCTACAATTAATGACTGAATTCTCAAAATGCCTTGTACCTGAATTTACCTGTTATGACAATATATACATATACACGTGTTTTTTTAAAACATATATCATTGATATATTTTAAATGAAAAAATTTAAACCAAGAGCTAACATTGAATAATATTTAGAAGATTAGATAGTGGAAATTACAGACTGTACATGTTAGCAACATGAAAATATTAATACCCTAAGTTCTAGAAAAATTGCATATAGTGTCTTCCTTTGTCCCTTGTAACTGTTTGTCTCTTTTATCTGATATTTGTGCAGCTATCTCAGCAGTCTTTTTTTGTAATAATAACCTTTATTTTTAGAGAAGTTTTAGATTTACAGAAAAATTACACCAAAAGTATAGGGAATTCCCATTTAACCCTCCCCCCACACACACCTACTCACATAGTTTCCCCTATTATTAGCATCTTACATTAGTGTGGTACATGTCTTACAATAGTTACAACTGATGAGCAAAACTGAAGCACTGCTGCCAACCAAAGCCTATACTTTACATTATGACTTACACTTTGTGCTGTATAGTTTTACAAACCTTGACAAATGTAAAATGTCATATACCCATCATTTAAGTATTATACAGAACAATTTCCCTGCCCTAAAAATGCCCTGTGTTCCCCCTATTCATCCTTCCCTCTCCCAGCTGAACCCCTGGCAATCAGAATCTTTATATCAATGTTAAAATTCTTTCGATTAATTCAATATAATAACTACAATAACAATAAGTTACTTTGGTCCATAGTTATACTCCTCCCTTACTTTTGTTCATTCTTCAATCTTGAGGGATTTGGGATGATATCCACTCACTGGTTCAGGCTGAGAGGGGACTTAGATATTATGGAATAGGTGGAAGGTCTTATTTTGCTTGCAGTTGTAGATACTCCTGTTTTGGGGGATGGGACCTGTCCATCATCATTGTTTTGTTAGTTGTCCAGGGCAAGCCCAAAGAACTGAAGAGTAAGAGTTGGACACAACTCTTCCCAGCAGTCTTTTGGTTACTATTTATGTGGCTTTTTTTCCCCTATCTTTTCTCTTTTAACCAACTTTTATCTTTGAATATACTGAAAAAGGGGTCAATTCAACAAGAAGATATACCAATTAAAATCATATTTGCACCTAATAAAAGAGCCCCAAAGTATGTAAAACAAATATTAACAGAAATGAAAGGAGAAATAGATGGTTCTACACCAATAACAGGAAACTTCAACAGATAACTTTCATTAACGGATAATGTATCTAGACAGAAGATCAATAAGGAAATGATACTCCAAAAGCAAACAGACCTAAGACATATATAGAACACTTCATCTAACAACAGCAGAATACACATACTTCTCTACTGTACATGGAACTTTTTCAGGATAGACCATGTGAAAGGCTATACAACAAGTCTCACTGAATTTAAAACAATTGAAATAATACAATGTCTCTTCTCTGATTACAACAGAATGAAGCTAGAATTCAATAGCAGAGGGAAAACTGGAAAACTCACAAATATGTGGAAATTAAACATCACACTCTTAAGCCACCAAAGGGCTAACGAAAAAATCACTAGGGAAATTAAGAAATATTTTGAGGCAAATGAAAACAAAAACACATCATACTAAAATTAAGGGATGCAGGAAAGGCAGTGCTAAAAGGGAAACTGATAGCTCAAAATACTTACCTTAAAAAAAAAGAATGATATCAAATTAGACCTAACCTCACAACTAGAGGAACTAGGAAAAGAAGAGCAAACTAAATCCAAAGTGAGCAGTAGGAAGGAAATAACAAAGATAAATGAAATAAAGAATTAATCAAAACAATAGAGAGAATCAATGAAATCAAAAGATGGTTCTTTGAATAGATTATTAAAATCACAAAATATTAGCTAGACTGACAAAGAACAAAGGCAGAACACAAGTAAATGAAATTAGAAACGTAAGGGGAAACATTAATACCAATCCCACAGAAATAAAAAGGATTGTAAGTGGATGTTATGGACAACTGTACACAAATAAAATAGATATAACCTTTATGAAAATGGTCAAATTCCTATACACACACAAACTACCTACACTGACTTAAGAAGAAAGAGAAGATCTCAAAAGACCAAAAACAAGCAGAGATTGAATTAAAAACCTCTGAACAAAGAAAAATCTAGTACCAGTTGGTTTCACTGGTGAATTCTTCCAAAATCTTGAAAACAAGGGAACAATTCCTAATTCATTCAATAAGGTCTGCATTATATTAATACCAAAGCCCTGAAATATATTGCAAGAAGAGAGAATTACAGACTATTAATCATAAAGATAGAAATAAAAATCCTCAAAAGTATTCTAGCATTCAAATCCAACAGCATACTAAAAGAATTATACATGATGATCAAATGGGATTTACCCCAATTATGCAAAGCTGTTTCAACATAAGAAAATCAATTAAAGTAATACAACACATTAACAGGACAAAAGAAAAATACATCTCTCAATTGACTCAGAAAAGGTTTTGACAAAATCCAGCACCTTTTTAGATTAAAAAAAAAAAAACCTCAAAAATTTAGAGTAGAAGGAACCACTTCAACCTTATAAATGGCATATGTGGAAAACACACAGCTAATATCATACATACGGCAAAACACTGGAAACTTTCCCCCTGCAATCAAGAACAAGATAAGGATGCCCACTGTCACCATTATCATTAAACATTGTACTAGAAGGTCTAGCCAGAGAAATTAGACATGAAAAATAAATAAAAGGCATCCAAATTTGAAAGGAAAAAGTAAAATTTCTGTATTAGTCAGCAAAAGGGGTGCTGATGCAAAATACCAGAAACTGGTTGGTTTTTATACAGGGTATTTATTTGGGGTAAGAACTTATAGATACCAGGCCATAAAGCATTTCCCTCACCAAAGCCTATATTCATGTATTGGCAAGATGGCTGCCGACATCTGCAAGGGTTCAGGCTTCCTGGGTTCCTCTCTTCCCAGGGTTTGCTTCTTTCCAGGCTTAGCACTCCTCTCTTCCCGGGACTGCAGGTTAACGCTTCAGCATCAAACTCCAACATCAAAACTCCAACATTAAAAACCCTCCAACCCTGGTCTTTGCCATGCCTTTTATCTGTGACTCCCCACCCACCAAAGGGTGAGGACTCAACACCCTACTAGTACAACAGGTTTACATAATCAAGTAAACCTATGAATCCAATATAATCTATTATGCCCAGAGGAAAAGATCAGTTTACAAACATAATCCAATATTTCTTCTTGGAATTCATCAATAATATCAAACTGCTATATCCATCCTCTGAATTCCAAAAAAGACATTATAATATTTTTTTTAAAAAACTATAAATCAGTTACAATGCAAGTACTAAATCATATCACAATCAATTTGAAGAAATACAGCTTGTGCTGGGGTAAAGTCCTGTCTGCTACAGACCTCTGAAACTTACAAAACAATTCATCTACTTTCAATACAAAAATGGACAAAGGATGAACATTTTCTTTACAATAAGGAGAAACTGGGAGGGAAACATGAGTCATGGGTCCTCTACATTTCATTAAACCTACAAGGCATGCTCCATTCGATTTCAGTCTGAGAGTCATTCTTAAGATGTTGGTTTCTTCTCCTTGGGGCCATATGGGGACGCATCCTGTCCACCGGCTTCCCTAATGGCCATTTTCTTGGTTCCACCCTCATCAAGCATCTGGCTGTCAACCAAGCTCCAGACCTGTCCCTCCAAGAGTGTTGGGGTGATTGCCATACCTTACCCAATCTTTCCATTAGAGTCTTAACCTCCCTAGTACAGTGTCATGAAAATGACATTCCCCCTAACCTCTGGCATACAGGCTCAATCCTCTCAGAGCAATGATTTGACCACCTGGCCTTCCCTAACATTTAGGGGACACGTCTACCTCTCTCAGACCTGTGAGGTGCCTTAATGCCCTAATTTTCATGGAATGTGCTCCACTCTCTCTGTACCCTGGGGCAGCAAAACTCTCCCAGAACATCTGACAGGAACATCCACCCTATTCAACTGCTGGGGCAAACTCACACTCTCTGTACACATGGGTGGGGCTCTTCTCTTGGCCCAAGGTGATGTCCTAAGTCCAGATCTCAGCTTCCATGATTTTCCTCTTAAAGCTGTTTCTCCTTCAATCTCTCCTTTCCATGTCCTTTTTATTCCAGGCTGACAGTGGTTTTGTTCAAACAGGTTTCTCAAAAACCTTGTTGGTTTAGTATGCAAGGAGCAAAGGTCTAAGTCATCAGATGGCAAGATTTTCCACAAGTCTTTCCAAGATAACTGCATCTTCAATTTTGATTTACCAGTTCTAAGTTTAGTCAAGTCCTCCAATGGGGCACTTTCATCTGGGATCTTGGTTTCCAGAAGCTTGGAATTTCCAGAATCAGTTTCTGTATTCTTTGAGC
The DNA here is from genome assembly GCF_030445035.2 of Dasypus novemcinctus. Taxonomy (NCBI): domain Eukaryota; kingdom Metazoa; phylum Chordata; class Mammalia; order Cingulata; family Dasypodidae; genus Dasypus; species Dasypus novemcinctus. Next base: position 101,946,881 of record NC_080683.1, on the reverse strand, counting down.
CCAACAGCTCAGTCCTCAGCATATCTCTCTTGTCTAGCATTTTACTATAACCTGTAAGCAGAACCCAAGCCACATTCTCCAGAATTACTTTGGAAATTTCTTCAGCTAAATGCCCAGGCTTGCCATTTTCAAAATCTGCCTTCCATAAAACACCAGAAGTTAATCTTGCTAAGTTCTCTGCAACTCTAAAACATGGATCGCCTTTCCTGCAGTTTCCAATAATAGTTTCATTATTTAGTTTTAAGGCATCATAAAAAGTCTATTTAGAATCCATATTGCTATCAACAGTCTCTTCAAAGTGATTTAGACTTTTTCCATCACGCCTCTAACAGTTCCTCCAAAAAATACCCCTTACCCATTTATAAAGCCGTTCCAGCATTTCAGTAATTGCAAAAGCACTTTCCCACTCCTCAGTACCAAATTCTGTATTAGGCAACAAAAGGGGTATGGATGCAAAATACCAGAAATTGGTTAGTTTTTGTACAGGGTATTTATTTGGGATAGGAGCTTACAGATACCAGGCCATAAAGCATAAGTTACTTCTCTCACCAAAGTCTATATTTACATGTTGGAGCAGGATGGCTGCCAACATCTGTGAGGGTTCAGGCTTCCTGGATTCCTCTCTTCCCAGGGCTCCAGATTAAGGCTTCAGCATCAAACTGCAATATCAAAACTTCAACATCAAAAACCCTCCAACTCTGACCTTTGCCATGCCTTTTATCTGTGAGGCAGAAAAAAGGGTGGGGACTCAATGCCCTACTGGTACAATAGGTTTACGTAATTGCTTAATCAAGTAAACCTATGAATCCAATATAATCTAATATGCCCAGAGGAAAAGATCAGTTTACAAACATAATCCAATATTTCTTTTTGGAATTCATCAATAATATCAAACTGTTACAATTTCCCTATGACATGATCCTATCTATAGAAAATCCTACAAAACCCACAACAAAGCTCCTACAGCTAATAAACTAATTGAGCAAAATGGCATCATACAAGATCAAATGCAAAAATTAGTACTGTTTCTGCACACTAATAAATCAAGAAAAAATTCCTTTTATGATAGCAACTAAAAGAATCAAATATCTTAGAATAATTTTAACCAAGGATGTAAAGGACTTGTACATGGAAAATTATAAACTACAAAATTTTGCCAAAAGAAATTAAAGAAACAAATGGGAGGACATTCTGTGTTTATGGACTGAAAAACTAAAGAGTGTTAAGATGTCAATTCTACCCAAAGAAATTTACAGATTAAGTGCAATCTCATTCAAAATTCCAAAAGCCCTCTTAGCAGAAATTGAAAAATAACCATTAAATTCTTTATATGGAAGGATAAAGGGCCATGAATAGCCAGAACCTTCTTGATAAAGAAGAATATATTTGGAGGACTCACTTTTACTGATTTTAAAGCTTATTACAAAGGTACAGTAACCAAAATAGCATGGTCTTGGTATGAGGATAGATAGATAGACCAATAGAATTGAATTGAGAATTCAGAATTACCCCTCACATCTATGGCAAAATGATTTTAACAGTGTGCCAGGTCCACTCACTTGGAAAGAATAGTCTCTTCAAAAAATGCTGCTGGGAAAACAAGACATCCATATTCAAAAGAATGAAGACAGATTCCTACTTCACACTATATACAAAAATTAACTCAAAATGGATCAAAGACCTAAGTATAATAACCAAAATTATAAAACTTCAAGAAGAAAACACAGGAAGCATCTTCAGGACCTTATGTTAGGCTATGATTTCTTAAAACAACAGCAATAATATAAAAAATATATATTTGCACACCAATATTCATAGCTGCATTTTTCACAATTGCTAAAAGAAACAACACAAGTGTCCACCAACAGATGAGTGGATAGACAAAATATGCAATAGAATATTATTCAGCCAAAAAATTAATGAAGTTCTGAAACATGTGACAACATGGGGAACTTTGAAGACACTATGTGGGGTGAAATAAGACAGACACAACAGGACAGATGTTATATGATGTATTAGTTTGCTAAAGGCAGCCAAGCAGTATACAAGAAATGGGTTGGCTTTGACAATGGGGATTTATTAACTTATAATCTTACAGTTCTGAGGCCATGAAAGTGTCCAAATCAAGGCATCATCAAAAGATGCTTTCTACCCAGCTGTAGCTGTGAGGCGTCAGACACGTGCTTGTATCCGCTCATCTCTCCCCTCTCCTCTGGGCCTTACCACTTTAAGTTTACAGGTAAAGTGCCTTCCTCTCAGCTTCAGGGCATTTCTCTCTGTTACTTTTTACAATGTGTGCAGCTTTTTATTCCTCCATTTATAAAGGACTCCAGTAAAAGGATTAAGAGCCACCCTGGGTCACACAATCTAATCAAAGACCCTTAACTGAAGTAATTTAATCAAATGGTCCCAACTGTAACAGGTTTACAGGCACAGGAATGGATTAACCCTAACTCCTGATTTTCTGTGGTCCACAAAAGCTTCAAACTGCCACATTTCACCTTCTGAACCAAAAAAAAAAAAAAAAAAAATACATGTTCTTTCCATAAACAAAATTTCAAAATTTCCATCACAGTATTTCAAGTCAGAAATCATTTCAGTAACCACATTAAGTGCAAAATCCCATCAAAATCAGTTACAGGTATGTAGTCTGTCCTGGGACAAAATGTCCTTCAGGCTGTGGACCTGTGAAACTGAGAACAAGTTATCTGCTTACAATGTACAAAGGAAGGACTCACAGAATATATGTTACCATTGTCATATGGAGAAATTGGAAGGAAATCAGGGGTAACAGATCCCAAACAGTTCTGAACACCTGCAGGTATACTCCATTAGATTTCAAAGTCTGAAAGTCATCATAGAACCACAGTTTCTTCTCCCTGGGGCCTGATGCAGAGGCCATTCCACCCTTTCCAAGGTTTGCCGGGCAGCCATGGTCTTTGCTCCACCCTCACCAAGCAAAAGGTCACAATCAAACTCCAGGTGTCACACTTCCAGAACACTGGGACTCTCCCCAGTCCCTAGGGAATGTGCCCCACACTCTCTGAAGCCTGGAGTGGCCATGAGAGAGACCAAAAGCAGTCATATGACATACGACACATGTTACAACACAGCTTTAATTTTCAGATTGAGATGACAAATATTTTAGTTTTAACTATGTAACTTCTCTCTCATAAATTGTAGAATGCAGCTGTGCATCGTTTCCTATTAATGAAATCTGGCTTTAGTTACAAAGCAAGTTCCTGTTTTCTACCTCCTATCCTAGCAAGTTCCTGTTTTTTGCTCCCTAACAAGCTTCTGTATGTCTTCTTCCCATTATAAAACATACAACAGGTGGAGAAGCTTCAAACCAAGGGCACTCTAAGGAGCTGTTGTAAGGTCTCGCCTTCTCCCCCTCCTCTGAGGCCCCTCTGTGGACCCTAGTTTGTAGGTATATTCAGTCAATGGCATCCCTGTGCCAACCTCTCTTTGTTTAATTCTAATAAAAACACTTGCCTCCTTTGTTTGGAGAGGCAGATTTGAGACTTAATCTCCTGACTTCTGCCGGCTTAAAAAAGTTTTTCCCTTCTGCAAGCAAACCTTGGTGTGAACTCCAATTTTCTACACTGGGCAAAGAATACTGGACACTCATGTGGGTCACCTTCACCATTCTTCCTGAACAATGGGGTAAGAGGCCTATCCTCTTCTAGAACTCACACGCATGGGTGGGTTCACTCTCTGGACCTGAGAAGAGGTCTTCAGTCCAGACCTCAAGGCACATGGTATTGCCTTTGAAGATGTTTCTTCCTTCAATCTCTCCCATTTCTGTCCTTTTTAGTCCAGGTTGGCAGCAGTTCTGTTCACACAGATCTCACAAAAACGTTGTAGGTTTTGCACGCAGGAAACAGGTCCAAGTCTTCGGAAAATAAAACTTGCCTTCGATTATTCCTGGATAACTGCATTTCTAATATTGACTTGCAAGAAAACGGCAGGCTAGTTCCATGTTCAGTTAAGTTCTCACATGGGGCATTATCTTCTGGGGACTTGTTTCCTGGAGGCATAGAAATTCCCAAACCATCAATTTCTGGTTTATTTGTGTCCAGACGTTCAGTTGTCAGCTTGTCCCTTCCCTCTTGTATTTTATTAAAAGCTATACAGAGAAGTCAGGCTACGTTTTTCACATTTAGTTTGTATATCTCCTCAGCTAAGTATTCAAACTCTGCCTTCCATCTACAGCAGGAGTCAGTTTTGTCAAGTGTTCTGCCAAGTTTTCAAACAAGGATCACTTTTCTTCCAGTTGGCAATGACGCAGTCACCATTTCTGTCTAAGACTTCGTCAGAAGCATCTTTAGCATCCACATTGTTAACTAGTTTCTTCAAACCAATCTAGGCCTTTCTACCAACTGCTACATATGATCTCACCGAAATGAAACAATTAGAATGAGCAGATTCACAGAGTTTGAACCTATAATACAGGTTACCATTGGCTGAGGACACCAGAGGAATGGGGAGTCAATATTTAATTGTTGTAGGCTTTCTATTTGGGGTGATGGAAACGTTTTAGTAATTGAGGGTGGTGATGGTAGACAACACTGTAAACGTAATTAACACCAATTAATTGGATATTTGAAAGTGGTTAAAAAGCAAAATTTTAGGTTGCATATGTTACCAGAATTAACATTTTTTAAAATATAGAACTGTTCAACACACACAAAAAAATGAATCCTAATGTAAACTACATATTAGTATATAATACTATATTATACTACCACACTGGTAGTATAATTAGAATAGTATTTCATCAATTATAATAAAGTAACCACACTAATGTAAAAAGTTATTAATATGGAAAACTGTGTTTGGAGAAGGGATATATGGGATCTCTGTATTTTCTGCATGATTTTTTAGCAATTTACAGCTGCTCCAATAAAAATTCATGCAAAAACTTATATTTAGTTTATGCATCTTTATGCAAATTCAAATATAATTCATCAAATAAAATCTAATCCAAATTTTAAAATATTTTAGTCATTATGGCACACTTGGATTTTTAGTACAGACCCTTATGAAAGATTTGCAGAATATGTCCAAAAGTTTCCTGCTTATTCCTGCTTCCTCATATAAGACAGTAAGTCTATATACAATCTAATATATATTTCATTTCATATATATGTGTGTGTATACACACACACACAAAACACCATGATAGTGTGAGACATACAGTGAGACATCAGTCTCATATTTCTGTTATGTAAGACACTAGAGACCTATTCTAATATGATTTCATGCTTTTAACTATAATTTTTTAGTACCACAGTTAAGCATTATAAATGAAATGCACAATTAGGAAACATTTTGAAACAGGTATACCTTCAAACAAACTCTAGATACAGGTTCTTAAGAAAGATACTGCATTTTCTATGCAATCGGCTGACTAATATCTCTTCATAGAGTTGAAGCCAAGCTAGTTCCCTACTGAGCAATCCAAATTACGACACTAGATACACTACATCGGGTTTCACTGTAAACTGCCTCAGTTCATTTCACATACTATATTGCTTCTCCTTGCACCCTCCTTGGGTTCCCATTCAGTGGTCAGACGGGATGAAACGATTCTTGTTATACAGAAGAAACCTGTTTTTATTTATCCAACTCATTCTTTAGAATGAAATCCCCAGCTGTACCTCAGTCAAAGACAGCCTGTTACATGGCACGCAACTAGTTGTCTTCATTGGGCTTTTTCTTGCTCACATCCCTAACATCCTTTAATCTCGTTTTGATGGAGATCCTCAGAATCATATTTGGAAATTCTTTTCATTCATATAAAAGCTGACTAAAGAACCACTGCAAATTAGGGATTCAAAATGAAAAATAAGGTGAAATTTGTAGAAAGTAAATATCTTTATTGGCCAAGGTTCTACCTTCTGAAAATCAGTGTTTCATTCTTTTGATTAAATCCAAGTGATTCAATAAAAACAAACCAAAATATATAATATAAATAATATTTTTATTCCTGTAAGTCCCAACTAACTGATAATTTTAAAAATACAGGCAATGGTAAATTTTCTGTGCTTCTGCCTTTTCAAATTGCTTTTTAATATAGTTAGGCCCAAACTGTCCTCATCAAGTACATAATTCTTTGAGTAGAGATCTGTGGTGGAGGTTGCCAGTGAACCACTGAAAGCCAATCTCCCCCATTTCACTAGTAATGGCACTCCAGCTGCCCAGCCATCTTTTCAAGCCCCTCTTACAGTTGGTACATTGCTGATAGAAAGTAAGCAGAAGTGATGTGTCATTTCTGGCCAGAATCCAAAACATTGGGGTTATTCTCCCCTTCGCTGTCTTTCTTCTTCCTGCTGGACAGAACAGTGAAGTACTCATGCCACAGTTTTGACCATGCCCACAGCTGATGGTGGAAAGACAGGTGGAAGGAAGCTGAGCTCCTGGGTGATGACAATGAGCAGAGCCGCACCAATTTGTACCACTCACTTCAAAAATATTACATAGGAGTTAAGAACTTTTATGTTTCCTAAACCACTGTATTTCAAGGTCCCTTTGTTCTACATGCTTAGTCTTCATCCAAATAAAAGATAGGGTGGCATAAGACATGGAGGAAAAGGTAGGAAGTTCCGCATTATGGATCAAGTAAATGTTCTCTTTGATACATGCATTCGTATTTGTTTTTGTTTTTTTTTAAGATTTATTTTTATTTATTTAATTTCCCTCCCCTCCCCCGGTTGTCTGTTTTCTGTGTCTTTTTTTTTTTTTGCTGCGTCTTGTTTCTTTGTCCGCTTCTGTTGTGATCAGCGGCACGGGAAGCGTAGGCGGCGCCATTCCTCGGCAGGCTGCTCCCTCTTTCGCGCTGGGCGGCTCTCCTTACCGGGTGCACTCCTTGCGCGTGGGGCTCCCCTACACGGGGACACCCCTGTGTAGCACGGCACTCCTTGCACGCATCAGCACTGCACATGGGCCAGCTCCACACAGTCAAGGAGGCCCGGGGCTTGAACCGCGGACCTCCCATGTGGTAGACGGACGCCCTAACCACTGGGCCAAAGTCCGTTTCCCTGCATTCGTATTTGTAAGAAGATAGTAACGCTTCATAAATAGACAACAAAGCCATGTGGGCAACAGACGTGAAATATACTCATAGCCAAAAATAATTAGATTATTTATATTGAGATCTGTTTGCTCTCAAACTGATGGCATAATTGTGATGATTTCCTAGAATAGGCAGTTCAACTCAGCTTCCAATGAGTAAACCAATGCCTTGAAAATGAATATATTTAATATGAATTATCAATAAAATTACTTAAACATTTAATAGTATATGCTATTGCTCTTCTAAGCTTTGGAGATTAAAAGATGAACAGTGTATTCTGGGGGAAAAAATAAGCCACACAAACAATTTCAGCAGTATAATACAACAAGAGGCACAATGAGAGAAAACAAGAAGGATTATCTATGCTAGTGAGGTCAGGAAAGGCTTCAACAGAAATGTTGCTTTGGAGCAAAGTCTTGAATTGAGATTTTCCAGGTAAGCTAGGACACAGGGGAGTGGAGATGGAGCCCAGGGAGGAGAAACAGGGATGGGCAGTGGAGCGGGAATCATTACAGGGTATGGGAAGGAGGCAGTCAAGAGACAGACAGTATTCAAAGAATGCAGAGTTTGTGGTGCCATGCTACAGGTGATCCTGACGATATGAAGGGCAATTCAAAATCTTCAAACAGAAGAACGATATTGTCATATTTGGGATTTGAAATTTTACACTAACTTCTACAGGGAGTCTGCCTGAAGGAAAAGAGTTTTAAAGGTTCCTACAGGGGAAAAAAGGATACAAGCCTGAACAAACGTAATGGCAATAATAATAAAGTTTGGAAGAAAACTGAAAGTAAGGTCTCAGATTACAAGTGACAAGTCTTGATGACTGAACAAAGGTTCTAAGGTCTTTAAAAATAATAATAGAATAATCAAATTTAATGAAAGAGGAAAACAATAATTCAATGGGAAAAGGAACTATTATGTGTGTTACTATGTTAGAGAATCTGGAAAATTGCAAATTATTGAGAATAAGCCAAGATTAAATAACAAACCTGAATATATCATTTCCAATGGAATATACTGGGGAAAAAAAACCAAAGAATTACTTTTAAAAAACATTTAGGAGAATAAAGTTTACGATTACTTCTCAAAGTTTTCAAGGCTAGTTATACAGTTTGATATGATATATAAAATCTTGCCCAATTACCTGTATGAAGTTCCACCCTCAAAATCAAAATTTGCCCAAGACAGCAATAGAGGAGAAAAGGCAGGGATAAGGAGAAAGAAGACATGAAGGGGGAAAAGGAGATAAAAACAGACAGCCTATGGAGGATTCTGTCACTATCTGCCACCATCCTGTCACTACCTAGAGTCCATGGGAACAAAGCTGGACACAATGCAATAACATTTCTCAAAACAGTAATTCTTAGTCACCAAAAATGGATTATAACTGGCCTGAAATCTCATTCCTATACATTCTAAATACCTACCTGAATTCTAATTACAGATGAATATATTTATAATAAAATATAAGCAATCCAAATTTAGTAATACGTTAAAAACAACTGCTACCATGACCTGCTAGGGAATATCCCAGGAATTCAAGGATGGTTAAATATTTAGAAATCTACTAATCAAACATAGCACAGTAATAAATGAAAAATGATAGACAATGAAACATAAAAGACATTTTATAAACATTAATATGGATTCTTTATTTTAAACATTTCCTAAGAAGAGAAAGAGTAATCATTTATAATATTTTAAATATTAGAACCATAACCTATCAAAAGAGACTGACAAAGGATGAATCTCCAATAAAATGAGGAACAAAACAAAATTTTCTTATTGTTATTATTTCATAAGTTTCCAATAATTTCAGCCACTGCTATAGGACATGAAACAGAAATAAATATTAGAAATGAGAAGATAATATAATATTTTAATATATATTTATGTCTAGAAACACAAGAAAAACAATTGAAAACACTTAATAGATTTAAATCAATTGAGTGATAGAATAAGAGTTAAAAATATAAACCTTAATACATATCTGCAAATCCAGTTAAAGAAAAAATTAAAAATATATAAATTCTAATCTAAATTGCTATTAAATCATAAATGACCTAAAATATTGTAACAAAAAACAATGGGATACATAAGTGAATAAAATATAACTTTATAGAAGAACCTAAAAATAATTTTGAAGATAAAGTATCTCATATTTGTGGATGAGAACACTGAATATTTTAAATATATTTATGAGTAGCCATAATTCATGAATATAGTAATACCTTCCACTATAATCTAATGTAATTCCAGTGTGAAAATTAAATGAGGGTTTCTTTGAATTATTTATCTAGTATACTAAATTAACAAAGAATTGCTAGATGTGACTTTAAAAGAACTGGGTATAGATACACACACACTAAAACAATTAAATCATTGCAGTTAATAACGCAGGAATTGATAGACTAGCAAAACTAAGGAGATTGTCTTGAAACATCCTGGGGTATATATAAATTTGGTATGTAATAATAGTAATAATAATACAATTTCACAAAGGGATAGATTATTCTATGAATGACACTGGGGAATTCTGCAAATTAAAATTAATAAGATTCTATTTTAAAGTCTCTAAAATTCTTAAATTTTAGATGGATTAAAATTCTAAATAAAACTAAAAAAACAGTAAATACTTAACCATACTTCAAGGTCTCCTAAGCATAAAAACATGGTGTATATTTATAAAGAAAAAGGCAAATAAGTTTAATTATATACATTTTTAATACTGACTTAGATGAAAACTAAAACAAACTTGGAATTGAAAGAAATTTATTTAAACCAAATATGAGAAACGTGTAAGTCCTTTTATTATATTATTAGCATCTTAATTGAAAGCACCAATAAGAAACATGGTAAAAAACATGAACGGATAATTCACAAAAGAAATATGAATGGCCAATAAAGATATAATAAAATTATCAACTCCACTAAAAATTAAAGTAAATTGAAACAAGCCTATTGCATGTTGACAAAATATCAAATTGGCAAAAATTAACAAAATTTTTTATGCTTTTTTGCATATAGCGTTATTTGGCATTATGTAAATATAACCTTCAACATGTTCATATATTTTAACCAAATAATTGTTAGGAATTCATGCTAAAAGAATAGTTAGAAACGCTGTCAAATATTTATTTATAAAAGTAATATATTAGCCAGCTAAAAGGGGTGCTGATGCAAAGTACCAGAAATCGGTTGGCTTTTATAAAGGGTATTTATTTGGGGTAGAAGCTTACAGTCATAAGGTTATAAAGAGTAGACTACTTCCCTCACCCAGGTCTTTTTCCATGTGTTGGTGCAAGATGGCTGTCAGTCTCTGCAAGGTTTCAGCTTTCCTCTTCCTCTTAAGGCTCCACAGTCCCAGCTTCTTCTGATCTCAGATGTAGGTTGGCATAAGGCTTGTCTCTCTTCCCGGGGCTCATTTCTTTCCAGGCTCAGCTGCTCTGTTCTCCTCAGCTGCAAACTATCAGGCTCATCTCTCTCCCCAGAGCTTTTGTCATGTCTATGGATCACTTCTATTCCTCTGTGTTCTTTGTGTGTCTCCCTGCCTAAAAGTCCACCTCTATAACCCAAAAGTGGGCAGGTATTCAATGCCCTACAGATGTGGTCAAATCATAGACTTAACCTTAATTTAATCAAGTAAACACAACCTTTGAATTTAGTACAATCAAAGGATATCACAGCTATAGGAACAAACTGGCGTACAAATGTAATCTATATTTCTTTTTGGAATTCATAATAATATCAAACTGCCACAACTATTAACTTCAGCATCTTTTGTTATAGAACAATCAACTTTCTAAAAATAGTGATAACCAACTAAATGGCCCCAAATATGTGAAGGGGTCAAATATATTATGATTTGTGAAACAGAATTCAGTCATTAAGTTTTTTCAATGTACATATAATTCTATGGTAAAGAAAGACATAATATATAATGTTAATTAGAAAGTAGAATACAAAATAGTATAAGCACTCTGATCTCAAATTCTTAAACTCTATAGTCATAAATATTGTTCATATATTCTCTATATGTGTGTATATATATGTATAGAGAGAAAAGATCAAAGCAATACCCAATGATAACAGTTGTCTCCTAGCAGTGGGATTACAAATTGTTTTTATTTTCTTCTTTACAGCTTCATGTATTTTCCAAGTTTCTTCAGTAGACATATTTTTATAATCAAAAAAAACATTTTAACAAGCTACTCAATTTTTATGAACCTTTTTCATTATAGTATTGTTGCTGTCTCGTTTTAATAAGAATCAGTAATTCTGAAAAAAAAACATTTCTAGAGCAATGAGTTACATTTTTAAATTACATTAACATTTCTGTTTCCAAGAAATTATTTTGCTTTGCACAAAAGTAAGTGCCTTCAAGCTCTGTACTAGGAACTTGCTAATAAGCATGGCTTCCAAATGCATTCAGTAATGATGGTATATAATTTCTATTTCCCCCTAATCATGCCTGTAACCAATCTGGGCTGTAAAGAGGTGCATATGCTTCTGAGATCAGGGCCTAGCAATGATGTAGATAAATCAGAGAATTTGGAATGTTTCTAACGTGATTTTAAAATCAGAAATAGTTTATGAATCTATTTGTACTGAGTTATAAATATAATAAAATACTGTCATAAGCTAGGATTCAGAAATTCAGCTTAAGTTTCAGCCATAGCAGAAGAGAAAAGCAAACCATCTCTCCTTTGAGGCCCAGAAACATGCGCAGCTAGATCCTCTCCATGGTACAACATGAAATATCCACGGAGCCAGTACCATGGTCCCCAACAGGTCATTGTAAAGCCTTGGGTATAACAGTCTACCTAATGATGAAATTGGCATCAATGAGACACGGCATCCTCTTGGATAATTTTCTTTAAAGAAATTAAATTGGTGCATATGGTATGATATGAGCAAGATTTCCTTTGCTCCCCCTATATGTCTAAAAAATTATTTTAGCCAACCAAATAAAATTTGAGAAAATTCAAGAAAAAGGCAAAAGTTAACAGTCATGAAATGTGAAGGGGATCTAATGAAGAGTATACATTTACCTACAGGAAAATTTGGGGAAGGATGAAGAGTAAAACAAGACAACTTTCACCACTTGAACTTGGTAATTACACACACAAAACCAGAAAGTGGTCATACCTCCCACTCAGCCTCTCCTGCCAAACACCTAGGAGTCACTACTGAGTTCATTATTTCCTTAGCCTTTACTCCCCATCAACACAATCTGTTAACTCTACCCCCAAACAGATCTCAGAATCTGCCTATTTCTCTCCAACTCCTAAACTACAGCCCTGGCCATGCCACCATCATCTCTTGGTCTGGACTAAACAAGTGTCCTCCCAAGCATTCTCCCTCTTGCTGATGAGGCCCTCACTCAAATTTACAGTCCATAAAAATTTCGAAGGAATCTTTTTAAGAAATTACTCTTTTTGTCATTGCTGGAGACTCAACAGACAAAAGGGTGGTCCTTTTTTATTTCACATACATGGTCATAATACTTAGTGTTCTGGGTTTTTTGTTATGAAAATGCTGCCTTCAACACTGTATTTGGACTATGCATGTGTTTGCTTTTCCCCATTTCATATAAAGTATTGCTGAAAATAGATATGAATGACTGAAGTTTTTAATACGTATTCTATTCTGTAAGATCTGTGTAAGAAGGTTTAAGGTTTTTTTTTTTATTTAGTAAAGCTGATCATCACAGCTCTGCTTAAAACTCTCCAATGGCTTCTGATGACTCGAAACAACATAAAATAAAATACCGAATCCATCCCCGTGGCTTCCCAGGCCCTTCATGATCTAGCCCTGCCTAATTCTGATCCTTATATCTTCTACTCATGCTGATATTCTGAACACACTGCCCTCTTTCAGATCCTCCTTACTTTGTGCCTTAGTTCCCTCTTCCTGGAGTGAGCTTTCCTCAGATTGCCCCGTGCTTGGCTCTTTCTTATCACTTATGCCTTAGCTTCAATATTACCATGTCAGAGAGGTCTTTTTTCAACATTCAGTAAGTAGTTATATGGCACTCTGTATCGCATCATTCCATTTTACTTTCTTCATAGTATTTATCATTGTCTAATATTTTCATGTTTACTCATTATTCACTGATTTCTCCTTCACAACAACATGTGCCCCGTAAGAGTAAAGGACTTATCTGTATTGCTCAAAGTTTTAACCCCAGAACCAAAAATAATACCTAGCTCAAAGTAAGTCTCAACAAATGTTTTTGAGATAATTAATAATGTGTTCATGAAAATAAGTATAATAACAGATGATTGATAATAATGATCTCAGTTCTGATAGTAAGGATTTATTTCCTATAGAGTTAAAAATATTTCAGAATCTCATTAATTAATTACACTTACCTTTTAGGTACTTTTTTCTCTCTCTTTTTTTTAAAATGTTACATTCAAAAAATATAAGAGGTCCCCATATAGCCCCCACCCCCCTCACCCCACTCCTCCCACATCAACCTCTTTCATCATCATGGGACATTCATTGAATTTGGTGAATACATTTTGGAGTACTGCTGGACCACATGGATAATGGTTTACATTGTAGTTTACACTCTCCCCCAGTCCACCCAGTGGGTCATGGCAGAACATAAAATGTCCAGCATCTGTCCCTACATTACCACCCAGGACAACTCCAAGTCCTAAAAATGCCCCATTACATCACATCTCTTCTTCCCTCTCCCTACCCTCAGCAGCTACCGTGGCTACTTTCTTCACATCACTGCTACAGTTTCTTCCACTACTAATCCCAATAGTTCCATAGTAGAATATCAGGAAGTCTACTCTAATCCATACTAATCCCTCCAGCCTGTGGACCCTGGGATGGCTACTGGATCCCACAGAGAGTTTATACCCTCAACCAGCAGTCCTAAACCAGCAACTAAGCAGCACATGGATGTAAACACTCTGCTTCCCTGGATACTGATCCAAATAACTCTAGGGTGTGATCCGCACTGTCTCTTAAAGCTTACCTACAGGACTTAAGACAAAGTCTTCCTCAGTGGGACTGTATTTGATATATCACACCCTGGTTTGGCCTCCAGGCTTACTTACTCACTCTTCTCTAGTTTTTCCAGGAAATACTTCCTAATAAATCACTTTCACATGAATTCTAATTTTATTGTTTCCTTATGGGGTACTTAATGTAAGGCAAATAATACAAGCAAAATGTAAAATAAAATAAACAAATAAATAATATTAAATATGGCTGTAATTGTAGGTGATGCTACCAAATCTGCACCGCACTGCGCGCATGCAGCAAGTAAGTACATGAAGTGTTTAAAATGAAGCCATCCTGGGAATGAGCAAATCAATGGTAGAATAATAAGGAAAATATGAAATAACCAGAAGTACTTCACTTTCAAAAATGAAAATTTGAAAATCATAGATGATGTGTGTTTCACATGAGATTATGACAAGGAAATTCAACCAAGCAATCATTCTTCAAAAAAAGACGTTGGCCCTATAAGAAAATATTGGCAAATGAATGGGTATTTGAATGTTCAAAATTAAAATGTTTAATTTAAAAAGAATGGACATCAGAAACAGTGTCATTAAAAGCTAAAAGAAAGTTAAGAAATATTTTTAAAATCCTATTAAGTAATGAGAAAAAAAGAAAGGAAAATATTCTCAGTGTAGTTCTGACTAGTACTTACAGAGTCAGAACGTGATGAATAGTTAACTAATCAAGATCATGATACAAATATATTGCTAAAATGGGGAGATGGAAAGTGTACACACTTATGGCAAGAAGGAGCCAAATCCTCATTTCTTATAGTACAATATTAATATAATGCCTAAAATTTAAAAGTCAAGGAGCAATAATATAAGCCTGCTATTTAAATATGTGGAAGCAAATATCAAAAGAAATAGCCAAAAGAGTTCAAAGCAGCTGCTTCTGGGGATTAGGAAATGAGAGGATGGGGGTGAGTAAGGTGGAAAGTGATGTTTCAAGAGGAAAAAGGGATGTGTTTATGTACATACACAATTTCGTTAAAAATTAAAGCATTGAAAAAGAGAGTAAAGAGCTTTAGGTAATTTCTCTTTTATCTAATATTTGTGTTTTTAACATTTATTTGCATCCATTGGTAAAAGAAGAATATTCTCTATTATTGTTGGTTAATTCAGACAAGGAATCCCAAAGGGCACTGATTATTAGGTGAAGACTTTGAATAAAGTGTTCTGAAAGAAAAGCTCTAAATTTCATAATAACCAAACAATGCCTAGCATTTATTCAGTGTTTATTATGTATCTGTAATATATATATTATTTAATTCTCACAATAATCCTTTTGAGGTAGGCACTATAATAGTTCCTATATTACAGAGGAAGAAACAGATTTAGAAAATATCAATCTTTGCCCAAAGTCTCACACTCAGAAAGTGACAGCACCAGTACTTCTCTTCTCTCTGGTGGCAATACTTGTTACCCAGAAATCCGATGTGGCTCACTATCCTATCTCATTTAGTTCTTTGTACAAATTTCACCTCATATATGAGTTTCCTTGACTGCCAAATTTGAAATAGAAACTAAGGCTTCAACAAAACAAGAGTGTTCCCTCTCCCTACTGCACTATCGTCTCCATAGCTTTTCATCACAGAAAATACCATACATCTGTTTATTTATTTTGTTTATTGTATGTCTCAATTCTTAAATGTAAGCTCCACAGGTGCAGGCATTTTTGTCTCTTATCTGCCATATCCTTTGTGCTCAGATGCGCTTCTGGGACATAACACATAATCAAAAAATATTTGCTGAATTGGTGGAAAGTCCATGACTCTGGAATCTGAGCTCTTTTACCACCATGCCACATAACCAGCTTGAGTTAATCTTTGTAAAATTTTGTAGAGATATTCATGTTTTGATAAAACATCTTCAATTTACCACAAAACTAAAGTATGGGGGAAAAAAACACTTTTTTGGAAAATCAGGCATAGCACCTAGTCCATAAGGACAGAGCTCTTTTTCATATGTAAGTAATAGTGTTGGAGAGTGCCTTAAAAGTTAGTGGATTTGGGAGTGGATGTAGTTCAGTGTTGAGTGCCTGCTTCCCATGTATGAGGTCCTGGGTTCAATGCCCAGTACCTCCTTAAAAATAAACAAACAAACAAATAAATAAATAAATAGTGGATTTACTTTTTCTTTCCCTAGGGTTTTACTTCAAATTACTAAATTTCTTAATAATAAACCAAAAAAAAAAAAAAAGCTTTATTTTGGTAAGGAGCTAAAGAGAAGATAATGTCCATGTGGGAGAGTTTAATGTAGATAAAACAGAAAAGCATATTTTCACCCAAAGTCCTCCCAGCAGATAGCACTGAAATTACACAGTTCCTGAGGAAATGGATGTGAATCCAAATGAGTAACTTAAAACGTGTGCCTATATCCCATAGATGCTGAACTCTACAATTTGTTCAGCTCCCACTTAATGACAGAGGATCATTATGTTCTTATTCCTTCAGTGTACAAACTGTAACTCAGGATTGATGCAAGGGTAACGAGGTAATAATTTAGCTGTCAAATCGATTCCCAACTACACGAGCTTAAAGTCCTGGAAGGGGGTGTTAGGGTCGAAAAAGGGAACCCTCTCACTCTGTTGTTAGTTAGAATAAAAGAAGAAAAATCTATAAACCTCTCCAGATTTTACAGCTGTAGTAGCTAATGACCAATGCAATAACCTCAGCAGTAGGAGAACATTACCTTTTCATACCTGAATGTACTGAATGTGTTCTGATAAGAGGTCAATTAAGGTCCAGGAAAGAACAAGTGTGGGCCTCTTTAATGGGATACAGTCACCGAGTCTGATGACAAATAAAGCAACTGAAAGCAGATTTCATTTCCCAATGTGTTTCCTTTCCTTTTTGTTATAAGCCTATGTCCCAGATTTTCAGCCTCTCGGAAAAGCTTTATACTTAGAGTTAAATGAACTAACTCATCAGTATCCTCTAGTTCTTTAGATATTTTTTAGTTTAAAGAACATAATAGCTGACTTTGTTTGGAACAAGAAAATTCTTCCTAATGAAATTTAATGCTCAATTAGTAGGTAGTATTTTGTTTCTTTCCTTTTTATTCTTTTTGTTTTCTTTTCTTCTTTTTTTTAACTTTCAACATCTCTAAAATACAAACAATAACTAACCAGGTGATTTCTATAATTATTTTATCATTAATATTATTTCCTATTATTACTCCAAGTTCTGAGTACAAAGTATAGTGGGTCATATAAAAGATCTTAAATGAGGAAACCAAAGGTGTAATCTGATTTGTAATCAACATTTGACTACAAGTATAAAGTATATATCCATGTATTACAAAGTAAATGAAGGAATTTGCAAATAATTTTGATACTTGATAAATTTCTAAACCATTGTACTTTCTCTATTCACATTAATCAAGCCAATAATAATAAAGGAAAAAATCTCAACTTGGGACTACATCTTAACTTGTTTGTAGTCAGGAAGAATGAATTAATTTTCATTTTTAGTATTCACAAAAATATCAAGAAGCTTAGTAATAGAAAACCCCACACATAAGTATTAAAACAATTCTAATAAAAACTGGCAAGGTCAAGATGTCCTGGCTATTCTTATACATTTATTTGTCCTATCCTTTCATTAATTCATTCCATCAGCTGGTTATTTATTCTTCAAATCTTTACTGAGATCCTACCTGGTCCCTATAGGCCTTGAACAATGCAGGAGGTTCAGGGATGGCTGTGACACAGCCCTACCCTCAAGGAGCTCAGCCTCCTGCAGGCAATAGGAGTAAGCCACCAATTACAACGTGGCATAACATGGAGAACAGGAGCATGCTCAAAGACAGCTAAACCCTCATTCCAACTACAGTGCAAGGCAAAGGAAAGGATCTTGAATGGGGTGTGCTTCAGGACAGCTTTAGAGAGGAAGAAAAATGCTTGTGCTAAATCTGGAATTATAAAGAGAAGGTGAGAAAGTGCGTTCTTGCATAGAAAATGATTTATTTAAAGATATGCATTTTTAAATTATGGAAAACTCCCTGGAAACCAGATATAATTAACAATATCTAACAGTTTTGGATTATATATGTATTAGGCATCCTATTAAGTACCCATTTAATATAACAATATTGTGACATAACTATTATTCTCATTTTTTTAATTAAGAAACAAAGGTTTGAAAGAGTTATATATCTTGCCCAAGTTCGCTCAGTGTAGATCTGATCTCAGTTAATCCAATTTCACAATTTGTGTTCCTCGCTGATCAGCGCATACACTAAATTTTCTTAACGTTAATACATACACATAAAGTGACCAAAAGAAAAGAATATAGATAAAGTTATATAATGCTATAAAAGACTGCTAAGGAGCTTGGGCTTGTTCCTAATAGCATTATAGCCATTAACTAATTCTAAGGTGGAGAATTATATGTTGCAAGGAACTTATTACAGCAGTCCAAGTGAGAGTAGATAAAATCTGAGAGTACCAATGGAGATGAAATATGAGCGATATCCAATACCAATGTATCAAGAGATCTTCAAAAGGTGGACACATTCAGTTAGCAAGCCTGAGCATCTGATTACAAATGAAATGACTCCCAGGCTTCTGGCTTGGCCAACAAGTCGTTGACCTTCTGGAGCTCAGAAGGAAGTTCTAGATGATACTGGGGAATCTTTCCTGTGTACAGCATTAAGAAAGGTATGGTCATGAACGAAATAACCATGGAAGAACATGAAAATTTATTAAAACAGGGAAGGAAGAGGGAGGCTAAAAGTGGAACTCTACGGATCACAACATTTATGAGGTTGCTGTAGGAAGAATTCATCAAAATAAAATTAAATAAAACAAAGTAAAAGGACGCAACCTGGCGAGGGTGAAGGAAATGAGAAAATATGCTAAAATAAATAGATAAGAAGAGAGTTCTAACTTGAAGGAGATAGTCAGCAGTCAAATGAGTCCCAGGTGGCAAAAAATAGATAAGTACTAAAGGTTATTACACCTTTTTCTAATTAAGATCCCATGTTGTTCCCTTAGAATTTTTCTTTGGGGTGTTTGGGAAGAAGGAGATTATCCATCAAAGAAGAAATGGGACAGAAAGAAATGGAAGCAATGAGTGCAAATTATTCTCCCAAAAAATTTGACTGTTGAGGGCAGGAGAGGGACAAGATAAAAGTTAGTTGAGGATGGAGATTAAGGGGAGAAGTTAAAGAGTCAGTATGAGGGAGAAATTGAAAGTACAGGAGAGAGGGGGAAATGAATGAACAAAGGCTTCGAGTCAAATGCAAGAGGGAAATTTACCTCTAGCTACATCTGGCATGGTTTGGGAAAGCTAGCTTTACCCAAGTAATAAATCATATACTGGGTTTATACTAGAAAGACAAGTCTACAAAACCACCCACAGAATCCTTCTTGGGGACCCTTGGGAGTAACTTGTTCTCCACCATGTCATAAAAGTAGCTAGATTATTTCTCTAGAAGTTTTTTCTTCCTAAGTGGAAAAAGAAAAAATATTTTGTTATACTGTATAACTTAAAATTTGGGAAATTTTGCATTGTATCATTTAGATTTTACAATGATTTTCAATCCTTTCCCTCCTTACAACAAAGTCACGTATTTTGTTTTCTCAATTTTCACTTTACTCTTCGATGGTCCCAACCACTGCTGAACATGGCTTTACTGCAATGGCTTGACACAGAACCACGGAACCAATGGTCATTGTGAGATTGCCTAACTGATAATATTAGGTCATTTGAAATTCCGAATCTTATTCCCAAAAGTCTGGGCATGGTTAGTTTTAAAAGCAAGCAATAGCATTATTAAATTAACATTAAGATTTGGAAATATTTTTTCCATGTATAAAATAAAACATATAACAAAAATAAGTGAATTACAATGCGTATGTACACTAATCTCTCTTTAGTAAATCAACAGTAAAAATTAAAGCAGGATGATAAGAAATAGCTGAAAGAAATGGTAGAGCATTTCATATAGTTTAATAATTAGACAGTGTAAAATGTTTATTACCAGGCTAAATGACATTCAAGAGTAGGTTTCCCATCAAGACTCTTTCAGAATGAACTGAGATCAAATTCATCTTATACTGATAAAGTATTTGACATAACTTTTAATTAACATTTAATGAATTTCTACAAACTATTGTGATATTCACTGCTTTGGAAATAAATAAAGCATTAGAAATAAATTATCAAAATTTCTGAGGGACTGGTTTCATAAATGATACAGTAGGTGTTTTATTTATTTGTCAATAGCCATGCATTGTTCTCATTGAAAGAATCGCTGTTAGGTCTATTGATAATTTTGAGAGATTCTTAAGAACATTTTTTTCTTTTACGACTAAAAGGGTACTTAGAATCTTTGATCTTTTCTAGGACAGTTTATTTAACTTGAAGGAACAGAAGAAAATGTGAAAGTATTACCAGAGTTCAGATGACCATAAAAATGCAATAAACTCTCAACAAAAGCAAAGAAAATTAACTAGAATACTTCTGGGTAATTTTTTAATTATTAAAAGTTAATATAATGTTTTTAGTAATTGCTCTAGATAACCAATTAATTTCTAGAAGATTAAGTTTCAGCTGGCACTTTTTAATTTTTATTGGCAAATAATATTTTTTATTTTACTGGCAAACACATAGCATCAGAATAGTGCCTATGCTTATTTCATCTAATCTTTATATCTTGCTGTATTTTAAAAACCTAAACCATTAACTTACCCGAGCTCACATCCATCTTTGCATTTACTGTTTCCTCTGCCCAGGATGTTCTTCCTCCAGAAATGATTCCTTCCCTCAATTCATTCAGGATCTGCTCAAATGTCACCTTACCAGAAACAATTCCCTTGCCCACATTAAATGAGATTATACCTGGCACCCCTCAGTCTTTCTATCCACTTGCCAGATTATATATTTTTGCATGCTCTTTCTGCCCCTCAAAGATGTAAGTTCTATATGAGCAAGGATTTAGTTTGTTCACTACTGTACCTCCAGCTCTTAAACAGTACTTGGTATATGTGGATGACAATTGTTAAATATCTGCTGAATGAATGAATCTTCCATCCAAGAATCTAGAGATGAAAAGGTGATTTATTTGCTTCTGAACTGGGAGTGTCAGGATCATTGAATTTCACTTTGTAAATAATCCTCATTGTCCTGCCTATTCATTTAAATATAAACTTTATAACACTTTTGACCAATTAGAGTCTTATACCTCAGTACTCAATACTTTAATTGGTTCTGGGAGATGCAATGAGTATTAAGCAAATTTTTCCCATAAGAAATAATGTAAATAAACTTAATGTGTTCCCAAACCAAAGACTATACACATTTTTAAGGCAATATGTAAAAAGATAGGGTTGCATATCATTACTTTACATGAGAAAAAAACTAAAAATGAATAAGTACTTAGATTCAATAAAATAAAATCTTCACTTAATACCTGTACTGAGAAGAATTCATGGCCTAATGGGATGGTGGGAGGAGAGTGGTGAGAAGGGGAGGCTACATGGAGCGTTGCTTGGAAGGAGAGGCCCCTACAATAGAACATTAGGCACTTGCACTTCAGGTGTTCTTTCTCTGTTCTGCCTTTTTTTCAACTGGCACCACAAGCTCTGACACACTCTTTGTCACCTTCACTAAAAACTTATCCAATGAGGACTGCTTCTGTCTTCTTTTCAGAATTCCTCAAAAGTGTGAAATTGTTTGGTCACTCAATAAATTCACATTTCTGCTTGTCAGATCTTTGTCCAGATGGTACTTCTCCACAAAGTGTTGAACTTCTGCCCATTTCATACACATTTCTTTTATCAAGGACCTGGGGACATCCTCCCTTATCTCCTCCTCACCTGAAGAAATCTCTTCAGCCACCTCTTGTTGCTGCCCCTTCTGTAGTTCCTGCAGCTCCTCAGTGCTGAGCTCCTCACAGTGTTCCTCCACCAGCTCCTCAACATCACCAGCATCGACCTCCAGACCTATGGATTGGCCCAAAGATACAATATCCTGTACAGGTACCCTCTGTACCTGCAGGCTTGGGTCAGCCTCCAACCCTTTGAAGTCTCTCTGAGTCACGGCTTCTGGCCACAAATTCTGACCTGATAATGCCTTCTCCTCTTTCGTGATATAGGTTCTACTCAGCATTTTTTCCCAAAAAACTCTGGTCTCATCACAGTTAAAAAACTTGGTGGTGAAAAAACCGTCAGCCTCTATGTAGTCTTGAAATTCATTGATGAACTCATCAGAAGCGTTTTATTAGCACTTGCTGCCTCATCATGCATCATGAAACTACATATGCCAGTCTCCTTTTTAAAATTATTATAAAACCAGCCATGGTTGGCCTTAGAAACTTCAACACTCTCATCACTCGGTTCTGATTTGTTTTTCAAAAAAATGGCATGCAACACTTTCTCTTTTTCACATATCATGGCTTCAGATAAACTGTTGCCCGCCAACTGCTTCTCATTTACCCAAATTAGTAACAGCTTTTAAACTTCCTCCAGTATTTAGGAACAGTTCTTTGTTATTGCTTTAACTCCTCTTGCAACATCAGCCTTTTTTATACACTGTTCTGGCATACCGTATTCCCTAGCAACATCAGTGATGTGAATACCACTCTCATATTTACCTATTATTTCTTTTTTGTTGTTCAATGGTGGTGCGAAGTAATTTTCTTTCCAGCTCTGCACTATCACTGCTCATTTTCTTAGGACTCATGATGAGAAACAAAAATACACGAAATGATCACAGAAGCTATGATAACACCACAATGGGATGTACACAGGACAAGAGCTACCACTTGACTAACAGGTAACACTTTGTTTTGACTGGAAAGGGTAGCAACTCCAACAAGTTCTAGCTTGCATGTTGAGTGCCAAACAAAAGATGAGAAATGCATCGAGTACCAAATTCAATGAGTTTCAAAGCAGTCAAGTACCAAGGTATGACTGTACTTCTTTTAATAGTTAAAACAAGCTTCCGCAATCTCAGAGACACTTTGACTCACAGATCCCCAACCTCTTTCTTTTATGGCTTCCTCATGCTTTCAAAAACAGAATCACAATGAAAAACAAAAACAAAAACAAAAAAATGAACAAAAAAGAAAATATGACCTCAGCCTGTAGGACATCTGTCTTTAAAGATTATCAGGGGAAGCGTATGTGGTTCAACTGATAGTGTCTGTCTACCATATGGAGGGTCCAAGGTTCGAGCCCCAGGACCTCCTGACCTGTGTGGTGAGCTGGCCCACACGCAGTGCTGCCACATACAAGGAGTGCTGTGCCACGCAGGGGCACCCCCGCATAGGGATGCCCCACGCACAAAGAGTACACCCCATAAGGAGAGCCACCCCGTGTGAAAAAAGTGCAGCCCATCCAGGAGTGGCACCGCACACATGGAGAGCTGATGCAGCAAGATGACGCAACAAAATGAGACGCAGTTTCCCTGTACCGCCCAATAATGCAAGCAGACACAGAAGAACACACAGCAAATGGACATAGAGAGCAGACAATGGGCAGGGGAAGGGGAGAGAAATAAATAAATCTTTTTAAAAAATTATCAGTTTCTTTGATATTCTGATCTTTATACCAGAAAGAAAGAAAAGCATGAAAAACATGTTGTATATGAGCTGTTTTTTTCTTATGTATTCTTTTCAAGGCAACCATATGATTTGATTTCTGACAGTTTTATTTTATGGCAGAAATAATTGGGCTTTTCTCAATTAACCTCATTCTCCCTAGCTGAGATGGAAAGAGTGAGGGTAGGCAGGAGAAGAAAATAAGACTTGAATTTGAGATTGGGAGAGTTTTTACCCTATCATACTTACTGCATCACTGCCCTTAGTACAGGGAATAGGTATAGGCCAGAAGGTCCTAACCCAAGAGGAATATTAGGCAAAGAAGGTGACAGGACTATGTCAAGTCTTTCACAAGTAGTGCCCACTTGGGGACTGTGAGGCTGTGAGTATCAAAAATACATCAAGTCTTTCTTCCAGTTAATGCTATCACTAAGAACACTTTCCTCAGGACTGATATCATTTGATCCTTCTCAATGTAACTAATGTTTGCCAGAAACTCCTAGAAGGGGTCAGAAGAGGTTTTTGTCCCTCCACATCTTAGATACCCAATTTGTTCGTACAAATGTAAAGTTCATAGATGTTGTCTATAAAAAAGGCAAAGTCCAAACTATGCTATCAATTGTTGTTACTTGTAAATCAAACGAAAACAAAAATTAATCACTTCAGACAGATTAAAAAGTATCCAAATTATTAAAATCCAGTTAGAAAACCAAAATCCATACCATTCAATTTTAATATATACTTTCAACCTAGAAGCTCTTTTCAATGTAACTGTTTACTTCCTCCAACTCCATCTCCACAGAACTCTGACCTTATATTTTGTCCCTGTGGCTCTCTGCAGAGGCCAGCTGGCAATTCAGAATAACTATTTACTCTGAATATTATGATTGGTAAATCTATAGAATCCCACAGAACCAATAAAGGGATGAGCTATTCAATGAAACAATTATTCATTGGCTACCTGCTATCTGTAAAGAACTGGATGCTTTAAGGGACATGATGGTAAATAAGAAGGCATCTTTATCCAAACAAGGCTTTGCAGTGTGGTAGGAGGAAAAAGGCAAGTGCATGTCTGACTGCAATAAATACTAGAATAAGATTAGATACATGCCATAAGAGTAGAAAAGCCAAAGGTTCTAAATGTTCAAAGGAAGATGATATTGCACATATCTGTAGGACCCAGGATGGAGACGAGTCATGAGGAATATATAGGAAGGATGAGTATTAGGGGTAGAAACAACTGAATGAGCAAAAGTAAGTAGTAAGAACAAACAGGTAGGCAGAGAAAGAGGTACAGTTTCTCAGATCACAGGGTATATGCAGTAAAGCAGTAGGGAAGGGATAAGATCTTGTAGATAAGATCTACAAGGTCATACTGGGAGGGACATGTAAGCTAGGATGCCACATTTGAACTCAAGAGGCAAAAGACAGTACAACGGTAGGAAGGGTCTGAACAAGATTATTTTGTTTATCCTCTACAAATTGTAATCTGGCAACAATGAGGAATGAGGCAGGATGAGGGATAGAGGAGGTAGGATGGCTATTAGGATACTGTTATGGTCCAGGCAAGAGGTAATAAGGCTCTGGAATAAGGTGATTATAGTCTGAATGGGAAGGAGCAATAAAACCAAGAGAGAGTAGAAGACTAGATGTGCAAAGATTGGCTGTAGGGGCACTAGAGAAGAGCATGTCAATGACAACACTAAGATATCGAGCTTAAGTGTCTAGGGGAGCATGAAGGACCTGCCTAAGGATGTTATGGAAGTTATGTCATTCACTTCTCACTATGAAAGTGAATAATACTGGCAACTCTTTCATTTAATATATGAAGAAACTTTGGCTTAGAGAAGATGGACCACTCATACTACAGTAAACAATGGTGCTGGAGATCTGGATTGAAAACTGCTCAATTATATTATAACCTCTGGGAGGATGAAGAAACACTGAAAATAATAATAACAGAACAAAATTTTTCATTCCAAGATAGTTCCCATAGACACAAATTTACTTAGAATCAGAGTATCATATACATGCATTTTAATCTATTAATGTTATTTAATTTTCATCTTCTCTGGAACATATACTTAATTGGCAATGTTACAGTACAAATAAAATTTTGATACCATTTAGATATCAAAATAAATCAGAGAGAAATAAAACCAGATGGAGAAGTTAACCCATAATGGGAAATACAACAATGCTTTAGGCCAAGATCAGAGGATAATGTAGATTAAATTTAAAAGTTACATTGTATAACTTGGTGTTTACTACACAGATGAAGACAATGAAGTGAACCGCTCATTATTTGATTATTTCATATATTTTCTAGAATTTCCTGGTAATATGGCATATTTACAGAGATACATACTTATTTTAAAACCTAAGGAAAGAATCTTGATACCATTCAGCATGTCTTTCAGGTTACAGTTTCTATGAGGAAATGACAAAATCTGCCTTTATCATTTCAAATGTCTTCCAATAGTGTTTCACCAGGATTGTAAACTAATGAAATATCATATTTTGGCACATCACAAATTTTAACCTGAAACACATATATTTTACAATATTTTTTTATATTTCTAAATAAATACATATTTTAAATATATATTTATATATTTATAAATATAAAAAAAATATATTTTACACATTGTCCTTTCTAAACTGATTTTATAGAATATTAGACCCTCAAACAGATATTTATAAAGCTCTGCTTCTGACCTGTAGGAAATATCACTGAAATTAGATCAACTTTCTCTTATCATTTCCTGGCTTCAGTTTAAATTTGCTTCTTTTAATTGTATTTATTAGAAGTATTTATTACAATACAAGATTAAAAGGCTCTGTTGGTAATTAGCAACTTGGCTCTTCTACAGAAATCATCCTGTGGGCACAGGACACAACATGATAGAGAAAGAATGTAGATCTGGAAGGCAGACGATGTAGATGAGCCTACCTCTCTGAGCCTCCAATCTCCCTGCTAAATCTGCTTGGTACCTAGCAATGCACCTGTAACACTGCAGGCACTCCAAAAAGGGAGTGGCACTTACTCAAGGAGGCAAACAGTTAGACCGAATTAGAGACAAAGTGACTTCACATAAGAAGAGCAAGAGAATGAGAGAAGAGAGTTTGAGGGGACTGGGGGAGAGAAGAGAAAGAGACCATTCTTCATATATGGAAATTTCCTGGATGTTTACTGGAGATTAATATGTGCACTATTGGTTTTTTTGTAAATTTGTACACATTGGGACAGTTGGTTTTCATTCAAAAGGCCAACATTTACTTTTTTGTGGTCATATATTTCTTAGTTATTTCCTGCCACTTTTTTTCCCTTTCTAAGAAAAAATGTGCAGGAGGAAGAAAGGTGCATCTTTTCCTCCATGTGTGTTTCTCACTGACCTTAGTTTGTGGGCAAGGAAATGCTCTACTGATGTCTGCTGAGATTTTCAGAACCAGATACTATCGCCTGATCACCTTGTACTTCTACAGCAACCAGTAGAGCAGTAAAGACACATCAGAAATTCCTTGTAATTGACTAAATAAAAGGAGTCATTTTGAAAAGTGCACATGCTTCTCACAAGCAGATGGGCAAACACCTGGCTGATCCCTGTTCTAATATGATGAATGGCAGAGTGTTACAGATTAAGTAGGAAACTGACAATAGAACAAATGGAAAGCCCACTTCCGAAAATATTCCTTCTCAAAATACTCTTGAAGAAGCTGCTGGACAAGATTTGGGAAAATCTGGGAAAATCCATCAAGCCCTGAATTGGTTTTCTCTCTAAATTAATGCCCTGAAACTTACAAAACCAGGACAAACATTTGCTTGGTTTATCTATGAACCCAATGGGCTGCAGCCCTTTGGAGGATTTCTGGTATCACTTTCATGTCCATCCCCAATGATTCATTCAACACATTGCATATCTTTTTAATTATTATTTGATTTCCCATATAGAGCTACCTATAGGGAAAGAATGTACTGATCACATGGAATTTGTACTGATGTTCCCTATGAATTTTTATGGCAATTCAAAAGAAAAGCTTCTGTTTGTGATTTAATTTCTTATGTCATTTAATAAGGAACTAATGCTTAGAAAACTGTGCAATCACGCCTTGTGTGTGTGGTGTGTGATAATTAAAACAATAAGCTAGCTTTCTTGTAACTTAAAAAATACACATGCAGATAATATGTATAAATATATGCTATGTTTATAAACATAAATGTGTTAATACCTACATACATGCATGCATACATATATAAGACCTTATCTTTTGGATAAGTACAATGTCTTTTAAAATAAGGACTTTGCTTATCCTGGCAACTGAGCCCTCAGAGCCATTCCCATGACCGTAGGACCGACTACAGCCCTGCCCTAAGCAAAGTTTTGGGCACAATGCCTACTGTTTCCCAGAACTTCCTGACACTGACTTTAGCTGCCTCCTCAATCCTGCCTCTTTGATAATGGGCTGAGCCCACTGGAGCACACTATTGTCTGATACTGACCCAATGTGGCTCTGATTTTGATTCACACAGACTGATTACAAGCCCATCAGCCTAGATTTTCTCATCCTAAGTCCCTGCCAAGGAAAGAATACGATACTTTATGCTTTAATGAAATGTAGCCTGCATTCCTCTATAACTCTGTGTTATCTTCACCCTTAAATGCACACATGTATTTGGGCAAATTCTTTTTCCCCATAAATACTCTGGGCCTTAATTTCCTTATCTGTAATACAGGTTTAGAAAATTTACAGGATAACATTAGAAAGGATAGTTTATTACATAGGAAATGGGGAAACATTTAACTTCCTTTTACTTCCATAAAGAGAATACTTTCCTTCAGTCAGTTTCATATCTACCTAATACACTCTCCAAACTGCAGAAGAAACCACAAATTCACACTATCTTTCCAAGTCATCTGATAAATCTGATATGTCTTTGTTTAGCAGGTTAGCTTTGTCAGGCCAATAATCTGTGTCATTTTCACTGTTCAAATACAATTTTGCTGACATATGGGGCAGCTGACTACATTTTGGAGAGGTTAAATGAAATTATGAAAGCAGAAGCGTTGCTCTTCTGGCCTGTAATATGCCTGATGAATACAACTGATAGTGCTGTGCTTTGATACATGTGGTCCTTTATCCTAAGAAATCAGACATTTAAAAGTGTCTTTGTTATCATGTTGAACTTTCAGAAGTGCTATATTAGATAACCATGTATTGTGTTCTCTGTTTAAATTTCTGAGCATAAAAAATGGCTTCTCATGTAAAAAAATTTGCATAAGGTCTCATCTGGGACATCTATGCCAATTTGATAATATTCTCAGGTTTAATTTTTTTCTCTGTGTTTAGCCTTTGCAAAATGTTTTAAATATTGACATTTTCATGGCCTACTGAGTAAATATAACCTTTTAAGAAACCATAATTACATATTTACACAAAAGTCCTCTTATGGACTATCTGAAGAACTGTATGGATTTTTTAAAATTCCATAATTACAACTGTACATGCTTATAGTTCCTTAGGAACCATTACAGACTGACAAGTAAATAATGCACAAAGCCCCTGGTTGTACTGGCCAAAAATGATCACATAGACAAAATAACCAGATATCTAAATTACAGGTTTTTTAAATATTTATTATTAAATCCTACTGGTATTGGGATTCTTCTTTAAAGGACCATAGTATGTTCCAGGTGTTCCATAAACACCTGATATTGTATGCAAACAGTAATGGGCATTTTTCTGGACATAAT
The DNA here is from genome assembly GCF_030445035.2 of Dasypus novemcinctus. Taxonomy (NCBI): domain Eukaryota; kingdom Metazoa; phylum Chordata; class Mammalia; order Cingulata; family Dasypodidae; genus Dasypus; species Dasypus novemcinctus. The sequence goes on along the minus strand of NC_080683.1, from coordinate 101,917,473 downwards.
TTCCACTGCTTTCTTAGATTATGAAAGCAGCCCATTACATTCCTCTTGCCCCCAACCAAAAAATAAGATTAAAATACTATGCCTCTGCTAGGAGAAATAAAAAGATTAGAAATAAGATAAAAAATGAAGTGTAAATTGGCCTTCTGAGGTCAGAAAAGGAAAATTAAGAACCCCAATGTTTTAGTTTCTTAGGCTGCTTAAAATAAATACCATGAAATGGGAATTTATTTGCTCACAGTTCTGAGGCCAGGAAAATGTGCAAATCTAGACATTATGAAGGCAATAATTTCTTCCCAAAGACTGGCTGGTAGCAATCTCTTGTCACATGGCAAGCACATGGCGGCATCTGCTGGTCTCTCCCTTCTCTTCTGGGTTTTGATGATTTCAGCCTCTAGCCTCTGTGGCTTTCTGTCTCTTTGTTTGAATTTCCTTCTCTTATAAAGGACTCCAGTAGCAGGATGACTGAGGTGGGACATATCTTAACTGAAGGAGCCTCATCAAAAGGTCCTGGTTATAATGGGTTCACAACCACAGGAATGAATTAAATTTAAGAACATTTTTTTCTGGGGTAAATACATCTTCAAACCACCACAGAAAATGTGCCTTTATTTGGCCAGAAATCACCAAGTTATTAACATTGTCAATGTGATTTTAAAAAAAAACAAAACATATTCAATTAGAAGAGGGCACTGAGAAGACACCAGTCATTCCCAAACTTGAGTGGGCACAACCACCTGGGTGTTTGTTCCATCACAGACTCTTGGCCCTAACTCTAGAGGTTCTGATTCTCTACATCTGTGGTAGAGGATGGAATCTGTGCATTTAACAAGCACATCTGCTTATGCCCCTACAGATAGTCACCAGAACACCTGATGAGAAACAATGCATTCTTTCCAATCCATTAAGAATTTCTCCTTAAATGGTTTGTGCTGTGTTATCATTTGTAAGCCAGGCACCCTGAGGCAAGATTTTTTATTAGCATTTTTCAAAAAATATGGCTGAAGTTCTTATAGACTATAGAATATAGTGAAAATCTAGGGGGAAAAAAGAAATACTAATATGCCAATGGCTACTTCTAATAATTTTCAGGGTATAAATCATCATCTCAAATCCATGTTATTAAATACCATTCAATAAAACAGGAGTAAATGAAAATCAGGAAATCATGAATTTAGAACACGCATACAGTGAGACTGAGGGTTAAAACAAATAAAAGCTATTTTATAATTCTGGGACTGTGCTGCAGTTTAACAACATTTTATCATGCCTATAATGTTGGAATTATAGGATCACAAAGCTTTCAGGAAAAAGTAGAGGACTACTAGTTAATTCTCAAATATTAATCTTACATGTCTAGAAAAAAAGGAAGATTTTATTCTAAGTTTGAAAACATAGGAAGTCTAAAGAAATCAAGGATGTAGGCAATATTTTATCAGTTATTCCCAATTTGATGTCTTCATAGGTCATTTAAATAAAATCTTGAAATATATGGTGGGAGAATACAATGCACTTAATTATCAAACTTCAAAATGATAAAACCCTCAGACTTGCTAAAATGCATTTATATCCTGCAGGGTAGAAGTAATAAGGCCAAACTAACATTTTTCAAAACAGAGCCATAGTTTTAATAGTTTCATCATAAGTCTAAGCAATGCAATTAATTTTCTGGTATTTATGCAAGTTTTCTACTGTGAAGCCACATGAACTCAGACATCAACAGGCAATATTTATGAGTTGGTTGCACAAATAGCCTTGTCACTCAGGGACTGCCTCTTTCATGCAAAAACACCAGCGTATCAGTCTCATTTCCATTATCCTCAGACATTGCCCATGTAGCATATAAGGACAGATGAGAGAAAACTGTACTAACCAGGGCTGGTCTACGATAGTCCTGCCATAGGGACGGGAAGCAAATAAGGTGCCCCAACAAGTAAGGAGACACCAAACACAAAGAATTAGTGCTGGACAATATTATTTTTCACCCATCAGTTCTGGGTAAATGTGCCATATAAACTGCATATAATTTAATATAAAATACAATTTTAAGCTTTTACTATATAAATTGGTTTCCAGAATCAGCAGGAAATGTGATGTAGCCTAGTATTTTTTGTATGTGCCACCCACTTTTAAATATTAGGCTAAAAACATTCAAGAATATTGTTCAATAAGTTTGCTTCAGTCATATATATCGTGGGTAACAATATTTGCTCACAATATTTTAATTTATAAAAATTAGAGATGACATCCTACTAGGAGAACTCATAATGAAATAGGTTGAAAACCTGTGGCAATGAAGTGATTAATTAGGATAGCAGACATTGCAGATTTTACCCTAAGATATTATATTTGCTTGTGTAAAGGGAAACATTTATAAAATTGCCTTGTATTTTAATACTTGCCAAGCTCATCTCTACCCAACTGACTTTAATATGAGGCAAGAAAGATTTTCTGGACAACGCAGAAGTGTGAATGCTTCTCCAAAAACAGCAAAGAGAATATTTCTGTTTCAGTGATAGGTCTGGGGCCAGGATGAAAACAGAAATAGCCACTGGGGTCCTCGCCCAGCAAGCAAAGGTCCAGAAGACCAAAGCTACCTTGCAGCACCCTTCCAGGAAAGGCCTGAAGATCTAATTACATGAATAACATTATGAGTCTATCCCAGAGAAGTTCACCCAAGTCTCACACCCTCTCCAGACTATGGAGCTTTAAACAGGTGCTTGGAACTTTATCTGTTTCTGATTAAGATCATGGGGCCTCAGGCAGGGCACTTAAGAACTCTAAGCCTCACTTTTCTCAGCTCTAAAATCCAGATATTGGTAAATACCTTGTCAGGTTGCTTTGAAGATAAAATATGATAATGTATGTAAAGCATTTGGCACAGTGCCTGGGATTTTAAAAAGTCATTAATCAAGTGTAGCAATTATTGTTAACTAATATTTAAAATTGTTAATATTTTAATATCCATAATAAGTTTGATGAATGGAAAATCTCCATTTCCAGCAAACAGTCAAGAAATTGCTGGGGTGAATTTCTTCCTCTACAGAAAAAAATAAGATAGACAACTTGGCATGCGGCATATGTTCTAAAATTGTATAAACTTCCAAAGGCAATAGAAAAGCAGATGAGAGCATTTTAAAAATTAAAATGCCTTTTGATTGCTCTGTGTTATGTCCTGTGTTGCAGAGAGACACTTTCAGAATCAGTATCTTTATAAATGATGAATTTTGTACAGCATAAACAGGCATGGAAATGTATATTTCAAATTTTGTTTTGAAAGCATTAATTCCCATATATGTTTGAAAATAAATCTCCCTCATGGTTCACCTTTTAACCCTTTACCTTGCTGTAAGAGTAAAATAAGAAACAAAAGCTTCTTAAAATTCCACCCCAAGTTCAACTGCAGACAAACATTAGAAATGAATTATTTTATGAGTCTGGTTTCTGTCTACTATTTATTATTCTTTCCATCATTACTCCAAGTGCTTGAGTGTCACTTGTATTAATATTTCTTTTTTTCTCCTGTTTGCAAAAACATAATGAAAAGGCTAGTGTTTCTAATATAGTCCTTTTTTTCTATGTTTATCTGATAATGCAATAACTAAGATTTCATTATCATATAATAAATGTTTGTGGAATGAAAGAATAGAGTGTCAGGTCTAATTCTCTACTTTCCTTTTTTTTAATATTAAATTTCCTACAGGGTTTCTCTTTTTTGTGGCTACTTCACCTGAGAAATGATGAACAATTCTAACTCGGATTTTTTTTTGCCCTGTACTTTGCCTGCAGGCTGAAGATACCATTGAATTTTCTATTGTACATTTGTGAATTATATATAAAAAGTGTATTGTTTTTACAGAACTTTGTCATATATCCATTCCTATTAAGCTAAAGGTGAAGAAACATTGCTAAACATCCACTGTCACAATAGAAGTCATTTATCCCCAAGGTAAAACTACAGTTATAGGAAACTGATTAAAAGAAAACATTTGCAATACACATTAAACACATAGTTTCGTGTTTATTATATTGTTCAGTGCATAGTATAAAATATGTGAGCTTTGTTTAATCACATCGCTTATTCAGGATATCTCAATGATGATACTCAATATCAATATCAATAAGGGTAGCAATTTAGAAAATGTCTGGAGAAAACCATTCTAAGGTCTATAAGATGGTGCACCTGTTTTTTAAACTTAATATATCATAACTGACCGTGATAGTACCACATCTACTCTACACACCCAAAACCCCTTTAGGGGTTTCCCATGACAATATGTGCATATAGTAAAGTCTGAGAAGGGAGGAAAAGAGTCACAAGTGAACTCTTGGAAAGAGGAGTTTCTACTAAAACAAAATGGGAATGTTCCACACTAGAAAGACTTAGAGCAATTAAGTAGTGAATGTTTGTTCTCCATAATGAGCATGTGCCCCATAGCCTATGATTATTCACTGTCTCAATTCAAAATGCATCAATAAAACCAACAACTGAATCATTACAGAGGCACTACTCTAAATATATTTTAATATTTTGTATAAGGTGTTGTATAAGAGTTAGATACATTTGCTTTCAAGCAGCTTCCCATCCAAGAAATAATTTAATGAAGATATTAGAAGGATATGGCTTCCACGTCCATATGCCCTAGCATCCTTCCACCAGCATCCTACCTAACAACTCAAAATGCACTTTCACCCCCAAAACCATCAGGTGCAGCTACCTCTTAGAGGGCTGCACACAGACTGCCAGGCTGCCTGGCCAGGTAGCTTATGCCCCATTTCTACCCTCAGCCTTTAAACAAATTCTAACAGGTAGGAGCATATACTCTAGCTTACCTGACCTCCAAACTGGGACAACTCTAAGGTGTGCCACACACTGTTCCCAGAGCTTTCCTGCTGTAGTAAGTTACCTGTGGGATTTTGCTTGCTATCAGTCTTAGCTTGCCAGGCTGCTATGACAAATACCATACAATGGGTTGGCTTCAACAGTAGGAATTTACTGGCTCATGGTTTCAAAGGCTGGGAGGCTTGCTTTGTGTCCGGGTCCTTGGCATTCTGGCATGGGCCTGCCATAATCCTGGGGGTTCCTTGGCTTGATCTATGCTCCATCACAAGGCCAAGTCCTCTCCCTTCCCTTCCGGGTTACAGCTACCCACCCTCATCTAACTCATTCCTGTGGCTTTCTCTTTATAAGGCTCTAATAATCCACATTAAGACCACCCTGCTTCAGTTGGCCACACCTTAACTGAAAATAATACCTTGAAAAGATCCTATTTAGAATGGGTTCACACCCATAGGGATGTGGATTATAAAAAAGAATAGGTCTAAATTGGGGTACATAATTCAATCTATCATACTACCTCACCTTTGTTTTTCCTCCTTCCATTCCCATCCAGTTTCTCAAACTGCATGGATTTATAATATATCACTTTTATAAGAAGCCAGTCTCAGGGTCTCCTTCTGGGGATAGTGAGTTATTATTGGCATTATTTTTATTAAAATTAAGCGTCACTGAAAATATATAAATACACAATACAAAGATGAGTGAAATAGTTTCCCAGGGATGAAGGAGTGTGAAATAGAAACTGATAGTATTAGAATCTGTAAAAGACTCACTAAGCGAGCACAGCAAATTAAAGGGACATCAGGTGGACAAAATCCTAAAAGGCCTTGAATGTTAAGAAAAATGGGCTGGTATCTTATTTGATGAATCATGGGAGATTATTAAAAGTTTTTGGGAGATTATTAAAAGTTTTAGGTGGGGGATGGCTCTGTCATGTGATTGAAAAATATTAGTTTGAATAATTTAGCAGAAACAGGGCTGCAGGGACAGATGCTGGACATAGTGTGTTCTGCCATGGCCCACTGGGTGGACTGGGGGAGAATGTAGACTACAATGTAGACCACTGTCCACGTGGTGCAGCAGTGCTCCAAAATGTATTCACCAGGTGTAATGAATGTGCCACGATGAAGGAAGAGGTTGTGGATGTGGGAGGAGTAGGGTGAGGGGGGTGTTGGGGGGGGAAATGGGGACCTCATATTTTTTGAATTTAACATTAAAAGAAAATAAAGAAGAAAAAAATTTTTAAGTACTAAAGCCTTTCTATTCTTTATATATTAGATGTAATATAAGTGGGACCTTTTGAAATTTGGCAGACACACTGTGATTTGCAGACCTTTATCACCAAAGGTAGAAATATAAATAAGAAATATTGCCAACAACCTAGAATTCTGTCTATTTTGAAATGTGGTTGCACTCTGAAAGTGATCACACACCCCTGGGCTCAGTCAAATTATCCCCAGGCCTTAAACAAAATATGCAGCGTGAAAACATCTGCATTTGAGAGCCAAATAGAAGCTGGCATTAGTCGGCAGATTCCTCATCTCTTCATCCTTAGTAACCCCCACTATTGGGTATGGCTATTCATTAATCCAAGCCTACGCTCTACCCTCCAGGACACGTTTCTGAAGCATCTCATCCTGGAGCTACAAGGCAATAGTAAAATGTTTCTAGGCATTGCTACATATACTTTCATAACAACAGTATCTTACTCTTTGAAGCATACTTCTAACTTCATCTAATAGTGCCCATCAATATGATGTCTTTGTAATAAAGAATATGTGCTATTTATTTCATGGCTACAGATGGTGCTCACTGCTCTAGGAGCTGGAATGTTGCTGCTTGATGACTTACAAAAAACCTCATGTGAAAGAACTGACAGTTATCTCTTTAGATCAGCATTTCTCACCTTGACTACATACTGAAATCACCTGGGGTACTTTAAAAAATTGACTCCCAGGGTTCATCCAGTCTTAGTCACCTACGCAATGGTAGTTTTTACAGTTTCCCAGGTAGATTCTAAAGTGCAGTCAGTATCAAGAACCTTCACTTTAGAATAAATTTGAATCTGAGAAACATCAATTCTAATATTGAAATTGAGACCTTGGACTAACAGTTAAAAATTGTTGTATAATTCTTGTCAGTTTATTATTTTCACAAATATCATTCCTATGAGACAAAACTGATAATGCACTTTAACCATTTTAAAGAAGAGGACACAACCACTAAAGGAGTTTATGTCATATATATTCAAGGTCATCCTATAATGACCAATAGACTCTGAAAGCTCATCTTCTACTTTCAGGCAGAGAATTCCATCCATCAGTGTACATGCCACTCAATTGCTGCATCACAACCTAACATCCTTCAGCTCCCTTTGCTGAATAGTACAGCTATTTGCATACATTAATTTTTTTTTATTTTCTCTGTTTGGCTGAAAGGTTTTAATATGAGCTAAGGAGATGGAGGTCATTGCTATTGTCAGATCTGATCCCTTTCCATCATCTTTCAACAAATTAGCAGTGCATACATTTAGCATTCCCATAAGTCAGCTTGTGATAAAACGCCTTCAAAAACTATTGAATATGTTTCCTCTTGTATGTGTTCAAAAGGTGGCTACACTTGTTTATCATGGAGGATACACATTGACTCAGGCTGATATGCAAAGAAAAGCAAGCATATTTGGGAATTACTAGCAGTTTAACCAAGGTATAGAACACTGAGGTAAAGAATCCATGCAAAGTCATCAATTTCTCCGTGCTCTTCCCCATCCTACTCAGTGCTAGACTTACTACCTCATAAGGCATATTTATCCCTGTATCCTCACCTCCAATACAATGCTTGGGACAGACTCAACACACCCTGGATGTCTGAGAAGGAAAGAATTAATAAATGAGACGGGCATTTGAGGGAAAGCCTCTAGAAAGGAGATTACTAGCAGTATTCTCCATTAGCAAGTTCACCAGGAATCCTGGGTTTGAGAACACTGCAGTAACAGAGAGTTCATGTGCAAATACATTTGCTGCTTATTTTTCCTCTGCAGAATTTAGAGCTCTCACATCCTGTACCATCCTAATTCTCCCGAATGCAGTTACTATAAAAATCCTCTTGTAATTCCTACTAACATGGCACCCAGTTAATCACAATTGAAATAACATCACCTAAAAGGCAAGACCTAGATCTCAAAGGATTAGAAGTCTGGGACCCAAAAGATGCCTACAAGCTAGACAAGACAAATTCAAGAAAAGCTCATGGGCTACAGATTTTGAATAAAAACAGCCCACAACTATGCATAACCCTCCCTTACTTGCCCCCATGTTCTGATAGGAATAGAGGTACTGGGCTCACTGTTTAAGCAAATAGACAAAAGCACTACCCTCATAGGACCAGGGAGAGGACATGACCCAGTCTTAGCTTAAGAAGACTTAACCAAGTAAGGAAACCATCCATCTGTGCCCATTTTCCAGCCTTTCTACCACATTGAAGTGTACACACACCTTAAAAATGACAGGTTTGAGAGGCTAATTTCAACTCAGCATATACACATTAAGTGCAGCTACGAGTTTAGGACATTAATAAGGCAAAAAAGATAGTTCCTGCCTTGTTGGAAAAAACAGACGCATAAAAAACACTCAAGCTTCCAAAAGCATAATTATAAAACTAGGCTGGGCAGAATTCAAAGGAAAGAAAGATTAGCATGAGAGAGACCTGGTAAAGCTTTCATAGAAAAAGAATGGAGAGTATTTGAAGAGACTAAAGAAAAAAGAAATAAAATGGTTTATATGTAATCTGAATAACAAAGCTAATTTTCATATTACTTCGTCAAACTGGCCTACTCAGAAACTTTTATAGTTGCTGGTACTGGCTTCTTCTGTATAACTATTAGAAGCAGTACATATATACAATAAAAATCAGAAAAATAAATATAAAATTTGCAATTCACTTGAGACAAATAATACAATATTTGATATAAAAGGAAAATAAATCATACAAAGCAAAATTTGTTAAGTCTCTACTTTGCATGTCACTTGTATTCTTTTTGATGACTGCATATCTACTTATGAAATGTTTGAAAGATATTTTATTTTTGTCAAAAGACTTTTAAGCTATTTGAATTCTATGCATTTTTTAAAACTATCACAGATGACTGGATTCTTTATATCATCGAATTGTTCTATGTCATGGAAGATATCACATATGATAGTATTTGTATACATACCTAATTCAGCTAGGTAGCAAACTCGCAGCAAAGGAAAATACGCACATACATTGATTATAAACCTATAATCAGAAGATTCTACTTCAATTTGTCTCAAAAACTTATTTTAAAGAGAAAGGTTAAAAATGACCCCTCAAAAACCCAAAAGATTTCTATTCAGTTGGTGTCTAAAGTTGTTTTTCAATTAACACCTAAAGGCAGATTTCTTTTCTGGTAATGTTTAATTCTTTTGTTTGATATTACCTCCGTCACTCAAACAAAGTAATGGAGTTCAGCTTCACTTGCTGAGATTTAGCCACAGGCCTGCATACAATAGCGGGTATCTCTTCAAATTATTCTAAATTGCAAATAATTCTTGACTAAGAGCCTATCTCTAACAACCAGGACTGTCTAAACATGGCAGCCATATGGCAGTGCAGAAAGAACACAAAGTGTACCTCGGGAAGTATCAGACTTGCACAGCAAGGTTAGGATCTCTAGATCGCTTAGCAAATTTCTAGTTCTAATATTTTATTATGCTAGCGTGTCATGAATAAACATGTCAGCTGTCCTGTGAAATCTAGATTGGCTGCTTCCTTCAGGAAAGGCCATTTATGAACACAGGTAACACACGTATATGACTGTGGTATGGAAAGGGCCCTGTTGCTCTCCTATCTACCTGTCCCAGTGTTACTCTAAGCCTAAATGGCCTAAGTGGCCTTGTTGTGGAATTTAAGAGAAGTTCAATTATTTGAGTATAGAGAGGCTAGGACTCAGGAATGATTTTGAGAAGGAAAAATGGTTTATTGACGGCCGGCCGGACTTGGGAGCTTTTAGTTTGAATCTTGAGCTCTGAACAAGATTTTTAAACGTTTTTTATACAGAGAGGAAAGGCTAAATGGTCTCTTTGTTTCAGTTCTCAATAGGCTTTAATTAGCATATATTTTTTTTACATTTTAGGTAAGCTTTTAGCAAGGACTTTAGACATTTTAGATAAGCTTTGGTTTTTGCATTTTTTTTAAATACTTAAAGTTTATAGCTTTTGCTTTGTTAAACATTTCTTGGGATTGGAGCCTGCTGTCACTGTTTCTAAGGGCAGGACTGCAGCTTCTTACTGTTCTACACTTACAAGTCAAACAACTTAGTTATTTCTGAAGAGACACAGAGCTTTTTACTCATAGCTCACATTATTTTCTCTCTTTTGTCAAAGTTTACTTGCTAAGCTTTGGCATAATTATTGTTGGAGCTATGAGGTGGATGGCTGTTTGTTGTCTTGACTGATTATTTATCAGTCTTTAGTACAGCATCCAGGACCGTTTTTAGAAGTTTAGAACTTTTTATTCTGGACAGCAGAATCTTGGGCAGGGGCCTCTTGCAGTTATTCTGCTGCCACTGGCACTCACGTGGATTTTCAGTCAGGTTTCAGATCTATCTATTACTTTTATTTTACTCTTAAAGAGTTTACACTTTTAATTTAAAAGGGGTGCTGAAGGGAGATGATCTCTTTTTTGTAACTGCTTCTTGCTGGCCATGGGCTGTAGTCATTGCTTAATAAGGTGTAAAACTTTTTAATTTATTCCAACTGGAGGAAGATGGATCTGGCATTTTGTACGAAGTTGGATGAAGTTTTCATATGGTTAATAAGATGTTTACTCTGAAAGAAACAAACTTAATTAAAATTTTGGAATACTTGTTTTTAAAAGAGGACACATTGGATTACAGAGGTAGACAAGGTTAGGTGCTTATAAAGATGGCATTTTTTAAAAGCTGGTGGGAACAGCATATATATATTTTTTTAAGTTATTTATCTTTAGAGAGAAATTGCAACAGACACTTAGCTTTGTTTGAAGACACATTTTAAGCTGTTTAATGATTGACACTCATTTGCTCTGTCAGATGCTCTTGGTGAACTGGTATTTTTTGGGCAACTGGCTTTACTCAGGATTAGAACACTAATTTGGAAATACTCTTAGTTTTTACCTGTGGGAGTGATCAGAACTACAGAATAAAGATTTTTACACCTTGGTTTTCATTGTACAATTTTTAGCAATTTTGACTTGTTTAATAGGTGACTCACTATCAGCAAGCAAGCTTTACTTTTGTTAACTGAGACTGGCTGAGACTGCTACTTTATTTTATAGACATGTTATTAACTGTTTAGAAAATGATTTTACTAGGAATTTAACATGTCTAATATACTTCTGCACTTGATTTAAAATAGAAAAGATAACATTACAATTATTAGGCATATATTTAGTACAGGATAAAAGTACAGCACTTAATATTAACTAATATATTACTTAATGCATAAGGATTCAGAGTTGCTATTATTAGTTTTGAGTTTCAGGTTTGTAATACTTTACATGTTATCTCTCTATGAGAGCAGGCTATAATGCTAATTGTGTTTAAGTTTTACTTACAGTCTCTTGGTATCATGGCTCCACTTAGCATGTTTTTTAACGCAGTGAGCAAGTTGCAGCATCTTTCTAGTATTCTAGAGATTTTCTAGTATTTTACTAGCTTGGTGCATAGTGCTCTCTGGCACCATGGAACAGTGCTAGTCTGGAGGCGATATTTATTGTACACTTGGCTGTACCGAGTCATTATTGGCTGCAGGAGCTTGAAACTGCAATATAGTTTCCATCGACTTCAGGAGCAGAACTAGAGACTGATATAGCACATATTTTTAATTGAGGGGTTAGTGACTAGCCTAGTCAATAACTCACATGGAGAGGCTACCTGTAATGTATACAAGGCCTGGTTCGAATGCACAAGAGTTTGACAATGTTAAAGTTTATTTTTTGTTTTATATATATATTTTAAACAACTTAACGCAATACATATATTAAATGACTATTTACTTACACAATTTTACTATGAAGATAACAGTAGGTACTTTACTTTAGTAATAGAGGAAAATATTATTTTTCATTGTTAGAATGAAAACAGAATATTTCTAATAGAATCAAGACAACTTTTTATTACTATTTACTTAAATGTGTATTTTGCAGTGGCTTTTAGACAGGTTTATTATCATGAAGTTATTTTTGCTATTAATACTAATTTAAGTTTCTTTAGTTAACAATGACTTTTACAACTAGAACTATTTAAACATTTTCAGTTTGGAAGATGTTTTACAAACTCTTTATAAGTGACTATAACTACATTGACTAGCCACTTTATGTTTAAATAAACTTACTAAATTATAATTACTAATGAAAGAAATTTACTTTTTATTTAAGAGAGCATATTTATAATCTTTTTTTTTTAGCTTAATTTTACTAATGTGAATTTACAATTTTCATTACTGTAAAGATTTTGTATATATAATGTTAATTTAGTTTATAAATTAACTATGGGAGATTACACTCAAGTTAAATAAAATTGAAACTATAATAGTTTATGCAAGGAATGTTCTCTTTTTCTCTTACAGGAAGCTAAAACTTTTTTTTTTTAAGTTATGAATATTATTAAATTAAAAGCATACTGACTACCAGGTTTTAAAATACATTACACAATTACTTAATTTTTTTAAAATCATAACTCAGGAAAGATTTCTATAGTTTTTATGGACTTTTCTTTACTTACTGAAAATTTGTTGATAGAGCTACTAATTACTTTTATTTCGTTGGAAAGTAATCTTCTGGAAGAAATTAAGGCTCACCAGATTGTGGAGAAGAAAATAATTTATTCTTAATCTTGCAAGAAGGGGTGCAGAGCCAGATATGGCTGGTGCTGCGAACAAAGAAAAATGACACAATTTATACTTTTAAGCTTAGCATGCGAGCTCTTCTTGTTTTTTTATAGATTGGATACTTCAGAAGTTACAGCTTATCTGAGATTTAACTTTCCCACGCAAAACTTTGATTTAACTACTTTTTTTATCACATTTTAACTATTTTAGTTTTTACCTGCTCCCCCCTTTGTCAAATAAGGAATAGAATTTAGTGCTGAAATGGCACCGACTTAGTTAGCTCTTTCTTGGGCATCTTTTCACTGCCCATAGGACTGGCCTAAACTGGTCACTTCCACTGCTGTCCAACCCGGGAGTGGGAGACTGAAGCAGCAGGCCGTGGGGTTACATCAACATTTTTTTTATGTGAAAATTAACTTAATCTTTGTTTTTGTTTTTGTTTTTGTTTTTTTTTAATTTATGGCTGACAAAGGTTGAAACTGGGAAATTACTAGGCAAACTGATTTTTAATTCCTTAGCATAGTAGATAGGTTTAATCTGCCACACCTAGTCTTGCCTTAAAAGCTCTTGCAAAGAGGAGGCCCTTTCTCAATTGTTTCTATAATCAGATTTTTATGACTTTTTCATCCTGCTTAGTTTAATTTGGGCTTTAAGAATATTTATAAATATAACTGCATATTTAATTTTTAACAATTTGAATAGACCTCTTTTAAGAATTTTTATTTGTTAATTTGATATTATCTTGATGTATGAAGACATACATTGAGCTTTTTTTTTTTTTTAAATGGGCAGACACAAAGAGTTAGACACAAACACAACTCATTGATATTACTTATAATTTGCATTATTTTATATACTGTTTAGCTTAATTAATTAGGGGCCTAGAAATGCATATTACTTATATAACTGCATATTTAACCTCAACAATTTGAGCAAATAGGCAGACATGAATAGTTTGACACAACATGACTTTAGTTACTTTAAACTTTTTAAAGACTTTTGAAACTCTTCTTAATTTGCACTATGACTATGCAGTTTACCACAAGAATTTTCTTTCTTACTTAATGGATTGTAATAACTAAAATGTTCTCAATGCCTTAGCACCATTTTGTTTTAGAACTTTAGATTTTATTTTGAAATTAGCAGAATTTTGGATAAGCAACAAGATTAATTTTATATATATTTACTGAGGCTATTTGAAGCCTCAGGGAGACAGACTGCTTTCTCTCATGAATTGCCACTCTTAGGAACACTGACTGTCAAGGCAGGAGACTTCTCCCTCTTTACCCCTCTTTTTGATTTTGGAGATAATAAAACTCCAGTGGCCATTTAACTTTATTCTATCAGGCAGCAATTTATTTAGTTTACACTTGAATTCATGAGAGAAAGGGTTACTAATACCAGGAAAGGAGACAGTGATGTCCCAGCTCTTCTCAATTATGAAATAACCATAGGCAAAGGCAAAGGGTGAGGTTAGGCTTGAAGTAACCATAAACAAAGGAAAGGTTAGTGTAGAATTTACACTTAAATAATAGTTTCAGGCTAAATTTACCTAGCTATAATCTCAGTTATTGTCTTTCCACTGTTTTATAATATAAATGCATTTATAAATGATTTTAACTCTTAGTTACAGTTTTTATTAATTTTTTTAAAAACCTATTAATTTTATAACACTTTTAAATACCTTTCATTCGACTTATAACATATTAAATGAACTTATTACCTTAATTTTTCTTTTAAAGTAAAAGAATAAATCTCTTGCAGTTAGTTTGAAATAAAAGGCTACTTTTCAGGATTTGATTTCTAGAACATAAATGTTCTTTTAAGAGGTAAGACTTTTCTTTAAACACTGAGGAAATGATGAGGTTAAAGCACAAGAAGCTATTGATAAGAGATTTTTTTTGTATATTGATCTTATTTAATTTTAATCATAAAAATTTTTTTTCTACAAACTTTTTACACTTTCAGTATTTATTCAGGTTCTGTCCCACACTCTACTCTTTCTAATAATCAATCATTTTATCTTAGGACAAAATTATCTTCTGTTTCTTTAACAATAAAAACCCACTCCATATATCCCACATACTAAGTTACCAGGCAAACTTCTTACAACATATAATTGCTATTAATACTAAACAAGTTTGTTAAAATAATGAACCTTTTTTCACTTTAAATACTTAGTAGCATGTAATACTAGAAACAGTTTTTTTGGAAGCAAGTTGGCAGGGGAGATTGGCTGCTGAATAAGTTTGTTATAAAATTGCTTTTTATTATTATTATTATCAATTCAGTTTTGTTAAATAATGACTTTCTGCAATTAGCCACTTAAATACCTTAAACAATGCTTTGTAAAACTTTTATAATTATTTATACCCTTAAGACAAATTTTACCTTCACAGAACACATTCTCTTACTTAAGGTTACTACAATACTTTCTAAGAACCTGAGCAGAATGCAAACGTATTTTGGCTTTGACACCCTAAGGAGGGAACTTTACTGCATTTATTCTGATTCTGCTTTTCACCTCCTTCACTTCCCCCCCTTCCAGGCAGTCGGGTGCACAACAAACAGGAATGCGGCTTATGAATAGAAGGGTGGACTCACTGGAAAGGGGCAAGCTGCTCTCCCCTTTCCAGCTTTCAGCCAAAATGGGCAGACAGAACTTACTCAAATTTGGCAACTCTCCCAGGAACTCAGCCACCCTGACTGGGACATTCCCAACAGACTTGGGTGCTTGGCGCAGACACAGATGGCCTTCAAGCCCCGGCAAAGGGCCAGACCAGAGACAAGACAGCAGAGCATGCACAAACATCTAGACTTCCCAAACATCTAGACTCCTCAGCTTTTGCCCCAGAATCATTTCACTCCCTTGCCAATGGCAAGGGAGGGCTCCAGCTCAGTTGTAATTCTACTTTACATAAGGACACAACTCTGACACTAACATTGAGCTGACACAGACAGAAGCACAAAGGTCACTAATCTGACCCACAAGTTATATATTTATTTTCACCATGGCTGCCCCCACAGCTATTACAAACTTTAGAACACTTAACATTTGGTATAAAGCAAATTTATTCACAAATTAGCACCATAACAAAAGATTTCAGCTAGACTTTTTCACTGTTTAAACTTTACACCTAGACCAAGCTCTACTAGAAAAGCTGATCTATTTTCTTGTAACTAAGTTTTGTTTCTTTTAATCTAGACCAATTTCCAGGACATTAGGACTTGAACTTATAAATAGCTTTTCTTATTAAAATCGAGACTCCGCTCCTTTAGTGGATATAAGACTAGTACCAGATTTTAACATGCAGTTAGACAAACTCAAAACACCAGGGCTTTTTCCCGGTTTTCTTCTTTTTCCCAAGCTTAGAGAGAACGGCTTCCCCCCAGCCTTCTGGGGCTACTAGGGTTCTCTCGGGAGGTGATCAGCCTCCCCTTCTTAGCAGTTAAAGCTAGGGCCTTCCAGACTGTGCTCACCTGGGGAGTCTTACCTTCTTCCATGTTCGGAGTTCTTTTTCGTTCCCAGAATCTTTCTCTTCAGACCTTCCATTGCCCTCGATTTTTGTCGGGAAGATTCTGGTGGAGCCCACATCTTTTCTGGATTAAACTTAATCCAGGGGCGCCCAGATTTGGGGTTCACCCGAGTCCTCCCGGCTTCCTCGGGAATTTGGAAGGGGCAGCAAAATGCTACCGTCTCTGGCCTTCATTTGTAGTCCCTTCGTGGTCGCCAAATATGTTGTGGAATTTAAGAGAAGTTCAATTATTTGAGTATAGAGAGGCTAGGACTCAGGAATGATTTTGAGAAGGAAAAATGGTTTATTGACGGCCAGCCGGACTTGGGAGCTTTTAGTTTGAATCTTGAGCCCCGAACAAGATTTTTAAACGTCTTTTATACAGAGAGGAAAGGCCAAATGGTCTCTTTGTTTCAGTTCTCAATAGGCTTTAATTAGCATATATCTCTTCTACATTTTAGGTAAGCTTTTAGCAAGGACTCTAGACATTTTAGATAAGCCTTGGTTTTTGCATTTCCCCTAAATACTTAAAGTTTATAGCTCTTGCTTTGTTAAACATTTCCTGGGACTGGAGCCTGCTGTCACTGTCTCTAAGGGCAGGACTGCAGCCTCTTACTGTTCCACACCCACAAGTCAAACAACTTAGTTATCTCTGAAGAGACACAGAGCCTTCTACTCATAGCCCACATCAGCCTGACCTAGTTATTTCATCTGGTCAGAAAACAAGTATTTTTAGCTATCGAGGAACACCCGATGGGAGACAAGTGATAGAGATTTGGTCACAATCAGAGGCTAATGGGCACACTGGCAACAAATGCAAAGAGTGGAGGAGTCGAAAGCTACAAAAATGGGAGTTCAGTATCAGGTTGATGCCAGCAAAAAACAAATTATTAACAGAACTACTTCCTTTCTCATGATCCATGCTTTACCTAGACATTCCACTTCTCAATATGCCCTGTATCTCTGTTTCCTTCTGCCAGAATCACTCTCCTCCCGATTCTATCAGATTAACCCATCACCAAACTTCATGACTCAACATAAATGTCAGTTTCTTCAGAAAGCTGCTTTCAACCCTATGAGCTAAATTTGGTGACTCTACTATTTTATTTTGTTGGCAAATCATCCTGTAACTCCTCCCCTCACTTTAGCATTTAGTGTAATACAGTGAAACTGCTGATTTATGTAGTTCTAATCAGATCATAACTAGAAAAACAGATTACCAAATTAGTCTCAAAAAGGAGAGATATTTTGAGGATGGAAACCCAAATTTCGTATTCACATTTGTGGTCCTCATCCCGAGCACTGTGACTAACCAACAGGAAAGGAAGAAGTAGTTACCTGAATAAAGAAGTAAGCAAAAGACCTATCTTCAGGATCCACTAAACCAAGGCATGGATTGTGACACTGAGTAGACCAGACCTAGTTACTAGGATTAGGATACTGGAGTGGACAGAGGGGAGGTTCCTTTCTGAAGCCATAACATAAATTCCTAGCAAAATCTCCAGACACATAGACCTAAGTATTCACTAAACTACAGTCCCTAAGATGGCCTTCATTTCTGGACAAGAAGGATCCCCTAGCAAGTGGTAGAACTGGTGTTCTTAACCAGGGGCCCACGAGCTTGAATTGAAATTCAAATAAACATTATTCTTGTGGGGATGTTTTGGTGTGGGTATGATGCATTTATTAAATAATACACAACATAGTGTGGACTTGGTAAGGGTCCGTGGTTTTTGCCTGATGGGAAAAAGAGTCCGTGGAACAAAAAAGTTTAAGAACCCCTGTGGTAGAGCTAATACTCCAAAGCAGGGATCAAATCTAGAGGACTAATGAAGAAGAGAATTAATCAGTCGCCATTTCCAAAGACTTCCAGGTGCCACAATGGGGAAGTTTCTAAAAATTTCAAAAGGATATATTAACCCTATCATTTAAATAGAAAAATTCAACTTTTGTATAATGTCTCAAAATTAATAAATAAATTTAGTAAGATTGTATTGTCAGCATTATTTCACCAACTTGGAGCTAGGTGGCTACAGCTGTTGGTAGAGACGTACTCATAAAATCACAATGTAATTAACATTTACTCATGTACTATGGAAAATTTGCTCATTATGTGCTAACCTACACCTAGTAGCCAATAAAATAGAGCTTTCAACGCTCCTTCCTGAACTGTCCTGCATTTGTCATTCTGCAAAAATCACACATAGCTGCTGCCAAAAGTGCATGACTGACAAGGTTACACAGTAACTGATCCAAGGAAACTCAAGCCAAGGTCTTAATGATGATGGAGGAGCCCTTGACTATTGGCACAGTTAGTTTTACTGCTTTTCCTTTGGCTGATGAAAATGATTGAAATGTTCTGAAAAGCCTCAGCAACCTGGATGTTGAGGAATATTCAGCAGTTATTAAAGTGAAGTGGTTCCTCTGGCTTGTGGTTGCATAACTGCCTTCAGGAGATGGGAAGGACTCCCCAGAATGTCACATCTGGGAAACATGTTCAGACCATGTGCAGCCATATTGCTAATGATGGATGGGTGTCTTAAGGGAAAGTTATTGAGGTGTGAATTACCATCATAACTGAATTCTTCCCTGCTGTGTTAAGGGCAGAGGTCTACTTGGTTTTCAAAGAAGATGTATTATATAGCATAAATCAGGCCCACTCTATTCAGCCCTATTTGTCTATATTTAATTATTTAGAAAAACATACACCACACTCTGACATCTCACTATCACAACATTCACTATAGGATAGAGGTTGGTATCAGGCCAGTTTATTTTGGAGACCATCCAAAAGAATTTAATTTAGAATATCTAAAGTACCTTGTTATAAGATAATCTTGCCTACAAATTGGTCCCAAAGAGAGTTCTATGTTAAAGTTCCCAAAGATCTGGTCAAAAAAAAGCTTAAGCTGCTGCAACTTCTGTTTGTGTCCATAGACTGCTCTATTCTCAACCCTCAGATGAGGCAACTTTATTGGTGAAAGTGCAAATGGATAGTTGTGCTAAGGTCCAAGAGTGTCTGAGTTTGAGGATTTTCACTGGATTTGCTAATGCTCTTAACACACACAAAGGAAAGAAGTTATGTTGACTTGCAACTTCAGCCAGTTGTGAAGTGGAAAGAACAGCAATAATTTTAATGGTCTCTAAGAAGTAATTCATTTTCCTTTTGCATAGGAAGTAACATCCTATCTAAAATATACCGTGAATAATTTTCCAACAGTGCTACTGGAAACTTTAATGAGTAACAAATAAGTCTTTAAAATACAAAGTAAAATTAATGAAGGGTTTTTTCCTAAAACATACAAATCACCAGGATGATGAAATGAAGTCTTACTGCATACCTTTAATTTCCTTTTGGTCTTTAAAGTCAGAGTACATTTTGGACATTCAATTAAAATCTTATAGGAAGCGGCTGTGGCTCAATCATTTGGGCCCCCATCTACCATATGGAAGGCCCTGGATTCATGTCCCGGAGCCTCCTGGTGAAGGCAGGCTCGCCCGCACACTGCGAAGAGCCACCCGGCCCGCAGGCACCACAGAGAGCCAACTCAGCAAGGTGACACAACAAAAAAGGGAGACAAGCAAATAAAAACACAGAAGAGCATGCAGCAAATGGACAGAGAGAGCAAGCAAGCTGCAAGGAGGGAGGGGAAATAAAATTAATAAATACAAAGAGCAGACGGGGGGGGGGGATAAAAAAATCTGTGTAATGCATTAACATTTTTCTAATTATCTGGCAAAGTCTACTAACGTGTATTTCATAACAGAACAAGGAGTACAAGCTTATTTTAGTTGTTTGACACACATTACTACTTTGTTCTTTAAGAATGATGAAACTTATTGTGGTGGTTTGGAACTATATGTGCACCAGAAAATCATGTTCTTAAAGCTACTCCATTCCTGTGGGTGTCGATCTTTGTAAATAGGACCTTCTAAATAGGCTACTTCAGTTAAGGTGTGGGTCAGGGAGGGCCTTAATCTTCTTAATGGAGTTCTTTATAAATGAAATGACTAAAGAGAGAAAGCAAGCCACAGAAGCAGGAAGCGGAAAGAAACGAAACTCAGAAGAGAAGGAAGAGACCAGCAGACTCCACCATGTGCCTTGCCAAGTGACAGAGAAGTCCAGTATTGCCAGCAGCTGGTCTTCAGGAATAGAGCCTCACCTTCATGATGACTTGATTTGGACATTTTCATGGACTCAAAGCCTATAAGCTAATAAATTCTATTGTTAAAGTCCATTTTATGGGATCCGCTTTGAGAAACTGAGCAAACTAAAATATTTATCAAAACAATTAATTGAAAATATGAAAAAATATCCAAGTTTGCCCTCATCTAACATCCAATGCAGTATAAATATGTGAGTTTTTGGCTCACAGTT
This sequence comes from Dasypus novemcinctus, assembly GCF_030445035.2. Classification (NCBI taxonomy): domain Eukaryota; kingdom Metazoa; phylum Chordata; class Mammalia; order Cingulata; family Dasypodidae; genus Dasypus; species Dasypus novemcinctus. Next base: position 101,896,854 of record NC_080683.1, on the reverse strand, counting down.
TTGCGAACTTAAAAATGCATCAGACTGAAAGGGAAAACTGCATATTTCTTTTTTTTCATATGTGTTCTATAATTTTTTGGCACAAGAGATATAATTCATATGTAAATTTTCATAGTTTTAAAAGTAAATATTTTTAGAACATCAAATAATCATATACAAAGAATACAGCATTTGCTTAAGTACTCTTTGGATAATAGCAGTAATTAAACACACACAAACATACATACTGAGACATGTACACATATACACAAAGCATTTATCAGTTACAGTTCCTGCCTTATTTATTGAATTCTACATATTATGCAGGAATTCTGGAAGAAAAAAATCATTAGAAATGATTATTTTCTATCCAAAATATTATGTCAAATGTAGCATCTAATTGAAAACATGGGAAAAAAATCACAAACCAATTTATTTTTAATTATGACCACTCTCAAGGAAAGTTTTTGAATGGTCCATTTATTTTTAATGGGATTATGCTTTGTATTTTTTTCTTGACATGCGAAACATTTTTTAGTAAATTTCTTAAAAGGCTTCAAATTTTCAAGAGTTACATTTTGAGAATAGGAACATCTGTCATGATCATTCCTATAGTCTATGTTATTAGCCTTCAGTAAATACAATGTGTTACTCACCTCAATTTTCTAAAGTGCTGAAAAAAAAAGGTTAACATCAAAAGTGAAAATAAATCCTTAAAGTAAGAAAAAAGATTGGCCTATTAAAGGGCACAATGAACTCCCTGAGAAATTAGGTGGAAAGGAACAAAACAAACAGGTATGTGCACATTTTTACTGTTTAGCTGGAACCCTATAGAAAGAACAATTGGAATGCATGTTCCCTCTAGACACGTTTAAGCATCTGGAGACTGTCTGCCATCAACACTTTCATACGCAGAAAAATTCTTTAAATTAAGTCTGGTTTAAAAGAGGAAGTTTCACATATAAGGAGTCTATAAAGCATTGCAACTCCATTTTTTTATTCTTAAATTACTACTAAAAATGTAACTATCATAAATTTTACAACTTGAGGAAATGATTTTAAAAAGACCTTTTTAATTGTTTTTCATTTTTCCAGTATCCAGGTTTTGAAGAATCCTTTTGGCTCTTACTTGTGTAAGGCTTGAGAATGTGCTCTGTGCTGCCAGAATCTCAAGCTGACCAAAAAGGACCTGTAGGTGCCCCCTGTGCCAGCACAGGGTGCCTGTGACTCTCATTTCCTGAACTGCTCTGCTCCCTGAACTTGATGCAGGACGGGATAAACCACACTGTAGATGGAGCAGAAAGCCATGCACGACTGGCAATTCTGCAGGCTAAATTGAGAGAAAGGGTCTTCGAGCACATTGCTAGCAGCATCCTTATATGAGCAAAGGAACAAAGAATGAATTCTCTAATCTAACAGTAGGTGGTAAATTGCCTTTTTCTGGCACATAGTGTGAAATCTCGCACTCTTTTTCAAACACACTTGATTTCACATGGACATGTAGTGCAATTACTCCTTTAAAAATGAATCCCACACCCCCACTCCCCTTGAGTAGAATGGTAATAAAAAACTCTGTTTTAACATAATGATCCCAACATGTGCTGTGTTTGCTTACTGTCTCCGCTGATAGACTGTTTTGCCTAAGGCACATTTATTTTGACTCTGTATGGGAAATGAAATAAATACATTAGTTATTTTTTCTCAAACGGCATGTCACAATGTGGCTTATTTCCCAAATATAAAATCAGAAACCTTCCTAGGAGTAGAAATCTGACATAATTCAAAAAAACTATTTCCCCCATTCAGAAAACAAAGCAGGGATTAATAAGATTGTAACTTTTAAATCAAAGACTTGCTTATTACTGTTTTGGTCAACAATGAAAGGGCAAGGATACTTTTTAAACTGCACAAGTTATTCCTCAGAATTTATGAGGGAATAAAAGTAGAAAAATATGAAGTCATAAAAAAGAGAGTTTATAAAATAGCAATCAAAACCATTTCAGTTAAAGGCTGACTTTAAGAGTTTGGTTTATATTTATCCATTTATTAAAGCACTGTATTTACCTTAATGCAGTTTACTTTATCTTAGAAACAAAGGGGAACATTAAAATCACTGTTAGAATTCATGAAACAAACTTTTGGCATTCGATTTTCTAAGATTATTTCATTAGGGACACTGCCATTCTTTTCTGAAAAATCCTGTTTCGTGTAGACTTTTCCTCTTATCATGTGCCAATGCTTCAAAGCCTTGACCTATTGACCAGGTAGTGTTGCATAAGCTTTATTTGACACTTTTCCTATTTCTCAAAGCAAAGTCAAGTTCCACCTATGAAATTTTCCTCAATCAGAGGCACTAATTCCACATACAAGGTCATCTTGGAAAGAATATGATGAAAGGCAGTTTTTCCAATTCCCTTTCCCCAGTGGAACAGAAATTAATAATATCTCATATTTCTTACAAGCAAGAAACAGTCCAACATTAAACCAAATAATGAAATGGAGAAAATTTTTCAGAAAGGAGAATGTGAAAGCCCAGTTGATCTTAATCTTTGAATCAATTCAACAAATAAATTTACTCAATCCATGTGCCAGAAACTGTTCTATCTAGATTGAAGATACTGTCATGAACAAAGCCTGAAAGAAATGAAGGAGATATCTGAGAGTAAGAGCATTTCAGGAAAAGCGAATAGCAGATGCAAAGGTCCTGAGGTAGTTGTAAGCTCGGGGTCTTCAAGGAATATCCAGGAAGCCATTTGGCGAGAGTGAAGATGGGATCACAAACAAGAGTAGATAAGGCTGAGAAAAAGAACAGATGATGGATAACCCTATAGGTTATAGTAAGGACTCTAGTTTTACTCTGAGTGAGAAGGGAAGCCATTTCGAGTTGCAGACAGACATGACTTCTGTTGTTGCTCACACATTCATTCTGACTGCTGTGTTAAGAACAGACTTTGTCACAGGGTAGAAATGGGGTAAACATTTAAGCGAAGGGTGATTAGACTTGGACCAAAGTGGTAACAGAAAAAGTGAGACATAGTAGGATTCTGACTATATTTTGAAGGTAAAGTTAACAGAATCTCCAGATAGACAATGTTGACTGGAAGAAAACGTTGCCAAGGATGATGCCCATATTTTTCATTTACCAACTAGAGGGGAGAATCCCACTAACCAAGATGGGGATGATGTGGGAGAAATAGATTCAAAAGAAAATAATATGACTTTATCTTTGACAGGTTAAGCCAACTTATCCATTTTAAAAGTCACATTCTCCGAGAACATTATAATGACACAATAAATTTCTAAGTGAAAAAATCAGGTATAAAATAGGCTGTGTAAATCAATTTTAAAAAGCCATGCATAGCTCTTTTTTTTTTAAGTGTAAGGTTATACTGCAATATGTTAACAGTAGCTATTTCTAGACGGTAAACAAAATATGGGGGATTTATTTTCAATGAACAAAAATTACTTTTATAACATGAATAAATGTAAAAATAATACCTCAGATCCATGTAATACTTTAATATTCCCATATTGTATTCAAATATGTCAATATGCATTCATTCATTTATCCAATTTACGTTAAGGTACATATTTTGTGGAGACAAAATTATAAGTCAAAGTCTACTATCTATATATAGATACTAAAGCTGTTGTAACTATGGAATATTGGTATTTTCTGAACCTAAATTTACTAAATGGTCTGAAAAAGATATTTTTTTATTATAGGATCCAAAAGAACATGGAAATGTAGTATAAATGCATATTAAAAATATGCTTTATGATGACATTAGAGCTAAACATTTGATCAGAGAAGACTTGAAATTCGAGTCCAATGATTATCACAATCAAAGCACAATGTGGCTATCCTACAAAAGTAGTTAAAGCTAAATATCCAGATGCTTGGATAACTTTTCCTAAAATTTGAAAATATAAATGTTGTAACATATGTACCACACTAATGAAGGATGTCATAATGTGGGAAAGTGTGGAAGGAGCAGGGAGTGGGGTATATGGGAGTCCCTTATATTTTTTATATAAAATTTATGTAATCTAAATTTCTTTAAAAGTAAAAAAAAAACCTGTTTAAATATATCTATATTTTATTGCCAAAGAGACTTTGAGAATGAGAGCTACAAAATATTTAAATATTGCACAACATGCAGGCATGACACTATTTTCAGCAAACATCACAAATATACTATAATATATACATATATAATTTGATATTTCAGAGCTGTACCTACAAGTGTATTATTTCAGGATAGATAAATACAATACATCAGAAAGTCCTGATGAGGCACTAATGATATTAGTGTCTTTAGAATGTCCCACCACAATGCAATCTTTGTTGCTAGGAAACCCAGTGAGAAGAAGAGAAAAACCGTTCCAACCATGTAAAGTTCTGATGGTAATCTTTAAGCAGAACAAATTCATTTCTGGTCTTCATACTCTGACTTTTGCAACCATGCTTTCTTCCATAAAGACATCTTAAAAGTACAACTTACAAAAATCTGTAACTACAAATATGTCAGGATATAGTCTGAGATCTTAAAATAATATCTTTACACACTTGTGGAGATAATGGCCATTCAGTCTCTTGAGAACACCACCTGGTATGCAAAATAATTAATTCATTTTTTATTCACTGATTTATAATAAAATAAGTCATTTATAGTATATAAAAAATATTTACTAAGCATCCATCATTTTCAAGTACTCTGATACGCTACTGGAGAGGCAAAAATCAAACACAGTCATTGCCTGCAGAGAATATAAAATCCAGTGGCAGACACAGTTATCACTCCAATAATAACAGGAGATTTGAAAACTTAATTTTCATAAATGCTACAAAAGAATTGCTTTAAAATTTTAAATGGTATAACTGACCTAATTGGGAGGACAGGGAAAGCAGTTTTGAGGAAGTGACACTTATTCTACAGTGATATCAAGGAGATGAAAGTGTCAGGTAGGTGAGAAAAAGAAGAGTAGGACAGGGAGCCCTCTGGCAGAGGGTAGCAAGAACACCAGAGGGCAGTGTGACCTGAAGAGACAGAAGGCGGAAAACTAGAGCAAGACAGGTAGGGGCCAAGGAAGTCAAGTCCTTGCAAATTATATTAAGGAGTCTTGCCTTTATGCTAAGAGCAATAAGGTAGCTTTGAAATGTTGCAGAAGAGAGAGAATGTGATTAGATCTGCATTTTCGAATGTTCTCTTTGGTTCCCCTGTAGAGAACAGAGAGGAGAGGATCCAGCCAGAGCACACGGGGAAGACAAGTTTAGGCTCTTTAGTGATCCAGGCCAAGAGATGCTAGTATTGGTACAGCAGGAGTGAAAAATGAATCAAGGCAATATACCTTCAGAAGGTAGAATCAACAGGTCCTGATACTGACTGCACATGGAGGGAGAGAAAAAGTCAGGAATGATTCCTGGGCTTTTGGCTACCAGTTCATTCCTTAACCTTTAATCCTCTTTATTTTCTGAGAGGTTTGCTTATTATATTAGTCAATGTTCTCCAGGGAAACAGAACCTACATGAGCTTTTTAAAAATTTTCTCACGTGACCATGGAAATGCATAAGTCCAAATTCCATAGGGCAGCTGCAAACCAGGAACTCCAATGAGGGCCCTCGATGAATTCACCAGGAGAAGCTGGATGTCTAAAGTAGAGATGGGAATTTTCTCTTACTTCTAAAATCACTTCTCCTTTTAAGGTCTTCAATTGAATGAGACATCTTTCATTGTTGAAGGAAATCTCAGTTGATTTTAGATGTAATCAGCCATAGATACCATCAACTCACTGATTATTTAAGTCCACAAATTGTCCTCATAGTACAATTAGCCCAGTGCTTGCCTGACCAAACAACGGGGCACTATTACCTGGCCAAGCTGACACATGAGCCTAAACATCACAGTTATTAATTACAACAGTAGAGTCTTTTACAAAGGGGCCAAGAGTGATTCCAGGGACACTATCTATGCTTCTACCTTAGGCAGAAATGTGGAATTATCTCAAATAAGGAAAAACGGAAGAGGGCCAGAGTTTATCTGTCTCTTTGCTTGCTGGTTGATTACTTTGGTTACTTTAGGAAATGAGGTGAATTCTGTCCATATTAAATGTGTCAGAGATGACTTGCTATCCTTCAAAGATTTGTGCTTGACATTCAATAATGTAGAGTTGTGAAAATGATCTACTCTACCAAGGACTAAATTTCCATTTGTATCAGTAAATAGGATTAGTAAGGTGTGGAACAACAGAAAAGTCTAAATTGAGATCAAATTATCTCACTCCTGGGGCCATGTGATTGGCTGTTGCTAATGGCGTATGAAAAATAAAGCTATGTGTCATTTCTGGGCCACAAAGCTGAAAAAGCTGTGGTTTTTCCTTCCAAGAGTAAAGACATGGGAAGGAGGGAGCCTCTTTTCCTAAACCACCACGCAGAAGGCTGTTTGCTGACCAGAAAGCCTAAATTAGGCTATTATATGAGTAATAAATTAAATTCCATCGTGTTACACCATTGGCAATTAAGTTCTGTTAGTTACAACAGCTAGCAAGATACTAACACATGGAGTTTGATGGGCCTTTGAGACATCCTCAGGAAGTTGTTAGGTAGACAATTAGATAAATGAATCTAGGGCTCAAGGGAGAACTCTGGGCTAAAGATTTTAATTTGAAAGTCATCTGGGTAATGGTGATAATTAAAACTGTTGAAATGGATGAGATTGCTTAAGAATAAATTGTGAGTTAGAAGGAAGAGAACTTTAGGTAGTTCAATAGCAGAGAAGACTTCACCTATTCAGACACAAGTAAAAACATCTTGTCTTCTTATAGGTGTAGAAGTATAGCAGTTAAACATTTACTAGTATCCTGAAGTACCACCTCTTCAAAGACAGTTAGCCTTCATACATTCCTATTTTTATTCAACACATATTTATTGAGCACCTGCTATAGGTCAGGCACAATTCTGAGGCACATAAATGCAACGTTTATCAGGTTCTAAGAAATATTGCTATGATAGCTTATAATAGAGCACACCTACCTGACCCACAGGTCAGAGAGGGTTTTCCAGAAGACCTTAATTAAGCTGAAGGCTGACGGCTTAGTAAGAGCTAAGCTCACTGGGGGTTGGGGGTTAGATAGTTCATCACTGGCCAAAGGATGCAAGGAAGGTCCTGCAATGGAAAGACGACTGGGATGTTTTAGGAGGTGAAAAAGTGGCAATGTGGTAATGGGGAGAGCTGGCAGAGAGAAGTCACAACATTAAGTAGGGATTGGATCAGTCAGGAATATACTCTATATTAAGTATTTTGGACTTTACCCTAAGTAATGAGACAATTTGATATTTAACATTTGTGATATTAAGTAGGCATTGAGAACCTGTTTAACAATCTACCCACATTTTATAACATTCTTTCCAAGGGAAAAATCCTTCCAGAGTGCCATACATTTTCTTATAAGCAATTGTTAACTCAAAGTCTTTATTATTTAAGTTTATCACACTGTAAACATTCATACAAATACTCTTTAGTCAGCAAAACACTGTCATTGTAGCACCAACACAACTTCAGAGCCCTCCTCACCTACCATGATTAACTCTGAAGCACTGATTCAAAAAATGTACATTCAGGGAGCAGACATGGCTCAAGTGGTTGAGCACCTGCTTCCCACATGGAAGGTCCTGGATTTGGCTCCCGGTGCCTCCTGGAAGAAAAAAAAAAGCAAAACAAAAAAAAAACTGCAGGGGAACCGACATGGCTCAGTGGTTACACGCTGGCTTCCCACATACAAGGTACTGGGTTAGTTCATTCTCAGCCCTGGTACCTCAAGAAAGAAAAAAAAAGTACATTCATTCAACAAACGTTTACTGAACCAGGCAATACAGATGAAAATAAGATCTGAACTCTACCTCTACAATTTAGAGGCAGAGAGAGAGAAAAATAATAGGAAGTCAGCAATTACAATTTCTGAGCACGCTGTAAGTACAGAGGGAGGATAGAGAAATCACAGACGGCTTCACAGTGGAGAAGATATTTGAGCAGAATCAAGAAGGCCAACAAAAAGTTTAACAGATGGTGAATGAGAGAGACACATTAAAGAAAGGGGAAAGCAAAGACACATGAGAAATAACATTTCATGACAAACATAAAGAACTAAACAATTCTAGAAAGGTCTTTTATGTCATACGAAAATCTTACATATTGACAACCTTTCTTACATTGGTGTTGGGGATTGAATCATGTACCCCAGAAGGACATGCTCAAGTTTTAATCCCATGGATTGGAACCCATTTGCAAATAGGATCTTTGAAGATGTTACTGTTACTTAAGGTGTGGACTCATTTGTGAATAGGATCTTATAAGATCCCATTTAGATGAGGACAAATTGAATCAGGGTGGGCCTTAATCCATATGACCAGATACCTCATAAGGAGAAATCCAGAAAGACACACATGACTCAGTAGGGAAAATAGAAGCCAAAACTGAAAAGAAGTCAGAAAACGAAGAAGCAGATGACCATGTGACAGAGGCAGCGATGTAAGCCAAGGAACCCCAAGGACTGCAGGAAGCCAGCAAGAGAACACTAGAGAACCCGGGGGAAGCATGGCCTGTCCAGACCTTCATTTTGGACTTCTGGCCTCCAAAACTGTGAGACAATAAATTTCTGTTGTTTAAACAAAATATTTGGTGTTTAAACAATACTCCCTTATTTATTTTGTTCTAGGTTTTCTTTCTAAAATGGTACTTAACTTCTAAAATGATATATACTTTACCTATTTATAATGTTTATTGTTTATTTCTCATCTTCCCCGATTACAATATAAGTTACATCAAGGAAGTAATTTTTGTCTGTTTTGTTTGAAGTAACTAAAATATAAAGCAGTGTCAGGTACATAGTAGGTATTCAATAAATATGTCAACAATAAACCTCATCCTTTGAGCAGTTGTTTTCAATTTTTTTTGAATTAGAAATACCCTATTAATTACAAATACTTGAGTACATATCCCAAACATGTAAATATGTTTATTTACATCTATATTCACTCACTACCAAATATCTGTTTATATAATAAAAGTCACACAAAACAGGCATTTCTTTTAAATAGAAATGAAAATAATTAGCAATAGAGTTTTTAACAATTGCTTTCCTCAGCCTCTCTCCATTGTAACATATGCATCTCAAAACATGGTGTTTCTGTCACCATATCCGCTGCCTTGGTGTTTCTGTCACCATATCCCCTGTCACCGCAAAGTCCATTGGCCAGAACCAACCACACAGTCTCCTCCTACCTGAAAGAGAGCCTCAGAAAAGGACCTACTGTTCCTCAGCTGTGATGCAAACCCACAGCGTGCAGAACATTCATCTAGGCCCATGGAATCAGCTCTCATTGTGGGACTGGAGGACAAAGGGATCTGATACACATGATGAAGCTCATGCTGCTTGCTACACTGAGAATAATGAAATCCTTGTCTCTGACCCAGGAGTCTCATGTCTTCTAAGATTAGTATCCATGAAACAGTAACAGGCTAACTTACTAGGTTATAAAGAAGATAATCACAAATTCCCTGTCTAACAGGATGTTATCATTCTCCTCCTTTAGAAAGTGGTAGAGAAATGGTTCCATAATGTCATCTTTCCTGGTGAGTTACTCATTTTATCTGTACTGGTCCTGGTTTTTGGTTACAGCTTCAGGAATGTATAGGTAAACATATTTGTAAATGTGAAAACATTTTTGAAGTTCCTTTGCAGCGGAATCAAAACTAACTAGTATTAAGTAACTTTATTACATAAGGGTTTACATTTTTAATTTTCATTTTATACTCAGAAAAATAGTGGTAGCTCTCAATAAAAGAGAAAGGGGCTGTTCAGGAACAATAAACAGAGAGAAAAATCGATTTGGCTTTTTTCCTGGGAGTTTGTTGGGAAAGAGTAAGAGATGGGGACAGCAGAAGAACTACGATTAAAATCATCAAGAAAGAAAAAAGAGTCACTCTAAAGGATGGAAGAATGTTTAAAGGATTTACTAAGTATAATTCAAGCATATCTATACAAGTGCTAAAATACATGCTTAATTAAAGAGGATTGGGGAAGCCTGCAAAGCAAGCTGAATTTTATTTTTTTAATAGTAGTCTATTACAAGGAGGAAAAAAGTGTTCCAAATAGCTGGCTTACAGTTGTAAGGCAAGGTCAAATAGTTAATGATTAAGAAAAGAAAATTTGACTTTTTCCCCTAAATTCAAATCTCTTGAATGCAATTGTTTTTAAAACCTAAAATCTTTAGCAATCTTCATCTTAAATTCAGAAGTTAGTGAAAACAATATTTATAGCCATTAGTTATACCTGCTTTTCAGATTAACTTCTGTTTTACAGGTACAAGAGAAAGCTTCCAAGATTAAAGACAAGATTGTCACCACACAGGGTTTGTATGAGCCACATTTCTTACAACAATTTCTTAAAAAAGAGAGCAAACTATATCTGCTGCTCTAAATAGAGAATAAAGAAAAGAGGGCCTGTAAGGGTTTTGGGTTTATAACATTATAAATCAATATAGAATATTACAATTTTCTCCTCATACTCTAATGCTTATCTGGCCTATCACATTTTTAGTCCAATACTAATCTCTGTAGACGATTAAATAAAGACTTTCCTTTACACACCAAAAAAAGAGGAATAGGAGATTTTATATCGTCTAGCAAAAAATATGCCGCTCCTATTGGTAATTTAAAACTTAGTTGAGGTAAAAGTCAGAAGCATTCTGCAACCATTTTGCCTTTTGTTCATTAAAAGAGCACTTTAGCCTAGTAGTTTTAACACAGCTGGTCATGCTCACACACACTTTTTGGATATTTCTAGAGAAAATATCCTTAATGATGTCTCCCTCACAAAATAGAACACATGCACATTGTTTGTGAGCTAGATCACTGTCTACTGTGATAACAATCCTTAACAAATTTGAATGCAGTCAATTTTGAAATCAAGCAGGGAAATGAGTTAATTTCCAATAAAGGAATATGAACTTCACATTTTTTTAAACTGTAACCTCTTGATGCAAAACCCATTAGTAAATTATACTTTAAAGTGTTTCCACAAAATGTTAAGAGGAAAAATTAAGACTCACTACTAATAATTCAATAATATCTGTCACTTAAACATGTTAAACATGCAGATATGGATCAGTCAGGGCTCTCTAGGGAAAAAGAACCAACAGAAGGAATCTGTAAATAGTATGAGACTTTATAAAATTGTCTCATGTGACCATGCAGATGCGTAAGTCCAAATTCCATAGGGTGGGCTGCAAACCAGGGACTTGATGAAGGTCCTCGATGAAGGTCCTCAATGAGGTCCCCAGGAGATGGCTGGCAGTCTGAAGTAGAAATGGGAATTCTCTCTCGGAATGCTGAAATCACTTCTCCTTTTAAAGGCTTCTACTGATTGGATGAGATTTTACTCATTGCTGATGGCAATTTCCTCAGATGACTGTAGATGCAGTCAGTCGTATGAGCAGTCAACTCACTGATGATTACAGTACATGAAATGCCTTTGTATTACAAGTAGCCCAATGCCTGTTTGACCAAACAACTGGGCACCGTTACCAGACTGAGTTGACACATTAGCCTAACCATCCTAAGAGTGTTCTTCAATTCCTTCTTAATTCAATGCTCTGGCCTAGGAAAGAGAGGCTGGGCCATCAAAATTGGAGTGAAGGAAGAAGGACCCTCTTCCAGTGCATTTTTCCCACCCAGGAATATCAGAGCCCAGGGCAGTAAGTTACCGTGTTCGTTACAGTGTCTACTGCAAGACTCTCCATAGAGCTACCATGGGAAAATTCATGTTTTCACTGTTTTAATCTTTCACTAAATTAATCCCCCATCATTGTACTCTATTTCAGAATACTATATTTGGTTTATTGATAAGAAAATAAAGAAAGAGATCATCTTGGTAAAGTTCCTTTACCTCTCTGCCTTCATAACCTCAACTTAAAACCAGAGAACTGGATAGAATGATCTTTCAAGTACATTAAGGACCAGACATATTAATTAGTAACTATAACAAGGAATCACTTTTCAGATAGTGTTGCCGTTAGCCTTTTGCCGCTCGGGTGTGAGGCAAAGCCTTCCTCCGGCCGCCCTCGTAAGTAGCGGGTTGTCGACGCACCTCGCCTGCGGTGCGCCGCCGGAGACTGCTGGCCGGGGCTGCTAGTCAGCGACGGGGGACCGCGCTACAAACTCACGCAAACCACTGGCTGGACAATGCAACGGATTTTATTAGCCGAGTCAGAGGAGCCAGGGTGTACAAGTTAATGCACAGCCTGCGAGCGAGTCCGGGGAGGGGGCGATGAGCAGGGATTATATAGGGCAAACGCGGAAGCATTACTTGATTGGTTGGGACTGTGGCATATCTATATAAGGTGGCTTTTATGATTACTAGTTAGGTTGGGAGGGGGGAGCATGAAGGCAGCTTGACGCAGACGTATTGGTTTCGGCCAGTAACTCAGTGCCCTGGAGGTCTATCCCTGAGCTTACTCAAGGGCATGTAGGGTCTAGAGTTTACTCATAGTCCCGTCTCCTCTAAGGAGAGTCTCATGGCTTGGACTTCAGCTGGGCCAGTTTTCCCTTCAAGATAGGTATTATTTTTAAAGGAAAGAGGATTTACTCATGTACCAAGTTACTGAATTTACTAATACCTACCCCATGAGTTATCATAAAGTTTGGGTTTGATAGATTTGGATGGGTCTGGACACAGGGGTGCCCTCCATACATGCCAATTCCCTTCATCTCCAGACCTTGTCCACAGTCATATATACAGAGGGTAGACTGCTGAATTAAATTATTTTTTTCAGGAGGTACCAGGGATCAAACCCAGGACCTTGTACATGGGAAGCAGTCACTCAACCACTGAGCTACATCTGCTACCCAGTGATATTTTAACTGACTGAGGGATGTTGCCCAGTCTAAGCTTGTTCTATACCCTGCATATTGCCAAGTACATTCCAGAGGAGTCGATGTGTGTTCAGCATATAAGTGGATGAAGGGATCCTTGGAACAAATTAGCTGTGACTGCCAGACCCCAAAGCGTTTAATGGACATATCCAGCCATCGTCCAGGTTACCAGCTCTGAGCCCCACACACCCGTTCCACTGTTTTTCTTGAGAGGAAACAAATTCACAGCATAAGACAAACATGTGCTGCTTCTAGAAATAAGGACAAATAAGAATTATAGGGTATACAGCAACAGACTCAGAGGGTGAATCTGTAGGTAGACCTGCTCTGCCTCAGAGATATTAGAAAGTTCCCCCAAAGCTTAAATACAATACATATGGAATTCCTTAGGCACCTACTGGTTATGTACTAATATTTTAAAACATAAGAAAATCTTTAAAATGTTTAGCAATTTATGCTATTTTTGCACTCAAACTTTATTTCCAGTAAAAATTCAAATAAGCCTCTGAAATTTTCAAAGTGTGGGACTGCTCTCCTGTGATATTTTGAAAACCCAATTCTACTGTCAAAATTTTTTAAGACTATGCTTTTTCTCTGCTTTTTCTGTACTTCCATCTTTTAACTTTAGATTTAATCTTTGCCTTTTAAAAGTAAGAAAGATCTTGGAAAATATTTTGAAATATTTCTGGTTTTTACTGTTAGTCATAACACCATCTCATAAAAAAGTGCTCAAAGGCACAAAGCCTTTTTAAAAAGTACATATAAGGGGTCAGCTGTGGCTCAGTCAGTTGGGCTCCCATCTACCATAGGGGAGGTCCTGGGTTCACATCCCGGGGCCTCCTTGTGAAGGCGGGCTCGCTCAGCACACCTCAGAGAACCACCGGCCCGCAAGTACCGACTCAGCAAGGTGATGCAACAAAAAAAGGACACAAGCAAAAACACAGAAGAGCACTCAGCGAATGGACACAGAGAGCAGACAGCACACAAAAAGCCATGGGGCAGCAGGGGAGGGGAAGTACATATAAGTTAGGAATTTCACATATTCCACATTCTCCTAAATCAGATTTCTTAAAGATATCTGATGTGCAAAGTAATAATACAGAATCTACTAGGTAACTTGATGCTTCTGATTGGCTGGCACTGACTTCAGTAAAAACATAAAACTAGCAAGCAGTTATATTTATTGTTTTTTCTCCAATTTGGTATATATGCAACCAAGAAATGTTCCAGATAAAACCTAAATTAAGCAATTGAATGAAAGTTATTCCAGAGCTGTTCTGGGGCAAAGTAGTAGAGCTCCTGTCATCAAGACACCGGGTGCATAAACCCATTCTAAGTCCATTTGTTCAACTTGCCTAATTTCTTGCCAAGATTATGAACACTTTTCAACACTAAACATCTAAGTAGTTCTGCTCAAAAGGACATTGTGGGGACTGTTCAATGGGTTATATTTTTATTCTTCAAATCTCTCTTGGCCATTCTGAAGATGAAAGAGGACAAATCACTCCTTTCCCTGTATCTTTGTCATGAATCTGTTACTGGTGCTGCCAAAAAAGGAGCTCTGCTGGGAAGTCATCCTCCATCAGCAATTTTCTCATTCTTTTCAGTGAATCACCCCTACCAAAACTGTATATTTCATTAGGTACTGAAATTCTCCTAAAACACTAAAAACAGTCATCTATTTTTTTTTTTTTTTAGGAGATACTGGAGATTGAACCCAAGACCTCACACATGGAAAGCTGGCACTCAACCACTGAGCTACATCTGCTCCCTAATGAAAGTTGATTTTTCCATTTGTTTCTTCATTTGTTTGTTTTTAGGAAGTACCAGGAATTGAACCTCGTACATGGGAAGCAGGTGCTCAACCACTTTATCTACCTCTGCTCCCTGTCAACTATTTTTAAATGTGGAAATTAATGTAATACAAAATAGTATCTATCAGCAAACCACAGCAATTCTTAATCAGTTTTAATCTAAATCTTCCAGAAAAGTGCTTTGACTGATTTGAGCTACCATTTTAATGATACTCCATCTCTTGAAATGAGATGCGCTGCTATTTAAAAGCATGTATCATCCCGAATGCTGCATAAGGGTTTTAATCATTGTTTTTAAAGCAAAGGAAATCTTTAAACACACACAGTGTGAGATTTTAACAGATTGCAAGATAAGGTGTTTTGACATATCCAGAATGACTGAATTTTACAGCTAGAAGTCAGTTTAAGTGACTTTCAAAGCAAAACTCAACTCATATGTGCCCATTTTAACCCATCACAAATGCTCTAATGATCCCCTGAATGGCCTCAGAGGAAAAAAAATTCCTTCCATTATCAACAATACAAGAGCGGTAAGCAACAGTTAGCAGATGTGCAGCTGCGTGACATAGCCTTCTCTCAGGATGTGGATATTATTACACTGGGAAGAGTTTTGCATTCAAATAGGTGTCAATATGCTAATATACTTTGAAACCTGATTATAAAATAAACTTTAACAATTAACTAGTGTCAAAAATCTCTTCTAAGTTAGAAGCACCTTTTGACTGTGATTCCAGATAAGAGAAGATTATTTCTTAAAAATTAATTTAGCCAAAAAGGCTAGAAATCTTTCAAAAAGCCTAACATGTACTACCCTGCTTTCTGAAACAGAGCACATTGAACCCAACCTTATCTTCTAGCTGAAAGACCTTGAATCAAACTCTTTACTTGCTGACAGGGTTATGGGGCAGTAACTTCTAAATTGTAAACTACTTTAAGTTCCTATAACTGCTATTTTTATAATAATGCCTTCAAAGGCAAGTAAGGTAAACAGGAGCTGATTTTACCCACAGAAAAGCAGAGTCCCCTAACCCCTGCATGTTTTTTAACCCTTTTATTTGCCAGACATTATCTTTGGTCTCTTTAGTTATTATTGGGTAATATAATTTTTAATGTCATCACTGTGCCAGCCCAAGATCTTGCTTTCACCTTGCCCCTTCTAACAGTCTGCTGTGGTTTACAATACAGGTAATCAAGTTCCTTTAAAGGAACTTCAACCTAAGAATATGTCGACTTTCAGTGAAAGCCTGTGCTTTCTCATATATTTGTAGGGTGCTTTTGCTTTGGAGCTGAACCCATCCTGAATACTCTAATGATCCCTTAAATGGTATCTGAGGGGGAAAAAAATCACTCAGTTCTAACAATAAGAGAATGCGAAGGAAGAGCTGGCGGATATGCAGGTTCCTAAGGATGTGTGGTACTACTAGATACTAAGATTATCTAAAAGGTCAAAGTGCTTCCTAAATTTAAAGATCATTTCATCCAGAAATGTGCATATTCTATTAGTAGCAGAGAATGTGATTGGTCAACGGTCATGCAGTCATTGCAAATCCAGAGATAAACTCCCTGTACCCTACCTCCTAGCTCGGTGTTTTTTAAATTCTGAAAGAAACAGTCTTTGCATTTTGCCTTCTTTTCCTATTTATATTTTCAAATTTCCTCATTCTAATGAGGTGCTTTTTCAAAATCTCCCTTATTTCTGACTTGGAAGGCTTTCCCTGGGTCTCTTTTCTCCTTGACTTTCTCTTCAGCTTTACCTCCTGTTTCTCCTTCCCCCTCACCTGCTGTGATCCCTGAAGTTGCACAGCTTGGTCCTTCTCCAGACACTCCAGGTACTTTTCTTCTTTTCTTCAATATCTTGTTTTTCTCTTCAAATCCCACGAGTGGGAATTCAGAAACACAGGTCTAGCTCTCTTCTCCCTTCCCACTCTTCAGCTAAGTCCCAGATCTATCTGGCTAAGCTCGACCTCTCTAACCAAATACCATGGCTGCCTGGGGACATTACCGCCACCTTTACTAATGTCACTGGAATGCAGAAGAATTCAAGACAAGTTACAAGTCATTCTCACTAACAGGTTTCCTCCCCCAACCTAACTTCCTCTCAGGAACAAAGCCATTTCCCTTCAGTTACCTGTCTGACACCTTTGACCTGGCACCCTCTGATATCAAGTCTTAACAATCACTTCTCTAAAAGATCCTGAGATCAGTTTTTTATCCAGTGTTCACTCTCTTATCAGCCCCACGTTTCCCTTTCTTCATGCACGAAGCAGAAACTATTATATCAGAAGAGGTACTATTATGTCAAAGTGTTTTATAAAGAATATGCAGGCTATTGATTTTATCCTCATCATTTTTGTGGTAGTTATTATCTTAGGCTCTCATTATCTTAAAACTAGATATTTTCTACAATAGTTTACTAGGTGGTTTCTCTAACTCTAGCCTTCTTCCACTTGAATCTGTCCTATACCTTCTACCTAATTTTCTGTACATATTGGTGTGAACATATTACTTATCACAAACAAAATTAAGTTCCTTTGCCACCATTCAAAATGCTTTATAAAAACATAAATAACACTTATTGAGTCCTTAACAGGTGACAGCAGCTCTCCCAAGCACTCTACATGCATTAATTATTCTAATTCTTCCAATGGTACTATGAGGTTAAATATTACTATCACCTCCATTTTACAGATTAAGAAAGTGAGGCACAGAGAGGTTGAGTAATTTGAGCAAGGTGGCAAACTGTGGAGTCAGGTTTTGAGAATCTGATTCCAGTGGCCAAGCTCCTAAAAACAACATTATAGTCTAAATTCAGTATCTTACCCAACTCTTAACTAAACACCACTACCATCATACTAATACTTCAATCTAAGCAGGAGGGTCATCATATCTAAGATTATCCCAGCTTCATGTCTGCATCTTTAACTCTCATGTTAATTCACCTAAATTTTATCTGCTCTTCAACCCTCAACTAAGACCTACCATATGAATGAAACTTCCCTAAGTTAGTCTAAGTGGAAAACTCCATATCATATTTTCTATTCCTATATCCCACAACACCAAGCATTGGTCTCACTAGTTAATAAGTATTTACCGACCAACCAATTTATCAACTCTAGAATTTATAACCCCAATGGCAAAACCCAAAGAACAACAAAGAGAAAACAAGGCCTTCACAAATACCCAAGGTTAGGAAGTAAGAAGAGAACATGGGACAAGGGAGATATCAAGTGAGTTGTCAGAGTTCTGGGAGTCATTTTATTCATAGCTATACATTGCAAAGAACTATGGCATCTGTGTAAATCATTTGCCTAAAAATGGTAAATTATCACACTAAAAGCAGTCAACAGGAGGAAAACGAATACACTACAAGAATATTTTTTAAATTTGTACAAAGTCTTGAAAGATTAACATATTAAGCAAGGCTTATTCAATTTCAGTGTTATATCCTCATTCTATAAAGAAAGATCATCAATATAAAAGAAGTATGTCTGATATTTTAAAAAAATGCAAACTCTTTGAACTCTCTGTATAATAACCAATTTCTGTTTTCCCTGATTCCCAACTAATTCAGTCCTTTCACTCTAATTAGCTTTAGGAACAATATCAAACATCTTATCACATTCTAAAATCAATGAGCCCACACCCACATCCAGATGTAGATACCCTTATAAGAAAACAAATATTTTTTAATTTGATGGCACCCTCTTCCTCCCACAGTCCCATGTCCCCAGCCTTCCATTCCCCACACACACTGGGGGTTCAAACTATAGGCCTATCTTTCAGCATAAAGAAAATAACTAGCTTTTGTTACATAACAGATTCCTTCCATTTACAAAGACTGCTAAATGAGAGAGCTGGGTTAGTGAGGTAATGCTATAGAGTCTATATCAAGATATACTCTGCAGCTGCAGGGTTTTGTGATTTCCAACTCTCTGATTATAATGTAAAGTCAAACGGCAGATCAAAAAATAAATTTTAGAGCCAGCATGCTCAAATCAAGGGGCAATGATTCCCTTTGCTCTTACCATTTCAGCAGCATCTTACATTCAACATTTGTACTATCAGCACCTGGCCTGATATCAGCTGCTCTCATCCTCCAAAGTAAAAATAAGATGCCTGAACTAAATTAAGTGAGAGACAATATAAAGGAGCCATGTTTCATTAAGACGTTATCACAATTTCTCAGTGATAAGAAAAAAAATGGTGATTATACAGATATTTAAATATCCATTAGTTACATAAATGCTTCACTTCTACCACATCTCTCTTTCAGGTCAGCATTCTTCATATTGTTATAAACTGTCAATTTATACAACCATCTATTGACATGTGATTGGCCAGCACGTAAAACTGTTCATTACAAACACAGCAGCAGTGGCCCAAAAGGCCAAATCCTAAGCAACAGTCGCTGGAGTAAAACACTGGCTGCTGTGTGTCTGAGACCAAATCATTGTGAAACATTGTTCCTTTCTCTATGGTTTGTGATATATTCATTCTAATTGCTCCTTGAGCACGGCCTAAAACTACTATTTTATTTGACCTGAATTATATTAAAGTGTCTTATGGAAGAAAAGATAAAAGTAAAGTTTTAATTTTTGTTAGGTAGCATCTTTCTATAGGCTTCACAAAATATGAAAATCATTCATGGGTACTGCTAAACAGCAAAAGGTTGGCAACAATATCACAATAAACTGCAAAACAAGTATCAAACTAAAACAAATTCAACTCTTATACAAGAGGCATAAATAAATATAATTCCAGTTAACCTGCAACACACACCCACGATCTACAAAATGGTCTGTGAGATTCTGGCCTGGCACAGTCATCTAGACACTGGTATGATTTAATCAGCTGTGAAGCATCTGGATGGTCAGTATGGGAAGGCTGGAGTGAGGACACTTGTTCCACCATGCAGCTGCCACAGAAATGATGCATCTACAAACATGTGCCTAGGGAACTGATCAAGACAACTTATGATACAGGGAGATCCTTTTAAAATTTCCAACAAAAACGAAAATTTATTTTCTGTTCTTCCTGTTTTCTTCTGCTGCTTCTCCTTTTCCATCTCTTCCATTTCCTTCTTCTCCTCCTTCTTTGTACCAAAACTTCATTTCCCACTGTGCCTGTAGAGAAATACTGAGCCCATTTTAACTACTTAAGCTGGAAAATAAGAAACTGTAATTAATTACTCAATTGCCAAATGTTCACTGACCATAGTATACTTTGCAGCAGTGACACCCTTTTTGTTCTTCTGCTTTCCCTAGTAGGGGGCACATAGGAAGTGTTTAATAAGATGCCTGGAGAGATTTTTTATTCTGCATACAGCACTGTTCTAGGCATGGTATGAATATAAAGACACACATGGCAAGTAGTCCAGGCTATAAAGGACTTAAGTGCTAGATCCCAGTTCTAAAACATTACCTTTAAAAAACATGGAATATTTTAGACTTCTTTATTTTTCCCCTTAAGAAAAGATGTTTTAAAGTATGAGTAATTATCTAAAATCTTATCAAACCATTCCTTCTATTTTTGCTATTTTGAAAAAGTACTATTGGCGCTGAACAAAAAAAATAAGGCGTGATGTTCGAAGCAATGAGTAAACTGCTTCGTTTAAATCTGTATTGTTAGTCATGCCTTCCAGCTTTCCACTGTGCGCTCATATTCTAGTCCAAGAGTTAATTTGGGGACTGGCACAGATTTCCACTTTTAAAAGCTAACTCACTGGTGTCCCTTTAATGTCTCTTTACTGGAAGTGCATCCTAAATAATTACCCTGCTGCTATGGGCATCTCTGAAGGCAGATCCAGAGCTTAACTTGCCATTGCATTGCTTTAATTGAGTGTCGTTCTCCTTCATTTCTACTTTTCTTTAAATTAGCAAGTAAGACCAGGACTCCAGATTCAGTTGAGACTGTATTCTCTAATTAGATGACTGGAAAACTTTAATTAATAAGATGACTCCAGCATGAAAACCAGGTCATATTGTTAAGCACTTATAACTTACAACTTCTAGGAAGCACCACCTTTTGCAAGTCAGCCAACTTTGTTGGTCCTCAACAATCCTTTAATTAGGCTAGACAGAAAGTAGCATCCACTAATGTATATCCTGGCTAAATTCCAGTGGGGGATAATTGCAATCTGGCCTACCTAAATTTGCACCAGTTTCAACTGAATACAGTAGTCTTCTCCCTTCCCTGTCTCTATTTCATTCTGAAATTGATGCTTTAGGAGAGGCATACAGATGGAATGCTCCTGCTTTCACCCTAATCACTACAGATTACCAGTTAACAAGAGCTGCTGAAAAACATCTCCAAGAACTAAGTACTAGGAGCTACAGAATGTAACCTAAGAAAACCCGCCTTCCTCCAGCACACCTGACTGAACCAACATCTATGAATACTACAATTTTTACTCCCCATCTTTCTCCCAACTTACAACCACTACACACACAATGCAGACACACACACTCAACTAGACCATCAGAGGCCCCAAGTACATCCTTGGGAAAACTGCATGTAATTATAAGTGAGAAAAACTTCAGTTGTATCTGGTTCTAAGTTTAGCCTTTTTTATTGCTGCTCCATCCTGTTCCATGTTAGAAAAAAAATGCATGAGATGTCATATTAATTGATCTGTATACAAGTATAAAGCTAGAAAACTATTGGCTAGCCTGGTTGTCATAGAGAAAGGCAATTTTAAAATGCAAAATTTAATTATAAAACCAACGAGCTAAAAGGACCTTCAAGAAGTCTTGTAATTTACTCCTTCCCTCCAGGTATGCAAATCAGAGCCCACCAAAAGACTGATGTACCAAAAAAAATCAAGTTGGATCTAGAGAAATAACATAGCAGATGGGATAATTTAAAAGATAAATCTCTGCTGTTTTACTATACTTCTTTGGCAGTAACTGGGCCTTCCAATGAATAATGATATAAAATATTAAAATGCATGTTGCATATCCTTGAGTTTAGAGGATCACCTAAGGAATATTAATAGCTTAAGTATTTTTAAATCAAAGTTCTTGAAAGGTAGTGATTATGATTTTTGAATCTTTCCAAAAGAGTAAGGAAAATTTTCCAGATTCTTTAGAGTCCTAAAAAAATGCTTATTTTAAAATCTACAATCATATATTCTTAACTCCTATCCAAATGTTTTATTGAATTTTAAAAATCAAAATTTGACCTAAAATCTCTCATATCCAGAAAAAAAAGTGTTTGTCTTTCAGTAAACAATTCCATATGTAACTTATAATTAATACGCATGTCTTGTCCCAAATCTTTCTTAATTAGGCCCATTCTATGAAGAAATACACACTTCACATTTCAATGGAAAAATCACATTTGGGAGGAGACAAAAATGTTAAATGCTTAATGAAAGTCTTTACTGGCACCAAAAGAAAGGTGGCATTCACTGAGTCTTAGATAAAATCCACCTGGCTCAAACTAAACTGAACAAAACAGCCAAGAATGCTAAAGGCTTGGTGAAACACATAACTAACCATAAAAGTAGCTTTCAAATACATCTAAAGCCAACGTTGCTCTTCCAGTTGGTATTCCCACAAACGCTTACTCAGCACCCTCTTCTCTAATGCATGTCTTTACCTACCTCCTTTTTCTTTTCATCCTGTTTTGCCCATGACTTCATTGCAGTGAACAAATACTTCTGTTTACTAATTTTTACAGGTTTGAAACAACAAACTCATCTAGAGGGCTTTCCGGCCATCTAGGTGATTAAGTCACGTCCTTGAAGATTCTACTTTCGTAGGTCAAGTGGATGGGGAAGACGGGGGTGAAGAGAGAGTAGAGGATGCTAGTGTTGACTTTTAAAGAGCTCCATGGTGGGCTGGGCATCCTGCTCAAGGCCACAGCAGCTGGCTCACAGTCAAGGACCACCTTTCCCTTAACTACCCCCTCCACTGTGCCCTGGACAACTCAAAACCTATTAGGAAGAAAATATGCTATTTCTAAGTGCTCTTTGTAACTCCTTGCTCTAGCTTAGTGCCTCTCAACAAGGTGCATTTCTACCAACGGGAGTCATTTGGCAATGTCTGGAGATGATATCAGTTGACATAACAGAAGGTGTGCTACTGGCATCTAATGCATAGAAACCAGAGATGCTGATGAACACGTTACAACGCACTGGAAAACTCCCCACAGTAAAGAACTGTGCAGTCTAAAATGTCAACAGTGCTGACATTGAGGACCAGGTTTTAGCTGAAATCTACCTGTCCCCTCCCAAAAGAACTCCATTCACATACACACTAAACCAACATTAAACATTTCCTTTCCTCTCAATTCATGCCCTCCACCAGCAGCCACCTCCAGATTGTCCCTAGCCACCCTTCTTTACCAGCCCCAATCCCCTGCTTAAACCAAGCACTCCCCAAAACTTTCTCTTCATTGTCTACAATCTTCCAATTGCTCTTGGTGTCTCTTCACTGCCCCTTATTTCCAATCATCTGTAGTAAAGCTAAAATGCACAATGATGTTTATTCTAACAGTTGGGCCTCACTGCCCCTCATCCTACTAAAAAACTAAAACATTGAGCTCCACTCCACCCAATTTCGTGAAAAACCAAGGATACCTGCATTCCCCAAGAGTTGCTCTTCCCCAAGATCTAAACTTCTGTATTAGTGGACTCTTAAACGACCTTATCTCCATCTTATCTTCTATTGTCTCATTTCTGCTGTTACTTATTCTCAAACCTTTGCATTGCCAACGAAGCAATCCATTTTTCCATCCCATTCTGACCACCCTAATTTCTCTCCCAAATATATTATTCTCACAGACACCTTGAGCTCTCTGAACCCTTAATTTTATTCAACCTCTGAACAAAGAAACTTCCATTTTCTGCTTTTTCTTCTCATGCTTAGAAAGTTGGATAATGATGAATAAGGAATTGGATCCTCTAAAAATGCATGCCACCTAATTTTACTAAGGCCTTTGACGCAATTTAGCAATCTCTGTACCATTGCTTTGCCCTGACATTCCCAAGAGGGCTTGTACCCCAAATCTCAGGCCCTCATTCTCAAAATTATGTTCTTATTCTACTGCAGAGAATTAGGTCATTCATCTTGGTAAATGACATATACTGAGACATGTATCCTATCTCATACTATTCAAACTCCTTCACAAGGTGCTCAAGTCCATCCATGAACTGCACTCCTGCCCATTCCCTGCTTCATCCCCACCTCTCGCCTGCTGGCCAGTCAACCTGACTATTCACTGGCCCACACGTAGGCTTTCTCATTCTCACTACTTTGCTCCTAACATTTCTTCTGGAAATCCTCTCTTCTCCAGTCTCTAGCTATAGAAATCCTACCACTCAAATCCTAGACATTCATAATTCTGTGATCAGTCTACAAGGAGTTAAATGCTCCTATTGCTCTATATCCTTAGTACTTTGTTCTTATTTCTCTTGCTTCTTATCATTCCTTAAATTGTAGGTATCTACACATATGATTTCATCTCCTCGACAGAGGCCCAGTGTTATTGTCCCAGTTATTACCACTATCCAACTCGTATTCCTGGCTTCCCACACCTTGCATTATACACATACAGATGTATACACATATGCACTTTTATATATGTATGTGCATAAATGCTTATAATATATAATAAAGTACATCAAATTTATATCATACATATATATTTTCATAAAATGTCTTCCAAGTTCAAAAGTAAGTGAATTTAATCTGTTGATAATCATAAATCTCTGAAAGGCTGGTGGTATAAAAAAGATTTTAGATCAAGGTTTTTTATCTAAGTTTTATAGATGGGATACAGAAGTTTTTGAATCCCCTCAAGTTGTTTGGACATCTTCCTGGTGAGAGAGTTCATAGCTTTTAACAGACTCTAAAAGTAGCCCATAATGCACAAAAACACTAAAAACTACTTCTGTAGAGGTATTTATATCCTGATCTAGTACAGCCTTTGGAATATTTAACTACCATTATGTCAAATGAACTAAATAAGGAGCTAGATAATATGAATTTAAAATTACATGAACTCATATTTTTAAAAATGAACCACATGAACCAGTTTATATCAACATTTATTTTTAATCAACATTGATCTTATCTACAGTAAATTTAATGGTGACTTTATTGCACATAAGGAACAAGAACTATAAATTATTTTAGCTACCATCCTATCAATTAAGTAGTATGTCTTAGTAAATAAATAAATAATAAGGATCAGGTAGCAATTTAAGCTAATCTTTCAATTACACAACCAGCAGACATTATATCAATTTACAATAGAAACAGTGCTTGACATGGCTTTCAGCTAGATCACATCCTAATTGCCAAAGGATAAAAAAACTAGATACACTTAATTTATTCAGTGCATGCCATGCTATTCATGTGAGGACATTTCATAAATCCTACCTGATAAAGTTGATTTAGTAATTATTTAATTTCCTCCCACTATCCATTCATTAATTCATTCATTTTCAAATGATCATAATTTTAACAGCATCTCAGATTAGGAACCAACCCAGGTGAATGGATTACTGCATCTTCTCCATCTCCCTGTAGCCCAAAGAAGCGTCCTATGCATACTGCCTACTCCATTCCTGCTACATCACAGAGACATTCAGAAGAGATGTCTTTGTAAGAGAAGATATTTTAATATTCCAGAATCACTTTTCAAAGAGCTTATTGTCCTCCTGTAAACTGAGATCACTGCCTTCTGCCAATGAGTTTTCCTAATATTTCTCATCTATGCATCAAGAGAATAACATTTTTATTCACATTAAGAAATATTAAATTTAAAATTTCATGCAACAAAACTAGTTTTCATGTGGTCTGCATTGAAAAGCTATGTAAAGCTAAAAAAAGTATTCATTGGAGTTTATTTTTTTTAATTAACAAGAAAAACTAAGATTTAGGTCGCCATGGTACTAAACAGAACCCTCAAGTCTTAAAGTAGGTGAGTAACAGAGCTATCATCACCACTTTATTCTTGTGAAAAGAAAGTGAAAACCCAGGCCTCCCTTAAGGATTAAATTTAAAAAGGCATATTATTAAATTTTGCCAAACATGATTATTACAGGATTTACATTTACTAAACGTAACAGAACTTATGCTATTTGCCTGGTTTGTAGGGCAGCTATTTTGCATATGTGCTGCTAAAGCAGCTATTCTGAATAAAAATAAATTTATTCTGGTACAGATGACAAAATAGTAACCTGGGAAACCATCATTCTATATCTCTAATTGCCCATTGATCTTCCCAGGAATGATTTATACAAATCCAGAAATATATATATATATATTCTTTTAAAATAAAAAATCCAGAAATAATATATATATATATTCTTTTAAAATAAGTCAATTCTATTGATGCATATTAGTAAAGTACACAATCCATTCAAAGTGTACAATCAATGGAATTTCCAAATATCAGAAATATATTTCTGAGATGATTCATTAATGGATGCACAGCCAACTTCCCAGAACTTCACTAGAATGGTCTTTTCAAAAATATATTATTCTTTTAAGTAGAGTAGTTTTACTTGCTTTTGAACTGTTAGACATTAGTAACTAGAAAGAAGCTTGAACACTACGCTAATAGAAGAGCAAAATATGTAAGTTTATAACTCCTACTGAATGCCCATAATTAAACTATCACCCTTAGATTGAATAAAATGGAACCACATCTAATGAAAGATGGACAAAAATGAAACTCCATTAATTCCCATTGATAAGGATAACAACTACATACTCCTATATATAACTCCAAGTATAGTCTCACTACCATCAAATTGGAGAGCAAACCTTCTTAAAAAAGAAAGGAGGAAAAAAGAGACTAGGGCTCTTTGTGTACTGCTGTGTATTGTCAAATCCACAACAGCTTCTAAAGCCTTCAAATAATGTAGCTCACTCACTACTCCCAATAACTAAATACATCCACAGACTCTAGGATTATCCCTACACTTCAGTATTGCAAGCAGATAGCACCTGGGTATAGCAGCTCATACAGGTAATCATTATTGCGATCTTATAGATTACGAATGAGTTCAGAATCACTGTGTCTGAAGGGATGAATTATAGTGCCCAGGATCAAACTGCTCCCCATCCCTGCAGATACCATAACAGAAAAGGCACCCAATGCCTAGACAGTAGGTACAGTCCTTGTCCAGGAGCCAATTCCATAGAAGCAGCATATCACCAGGCTGTGATTTCCCCTTCTCTCTGGAGCCTGCAGTCTGCCTCCCTTTTTGTTCCCCAGTGGCACCACAGACTGTACTTTCTAAAAATACAACTTGGGTGATCTGCCCCATGTAACTCTTATAGTTGGAATCCCATATAGATTAGCATCATATACATTCACTAGCACTGAACATTTCAGATATAGCATTGCCCCTTCCATCATTTGAGACACAGATGTCAGTAATGTGAAATACTGCCTTATTCTGTTGTATAATTACCACCACACAGATGCACAGAAAGCCTTCTGTTAACAGGAGAAGGGTATACCCATTGGGTCCTCCATTCCAAACTAAGACCCATTTGTTTTCAAAGAATTCAACATTGTTCTTCTTTTGTTCCAGTGTGTTACTGATTCAGAGAGTATGCATTGACTATAAAACAAAAGTCAGTACTAGCACTCCTCGCCAGGCACCCTGCATAGGCAGACCTTTAGGCCTAGGGTGGAAGAGTTTGATTCTAGTGTAGGATACAGACACTGTTCCTCATCCTCTGCTTGTAAAAGCAAGACAGAGTTGCAACATCTACTCTCCAGTTCATTGGATTTGCTCAAGACAACTAAAAAAAGGATGATGATGGACAATGCCCATCCCATACAACAGCATCTATAACTGCAAGCAAGACAGTTCCATCTAGCTGCCCCATGGTATCTAAGCCCCCTCTCAATCAGAAACAGAGTGGGCATCACCATCCCAAAATCCTCAAGACTGAGGAATGAACAAACATAAAGAGGGAATGCAACTATGGACTAAATAGACTTAATATTATTCCAGCAATGGGAGAACCTGTAACATTGATATAAAGGCAGTGGCCACCAGAGGTTCTAAGAGAAGGGAGAGGGAAGAATAAGTGGAACTGGGGGCATTTGGGGAACTCTGGAATTGTTCTGCCTGTCATTGCAATGACAGATACAAGCGATTATAGATTTTGTCAAAATCTATAAAATTGTGTGATGCAAACTGTTAAGTATAATGTAAACTATTAAAAAAAAAAAAAAGGATTCCACAGATGCCCTCCCCCAGGTGTTCTCTGAAGTTCCAAATATCTTTCAGAAGGTATTGCAACATGTCACCCTCTTTACAACATCAGAAATTGCTCTTGACTGGATTTCAGTGTTAAGGGTTGTAATTTTAGTGATTGAAACATGGTTTCAAGAAACTTAAACAAGTTAAAAAAAAAACCAGTGAAATATCTGAAAACCAGTCCCCTTCATTTATTTTATTAATCTGATAATAATATATCTCACTTTAAACATTTTTAGGTTAAGGCTTTCCATACTGGATTACCTTTAAATACTGTTTAGGTAACAATTTAATAATACTAACTTTTGGACTACATCAGTAGCCTGGAGTAATAATTCACTGAAAAGTCTTCCTGAAAATACTAATTCTGTAGAATATTAATAGGGGATATCAGAAAAAGAGGTTCCTTGGTTCACTGCAAACATTTTATAAATATTTGCTGAGTCAAATGGAGTTAAGTAGGGGTTTATTTAATGCAAGACTTCTTAGAGTTGCTAATATGTATAGAGACCACTGAGTGGAAGAGGGAAGGGATAAAGTACACAGTCTCCCTCCAATTCATTTAACCTTGCAACCCATGTTGAGTAGGGCATTTTTCAAGAGTAATATTGCATAGAACATAATTTTTTAAGTGCTGTCCTAAAGAAGGAGTTTGTTAACGTGTTTTTGAAATCTAAGTTGAATTCTTAATTGAAAAATTTAAGAGTTAGATATATCACATATAAGCATATCATTTTCTCTCTTTCAAACCATTTGTGTCAGATCTTAGTGTCAGAGCCTAAAGAAATTAGGGGTGGGTGAATTAAAAATAAATATTTCCATGAAGAAACTAGTTGTTGAATCTAGGGCCCTGCTGGCCAGATGATATGTAATGCACCCCTAAAACTATTTTTAGTCTCACAAGATGAGCAGGTCAGAAAGATTAAACTATTAATAACTAGAAAGATTTTCTAGATACCAGAAGTAATACAACAATAAAGACTCATATTTGTGAAGCTAAATGCATGCTACTTTTACATAAACATTGAGAACATCTCCTAAGCAACCTGTAGAGTAAATGGGTCAGGAATTATTTGCACAAATTTAGACTGAGGGGCCAGGCTAGTAGAAAAACACATGAAGCACCATTTACATACCAGCTTTACTGTCGTACAGAATGCTGGCTTTCAGATCCTTTGGCATCTCTATTCTTCGAGTCACAAATGCCATGAAGAGAAAAGACCTTCTACTTCCTGTCTTTAAACTTGTAACGAGAACTAAAGCTACAAGTCAGAAGTAAGCATGTTTGGTCCCTAAGAAAAGTTTTCTTTCATATCAGTAACAGGCTAAAAGGAGAAATGAACTAAGGATTCATTTGGGTTGGAGAATTTCACAAACAGGTGCCTGCACTCACACACCACCATTAAATGACGACCTATGTTCTAGACCATTAGGTCTCAAAATCTGGTCCCTGACCAGCAGCATCAGCAACACCTGGGAAACTGTTAGAGCTGCAAATTCCCTGGCCCCACCACAGACCAACGGAATCAGAGACTCTGGGGGTGGTACAGAGCCATCTGTATTTAACAAGGCCCACAGGTGATTCTGATGCACATGAAAGCTTGAGAATTCATCCCAGAAATTCAACACTATTTACTCTTTAAGTTATTTCCATCGACAATAATTTTAAATAATATTTTCCTCCATCAGTGGTCGGGATGCTTTGAGTATTTCAAATTTATTTAAAATGAAACAAAAGCATAAAACAGGCAAATATCATTACTCTGCAATAGCCATTCATCAGGGATCAGTTGCAAAAAGAACAGGAATTAGAAAACAAATGAAGGCATTTCTTCATCCCATAGAGTCTATTTTAAGTGTACATGTCAAAGTGTCCAAGCCCCTACAAAACAGGTGTCTGTTGGCCAGAAATACATAGCACATGTAACTTTTCCCCCCACTCTTAAATAATGTCAGAAAGCCTTATTACTCTAGGGTAGAAATACAAGTGTGTTTGGCAGCATTCTGGCACACCTGAAATCTACTGGTGACAGCAAAGGACACTAGATCTGCATGGGACAACCTCCTCTTTTATTCTCCAGTTGACATACAAGCAGCTAGTATAGTTGTGGGAACCCCAGGTCCATGTGGCCAGTCAGGTTTGGGACAGGAGCCTGGCATCAACCCTACTGCTTTAAGCTTCAGTGGCTGTATGAGTGAGCAAGAAATGTGAAGGTAGATGCTTTTTTTAAATAGTAAAACATACATGAAATACTGATATAGTTAATGTTATATGCAAGGGACACAGTGAGGCAAGGTGCCACAGGCTCAGAGACTCTACCATATACCTAGAGAGTGAATTAAGGAAGTTGCTAAAACTTTCAGAGTTTCTGTTTCCTCCTCTGTAGAAAAGAGATATCAATATTTATTACCTACCTTCTCCAGAATTATTGGGGAAGAATCACTGAAATAATACAGTTTGTATTTAGCCCAGAGATGGTGTCAAAAAAAAAAGACATTTCCGTTATTATTTAAGTATTTTAGAGAGCTAGATTTTAAAAGCATAAAAAATTATAAAAACACATGGAAAGAAAAAAGAATCTAATTTGCTTTCAAAGTAAACATGAATGTCAGTTTATTTGAAACGTTTCAAAAAGATTTTTTTTACAGAGATCAAAAGTAGCATGTGATTCATAGGTAATTCAAAAGGGTAAAAATTATTAGCATTAGAAGTTACCCTATTCCTTCTTCAGGTTGAAAATAAAGTGTCTATAGCTTTCACAAGATTAACTGTTAGGAATTTTAGTTGTAAAAGAAATAGCATTACTGTGCATAAATAGATTTGTTTTCTTAAAAATGTTTTCGTTAGTTAGAAAAAGTTAATAGTTGGTAATGTGTAATGGAGAAATTAACAAAATATTAATTCCATAATCTAACAACATTAAAAAGCACTCCATCAATGATCATACTATTATCTTTCATTTACAAATAAACTTTTGTGAGTACAAAAAAAAAAAGATTAACTGATAGACTATTCTTATACTTTAGACTCAGTGCCTGTTTTAGAGTTTAAGCAAAGGACAAGGAAAGCACTGTTTTTAAGAAGATGAAGCAAGTAATTCCCTTTTAATAATAAGAACTTTCATATCTGAACATACCTGAAATATTAAAAGAAGAAAACAGCAGGTTACAAATTTTAATTTTCACCCTAATCTGAAGACAGAAAACAAGATAATTCTATCTTGTTCCTTCATCATTTTAAAAAACCGTTTCATTTCTTGGGGTTGAGAGGAACAAATGCTTTATACATTTTATTTTCACACTATAGAAATTTTCTAGGTACTTGCTAGGTACTAGATACTTGCTTCTATAAATGTATGAGGGGATAAGGCAACACCAGATACAAAAGTCTTGAAAGTATATACATTTTACTATTTTAGAAAAAAATAAATCTACTTTCTATGAGGGAAAAGAACAAAAATTAGAACTGTGTTCCTTATCTACAGGTGAGAAAAAAACAAAAAACAAAATACAAATATCTCTCCCAGTTCTGAGTGTGTTTGATTTCTGATATTTGTCTTACAAGGCATGGGAATAAGGTAAATTCCATTATTAGTAATATTAATTTCAAAGCTGATTCTGGAAAAATTACACTGAGCTGCTTGAAATTCTACCAAACAACATAACTGAACTACATCCTTTGAAATATTAGGCATTAGTAGTATATAAAAAAACTTAATGCAATCGATGCCATATTTTAATATTTTTATTTCCAAAGAAAACATGCAAGTGTTGATATGTGCTTCTGTCTCATATTTTATCAAGTACACACATATACAAACATGAACAGACTAAGAAACAATTTCCTCTGATTTAACGAGTGCCATGCTTCCATTGTGAAATTCTTGCCTGGGAAAGTGGAGAATTTGATCTCAATGCAAAGTGGGATCAGAGGGAAAAGGAGGTGACAATGCCTATTCAACTTTCTGAGCCCACTTATGGGCCCCATGCCAGAGATGACTCTGGCATGCAGCAAAGGGGATGCTGCCCTCTAAGCCTTTATTTAAGAAAGCAGGAGAACTGTTCTACTTGGAAACATTTAGAACGAAAGAGGCTGCCACTTGGTTTGTGAAACAATGAAGAGAGCTGGACATTGGAAGAAAATTCTACATCTTTCTTGGCAATAAAGCAAGTCACGCTGAAGTACAATGAAAAAGTAAACTAAGTCTCTCACAGACCAGGAGCAGTTAGTGTCTGCTGCCAAGGTTTGCACTACAGATGCTAGAAAACGGAGGTCCTCGTACTATCTGTTAGGTTGTGGCAGTCAAGACTGAATCAGGGAATTCAGGAAATGCTAAAAGCATGGGGAAAGGGAAATATCTTTCTAACACAGAAATAAACTTGTAAACAGCAAATAACTTTTTTACTCCACAGAAGAAATCTTTCTGAAGTTTGGATTTACATGAGAAGTGTTGGAAGACTCTTCTCCCTATACTTTTGTCTTCTGGTTAAAGTTTTGAAAGGTGAAAAAAAAACACAAAAATCTTAATTAAAAGCAAAAAAAAAAAAAAAAGAATAAACTAGAAACAAAAGCATGAAAGCTGACTATGTTGGGGTGTAAAAGTATAAATCATTAAAAAAGAGAGTTATTTTACAACCTAGCAACATTTTAGCATATTTGTACATCACTTTTTTGAGGTATCATGTAGGCATTTTCAATCTTCTCCATGAGTTAGATAACAAACTCAAGATTTTACTATCTATGGCATTTGAAACTAAAATATAAAATTCTCTGAGTATAAGGGTTTATGTCACACAAAGTTCCACACTGTGAAACTTGTCAAATATACATTAGGAAAATCATAAGATTCTGCTTGCATGTTTCAGGCCACTTCATGTCAATACTTTATTTTTTTTTAAAGTAATCAAGTAGCACGTAATTAAGAACACTACAGAAAAATCTCGATTCACATCACTGATACACTTCATAATTATAATGTAATTATTTTGTTTATTCCACCATGGTCTTCTTTCCTAATAAAGTATACCACTGAAAATGCTTAGTAATTGTGCAGTAGATAGCAACTGATGATTCTTAAATAAGTTTCAAATGTGTGTCTTTACACAGCTGCACACACATGTGTACTAACCTAACTGTTGGTTGCACCTGTTCTGTGTTAGCAATATTTCATAGCACACATGGCAAGAAAGGCAATTTCAAGTGTTGATCTGTTGAATGTAAATCTATACTTTCTTTGACAGTTTATGGCACATAAGCTTTCGAAATTACTACCATGTACAAGTCTGATGTACAAAACTGTTGAAGATTTTACGTTGCCTGATTTGAAAACAAAGCTGTCGTTTCAACCTAAAATAAGTTCTATTCTTCCACACTATAACAGAATCATTTTTCACTGAAAATATCTGCGTAATTTTTTCAACATTTATATACAGTACCCTTTGATTCAACTAACCATTGGGGGAAAAACAGTCAAAACTCCTTCTCAAGCTGCTGAAAGTTGTGAATAACAAGTTAAATTGTTCTTGTCCTGTACCATTATAGCCACCACAGCAAATGCAATGATGATTTTTGTTACTATCTGAAATCTTCAGTTTCTGAGCAGTAAGACACCAGTGATAAAAGAAAAGAAAAAAAAAAGACAATTACCTTCTTGAGATTTGAGCTTAAACTCTGGATTCTACACATCCGTTTGCAGAGTTCACACATCACACCCCTTGTCTTAGCAAGCTACCTAAAATCTTAAATTGGCCTAACCACATAGCTCGCATATTTTAATGTATGATAGGCACATGCACTTTTCTCATAAAATTGAAGTTTTCTATAGAGTCTCTATGTAAGGATTTCTAATTTCTTGTTTTATATACTGACTTCCTGATATTTTAAAAACTACGTTTTATCTACACTTGTAAATTAAATGCACTTTTAACATAATTAAAAGCAAAGATGTAGAATTCTTGCAAGTATATTTCTCTGAAACATTTGTTTCTGACCTTTATTTGTTAAACTATCAAAGCACTGTGTCTGCTCTGATCATAACCTAATAAATGACATCCCCATCTACACAAAGAAAAGCTATCTCACCATCTCCTAAGATTAGTTGCAAGTTGACATAAATGCATTTTTAAAGTTTAATTAAAATTCAAATACGGTACTTTCAGAATTTGAGCTTAATGTTCCCAGAAATCTAAAAAAGTAATACACTAGATTAACTTTGGCTTCAATTATTTTAATACAGCTAAGATTTTTCTATACAGTTGCAAACAAACAAACAACAAACAAGAAAAAGGCCAAGCCCAATGTTACAATAACACACATTAAAGAGTGCAGAAGTAAACAAAACTGGGTGAACTATCATGTCAATCAGTAACATGAGACAGACTTAGTCTGAAAACCTGGCATATCTGTAAAACAACCCTTACAATCACTCAAAGATAAAAAAAACTTTTTAAAAATCTACCAAGAGGACAAGAAGGTATAAGCACCTACCTAATTTTTTTAGCATGGTGTTTTGCAAATAACATTATTTTTCTAAATTATAGACTATATTTCTAAAAAGCAGTAATTACCAGGAATCCCTGAGGTTCTTTAAGATGTGATCACCTCATCCTCTCAAACCAATTGGATTTTCTTCATCCTTTGTTTTTGTTCTGCATCTGCATTAACATGGCTGCTAATTATATTAGCCTGGTGGCATATAATGTCTGAGTGGGAAAAATCACATGATTCTTATGGAGTATAAGATACTCCTTAGGATTGAAATGTATACTTGCTTAGGGTGAGTGGTCCAGTGCTACAGCTACTTGTATTTTGATAGAGAACTGAGCTGAGAGTCAGAATTTGTTTCATGAGTGATGTAGCACCTCTTCAAAACTCCACTACATGCGTGCATAAACATGCACATTCACACACCCTCATGCACACGCATACAAAGAAACCTTTGCTTTATCTTGATGCTTTCCATATTTAATCTCCCCGTTCGCATATTAATATTTTTTCAAAAATTATTTACATTATTGAGGAGTTCGTATTCATCACACAAAACTTCATAAAGACATTTTCCATAATCAGTCCTACAAGGTAAAATTATTAAAAGTTAAATCACATTTTAAAAATTCTGCATGAATGCTCTTACCCACCCACTCATTTTCAGTTTTATGCTTTCACACAGTGAATTAGCAAATACATTGTTTTCTGAATCATATATGAAACTAAGAATGTTCTGAAATGTTTATGAAATATTGCATACTTTGCCTAATGAGTGGTTTAACAAAATAGACTCCCTCATTGCTCTGGATAACTCTATCATTAAAAGTGAAATTCCTCTATTGCAAAACTTAAATGAATCTGTGGTGCAGAAAAATAAACAGGTCACACATCATTGAGAAAATATAACATTTGAAAAATGATATTTATAGTTCCATCTTCTTTTTTCTTACCACCAAGTTCATCAGTAATTCACAGACCAAAATATACATCATTAGATAACTTTTCTGGAAAATAAAAGCATCTTGAAACAATATACAACAAAAAGGACTGCTTCAGCTAAATATTAAACCAAACAAATACTCATGGGTTTCATGACAACTGATAAACAATGAAGAACACTTAAGGAATTCTGCTGTCAGTTCCAATAGCAAATCCTTGCTCTTTTGAACACTTTACTGATTGGGCTTTCAGAAATCTTCATTTGTCTTGCAGTCCTTTCAGCCTTTTGAAGCAATTGTTCAAAAAGTGGGTGGCTATTCAGAATAATTTATACTTTCCAGGGAAAGCTATTTGATAGCAGGAGTAAGCAAGTGCCTCCTACCTCAAATTAACCACTTAGGATAGTATATTTTTCACCTCTAAACATTCTCCTCAGCCCCACCTTCCATCCCCCTTAGTCAATCTGAAATTCAGAGGCATGACGTTTTCCATTATGGGCTCCTTGCCTCTTTGCAACTGGTAAAACATTCTTCAAAAAGTACATATAATTTTCCCACCTACGGGATCAGACAACAGTATCTATTTCAGCACTATTACATGCATAATATAAGGTAGAATATTTTCCCCTGGAATTGTTTGTTGTAATCGCCACTTAAAGGTTACCGGCTTGGTCTATGGTAATGGTGCTGCTGAGTTCACCTAAGTATTTCTGTTCAGTCTGCATACTTTTAAAACTTAATGTGGATTCTAGATCATACTGCTGTAAGGACACCAGCTGCCCTACATAGCCGTCTGTCAGAGCATTATACTTCCAAGACAATAACATTCCCAGAAAAATAACCCAGGTCAACGAAGAATCAAAGGCACTGCAAAAATGAGTACATGAAGAAAAGTCAAACATTCCAGCTCCTCTGTTTTAACACCTGTATAGTAAAACGCATGTGACAATCTCGTTGTTAACGTTAATAGGAAAGCAAAGTCTAAAGGAAAAAGATCAACATCTTGCTATATGCTTAAAGAAATTAAAGACAACAAGTTTAACCCGCACTTGCCAAACTGTTCTGAGAGGGACAGAAATAGGTGGGGACTGAAAGGTTCGCCTCTCCTGCACCCCACAGTGTGTCTCCCTGAAATAATTTAAAATAAAGGCAATATATCTATCACCTTTTCTCTTTTTTTTCTTCCATTCTATTCCATAGCAGACCCTTTAGTACACTGCCCTGCCCACCATCGCCAAGCTACATTACAGAATACGAAGATCCAAGTGTCACTTACCAGTTGCATGCCACAGATGAAGATAAGCGTGCACCTGCCACTGCAATAACCCATGGTTTCCGAGACCCCTGCCACAGCCAGACTGTCCCACGTCGGCCACCGTCGAGCCCCCACTTTATCCAATCAGATCGCGGGGAAGGACAGGCAGACCTGCCGAGGGCTCGGGGGCTCCGGGCTGCCGCTGCCAGCGTCCTGGGAGGTGACAGGCATTAGGACCTGCTGGCGCGGCGGCGGCGGCGGGAGCTCCAGCCGCGCCCGCTGCACATACCTTCACTCGCGCGGTGCACACGCCGCGCCGCGGGCAGCGCCGCGCGCCCAGTCGCGCCCGGGGCCCGCAGGAGCCGCAGCGGCAGCCTCGCAGCGCCGCCGCGCCCTCGGGCATCTGGCCCCGAAGTGGCGCCCCCCGGCGCGGCCGCCGCGCGACGCGCGCTCGCCCCGCGCGTTCGGCTCCGGGGGCGGCAGAAGCGCGCGCGGGCCGCCGCCGCCTCCTCGCGCTGCCCCGCGGCTCCTGAGCGCCCCGCGGGCGGGGGCGGCCGGGCTCGGCGGTCCCGGGCGGCGGCGGCGGCTGCAGCGCGCGGGGAGGCCGGCTTCGCGCAGCGTCCTGGGCGCGGCGCCGCCCCTCCCCGCGCCCCGAGGTGCTAACCCTCCTCCTCCTCAGACAAATCCTTCAGCCTCCTCCCCGCCGCCCCCTCCTAGGCGTCAACTTCAGCGAGCCGGCCCGGGGCCGCGGCCGCGGGGGCTGCGGGCGGCGGGGTCTCGGCGGGAAGGGGCGCCCCGGGCCGAGGAGCCCGGGCAGCATGTCCGTGGCGGGCTCGGCTCTGCGGGTCCTGCTCCCGCCGCCGATCCCCGAGCACTCGGCGCGAGCGAGCCGCGTGTGTGTGCGTCTGTGTGTTGGGGAGAAGGGACGACGCAGAAGGTTAGAGAAGGGGGATGGGTGCGGAAAGAGGGGTACGGCGGAGGCCTCCCGCCCGGCCGAAAGCGCGGGCAGCAGCGAGGAGAGGCGCGAGGAACAGGCGCCGCGGCCGCCGACGCGCCCAGCTCGGAGCCAGCCTCGGCCCGGCCGCTAGGGCCGGAGAGTTACGGGGCAGACCCTGCGGGGAAAGGGCCTGGGCTGCTGTTGGAGTTGGGAGGAGGAGGAACCGGACGTTGTAGGGATACTGTGGGCTGCTTCAGGCCGTACGTTTTCGTTCACATCGTTAAAGGATCAGGGACAATTGTAGCATTTGATTGCCACAGCCTCGCGGACCGTCCGAGCTGGGTGCGGACTCTAGGAGGTGGATGCTGGAACCCGCCAGATGTGCCGCGGATGCTTTTACCTGCGGAGAGACTCGCTTAGGGGCCCGCTGCTGCCACCTGCGGGCGGAACTGAAGGGAGTAACGGGCTGGCCTAGGTGACGGTCCCGGGATCTTGGGCGTTCGCAACCCGGGTGACAAGTTTCTTTATGCCCCGGGAAGCTAGTGGAAAATTTCCTAACTTTCCCGGGAAATGAAGACGTGATGTTGTGATCCATAGGGGACCTGAGTCATTGGATTTAAGCGGGGATGTATCCCAGGACAATGACTGTGGCTAAGGAAGGAACCAGTATAGAAAGCTAAGTAGCAAGCATCTGCACACACCTCTGATACAAGATTTAGGTTGTTGAAATCGCATCATACAAAGAGCTTCCTGTAGCAAATAGGATTCGGTCCGACTGAGAAAATGCCTTTTGTATAGGGTAGAATTTTCCGGGAACCTCAAATAAGGATCCAAAATGATTGTCTCCTTTGAATAAATATGAATATTAGAATGACTAAATCTAAAGAAACTGAAAAGGGCATTGAGAATTTTCGGAAATGATTCATCAGCCCTAGAAACCAGTAATGAGACTTCATTTGTTAAATTCACCAAAAGCTGGTATTTTATTACTATAATAAGAGTTCTCCTTCCCTTCCAGTGTTTATTAAAATGAGATCAGAGTAGAGATAGTTGAGGACATGAGAATAACAGTATCTTTTAGTTGTTTTTCTTTGGTCTTTACACACGTTAGCTGCTGAGGATGCAGGTATTTTGCATTGACCAAGAAAAAGAAAGCTATAAGTTAATACTGAATATTGAAGACTCTCCTGTCATATTGTCAGAATAATCCTATTACCTTTTATTATTCATAACAGCAACAGTGCATTTATGTGGATCCATCTATAATCTTGCTGTGGTTTCCCTGCAGCCATCAACAAAGAGTAGTCTTTAGGCTATATAAGTAAAAGGGAAACATTCCACACTCTATAGCTGACTCGGTTCATAGTCCCTAGATACACTCACCTTTCAGTGGCTTTCTTTGCAAACACTTTGGAATATTTTAGGGATTCTCTAGCCACAGAAGGTGCTTGGCTGAAAAGTGAGATTACAATCCCAGGAACAACCCACATCCAATAATGGATGGGAGTTGCTGTATAATCCCCCCAGCTTCATCAGCACAGTGATGGGAAACCCTAAGCTATACTCTAGTCTAAACCATCAGGTTCCCCACCAGGATTGAGCCCCCGTCCCCATAGCAAACCCTCATTTATGTACCCCCAAAATAGAGTGCTTCCCTTTCCTCCCTCATTTCCCCACGCTTCTAACTGTGCTTCCTGGGATAACCTCCAAAATAAACCATTTCCCTCAAATCTTTGTGTCAGGGTCTGCTTATTGAGAATCCTAACCTAAGGTAAGCAGTCTCCAAAGGCTTTAATTCCAGATCTGACTTCCTTTACACAGTAGTCAACTCAGTAGAGTCTTTCAGAAACATTCTGAATATTGAGCATTTACTGTTTACAGCCACTGCCTTACCCATATAGCTGTATCATCTCATTCATTCCAGAAAAACTGTCCGCTTGTCCAATGCCCATTTTAAAAATACAGACACTAAGGTATAGAGAAACCAAGTTTTCTGATCACTGGCAAGCATGTTTTCGGTAGCAGAATGAGAATTTGAAGGCACAGCTGTGTGATACCAAAATTCCCTTTCCAAACCACTATACTGTACTCCCTTAGTGATAATTTACTGTACTTTCTGTTCATTCTTTTGGAATTCCACTTAAGAGTGATAACTT
Source organism: Dasypus novemcinctus (assembly GCF_030445035.2). NCBI lineage: Eukaryota > Metazoa > Chordata > Mammalia > Cingulata > Dasypodidae > Dasypus > Dasypus novemcinctus. The sequence continues at coordinate 101,857,125 of NC_080683.1, read as the reverse complement.
TAAAAATATACTTGGGGAGGGAAACAGATGTGGCACAAGTAATTGAGCGCCTGCCTACCACATGGGAGGTCCCGAGTTCAGTTTCCAGTGCCTCTTGGAGAAGACAAGCAAGACAGCAAGCTGGCACAGTGAGCTGACACAAGGAGATGCAAAGAGGAAACACAATGAAAGAGACAGCAGAGCAGGGAGGAGAGGTGGCTCAAGCAATTGAGTGTCTCTCTCCCCTATGGGAGGTCCCAGGTTTAGTTCCCTGTGACTCCTAAAAGAAGACAGACAGCGTACAGCAAATGGACACAGCACACAGCAAGCACAAACAACAAGGTGGGGGTGGTAAATAAAATCTGCAAAAATATATATGTGTATATATATATATCCTAGCGGTAAGGGTTAAATGATGCCTAAACTACTGAAACTGTTTCTTGGATTTCACTAACTCTTCTAATTTCTATTTTCATCAGAAGAATAATCATATTTTCTAATCTCTAAGTTCACATCACACCTTTTAGATACACTGTGCAGGCAATCGCTAATTTATGAAAGGTAAATAGGTATATCCTAGTTAGGGATGAATTTCCGTTCCTTAAGGTGGCTGTGCACTTCCTACTCCACTTACCAGTACCTCATCATGCCAGAGATCAGGAGAATCCTGACTCCCCTATAGACGAACGTGAAGAGATATCTCAAACTGGAACATCAGCTATCTCATTTCTCTCTCAGAACAACTCAAATGCAATAGATACACAGCCACCGAGTTGCAGTCTGCTCTACACTCAGACATTCCAGCTAGAGTAAAGGTTCAAGCCTGGCCCTGTAACACCAGTGAGCAAATTAAGTGTGTTTCTCCACTCATTGTAGCTTAAAAACAGAGACAACAATTAACTTTACAATCAAAACCTAAAACATTTAATTCACTGCATATTGTATGCAGATGTGTTGAAAGATGAGTCAGAGAGATGCAACATGAGAAGGATGCAAGCCACCATTGCTGGCTGTTCAGATGGAGGAAGCGGGTGTGAGCCAAGAAATGCACAGAGCCTTTAGGAGCCAGTAAAGGCAAGGAGACTCCCTTAGAGTCTTCAGAAGAAATGCTATCTTGCCCATATCTTGACTCTGGCCCAGTGAGATCAAATTTGTTTCAAGTGACTAAATTTATGGTAATTTGTAATAACAGCAGAACACAATACAGCAGTCTTCCAGTATTTCAATATTGTAAATTTCATAAGTATGTTGGGTAGCTATGTTTTGCCTTTGATATAACTATTTCCTTATGACAAATTTCTGGAAGGGAACTTGTGAGTCAGGGAAGGAGAAAATTATAAGGCTTTTGATAATCATTACCAAATTCCCTCTAAAGAAGTCTTAACAATTTATCCTGTAGGAAGTATGCTTGCCAATTTCACTATGCCTTTATCAATAATGGAAATTATCATTTGATAAAGATTTTCCATTTTAATTTGCATTTATTTTATACGATAAATATTCACTATTCAGTATACGTGCTAAAATGGACGTGATGCAGAAATATATCACATTGATTCTTACCTTTCTATGATGATTCCTCCTGAAAGTTCAAATCCTTTCTTAATAATATTATCCAAGGCAGTTTCTGTGATCTAGAACCTTAGAAATAAAAATATATTTATCTATTTGACCAAACTATTGATCTTCAGAGAAAACATTGAAAAGATATTGATAAGATGATGATTATATCACAGTAAGGACCTGTTATGACCAATGCCTGAGCAGTTGATATTTTATATTAACTATCATGCTTCTAAATTAAATTATTTCATTTTGTAATTTATGTAAACCTTATATCAAGTCAAGTGCCAGGATATACTGGGATCTTAGCATTTGGTGGTGTTTTGGCTTCCCATGCTGCTATGACAAATATCATGCAATGGGTTAACTTAAAAAATAGGAATTTTTTGGTTCACAGGGAGGCCAGAAATCTCTCTGATTTTGTTAGAATTTCCTCTCTTTTTAAGGCCCACCCTGATACACTTAGATCATACCTAATTAGGATATTCAAAGATCCTGTTCACACTTTAATAATATCTCCAAAGATCCTATTTACAGATGAGTTCACACCAACAGGAGCACAGATTTGGATGTGAACATGTCTTTTGTGGGGTTTATGATTCATTCCCCAATAGGTGAATATTTTTAACATTGCTTAATCATATTTAATATGGGCCTTTCTAAGGCATGTTAATTCAATTATTTTATAAATATAAAACCTTAAGTATATTATTGTTTTAGGTAAATTTTCACATAGAATGACTTGCAATTTTAGAAATGAAAACAATTGACAGAGTTTAAGAAAGTCACATTTTTTTGTCTTTTTATTTTCCTCTCATTTGTCCTGTTATTTTTTTAACATGGAAAATTGAGAAATAAGTAAGGATAAGCCTAGTGTTCTAGTGGCTACTGTTACATAACAAACGACCCCAAGAACAGTGGAATAAAACAATTTTATTATGCTCATGTATTCTGTGGATCAAGAACTTAGAGCACACCAGGGAAATTTTGTCTTTGCCCCACAATGTCTGGGGCCTCAGCTGGGAAGACTTCAAAGCTGTGGGTGGCTTTGTGCCTGGGGGGCAGGAATCATCTGGAGATTTGTCCATTCACCTGGTTGGCATCTGGACTGGAAGGACTTGATGACAAAGACTGCCAAGCAGAGCACCTACCTGCATGCTCTCCTGATCGCTTGGCTTCCCCACAGCATGACTGCTTCAGTGTGGTCAAACTTCTTAAATGGCAGCTGTAGGCTCCAAGCCCAGTATTTCAGCAGACAAGGTCAAAGCTGCACTCTATGACCCAGCTTCGAAAGTCACAGGACTTCACTTCCACCACATTCCATTAGTTACAAGGGAGTCACACACCACCCACTTGCACGAAGGAAGAACTAGAAGCCCACCTATAAATGGGAAGATTGTCAAAGAATATGGGGGCCATGTTTTAAAATTTCCCTTTAACCATCAAATCACACTTAAAAGGAACTTACTGTTTTTTGAATATTGAAGTAAGTAAAAAAATTAGGCTTTAATGCTCTTGTTATAATCAAAGTTTCCTTTATGCCAATAGCTCAGGGAAGCAGCCAATTGAATATAAAGGAAAGTGTTACTCTGAATTAATCAGAATAAACAAATTGATTAGTAATAATGTGACTCTGTGGGTTTTATATAAAATGGACAAGGCAAGTAGAGAGAACATCTTTTATCTATATATATTTTAACTTGTTCTTGAATATGTAAAACTTCACATACTCAAGAGCAATTTAAAATTTGGAATATGTTTCCTACAATTAGGTGATGAGGAATAGAGTATTTAAACTATTCAATAGAATAAAACTAAATGATTAGTTTTTAGTGAGGCAAAAGTAATATGTACTTTCCATTTTCTTTTCTATGTAATTAAGATTTATTACACAGCTTGAGAGAGTATTTCCACATAATGTAGTTACTGTACAATTTCTTTATTTGCTGTGCTTTTCCCAGTTTATCCTTCTATAACTCTAATAAATACCAATTTAATAGAATATTAGAAAGTGACAAAGAGAAATGTTAGGAAGGTACATGTAGTGTACTTACTTATAATAGGATTAATTCAAAATCCTTGTACAGGGGAATGTTTTGAGCTTCTGGAAGGACAAAAATGAAATCCCCAAACACAGTTGTGTCTTTTTATAGTTAAGATGTTTAGTAATATAAATACAGCATTCTAATCAAATGTGTGTTTCCCTTTTAGGGAGAGAAGGGGTGCATTCATTAGATATTAAATTTAAGTTGTTCTGATTAAATCTGCAGATGCGTGTGGGAGGGGGCATTTGGAGCTGACTTCTGCTGCTGTCACTGTCCCTTAGGTCCAGGCCCCATTGTCTTCCTTACATGCTGTGAAGGGGCTTTTACCCAGGCATTTTGTTATAAATCTGGGTGCTCCTTTGATACCTCCTGATAATGGTCTTGAAGGGGCAATCATGGATCAATGATCTCCTCCTTCCAGAAAGTACTTTGTCTTCATGTAAGCCTTTTTGGCAAAAATCATAGACATGCTGACTTCAAGTTACAGTAAAGTTCTCTTAGTCCTATTATTTTACAGCCCAATAACCAGCTATCTGGCTATTTCTTTATTGTTATTCATCCTCTACCACCACTGTCGGCTTCTCTGAGATTTCTCCAAGGAGCCACAGGGGATTTCTGGAGACTATCTGCTTGACTTTGCCACCCGGGGGATTCTAGGATCCTGTACCCAGGTCTTCACTTTGTCCAACCACATCAACTTGTCATTTTACTCTGATGCTGTGGCCCTGTATGGCAGCTGTGGGGTGGGAAGTGTGGGGGGAAAAACATGTTCCTTTAGACCACTTCCTCAATCTAGGACTCAAGGATTTCATCCCCAGCCAGGGGAGGGAGGGAAGATAGCATGAAGCTGTTTCAGCTTTGTCTGCTACCCCTACTTCTGCCTGCTTTTACACTTTCCATAATCCCTCCCATGCTGCAAGGGGTCAGTTTCTGTCTTCTCTCTCTGCCTGGTCAGACCCCTCCTTTGAATGATATCCTCTTTTTTTTTTTCTTTTTAAGATTTATTTTGTTTATTTCTCTCTCCTTCCCCCACCCCCCCCCTCCCGTCCCCCCTCTGCTGTCTGCTCTCTGTGTCCATTCGCTTTGTGTTCTGCATCCACTTGCATTATTAGGCGGCACTGGGAAACTGCATCTCTTTTTCGTTGCGTTATTTTGCTGCGTCAGCTCTCCATGTGTGTGCGGCAACGCTCCTGGACAGGCTGTGTTTTTTCACACAAGGCAGCTTTCCTTGCAGGACACACACCTAGCACATGGGGCACCCCTACACGGGGGCACCCTTGCGTAGCATGGCACTCCTTGCTCATGGCAGCGCTGCATGTGGACTGGCTTACCACAGGGTCAGCAGGCCCAGGGGATCAAACCCTGGACCCTCCATATGGTAGACAGATGCTCTATCAGTTGAGCCATGTCCGCTTCCCTGAATGATATCCTCTTTCTCTCGAGAGGGGCTAGTAATAAAGGATAGATTTCAGTGAGAAATCTGCAAGGAGAAAGGGAAAGATTTGGGGACATAGTTCAACAATGTTGTACCTTTTATAGGTCCAAGTTTAGTGAACCAGAGATGCTGCCTTTAGGATCTAAATTTGGAAGGTGGGAGCAAAGCTTTCAACTTACCACAGTTACAGAACAAATTGTTAAGAACCATAGATCAGTAGAGGTGAAGGCTGAGAGTGTTCCTAGGGGAAGTTACTACCATCCGGGTGAACATGGATGGCAGTATTTGAGTGGGCTCAAGCCAGATCTAGACTCAGCGAGTAGGCCAATTTAGCTGCAACATAAGGTGGGAGAAGAAATGGGGAATTTGGTTGAAATGACACATCTGAATGTCAGTCTGAAAAGTTTTAACTTTATTGGGTAGACGCTAAGGACCCCTTACTGTTCTTGAGCAGAGAAGTCATCAAGAAATTGTACCAAAAATGGATTAGAACTAAGGGCCTGGATATGTAGGAAGTCACAAAAAAACTAGGGGTGAAAATCATTGCTCCATTTCAAATACTAAGGCCAAGATATCTGAAAGTGTTAGTATTTTTAATCTACAGTATTAGCTAAATCCACTTTTTCCCTATATTTTTCTTAACCTTTTGCCAGTATAAATGCATATGATGGATTTGATGTTCTACAGATCTTTTGGCAAACTTTTAAATATTTGAATTCTAAGAATAAAAGATCCTCTTTTCCCATCAGTTCTGATAGTCACATATGTATCACCATACTCAGATCCAAATATATCATGGGCTTCATTTCTAAATAGAATATGGTACGTATTTTTTGGTTGTCAATAACTTTCTCATGCCCTAAGCTTAAATTATTATGACATGGGAATATACTTATAAAATCATTTGGTTTTTAATATATTCCATTAAAATACAACTATTTGGACAAGCTAGATAGGAACTAAATGTGCCTAGTCAACTGGCAATGAATAATTACATCTCAATATTGGACTAAAGAGTGCCATTTTAAATAATGCACTAGAGAAAGTACTTGTTATGAAACAAAATAGCAAAATTAGAGAAATATTTGTATAATTAAGATATAATTTTAAAGTTATCACAAGATTTTAGTTTTTATAGTTGTTTGTATTCATTCTAGCAAAGTTATAGTAATATCAAATTATTGTTAAAAAGTCATGGTTCCTATGAAGATCAAGTGCCAAGTGTTATTTTTTCTTCCTCTCTCCTATAGGATTTCAAGATTTTATTACCCAAGTGGCATTTATACTGTCACATACTTTTGTGAAATGCCTTATGTTAATTACAGTTTTCACATTTTGCATGGTGACAAAATTGTCATATTGTCATATGCTTCAAATCTTTTTAACTAAAGAGTAATTCCTATAAAGAGATCTTAAAAGGAGATTTTCTTCTGGAAAAAAAATCTTTTACTCTAGTAAAAACTAATTCTGGCAAAAGTTTTCTTTTTTTCTTTCCTAGAGAGGGAAGTACTGTTACCTTACAATGCTTTGGATGTTCGGATGCAACAAAAAGTACTACTATACTGTTATTTTTTTAAGTTTAGTGAAGTAGAATGGTATTCTGGCTGGGAAAACTGAGTGATGGTTGTCATTAACAAATATATAGTTCTCAACAGGTTACAAAGTATTTTCATGGTTACCTGCAATTGTTTCTGTGTTGTTTTAAAACATTGTACAAAATATGTTGATCTTTCTGTAGGTATAAAATCAAGGCAATGTTTCATAGCCTTTTCTCGGCAAACTCCTCATTACTTTTGAAAACTGAGTTGTACTGGTTTCATTAATCATCCATTATAATGCTTTGTGTATTGATTATTTCCATTACAGATTCTAAAAATCTTTGAAAACTGAACTAAAACAAAATTCCAAAAACATTTTGGGACCATTTACTTTTAAGTTTGAAAAAATAGTAACATTAACATAAGTTCACTCTAAGCTCCAAACACTTCTACATGTTCAATAGTTCAATATATTCCATTATGTTTACAGAAAAGAAAATTGGAGCTAACTCTTCTTTTATTAATGAATTCTAAAATCTCTTATCATACTGGGTAAATAATGCAGTTTCCAAATTTAGTTATAATGAGTAGTCATTTTTCCATAAAAATTTCCATATAATGCCTATAAAAATGGGCAATTTCCCCATTTCCCCATTTCCCCTTCCATAAAAAATGCCTATAGAATGTTGACTTAAACTACATTTCAAATGTTAGCCTTATTGTGATAATTGCAAAGGATCCTATCTCAGAGAGTTATTCTTAAAGATCATTAATTGCCCTTAAAATTATAGTCAATTTCATCTTGGTCTGGAATATTAAACACTATGGTTTATCCCCTTTATTCTCATGATTAATGGCATTCTTTTTAAAGTTCAAAATGAGAAAAGGTAATGTATGAATATTAATCTAATTAAAGGATATACATTTAAAAATTATATTGTTAGTCACAAGCTGGGAGGAACAACCTTACCAAGCCTGATGCTTCCTTCTGTCTAAGTTTGCTGGGTTGCTATAACAAATATCACACACTGGTTGGCTTAACTAAAGGAATTTATTGCCTCCCAGTTTTAGAGGTTAGGATTTCAAAATCAAGTCCATGGCAAGACCTTACTTTCTGCCCAATGTCTGTAGCACTCTGGTGCTGGCTTGCCACAATCCTTGGGGTTCTTGGCTTGTATCTCTGCCTCTGTCACCTGGAGCTGTCTTACTCCTTGAGATTCTGTTTCCAGTTTCTACTGAGTTTGGCTTCTTCTTGTGGTTTATAATTTGTGAACTGAAAGTGTGATTTCTTAAATTACATACACTTTAAGATTTGCCTATGTTCTTTTTATATTAAACATGTGAAGCCATAAAATATGTTAATTGATGTTTATTACTTTCTTCTATCTGGAACTCAGGCTGAAGTAAAATCAGCCCCTTATCTGGGTGGACTGTATTATTGTTCCAATAATATTTCAATCTAAATAAAGCTCACCCATGTTAGATATTCTTGTGTGTGCTGGCAGAAAAAAAAAAAAAATCAATGGCAGAACTGTATAATGGCTCTTAAAGCTCTGCTGGGATGTGGCAACATAATTTCCAAAGCAAGTCACATGGCCAAACTAATGTCAATGGGGCGTGGAAGTATAACCTCTTACAGGGAGGGCAATATCTAATTGAGAATAATAATAGAATTTACCAACATGCATATGATGCATCTCACAGCCACCACAGCATGTGAATTTTGAGTATGCACAAAAATAGAAATCAGACAGCTCTGATCTAGAATACAGAGAAAATAGCTCTATTGGAATAGCATCTGCTTATTTCCTTTACCTACAATGAACAGAACTGTGTATGTATAAAACACACAGGTAAATCCAGATAGACACACAGGTTAATAGTCAACCATCTCTGGAGACTCTTATATTTTGCTGCCTCACAGTGTCTTAATTGGATGTCAAGTAGGTTAGCAGTAATTTCTTAGACAAAAGAAAAACAAAACATGCTATGAATGACAGCTGCTATCTGTAATGCCAGGTTATATATTCTGTCCCTTATTTATGATATTGGTTTGAAATGGTGAAAAATATCCCTCTTTGTAAGGAAATATATTTATTACCAAACAGGAAAATAATTTGTTGTTTTTCAAATCAGAAAGTTTTATTACAAAGTACTGTTCACTCTACACCTAGGACTATTCTATGTGTTATGAGGAACACAAAACAGTAGTCGATGATGTTTTTATAATTTTTAACTTTGAGATGTGTCAATCAATCTCCCAAGTATTTATGTGAAACAGTCAAAAGCCCTGATAAACGACTTCAACATATGTTGCATGGATGAAAATTTAATGCTTAGAACTTATAAATAGAAACAAGTTTGAATTGAATCTTATGGAAGAGTAGCAAGTGACAAGGAGGTTAACATTTCATAATTTATTGTAACAGGAAGTAGAAAAGTTAGCAGTGACTGAAATATATCTTAGAATTAACCAACCAGAATGAATTTATTAAGCTAAAAACTTTAACAAAGTCTGAAGTTAGTGTATTCTTCTCATTAGTCATCAATAATCTCATAAAAGTGACAATCAAGAAGGCATAATCCTAGTTTAATAAGGGCATGCCAAATATAACTCTTCAAAATTAGTTAGTCTACTACTAATAAAAAGAGAAATGAATAGGTAGGTAGATCCTCTAACACTGAAGCTATCTTGAAGAAACACCAGACCCATTTTATCCTATTTAATGAGGATATTGGTTTTCTCTCACATGGTACAAATATTAAAATCCTAGATGATACTCTTAATAAAATTTCCTTTCTTTAATCTTCATTAAAATTCCATCTTTCCTATTTCACCTCTGAATAAAGTTGGTAAATTTATTTTTAACAAATACCCTAAAAATCAGATGTCAAATACTCAATAGAAATATTTATGATAAGAATTTAAGCACTGTACCAAGGCTACCACAATATTTATCCCTTTCTCACTGATGTTTTGGAGGTACTATATGTAATAAAGGGAATAAAGGCCACTGTTTCACAGTGGAGCTTAGAGGGTAGCTGAGAAAACACATTTAGGAAAGGATGTTAGAAAATGGCCTAGTGTGGGATGAAATTCAATGTCCATTACCTAGGACTTTCCATAATTTCAGTGATAAAATAGTATATTTTATGTGATTCACCAAGGACTTCCTAAAAATATTGAAAAGAGATGAGTAGCAGGGACATTTTCTTCCACATATGCTAGAATTGCATTTTATATGTTTCCCTTCCTATTAATACATAGTAAACTGATGTAACTCTAATACAAATAACTCCTACATGAGCAGATGCATACCTGATCCTAAACACACCCACAAACTATCCATTCCAAAAATGCTCATTAAGTCTCCACTATGGGTGATGAATTCCCTAGGTACTGAGGAGCAATGCCAGTGTGATACCCACGTGGAGGTGTTAACTAGGCAGTTTGGATATGCTAGTCTGGTGCTGCAAATAAAGAACGTGGTTAGTAAATTAGGTAAATTAGGCAGTCATGAACATATAGATAGTATTTAAACAAGGGAAATGAAGGACACTTGGGGAAATAGTGAACAGAGACAAGATGACTGTGGTGTTTTGAAGCTGTGTGTTCCCTAGGAAACACATTTTTTAAGTTAATCCATTCCTGTGGTTGTGAGCCCACTCTAAGAAACATCTTTTGAAGAGGCTGCTTCAGTTAAGGTATAATACACTTCAATCAAAATGGGTCTTAATCCCATTACTGGAGTCCTTTATGAGAGAATGAAATTCAGACAGAGAAGGAAAGCCACAGAAGCAATGAAAACGAAGAGAAGGGAAAGACCAGCAGGAGCAACCATATGACTTGCCATGTGACAGAGGTGCCAAGAATTGCTGGCAGTCAGTTTTCAGGAAGAAATATCACTTTGATAATGCCTTGCTATGGACATTTTCCCGGTCTCAAAATTATGAGCAAACAAATTCTCACCATTTAACCTGACCCATTTCATGATATTTCCTTTGAGAAGTCTAGGAAACAAAATTAAGGACTTAAGGAAGACCTAAAAATGCCAATAATTAAGGATTAGATAGAGATGGAGAGGTAGTGATGTCCATTGATTTTCACATCATGGATGGTAATGGTGACCTTGAGAAGATCCATTTTAGTGGGAAGTTGGGAAAGCCAGATAGGAAAACATGAAAACACACACAATTATAAAGTCTTGTGGTACACAGGCACAGAATACACCATCACTTAGAAAGCTTTATATTTCTGTGGCCATTGATTAATTCAATAACTTGGAAGTGCCTTAACTTGAAATGAACTTCTGATTGCAAGGCCTTGTAATAACTTATGTCAGCAACTATTATTTTCCCACAATTGATGTTTCGACCCCATGAATTTAAAATAAACTATCCAAATAATAATTTATTTATTTCCTATATTGCTAAAGATATGCCACAATAATTGGCTGGATATCAAGCTATGAAATTTAGCATGTTCTTTAATAACCAACAGTGAAGACTAAATTGTTCAGAATCTCATAGGCAGATAATTTCAGAATTACCGTAAGGACAAAGTTAGCTTTAGTATATATTATTAAATCTTTATTTTCTTAATCCAACTATCCTAAAAGTTTTAAATTCTGGATTTATGAAAAAAATGGCTAATTTATGAATAAAATAAATCTTAGTAAATTTTAAAGGAATATACCTAAATTAAACGAATTCCTAAAGAAAGCTTTACAGAATACCCTACCCCCCACACATACTTTATTCAAGTCATAGATCCCAAGACTTCCAATCAGAAAAATCAAGACCTATTCTGTAACTGTAATTAATGTATGAACAGCAGTGATCTTATATGGCTAATGCTTTATACCTGAAACTATTAGACTAAGAGCAACAACAAAAGTAGTCTTTGTTATACATCAAGAAATGTCAAAATGGATGACTGGAGATGCCCACACCACACAATGAAACACAAAGCAAAGCAATCCCTTCCAAGGACTAGTATGGACTGATTCTGTGTGTATTATAAGGTTAGACTAGTCAAAGTTTAATATTATGGAGTAAGACATCTTGAAGGCCAGGGACCAACTATTACTTCTTTGTTTTGCCCAGTTTTGCCCAAAGCACTCAGTGCTGGTCTTTGCACGTTGAAGGAAATTTTTCCAAATGTTTCTTGAATTCCATCTTATCTTTGTCCTGGATATTCCAATGTTAAAAATAAATGGCTAAACAGAAATTTAATAAGAACTATCATTGGAACTTAATTACCCACCTATTTCTAACAGTAGAGGGAATGGTTATTTCTCTCCAGTCTGAACAGTTCTTTTAACTAGCTTGAAATATGATAATATTCAAGATTTTAGCACAAGTGTTTGTTCAAAAATATTTTACTACATTCTGAACTAGAATAACAAGTTTCATAACATTGCAAATGGAATAACTCGCTTCTTTTTTTCCTTTATAATCAAAGTAGTACCCTTTATTATCAATTTCAAAGCAACACTATAGTTAGATCATAGTAAGTCACCAACTATACTAGTAAGTATTAGCCAGGGAATGCCCAATTAAGGGAAAATATATGACCTTGTAGTTCTGAAGTAGCAGGATATTCAGTAGATCAAGGACTACTGCTCCTAATACTCTGCTCACAATTTCTGCACAGTTGTTAAGAAAATGAGTCCAGAGTTAGTAAATATGTATGTAATCTTTGCTCCATCATATATACAACCTTGGGTCAGTCACTTATATTCCCTGACTTCCCAAAGCACTCATCTGATAAATGGAGAGAAGGGTAATAGTACCTACCTCATGGATTAATCATGAGGATTAAATTTGAAAATGTATAAATAGCATTTCACAAGACTGCAGCCCATAGTAGATGCTCACTACTCTGAGTTAGTGTTTTTAATTAATGTATCTGTTACTTATTAGTCTTACTTCTTATCATTATTTCTGCTTTCTTATTTAAAGCTGAGATACAATGTATACTTTATCATTTCCCCCCTCTTTCTACCATTTTTTAACCTAACATCCTATGGGATCCTTAATTCTTGTCCTAATCCAAGTAGTGTAGGTAATTCTTACTAATATATGATACTTACCTAGCTGTTCCTTGGGATGTTAAAGTGTGTTTTGAAAATATCACATCAGCAACCATGGAATTCCTAATCTGAAATCCTATTTATCTACAAAAGTTCTATCATAATTAGCTACAATGTTACCCAGTAAAAAATATATCAGCGAAGGGTAATATTTAAATTCTAAGTATTGTCTTCATGTATACAAATATAAGAATAAAATCAATATACATTAAATACTTTAAAAATATAGATCATAAAATAATAAAGTATACCTACTTGAAATTTTGTACATTTCATTTCCATGCCTGAAAGGCAGTTTATATTTAGTCGTCTATCTTAAGACTCAGAATTATTTTCATTCATTTATTCAATAAATGTCTATTAAGAACCTACTATATGCCAGGTACTGTTGTTAGTACAATGATTAAATAGTGAACAGAATAAACAAAGTCGGTCCTTTTGTGGATTTTACATTCAAGGAAGGAGCAACAGACAACAAACAATAAATAAGTAGGGAAGGAAGTAAATAAATATACATCAAATGGCAACAGACACTATGAAGAGAAAAAGACAGAGAGGGATGGGATATTATTTTACACAATGTGGTAAGGAAAGGTACCTCATTTCAATGAACATTTAAGAAGACTTCAGAAGTATCAAGGAAGAACATTTTAGGGAGAGGGAGCAGCAGGAGTAAAAACCCTGAAGTGGGAAAAGACTTGGAGAGGGCAAGTGCAAGAAACTCTCAATTCAGATCAGAGTGAATGAGGAGGACAGTGGTTGAGATGAGTTCAGAGAAATAGCGTAAGGCCCTTTAAGTCATAGTGGAAAACTTTTAATTTTATTCTATTTCAGAATAAATTTCTAAACAGCACACCCTGAATTCAGGGGGCAGAATGAATTATAGAGGTAGAAAGGAAGCAGAGAGCCCTATTATAAAGTTTCAGAACAATTCCGGAAAAAGATATGGGGCTTTGGAATGATCCTGGTGTTAACTGTGGAGGAAATATTTATATAACAGATATGATTTGAAGTAGGAATTGGAAGAAATGTCTAATGGACTGGATGTAGAATGTGAGGGGGGCAGGGAAAGGATTCAAGGAAAATCCAAAGATCTTTAGCTTGAAAAATCAGAAGAATGGAGATTCCTTTTATGGAGAAAGGGTAGACTAAGAGATGAGCAGACTTCTTTTGGAAGGTGGGGAGGGGAATGAAAACTTTAGTTTTGAGCATATTGATTTTGAACTATATTTACATATCTAAATGGAGAAGTTGAATAGTGATGTACAGTTCAGGTTGGGATTCAGGGGAAAAATCCAAAAATGAATTTAACAATCAGGAAAATATCAGAATATTGTTGATATTTTAAGTTATGTGATTGGAGAAGATACCCTGGGGAGTGAGTATAGATAAAAAAGAATTGTTTTGAGGGCTCATCAATATTTAGAGCTTAAGTAGATGTGAAGGAATAGGCAAAAGAGACTGATAAATAATGAACAGGAGAAGACTTAAGAAAGAGGGTTCTGGAGGAAAGTTTTTCAAAAAGAAGGAAGCTATTAAGTGTGTTATTTGGTGCTGATAAGTTGAGTAACAATGACTAAGAACTTACTAATAGATTCAGCAATATGGAGTTCATTGGTGTTTAAATGACCATGACAGAAAGAATGGTATGTATAAGAGCTGATAAGAGTAGGTTCCAAGAAGGAATGTAGGAGAACACTAAGATTCAGGAGCTAAAACCTATGAGGAATAAGGGACTGCAACATCAGAGAAGATTTTAGGAGGCAAGAAGTCTGGAGCCTTCCAAGACATCCCTTCTAAAGCAAATAACAAATTTTGACATCTTCCATTTCCCTGCATTTAGAAGGAAACACAGTAACTGATATGCCCCTTTGGATTTTGGAGACAACATGTTCCTCATTTGGGAATTCTCTTCAAGTCCATTTTTCAAATGGCATGAAAGACTGCCATCTTTGAGTGGGGCTCAAAGCAGGAAAGTTCTCAGGACCAGGTGACAGTGTGAGTAGCCCTGTAATTTGAGCCATATGTCACAGCAGACCCTATGGTTTTAGAGGTATCTGTAGTGGGAAAAGATGTCATAAAGAAATTACAGAAGGCCCCAATAAGAACTCACAATATAAACCCTCAGGGTTCTGAAACAAGGCCACCTACAGAAAAGAATCGGTCCTACACAGAATGAGTTCTGGCTTGTTACTCTGCCCTAAGAGAGTCAAATCACCCTCTAAGTAACTAAGCTACCTGTCATGATCTTGATATTGTCAGGTCTATCAATTCATAAGGTTAGGCCGACTGCAAACAATCCTTTGTAAAATAAAGCATAGTACCTCTAGGAAGATCTGAGCAAGGTCAATGGGCAAAGAAAACCTTCACAAGCAGGTGGCCCAGACTCCCATGTCACCCACAAATTGGCATATTGGCTCCTTTTCGGAGGTTAACATCTAAAGCTATATGAGATCTCCTAAGACCAAATAACAGAGGAGTTTGTTTAAGGATGGATTGGTTCAGTATATGTGTACAAGCTGAAAATGACCAGGAGTTACAGTATAGGTCTTCTCAGAGGGGGACCAGAAAGACAGCAGTGAAGGAATGCCTTCCAAATGGGCAGAGCTTTGAAGGATGCACTTAGTTGTACCCTTTGTGGGAAATGTGACCTGAGGAAAGAATGTACAGACCAATGGCCATTTGAGGTGTTTTGACTAGTTGATCAAATGACTGAGAGGAGAAAGATTGGAAGATGAGACAAAGAGGTCTGGGGAAGGGACATATGGATGGACTTTCGGGAGTTGACCTAAGTATTTTGTATCTTAGAACAGGCATCGAACAACCAATATCATAAAATAATTTAGCTAGTTGACATCAACCAAGCCTCTGACATCGGTCATGAATATAGGATCTTTGAAGATACTATTAGTTATCACAAGGCCAAACTGCATGAGAGTGGGCCCTAATTCCTTATGACTGGTTTACTTACAAGGAGAGGAAATTTGCACCCAGGCAGAAGATTGGCAGCCACATGAAGGAGGCAGAGATTGTTATGTTGCCTGAGCTGAAGAACATCATGAATTACCTGCTACCCACCAGAAGCCAGCAGAGAAGCATTAAACAGAACTTCCTGTTTAAGAGGAAGCATGGTCTGTGGACACCTTGATTTCAGACTTCCAGCCTCAAGAACTGTAAGACCATACATTTCTGTAATAAGACCATACATTCTGTAATACCTCCTAGCTTATGGTATTTTTTCATGGCAGCCCCAGGAGACTAGAATGCCTTTCTCTTGTAAATCTCCCCAGGGAAAGAGAACAACCAAAACCTGAAGGAGATAGTCCTATATGGAATGAACTTATACAAAGCAAGTGGATTCAAGCAGCACAAGGATGCTATGGTGTGCTGCTCAGAAACCCCTGTCAGGACTAAGACTCATCACCCCAGCTGCCAGGATCATTGCCTGCTGATAGCTCACAACTGAGTCCCTCCCCAAAATTGAGCTCAGGCACAAAGAGTTAGTGCATCCAAGGTTATGGCTCGCTCCACAGGCCAGGTCTTATTTAATGACTGGACCATGCTCTGGTACAAAGGCCAGGCTCTATGATAATTTGGGACAACTCTGAAGGAGTGTCCTAGATCCAAAGCTCCCAGTGAGCTTGGCTGAGGCTTCTATTCCAACTACATCTCAGTTCAAATTTTCGTCTGTTCATTCCTACTTACTTCACTCCCTTGTAGCTGTATTTGTGAAGTGCCATCCCCCATAAACGTCCTGTATGTGAATCTCGGAGTCTATTTCCTGGGACACTCACCATGAGTCAGTCATCCTCTAAAGTATCTTTACAGTTGCTTGATTTTTCAATATAAAATAAATTAATGAGATTTTTAAAGAAGAGGATTCAAATATTTAACCATATAGAGAGACATAATTGGTTAACTGACTTCCCAAAGCAATTCAGATGACCCTTATTAGCAAAGTAAAGCAGAGATTTTACTATTTAGCTTTTGGTTTCTGTTCTGGTGCCACAAGGAAGCTCCGATTCACTGCCAACCAATTTCCTTCTTCATAAGCAGAGTTCCTTACAAGATTTCTTTCTTTTCTTTTCTGTTCTTTTTTTCTCTCTCTCCCTCTCTTTCTCATTTAGGCTTTACCCTCAAATTGTAGCTATATAAAAAGGTATTGGCGCAATAGAAGCAAGGGGGAAAAAACCTTTTGTTTATTTCTCAATACCTTATAGGAAGTTGTAAAAAGATTCATGCATAACAATAGAATGTAAATTTAGGTAAAGATTTGGAGCTTCTCCCATTGCTGCCTCGGTCTTGAAAACAACAGATTTCCTCAGAAACCCATTGTAGCTGAAACATAAAATTCTTGTTATACTATGGCTAATTGGCATTGCACAAGCATATGTAATGAGTATTTCAATAAAGAAATAAAAACCATTTTGTGTAGAGGGAGGGAAAAAGGACAATATGGGAGAGAATCTTTTAGTAAATGAGTCTAGATAGGGATTCAGGTTTAAGATTTTTCATTTATATTTGCATTTATAGCACTCAGCCATAAAATTTCCAAATGAAAAAGTGGCAGCACTCTGTGACAGAGGCATACTAGAGTAATTATGAGAGAAAAAAATACAAAAACCCCTTAGGTCCCCATGCTTAATTAGTATAAAAACATTAATCTTGCAAATTTACATGGTTTCATTTCTTCTTTTGTTTTTTGACCCAAGGATATAGGGAAAATAATAACTAACACTATACAGATCTGGGATGAGTTCAAAACCTCTACTTCTTCACTGCATGTGATTCACTCCACTTGCTATTTTTACACCATTTCTTGAAACTCTGCTAGTTTTTAGAAAAGATTTAAGATAACCTAAAAATACCAAAGCAGGAAAAATAAGAGAGTAAGCTTGTCAATAAATCTGAATAGAGAACAAAATGAGAGTGGGGAAGCTAAGCCATGGCCAGAAATTAGATAAGCACAAAACAGCACACTAATGCCAAACAGTACCTTTAGTAGACTTTGCTAATTTGGGCTAAACTTTCTAGAGGCCAGCAAAAAGAGGGAAGGATGGTAGTGACTTGATTGACAACCTCTGCCAGGTAGGAAGAAGACATTGGATTAAAATAAGCACAATAGATCTTGTTGCTGAGACCTGAGAGATGTTTCTACTGATCCTTCTACAGAAGAAACTATATTGGCATCTAAAACAAACAAAGAAAAACGCTTCGAAGAACAAACTTGAAAGAAGCAGAAGTTTGCCAAGGTTGTTTTCATAATGTTCATGAATTTAAGCCAGTGATGTAATGCCAAGAGCAAGTTGATAAAATCAAACTTTAAATAAAGTTCACCTTGGGAGACAGATTTGGCTCAATGGATAGAGCATCCGCCTACCATATGGGAGGTCCAGGGTTCAAACCCAGGGCCTCCTGACTTGTGTGGTGAGCTGATCCATGGGCAGTGCTGATGCACACAAGGAGTGCCATGCCACGCAGGGGTGTCGTCCCATTTAGGGGAGCCCCATGCACAAGGCGTGCAACCCCCCATGTGCAAGGAGTGTGCCACGTAAGGAGAGCCACCCAACGTGAAAAAAATGCAGCCTGCCCAGGAGTGGCGCTGCACACATGGAAAGCTGATGCAGCAAGATAATGCAATGAAAAGAGACACACAGATTCCCGGTGCCGCTGACAAGAATCCAAGTGGACACAGAAGAACACACACAGAGAATGGACACAGAGAGCAGACAACTGGGGGGGAGGGGGGTATAGCAGGGAAGGGAGAGAAATAAATAAAAAATAAATCTAATAAATAAATAAATAAATAAAGTTCACCTTAGAAATACACCATGGGTTAACACTGAAATCTACCAAATTCTGTACAAGATGAAGTTTGGTGAATCTTGTAGGGCATTTGCATCTAAAACAGTGGTCTGCAATAGTGCAAACAACCTGCCTGCCTTGAGCTGGCAATAAAAGGAACAAACTTTGGTTATTTCCTACTCCTCATGTCTTAACATGAAGATGCTTCTATTAGCACAGCAGTTCTCAGATTTCATCTCAAGACCCCTTTGCACTCTTAAATATTATTGAGGACAAAAAGAGCTTTTGTGTATATGGCTATAGCTATTGTATAAGAAATTAAAACTGGGAAATTAAAAGTATATATTTACTATTAATTCATTTAACATAACACTAATAAATCTATATGTTAACATAACTCATTTTAAATTAAAAATAACTATTTTTCAAACCAAAAACTTAGCAAGAGGAGAGTATTGTTTTACATATTTGCAAATCTCTTTAAGGTCCAACAATGGAAGACAACTGGATCACCAGACCTGCTTCTCATTCACCTGAATGAAATGTATTGTTTTGATTGAGGTTCATGGAGAAGATCTATCCTTATGGCAGAGATGTGAATTGGAAAAGGGAGGACCTTGCCGACCCCTAAAAGTTTCATGGGGAGGCTCCAGGGAGGCTCTGCAGATTCTCCAACCACAGCTTGACAACCACTGTTCCAAAGTAATATTCTTTTTTTATCTCTCCCCTTCCCTCTCACCCCCAAATTGTCAACTCTCTGTATCCATTTGCTGTGTGTTCTTCTGTGTCCCCTTGCATTCTTGTCAGTAGCACCGGGAACCTGTGTCTCTTTTTTTGTTGCATCATCTTGCTGCATCAGCTCTCCGTGTGTGTGGCACCACTCCTGGGCAGGCTGCACTTTTTTGTGTGTGGGGTGGCTTTCCTTAAGGGGTGCACTTCTTGTGCATGGGGCTCCCCTACACAGGGGACACCCCTGTGTGCACTCCTTGTGCATATCAGTCCTGTGCGTCGGCCAGCTCATCACATGGGTTTGAACCCTGGTCCTCCCATGTGGTAGGCAGACGCTCTATTAGTTGAGCCAAATCCGCTTCCTCCAAAGTAATATTTTTAGCCTCTGTATCCCCACTCCTTGCCCTCCAGGGAGGAGCCATGAATTCCCAGTAGGTGATTTTTGGAGAGGGAAGCCAACTCCTCAGTATGCCATACATTTTACAGGGCAGGAGCCCCAAGCCAGGCTCATGATAAGTACACTCTGATTGGGTGGCTAAGTCTGCCTAAATCTGGGATACCATAAGTCCAGTTTGCTCAGATCTAAAGACATTTTACTGATGAACATTTATCAAAAAAGAAAAAGTTAAAATATTAATTTCCATCTTCCTGACTGCCGTGTCTCTCCACTGGTTCCGAACAGAAGATAAGACATGAGTGTTATTTATTGATTCTTCAAACGCCAGCAAGTGGAAAGCCATATGCTAGGCTGTCCAAAGCCGTATTGCATTGAAAATACGATGTCAGATGTGGCCAGGGAATAAATTTATAAGATTCCTTATCGAGCTGTTAATTTAAGTAATTCTAATTTTAAGTAATATGCAAAATTATGTATGTCAATTATCTGGAATATAAATCAATAAAAATTAAAAGAAAATCCAAAAAAGGTCTGTACCCATGCGAATAATAATAAACTAACAGGAAAAGTTAGTGAAAGGAAAACAGGTACCTTAAACATGCAATGTTCTCTACAGATTATGTACCTAGGTAGAGTATGAGCTCAGAATGAGAATCATAAAGGTACACATCTGCAGACCAGTTTGACTTGTAATATACTTGTTAAAAGCCAAGCATTATTTTAGTGAAATACTTAATATGGATAAACAAAATGGAAAGAAGCCATTGAAAGTATGATTAAAAAGACTCCAGCAATAATGCTTGGTATATGAGACTCCATGACATGCAAAATCAAAGTGCTAAGAAAAAACACATTTGTACAATTGCTGTGTTTATGTGTACCAATGAAACTAAAGCATCTATCTCTGTCATAAGATGGACTTCTATCAGCATGACTCAACATTAATAATAAAGTGACATTGAATTGCAGCCTCCCACTCAAAATTAATCTAAGGCTAATTAACTTACATTAAAAGTCAGCCCTCTTTCTCACTTAAGCGAAAGTTGTAGCTAGAGATTTCTCAAGTCATGGAAGTAAAGATTCTTACTTAGGAAGTGTGGGAGCAAAACACATTCAATTAGACTAGGTGATTCTTTAGAAATGGGGTTGTGTCATAAAAATACATATGGAGCTTTTCAAATTCAAGTTGGTGGTTTGAATAGTTAAAATGGTTTCTGCTTCAATGAATAAATGAATATGCTGTTAATATATGACTTCCTATTAGTTATAGCATCATTATTTACAGCTCTTTCCTAAGGATTCTACTTAACATACTCCCTAAATTGTCAAGACTAGCCCTAATCCCATTATCTCCACTATTAATCATCATTGTCAGACCGGATGTCCTTGCTTTTAAATTAGGACGGGCATTAAAGTGAGGTGAATATGGCAAATCAAGTGAAAAAATGTAAGAGGTGCCAACAAGCACTGTAATAAAGATAAATATTTTAATGCGATATTTTAAAAATCAAAACTAATGCAAGAAATCCATGCTCAATGAAACATAAACATGTTAAATAAAGATAGGCTTTTGATTGTTTGCTTTACAGCCTTCATTATTGTGCAACAGGAGCAGTCTTTTACAACCAGCCGGGGGTTCCCAGGTGCCCGTGGAGGAGGGCAGGATTAAGAGGACTGACAATGGCATGTTTACAGATGGACAATACAGAGTTTTAAATATAATTGTGATTTTCTTACTGTAAAACTCTTTATTATCGTTTCGCACTTAGTTTAAAATATGGGAGGATATTTTGATAAGTGTAGGTAGGGGTGCATATATCTGCTTTTGCCTGATATGGATCAGCAGGGTGCCAAATAGACATCACCATTAAATGCATTCTTTTTTTATAGTGCATATGTACCTTGAGAGCTAAATTTCTATGCAATTACCATATGTCTCTCTCATTATCTATCCCTTTCTCTCTCATTCACATCTTCTCTCTCTCTCTCTACCCCTCCCCTTCACTGTTCACAGCCCAATTTCTTCTAAGTTCACTTTCACCTTTTCCTCCACTCAAACGTACTCCTCAATCCATTCCTCCCCTTTATATTAATTACTCCATGGGAATCACCATTAATGACACTCATGTTGCTAACTCCAGTCTCCATTTACTTCATCACTCGGCGGCACTCAATGTTGTGGACCACTCTACCACTCTGTCTTTCCAGAAACTCTTTCTGGCAGCCACCATAACCCCATGCTCTCCTTGATTTTCTGCTACCTGTCTGGCTAATCCTACTGCCTTGCAGATTCTTCCTCTTCTACTTACCATTAAGTGTTGACATTCCTGATGTCATGTATCTGCTGATCTCCACATTCTGTACTCACCGTTTGGCAATCTTATCCACATCCATGAGAATACGAGCACCTACATGCTCATGAAACCTTTATAGAGAGCTCTTACTCAGACTCCTCTGCTTCTTCTGCACGTTGACTTGAATCTATGAAAGTCACTTCACACTCAGTTTGTCTAAGACCAAACTTAACATTCCCTCCCATAGTTGGTCTTCTTTCATTCAATAACTCAAATTAGAAATCAAAGAATCATCCTTGACACTTTTCTCTCCTTTGGTTGCTATTCCTCTCCATATCAACCAGAATTGATCTAAATTTATAAGCAGTTTTGCAACTCCATTGCCAATTCTTTAATGTAAGTAATATCAAAACACTTTTGGAATATTATGATAACCTCAACTACTCTTCCTGGTCCTCAAAAGCCCGCTCCCCCTCCCCCATTCATTGTCCATATTAAAGCCAAAGTTCTTTTTAAAAAATATCATTTTTTTCCTATTTATTTTATTTATTTATTTATTGAAGTACTGGGGCCAGGGATTGAACCCCAGACCTGGTATGTGGGTAACCTCAACCACTGAGCCACACTGGCTCCCCTGAGTTGCTTTTTTTTGTTTTCATTTTTATTGGGCACTGGGGACTGAACCCAGGACCTCCCAGGTGGGAGGGAGGCATTCAACTGCTTGAGCCACATCTGCTTCCCCTATTTATTTTGAAAGAGTACTCTGGCTACCATGTGGAAGATGACCCTAGAGACGAGAAGACTGGTAAAGGGGATTTTGTAGTAATACAAATTAGATATGATAAAAAGACCATTTGAGCTAATAAGATAGATTCAACCTATTTTTAGGAAATAGAAAGTGATAGCGGCACATGCTACCTGACTACAGGGCACTGAGGCAGGGGATAAAGACACACTGGATGCAGAAATTAATATCTTACACACGATCACATAATTTGGAAATTGTAGATTCATGATTTGATCTGAGGTTTATAAAATTCCATATTAGAGTGTTTTAAGTTGTTCTTAGAAATGGGGTTGTATAAATATGTGAAAGTCTCTCCCTTTTAAAAATCAGTTCCTCAAATCTACACCCCCCTTCTGTTTGGTTTAGCTGTCAATTTATTCTCAAGTCAAAATACTTCTTCCTCCTACTATCTCTGGAATCTTCTCTTATTTCTCTATCCCAAAGCCAATATGTTAATTCACTTGCTCATTATATTCCACATGCATACAGTTTCGCTCCCTGAAATTATTTTCCACATTGATGTCAAAACATATTTGTTATTACCTCCACTATTTCAGATCCTTAAATGGTTACACAGCTACCAGCATTTTAAAATTCCCTATAGGAAATATTTAACTGCCCTGTGCTTTCTTTCTTAGGTTCATCCTTTTGCAATATGTATTCTGCTCTCCTGGCTTAAAATACCCTCTCTGCCTGATCTTCTTATGGTGAACTTTTCACTAATTGTTCAAATCTTAGTTCCTGTTCTATTTCCTCCTTCAGAAAGCCTTTCTGACAAGCCCCTCTTTGGGCTCCAGATACTCCTTCCAAATGCTTACTTAGCATCCTATAGAATACATTTTTCATAATATATTGCCACTTACCATTTGTCTGGCTTCTGCATTAATTTGAGCACCTTGAGATCAGAAACTGATGTCTATATAAGAAGGAAATACAGCCTGATGATGTATACAATGGATTCTAGATTCTGATAACCTGTATTCAAATCATAGCTATGCCATTTATTAGCTTTGCATTAGTTTCATCATCTGAAAAAGCTGATAATAGGTACGTACCTCAGGAGATTGTTAGAGGAATTATATAAATTAGCACTGTGCTCAGTATATACGAGTTTTTAATACAGATTCATGGATAAATACATTTGTACATTTTTTAATCCTTATATAGCCAAGGAATACCATAGTTTTATAAACAAAGAATTTACAGGAAGCTTTTACTTTAAATGACTATACAAATATATAATAAGATAATTTTCATGATAATTTTTTATTATGTCTTTACATATGTTCTGTGAATTAGAACCTCAAGTTAGGACTTTCTTGATAATAAGCTGATCCCCTACATGATTCTCTTTCCATGAATTTGTTAGGAAAGAATGATCACAGTTTCTACCATAATACACAGGATTCCACACTCAACTATATCACCATCTTTAATTTGTTACATTCATTTTCTTGCTTCCACTATCAATCCCTTCAGTTCTTTGAAAAATTTTGTTTGTCTAGGATGCCATGGGATTTCTTTTTTTAAATTTTGTGCAGATTTCCCTTGTCTCACTATCTTACGTGTTCTCATTTCTGCATAAATGGTATGGTCCTCTTAAGAGCCACTTGAAATTCATTCATCCTTAAAAAAAGAATTATGGCTACAAGATGTGCTGTGAAGGTTAATTTCGACGGGTCTGAAATTTATCAGAGCTAGATTGCTAAAAACAGACAAAGCAATTGTCTTGACCCCTGATCAAGATGAATGTAATGATTTGCTGTGTTGTTTTTCACCCCCACAGAAGTCTCAGGCATGTTTTAAGTTGCTTGATGCCAGCTTGTCAGCAGTGTTTATTGACAAAATCTAAAATGAAGGTGTCTGACTAGTTTAGATGTGGTGCAACAAGCCCTACCAGGGCTCTGCCATTGAGGTAGTTACTTAGCAATAATAGGTTTCTGGGACCATTAGTTTAGAAGACCTTGGTCAAGACTCCACCTGGTTCTTCAGTGTTCTGTGCCCATGCTGATAGTTCCTGATTCAAGAGAGAAAGTGTGGTTATGAAAGCCCTTACAGGAAGAGGAAGGATCACTGGAGCTTGTGCTCAGACTCCACACCTGGCAGCAGGGTGGTCTTTGGCTGTGATTCATATCCTTACAATAAAGCTGTTGCTCTATTGTACCTTGTTCCTGCAATAAACCATAGATTCATCAGCATTTTCAGTGACTGCCATCATTAACATACTAGAACATAACAATACTCAATTTGTCAGTATGCAATTGATTTCTGTTACTTCATGCTGGTTTTAGCTCTCGAGCTTATAGATAGACAGGCCAAAACCTTCCTCCAGGATTCTGTCTTGTTTGCCAAAGGGCTCTGATAAAGTACAAGAAATGGGTTGGTATTTATAATAGGAATTTTCATTAGCACAAAAGCTTACCGTTCTGAGGCCGTGAAATGCCCAAACCCAGAGCACCATTAAAGATGCTCTCTCACCAAAGTCAGCTACTGGTGATCTTGGTGTCCTGCCACATGGTGAAGATGGCACCAGTCTCTGTCGAGGTCCTTGCCCCCCCCTCTCCCCCCCCCCAGAATTTACCATCCCCTGGAAGTCAGCTGTGGACAAACAAGCATAGAGCTTGTCTCCTAGGCCTCCTCTCTCAGTCTTGGCTGCTCTGCTTTTGTCCTGAATTCAGTTGTGACTATCAGGCATATGGCTTGACTCTTCAGCCTTGAGCTACTCCGTGGGCCTGCCTTTTGGGGGCTTAATGCTTAAGATTTGGCTGCTAGCAATACTCAAATCCTTTCTCACATGGCAGGATAAAAACAGGCAGCTTCCTTTCTCTGTGTATCTTTTTACATAAAGCTCCAGTAAGAAGGCAGAGATGTAACCGGAATTATACCTCACTGATATAGTCCAATCAAAAGGCCCCACAGCCACAGGAATGGGTTAGTTCAGGAACATAATCTTTTTCTTTTGGGAATTCATAAAAATAACTTCAAACTGTCACAGATTCTCATTTTAGAATGTAGTTTTACACAACTTCTTTGGCCAAACAAAACATAGAGGAGTGAGTGATCTCTTTCTTCCAGAAAATATTCCATGGCCATGAAAACTATAACCTATGTTTTTTAAAGATAATGAATATCAGTGATATAATGTTATGTGTCTATTGCTATTCTAAAGAGGTAAATCTTATTTAAATCTCAAAGCAATTCATTAAGGAAGGATTTAGCATGGTCCAAAGATATAGATGAGGAAACAAAGATACAAAGATAAAAGAGCTTCTCCCAAGATCCCACAACTAACAAGTACCTGAGTCAGAATGAATTCATCCAGAACGTCTTCAGAGCTGACCAGAATGGGTCCATGTTGCCTAAACAAACCTACACTATAGTCCAAGCACCATTGTCTTTAAAAGAAATCACAGGAAAAGCCCCCTAATTGTTTCCCCATACCTATTCTAGATCCATGTAGGTCCTTCCATAAATAAGGCAGGAGTGATGAAAGAATTTATTAAATTATGCAATATCTTAATTGGAATTCTTCTAAGGTCTTCCATTGATACTAGGATAAAATCCAAATTCCTTACCTTACTTTGGCCTATAAGCTTTTGTGTGATCTGACCCTTGACTACTTCTCTTCTCTCAAATCAAACCACCTTGCTACTTGTCAATTGCACTCTAGTCACACTGGACTTCTTACCTATCCTTTAAACTACTCAAATTCAAACCCATCTCTGGTCTTGGCTTCTCTGAGGCCTTTCCAGAAATCTACTGAAGTAGCCGCACACTCATCTCAAATTATCATCTATACCATTGTTGTATTTTTTTCCTTATACTCTTAAACTATATCTGATATCATACTACTTATATATTTATTATTTTCTATATCCCCCTTTAGAAATGTAAACTCCAAAAGGCAAGGACTTCTATCTTATTTCTTTCCATGTTTCTGGAACCTAGAACAGGTTTGGCCTACAGTAGGACAAAGAAACAGAATTCACCAAAACAAAAAACAAACAAACAAAAAAGCAAAACAAAAGGGGTAACAGAAAGAAATTAGACTGAAAAAAAAAAAAGAACAAACTCCCTGAAGGACCTGTGTGACAATAGGAAAATATCAGATATTCATATTATTGGAGTCACAAAAGAAAAGGAGAAAGGGAATGGGGATGAAAGAGTATCTAAGGAAATGACCATTGAAAAATTTTCAAATTTGGTGAAAGAAACAAACCTACAGATTTCAGAGGCTTAGTGAATCCCAAAGAGGATAACCCCAAAGAAATCCATGCCAGGTCACGATTAAGTTCCTTTGTCCTTAGATTTCTATTCAAACCCCTCCATCCCTAGTCCTACCTCTGATATGTACAAATAAATATTTTCCCTCCCTAACCTATCAGTTGCTTGATTTTGGGTGATCAATGAACTCTTTATACATACATTTATGAAACTTATTTTACTTTATTGTTATTGCTGTTGTGCATATTTGTGCTCCATTCACTTTTTCCAGTTATTGACATAGTTCTGCCATAATGTATAAATTAATGTTTGTTTAATAATAATTAAATAAAGTTATAGTCATGATATGGCACCTTATTTTCCTAAAAACCCTAGTGTTTTCCATTATAATTATAATCATACTAAATGTTTTATAGGTATGTTCATCTTGACAATATATATTTCTGCTTTCTTTTTCCTTTGACTTCAATGGTTTTTTTCCCCCTCTTATACTGATTGAATCAAGAATATTACTTAGAAGAGTCAGCCTCATGTAGGTTAGGAATGTGGCCTCTGGACTTAGCTTGATCCCTATATTTTCATAGCACTTATTAATATCCAATACATATTTTTATTAAATTTTACTCTGTCATTCACTGGCTATCTGACCTTAACAAAGTAACAATCTTTCAGAGCCTCAGTTTCTTCATCAATAAAACAATATTTATCTCATAAGACTACAATAAGGATCAAATGTGATTATATCTAGCATATAGTACACTCTCAATTACTGTCAACTATAAATATTATTATTTCTGTTTAACACACATTACTTCTTATGTCAGTGTTCATTTTCCTAGGATGCTCAAGCAAATAACATGCGATTCAGTTTAAACGAGGGGAATTTATTTGCTCATGTTTTGACGCTGGGAAAAAGTCCAAATCAAGATATCATCAAGATGATGCTTTCTTCCCTAAGAGTGTGGAATTCTGGGGCTGGCTACTTGTGACCCTTGGTCCTCACTTTGTCACATGACAAGGCACATAATAGCATCTCTTTTTCTCTCCCTTCTCCTCTGGGTTCCCTTGATGTCCATTTTTTGGCTGCTCCTCTGGCTTGTTCTCTCTATATGAATTTCGATCTGTTTATAAAGGACTCCAGTGATAGGATTAAGATCCATTCTGATTGGGCTGCACCACAGCTTAACTGAAGTAACCTCATCAAAAGATTCAACTTACAATGGGTTCACAAGCACAGGAATGGATTAAACTTAAGAAGATATTTTTTCAGGGGTACACCAGTGTCGGATTAAGGCATAATTCTACATAGAGATTAGTTCTTATATTTTCTCTCTACCAATGACATAAAAACAAATGGATAATTCTTCTTCTTTTTTTTTAAAGATTTATTTATTTATTTAATCCCCCCCCCCCCCCCCGTTTTCTGTTCTCTGTTTGCATGTTTGCAGCGTCTTGTTTCTTTGTCTGCTTCTGTTGTCGTCAGCCGCACAGCACGGGAAGTGTGGGCGGCGCCTTTCCTGGGCAGGCTGCACTTTCTTCCGCACTGGGCGGCTCTCCTTACGGGGCGCACTCCTTGCGCGTGGGGCTCCCCTACGCGGGGAACACCCCTGCGTGGCACGGCACTCCTTGCGCTCATCAGCACTGCGCGTGGGCCAGCTCCACACGGGTCAAGGAGGCCCCGGGTTTGAACCGCAGACCTCCCATGTGGTAGATGGACACCCTAACCTAAGATTAATACCAAACTTGCTTTACACCATAAATAAAAATTAAAGAAGCATTTTAATGTTTTCTGAATCTCTTTCCTTCACAAAAGATTTAATGCAAAAGTATTTCTTCCAGTAGATTTTGCTGTTTTATGCATTAAAGCACTTATTTTGCTGGCTTTTTTTTTTTTTATCTTTTAAAGCACATTTTTACCTTTCCAGCTTATAAATTCTTAACACCTCATAAAATTTTCTACTTCAAAACAGTGCTTCTTCCTCCCTTAATGTCATCCTGTCATTACTGAACTAGCCCTCAAAATGCAAAAGAAACCTATGATTAATCTTACTGCTTAGGTAATTATTACTATTAATGGGATACAATGGTTAAATAAGTATAACATTCTATTCTTCACATATCAGAGAAGATAATATTGTACAAATACCTGTGGTGGTTTGCAGCTCTGTAACCTAGAAAAACATGTTATTAATCTTAGTCCCTTCCTGTGGGCATAATCCTATTGTAAATAAGAGCTTTATATGAATTTACTTCAGTTAAGGCATGGGCTAGCTGAATCAGGATGGGCTTTAATTTTATTACTGAAAGTCTTACAGGGACAGTCACAGGGAGAAAGAAGTCTGGAGGGAACAGCCAGAAGCTGAAAGTCAAGAGAACTGGGATAGAAGGGAGAAGCTAGGAGGGGCCACCACGTGCACTGCCATTTCATAGAAAAGCCAAGGACCAAGCATTGCCAGCAGCCGGCCCCAGAATGCACAGTCTTCTGGGAGAAAACATCCTATCGATGATACCTTCATTCTGGACTTCTCCCAGCCTCAAAACGGAGAAACAATAAATCGCCATTATTTAAACCAACTCATTGCATGGTATCTGTTTTGGAAGCTGGGAATCTAAAACACTGCACTTCCCCAGCATCAGAATCATCTTGAGAAATGTTTTGAATTTGCTAAAAATAAAATTAGGCATACAATTGTTTTAGCAGTGAACATCATTTCTGGAATCAGAAAAATCACATTGCCTGTGCTTTGAGCTCACGCCATCACTATTTAATAAGGCTACTTTGGTAGGCAGTAAAGATTTTCTTTCAGGGTCATTGTTTGAAGTTGATGAAGTTTATGAAGAAACTTTCATGGTGTTTTACCTGAGTCATGAAGGATGTGAGAAAAGCCACGCAGGATATCAACAAAGATATGGATATGTTAAGTAACGTTTGACCTGTATACTCTCAATTAATTTATTTTAAAATGAATTTCTGTTTTCTCCTTTCTGCTTCATTTATTTCTCCATAACAAAGCATTTGATTTAATATTCTTGTTAATTTTTGTTGTTTCTCTCCATTAGGAATATAACTGTCACAAGGGCAGGGATTGTGTATGCTTTGTTTGCTGCAGTATCTTCAATGCCTAGAACAATGCCTGGTACACATTAGGAACTTATATTTTTGTATAGTGAGTGAATGAATGGATAGATAAATTGAGCATCATCCTACTTTCAAATGTTGTAAAATTAAATACATTTTTGCCTTTAATATCTAGAAAAAGAATTTGCTTAGATACTGCTTCAATAAGAAAACATGTGTCATCTTATCTACTCCTGCTAGTTTGCCAAACAGAAGCTTGGATAGCACACAAACACACATATCAAACTTCTTGACATATTGAAGTTCATGTGAAAGGCAAGATAAGGAGTAGTTGGTCAAGCATTTATAAGAAAATTTTATATCTAACAACCATGAAAATTATAGTATTATTCCATGTATTCTTTTCTTTTATCCCCAATCTTGTAGGAAATGAAGTCCGGTAGAAAATATTCCTGAAATAAAACAAAAATAGATAAATTTCAACATTCAATGGAACCAAAAGATGTTTGCTAGACTTCTATTTCATAGTCAAGGAGACTATACATTGAAACTAGTTCAAAAAAAGAGATGATAGATAATGCTGACTTTCATAAGGGTTTACAAGAAAAAATGCAAAATTCTTCCTATTTGTGTGTCATTATATCAATATTTAGTATAATTTAGTGTGATACAAATACAGATCTTCATATTTTCCTTTTCTGAAAAGCCTCTATATTGTTTAAATATCATTTTGAATTAGATTGTAGAACTCTCCAAATTGGCTAAGTGGTCCTACAATAATGCTACTGAATCTGAGCTGCCAAGCAAGTGCCAACTCAGCATGATTTCTGAATAGTTAGTAAATGAAGCTTCAAAATTCTAGAGTTTAAAGTGAAAGCACTTTCTTAACAATAATTATCTCAGAATTACATGTCTGTTACAATAACAACGTTAGGAAAAATACATTGTTTGACTTTCAAAAGAAAAAAGGCAAATGTTTTATTAACTAATTGATGAAAGGTAATTATTGAATGTTTGAGTGCATGTATCACTATTCTTACATGCTACGGTATATGAAAAAGAAGAGGATAACGTAGAACTCCTTCTCTTAGTTAAACAAATTGGAACATGTCTAAATTGACTGGCATTGATAATCAGCCCATTAGGATGTGAAAGACAAAGCTGAATTGCCTCATCCATGTTCCTTTCTGGTGACAAGGACATTCAGGAAGCTCTAACATGCCTCCTGCGTAGATAGGGAGTGATCTGATTACTTCCTTAAAAGTAAGAATTATTTGTCCTGAGTAGTCTTCTTTTTAAAACCTGGGAACATAATCAAATCATGATAATGGATTGCTAATGACAAATACCCTACGTTTAGGGAGCTTGTCGTAGGGAGAATATCTGAACTCTGTGCTACAATAAGTCCAAAACCTTTTCCTGCAATAAGCAGCAAGCTATAGGGAGAGTGGATTGTGGTGAGGAAGAATCAAAATGCTGCCTGCTTAACATATGGAAGTTCAAGCAGGAGGAAATGGAATGGAAGCTCAATAGAAAATAAAATAATAAGACAAAAATCCACACGAAAATGGTGAAATACCATTTTTGTTCAAGTGTAAACATGCAACATTCTAGAGGGAAACCAAAAAACAAAGATAAACTATCAACATGGTCTCTCGAAAGGAATCTTCCACTACCGCATCAGTGTGTGCTTTTCCAATGCGTCTATCTCCACCATGTCCTCTCTGCATGTGTAGTGTGCTGAAGTGCAGCTAGTTGTGGTTTGAATCCAGAGGTGACACCAGATTAAGTACTTCATTGGTTCAGGGGCAGGACAGTTACTGAGGTCTAATATTCCATGCCCAGTAAAACTTCTTGTGAATGAATTAATTCAATAGCAATTATATATTTCTGGCAATGTGCTACGAAATACAAATATGAATATGACAGGAATACTATGTCATTTGACATTTTCAAATTGTAGCTGAGGATAGATACAATAAGAAGAAGTATGAAACATACTACTGAGACATATTTAATTAACATCTATTCAGAGTAGAGGAAATGATTACTTTGTTTAGAGAAATCAGGAACACTTATCAGAGAAGGTGATTTCTAAGAAAAGTCTTGTAGGACAAAGAGAACTACTTAATGTATTCTGTATTTTTGTAGTAATTTGAATGTTGCTTGTTTCTCAAGTGTTTGATGAAAATTTTCTTCTAACTAAACAGTATGTGCTTAGAAAGGATTTTTTTTTTTCCTAAAATTGTTTCAGCTACTGACATGTACTTGGTATTTACCAATTTAGCAAGTGGAATTTCTATTCATGTGAATAGTAGGAGGTCTGTGATATATACTCACGTGTAATTTTGATGAGGCACAAATTTGAATCATGAGCTTTGTGTGATGAGTGTGTGGGAATGAGTGATGTAGCTAATGGGTGAAATTTGTGACCTTGCAGTCAAACAGAGATTTGTTGTTCTTTATTATTTTCTACCCTGGCAATAACTCTTTTGATGGAAAAATTATTGCAACTTCATCTAGACCAGGGGTTCTTAACCAGGAGTCTGTGAGCTTGAATTGAAATTAAAAAACCATTATTCTTATTGCAGCAGGTATGACGTATTTATTAAATAATACACAGTATATAGTGTGGACTTAGTAAGGGGTCCATGGTTTTTACCTGACTGACAAAGGAGCCTGTGAAACAGAAAAGGTTAAGAGCCCCTGCTCTAGACATAAAAATGATGTAATGAAGTACATAATAGTGCATAATTTATTTAGCAGCAAATTTACCTTTAATAACTTCTAATAACTTTAATTTCTGTCCTGTACATATTGAATCATTTGAGCATTTTCAGTCATTCCTTACCATGCTAAGTTGTATTTTTCTCTATTTTTGTCAGGAATATTATATATTAAAATATCATTGGGAAACGGACTTTGCCCAGTGGTTAGGGCGTCCGTCTACCACATGGGAGGTCCGCGGTTCAAACCCTGGGCCTCCTTGACCCCTGTGGAGCTGGCCCATGTGCAGTGCTGATGCGCATAATGAGTGCTGTGCCACACAGGGGTGCCCCCCGCGTAGGGGAGCCCCATACACAAGGGGTGTGCCCTGTAAGGAGAGCCGCCCAGCGCGAAGGAGGGTGCAGCTGCCCAGGAATGGCATTGCCCACACAGAGAGCTGACACAAGATGACGCAACAAAGAGAAACACAGATTCCCGTGTCGCTGACAACAGAAGTGGACAAAGAAGACGCAGCAAATAGACACAGAGAACAGACAACCAGCGTGGGGTGGGGGGGGGGGGAGGGAGAGAAATAAATAAATAAATAAATCTTTTAAAAAAATATCATTGGAGAATTTGAGGAGTTATAATAGTCTGTTTCACACTCTCAAGTAAATTCTCCAGTATATACTATACTTCCCAAACCATAAGGATTCAATATATTCTTGCTAAATGGGGAAGAAAAAAGGAGAAACATTTTAATATTAATTTTTCCTTTCTAAAGTATCTGTGTTGATTCAACTAATACACAATAATCAATAAGGATTGTGTAGGTAAAAACAACCAAAATTGTCCAAAAAATGCTAAGTAGCAAACTGGTTGTTAATAATGACAAATTGCTCATTTGAGGATTTTAACTTTTATATGTCAGTAAGGACTAATTTGTAAAATGTTTTGTAGACTTTGATAGATGCTTTGTAACTGACTAGCCTATTGCTTCACTAATGATAAGATGATCGCAGACTCTCAAGGGTAAAGTATTTATTATGTAGCCACTGAAAGGAGTTCCCATTTGCAATTATTTCACTGTGAAGATTACGGAGTTTGAACCTCAGTATTTAATTTGAGTTATCAAAATTCACTATTATTATGCATGGTACTATAGTTAAATTTTACAAAAAATGTTTGTTAGTAAAAAGACATTCATTATATTTTGTTCTAATATATTAAATTTCTTTTTAATGAAGGCCAAAATAATTATGACACTTGCCTATATGCAAATACAATCATAAGTGAACAATTAACAGAAATCCTTAAAGCAATCTGGGTAAGTTGTCCCTGACAAGGCACTTCCAAGGGAGATACTTTAATAGTTCTATTCTTTTTAATTTTAAGGAATACATTTCAGAGTCAAAATAGATTAGTTGCATATGCACTTAATTATTGATCTAAATGTAAAATTTAAAACAACATGAATATCTCTTTAAATAGGTATTTTATGTATTTCAATTAAAAGCTGTCTGTAAGTGTCAGACACCAAATTTCCCTGCTTTACCAACTACCTGCTTTACTTTCCCTGTCAGAATGAGTTTATAGCTTTCTATAATAGACTTTGTTCTGCAGGTTTGGGATAAACTGTAAGCTGGATTTTTGTTTTGTTTTGTTTTGATTTTTTTTTTATGCCAATATCAATTGCTTCTACTTCACATGCACATACTCACAAACACACAGACATACACACACTATACCAGCTCATGAAACAGTTCATGGGTAAATTTACTGAAGATAGGGTTTAGGTATTCCAATATCCTTTCTTCCTCCCTTTTCTGTTAATCAGACGAAAAAGTCAGTTTCTCAGTCCTCTAAAGCTTGCAATTCTGCACTTCTACTTTTCCTTTCATTTTAAAAGGACTGTTGTAACCACAATGAAGATTCCCTTTAACTCATACAGGTTGACTCCATGTGTACAGTAAAAAGAAAAAGGATGAAATAGCTACTTTTGATTCATGAAAAAAATAAAAAGCATGTACCATAGCTAATATATGGGAACTTTGAAGGGTATAACTGTAACAAGTAGCTTGAGCTAATCTAGTTTTATTTTTCAACTGGCCAGGTAGAAAAGGACACTAATTTTATGTTTGAATCAAAGGAGACTGAGCTACAGTGCAATGCCCCCAGATTTAGAAACAGAAGACAAAGCTGAGTTCCATTTCTGCCATTTGTTACCAGTATAACACTGGCATGTTCTTGGCTTCTTCGGGTCTCCATTTTTAGGTCTCTGAATTAGAAATGAAAACACTTTATATCAATAGTGTAGCATTATACTGTGGTTAAGAGTGTTCATGCTTGGCCTAGATCTGAATTTGAATTCTGGCTTTCCCCTACACTAACTGTGTGATGTTAAGCAAGTTACATCATTATTCTGCATCTTGATTTCATCATCTTCAAAATGAAGATAATAATAGTCAACTACTTCATAGTGTTATTTTATTTTTTTTAAAGATTTATTTTTTATTTATTTCTCTCCCTTTCCCATCCCACCCCCCATCGTCTGCTCTCTGTGTTCATTCACTGTGTGTTCTTCTGTGACTGCTTCTATCCTTACCAGCGGAACTGGGAATCTGTGTCTCTTTTTGTTGCGTCATCTTGTTGCATCAGCTCTCTGTGTGTGCGACGCCACCCTGGGCAGGATGCACTTTTTTCGTGCTGGGCAGCTCTTCTTATGGGTCACACTCTTTGCGCATGGGGCTCCCCTATGCGTGGGGACACCCCTGCATGGCAGGATGCTCCTTGCGCGCATCAGCACTGTGCATGGGCCAGCTCATCACATGGGTCAAGGAGGTCCAGGCTTTGAACCATGGACCTCCCATGTGGTAGGCAGATGCCCTATCCACTGGGCCAAATCCGCTTCCCTTCATAGTGTTATTGTAGACTAAATGAGTTTGCACACTGAATAGTATCAGTAACAGAATAAACACTCAATGAGCATTATTACATTTTTAATATTTTTATTTAGAAAGTTGTAAGAATTTAGAAAAAGTATATACTATTCTATTTTGGAAGCAGAAATCTATAACAAAGGAATTTTGACACAGTAGTTCAGTATCTATTATAAGAGTCTTTGACTGTATTTATTTATATGACTTCAAAATCACGTAACTCCTCAACAACTTGTTATAATCTACATTTAATTTTTACTTACTCCCAAAGAGTTAAAATAGCTTTCAAAACACTAACTTTCTGATAAATGCACATTTATTCAAAACTTATTATTAATTCACAAAATTTGGCATTAGACCATGAACTTTTTCAGAAATAATTACAAAGCAGGAGCATTCAGTTGCCTCAAAAATAAATTCTGCTTTCTTTCTAAATGGGAAGATTTTAAAATCAAATGCTTTCCTTTTATCTTTAAATTAATTTGTGGGCATTATAAATTCTGTTTTTTAAAAATCAATCAAACATAATCTCAATGAACTACAAACAGAAATCCTAATATCTAGGGATAAGATTTTAAAAATTACCACATTGGTCACCACACACACAAAAAAGAAAGTCAACAAAATTAGATATATGCCCCTGCACAATATTATAGGTTTAAATATATAACTCAGATTCCAGAGCTATTATTATGGTCTCAAAGTCTGAGACTGAAACTGAAAGATGCACTTCAGCTGCAAATATGTAGCAATTATCATGAAATGAACTTCATTCCACGATTTTGCTAATCACCATGGTAACCTGCATTCATGGATTCTTTCTGGGAAATATTCCAGACTTGATCAGACATTTTTAGTTTAGAAGTTTAGAATATTTTTACTTACTTGGTTGCTTTATTTTGTTGTTTTTAGCAATATATAATCATATTATAAAAAGAATGTTCTAGAATATTGAACCAATTTGATAAATATAACCAAAGAGCATGTAATAATAAGATTCTTATGTTCTGAGGAGAAGAAATAATTGAATTGATAATACTTTAATAATAATTCATACATATATTAGTGAATTTATAGGCTTAGAATATATATAGTTTCTTTAGTATTACGAATTCAACATTTATTAATAAAATATGAACTTCATTCATACCTTTTTAATTTTAAATATTAGATACAAATTTGATGTCTATTTAAAAATATTAATGAGACATTCTTATTTGGCAATAGAAAAAAATATACATTTTGTCAATTAAGTATTTTGAAAAATGCATTACCTTACGATACACATTGGAAGAATGATGAGTTTGAGCACTGAAAAATAATTCCATTCTCAGGCCTATGTATATGTTTTAAGAGATAACCTATATGTGAGATGAAAAGGACAAGAATATCTGCTAGCTCCTCAGTGAGATTGCTGACAGGTCTGGGCAGGACTGTAGGGGAAGTTTTCA
The DNA here is from genome assembly GCF_030445035.2 of Dasypus novemcinctus. Taxonomy (NCBI): domain Eukaryota; kingdom Metazoa; phylum Chordata; class Mammalia; order Cingulata; family Dasypodidae; genus Dasypus; species Dasypus novemcinctus. Next base: position 101,820,059 of record NC_080683.1, on the reverse strand, counting down.
TAATGAACAGTGTAGATCAGGGGTTCTTAACGTTTTTTGTTCCATGGTCCCCTTTGCCAGTCATGTGAAATCCATGGATCCCTTACTAAGTCCACACTATACTGTGTATTATTTAATAAATATATCATACCTACACCAACACATTCCCACAAGAAGGTTTTTTTGAATTTCAGTTCAAGCTGATGGACCCTTGTTAAGAACCCCTGCTATAGACAGTTAAATTATGTTTCCCAAGAAAAGACGTTCTTAATCTTAATCCACATTCCTATGAGTGTGAAATTCTGTGAAATAAGACCTTTTGAAGATGTTATTTTTAGTTAAGGTATGTCACCTGACTGACTCGGGGTAGGTCTTAACCTTTATTTTGATGTTTACATAAAGAGAAGAAACTAGCATCTAGAAGTCAGAGAAAGCTGCAGGGAGGATCCTGAAGCCAGAACTCAGTGGAAATTGGAAGAGCAGACACAGGGAGTGAGACATGGCATTTGATGGGAGGTAGAGATATAAGGCAGGGAGCCCCAAGCATAATGACAAGCCAGTATCAGGATGCAGAGAGTTTAGAGAGAAACAATGGCCTTGTCAGTGTCTCAATTTTGTGCTTTCTAGTCTCAGAAACTATGAGCCAATAAAAGCTTATTTTTTAAAAAGTCAACAGGGGACATTTCACAGCCTTGAACTATAATCTTTTACCCTAAATAAAATTCCCTTTATAAAGGCCAAGTCATTTCTGGTACTTTGCATAAGCAGCCCTGTGGCAAACCAAGACAGACCATAATATAAAATTATGAACTACAAAAATGCTTGAAAGAAACACAGGAAAAAATCAACATCATTTTGAGTTTGGTAATGAGTTTTTAAATACAACACTAATAACATGCTCCATGAAGAAATAATTAATATGCTGGACTTAAAATTTAAAACTTTTGACTTGTGAAAGACATTGTTAAGAGTAAGAAAAAATAGACCTTGGTCAGGGAAAAAATACTTGCAAATAATTGAACAAGGACTGGTATTTGAAAATATACAAAGAATACTTAAAAATTCAACAACAAAAAACCCAACAACCCAATTACAAAGTAGGCAAAATATCTGAACATACATCTTACCAAAGAAGATATGAAAAGAGTAAATAGTGTATGAAACAACACTCAAAGAATAAACCTTAATGTATGCAAATTTTAAAAACTCATTTAAGGAGTTGGAGGATCTCAAGATGAAATTCAGAATGTGACCAAAATAATCTCACTGTATTACAAATATATAATACAACCTTACTGGAGGTGGGGAGTGGGGATGAGTGGAGTCTTTAAGACAAAAGGAAAAATGAACTGCACATAAGAACTACACTCTAGCGGATAGTTTCCCATGGGGGTATGGCATAACAGTTCTGAATCCACTATTCATGAATACTGGAATTGAACAATTAAGTAAATGGGTAGCAGATGTTGAGAACCAGATTCTTGCTGGTGGAGTGGGAGGTTACTGATAAGCAAGGGGAGGAGGCTTGAATAATGCATGAGGTAATGTATTAGCATTGGAGACATCAGGACAAAATTCATGTTTAGCTTAATATAGATACAGATGGTTGCATATATAAATATGTATAGATATGTGTATATACATGGGTGTATTTGTCAGCCAAGGGGTGCTGATGCAAAATACCAGAAATTGGTTGGTTTTTATAAAGGGTAGTTATTTGGGTATGAGCTTACAGATACAAGGCCATAAAGCATAAGTGACTTCCCTTATCAAAGTCTATCTTCACATGTTGAAGCAACATGGCTTCTGATGTCTACAAGGGTTCAGGCTACCTGAAAAGGTAGACATAGCTACCTGCTCCTTAAGGGAGGACTGTACATAATGACTTTCTTTGAAAGGGAGAAAAAAATGCCTCAACTACACAGTAAATAAACCTGATAACCTCAAACCAGGTGATCAAGGTTTACATCAACAGTGATAAGTAAAATTGATAGTGTGTCTCCTTCATATGATGGGATGAAAATGACACGTCACCTCTGTAGTCTTCCTCCCAAAAAGCCTTAACCCCAGTGTGGCAGTCTGAGATTATGTTATGAATCCCAAAAAGAGAAATATTATGTTTGTTAACTAATCTATTCCTCAGGCTGTGGTAGCCTTTGATTGCATTAAGTTCAGTTGAGGGGCCTTTGATTAGATTACTTGATGAGATCACTTTAGGGCTTTTGATTAAACTATGTCAGTGAGGCATGACTCAGGTCAAGTCTCTGCTCCCTTCCTGGATCTGATATAAAGGGACTCACAGGACAGAGACAGAGGAAAAAGAGCATCCATATATTTGATTCTGCAATGTAACAGAGAGATTACTTAAGTTCGAAGGCCCCAAGAGGCTGGGTGCACATAGCAGTTCAAGAGAAATTGTTGAACCCAGAGAGAAAGGAGAGACCTAGGCAGAGATTGGCAGCCATCTTGCTTCACACATGGCAAAACGCCATGATTGACAGTAGCTGATTGGTGAGAAAGCACCTCGTATGACGCCGCAGGTAATTTTATGATCTTGGAACTGTAAGCTTTTATCCCAAATAAGTACCATTTATAAAAACTAACACATTTCTGGTAATTTGCATCAGTAGTCCTTTGACAAACTAAAACACTCAGTCTAATCATGAGAAAAACATCAGACAAATCCCAGTTGAGGGACTTTCTGCAAATACCTGGCCAGTTATCCTCAAAACTGTTAAGATCATCAAAACCAAAGAAAGTCTAAGACACAGTCACAACCAAGAGGACACTAAGGAGACTAGACTACTAAATGTAATATTGTATCTGGGTTGGATTCTAGAACTGAATAAAGGATGTTAGGGAAAAGATGAAGTACTCTGGTTAAGGTATGGGGTTTAGTCAAGAATAATGTATCAACATTGCTTCATTAATTGTGGCAAATGTACCATACTAATATAAGATACTGGGGACAGCATATACAGGAACTCCCTATATTATCTTCACAATAATTTGTAAAAATAAATCTATTCCAAAATAAAAGTTTTAGAAAAGTTAGAGCTCCATCCCAATCAGGATGAGGAAGTGAGAAGATTCAAAGCTCTTTCTTCCCACAGAAACTTTGATTAACCAGTAAGAACTGTCAGAAATGTATTTCTAAAAGCTCCAGAAAAGCATTAAAGGACTGCAGTAACCTGGTGAGTGCTGAATCAAGAAAAGGGCCACTCAAAAGCAGTAGGGTCCTCTGGTGCCTTGGCTGGCCTCACCCCCACCCTTCACCCTTTCTTTTCCTGCCTTCGTAGTGTGGATTCCTGGTCCTGGTCCCCGAGGGAGCAGAGTAATCCTCGTGCACAAACAGGAAGAACAAATGTCTGGCCCAATCTGCCTGTGGTGGACTGAGGGACTTGCTGTCCCAGAACTTACCCTACATGTAGAAAGTGGTTCATAGAATTCTCTGTCAGAACTGCGGTGGGAAGAGTCAAGAGGTGCTGCTTGGGGCAGGGAATTGCTGACAACTGTAGGATGTAAAGGGCAGTGCCCAGGACTGTGAGGAAACTATTTGCTAGGGAAGAGGGGACCTTATCTGTTTAAGCGGGGGTTTCTTAGGGCCACAAGTGCACGCCCAAGGAAAGATACATGTGCAGAAAGGCCCAGGGAGGCCCCTATGCTTTGACATGGAGGTTTTCTCTAACCTCTTTGTAGTGGCAAGCTCTGAAGGAGAGCACTAAGACAGGTCTATCTGCCAAGTCTGGAAAAGGTGTCTGTGTTTTCTTTTTTTCCTTCTTTTTTATTTTTTTAAATAAATTTTTTGTGGGGTTAGCCCTGGGATTCAGGGAAAGCAGGAAAGCTTTGTCATAATACTAGATCATCCAAGCTTAAGGAACAGATACGTCAGAGTCCAAATTCCAGTGATAACACATTAAAATATCAAAAAGTCCAGGTTTCAACAAAAGATAACAAAAACACAAAGAAATCAGAAGTATACTTGTTTTGAGGCTTTGTAAAAACAGTGTTATGTCTGCTTCCATCTGAGAAGTGCTTTCGCTAGTCAATATTGTTTCTAGGACATATTGTGTCTATGATAAAACACCACTTACCCCGACGTTAAGTGAACTTGGTCATCGAGTCTAGAAGTTACAGACTCTGAAGGCATACACATAGTGTGGACTCCCTTTCATTTCAGATGCATATCTCTGTCTCTTTTTGGTCATATGAATTGATTTTTTTGTGACTCATCTGGTTTTTACAATGTGTATTTGAATCTCTTTACCTATGTGTATCTTGCTTGTTTACTGTTACTCCCCCTCTTTGAAAAATGTGTACTCCAATCACTTTTTAAAATTGAGTTTATTAATTGTGAGACCAAAACAATTTCTGAGAAGGTGTGTATGTGTGTGTATGTGTGTGATGTGTGTGCTGTTTGCATGTGTGTGACTTGGGGAGTGGGAGCTGGGTTAAAACCGGTGTATAAAAAAATAATAAAGAATAATCTTTAAAACTACTATGCTAATGTTGAGGTAAAATAGCTCTCCAACTTTTGGCTGATAGAAGCTTCCTTCATTTCTTCCTTCACAAAGATTCCTTTTATTAAAGAGCAAGAGTGATATTTTAAAGGTCTGTGGTCATATATGAGCAATTCATTTACTTTTCACTGCTGAATAATGTCCTGCTGATACCTAACTTCATATAAACTAATTCCTTATGTGGACATTTGCATTATTTCCAGTTTGTGGGTATTACAAATTGTGCTGCTGTGAACATTCTCATGAATGCATCCTGATGCACAGGAGCAAGTGTTTCTACGGCATATTCTTGGATGTGGAATTGATGGTTATCAGGTGGGTAAATATTCAGCCTTACAAAGTAATGCTAACTTGTTTCCCAAAGTTGTTGTATCAATTACCACTCCTACCAGCAATGTCCCTACTGATCTCTTCCACACACATCTATTGTCAAAGTTCCTATTCATTGCCTATCTAATCCTTGAGCAGGTATCTCATTAAGATATTAATTTGCATTTACCTGATCACTAATGAAGCTGAACCTCTCTGCATATGTCGTTGGCCATACATGTCTGCCTGATTGTGAAAGGCCTTTTCCTATCTTTTGCCCATCTATCACTTTCATGGTTTGTTTTTCCTTGTTTACCTGGTGAATTTTCACGTATACAATGGATACTGTTTTAGTTTGCTAAAGGCTGCCAAGGCAATATAACAGAAATGGGGTGCTTTTACAATGGGGATTAATTAATTTATAAGCTGAGAAAAATGTCCAAATCAAGGTATCAGGTGAAAGTGCTCTCTCCGCAGACTGCTTTGAGGGATCCTGGACTCCTGTCAGGTGACAGGCACAATGGTGCTGTCTGCTGAGGCTCCTTCTCCTCCAGGTCTCATTGCTTTCAGCTTCTGGCTTCCTCCAGCCTTCTCTCTGCTCCTTGGGCTTCCTCTGCCTCTGTTGCTTTCTCTCCTGGCCTCTGTTGATCTCAGCTTCTGGAGGTTTCTCTCTTTTTGTGGCTTTCTTCCTTGTATTTATCCTGTTTATGAAGGTCTCAGGTAAAGGTAATAGGATTAAGACTCACCCTGGGGCACACCCAACTGAAGTAATCGAATCAATTTAGTTAACAAAGTGATGTAATCAAAAGATCTCACCTACAATAGGTTCACTCCCATAGGAATGGATTCTTTTCAAGAACATGATTTTCTGGGGTTCCTGCACCATCAAACCACCACACTACTAAACCTTGGTAGCACTGTTTGTGTTGCAAATGTTTCCGTTGGTTTCTGGCTTGGCTCTCCACTTGTAATGATGTGTTTTGATTTAAATATTAAAAGGTGAAAAGTTCTCAATTTTAGCATGTTTAAATTTATCAGTCTTTTTTTTTATGGTTATCACTTTCTTTGCAATATCAAGGTCAGAGAGATATTCTGTATTTTCTTCTGAAATGTTTAAAGGGTTATAGTCACATTTAATTCATGAATCCATCTATGATTGTTATTTTGCTTGTTTGTGTGTATATGTGTTTGTTTAGTATTGTATAAGATTAGGATACAATTTCCCTCCTCCCTCCCTCTCTCCCTCTCTCCCTTCCTTCCTCTCTCCCTCCTCCCTCCCTCCCTCCCTCCTTCCCTCCCTCCCTCCCTCCCTCCCTTCCTTCCTTCCTCCCTCCCTTCCTTCCTTCCTTCCTTCCTTCCTTCCTTCCTTCCTTCCTTCCTTCCTTCCTTCCTTCCTTCCTTCCTTTCCTTCCTTCCTTCCTTCCATACTTGCTTCACTATTTCAGTTAAAATTTATTAAACATTTTCACTTGCAATGCAGACACAGAACTGTAGGCTTTAGAGACTACAAAGATGAGACACTCATAAACTTAAAGGATATTTAATGTATTTAAAAACAATCTTATTTGGATTTGGACTATTTTTGTTACTTTAATAATTGCCTAGTATATCAAAATTATAATTATTCACATATTATTTTATCTTATTATGACATAATTTAATTGATTATTTTGGTTTACGAATTTTTCTGAGTAAAACAACCTTATTTTTTCCTAGTCTAGATTTTATTAGAAGATGAATTTGATATAGGTATTTGTAAACTATTGAGAATCTATTGCTAATCAAGAAAATGCCACGGGCCCAAGGAAAGATGAGAGCTGCATAAGAATTAGTTTTGGATGAACCATTCACACACAAGCATTCTTCCAGGCTTTTTAAACCAGTCAAACATTTGTATCTGCAGCAAAGCTCTCTAGGTTAAATGTGTAGGGTGGGAGGGGGAAAGCTGTGGTCATAGAATATAGTGAAAGACCCTAGGCCGTGATTTGGCCTCATAAATCAATTTCATCTGTTTAAAAAGTTTTGGTTCTGACTTTTCTCACTATAGTATTTAAGAATTTGTAGTAGTTAAGTGTGTAGGATATGGGGTTAGACTTTCTTTCTGTTTCACCTTTGTAACTTACTCAGGTTTTAAACACTTGGACAATTTACTTTAAAATCTTGAGCAAATTCCTTTGGGTCTCAGATTCCTCATATATACTTACCTCATTAAGTTGTAATGATTAACTGAAAGAAACTACCTTTTAGAGTACCTGGAAAATAATAGGAACTTAATACTGCTAATAAAGGTAACTACTCATTTTAATATTTCATCTATTTTAACAGGCACTACCCACTTCTCTGCCATTTTAAAGTATTTGAAATGTGGACGTGTTAAAATTCATATGGGCATTTAATGTAATGTTTCTCCCTACTAGAAAAAATATTTTATTAATGTCATTTGTTAATCTATGGTATCATAGACTCTGAAGAATAAGGTAATATGAAGGATGATAGATATGCTTGCAATCTCTATGTTTCTCTTTTTATCATTTTAGCCTACATTTTTGGTCATTTTTTATCACTTTGCCTGAATCTGGGAATTTCCTACTGATTTAATAATTAATTTATTAATTCTCTCTTCCTCCATGCCTATTTAACCCCTTTTTTGAAGCCTTAATTTCTGTCCCTGTCATTTTGAGTAATGAATATTTTTATTTAGGATTTTACAGAGTCTAGGGCTCTGGTGAAATTCTCAGTCTTCTTATCTATTTTGCTAAAAACTTTAATGACAATTTAAAATCCATGTGTAATAACTGTCATACCTGGAATGGCTGTGGGATTTTTTTTCTTTATTGTCTGATTGTATTTCCCTCTCAGTTTTTTGTTGGTCCCATCTCCTGACATGCCAGGTAACTTTTATTAAATGTTGGAACTTGCATATGAAAATTTGTAAGGCTATGAATGGTAATACTTTCTCCAGGGAGGACATACTTTTTTCCAAGCTGGCAGGTAGAGTAAGGGCAGACCTCCATTATCCAATAAGGGATTGAGATGACTATAAGGTGATTTTTGGTCTTTGTTAGGATGGGTATATTTCTTGTCACTCTGTTACTTCAGAATCTCAAATGGAAGTCAAAACAGTTTACTAGGAGACCTCCTCCTTGGGAGGTTCTTAATTCCAATTCAGGAGATTCCTGAAAGCTATGTTTCACTTTTAATCTCGTTACTATTGTCTTCAGCTGGGCTTCTTGGCCTCCAGACTGGCATTATCTGGGGAAGTAGAGCAAACATTGACGGACTCCTCTGCAGTTCTGTTTTTGTTTGATATTTTAGACCTTCAACCCTGACAGACTGGGTCGTCCTAAAATCCTTAACTCCCCCACATCTGCTTAAGAATGGTAAAATTCTTTGTGGTGAAAAATGACAGAGAATATTGGTCTCACCTCGAGGTCTCCAGGATCTTGACCCCTTAATCTTAATTGCTTGGGCATGTCTGCTGCATAGAAGCAGGTGTTTTTGTTGTTGTTATCTTTTAAAATTTGATTTGGTTTGTCTTTTTAAATTTGAAAGATAATTGCTCTTCTGGGAAGCTTGCCTAATTCGACTACCCAATTCCACAAGGAAGCATAAGTTCCAGAAAACCGATTTTACCATTTCATTTTTCTAGGTCTTTTTCTTTCCTCTTCTTTCTTCTCACCTCTGCCTCCACAATTTGCAAATCCTACCTTAATTTTCTATCAGTTTCATTGCTGTGTATGTGTGTTTGAAAGAGAGAGATGTAAATGTATTTATAAATTACAAGTTTCTCAATACTAATGAGTGTGGTTTTAATTTGGACTTCTCTTGTTATTGGTTAGTGGACAATCTTTTCATATAATTAGGAGCTATTTGTATTTTTTTCGTTGTTCATATCATTTGATCGTTCATATCATTTCTATTGGGTCTTCGGTTTAGTTCCAAAGAGTCAGTAATTTTACTTCCTGTACTATACCCTAAGAAACACAGCACATATGCATGTTGTGAGCCATGTCTTGACAAGACGAAACTGAAAAAACCTTGTGTCAGTTATCATGGAATATCCAAGTAAATTGGACTGTCTATAATACTTAAAATAATGAGGTACATAAAAATTAGCAATTTTCTGTGTTTGTAGTGGATGGGGCTCTGTTGTAAGCTTTTTACATAGTAACTTTTAAAATTTTTACTGTATCCCTGTGAGATTGCTGTTATTCTAATTTTGTAGCTGCAGAAACCGAGACAAAGAAATGTTAAAAAAGACTTGACCAAAATCATACATAATTATCAAAGGAGTCAAGATTTTGACCCAGTCTATTCCAGAGCATTTCTTCATAGCCACTATGCTACAGATTTCTCTTGAACTTGTTGAAGAGTGAAAAAAATGCAAGTATGATATCATTTCTGTAACTGTCCTGTTCAATATGCTCGCATAGAATAATCCTATGTATTTTCCCTATGTACATACATATATAAACACATAGAATAATAAACTAAAAAAGAAATCTTTAAAAAAAAAGAAATGAAGTAGTAAAGCATATGCTAACATGGATGAACCTGGAAGACATTATATTGAGTGAAGCAAGCCAGAAACAAAAGGACAAATACTGTAGTTTGCTTTATTATGAACCAAATATATTGTGTAACATTTTGTATGATTCAAGAAAATTTATATGTATCCTGTACATTGAATTGAGAAATGTATGTTTTTATTCAATTGTGAAAAAAAATAGTGTGAGAAAAATTAGCCTTTGGTGAATTGAATCAATTGTTTATAGGTTTTCAAGATGTGTATTTCCAGTCCCAGCAAAAAGCATGCTATCTGCTGTCTTCCACCATCATTTAAACAATTGTAAACAAACAAATTCAAATGAAAAAAGAAACAAAGGAAATGCCTGTAATTAAAATATATGGAAAATTTATATTTGCAACCATCTCCACATTTGTAGAGGAAGATGTTTCCCATGTGGCCTCATGTCTGTGAGTCAGTTGATATCAGTTCTCTCTGCAGTTTGAAATAAATTTGGGAGATTAAAATTCTGAAAAAAATAAAAATAAACACATAGAATATATACTAAAAAGGATCCAATGACTTATGTAGAAAGAGAATGAATGTTAGGTCATTTAGGGGCTCTACCAGAATTTTAAAGAATCCATTTATTGTATATCTCATCACCACCTACTGATTAAAACTCTTAGACTGAAATTAGAACAAAGTTATCCTAAGCCAATGGCTTAGTGAAAATAAGCTATACTATTTCAGAATTACCAGTAATCTATAATGAAACTGAGATTGAGAAAATACTTTGAACTATTTGAAATGCTCTTGGTAACTTCTAGATAGCTACAGAAGATGGAAATTTCTAAAAGAAAAAGATGTGTTTCTGTCAGTAGAAGCCAGGGATCCGAGTGAAGATGTCTATGTGATGATGGGTCACAGCACGTTACTACGGCCTCTCAAGACTAGTTAAGAGTCTATAAATTAGGTAGAGCAAGGAAGCAGCTAAAGGTTTTTGCAGGGAAGGACTGCCTAACAACAAAACTTACCATGAGAAGTCTTGATTTTAAACCTGAGAGGACCAAGAAACATTATGCATAGAATTGGGCAGGGTTGTAGGGGAATGAGGATGTTTTAGTGAACATCGGTGTGTACCAAGGGCCGGATGACTGATAAGGATTTCTCAGCAGAAAGCTGTGTGGACAGATGACTATTAAGAAACAGGTGCATCCCAGCTGTAGCTTGTCTTTAGATAAATACGCTGTGCCTCCTAATGCAAGCCTATCCATGCTGATTTAAGTATTACCTTGGAACAAGGGGACTGAGAAAAAATGACACCAAATTGACCGTGAATAATGTTTTCCACCCAGTGGAGAGAAAACATTGAATTGACCAAGATTAAGTTTCTGGCAGTCAAGGGAGGCTGGAAGCTAGGAATAAAAGTTTTAAAAACAATATAAACTAGCAGGCAGCTCTTAAAAAAGAAAACAGCACGTATGCAATGATCATCCATGCATTTATGTTAAAAAATAGTTTCTGCCAGTTGGTAGAAGAGTAGTTCAACACATGAATTAGAAAAATAAAGAAAATGACATTTTTAACATATCCAAATGTGTGGCCTGGGGTTTTTATCTCTACCCTGCTAACAGGATTATCCCTGGGGTGGGCTTAGTGATTGAGGGGAAGAAGAAATATAAATGTAAACCTTATCTGAAATATTTTTTACAAAGAAAATTTATTAAATGTACTAACAAAATATTTACTCTAAGAGAATTATATTTAAGATTCTTAATAAATAATTTTACTTTTTTGTTCTCTACCTTTATATGCAAATTTAAATATGCACAATAATCTTTTAGGTGAATAATAATTTTAATAATTTGTAGAAATTGCCACCTCTATGTTTTTTCAACATTCATATAAAATTTATGATATGGAGGGTATACTATAGAGGCCATATCATCAATTCTTGTACCTTGTTCTTGGGGAACCTGAAGATAAGTACAATTAATTAACAACCTTTAATCAATAAATATTTATTAGGTACTGACTATATATCAAGCCTCAATGCAAGCACTGAGGATAGACACAGAAGTGAAAAATAAAGGTCCCTGCAATTGTGATGCTTACAGTCTAGTGGTATACAGGCAATAAATAGACACATTTGAGAAGAGGTATGAAGAAAGCTAAAGATTGAAAGGGAAAAGGTGATAGGGCGTGTGGTGTTTTATACAATGGTATGAGATATTTCTGATAAGGAGAGATTTGAGCAGAGCTGTAAAAGAAATGAGTAAATGCAGTAGCCAGCCTCCTACATGATCCTTGCCTCTTGGTATTCACATGTTTTAATGGCTGTTATTGGTCTCATTAGACCCACATGAATCAGACATGGTTTTTGTGATCACTAAAGTATGGTAGAAATGAGCATATGGGGCCTTTGAGACTAAATCATAAATGGCTTTGTGGCTTCCCCAGTGCCCTCTTGGATCCCTACTCTGGAGGAAGGCAGCCACATTACTGGGACTCCATTAAAGTCCATTCTCTCCTGTGGAAAGACCCATGTTAGGAGATACTTAGACGCCCACCCTAAGAAAATGCCATGTTTGCAAGCTTAGAAGTGGATCCTCCAGAGCCAGTAAAGTTATAGATGACTGCAGCCCCAACTAACATCTTGAACAGCAAACACATGAGAGCATCATCTAATGAGGCTGCTCCTGAATTTCTGACCCACTGAGATAGTGGGTGATAATAAGTATTTTCTTCTTTTAGTTACTTTATTTTGGGTAATATGTTACCATGCAATAGATATGGAAGACAGCAAGTTATCTGGAGAAAGAGCACCCCTGCAAGAGAAAGCAGTTGGCATAAAGGTTCTGAGGAAAGAGCTTGCCCAATTGTTCTATAATTAGCAAGACCTGTATAGTTGGTGCAGAACAGGGGATGAGGTCAGAGAGAAGACTAGATAGGTGTTAAAGGTTAGGTAAGAATTTTGGCTTTTCCTTTTGAATGAAATGGGAAGCCTCTGGAAGATTTTGAGCAAAATGAACACATGATCTCACTTATGACATTTGAGTGTGGATAACAGAGTATATGTTAGTTAATCTAGGAACAAGGGTAGAAGGAACAAGAGCAATTGGGAGGTTGTAACAGGTGGTCTAAACAGGCAATGAAAATAGCAGGCTTGTTCCTTGACTTTCCAGTCCTTAATTCTTGCTTCTGGTGAGGTTTAACTGTACAGTTTCCCTTGGATTTCAGATAGTAATTGACCTTAATCTATTTTTTTTCTTAAGTTAGTTTGAGTTTGTTTGGGTTTGCAATCAAACAATCAAACAATAATACAGGTATAATGGCATTTTGATTTCTATAAATGACTATTATTTGAGTGGAAATTATTTTTTGAGAGAAATTTAGTGATAAGCTCTAGAAGAAGCATAATAGATACTGGGGTCATTGAATACTTGCTAACATTTGGATGGGATATGAATATACAGAGGTTTACAAATTTAACTTTTAAATTTGGGAAACAACTTTTTAAAAATGAGATTTTCATTCTGGAAACTATTATATATTTTGATATAAATTCTAGTAGTTGATATTTACATTGTTGGCTTTTATCAGTTTGACTTCGTTTTTGTGTGCTTTCAAAGTATAAAATCTTAATTTTTATTAATAAAACTGTATTGTAAGAATATTTCCACAAGTCAAATATTGTATAAAGTGCTATCATTTCTACTCAACTAATTAAGAGTTAAAACAAGAGATGATGAAGGCTGAAATCTATTATTTTTAATATTAAATATAAAAATTGAGGAGGAAAAGCATATTTTCTTTGGATAAGAATATTGATTTGTTGGCCAAGACACATACTTAATTTGGTCATTATATTTTTCTGTAAGTTTTCTTTGTTCTTTTTCTGCATGAAGATCTTTGACTTTTTAGGAGTGTTATTAATGTAAGGAGTGTTTAAAGTACCCTCTTGTGTCTTACTGGCATTTATCTTATGTCCAGTTGCATTTACTGATGCTAAAATATTTTAGTAGACAATTCAGTAATCATAAATTTTCAAAGGTCACTGAAAGTCTGACGAATTCTTCAGGGGGATTAGACCCTTAAAATATATTTGAATCATATTTGAATATATCATATTTTAATCATCAAACTGCATGAAGTTTGGTGTCTTTAGGATTATAATATTCATGCCACAGGAGACAGTGTACTGCATACAAAAAAAAGTTAAAAGATTAGATACGAAAAAATATACCTCAAATTGACCTTTTAACAGAAGAAGAAAGTATCTTTGCTCATGAAGAAGAGAAGCTTATTTTTAACGTTTGTTGTTATGAAATACTGTGGATCATGAGTAAATTAGGTGTAAAAAAATGAGCATGGTTTAATGTTGGAAAGGGAAACTAGTCTAGGTTTTTAGAGAAGCTGTTACTGAATATGGTATTTAAGTGCTTGTGAATGTCTTGGGTGGAGTAGACAGCGGTTTCTAAGCTGGGACTCTTGGAATGACTCTGGCAACAATACGAAACTGACCTATCAGGGTAGCTACCATCCCTTAAGATCCCATTGAAACTATACCGTCTGTCTGAAGCTGTAACAATCCTTGCAATAACCTTTAGGCACAAGGGTTAGAGAATGGATACCTAAAGCTGCAAACCAGGATCTAGGGCTCAGGCCAAGCATGGCTGCTGCTACTCTTTTTGAAAGGTGAACCCTGGACCCTACGACATGGAATCCCTGATCTTCCTAACCAGTGGTGACAGTCAAAAATCATAAAAAGCTTACCTTTGTCTCATCATTTCCACTTATCAGTTTTTGTGGAATGTACTTAATTAGTAAAACCATACTTACTGGAAAGTCTGAGAAATGTAACTTTTAGCTTTCCACCCTCTTCAAATAGATGGTGGGTGAAATAAAGTCTGAGAAAGCCAATCTAAATATCTGTCATTGCAGAATAAAAGTTTATTTCAGAACAAATTGCAAAAAGAATGTCAAAATAAATCTCCAAGTTATTTTAAATTAAAGCCAAACAAAGATCTGCAGAATTGAGTTCTGACATACAGCAACTAGAATACAGTAGGAGGACAATATGTATTTCTGGACCAATTTAATTAGTTTAGAAATTATTAGATTGAGGAGCAAACTGTCATGGACAAAATGATAGCTCATTTTACATTCAACATTAATTTGGGTGATTTTAGAAAAATCTCATGCTTGAATACATCTTCAGACACTTAGTTGAGGGTTATTTGATTACAAAGTTTTAAGGAAATAGTGTACTGAAAACATCACTTTCAAATATATATAAATTTGATGATCAAAATAGCATCACAAACATGAAGCAGAATTTCTTTGTTAACATGCACACATCACAAATAATCCTCAAGGAGTTAAGAAAACGAAGAATGTTTGAAAAATAAAATTGAAAAAATTTAAGGATGTATAAAGAAGAAAATAAAAATCTCTGGTAATTTTACTGCTACTTTGATATATTTGTTTACAGTCATTTTTTTATTCAGTAAGCATATATTTTGAATTTGGGATATCCTGCATTTATAATTTTATATCCTGCATTTTATATAGCAAAATATTTAAGTATTTTCATAGTTAAAATTATACCAAATCAACAACTTAAAAGTTGCACAATAATTCTATTATATGCACAAAACAAAATTCATTTTGCCGTTACTCTTTTGTCACTTGTTTGGGTTTGTTGCAATTTTTTACTATTATAAAAAATGCTCTCCCTTAAACATTTATTTGATCTAAATCTTTGAATGCAATTAGTACAACATTTCCCATTAATCCCCCCAAAGACTGCTTCCCTGTAATACTTTTAAAGATTTTTTAAAAACTTTAACACACTGCATATATTGATCAAATGAATCTTCATCATAAATCACTAAAACAATTCAATTAAATTAATAGTGGGAAAGAAAAATTGGAATATAAAGAGATGCTGGTCCAAGTTCTGAAGTAAAAGAAGTCAGGGATTTTTACATTTGGGAAACAATGTAAAAGATATTGGTTTGAAAAATTGTTAAAGATTTATTTACATAAAATAAAGGCTAAGTTTTTCAGTGAATTGACATGGGCCTTTTGGTAGATAGCTGAAAGCATGATAACAACATTTTTATCTCAGCTAATGACTTCAAGCTTTCAAATAATAAATTTATTCTCATTTTACTTTGTGCTAACATATGAAGATCATTGTCTTTTATAATATACCTTTCATATATATTTTAGCAATATGCAAAGTAAAAGCTAGCAATTACTTATATCAGTATTTCTATTCTTTCAAGATTAAATATGATTTTATGTTGTTTACTTAATTAGTAACCACATAATCATAACCCTTGAATAATAATGTGTAATTGAGGATTTATTAACAGTGTTAAAACCATGACTTTTTTAATCTTTCTTTTGCTTAGAGGGCTTTACATGTTAACTCTAAGCATTTCTGATTTATAGATGGAGAAAATGAAATAGGCAGGTGAGATTATTTATTTATGATAGTTATTGACTGATCTGGGAATAAAGCCAGGACCTTGGAGTCTTGTTCATTCATTCACTCCCTATTCTTATATCTTGGTTATAGAGTCTAGTGATTCATTATTTTAATTGAGTTACAGTAACATAGCAAATTTTCTGATATCTGACATTCTATCAAGTGCAACCATGTATCTACAGTCCTTTAACTGATGAAGTTAACAATGGCATCTCTAACATACTTTAGATTGAGGGATTTCTCAATGTAAACTAAATCTTTTGAATGTTGTATTACCATTATGCATATTTTACATCATTATAAAAATTGAAATATTGATAATCTTATAATGCCTTATATAAAAACTCACAAAAGACCATTTTATTGTATAGAATACTATAATCTATAAACATCCTAAATCTAGCTGAATAAAAGCTAGTTGACTGTACTTGCATTTTATTCAACATGCAACTAATTAATTTTGACATAGTGCAATAATTAAGTTATGCAAAATTCTTAGATGGGGCAGGCCAGAAAATGTCAGTTCCAATAGCATTGATGAAGCTACGATATGGGGCAAATAAGGTGTGGTGAACTGTAGATAAATAGCTCATGATTCTGAAAGGCATATATGTGACTTGTAGTTTAGAGTAAACTAAACAAACCTGATCCAAAACACAGACTGTAATCCACTTCTGGGGAAACAGAAAATCTAGAGATAAGTAATAAAGATGGAGAACCAGGGACAGTGTTCCATATTATGTAGAACAAATGATATAATATCAGCGGGACGACATATTTTGATCACATTTAAAGACAAGAATTAGCTGCTCTCTGCTGTCATCTAACCTCTTATTCAGTTTTCGTAGTTAAGTATTTGTAGGCATGTTCTAGCATGTTCTAGCAGCCAGTTCTGGAGGCATTGTGGTTAATTGTGGGAGAAAGGCTATGGCTATATTAGTAGCTTTTAGGGCAAATATTATTATATAAATAATTTTAAATTCCTAAAATCAATCTTTAAAATGAAATGAGTCCAGCAAAGAGTGGACTAAAAAAAAAAAAAAAAAACCAGCTAGAGATATTTTCTATATATTTTCAAGAGTAGGTTAAGTGAAGATGCAAGGGAAAGAATTGAGGAGCCTATTGTGCAGGGAACACACATGTGAGGGCAGAGTCTGAATGGAATTTAATCCAGGGACATTTAATCCAGTGACACAAAGGAATTGTGGTTATCTCTGAGGAACTGCTGGAGATGGAGGGCGGTTGCTCTAAGAACTTTTAACAGCATCACATGGATAAATTACTTAATAAAGCTAAGTTATCTATAGTACTTTTATAGCAGTTTGTTTCTATGTTTGAAGTTTACTTATTTCTTCAGTAATTTCTGTATATGTCTGTAGTATATTGTCCAGTGGCACTGACTTTAATCTATGTAGAGAAAACCCATACAAAAATTGTTAGAGTAAATTTGTGTCCTTTCTGCTTGCATTTGCCCACTCCTTTGATTCCCCATTTATGTAGGCTATTAGTACGTTGATTTGGTTACCAAGGGTTTCGGATCGGTTTCCTTGGAAGCAAAGCCTGAAACAAGGATTCTTATTCATGAATTTATTGTGGAATGCTCTCAGGAGATAGGGAGGGAAGCAGAATAGGGTAGGGAAAAATGATCTAAGCAGGAAGTTGATGTTGGTGAAAATGAGTTTGATCCAACAGTGATGTTTGAGGACAAATGCACCACAGATTCACTCCAACTAGGGCATATGGGCTAGTCATTTCAGCCTTTGGCCAAGTTTACCAGGGGCTGGTGGGGCTGGTTGTAGACTCCTAATCAAATTGGCTTCCATTCAGCTAAGGGGAATTCTCTGGAGGAGAGCAGGTATGCTTCATTATTAGCTAAGACTCACAGCAGCTGGCAAATAGGAGTCTCTGACCTTACTGAGTATCTGGACCAGGTAGGTACAAAAATACCATGAGTACACATCAGAGTCCCTTCCATCCCGGGACTACTCAGATCAATTTGCTGAACACATTTAGTTCTTCTCATCTGGGCACAGCTTCTCTGTTTTTTTGTTTTTGTTTTTTAATATTTTTTATTGAACTATACCCTTCATAGATGAACACATATAAACAAGTGTATAGTAAATGCTGTGAACTTTCAAGATAAACATGCATAGCCATCACACAGGGGTCCCATATATCACCCGTCTACCAACACCTTGTATTGTTGTGATTCATTTGTTACAAACTGTGCAAGAGTATTGTCAAAATATTACTACTAACTATAGTCCATATCTTACATTTGGTGTATTTTTCCCTCAACGCATCCTATTTTTTTAAATAAATCAATTTTATTGAGACATATTAATAAACTATACAATTTATCCAAAGTGTACAGTCCATGGTATTTGGTATAATCATAGTTGTGCATTCATCACTTCATTTTTAAAGCATTTTCATTATTTCAATAATAATAATAAACAACAGAAAAACAAACAAGGAAATTCCTCCCCTCTCAACCTCTCTGTTTCCCCTCCTGCACGCTCTCTCTAGGGTTTTGATTTGTCAAAATGTCTGGGAAGATTTGTAAGAGGCTTGTTAAACTGCAGCTGTCACTACTTTAGCTGATCCCAAGGTCAAAACTGACACTCAACATTTTGCTTTTTCTTCAAATTCTACTCACTTTTGTTAGCACTAATACCAGTCTATATGCCTTGTCTGGCAATACCCTCATCCCTACTGTTTTGATCCTTGGTTTACATGTCCTATGGCCTCAGTTGCTGTATGTCTACATTATAACTTGTTATAGCAGTACCAGGAGACACCCAGTGGATCAACTGATGGCTAAACATGTTCTCCCTGTCCCTATTACATAACAGCAAGCCTACCTCCTCATGAAGACCAGGATCAATTACCTCTGGCCAATGGCAACTCATTTCTTTGTTGCTATAAAGGCATGAGCAACACAAAGTGAACAGAAAACAGACATTTCTTTCAATATAGAGGGAATCTAGCTGTATCCTGGTGGAAGTATATACCCTCTGGGAAACAAGAATGCTAAACCAATAAATCCTAAACCTTTAGGGCAGGAAGCACAAATTCCCCAAGTGGGTCTCTAGGAGTAAGTGGTATTGAATTGGATTGGTGCTAGATTCACCCCTTGGTTCCTGAATTGAGGTGCTCTACCCACTGGTATCAACACATTTTATGGCCATTGGTATATATGTACATATATCATTAGGAAGAACAGCACCCCATGCTTGTAAGGTGTCATTGCTCTGCTGGCACCTCAGCTGTATCTATAAGAGGCTGTTTCATTGCCCTCTTAGGCTGGCAGCTTTTGATTATGCTTGATTTTTTAAGACCAACTCATCCCATGGCCAAGTTTTTCCTTTGCTGAATGGTGAATCCCTTGGTCTGAAGAGATATTATGTGGGATATCCTATCAGTAGAGTAAAAACTCCATGAAACCTTGATAGCAGTGCTTGCTAAGTCACTGTGGGTATGAAAGGTGAATTTATATCCAGAAATCATGTCAATTTTGATCAGAATGAAAAGTCTTTCCAGGGGAAAGGGGTTCAATGTTAACAAATTTTCCACCAAGTGACTGGTTGGGATAGCACCATTTGGGGACAGACTGGACATATAGCAGCAGCTGTAGACATATCATCCCTGTGAGAGGAGATCATACTGTTGGTACTATGCTGCTCATGCGTATTCTCACTCTCTGTCACAATAGGCTGGATGCTGTACTGACCAAGTCATCCTCTTTTTTATTTCCCCTTGGACAGTGGCTGGCTGCTCTCTAATGTGCACTAATGTGCTATACAGAGACCTTCTTACTTTGTAGCCATTCCTATAGCTTCAGTTACATACCTCTTATCCAGATCCCCTTAACCTGAGTGTCAAAGCTTACTCTTTTCAGGCTTCTGGTGAACTTAAACGAAAAGAATAAATTGAAAGACACAAACTACCGAATCTCATTCAAGAAGAAAGAGATAACCCACATAATCATATATCTATTAAATGAGTCAAATTTTCAGTTAAAAACTTTCGCACAAGTATTAAGTGTTCAAGGAGTATTATGTATGCAACCTTCTCTCTCAAATGTTTAGAAAATGGATAGATGATAGTAGATAGATAGATAGAAAAAATGATATAGCACATGTGGCAAAGTGTTAAAAGTTGGTAAATCTGGGTATCTGGGTAGGGGGTATATTGAGTTCTCTGAATTGATTCTGTATTAGTTTTGCAACTGTACAATAAGTTTAAAATTACTTTTAAATAAAAAGTAAAGAAAACAAAATGAATAACCCTTTCTTTTCCCAAAAAGAATACTCCAGACACACATGGCTTCTTTTGTAAATTCTAACAAACACTTAAAGAAATAATAACAATTTTATGCAAACTCTTTCAGGAAATGGAAGAGGTAGGGAAGATTTCTAATTCAAATACTATGAAGTTATTATTTCCCTGACACCAATAATAGAAAGGGATATTACAGGAAAATAAAACTTCATATGAATATCCCACAGGGAAATAGATGCAAAAATTCTAAACAATGTTAAGCAAGTTGAGTACAACAATGGATTAAGAGAAAATATATTATGACCAAGTTGGATTTATCCTAGGAATGCAAGATTGGTTTAACATTAATAATCAATATATGTAATTTACTGCATTTTGAAACTAAAACCAAAACTATAGATGCAAACCATGTGTTCAGTAAAATTCAATATCCATTTCTGTTAAAAACTCTTAGAAAACTAGGCATAGAATGGAGCTTCCTCCGCCTGATAAAAGACATTTACGGAAAACCTACAACTGACATCATATTTAATGGTGTAAAACTGAATCCTTTCCATCCATGATATGAGAAAATATAATAATGTCTGCTCTTAACACTTCTATTCAGTATTGTACTGGAGATTACAGCAAATACAATACACTAAAGAAAATAAATGAAAGGCATCCAGATTGGGCAAGAATCTAACAAAAGGCTTTATTTGTATATATAGAAAATCTGGTGCAATCTACAAAAAAAAGATGTTAGAAATAACAAACAAGTTTAGCCAGATTGCATAATACAGGATCAATATATATAAGTCAATTACATTTCTATTAACTAGTAATGAAAAATTTGGCAATTGAAATCTGTAATACAGTCCATTTTTAATAGCATCAAACATATGAAATGCTTAGGGATATCTGACAAAATATTTGAAAACTATAAAACTATAAAGAAAAAATGGAGAAATATACCATATTTATAGACTGGAAGACTTAATATTATTAAGATATCAGTTCTCTCCAGTTTGACCTACAGAGTCAACACAATCCCTTTCAAAATACTAGCAAGATTTTGGGGGAAGAGAAATTGACAAACTGTTTCTAAAATTAATATAGAAATGCAAAGGACCTCAAATATTCAAAACAGCCAAAAAAAAAAAAAAAAGAAAAAGAAAAATTTAGAGAACTCATACTACTTGACTCAAGACTGATTACACAGCTGTGGTTTTAAAGAACAGTGTAATATTTGTTTAAAGATAGGTAAATAGGTCAATGGAACAGGATAGAAAGTCCAAAAATAGACCTCCACATCTATGGTCAATTAATATTTAACAAAAGGTATAAGGCATTGCTGTGAGAAAGGGAAATCATTTTAACAAATAGTGTTGGGACAATTGGAATCTTAAGCAAGAAAGTGAATAGCGATCCAATCTTGCATGATATACAAAAATTAGCTGAAAATGGATCATACACCTAAATATAAAGCTTTACGGCATATAATTTCTAGAAGAAAACATAATAAAAAATTTTGTGGTCTTGAGTTAGGCAAATGTTTCCTAGATGCAACATCAAAAGTCTGAACCATAAAAGAAAATATTGGTAAATTGGACTTCATCAAAATTAAGAGCTGCCTTTTGAAAGACATTGTAAAGGGAATGAAACGATAAAGACAATAGCGATAAAATGTTTGCAAATCACATATCTGATAACAGACGTGTATCCAGAATATATAAGGAACTGTCAAAACTCATAATAAAGAAAGACCTTTGTCTAACTTCCATTTTCCAGTCAATTGTATTCCATTAATTAATAAATTTCAGGTTTATAAAACAAATAGCAATCTAGGCAGCTCAGTTATGTTAAAAACATTTGTGGATAAGAACTTTATTCAGTTATCCTCCAGTCATTAGAGTGTTTACAATGAGATCTGGAAAAGTCAGTATTGACCAAGGCATGATTTTTGACTCTTTTTTTTTTTCATTATCACCCTACTATGGAGCCTTTTTAGACAATATTTTTCCCTAATTGCACGTGAATTTTTTATGCCACAGATATATTGTAAGGGGAAGATTATTTTTTTCCCCCGAGAACTAAAGTTCTTCCTACTCCTGTTGAGAATGCCTGGCCTATGGCATATCAGAAGTGAAAGTGAGTGCTAGAGTTGCTAATGAACTCTTTTCTTGCCAGGCTGCCCTCTGACTTGCATCAGTTTCTCTTTGCCTCTTATTTCTCAGGAATCATTTTTAATTGCCTTACAACAATTTCTGCAATATTTTATACAAATGTATAAATCTGTGGCCATTGTATGATTACCAGAATGCAAACCATCAAATAGAGAGTTGGGATTAGCAGCATAAAATCTGTTAATTATGGTCATATCCGCATTTGATACTCTTTACTAGTTTTTCGTAATCAAAAGTGATTGAACTACCTTATATGTGTTGATTAAAGTGTGCAATTTTTCTAAGCTGACGTTCCTCAGTTTTTGAGTAAGTCAATTTGCACAGATATCCTAGTGTTTGGAGGGTTCAAATCAGTCTTCGAGAAGATTTTCTCACCTGAGGATAATCATCTGTATAAGTGTGAGTTTTATTTAATTTTATTAGTGAAAACCACATGGCTATGGCAGAAAGAGTAAAATAATGTTTTATTTACTGTGAAAATACCATGGCAAAAGACTCCCATGTTTCCTAGGGGCAACACAATGTGGATTCATCATTTTTCCAACCCTTACCCTAATGACTTACCCTTGACAAATAGAATATGGTGATTGTAATACAATATGACTTCTGAGTCATACAATATGACTGAGAAGTCATACAATATGACTAAGTCATACAATATGACTGAGTAATACAATGTGCCTTCAAGAAGACTTGAAGCTTCCACCTGAGATTCCTGAAATGCTCACTCTGGAGAAAGTCAGAATTATGTACAAAATCTAACTCTTAAGACCTTCATGCTGTGAGAAAACCCAACTTAGCCATGTGGAGAGGTCTTATGCAGAGACTACCACCTGTGTGTTCCACCCATCCCAGCTGAACTGCCAGGCATGTGAGTAAAGAAGTTATCTTGAACATCCAGCTCATTTGAGGATTCAGAAGAATCAGTCCCAGTTAGCTACTGATTGCAACCCTCTAAGAAATTCCAGATTAGAACTTTAGTCCTGAGACTGTCAGCTCGTAAAACCATAAGAAATAATAAATTATTGTTTGTCACTAAGTTTTGGGGTGGTTTGTTGTACATTAATTGATACCTGAGACACTGGGATTGAATGTATCCTCTCTTAGCTTTGATGATAGGTGTGGTGTTCCATTAGCTTGCTGACACTTCTGGGCCACTCATGAATCATATTATTATCCTTTCTAATTTACTTCCTTCCATGGCCAGTCTCTTATAATACACCTCCCTCTAATGTAAATTTTGGGTTAGCAATTCTTTGTTATCATGATAATGAGCCTCCAGAGAAAATATTGTCTAAGTTTCCTGGCTATTAAAGCAAATACCACACAATGGCTTGGTTTAAACAACAGGAATTTATTAGCTCATGGTTTTAAGGCAAGAAGTCCAACAAAACTGTCAGTAAGGCAATGCTTTCTTCCCGAAGTCTGTGGTCTTCTGAAGTTGGTTGCCTGCTATCCTTGGTCCTTGGTTTTTCTGTCACATGACAATATAAACGACAATGTCTTCCCCTTCTTACTCCCAGTTCTGTTGACTTCTGGTTTCTTCTCATGGCTTTCTCTCTCTCTGTCTGAATTTCGTTCTGCTTATAAAGGACTGCATCAGTCCATATTAAAGTTGAAACTGATTCACTTGGGTCACACCTTAACTAAAGAAACATCATCAGGAGATCCTGTTTATTGTGCGCTCACAACCACCAGAATAGAGATTAAGATGAAGAACATGCCCAAACTGGGGTACACAATTCAGTGCAGCACAGATATTTTTTGGTGGACCCAGTAATTGGAGACCTTTTTCTAATAATCCCATATCACATCTGGTTAGGTGGAGTAGGTGCTGATTAAGCCACCATATACATTGCTGATATTAGGCTTTTGTAGCATGGGTAGAATTTGGGTATATCATAGGCACCTAAAACATAGGATGTTTCATGAAATTCTGCATTAGTTTTCTAGGATTGCTGCAGCAATGTACAACAAACTGGGTGGCTTAAAAACAAAAGAAATTTATTGTTAGTTTGGGGGGTGAGAAGTCTGAAGTCAAGGTGTCAGCAGAGCCATGGCCCATCTGAAACTTGTAGAGGAGAATCCTTTCTTGCCTCTTTCAGCTTCTAGTGTTTGCTGGCAATCTTTGGCATCCCTTGTCTTTCAGATGCATCTGCCTCCATAAAACATGAACTTTCCCCTATGTCAACTGTCTTTGTTCACTTCGCCCCTTCTTAAAGATAGCAGTCATATGAGATTAGGTCCCAACCTAAAACAGTTTGGCCTCATTTTAATTAATCCTATCTTCAAATATGCTGTTTCCAAATATGGTGATGCTTGTGCAGCCGGGGGCTAGGACTTGAATATATCTTTTGGGGTTTTGGGGAGACACAATCAGCTCATATCTGTGTTTGTTGGACAAGTTCTATGACATATTACTATGATGTCATCCCTATTGCTCACTCCCCTTAAGGCTATCATGGTTGTATTTCTACCTTCCTTAAAGTCATTCCATCCATTTTCACATTTGACATAGTTGAAGGAGCAAATTAACCTTTTGCAAACCAGGCAGGAAAGAGCAACCCCCCTCTCATAATTTTCAACAGCTCTTTTGGCAGTGTGCCAACTTGATTCACTGGCACACACACAATGGGCAGATTCTTAACTATTCCTCAATCCATGTATAGGCAATACAAAGTAATTTTTCTCTCTGGTTACTTGAAAAAGAACCAAGTAGTAAATACAGCCAGCCCACAAATAGTGAACTAAATGAAAACTCCAATGTGCAGTTCTAATTGGCCATCAGTTAGTTGAGTCACCAGAGGGCACTGCATTACATTTTTTCCTCCAGATTATCCAGATGGTGTCACTAAGCAAACCGTGTAAAAAAGCAAGATTCTAATTTTTCTTCCCTGGAGAAAACAGATCACATGCTTTCTCTCAGCATTGGCCATTCATTGGATACAATCTGACAGAAATAGCTAATAGTATTATTCTTTTGTTCTGGAATGCTCCCATTGAAAAAATTGTGTGCCCCTTTCCCACTTGCCATGATCTTTGTGGTTTCCATTTATTATCCATTTTAGCCTACACCCTTCTTCCCTGGTAGGATAATTTGAGTCTCCTGTAATATCAGCCATACTAGGGCCTCATCATGGCACAGAATATACAAAGCTATATTTTAGGACAGATGGCCTGTCCTGCTTGAGAATCGGAGTGATCTACGTTGTGGTTCTCTCAATGGGACTTGATAAGTTCCCCACATTGTATCTTTTCCCTCCACAGATATTCCTAATACCATAGGGTCTTCTGGGTGTGTCAACAAAGCAGGACTACTTGCTCTGTAGCTAGACTTGCTGCAGACACTTCTCTTGCTCTGAGCCTAACTCAAAGTGGCTATCCTTTCATATCACCTGGATATAAGATGGAGCAGTATCCCCAAGTACATTTTATCAAGGCCTCTAATGTGCAATCCACTTCTTGTTCATCTGGCCTGATTAACATGATATCATTTATGTAGTAGATCAATAGGATGATCTCTGGGATGTCCAGGTGATTGACATTTCTTTGGATTATCATTTGACAGAAAGTGGGAGAGCTCTGGGGCAAAGCTCTAAATGTATATTTTTGTCTGTTTCATGTGAATGTGAACTATATGTGAACCTCTCCTATAATAGCAACTACTCAACTCTGCTATTGTCATATGAAAGTAGCCGTACAGTATATAAACAGATGGGTTCCGATGTGTTTCAATAAAACTTTGTTTACAAAAACAGGCAGTGGGATGGCTTGGCCTGTGGCCATACTTTGTTGACCCCTGCTTTAGTTCCACCATCTCTCAGGATGCAATATTGTTTTTGAGTCACTATCTTGGTTTATCACTGTAGGGGTGTTTCTGGATTTTCTGATAGGCCTCTGTTTGTGCTATCAGGAAGGCATTTGGGATTTTTTTCCTTGACTCTCAATTGCATATTACCCAATCTAATTCACAACCTTTTTTGAGATGAAATGTATATAGAGTTTAGTAATAGCCATACAATTCCTGATAGTTGCAATTTCCCCCATAATTTTCAAATACCTGATAGTTGCTGGCTAGTGAATTACATTATACCAGCACACAATTCTAGGTCAACATCAATGAAAGTTTATTAATTACATTGTCAATTGTATCAATCTATAATTAGTGATGACATCCTCATTGCTAGACACATGATTGATGATCAATCTTGTTCCAAACCCCACTTTTGGTGTCTACTGTTGTAAGTGGCATTCTCTAGGAAGTAGGCTCAGAAATAGAGTTGCCATTCATGATGTTTATTAAGGAATATTTTTGAGATCAATATCTGTGGAAGGGGAAGGAAGCAGGATTGGGCAGAGGGAGAATTCAAGCTCTGACAGAAGCCAATAAGAACTTCTGACAACTTCACAATGTGATCTGGACCTAAAATGACTTTCACAGTTGCCCTGAATTGGGCAAAAATGGCCAGGCCTGTATATGGCCACTTTGACCTCTCATCGAATATGGATTTCCCTGGGACGTATCCCTTCAGTGAGGCAGGTTTTCAGAGTTGAGGTAATGACTGCAAACAATATTCTACCAGCTGTGTGGCACATTGACCACAGGTGCTAATTTCATTTTATATGAATTTATAGACTCTTGGGGTAACCAATAAATGTCTGGTATAATCTACTTACCTGCTACACAGACCTTTATCAACAGAGAATTCTTCCTAAAGCCTTCTTCAAGGTATTTCTTTTTGTTGATATAGAGTACAGTCCTTTGTCACATTAGTGATTTTCCCAGGTGCACAAGGAATATGTCATCATCTGGCCCATCTTATATTGCTTGGGTACCCCTATAAGAACTTATCTTCTAAAGCCAGAAAATGTGGGTATCAATGAAGGGACTCACATCAGTGAATCAAGCAACCTCTTTTTCCTTGATTTGGAGAGAATCATGGATTTCAGATAATACAGTGATAGGGGTAGCAGGATCCTCAGTGGCTCATATGCATATGTATGTGATGAACTTCCCCTGAATACCAGCCTGTTGCATGCTCTTAAATATGCCATTTCTATTTTACCAAAGGCTCCTGATCTTCTTTCTCCCTTTTCAATATTTCTCTGATATTATCTATGACAGGTTAGGTAGTTCTAATAACAAAATTATCTGAGGTTCTTCTGTGGTGGGTACCAACACCCAGAAGCAAGCTAGCTATGTTTCTTCATAAGGGTTACACTGAAGCACATGCAACTGGTAATTTCTCAAGCCAAAACTCCAGCAGCCTCCAATGAAGAGTAGTATTCATTGTCTGCCATTTGCTCTAAATAGCATGTGATTTCTTTGCAGACACATTGAAAATCAACTGAGTATTTGGGTTGTAAGGCTCAATGATAGTGCATGGGGACACATGTATTTGTAAACCTTTTCACAAGTTTTCTTCTCAGAGTTTCTTCCAAAATGAGTATCTATTTTATTCCCTGATGGCCTGCTTTCCATCACCATGATGGTCTCATGAATAGACTGCCTTGGCTGTAGATAAGATGGGGTTGTTTGTAATGGAATGAATGGAAATTAGTACTCCAGTTTCAACCATCTGCTTATACAAAATAGTAATCTCTTGCCACCCTCATAGAATTCTACATAGCCTGATATTTATTTTCCAGGAGAACTCAGGCACTACCAAAATCCTTATTTAGTATGTTCTATTAAAACCTAGTAAAGGGTTAGACTTTGTTATATCTTATTTGATAATGGAATAGGCAGATCTGAATTTATCCAGGTGAATACAATGAAGTGAACCTGACTGAAACTTTTGAAAGGTCCAAGGGTCAAGGCCAGCCTGAAACTCCTTCTCCTCACACCCAACACCCCCAACAGTTGATAATATTCTAGAAATCTCTAGTTACGATCCTATCAATTTTCTACATTTTGAAAATCTAACTATTCAACAGCTTTCTAAAAACTCCACCCTTTTAAGCTGACTATTGCTCCCTTCATCCCTTCCTTACTGCCCCCCCCCCCCCCACTTAGTGCCACCTTTCTTCTGGATAGCACAAATCTTCCCATTGTTTAGTCTCATGAGTGGTATAACTAAACTAATAAATCAAATTCTGCCTCCTCAATAATTTTTGACCCAAAAGACCATGGTTACATAGGATGCCTGAGAATGGTATTTGCCTATTCACAACATCTTTCAAGGTCTGTTGCCAGCATTAAATCAGGTGTCTCAATGTAGGCACACCTGCGCCCATAGCTATCTTGCTGTGCTTTGGAAGGAGTGTTCCATTTCTTAGTCAGGAAAGGAGTGAGGCTATTGCATTGTCAGTATAAGTCTGGCAAACTCCTGGCTTACCTACTTCTTCAAGGAGTTATCATACTATGTCAACTCACAACGTCCTCCACTCACAATTGTCTTCAGACAGTTAGGCATCTGTGGTCAAAATAAATAATCCTTTCTACCCAGAAGCATTTCTAATGTGTGGTAATTCTACTTGTGTTAGTCAGCCAAAGGAATGCTGATGCAAAATACCAGAAATCTAGGGAAACGGACTTTGGCCCAGTGGTTAGGGCGTCCGTCTACCACATGGGAGGTCCGCGTTTCAAGCCCTGGGCCTCCTTGACCTGTGTGGAGCTGGCCCATGCGCAGTGCTGATGCGCGCAAGGAGTACCCTGCCACGCAGGGGTGTCCCCCGCATAGGGGAGCCCCACGCGCAAGGAGTGCACCCGTAAGGAGAGCCGCCCAGCGCGAAGGAGGGAGCAGCCTGCCGAGGAATGGCACCACCCACACTTCCCTAGCCACTGACGACAAGACAACAGAAGCAGACAAAGAAACAAGACGCAGCAAAAAGACACAGAAAACAGACAACCAGGGGAGGGGAGGGGAATTAAATTTAAAAAAAAAATAAATAAATAAATCTTTAAAAAAAAAAAAACTATTCTGAAGATATTATTAATACTGAAATACTCTGGAAAAAAAAAAGACTAATAAAACAAAACAAAACAAAACAAAAAACCAAAATACCAGAAATCTCTTGGCTTTTATAAAGGGGAATTTATTTGGGGTAGAAGCTTATAGTTACCAGGTCATAAAGCATAAGTTACTTCCCTCACCAAAGTCTGTTGTCACGTGTTGGAGTAAGATGGCTGCTAACATCTGCAAGAGTTCAGCCTTCTTCTTCCTCTTAAGGGTCCATGGTCCCAATTTTTTTAATCTCAGATCTAGGCTGGGAAATCTTGTCTCTCTACTGGGGATTGTACCTCCCTGGGCTCAGCCGCTCTATTTTTTCCACAAGGTCAGTTGCATATGATCAGGGTCTCTCTTTTCCCAGGGCCTTTGCAGTGTCTTTGGAGCCTTCTCTATTCCTGCATTCTTCTCCTGTGTGTTTACTTCCCAGGGTTCCAGCTCAAAAACCTCAACTAATTCCTCTGCCTTCTCAATTTCCCTTGGTGAATGGGGACTCGACGTCCTACTGACATGGCCCAATCAAAGCCTTAATCATAATTTAATCAAGAGTAAAACCTCTGAATCCAATACAATATAATATGCCCAAAGGAACAGACCAGTTCACAAACATATTCAGTGTTCCTTTTTGGAATTCATCAATAATACCAAACTGCCACACCATAGGATCATTTATTCTGAAACTCCATATAGCGGGGATTTATCAGGATTCTTCAGAATTTCTCCAAGTGCCCTGGCTTTTAGCAGCATACCCTTGGGATGACCTAGACACCTGGTTCTTGCCTTTGCTTATCTATGTAAGCTTTTGGGTTACCAGTGGTTCTAAACAAGTTATTTTGTGAATGAATACAATATGATATCAGGTTACCATGGAAGAATGAGAAGATTTCCCAGTAACTAAAAATAAAATCCTATTATTTCTTTTTGTTCCAGTGTTCTAGTTTGCCTTATAGAGGTTTAGTTTTCAACAATAATGCCAAGAAAAGCTTAGAGTTGTCTATACACTTAACTAATTCATCTGAGATAAGCTATTTTCTCCAAAATCAATTGGTAAAATATATCCCCAAAATTGTCTAAAAGGCTTTTACTACTTCTTGTCAAGAATGTGTAGGGAGGAGCTTACCTTCACATTATTCATGTTTTTCTTCCTTCTTTCTTAAGAAAATTTTTCCTATACATGAGTTTGAAGGAAAATTCTGCCACTGCTACCAATCTATACCATAAAATACTGAATTTTCAAGACAGGTTTACATGAATCAAAAATCTTATCCAACTTCAAATGTTTCTAACACTTAGAAAATTATACAAGTAAGCCACATGGAAAAAGTGAGTTTGAGAACTGCTGTGTGTTCTTCCCTCTACCAGGCTTTTTACCTGTTCTACCTCAGCCTCTTAGGCAGCATTTCAGACTCATACCTGGGAAAATCTGCCTTTCCCAAAAGTCCGTATAGTAGCTGTCCTCCAGATGATTCTAATCTACATCTGAGTGGACTCATGCTAACTAATTATATTTTATGGGCATTGGTACTTCCCTATTAAGAGTGCCTACAAATTTCCTGACTGAGGCAACTCTGTATTTCATTTACGTAGCATTGCTACTGGCCATCTGTTTCCTTTTCTTCCTTTGTTAGTTCCTTAGTATTCCTGATTCCTGACTCTTTGGGCCTTGTTTCTCTCAGGATTCCTAGCAGGGAATAGAAATCACTAGATGCTTTCAAGCAGAAAGGAATTCAATACCACAATTAGATGCTTAACAAAATTGAGCTGCAGGAGAAGTTAGGGATCAGGAAATGCTACTACCACCCAGTGGTCAGGAAAGCGCTGCTTCAACAGTTACCACCACGACCAACCTCACAGTCGCTGCACACGCATGGTCAATTATTTCATTAGTGTGGGCAGACAGGCTGAGTCCAGCAGAGGGAATATCTTCTGCATCCTGTATATCTGCTAGCTTCACTAAAATAATGAATGGTCCTTACCACTACCATTTTCCAAGATTGAATGAGTATATTCTAGGATAGAAGCTAACCCCCATCCAGAAAACTAGTTGCAATGCAGCCACACAGTTCCCGTGATACAGGAGGTGTGGCCATAAAGTCGGAAGTGGTGGAATATTACACCGAGGGCCCAATGACAATACCTAATACAAACTTATTGGTTACACTTTCTCAGTTCCAGAAGCTCATACAATGTCAATGTCCTGAATTAACCCTGATATGATATGTTGCATTCTGCCTACTCAGTCCTCCTCTACCCTGTCTTTTCAGTAATTCGTGTACTTTTAAGGAGTTTTAGCCAGCTATTTTTAATTTTAAAATAATAATAATGGGTTAATATTTTTGCTACTCATGAAACATTTGCATTATTACTGATGCTTCCTATTGAAACCACCACTAGTTAATCATTTTTCTAGGACCCCTCCCTTGCTTCCTTGTTTGCCTGCAAAAGCCTCTGCTTTCCCTTAGCTTTAATCCTACCTACTTATACCTATTAATAAGGAACCAACTTTGCTTTATGCTTATTAATGAGAAGCTTGCCTTACCTTAAGACCTAAATTCCTCCTTTACTTCCCTCCTAGAACCAGTCAAGACCAGTTGCAACCATTCCTAGCACCTGGAGAATGTTTAGACAGAAGAAACTCTGACCTAGAGTTACCTAAACCTAACTATAATAGTAAAAATCACACTCACTCTACATACTAAACTGACATTTTTGAACATGCAATGTATGAACAAGCATGATTTGTAACAGTGCATGCTCTACCTAACTCAGCCTCTTGACCTGTATAATCTCACCCCATCCTATCTTCTTCCCCTAAGCCAACCTCCTTCAAATCACATAAAGGCCACAGCCAATTTAGTCTGGGGAGACAGATCCGAACTTGGAGACAGTTCCGAGCTTGCTCCTGTCTCCTTACTTGGTGCTTCATGATAAACTCTTCCTCTCCATGCAAACCTGGAGTCACTGAATTGGTCTTTCATGCAGTGAGCCCCTGTTGGCAATATTATGATCCTTAACTTTATAACTGAACCTATTGATGAGACTTTCAGATCCTATCTCCAGCCCACAGGAAACATGTAGTTTAGCAAGATTTTGGAATCTCTCAACTCAAGCCACCTATAAAATCTGGCCTCTTTACTTCTGTCTCCAGAGCTGGGCCTAATTGATTAGAGTGCAATATAAATCATTTTCTTATTTTATGATAACATAGCTATGAGAACTATTTTTCATTCCTGAAGAAAAATAACGAACAAAACCAAAGAAAAGGGTTTTACTCTTCCAAAATTTTTGAAGACTAGGGTGGATCATTGTTTGCAACTACAATTGTGAAAACATCTATTTCAAAAGTGGCAAAAAAGTTTAAGAATACTTTGGAGCCAATCTCAAAAAACCTTTTGTCTTGCTCTTTCTATGTTTTAGTCAGTAGGAACAATTTCAAAACTGCATCCCAAAGCTGATAATTGAGGAAATGGTTTAAAATTCCATTTTTGGAAATTGCTATTTATATTCTAAGATTTCTTGAAAATGTTCCAGCAATGTATATTTCATGATAATTACATTCTCAATTTTCTCATTGTTCTCTGTCTGTTCTTTTATCTCTCTTCCTTGTATTCTTTTCTTTGTTTCTCTCTCTGACTCTATTTGTCTCACTTTCTCTCTGTAAAGATTTAAGATATTGGCTATTTTTTTCTTCAATTTGTATTTTATTGTTTAAAGGAAAATTTCCATTGCCCAAACAGTATAATTTTTTCAGTCAATTAAACCCTACTGCAAAGCTGATACTTTTGGCAAGTGCAGAGCTTCTATTATAATTGCACAGAACACCATGATAGGAATTTTATCCAAAGCAAAATATTCATGATATTGTGACAGGAGAAAAGAAAAGCCAAAAAAAGAAAAAAAAAAAAAAAAAAAAGGGAGAGAGAGACTGTAATGTTTTTCTGCCTCTGGGTAATGAAAATTCAGTATTACTAGTGGTACTGATTTTTAACTGAGCTATATTATTCACTATTTTAAAAAAAATTTTTTGCATCTAATAAATAGAAGATACAAAGTAAAAAGTTTTAATTGGCTACCAAAACCAAATAAAAATGTTCCAGATTTGTATAGAGAGTCAGGAAGATGAGTTTCTGTAGGCTTTACTAGATATCCAAAATATAAGTAATATCTAAATGCAAATTTAAACTGTAAAATGACAAAGGTACACACACTTATTAGTAACTAGTTGAAATACTATACTACTTGCTAAACAACAAATAATATATTAAAATGACTGCGATAACACATTTTTAAACAAAATTTTCCTGGAAAAAATCTCAGGCTGTAATTTCAATAATAATATGTTAAAATGTTCAAATACATTTTAATGTTTTGCTAAATGGTAATATCTGTTATTTGTGTAAGCAGTTAGCCACTGTGGCTTTTCAATAGATGGAGTGAAAAAGAGAGATATGAGAGCATAGAGTTCAATTCCAAGTGCTTAAAGGCAGCCCCAGCTTATTGATGACCATGTCTAGTGTCGTGCATGACAATTATTGTGTGTTACATGAATAACTGACTGCGGTAGATTGAATTATGTACTTCAACAAAACACAGGTTCTTAAACTTAGTCTGCATTCCTATAAATGTGAACCCATTTGAAAATAGGACCTTTTGAAGATGCATTATCAGTTCAGAGGTAGACTCATTTGTGAAGAGGATCTTTTTTTTAAGATTTATTTTTTATTTCCCTCTCCCCCTCCCCCCGCCCTGCTGTTTTTGCTGTCTGTGTCCATTCACTGTGTGATCTACTGTATCTATTTTGTATCTTTTTGTCTTCTCTTCTCCTCTTTATTCTCTAGGATTTCCCGGGATTCAAGCCTGGGGAACTCTGATGTGGAGAGTGGTTCCCTGTAGTTGTGCCATCTCAGTTCCTGGTCTCTGCTGTGCTTCACTTTGACTCTCCCCTTTGTCTCTGTTTTGTTGTGTCATCATCTTGCTGCATGACTCACTTGTTCAAGCACTGGCTCACTGCCCGGGCACTGGCTCACCACGCG
The DNA here is from genome assembly GCF_030445035.2 of Dasypus novemcinctus. Taxonomy (NCBI): domain Eukaryota; kingdom Metazoa; phylum Chordata; class Mammalia; order Cingulata; family Dasypodidae; genus Dasypus; species Dasypus novemcinctus. The sequence goes on along the minus strand of NC_080683.1, from coordinate 101,785,810 downwards.
GGCACTTGGCTCACCACGTGAGTACTCGGCTTGCCATGCAGGCACTTGACTTGCCATGTGTGCACTTGTGCGGGCACTTGGCTCACCATGCGGGCACTTAGCTCACTGTGCAAGCACTTGGCTCTCCACGCGGGCACTGGCTCACCACACAGGCATGCTTTCTTTTCTTTTTTTTCACCAGGAGGCCCCAAAGATTGAACCCGGGTTCCCCCATATGGTAGGCCTTATCACTTGAGCCACAGCTGCTTCCCTGAAAGAACTTATTTAGGTATGGTCCAACTGAACAGGGTGGTCCTGAATCTGTATTACTGAAGTCCTTTATAAAGAGAACAAAATCAGATGGAGTCATGCAGAGAAAGCTACAGGAGGAGACCAAGGACATTGCAATGTAGTGGGAGGAAAGATGCAAGCCAAGGAACCCTAAGAATTACAGCAAGCCACTACCAGAATGCTGCAGACCTTGGGAAGATAGCATGACCTTGCCAACACTTGATTTTGGACTTCTAGCCTCTAAAAGTGAGATAATAAATTTCCATTATCTAAGCCAATCCGTGTGGTATTTGTCATGCCAGACTTCGGAAACTAAGACACTGATGCTTCAAAGGCAATACAATGTTAAATAAAATGTTCATTTTATGTATCATGTCTTATCATTGGGAAAGATTTGGATAACATTTAAATATTTTTTCAACCATACTTTGGGACAAGTACTGCATTAATCTCTTCTACATGCATTATCTCATTGACTTATTTCAACAATCTGAGTGTGTGTTTGGAGGAGAGGGCACTGAGAGGAGGGAACAGATACAGTTCATTCCAAAGTGGTTTTATGACATTAATATTCAACTTAAAAATAAATAGTCAGAACCATATCACAGAGGCCATACTTTTATGGCACCAAAAATGGTTGGCTCATCTAGCACAAAATAATAGACTCTGACTGAAGAAATGCTATAGCTTTAAGAGACATCCTCATGGCAAGTGTATACTGTGGGTCCCTTTGAAGAACAGGTTACATCAGCTACCACTGCACTTTGTACCTCTTGCTCTCACGGACCAGCAGGCAGATGAGAAGTCACCATATAGGCAGAGATAATGACCATGATCGTCAGGAGGAAGTAGCAGAGAAGGCTCTTACACAATGGAGTCAGGAAAGAATATGTGTGGAACCCAGATGATCTGCTTGGGCACCTCCTGGTGCTCCCTCACCCCACTGTAATGGTGAATGGACAAGTGCAGCAACTCAAGACCATGAGGGGTATGATGATCAATGAGAAACAATGGTGGCCCCATCACAGAGACTTGGGCTATAATTCTTACCACAAACCTCTTTCCTGATTCAAGAAGGGATGCCCAAGGGATCATGGAGTTACTCTTTCTGTACTTGGGTGGAGTCATAGAGACTGTGCCTCTCAGCTCTCAGGGAGCAGAATTCACTGAGAGACACCAAGTGCTGCCCTCTGACATCTGGGGCTTATTTGCATGGAAACCACTCTCCCTACTGGCTGTTCTCAGCCATTGAGTGAGCAAGGTAGGGAGTCTACAGTGGGCCACTTCTTGGGAGATGTGGAGCTTCTATTATAGCAACTTTGGCTCTCCAACACCTAGCCAACCTTTCCTTTGAACTTCAGTCTTAGAACTCAACCTTGCTTCCTTCCTTTTCCCTCTCTCTTTCACAGAGGGTCAAAACTTTAATTATGAACTGATGACTTTCCTAGCCTTCCCAGCATCCCTCCCCGTTTTTTTCTCATTATTTGTTCCTCAGAGGAAATGGACTAACATAGATGCTTACTAAGTGAAACCTGACCACTTTTCCATAGGGCAGCTTTTTGTCCATGTTGAATAACAAGCTGACACCACAACAGTCTTATAAGACTGATAAACCTCATATCTCCCAGAAATTAATCAAATTTTCAGGCCTGTTAAAGAGGCCTTTCCAGTTTTTGATGCTCTTGCAGATAATTATCTTACATTTGTGTTCATTTCTTTGTTCATTTTGATGTGATTTTGGGAGAAAAAAATTTTGGGAGAAATAACATTATTTGGGCTGGAAAATGAGGTAATAGCATATTGAAATTAAACAACCCTCCTTTAATTCTTAGCATTAGTTCTAGCTAATAAGTTAAATTTCCTCAGTTCTAATTGTCTCTTTCTTCCTACCTTACCTGAAAATGGCTACATACTTTTATATTTCCTTTTATTTCTATAATGAAATATATGCTTATTAATCTCAGCACTATTCTTCCCCTAATTTGAATTCTTCCCCTCTCAAATGCTTTCATGCAGTTAACTACTTTTTACTGTACCAGGTAAGGAATGAGGATGAAGAAATGAATATCATATAGATTTATCCTCAGGAAATAAACATTGCACTAAATCTGGAACCTTCTAAAGCTTTTTTTACTAGTTAGGAGATACTCACCAAGAATAATTCTGCCTACTTTTCAGTATGGCTCTTATTCCTGCCCTTGTTTATCCCAGTGTGCTACCCATGTGACTCTTTGGAGAAGGGCATACAACCGTGTAAAACATGGAAAGCTAAAAGTTTTATACATTATGGATGAAAATTGGAGGAACAATTTATGTAACTGCTTACACAGAGGTTGCTATAGTAAGTATATTTTCCCAATCAGAACTTTTTTTGTATAATCATGGAAACTGCTTATTGTGAGCACTTATTACCCAATTGAAATGATTTCTTGTAAGCAAGAAGTGAGATTTTGAGTTTTATCCAATTGAAAGCTTATCATGAAGCATGATTGCCTGTCTTACTCTATTATATACAATCAGAAAATATATGGTAATTAGGTAAATTATGTGAAGGTATGTTTATGAAATGCTGGGTTTAGAAGACCTTGCATTAAAATTTGACAAAGGCATGCTCACAGGGACAAGGTCTAAGGCAAAAAGCACAACAGTAGGCTCTGTCCAGGAACATTCCTTCAGCTCCGACCTTTGCTTTCTGGTTGACTTTTAGCAGATTCAAACCCAAATTTTCATCTTGAAGTTTTATTTTAATATTCATCTTCTAGCTACTCTTTTGCCAAACTGCAATCTAATCTCATTTTCTCTGATATATTTGAGCTATACAAGCTCTCCTTAGCTGGCAAACTTGATCTGACTTGTCTTCTCCTGCCCACAAGAATTTTATGTGAAAAATTTCAATCATACAGAAAAGTTCCATCACTTAGATTCTACAGTTATTTTACTGTACTGGATTTACCACAAAGTGTGTCCCTATTTCCATCCAACGGCCTGTCTTATTTTTTGATGCATTTCAAAGTAAGTTGCAGACATCATGATATTTCAGCATGCATAACATTAATTAAAGTTCAATATTATTTTCTTTAGGTGACATTTATATACAAAGAAATGCTCACATAATAACTGTTCCATTTCAGGAAAATTTTGACAAATACGTTGACCTGAATTAACACAAATTCCTATTGTGATATTTTTTCTTTGTTAAACTACTAGTAGATAACAGATCATAGCTTATTGACACATTGATATGTTACTCTGTTACTGAACCTAGCTAGGACAAGAAAAATCTTAACCTCAGAGAACCAGGTTCAGAATCCTGATATCCTAATTGTTATGACTTACTATAGATTATGTCATATTTCAATTTGCAATTGTTTCTTGAATCATAGCAATCTATCCCACTTATCCCAGACTATGAGCTCAACACTGGCAGAATCATTCTCATCCATCCTTAATTCCTAACACATAATACGAGATAAATATTTAATGAATAAGTGAAAGTTGCACATTTATATAAGCAAGAAATATTCCCAAACTGATAAGTCTGTAAGTATACTTTGTTTTCCAAATAGATTTGATTCTTGAGATCAACTAGCAAAAGGTTGGAACACAAGGGATATATATATATCCCTAAAATATACCTGTCTAAATCCTTTTTTTTTTTTTTTTGCCTCTTTTGATTTCTTGTATACATAACAAAGTCAAAGACTCATCCAGATGAGATACCTGAAGAAACTGGCCAAAAGTGGTCTGCCAGCCTAACGACTACAGTAAGAGATTCTGATTTAGAGAGAATTACTTTATATTCTCCCATTGAGGGAGACCAAGTTTGCTGCAGGGCAAAAATGCAACTCCAGGGATTTCCACAGACTTTTAGTTTATTTGACTGAAAAGGGCACAATGATCATAAAAAGGAAAGAGAATCTTTGTATGTTTGGGAAATACCAAAGAGCTGCTTCCCCAGGAAAGGTTTTTCTTGGCATATCCTAAGCAGATGTGTCACTGGGGTTTGGTGGGGGAACCACCCCTGAGGTTTCCTTCTGAATTTTATTGATTACTAAGAGCACATGCACTAGTGCATACTATTTCGTGTTTACAGAATAACATATGTCACACGTGAGCTCCTGTCAGTGCTCTTCTTCACTATATTACGCTTTCACTATTGCACAGTCTTGCACCGACATTATGGCATTATGTCATGTCCTTGGATGACCCATCAGTACCAGTAAGCCTGGCTGGGCTTCCTAATAATGTTCAGAAACAAAAAACAAGGTCATGCCAAGACAAACAAAGGTAAAGGGAGAGCTGGACACTATAATTTTATAAATTATAAGAATCAGCCTTGCTAAGAAAAAAAGCAAAACAGGCTTTCAGAAGTGTAAATTAATCCAGTCTAACTTAGATCCAGTTAATAAGGATGTTAATAGTAAGGCGGGGAGTCTGGGTTACTTAGCAGGCCTATCGAAAAAGACTCCCACAAGCCTTTCTGTGGCCTGGCTCTGACACGTGTTGTTCTATTTTAGATGCTTATATTTGTCTGTTACAGGTCTTTCTTTTTACCTGCTATGACATCTAACACTTAAATGATCACTAATCATTTATCTTCTGGGCTCTTGGCCTCCTGCAGATTTTGCCTTGTAAGAGTAGCATCTCCTAATGTACTGATAGAATTTACATGCCTTGGTATTCCAAATAACTTCATTGTATGAAGCTACTTTAGTCTTGCTATTTTAGCAGTCACCAGCCAAGGGCATTTTTCAGCATTATCAGGTAGCCAGAATTAAAGTGAACCATAATAGGTTCCCTTATCCATTCATTTGTTCGCCAAATATTTCTTCATCTATCCTATGCCATGACTCAAACTAGGATGTGGAACAGAATATTAAGTACTATTTGACTTCTATTCAAAGTTATAATATGATAGAGGGAAATAGAGCAATTATTACAACATGGCAAGATTAGTGCAAAAATGGATATACATGTTACGTGTGGTGACTCAAAGGAGAGAGGCATCAATCTCTTTCTCTTGGGTAGGGGTGGAAAATGATAGAAGATTTCAGAGGAGCCATAAACTGTATCTGTAAAGATGAGAATTTTGCCACTGCTAGGATTTGTGTGTAGGGTGCTAAAGGGCATTCCAGCCAGGTAAAGCGGCATGTACCCAGGCACATGGTGTAAAACAATATGGTTGATAAGAAGAAACTTACGTAGTTCAGAATTACTGGATCAATTCTGCTATGTGGCATTGTGAGAAGTGAGTTTAGAAAATAATAAAAATAGGAAAGATTTACTTGGTAGCTTGTTCTATGTACCTCTTTTAACTCATCACAACAACTATGTGAAGTAGAGCTTTTGTCTTCACTGTCTCCCCCCATTTTATAGGTGTAGAAGTGAAGGCTAAGAGAGTGGACCAGGTCATGCACCTAATAAATTGTGGAATTAGGATTCTGACCCATGAAGGCTGAAATATTTTGCCTGATTTTATTTTATTTTGTTTGTTTTTTTAAAAGATTATTTATTTATTTACTTACTTCTCTCCCCGCCCACCTGCTCCCCCAGTTGTCTGCTCTCTGTGTCCATTCACTGTGTGTTCTTCTGTGTCCACTTCCATTCTTGTCGGCGGCCCGGGAATCTGTGTTTCTTTTTGTTGTGTCATCTTGCTGCATCAGCTCCCCGTGTGTGCAGTGCCACTCCAGGGCAGGCTGCACTTTTTTCGTGCTAGGAGGCTCTCCTTATGGGTGCACTCCTTGTGTGTGGGGCTCCCCTACGCGGGGAACACCCCTGCGTGGCACAGCACTCCTTGCGTGCATCAGCACTGCGCATGGTCCAGCTCACCACACGGGTCAGGAGGCCCGGGGTTTTAACCCTGGAACTCCTATGTGGTAGGCAACGCTCTATCCATTGAGCCAAGTCCACTTCCCAACTGACTTTATTTTGTATTTCAGGTTTTTTTTTTAATATAAAATTTACATATAGTAAAATTCACACATTTTAGATAACATTCTAGGAATCTTGACACATGCATACAACCATGTAGCCACTACCATGATCAAGGTGAGAAATATTTCTATCACCCCATAAATTCTTCTACACCCTTTTTAAGTAAATCTCTATTCCCTACCCCAAGCCTCTGGTCTGTTTTTTCCCTCTACACTTTTTTATTTTCGGCATGTGATATAATTGGAACCATACAGTATACAGCCTTTTAAATATGGCTCATATTTAGCAAAATGCATTTGATATTTGTCGATAGTGGCATGTATCAGAAGTTCCTTCCTTTTTATTGCTAAGTAGTATTCTATTAGATCAGTGTTCCTTAATTAGTTTATATTCACCAGTTGTTGACATGTTGTTTTACTATTTGATGTTTATGAATAAAGTTATATAAAGTCCTTGTCTGATAGTTTCAAAAGCTGGGGCATCTCAGTCTGTTTCTTTGATTGGTATGTCTCTTGGCTACTTTTTACCTTGCTTTTTTTTGCATGTCCCATAATTTTTTTATTACATGCTGGACATCATATGTGGAACAGTAGAGACTGAGGCAAATAGAACTTGCACCTGGAGACGGGCACGCCTCTTCTCAGGCCATTAGTGTGGGGTGTTGAGCAAATCTGGTCAGGACTTGAAGCTGGATTTGCCTTTTGTTTCAGCAGCGATTGCTAAATCCATGCATGGCAGGCTTCAATTTCCTCTGGCATTGCGCTTAGGGTGGAGGCTGGATTATCACAGAGTTTTTTTTTCCTCTCTCAGTGTTTCCCTTCCACCCTCAGTTTTCAATCATCTCTAAATGCCTGCACCACAATAGAGGCTATCTCTCTCCACACTCTTCCCCCTCAACCAGTGGCAGACTTCTGTAGCTTATTATTTCATGTTTTCTAACCTTGTGGTGGGGAGAGAGAGGTTCTCTGTCTTTCTAATTGAGCCTCAATTTTAGGTCCTCTGTGCCTGGCATCTTAGCATTTATGCTCATTTTCTCCATGACAGCTAAATTCTATCTTTTTTCTGTGGCAGGACTTAACGTGGAAGAGTATTCTGCCTCTTTCCCAGCTGAATTAGGATAGGAGAATGGATCTAGGGTTCCTTCCTGCCCCTCCCTCAGGGGTAGGGGTTTTTTGAGCTTTCCTTCTATCATTCCTGCAGCACTGAGATGTCTTCACTGGCCCTTTGCCAGTAGCAATTGCTCCACATGCTAGAAGGATCAGGGCAAAGGGGTGGAGTTCCATGCCTTTCCCTCGGTGGTGGCCAATGTCCTCCTCCATGCCTGCACCTCCACAGGGGCGGTTTTCTCTGGTCCTTGATCTTACCGAGAATCTTTCTCTGTAAGAGAAGTACCAGGGAAAAATGACTGAGTGTGCAAACTCCATTTGTGTTTGGGACTCCCAGAGATTCTATAATGTTATACTAGTCCACATTTGACTCCAGAAATTCATTAATGTTTTTATTTAACCTGATTTCCTTTTATTTGCTTGCATGGTGGCTAGTACCTCATCCTCATTTGATCTTTGCCAGGTGAGAAAGTCCTCATGTCCCATCTTTCCTTGGGGAAACCGGTCTTTCCTTGGAATTCAGACTACTTGGTAGTCTTGTAACCTTAGCTTTCTGATGGATTTAAGGGAAGTTGTGACTTTATAGTTATCCCAGCTTTTACTCATTGCTGGGAGTCAGGGAACAAAGTTCAGTCCAGTTTGCCATATCTAGGCAGAAGAGAGGATGTGCTCTTAACCATTGCACAATCTTCCCTGCCACATCAGATCAGAATTAGATAATTTAGGACTTTCATGTATATATTATACTAGAGAGGGTCAATTTTTATCATGGGACAGAGATAGTAAGTTTATTTTATACAATGGAAAAACATAATCAGATTTCGGTTTCAGAAAAATCACACAGCAGCAGTGTGAAAAGGCAGGCGTTGGGAAGAGGAAGACCAGGTAGTGCACAGATGAGATGATGAGGACCTGATAAGCAGAAATAGACCTGAAAAATGTCAAGAAATTTTCTAGATTCAGTGACTAATTAGGTGAAATAAAAGAATACTAGTGTAAGGGCACATCCTAATTGGCCAGCATATTTATCGAGGGCTATTGTTTTATTACTGAACATGTTCTGATTTAGATAAAGATTTATATAGTCAAGTTAAGAACAAGAAGACTCCCTGATTTCCAACTTGGAAAACTGGATTAATGGTGATGTTATTAACAAGGTTAAGATCTACTTTAAATGTAGCCAAAATTGATGAAAAGAAGATGTACCCAGATGAAGAGCTCCACATTAGTGGTGATGTTCAACAGAGAGCTGGACACATGGATCTGTAGTTTAGAAGGGAAACCTAGGGTGGAGATATAGTTTTGATTATCTTTACTGCTATCGGAATCCATTGTTTTAAATGACATTACTCATGGAGTATGAAGCTAGAAGAATCAGGATGTAATTAGACAGAGGATGGCCAGAAAAGAAATATGGATGTCAGTGCAGAGAATTAACATGAAAAGCCAGAAAGTAAAGAGTTTTAAGTATTAAATGGTCAATAATGTCAAATATTCATTGAGCAAAGTAAAAATTGGACTTAAAATTAACTACTGAGTTTTCCAAATCCTGGCAGAGGAAATGGACCAGAAAGAGTATTATTTACACAGGCAAGGTAAGGACAATAAGCATTCTTCCGCATACATCCATAAACTTCACCCCGTACTATCTCATCACTAGCAAAGACATTATATTCGGAAGAATAAAATCTGATGAGGTAATGGTATGTTATACCAGGTGATGATGCTCATTATTTTTAGTCACTTTTTTTCTCATATTTTCAACTTGATGAAAAATCCTCAAATATAGAAGTATAAATTACACATTGCAATTAATAGAGCTTATTTAATGTACTATGAAATATTATGTTTTGTTACATTTCAGCCCGTTGCAAATATCTTCTCTCCAGAATATCAGACTCTGATTTTAGGGAGGAGAATGGTGAGAATGAGTAAGTAAGTAGGTTTTAACTTGTGAGGAAAAGGGTGTGTGTGTGTGTTTTCACATGCATGTCATGTATAAACTGCATTAAAAAGTGTGATCACAAAGATTGTCAGAAGATGATGATGGACTAATAGGCAGAGCTGAAAGCTCTCATGAAAACAACAAAGAAAGAGCCAAAAGATGTCCAAGGGACCTGTTTTGGGGGTCAGCAGACAAGGGCAGCGCTACACAACTCCCAGAAGGGTCAGAGACAGAGATACAAAGAAGCCAAAAAGACAAGCATGAGTCACCAAGCTCTTGTGGCAACGAGGAAGGGCCTCTCCCCCACTTGCAAGATGTTAAGCTGGGGTAAAACCCCTGGCTCACTATATTCAACTGAGAGGGGAACAGACATCTTCCTCCCTGTCAGCTGTTTCAAGGGAAAAGGGAGGGGAGGAGCTTTTCTTCAGCGAATAGAAAGGTGCACTGACTAATGCCATCTTCTGGCCGGTCTGGAAACTGCATGGACAAAAACTGTTCACGCTGTCTGTATCCAATCGCTGGGAGAAAATCTTGTGCCCTACTACTGAGTCCTTGGCCCAGTTTTGAAAATTTAAGCTGGATGATTTTAAAGACTAAAAAAAAGTTGAACCAAATATCAAAGAAAAGCTGTGGAAAAAAAAAACAAAACAATAAGTGAGGGAGAGAAATTAGCCATCAGAGTAAACACATCATCATATTCAGATGCCTAGACATCAGAAAAAAAATACAAGCCATATTAGGAAACAGGAAGAGATGGCCCAACCAAAAGAACAATGCTGAAGAGATACAGGATTTAATACAATTAATCAGTGATAATCACATAACTCTCCTAAATCCCTTCAAAGAATTTAAAACAAATATGACTAAAGAAAAAAAGGATATTAAGAAGACACTGGGAGACCATAAAGAACAGTTTGAAAGCCTGCAAAGAAAAGTAACAGACCTTATGTGAATGACATGATGAACAAGATTGAAATACTTTAGAGGCACATAAGATCAGATTTGAATTGCTTGAAAACAGAATTAGTGATTTTAAAGACAGAAAGACAGGAGAACAGAAAGAGAAGAGAATAGAAAAAATGGAGCAGAGTCTCGGGGACTCAAATGACAATGCAAAATGCACAAATATTTGCATTATTGGTGAACCAGAAGGAGAACAGAATGGAAAAGGGACAGAAAGAATATTTGAAGAAATAAAGACTGAAAAATTCCTAACCCTTAAGAAAGACATAAATATCAACATCCAAGAAGGACAACGCACCCCAAACAGAACAAATCAGAATAACCTACTCTGTGACACTTACTATTTAGAATGACAAATATCAGAGATTAAGAGAGGATAATGACAGCTGCAAGAGAAAACAAAGCATCATATACAGGGGAAACTTGATAAGATTAAGCGCTGACCTCTCATCAGAAACCATGGAAGAGAGGAGAAAAAGGTATAATATATTTAAGGTACTGAAAGAGAAAAACTGCCAACCAAGAATTCTGTGTCCAGCAAAGTTGTCTTTCAAAAAGGAGGGTGAGTTCAAAGTCTTCACAGACAAACAAAAACTGATAGACTATGTTACCAAAAGACCAGATTTGCAAGAGACACTAAAGGGGGTGCTGCAGCCTGAAAGGAAAAAACAAGGGTGAGAGATTTGGAGAAGAGTTTAGAAATGAAGATTATTAGGGTGGGTAAATTAAAGGATAAGAAGACCAACTAGAGCAATATGACAACAGAGAGCCAAAGGACAAAATGGATGAAGCAATCCGATGTTTTCAAGTAGCCCTTCACATCTATCCAATGAACTCTAAATAGGGAAAGAAGACCCTTCTTGGACTAGAACTCTCCAGGAGTGGCACAGAGGATTAAAAAGAGTGAATCATCAGCAGAAGTAACAAATTTCTCACCAAAGTCAATTCCTTTCTATGACTTTGAAAGTAATGAGATTGTTGTTGTTTGTGCAGCTATTGCTGAGAAACAGAAGACAGCTTCAACAAATAAAACAACAGTTATTGTGTCTGCTTCTGGGACTATAGAGGCTGTAACTGAGAAGGTAGTGTTCCAACACCAGATGTTTCTGTTTTTATCAAAGCTGGATGAAGGAAAATGCATACCATGAACTATTTGAATGGGTCTTTTTTGATTATCATTTTAAGTTTTAGACAAAGGAACATTTATTCTGGAGAAACAGGGCAAAACTCCTGTTTGTAAGACAAGTCTTTCAGATGAAGCTTATACATCCAAATGGTAGCAATATTGTATAGTGTTTGGACTATGCTTTGATAAGTTATGGTTTATACTTAAGATTAGAATTCTGAGCAAAATATTTTTGATGTATAAATTTAATTTAATTCATGTATGGATGGATCCATTTTAAAGATACAGCTTAAAAAGGAATTTCTTGAATAGTAAATAACTTGGTCCGTGTTATTTGAATGCTGACTCATTGTCTTTTGTTTTATGATAAAGGAAATAAGTGATTGCTTTCTCTCCTAGAAATATACTGCTGTTACTATTACTCTGTTTTCCTTGCTTCTGCAGAGTAGGTTTGTCATAAGGCTTTAAGGTTTTTCACATTCCCTTTGACTCAAATTGTGGTTTTGTTATATGTGGAATCTTTGAAATTTCAGCCAAAAATGCAAACAAATGTGAACGTTCTTAAGTTTCTCTTAATTCTGATTTGTGCTTAAGTTTTTGACTTTAATGAAGTTATAACAATGGTAGTTGCCTCCTTCAGTATTTTTCAGATGTGTGAAATACTGATAAATTTCACAATGATGGTTTTATTTTTTAAATTATTACTATAGGTAGTTTAGTCCTTAACACAAGTGAGCCATTTAAAAAATGTGCATTATTTTTAATGAGTGACTTTTATAGATACATCATAATAAATTGTACTGCTATGTATTTAAAAAATAGAAGATGATGTGGGAGAGGGCGGGGGCCACATGGGAATCCCTCATATTTTTGATGTAACTTTTCTATAATCTGAAACCTCTTTAAAAATAAAGTTTATTATATTTTTTAAAAAGTGTGATAAATCTAGAATTAAAAATCTATTCTGGGAAAGATATCTCAAATTGACCTGTTTAATGTTTAAAGAGCTGATATTCATCCTAAGTGTTTCCTTTTATGAAAAAATTTTAAATTCCTTTTCTTTCAGTTTTCTTTTGCATATTTTCAGTATTATTTGCCTTTTCCCCACCAGTTTATATTTCATAACAACATCCCATTTAGACATCTCTCTGTTGTTGAAACTAGGGATAACCCGAATATTTGTGAAGTGTCCTTTCCACACAACCAAACAGAAATCCCTAATCCCCCATTCCTCTGGAATGTAAACTTTTCTCATTGTCTTCTTTTTTCCCCCTTCTTCCTAATTATGTTTAATGTAAGCCCCCTGTGACCTGTCTCGAGGCTCTCAGGCTTAATATTGTGGGCAGTGATTTCTCTTGCCCTTAATTGTTCTCTTGACATTGGTTTAGTTCGTCCCTTTCTGCTCTGAGCTTTACGATTTATTATCTCAAAGTATTCACCCATCTCCCTATCACTTTCCCCCTCAAACTTCATGGAAGTATACATGAAAATACTCTTGTTTTCACTCTGATTTTTGTTCTTTCTCTGGGTCTGATTCTGAAAAAATAATGGACTCCAAGCTCTCTTTTCTCTGGAGAGGGAGGCATTGAATGCACTTTTTACTTCCCTAGTTTACAAGGCTGTTAAAATACTTTACCCTCAATTCCACTTACATTCCCCTCATTATTATCAAGTATTAATATTAAGGAAGAACTGTTCATTTTCACTGATTCCTTTTTCTCTCTCCCATGGCAATGCTTCTTTCCCTTTATCTTTTCTCCCCCTCTATCACTTATAAATATACAGTTCTCTTTTTTCTTTTTTCGTTTTCCTTTATAGTTCCTTTCTCCCCCACTGATTTTAAGTCTCAGAGGGATAGCTTTCCTAGCCATTACCCTTACATAGGCTTCCTCTGAATCTAATTCACGGGTTTTCCACAATTCCTGCACATTAGAATTACCTGGGGATCCAAAAAGAAATGACCAATTTCTGGTGCCACAGTCAAACACATAAACCTGAGTCTCTGGGGATGGATGTAAAAGCTTCCCAGGTGATTTCAATGTGCAGCCATGAATGAGAACCACTGAAGTATGCATAGTTAGCCAATTGCTTTCACTTGCCTTCCTGTTTCAAATACTATCTTTGCAGTGCTTTCGACTTTGCTTTTGCTAAAACCGTACAACATATGCAAGAAATAATGATAATCTCCACTGAAGGAGATATGACGCATTGATTATGCTACATTTTCAGTTAGTCAATGAGAGGAAGGAAAGATAAGTGGTGAGAGGAGGCTGGACAGGCTGAGAGATGCGGACGAAGAAATTAAGAAGAGAGGAGGACAGTATTTCTTGAAGTGGTAAAATCACATAGGGATGCTTGTTACAAATGCAGATGCTGCCTACTCCCATCCACCTGAATCAGGCACTCTGTGGGGGTCCTGAGTATCTTTACTTTAGTAATCAGTTTTCCAGATGACTCTATGCTTCCTGAAGTATGAGAAAATGATACTGGCCGACAAAGGAACTGACAAACCCAACTGAGTTTTTCTTTCCTTCTTTGTGAATATTTAGATCTCTCAGTTTATATCACTAATAAATAGCAAACATAAAACATTTTATTAAGCTGTAGTTTCTAAGGAATTATAAATTCTGTTTGTAGGCAAGTAGGGGGCCAGTGAATGGGTGGAGTTGTTGGTATGCATAGTACTATATTTTGCAGTATTCCCCCAATTCAGAATTGTTACAGGATTGTTTGGCTTGTTAAGACTGAGATTTCTGAGCCCCTCATTGTAAGAGTTTGATTCAGTAGCCATGGAATAGACTCCAGGAATGTGATTTTTTTCAAAAGCTCCATAGGTGATTGTCCTTTTGAGTCTTTCTCCTCCCTTATTAGATACCAACCAGGATCATGTATTACATTTAATTGTCATTGTCTCTTTATTCCTCTTTCTTTTTAAAATTTTTTTTCCTTTTTTTTTTTTTTGTTATGGGAACATGTATAAAACATGTACTTTCCCATCTCAACCCCTCCTAAGCATACCATTCAGTGGGCTCTATATGTATATGTTGTGGTATCCTCAACACCCTCCACCAGCCAAACCTTCCCATATCCCCAAACAGAAGCCCATTGTGCATTAAACGCTATGCCCCCTGTCACCCACCCCTGGCAACATGTACTCCAAACTCTTAAAAATTCTGATACTTTCTTTGTAGTTAGCATGGAGCTTAAATTTAACATCCTAAATCTATAGAAATCTCGTTTCCTATGATATCAACTTAACTTAAATAGAAGACACAAATTATGTTTCCATACCTCTCTCTCCTCCCACTTTTATGTAGATCTTTTCACAGAACACATATTTATACATGAGCCCAAACCACTTATTTATCACAATATTTTATGTGTTTGACTTTAGATTCTGTAGTAAGGAGTGTAGTTACAAAGCAAAAACACAATGGTCCTGATGTTTATACTTACCCATTTTGTTATCCTCACCAGAGGTCTTTATTTCTCCATGCAGCTTCAAACTGTTGTCTATTGTCCTTTCCTTTCAACCTGAAGAATGCTCTTTAGCATCTCTTATAGGGCTGGTCTAATGTTGACAAACTCCCTCAACTTTTTTATCTGGCAATGTTTTAATCTCTCCCTCATTTTTGAAAGACAATTTTGCTGGATATAGAATTTTGGGTTGGCAAATTTGATTTTAGCACTTTAAATATGCCATCCCTCTTTCTCCTTTATTATTTCCAGTAAGAAGTCAGCAAGTGGTCTTATTCAGGCTCCCTTGTATGTAACATATTGCTTCTCTCCTGGTGGCTTCTGTACTAGTCAGCCAAAGGGATGTGGATGCAAAATACCAGAAATTGTTTGGTTTTTATAAAGGGCATTTACTTGGGGTAGGAACTTACAGATACTGGGCCATAAGGCATCAGTTACTTCCCTCACCAAAGTCTATCTGGAGCAAGATTGTTGCCAACCTCTGTGAGGGTTCCTATGTTCCTGGGTTCCTATGTTCCTGGGACTTGCTTTTCTCTGGGTTCAAGGTTCCTTCCTTCCTGGTGCTGGCTTCTCTTTCCTCTGTGAGCTTACTTCCTGGGGCTCCAGCTTAAGTCTTCAGCATCAAATTCCAACATAAAAACTCCAACATCAGAAAACCCTCAACTTTGTTCTTGGCCCTGCCTTTTATCTGTGAGTCCCCACCCAGCAAGGGATGGGGACTCAATGCCCTAATCATAACTCAATCATGCCCAGGTACAGATCAGATTACAAGCATAATCCAATATTTCTTTTTGGAATTCATCAATAATATCAAACTGCTACACTCCATCCTCAGAATTCCGAAAAGACATTAGAATATTCAAAACAAACAATAACAACAACAACAAACCCTTAAATCAGTTCCAAAGCAAGTACTAAATCATATCACAATCAATTTAAAGAAATAGTTTGTCTTGGGGCAAAGCCCTGTCTGCTATAGACCTCTGAAACTTCCAAAACAATTTATCTGTTTCCAATACACAAATGGACAGACATAGGGTAAACATTTTCATTACAGTAAGGAGAAATTGGGAGGGAAACATGAGTCACAGATCCTCCACAGTTCAGTAAACCTGCAGGACATTTTCCATTTGATTTCAAAATCTGAGAGTCATTCTTAAGGCGATGGTTTCTTCTCCTTGGTGCCTTATGGGAACCCACCCTTTCCACATGCTTTTCCAATGGCCATTTTCTTGGTTTCACCCTCATCAAGCATCTGGGTGTCAACCAAGCTCCAGACCTCTCCCTTGAAGAGTGTTGGGGTGATTGCCACACCTTACCCAATCTCTGGGTTAGAGTCTTAACCCCCCTAGTACAGTGATGTGAAGACAACATTCCCCCTAACCTTTGGCATACAGGCCCAACCCTCTCAGAGCAACAAGTTGACCACCTGGCCTGCCCTAACCTTTGGGGGACAGGCCCACCCCTCTCAGACCTGTCGGGTGCTGACTTAACCCCCCTAATCCCTGGGGAAATGTGTTCCACCCACTCTGTACACTGGGTTGGCAAAATTCTCCCAGAACATCAGGCAGGAACATCCACCCCTCTTCAGTTGGTGGGGGAAACTTATCCTCTCTGTACACATGGGTGGGGTTCCTCTCTTGGCCCAAGGTGAAGTCTTAACTCCAGATCTCAGAACCCATGGTTTTCCTCTTAAAGCTGTTTCTCCTTCAATCTCTCTTTTCCATGTCCCTTTTATTCCAGGCTGACAGTGGTTTTGTTCACACAGCTCTCTCAAAAATTCTGTTGGTTTAGCATGCAGGAAGCAGGGGTCCAAGCCATCAGACAGCAATACTTTCCACAAGTCTTTCCTAGATAACTGCATCTTCAATCTTGATTTACCAGTTCCAAGTTTAGTTAAGTCCTCCAATGGGACACTTTCATCTAGGAACTTGATTTCCAGAGGCTTGGAATTTTCAGAATCAGTTTCTGTTTTCTTTGTGCCCAACAATTCAGTTCTCAGCTTATCTAGTTCATTTAGCATTTTGCTATATGCTGCAAGGAGAAGCCAAAGCTGCATTTTCTGAGTTTACTTTGGAAAGTTCTTCAGCTAAATACCTAGGCTTGCCATTTTCAAATTCTGCCTTCCATAAAACACCAGGAGTTAATCTTGCTAAGTTCTCTGCAACTTTAAAATGTGACTGCCTTTCCTCCAGTTTCCAATAATAGTTTCATCATTTACTTTCAAGGTATCATAAAAAGTCTCTTGAGCATCCTTATTGCTATCAACAGTCTCTTCAAAGCTTTCTAGGCCTTTTCCATCAAGCATATCAGAATTCCTCCAAAAAATACCCCTTACCCATTTATAAAAACCATCCCAGCATTTCAGTAATTGCAAAAGCACTTCCCCACTCCTCAGTACCAAATTCTGTACTAGTCAGCTAAAGGGGAGCTGATGGAAATACCAGAAATTGGTTGGTTTTTATAAAAGGTATTTATTTGGGGTAGGAACTTACAGACACCAGGCCATAAGGCATCAATTACTTCCCTCACCAAAGTCAATTTGGAGCAAGATGGTTGCCAACATTTGTGAGGGTTCAGGCTTCCTGGGTTCCTATGTTCCTGGGGCTTGGTTTTCTCTGGGTTCAAGGTTTCTTCCTTCCTGGTGCTGGCTTCTCTTTCCTCTGCATGCTGACTTCCTAGGGCTCCAGCTTAAGTCTTCAGCATCAAATTCCAACATCAAAACTCCAACATCAGAAAACCCTCAACTCTGTTCTCTGCCATGCCTTTTATCTGTGAGTCCCCACCCAGCAAGGGATGGGGACTCGATGCCCTAATCATAACTCAATCATGCCCAGGTACAGATCAGATTACAAGCATAACCCAAAATTTCTTTCTTTATTTTTTTAATATTACATTAAAAAAATATGAGGTCCCCATATACCCCCCCATCCCCCTCACCCTACTCCTTCCCCCATAACAACAATCTCCTCCATCATCATGAGACATTCATTGCATTTGGTGAATACATCTCTGAGCACCACTGCACTTCATGGTCAATATTTCTTTTTGTAATTCATCAATAATATCAAACTGCTACAACTTCCAAAATCCCTATCTTTAGCATTTGACAGTTTGGGTCTATTTGGGTTTATCCTGTTTGGAATTCACTAAGCATCTTAGATGGAAATATTCCCGTCTTTCATTAAATTTAAGAAATTTTCAATTATTGTTTTTCTGAATATTCTTTCTGCTCCCTTCTCTCTCTTGTCTTTTCTAGGACTATCACAGTGTATATATTGGTATGCTTGATGGTGTCCCACAGGTTCCAAAAGCTCTGTTCACTTCTCTTCATTCTTTCTTCTTTCTGTACCACAAGCTGAATAATGATATTTTATCTTCAAGTTCTTTAATTCTTTTGTCTGCCAACTTTAAACTGCTATTGAATCACTCTGGAGAAGTTCTAATTTTTGTTACTCTTGTCTTCAACTCTGTTCGGTGCCTTTTCAAAATTTCCATTTCTCTATTGGTATTCTATTTGGATATATTTATAATTTTCCTGATTTTCTTTAGATATTTGTCCTTGTTTTCCTTTAGCTCTATGAACATATTTAGCACCATTCTTAAAAAGCCTTTGTCTAGACTGTCCCAGATCTTGTCCTTCTCACTGATGGTTTCTAATGCTTTAGTCTTCTCCTTTGCCTGGGCCATTGCTTCCTGTCTCTTTGTATGTTTTGTAATCTTTTTGTTGAAATCTGGACATTTTGATACTTTAGTATGTTATTGCTGGAATTTAGACTCTCAGGTATCTGTTCCTTAAGCTTGTATCCAGTGAATGTTTCCTTGAATGCCAGGAGCTAAAACAAAACAAGAAACAAAACAAAACAATGAGCCATGTTGTGGGTGATTAACTGTGGTTAACAGTATGAATATGAAAGCATTCTTTCATAAGCTATGACAAATGTACTATACTAATACATGGTGCTAACAATCGGATAGTTGATGGAAAAATGCACCAAATGTAAACTTTGGACCATGGTAAGTAGTAATATTTTAATGATGTTCTTTCATAATTTAGAACAAATATTCCACAACAGTGCAGGGTGTTGGTGGTGGGATGATGTATGAGAATTGCACGTGACTGTTTTGTAAGCTCACAACTTCTCTAATTAAAAAAATCACAATCTATAAAAGAAAACAAAGCACAAACCCTTTCCCAGTCTTTGCAGATTTCCCTGTGCTAATACTCCCTCCAGGCTTATCCATATATGAGTTTGGAGAATATCTCCAGGCCAAAGCGCAGGACTTCTCTGTGTGTTTTGTCTTGGGCATATGCGTGTGGCCCTAGCAATTCTACTATTTACACAGACATGAGGGTCCCCTCTTCACTAAGAAACAGTTTCCTCATTGTCCCAGGCACTGCACTGTTGTCCTCCAGCCATCAATCTCTTGACCCAGGCAGCCCCTTGACTGCCTTCCCACAGCAATCTGCAGGAGAATTCTGTGAATTGCCTTATACACACAGAGCAAGTCCCGCAGGTCACACCAGACAGATTGAGCCAGGCATACATGCTCCTAGAATGTGCACAAGGATTACTCTGTCCCCTTCACAACTGGGAATAGGAATACAAGCCGGGAGTGTGGATGGCTATGTGCAGAATCAGTGGGGGGATGGGGAGGGGCTTCCTGGTTGCCATGAGATTCTACAGCTTTTAAGTTACCTTTTTCCTGATTTGGCTTTGGCCCTGTTTCTGTGAGCTTTTAACTGTTTTCTGAAGCTTTGAGAAAGATGTGTCTGCCAGGTCTTGCTGGTTGTTCAAAGCTTCTTTGGGGGGATGGAGTCTTGAAACATCTCATTCTGCCATCTCGATCTGGGCGGGGCCTAATTTGATTTTTAAATGATACAGTTTAAAAGAAATAATGGTATGACAACATACAAACAGTACAAAGACATGTTTCACTGTCTTTGGAACTTTCATTTGCCTAGGTGGATTAGCACGTGTAGCTGGAGTGGTGTTCTGGGTGTGATGAAAAATTCACTATGGGCTTTGTAAAACTGAATACGGAATGTTTATCATCCAGTTTCCCTTTGGTGAGGGAGCTCAGTGTGGAGAAGGCTGAAAAGCTGCCTCCCTCATACTTCTTCAACTCAGGGCTTAATGGGTTCCCCCTCCCTGGATGCCCTCAATTCTGCCAAGCTCTTCTCTGCTTCTCTTTCAGCCCCTTATAATGCCTAAAAGGTATTCCTAGACATGGAGTTTCTTTTCCTAAAAGTGCGGATAAACACAGCTCCCCATAGCTAGTGTTCCATATCCGAAGAAGGAGAGGGAACCCTGCTTGGCAAACCAGTTTTACTGTGGGGATGCAGTTCCTTAATTGCCCACATGGTTGTGCCTGGCAACCAATTCTCTTCATTTTTACTTAACTATGCACCTCTTTCGATCTGGTCTTATTCTCCTTATCTCCTATGGTTTTCTCCTGAGTAGATTTTAAACTATGGCTTCCTCTCCTCTTGTTAATCCATTTTCTATTTTCTAAGGGTTTCTTCCAATTTCTTGGATACTGATTGCACCCTCTACTTGTATTCAGATCCTTCTGTAAATTTAGGGAATTTGAAAGAGGAGGGCAGAAAGAAACGAAACAAATATTTGAAGATTGTATTTGTCAGTAAGGAGAAAAATTCTGATTAATTTAAGCTGAAGAGGAATCTATTGAGAGTATATTAGGAAACTCACGGAATTGCGTGAATTCCTGCAGAGCGAACTTTACAAAACTCCAATGCATCTGTGCTCTAGAATCAAGGGGGCACTAAGAAGACAGAAATCTGAAGTCTTCAACTTTAATGGAGGGAGGGAGCCAGTGAAGCCATTTTCAAGTTCTTAGTCACTTTCTGGCTTTACTCTCCTCTCCACCATGACTCATGACCACCTTAAAAATTCCAAGTATATTTAACCTTTTGTTGCGTCAACTTGCCAATCTTCAACATTGAATCACTCCACCATCTGTTTTTCAGATTTTATTCCCAGGTTGCCAGACTTTGCTGGATAAACTCTCAAATTATGCTGACTGAAAATTCATGCTAACTTAATTCTAAGTCATGAATTTGTCCGTGTTTTCTCCTTGACCTTCCTTTCATCTTTCTCTTTGCCCTTTAGCCCTGATCAGCTGTAACATGAATGAACAAGTGGGAAACTTGGAATCAGAAAACCTGATTTTAATTCTAGATTCTAAAGCTTGTTAGGTGTGTGATTAAGGGAAGGATTCTTAATTTCATTCTGCCCCAGTTTTTTTCTGTGACTTAGGGATGCTTCTGATAATTAAAAGAGGTATGTGAAATTTCTTCATAAACTACATTCCATCTGTTTGATGTCCATATGTAGTAGCTTTGATATGCTTTCTGTGCAAAGCAATCCAAAATCTTTATTCCAAATACTTTGCTGCTGATTTTTCCTCCAGGGAGGTTCACTTCCAAATTTCCAGCTCTTTCTGAAAATGCGATTTGAAATCTCAATTGACACCTCAAGCTAAAAATGTCTAAAACCAGCCTTCCTGTCTTCTGCTAAAACTACTTTTCTGGGCAATTCTAGTTAATTAAGAGAGCTTTTTCAGTTTTAGGGGCATTGTTAATTCCATTGACCTCACACTTGCATCATGACATTAAAAAAAAAGCTTTTTTCCTACCTCATTTTGACCAAGGGCACAATATTCTATTAGTTTGGTGGCTATGAACCAGAAGCTATAATATGTGTTTCATAAACTAGTTCACCAACCAAGATATGATAAAATCCCTGGGACAAGAGAAAAAGTCTAAGCAACCCAGATCTGTAATCATTTTATTTATTACTTTTAATTTCAATAAATCCCATAATCAAATTCACAAGCTCACTGGAGATTTTATTTGCATTAACAAATACCATATAAACATTTGTAAAGCAGATCATAGACCATTTTACTTGTGTTTTCCTCATATAGTTACTTGACTGTCCATCCTATGTAACTTCCTTCTGAGATCTGTATCTCAAATTCTGGGATCGTTACTATTAGAGACTGCTCTGCTCCTTAGTGCTAACATCATCAGTGTTACTTGCAGATGACTGCCCCACCCCCTTATCCTTCGTCAGTGTGTTAAATAGTATTAAAGTCTGATCCTTCCTTCCTGAAAACTTCTCATTAAAATCAGAAAGAATAAAGCTTATAAACCAACTACAGAAGCAGGATTTGCTCTTCTTGTGTTCACAACTGAGAGGTAAAAAAATCTGCTGTGATGTAGTGTTTAGAGTTTTCTCTTGTGAGAGTACAGATGGGAGATGCAGCTGCTTTCCTCCAAATCAATTTCCTCCCATTGGTCTTCTGTTATCCTTTTTCCCAGAGAAATTTCTTGTTTCCTAACAGTATATTTTCCCACACAATATGAATTATTTTTGTTCAGTCAATTTCTGAGTTTTAATTTAACCCTTACATGGCATCCAAATTTTCTTGCTTTCACCTGGAATTACAATGGAACTCTATTCTTTAACCTCAAGCAGTTGGTCTGTGATTTCTTGGATGAGTAGTGCAAAGTCATTTTGTAGTAATAAGTGAAGTATAATTAGTAATTTGTACATTTAGTTGCCTTTTGTAAGGATTCAGATCCAGAAATTCTAAATAAGATACTGAATACCAAGTGCACCATAATGAGATGGAAAGCCTACTTTAAAATGTCAAATAATTACAAATGTCTTTATGAAACAGGGCCGACACCCATTTGTCTTCGCACAGGATTTGCTTTGAGGAGCAATAATATATTCACTGGTTATGTATTAGTGTATGATGTAAGGTTACATGAAAAATTGTAGTAATCAATCTGATTGTTCAAATACATATACACAGTCTAAAATATTTGGCGATTTTAAAAGAAAGTTTTATATATACACACACACAGGGAGAGAGAGAGATTTCAATTTTCTGCTTAGCTTTTCCTGGGTAAATGTAGTTGATATGGGGTTTTTTGATAAGGAGGCAATAAAATATTTTGGAAAAAACATGTAGCTACCATATAAACATTCTGTTTTATTATCTCTGTATATAGTTTTGACTATAGGTATACTTCAAAGGGGATATTTCCTGCCACTGACATAAGCCTTTATCCAAGAAAAGAAATAACATGGTTGGTTGTGAAAATGGAATCTTTGAATTCCATTTGGTTTATGTTATAGGATTTTGTATACTATAACTTCTAAGAGAACATATAATATTTCATTTTTTAATTACAAGTAAGATGGCATGTATTTTCAAAAGTAACTATTCGGTCATAAAATATATGTGTACGTTCAGAAGTGATGGAAGAAGCCAGAAGGAGCCTGGATTTCAACAAATCACTGGAGCCAAAAGGGAGCTTCTGCCGGTACCAGGCTCCCGGTACCTGGGGATGGGCCAGCCAGGCTACAAATACATGTTGTTTCTAGGACTGAGGATACAGCAGTTAAACAGGTAACCCACTTTCCAAGCATCTTAGCTCATTGAAAGGGACAGAAAATGAATCTGAGAATAAATGATTTCAGGCACTGAAAACTGTTATGATGGAGATAAATAATGTAGGCAATGATGCTTTTGCTGTAGGGTGGTTAGGGAAGGGTCTCTGATGAGGTACATGTCAACTAATACTTAACTTATGAGGAAGATTTGGGGGAGAGAGTTCCAAGCAGGAAGAACAGCATGGCAAGTGCCAAAGCCTGGTTCCAGGAAATAGGGTGCTGTGTTCCAAAGAAAGAAAGAAAGCCTACAGAGTAGTGGAAGAGGGAGAGTGTGGAAGACATGAGTCAAGAAAACACAGAAAAGAGGCCATGGCCAGGCCACAGAGGACCTTGAAGGTCTTAATGCAGAGTTTGGAGTTTTATTCTAAGAGTAACCAGTAGCCCCTTGAGCATTAAAATAAGGAGCAAAATGAAAAAATCCACACTTTAATAGAATATCCAGGCTGCAATTGGGGGGATACACTCTATTAACAAAAGTAGCCAGTAAAACCAGTTAGGTGGTGTTACAGAAATTCAGGGAGAAAGGATGGTTTGAAGCAGAAATAGATTAGCAAAGATAATGAGAAACTGCATATTTTGTATACGTTTGAAAGAAGAGCTGACAGGGCATGCTGAAGTGGAGAAATTAGAGTATAAGAATAAGACAAGAATCATGACAATTCACCTCATCTTTCCTCACATTTTTCCAGAATATTATTTGGTTTTAAATATAGAAAAAGGTACTTTTTTCTTCAGTTACCCCATTTTTCAATTTTTTTTTAACTAGTCTCCATGGTGATCTTTGTTAACTATCTTTTTTGGACACCACAGTGTGGAATTTCAAAACTGAAAACAAAGCAAATGAAAAGTATACTTCTTATACTATTACAGCAAAGAAAAACATTTGTTTCATCAACATGTTTTCTCTTTGAAAGTCTATTCTTTTTCTTCTTTTCCCAATGAATGAATAATGAAGCTTAAGGACAGAACAGTTGCATACTTAGCATTCTCTATCTACATCAATGTTACTACCACCAACAACGAAAACAGGTCATTAGTTTCCTTTTTCAAGTGAAAGCTAATTATTGGCTTGATCCTAAGGGAACTAAAAGAGAAATAATAATGGCATCTATTTTTTGAGTGCTTGCTTTGTGCCTGGCACTGTTCTTCATGTTAAATAATTTTACCCTAAAGATGAGAAATAAAGGCACAAAAAGGTGGAGAAACTTGTCCAAAGTCACACAGTTGTTGGACATGGCAGCCAATACCAGAATAAGAACACCCTAGCACTTTATACTGTTATTTCTTCTTCTCATGGTAGAGTTTTAGAAATAATGGAAGAATGACTGCTATTTCTAGTACCTGCTCTAATGATAAGGATGTACACAAGAGAAAATACCTCAAATGCTCACTGACTTCTGAAGATGGATAAAAGAGGTAATCCCCAAATGCTAGTCTTCCTAATGTCTCCCCCCAAAATTTATTCTAATTCCTGACTATGAAAATCCTCAATAAATATTCTAAAAGCCTAAGTCTGTATTCCCAGTGTGGGAGAGTTGACCATAGTATATTTTGTATATATTACTTCTAAATCACACAAAAATCTCCTAGTAGAAGTATTATTATCCAAGTGTAATGACTGGCATTCGAAAATTATGAACTTATTCAGGATCCCATGGATAATGAACATCAGAAATAAAATTGCCACTTTAGTATACATCCATTTTCCCCTGGGCTTTCCAAAGCAACATCTTATATCATCAATGAATTACAGTAGCCAACATCACTTTCACCCAGTTTTGAATATCATACTTCAGTGATACTGTACTTAACAATGTTAAGTAATATTTCAGTAAAGCTTTGAAATCAAGAGAATTTTGGCATTAAAACATCTATGAGAATAGGGTTATTGCCTTCTTTAGTTTTACCATCAATATTAACCTTTGTAATAAGAAACTTGAATGGCTATTTCAAAACAAAGCCACAGCAGTGTAAAATGAAATAAAAGTATGAAATCATTGTTCTGAAGAGGGAAAATAACAAAAACGATATGTTCTACCTTTTTTCATGGTTTGTTAATCAAGAGTTCTGTTTTTCTATTTTTACCTTTTCACCACCAATAATGTGTATGTTTTCTTTACAGATGTGTGCTGTGTTTTGTCTTTTTTTTCTTTATTTCAACCCATTGTTTTGTTCAGTGGAATTTTCTTTGTGCAGCTTTCATTTTGTATATATTTGTGTATTTATGTTTTTACTCCAGAGATAGAACCCTGCAGTAGTAGTAAAATGATAAACCTAGTTTAATCCTCTAAAAACTTAGATAATAACTATAACCCAAAAGAATTAGCACTTCCTAGCTAAAGAGGGAGAAAGATTTTTCATTGGTGAAATGTGAATCTGGGCCAAGTCTAGACAGATATGTCTATTTCAAAAAAGAATCTGCAAGGTGTGCTGTTTACCCAATCTAATCACTTTGTTCCTGGTTTCAGTTGTCTACTTGGGTAAATCCATCTGGTCCAGAAGCCTACCTATATCAGTATTTTATAAAGATAGCAAAAATATTACTTAAGAATAACCAAACACTATAGTTGACAACTATGTATAGTTTATATATAATTTGTTTTTATAATTAATTCTATATATGATCCCCAGTTTGGTCCTAATATATGGTAACTTAACCTTTATCTTCCACCACCCTGCTATATGTCCAGTGATTCTTAAGCGTCCTGGTTGTGTGATTGGTAGATGACACCTGCCAAGCATCAGACTCAGTAATGTGACACCCTGGACCTACAGATCTAATCAGGATGTTATCTACTCACATGATGGGATATGAGACTCAGATAGCCTTATGATCCACTTATGTGTTGGACAGTCTGGCCAAACCAATTCCCCCTGAACTTTAGGACTTAACTGGGTTACCTGATGTGCACAGTGGGCACTTGAACATGGACTCCCGTAAGAGTTCTTCTCCTGCTCTATGAGTTCTGGTACTCTCTAGGCCAGTCTAAATTCAGGATGACTTTCAGAGATGGGGCAAGCTAACAAAATCCAAGAACAAGTCTATTGTTCTTTACCCAAATGTCTTCTGGGTGCCTGCTCAATTCTTTTCCTGGTTGTCCCAAAACTAATTGATCCCATCCTTCTCTGCAGATATGGGGTTTTTGTGCTTCCTCAAAGAGCTACCTTAAACCACACCATTCTCTTCTTCTGTCCAAATCACTGGCCCCCAACCAGCCTGTCCAAAACTCTTTTTTTCAATGTCTTAGAGAAGAGAGGGAAAATAAACCTCTGCCAGATTTTCTGCTTCACATATCTGATCTACAAACTTTAGTAGTTTTATTCTTAATCACAAGGAGATAATAAAACATGAGCCAAGTTATCCTAAAGGCATATTTAAAATATACAATTTGATGAATTTTGACATGTAAATGTGTCTACACCCATGAAATCATTGCCATAATCAAATGAACATTTCCTTCACCTCCAAAACTTTTCTCTGCTCCCAATCCTAAGAAAACCTCTGTTTTGATTTCTGTCACTCTATATAGTTTACACTTTCTAAAATTTATATAAATGTACTCATACAGTATGAATTTTTCTTTCTTTCACCCACAATGACTTTGAAATTTATCCACAGTGTTGCATGTGTCAACAATTAGTTCTTTTCATTTGTGAGTAGTATTCTACTGAATGGATAGTCCACATTTGTTTATCCATTTACCCATTGATTGTCAATTGGATAGTTTCCAGATTTTGGATATTCCAAATAAAACTTCTATGAGCATTGATGCATAAGTCTTTCTATGGGCATATGTTTTATTGGGTAGGTTTATTGTTAAATTTTAAGAAACGTCTATGCTGTTTTCCGAAGTTCTATTTTGTGTTTTCAGCAGCAATGTATGAGTGTTTCAGTTATTTTGAATTCTATTTTGAATAGCAGTATGGTGGTATTTCACAGTGGTTTTAATTTAAACTTCTGTGATGACTAATAATCTTGAGGGTGTTGTTATGTGCTCATTGGCCACTTGTATATCTTCTGTGGTAAATTTTGCATTCATATCTTTTACCTGTTATTTGAATTATTTTCTTATTATTGAATTGTAAGATTTTTAAAAACTATATTCTGAGTACAAGTCATATGTCTTACAAATGTGTTGTCAATATGTTCTCCAAATCTATATTATTATTTTTTAATAGTGTCTTCTGAAGAACAGAGATACTAATTTTGATAAAATCCCATATATTATCTGTTTCTTTCATAATTTATGATTTCATTTTCTTAGAAAAATTTACCTACACCAGGTCGTAATTATTTTATCTTATGCTTTCTCCAGAATAGTTCTTTTTATGTCTGAGTATGGTGTGAAGTTAAGATTGATGTTCACTTTCATTTCTATACAGACATCCAATAGATCCACTAATATTTGCTGAAAAGACAGTTTTTTTCACTACTGAATTGCCTTGGCAATTGACCATACATGTGTATGCCTATTTCTGAATTTTCTAATCTATTCCTTTGTTCTATATATCTTTTTGTCAATAGAGACTGTGACAATTTGAATTTTGTGAATCCCAGGAAAAGACTATGTTCTTAAACTAGTCCATTCCTGTGGGTGTGGTATCCTTTGAGGACATTAGATTCACTTAAGATCACTTGATTGGATTGCTTTTGATTGTACTATGTCTGTGAGGTATGACTCAAGTTCAATCTTTGCCTTCTTGCTGAATCTTATATTAATGGAGACACACACGCACACATAGATAGGAGAAAGGGAGCTGCCATTTTTTATCCTGCTATGTGAGGGAGGACTCCAGATTCCCTTACTGCTGCAGAAAGGCAGAGAAAGCCAGAGAATATGAGAGAGGAGGCCCAGAAAGAGACAAGCCCTATGCCTGGTTGCCCACAGCTGAGCTGGGAGAGAAGATAGATTCTGGAGGGGAAGGCAGGAACCTTGGCAGAGATCTCCTGCCATCTTGGTTCATCACATTGCAGCATGCCAGGATCACCAGCAACTGACTTTGGTGAGGAAGCATCTCTGATGGTGCCTTGATTTTGACATTTTATGGCCTCAGCTCTAAGCTTTTACCCTAAATAAAATTCCCATTATGAAAGCCAACCCATTTCTTTGCATTGGCAGCCTTGTGGCAAATTAAGACACAAACTGTCTTGATTACTACAGGTTTATATTGTTTTGAAATCAAGAAGGATAAGTCCTCCAAGTCTGTTCTTTCGATATATTTTTAATACTGGTCCTTTGCAAGATTTGGTTCTGTGTTCCACGCTCTGCTTGTGGGAGGAAATGTGCTCTCAGGGAGCCATTATCCATTCAGACTCAAAATCTTTTCAAGTGTATATCTAAAGGGATTTTAATCTTCTCTAGAATGATCTGCACTTGGGGAAAGAACATTTTTGTCTCTCTCTCAGCTAGGCTTATATAGAACTTATTGAAATTTGTTGAAGTCCTTATAACCCTTGGATCTTAAAATAGAAAATGTGCCTAAAGCACTTTTCCTGGTAGGGGTGGTATGTGCAATTGATGGACAGAAATGTGTACTCTGGGAGGTCACCTGGTAGTCTGTGCTCTCAGAATTCCTTGTTAAGACTCTGGAGAAAACCATGATCAGAGATAAATTCATTTCTAGAGTTAAGTTGGAAGCCAAGACTAAGAGTTACATGTGACTTGCCTTACTAAAATACAGAAGGAGGCTATAGAGTCCAAAAACCAAGAAGCAAGATGAGAAAGGTACAGCAGAGAGAAAATATGCAGCAAGCCATACAGAGCATATATCTGGAGTGTTGCACAAATAACTGCTTTTTGTTTATTTTAGGGTAGTACATGGAAGAAGCAATACATTTAAAGTATGAAGATAGATGCTGTAGCTTGTAACTATTAAGAGCTCACCCCATTTGCCTAGCACTATTCTAAGCTCTTTACATGTAATCCTCACAATAACCCAGTGAAGTTAATTTATTAAATCTATTAATATTTACATATGTAAAAGTTTATATTTGTATCATTTCTATATCTAATATACATATTAAATATATATCATCTATCTATCCATCTACTATCTATCTGTCATCTATCTACCTGTCTGTCTATTTGTCTATCTATCTATCTATCTATCTATCTATCTATCTATCTATCTATTTATCTATCTATCTCTAAAGTGTATATACATCCTATTGGTTCTACTTATCCAGAGAACCTGACTGCTACCCCTACCTTGTCTGATAACCTCTTTCACAGTGGAAGTTCTTGCATAAAGACTTCATACTGCATTTTTCTTTAGATTTTATGGTGGCTCTTTTATGGGTCAACAGTCTAATAATTTTGCATTGGATATCCGTATTTTCAAAAATATCTTCTCACCCTAAAAAAAGGTTAGTTTGTAAAAAGATACGAGACACATGAAATGTACAGCTTTGAACACTTTTTCAAAAGGTTTCAAGGTATACCTAGATATTGCAAACTGAGCTCGAGGCTGTTATGTTTCGCACTTTATGAAATCCTTATACTTAGTGAATCCTCACCCTTTTCTTTCTCTTCGGCCCTGCATACGTTTTACAAGCACATGTTTACCTTTGGTTCCTTAGGCATATCAGAAGTTTGTGAGTGCAAATTTCTACATTGAGTTTGACCTGGATATGGTGTCTTTCACTGAACAAAAGCCTTTGCATACACACACTTTCTCTGCATCCCTGCTGGAATGAAGGCAACTTAAGGTTTTACTACTCTTACAATTTAAAATATATCTTGGGAAGTGGACTTGGCCCAATGGATAGGGTGTCCGCCTACCACATGGGAGGTCCATGTTCAAACCCCGGGCCTCCTTGACCTGTATGGAGCTGGCCCATGTGCAGTGCTGATGTGTGCAAGGAGTGCCCTGCCATGCAGGGGTGTCCCTGCGTAGGGGAGCCCCATGCACAAGGAGTGCACCCCATAAGGAGAGCCGCCCAGAGCAGCCTGCCCAAAAATGGCGCCACACACACGGAGAGCTGATGCATCAAGATGACACAACAAAAAGAAACACAGATTTCTGGTGCCGCTGATAAGGATAGAAGCGGTCACAGAACACATAGCGAATGGACACAGAGAGCAGACAACTGGGGGGTGGAGGGGAGAGAAATAAATAAAAAATAAATCTTTAAAAATAAATAAATAAATTAAATAAAATATGTCTTATAGCAGTTTTCCAAGCAAGCTTATTTAGAAATGATCTTCCTTAATGGAAAATTGCTGGAAAAGGAGTGTCCTGTACCTCGCTGAAATTTATGAATACAGAGGGACTCAAGAAATTTTATCATTGATGTGGAGGCAGAGGTCACTGGAGGTTCTGAGGTCAGAGAGAGGGAAAAACAGGTGTAATACAGGGACATTTGGGGAACTTAGGAATTGAATGACATTGTAATGACTGATACAGACCGTTATAAATCTTGTCATGCCCTACAGAATTGTGTGGGAGAGAGTGTAAACTACAAAGTAAACTTTAATCCATGCTTGGTGACAGTGCTCTAAAATGTGTTCATCAATTGCAATGAATATACCTCACTAATGAAGGATGTTGTTAATGTGAGAAAATGTGGAAGGTGTGGGGAGTGGAGCATATGGGAACTCCCTATATATTTTTATGTGACATTTGTATAATCTAAGTATCTTTAAAAGAATTAAAGAAAAAAAAGAAAGAAAGCTTTCTAAGTGACAGTACAGTGTTTGACTTTTCATTAAGTATGTCCATAGCCATATTTTCTTGGGGCTTGGAACTGGAATTGGTTCATGAATTGGGAGTGCAAATTGGTGATATCTTCTCTAGTTTAATTCAGTTTTTAGCTTATTTACATATTAACAAGTAAAGATGCTAAAATAACCATAGTCTGTATTCATACTCAAAGTTTTACGTTTTTCAGAAGATGTATTTATACTCTTAGATTTCTAAAGAAAACAGATTATTGTATAGATGTTAGGAACATGGACTTTGCAGTGACACAAATTTCTGATAGCATCTGGTTTTACTTGTTCTCTGTATGATAGTGGGAAATTTCATAATTTCCATTGCTCGTATGTAAACTTATGATAATAACTATTAAATATAACAGTGATTATTAAGTTTACTTATGACTTACCTTATAAACACATTGTTTATTTTCATGCCCACAACAACACTGAGGGTTGTTATCCTCTCTTTACAAACAAGGAAATAAGTTTCAGAGGAAAAAAAACACAAAAAGAAATGTGTCCAAATTGATGTTGCCCATGAGCAGACGCAAGATTTAGAGTGAACCTGTCTGATTTTGAATCCTGTGCTCTCGATTACTGGCTATCACGTCTTCTTCCTTGGGGTAGGAGAGTGCTGGGCATACATCCTCCAACGTAGATTCATTAATGAGCTAATTAATCTTATTAGCTTTATTACTTGCATGGAAACTTTCCAAGGCTGTGTATGTATTTGCATGTTTCTGTTTCTTTTCTTATATATGGCCTCAAAAGTCATGAAATTTTTGCCTCACTAAACCTGGGTCTGCCACAGATAGGTACTCAGTGAATGTTCACTCTTATTATTAAAAGCACCCACTTATTAGTCGTCTTATAATATTCATGGAGCTTGTTTGTGTTGACATTGCACCTATCCAGCTACCTGATCTTTTCTTCTCTTCTTGTTTACCAATTCCATATGCATTCCATTGATTTTTTTTTTGTCTATCCGCTGTTCTCTGTAAGAGTCTACTAGTTATACAGTAACTTATACAGAAGCATGTATATACAAGGCTTTGTCACATGTAGAAAAGGCTTTGTCACGTTAAATATATGAATTTTTATCACTGTCATGTTTAAGCACATCTTTGGGAAGTCAGAAGGCATTATGGGAAGACAGGCCTATCTCAGCCCTTCCCCACTCTACATATCTCCCATTAGAAGTACCAAATAAAATTAATAAGAATACAGCAAATTTAGCATGACCTTGCAATGTTAATAAAAATGATGAAAATCATCATCATCACGACAATAATTTTACCAGAAACTAATTATTGACACAGAGAAATAACCTGCATTGTATCAGTTAATAATTCCAAAGCCTTGTGAGGTTGGAATTTGGTTCCAAATTTACAGATAAGGCAACAGAATCTTGGAGAGATTAAATGACTTGCCTAAGGTCATAAAGTAAGTAGTAGAGCCAAGATTGAACTCAGGTCTGTGACCCCTTATTTGATTGCAGTTTCCCTCTACCCAATTTTCTCAGACCACTACCACCTTGATTCTGTTCCACTAAGTATGGGTATAAATAGTAACTTAATTCAAGGAAGGGGAAAAAAAAAACTAGAAAAAATAAACTCTTTATGTCTGAAGTATTCAGACAAATCATGGAGCTAGTTATATATTCTAAAATTATGCAAATGATCTTTTTAGTTGTGAATTAATCAATGTTAATCACTTGAAGAATAGCTTTTAGGGCCTTTTTTTCTTAGAGATGTGTCAGAGTGGTTGAAATTCTCTCCGTAAGCTTCTTTTATAGAATTCCTGTTTTTTCCTGCCTGAAGACTACTTGAGTTATTCTGGTGTTGAGCAACAGTCACAGTAGGTGATTAAATTAGAGGCAGGTACGAAAGCCCTAAGAGTTACCTGGCTCTGTTTTCTGATCACTGCGGTTATGGATCAGCAGTACAATTTGGACACTTGAGTGTCTTTCCCTTGTGGAAGTGAGAAAGATACTAATGTGACCTGCTATTTAGAAAGAGGAGTCAATAAAGGAATACAATGAATATTGGATGAGGAAGATATTGTTCATCTGCTTATTTGAATTCGAAGGCCACACATTCTCAGCTGTGGGTATTTCATGGTGCACGTTAAGAAAAATGCAAATAGAGCAAATGAAATAGCAATCCTCTTTTCTTATCAGCAAATAGTAAGCCTAGTAACTCTTGATTAATTTTCAAAAGACCTTAATCTGGTGATGTTAAGTAAAGTTTCTGAAGGCCCTCTGGTGAATGAAACTCATCCCAGTTTGTTATTGACCTTCACAATTTTGTAAAAACAGCAGAACTGCAGAAATACCATTAGAACACTGGGAAATCTTCCAAGTCCATGATGAAAGAGATTTGACTCCTGAGCTTCTGGTGGATCTCATGTTTTATTATTTATTTATTTTCAGATGTCATTAGAGATGTATGATGTATTCTGCACCTGCATTTTGTACCAAGGACAGATAGTTTTCCTCCAAAATAGTATATTAAAGAACTTTAGGAATTTTAGTATCACCAACTATATTTCACATGAAAATTTATAAAATTCATTTTTATGCATCTGATAGTTTTTTACATGTCTGTGATTTTTCCTCTTCACTTCCAAATACTTCATTAATTGTATTCTTCCTTGCTTCCAAACACTTCATTAATTATATTCTTAAATGTAAGTCTGTTTTTTACACAGTTATGCTGCTATTCTTTTTAAAAATTATCTTTATTTTAAAGATACATAAATCATACAACGTTATGATAAAAAATATAAGAGGTTCCCATATACCCCACTCCCCACACCCCCCCACTCCTCCCACACCGACAACTTCTTTCATTAGTGTGGTACATTCGTTGCATTTGATGAGTACATTTTGGAGCATTGCTAGACAGCATGGATTATAGTTTATGTTGTAGTTTACACTCTCTTCCAGTCCATTTAGTGGGTTATGGCAGGATATATAATGTCCTGCATCTGTCCCTGCAATATCATTCAGGACAATGCCAAGTCCCGAAAATGCCCCAATATCATACCTTCTTTTCCCTCTCACTGCCTTCAGCAACTCTGGCGTCCACTGTCTTCACATCAATGATATAATTTCTTCCATTGCTAAAGTCTCAGTAATTCTATATTAGAATACCAGTAAGTCCATGTAATCCATATTTTATTCCTCCATCCTGAGGACCCTGGGATGGTGATGTCCATTTTACCTCTAAATCGAGAGAGGGCTTAGATCCCACATGGCTGATGGATGGAATTTTCCTGCTTGCAGCTGTAGACTCTCGGTTCCCTGGCTATTGTTCTTAAGTTCAAAAGTTTTATATGGTTTGGAAGGCAGATCAATTGCTAATATGAATTTAACATGGTTTGATTTCTCTACTGGGTGCTTCTACATATGATGTACTTATTACATAATTCCTCTGGATCAAGCTGAATCATGCCAATGGATCTACAAATTAAGTTTCATATCCATAACCTGATCAACTTACAGTCTAATGGTATTCTCTTTATCCAGGGTTGGTAAAGATTGAAAAATTTTATCTGCCTAACCCTAACTGCTCTAGGAAGGACTCTGTAAATACATTTGGTTTTCAGATTGAAATCCCACATTAGTCTTTTAAATAGTTTATTGGTATATTAATACTCTAGAACTTCTTATACCTTGTGGTGACAGATGTGTCTAAGTAAAAACAAGAAAAATAACATAAAACACCAGTGCATTCAGGTCACAGTTAAGTTATTTACCTGATAAAGTAGAATTCAAATTTTTAAAATAAAAACAAATTAAAAGATTTCAATTTCAGAAACAAGTGTCTCTATGCTTTTTTTTACTACTCAAAATAATAGCTTAATTATTGTTTACAAACCTTGAAGTGTTTTTGTTGCGTGGTAATCTAGAGTATTACATTTCAGTAAATACCTGATGTTATCAAATTGAATTGTATAATGACATTTAAAAACATCTGGGTATAATTCTATTTTAAAAAGACTTGCATATTATGCTCATCATATAGATAGATACTCAATAAATCCCTTCTGATTGAAACTAGATAGGCTTCAAAACTCCTCATTCTGGGGTGTCACAGAAGAAACAGTCCAATGAATAGGGAGATGAAAGCTATATTTTCTCAAAGCCAGTTTGACTAATTTTGTAATTATAAAGGTTACCAATCATTTCATATTTGTTTCAGATGATTACAGTTATTTATCCTTAAAAATGAGGAAGCAGGATATGGAATATTTGAGGCCTTACTTTTCATCTGTTGTAGTCATTTCACTTTCACTTATTGCATATAAATTCACTTCTTGCTGACAGTTTCTTAAGAAAATAAATGGAATATAAGAAACTGAGATGATATGATTTATAAAGGATGGGTTGTAACTGCTCTGAAAATGCTTAAATATTTGGCAATATTTTTCTTTTGGCAATAAAATAGAAACAGAAGGAAATTATAAACAGAATAGCTTATAGTTTAGACATTTATCAAGACTTCCTTGGCCCTTAGGGATTGAGGTTTATCCATTTCATAACTGG
The DNA here is from genome assembly GCF_030445035.2 of Dasypus novemcinctus. Lineage (NCBI taxonomy): Eukaryota > Metazoa > Chordata > Mammalia > Cingulata > Dasypodidae > Dasypus > Dasypus novemcinctus. The sequence continues at coordinate 101,750,248 of NC_080683.1, read as the reverse complement.
CTCCATCACCCACCCCTCTGACTCCATTTCCATGCCTACACAGAGCACCTAGTTCCTCTCTGTACCATCCAATATGCAAAACTCAGTCTTATCTTCTCTGGCTTTTACCAGGAATCTAAGCACCCAAAGAAGAGTCAAAATATGAAGTATACACTAGCTACAACCTCAGTTATATATTTTAAAGTTGAATCTAGGGTGACAAATTTTTCTTGTGTGGCCCAGGACTATCTCAGTTGTAAAACTGAAAATTCATCTCACGTGGAAAAGCCAGAATAGTCGGTCAGCCTAGAATCCTTTACACTCAGTGGTTTGTAAAATCCAATATTCCTGTCTGGTAAACCTCCCTGATATACACATCATAGTTCAGGTTCACTGGCTTCTCCAGACAACCAGGAATTACAGGAAATAAAATTTTCTTTATCATATTCTAAGGGCAAAACAAAAGCACCCTTTTCCCTAGGAAATTTTGTTGCACAAATTTGCTTCCGAGGCATGGAAAAAGCATATTTACTTGACTCTTCCCTGATGCTTGACTCAACCTTCCTGCTCAGTGTTTGGGTAAGTAGGTTTTCTGAGTCCCCTTCTGGAGGAAATTGCTTTCCAGTAGCTTATTTATGGAGCGTAATCATACCTAGTCTATGGGGCAATAGTTTTATATAATAGGTTTCCTGTACTTCAGCCTGACCAAGCAATGGTCCTTCTCTCAAAAAACTCACTGAGGATTCCAGGGGACTGGAAAATGTGCATTTGTTGGTATATCAGACTCACAGGTTGGTTTTAAAAGTTGTCTAGATGGCAGGATGAATACCTAGTCTGGGAGTTCAACTGTACTTCTGTCCCTGTTAGACCCAAAGCCCTGCCCCTGTGTCTGAGTCACACACTGGGAAGAGATGTGGTTAGATGAATGTCATATCCGTTTTCTCTTCCTTCTGCTAAGGGAGTATAATGTTCTGCCCACCATTTTCTTCTGGGTCAGAGTAACATAACTTTGGCCTCTGCCATATTTCCTGACCCAAATACTTAGAAAACTGGTAGCAGTTGGGTCACCTTACAAAGTGTTCCCACCCAGCTTTGTTTCATCTATTTATTATGGCAAGTCTCGCCCTCATATTCCATAACCATCCACAAGACCCATTTCCATTCACAAGTTTCAAGTTAATATCCTGCAATGATTTCCCTGAGAGGCAGCTTTATAGCCAGAGGGATTTTTCAAATGTCCACTTTTCCCATCCCAGCTCCAGGGAATTCTAATGAATAAACTTTTCTCAACTCTTTAGAAAAATAAATATCCATCTAAGATATTTTTTTAGAAAGGTCAGAGAGTTTCCAAATATTTTGAACAGACCTTACATATTATAGATATCCAGTGGTAAAGAAAGAATGAAATGGAAACCCACAATGTGGTGTGATTTAAAAACTTAATAGATCTTTTGATTTATGTCAAAATATATTGCATGTCAAAGGACCAGTTTCTGGATTATATTACTTTTATCATAATGAAAAATACTATTAAATGTGTCATTGAAAATTAAGTTATGAAAAGATTTGACACATGAAAGAAAATTTTAAAACTGTAGTTTTTCTTCCAGCTGTCACAACTCATTTAGATACCAATTGTCTGCAATTGCAAATCTCTGATTCAAAATGTCAGCAAATGGCTGCCTGTGGTGGGGAAAATATCTCTAAGGTGAGTATGATTATTATTTGCCAGAGCTGTATCAAGGAAAAGACCTCCAATTGATTTATTATTTTATTAGGCTTAAACATGCACATAGACATTTGACAACATGACAGAAATATAAACCCAAGCCAAAGCATCCCAAACAATATTCTGTTGCTTTTCTGAAAACTTGTCCCCTTGGTTAAATATTACATCACATATGCTTATAAATCTTTCCAACTCACTCCTTTAAACATTTGTGATATATCTGGGAAGAAGGGAAAAAATAGGCGAGGAACACCTACTCTTTCAAATTGTCTTACTTTTGGTTGTATGCAATGGCCTTATTGTTTCAGACACAGGCTATTAAATGTTAAAAATGTCATTTTTGTTATCTAGCATACTTTTGTGGAAGAAAACTTTACTGAAGTGTTTGAGAATGGTCCTGACAAAACTGAACCAGCTCTTTTGTAATTATTTTGGCAACTGCATATTGGAATTATAGATTTCTGAGAGACAAGTACATGAATTTCTTATAATAAAAAATGACAGCTCTATGAGTTAAATAAGCATGTGAAGAGTAATACACTCATATGCACAAAGGAAAATGTTCATTTATAGGCTATTTTAAAAAAGCAGAATAAGAATAGTAGGATGAGATTGCAAAAACATAGACTTAGCTAATTTTAGAAGTTTTTCATTCTCTAATGTAAAGTAATTGAATAGTTAGATGAAATTAAATTGCTACATTATTTTCCAGCATAGAAATGCATTTTTGAGATAAAATATAATTTTTATTCTGAAATAATTGATAAATATAAGCAAAAGCAATGTTGGGTTTTAATATTATTCCTTTAATGTTAGAAGAGTACAGTTTCCAGAGTTGACTATTGAGGGCCTTATTTTACAATGTAAACAACATTCCTCTTTCAAAACAACACTCTGCACATACTTTTGAAATAAGTTATAATATTCCTTAGTACTATCATTTTCATCTCCATTCCTACCCAAACACTAGAAAGTAGTAAATTTATTATTAACTTGAATAAGTTAAAATAAGTTAAAATAAGCTCAAGAGTGAATCTTTCTCTCTTACTCTCTGCATAGCATGCAAAAGTCTTATACCATCCCTACTATCCAGAAAAGACACTTAGAGAACTTTTGCTGGGTGTTTTCTTCCTTGACACAGGTGCGTTTATTGAAAAGCCTTTGGGATTCTGCGATAGTGAACAGAAGTTTCCCAATGATATCAGGTCCTAAATCCTGGAATCTGTGAATGATACCTTTCACAGTATGGTAAAATTTTTGTAGATGTGATTAAGATCTTGACATAAGGAGAATATCTGGTATCTTGGAATATCTGCTGGGTCCTAAATGCAATCACCTATAACTTTATGAGACAGAGACCAAGAAGGATGTGATACACTAGAGGATGATGAGATGTGAAGACAGATGCAGAGAAGGGGGTGATGCAGCCACAAGCCAAAGTCACCAGAAGGTAGAAGAGGCTGGAGGAGCAAATTCTCCCCTAAAGCCTCCAGAGGGAGGGCAGACCTGCTAATGCTTGATTTCAGCCAAGTGAAATTGATTTTGCACTTCTGTTTTTGAAATTACCACAAATCTGGTGGTTGGTTTAAGCTACCTCATTTGTGGTAACTTGTTAGCATAAATCAAATATGGAATAATATATAATTTTTCATGTATTTACTGCTCAAATGTCTGAAGGCAAGCTACTGTTACTCAGTTTTCTTCTTGAAACCTGCTTTCCCAGTTAAAGAGATGAGAAACAAAACAAAACAAATCAAGACATAATTAAAGTGGGACAAAATATGGTACTAGAGAAAGTTTAGCATTAAATAAAGAAAAGAAATAAGAAAAATTGGCAATATAGGAATAGGCACCCCAAAACAAACAAATAAAAACAAGCAAAAAAACCTAAGAATTTGGCTATTACTTGGATCTTTATAACTTTGGATAGTCTCTAAATAAACTTTTGGCAATAAAAGATAAAATTTGTATTTTTGAAAATAGAAAACATATTTTTAAAACCTATTTATAGAGAAATTTTCAACTTTTGTAAAATTATTACACTCAAAATAAATCAAAAGAAAGCTGGAGAGCTAGGTTGATGAGAATTACTGAATTATTTGAAGAAAAAAATATCAGAATATAATTGAATTCAAAACACTGGGTTAAAATGCCACTCAGCTATTAGCAAATCTAATCTCAAATAGTCAAAAAGTTTAAATAAACACTTTTTTTTTGCTCACTCTGTGTTTTTTTTTTCATATAATAAGCTTCATTTATAGAGAATTTTAGATTGCATAAAAGTTACATCAAAAGTATAGGGGTTCTCATATGCCCTTCCCCACCCCCTTCGACATTTTCCCTTATTAATAACATCTTATATCATTGTGCTACATTTGTTGCACTTGACGAACAAATATTGAAGCATTTTTTTTTACTAATCAAGGTCTATAGTTTACATTGTGGTTTACATTTTTGACTGTACAGTTTTATAGGATTTGACAAAATGTATAATGACCTGAATCCATCCTTGTAATATAGTGCAGGCCAATTTCAAAGCCCTTAAATACCTTATGTTCCACCTATTCTTTTCTTCCCCTCCCCACTGAACCTCTGGTAACCACAATCTGTATATCAATTATAAATTTCTTCCATTACAACAGTAAAAATAATAAGACTACTCTGGTCCATGGTTGCATTCCCCTTGCTTGTTCATCCCTCAATCTTGATTTTTGGGATGGTGCTCTGCTTTAGATCGAGAGGGTGGTTAGATATTATGGAGCAGATAGAAAGAAGTATTTTGCTTGCAGTTGTAGATTTTCTTCACTTTTTGGGATGGGGTTGTCTGTCATTATCGTTGTATTCGTTGTCCTGGGTGAGTTTGATGAATTGGAGGGTAGGTGTTGGTCGCAAGTCTGTTGAGATTCAGGGCTCAACCGGCATGGTTTAAGTCTCTGAGATATGTATTAAATACATATCTAATTGTAGGTTCAAATAAAAGGCACAGAAGAATCGTGTGTGGGAAATTATACATGAACTTAACTCTTTTATATTGGAGAAATAGATTATCACATATTCCAAGGTAAGGCCCATCGACAGGGTGCTGATTCCATGGGGTTGCATGCCTTGCCTATTGTCAGACTGTGTTTTAATATACTGACTAAAAATTGGTTGATGTGGACTGTGAAGTGAAAAAAGAAATAGAAAAATTTAATAGCATTCCAGAATACTTACTTTATCCACAATTGCAGAAATTCTTAAATAATTTACCAATTTTAAAAGAAATTACAATTGATTAGTTCGTTGCAAAAATATTATACCTGAACAAAATATTATCCCAGGAATTCACAGATGATTTCATTCCAAATGAGAAAAAAAACTTGGCATCTTATTTTTACTTAGAAAATTAGCGAAGATTTTTGTTTTTTAATTGTAAAAACTCAGTGATAGCAAGAGTGTCATGAAATATACGCTCCCATTCTGCTGGTGGGAATATCAGTTAAAACAACTATTTGAAGAGCTATTTGGCAATAGTTCTTAGAAAAATAAAGTATTTATACTTTTGGACCCAATCATTCTACTTCTGGGATTTTTCTTAGAATACTAGTTGCAGATGTAGCTAATTTTTCTCAAAGATATTCATCACAACATTATTTGAAATATTAGAACTTTGAAAATAACTTTACCTTTTTAAAAATAGGGTCCTATACTGTACATTCGTTTTATGGCAAGTATATATATTTATTATTTATTATTTTATTTTTAAAGAAGATTTAGATTACATAAATGCTACATTGAACATATAGGGGAGTCCCATATAACTGCACTCCTTATTTTCCCCATTAACAACACCTTTCATTAGTGTGGTACATTTGTTGTAAGTGATGAATACATTGAAGCATTGCTCCTAGCCATAGGATAGTTTACATTATGGTTTATACTTTGCATGGCACAATTTTATAGGTTTTAACAAAATGTGTAATTGCCTGTATCCATCATTGCAATGTCATGCAGAACAATTCTGTTATCCCCAAAAGCCCCATGTTACACCTAATCTTGCCTCTCCCTCCCCTCAGAACCTCTGGTGGCCACTGCCTTTTTTTTTTTTTTTGGTGAAAATATGTATTTCAGAGTTATACATAGCATATAGGTCTTTTTAATATATATGTATATTTTTGAATCATACAGTAGGTTACACAATATATTTGATTCATAATATGTCTTTTTGTGCCTGGCTTGATTTGCTCAACATACTGTTCTCTGGGTTCATACATGTTGTCATTTGCTTTATGACTTCATTTCTTCTTACAGCTGCATAATATCCCATCATGTGAATACACCAGTTTGTTTATCTATTCATAGGTTGATGGACACCGAGGTTTAAACTTTTGGCAATCATGAATAATGCTGCTATGAACATCGACATGCTGATGTCTATTCATGTCACTGCTCTCAGTTCTTCTGGGTATATACCCAGTAGTGGTATACATGGTAATGTGGCAAGTCTATATAAGCTTCTTTAGAAACTGCCAAACAGTCCTGCACAGTGGCTGTACCATTCTGCATTCCCACCAAAAGTGAATAAGTGTTCCTATCTCTCTACATCCTGTCCAACACTTGTAGTTCTCTATCTTTTTAATAGTGGCCATTCTGATAGGTGTGAAATGATATCTTATTATAATTTTGATTTACATTTTCCTAATCATTAGTGATATTGAACATTTTTTTCATGTGCTTTTTTTTTTGCCATTTGTATTTCTTCTTTGGACAAATCTCTATTCAAGTATTTTGCCCATTTTTCAATTGGGTTATTTGTCTTTTTATTGTTGAGTTGTAACATCTCTTTATATATCATAGATATTAAACCCTTATCTGACATGTGATTTCCAAATATTTTGTCCCCTTGAGTCAGCTGCCTTCTCACCCTTTTGACAAAGTCCTGGGAGGTGCAAAAGTGTTTAATTTAGAGGAGGTCCCATTTGTCTATTTTTTCTTTTGTAAAATGTTTCAAGGTCAGGCAGTGAAATTCCTCCCATGTTGCTCTTCTTTCTCGAATGCTTTTGGCTATTCAGGTGCACTTTCTCTTCCAAATGAATTTGGTAATTACCTTTTCCAATTCTTTAAATAAGGCTGTTGGAATTTTGATTGGTATTGCATTGAATTTATAAATCAGTTTGGTTAGGATTGACATCGTCACAATATTTATTCTTCCAATCCATGAACACAGAATGTCTTTCCATTTGTTTAGGCCTTTTAAAATTTCTTTTAGCATTGTTTTGCAGTTTTCTGCATATAGGTCCTATACATCTTTGGTTAAATTAATTCCTAGGTATTTGAGTCTTTTTGTTGCTATTGTAAATGGAATTTTCCCCCTGATTTCCTTCTCAGATTGTTCAGTACTAGTGTACAAAAACATTATTGATGTTTGTGTGCTGAACTTGTATCCTGCCACTTTGCTGAATTCATTTATTAGCTCAAGTAGCTGTGTCATGGATACTTCAGAGTTTTCTAAATACTGGATCATGGCATCCACAAACAGTGAGAGTTTTACTTCCCTTTTTCCTATTTAGATGCCTTTAAATTTTGTTTTTGTTTTTTTTTCTTGTCTAATTGCCCTAGCTAGAACTTCCAGTACAATACTTAATAACAATGGTGACAGTGGGCATCTTTGTCTTGTTCCAGATCTTAGAGGGAAAGCTTTTAACCTTTCCCCATTGAGTACAATGTTGGCTGTGGGTTTCTCATATATGGCTTTTATCAGATTGAGGAATTTTCCTTCTATTCCTATCTTTTGAAGTGTTTTTATTGAAAAAAGATGCTGGATTTTGTCTAATGCCTTTTCTGCATTGATTGACGATCATGTATTTTTTTCTTTCAGTTTGTTAATGTGGTGTATTATGTTGACTGATTTTCTTATGTTGAACCAGCCTTGTACACCAGGAATAAATCCTACTTGATTGTAATGTAAAAATCTTTTGATTTGCTGTTGGATTTGATTTGCAAGTATTTTGTTGAGAATTTTTGCATCTATGGGCTTTAGAGGCATTGGTCTATAATTTTCTTTTCTTGTAGTATCTTTATCTATATTTGGTTGTTGGGTGATGTTGGCTTCATAAAATGTGTTGGGCAATTTTCCCTCCTCTTCCATTTTTTGGAAGAGTTTAAACAGGATTGGTATTAACTCTTTTTGAAATGTTTGGTAGAATCACCTGTGAAGCCATCTGGTCCTGAACTTTCCTTTGCTGGGAGATTTTTGGTGACAGATTCAGTCTCCTTAAGTGTGATTAATTTGTTAAGTTATTGGATTTCCTACAGCATCAGTGTAGATTTTGTATTTCTAGGAATTTGTCCATTTCATCTAGGTGGTCTAGTTTGTTGGTATACGGTGTCTCATAATATTCTCTTATGATTCTTTTTATTTCTGTGGGGTCAGTCATAACTTCCCCCCTTTAATTTCTGATTGTATTTGTTTTCAGCTTCTCTCTTTTTTCTTTGTGAGGCTAGCTAGGGGTTTGTCAATTTTATTGATCTTCTCAAAGAACCAACTTTTGGTTTTGTTGATTTTTTCTATGGTTTTGTTCTCAACTTCATTTATTTCTGTTCCAATCTGTATAATTTCTTTCCTTCTGTCTGCTTTGGAATTAGTTTGCTGTTCTTTTTCTAGTTTCTCTAGCTCAGTTAAGTCTTTGAGTTTAGGTCTTTCTTCTTTTTTAATATAGGTGTTTAGGGCTGTGAGTTTCCCTTTCAAGACTGTCTTCACTGTATCCCATAAGTTTTGTTAAGTTGTATTCTCATTTTCATTTGTCTCAATATATTTACTGATTTCACTTACAATTTCTTCTTTGACCCATGGATTATTTAGAAATGTGTTGTTTAACCTCCACACATTTGCAAATTTATTTTTTCACTGTCTATTATTGAGTTCCAGTTTCATTCCAATAAGATCTGAGAAGGTACTTTGTATAATTTCAATCTTTTTATATTTATTTGAGCATTGCATTGTGCCCTAACATATGGTCTATCTTGGCGAAAGATCCATGGGCACTTGAGAAGAATTATAACCCATTGAGTTTGGATGCAGTGTTCTATTAGGTTTAACTCATTTATCATGTTGTTCAAGTTCTCTGTTTCCCTGTTGATCATCTGTCTAGTTGTTCTATCTAATACTGTGAGTGGGGTGTTGAAGTCTCCAGTGATTATTTTAGAGATGTCTATTTCCCCCTTCAGTTTTGCCAGATTTGTTTCTTGTATTTTGGGACACTCTGGTTAGGTGCAATGATATTTATGACTTTAACTTCTTGCTGGATTGTCCCTTTTATTAATATATAATGGCCTTCTGTATCTCTTATAACTTTTTTTTTTTTTTTGCATTTCAAGTCTGTTTTCTCTGATATTAGTGTAGCTACTCCAGCTCTTTTTTAGTTACTATTTGCATGGTGTATCTTTTTTCAGCTTTTCATTTTCAGCGGATTTATATCCCTGGGTCTAAGGTAGTTTCTTGTAAAAGGCATATGGATGGCTCATGTTTTTTATCCATTCGTCAGCCTGAATCTTTTGATTGGGAGAGTTTAATCCATTCACATTCAATGATATTACTGTAAATGTTTTACTTACTTCCACCATTTTATTCTTTAGTTTTCTTATGTCATATCATATTTTTGCCTGTCTTTTTACTCTTTTGGTTATCCTTTTTCTATTGTTTCTTCTATATTCTCCTCCAGGCCCCTCTCTCCTGTCTTTTTATTTCAGGTTCTAGGACTTCTTTTAATATTTCCTGCAAAGGTAGATTCTTTTTTGCAGACTCTTTTAGTATCTGTTTGTTGGTGAATTTTTCATACTTACCTTCATATTTGAAGGACAATTTTGTTGGATAAAGAATTCTTGGCTGGTAGTTTTTCTTTTTCAGCATCCTAATTGTATAATACCACTGTCTTCTTGCCTCCATGGTTTCTGAAGAAAAATCTGCACTGTTACTGGACATCCCTTGTATGTGATGGTTTGCTTTTCTCTTGCTCCTCTGAGAATTTACTCTTTATCTTTGACATTTAACATTCTGAGTAGTATGTGTCTTGGAGTAGGTCTCTTCAATTTATTCTGATTGGGGTATGGTGCACTTCTTGGACATGTAAGTTCATTCCTTTTGTGAAAGTTGGGAAATTTTTAGCTATTATTTCCTCAAATTCTCTTTCTCTCCCTTTTTCCTTCTCTTCTTCTGGAACTTCCATGAAACATATACAGTTGTGTTTCATGTTGTCATTCAACTCCAAGCCCTTGCTCAATTTTTTCATTCTTTTCTGTCTTCAATTTTAGCTATTCTGTCTTCATTATCATGTATTCTTTCTTCTATTATTTCAAGTCTGCTGTTGTATGACTGTAATGTATTTTTTTAAAGATTTATTTATTTCTCTCCCCTTCCCTCCACCCAGTTGTCTGTTCTCTGTGTCCATTTGTTGCATGTTCTTTTTTTTTTTTTTTTGTCTGCTTCTGTTGTTGTCAGCAACATGGAAATCTGTGTTTCTTCTTGTTGCATCATCTTCTTGTGTCTGTTCTCCATGTGTGCGGCACCATTCCTGGGCAGGCTGCACTTACTTTTGCACTGGGCTGCTCTCCTTACGGGGCACACTCCTTGTGTGTGGGGCTTCCCTACATGGAGGACACCCCTGTGTGGCACTGCACTCCTTGCGCACATCAGTACTGCATGTGGGCCAGCTCCACATGGGTCAAGGGGGCCCAGGGTTTGAACCGCAGACCTCCCATGTGGTAGATGGATGCCCTATCCACTGGGCCAAGTCTGCTTCCCTCTAATGTATTTTTGATGTCACCTATTGTGTCTTTCATTCCCATGAGCTCTGTTCTTTTCTGTTCAGGATTTTAAATTCTTCTTTGTGCTCACTCAATGTCTTCTTAATGCCTTTTTCTCTTTAGTCATACTGTCTTTCAACTCATTAATTTCATCATGGAAGTTTGTGTGCCACATGTTAATTAATTCTCTCCAATCCTGTGTCTCTTTTGGGGCTTTCTATATTCCTTTTCTTAGGCCATGTCCTCCATTTCTTAGTAAGGCTTATAATTTTTTTGCTGATGTCTAAGCATCTGATTAGGATGTAGTTTACTAAGATGATTAATTTCTTTCTCTTTTGTAGGGATTTGGTGGCAGGAGACTGTGTGCTACCATTGCTTCTTTTTTGTTTTTAAGATTTTATTTATTTATTTATTTCTCTCCCCCCCCCCCTTGTCTGTTCTCTGTGTCTATTTGCTACATCTTCTTCTTTGTCCACTTCTTGTTGTTGTCAGTGGCATGGGATCTGTGTTTCTTTTTGTTGCGTCATCTTGTTGTGTCAGCTCTCTGTGTGGGTGGCACCATTCTTAGGCAGGCTGCACTATATTTCGTGCTGGGCGGCTCTCCTTATGGGGTGCACTCCTTGCATGTGGGGCTCCCCTACACAGGGGACACCCCAGCGTGGCATGGCACTCCTTGCACACATCATCACTGCGCATGGGCCAGCTCCACATGGGTCAAGGAGGCCCGGGGTTTGAACCACAGACCTCCCACGTGGTAGATGGATGCCCTAACCACTGGGCCAAGTCCACTTCCCTACCATTGCTTTTTGATTTTTGACTCAACCTGGATTGTTAGGATTGCCCCTGTTAGGTGCTCAAAACTGGGCTTGAGACCCAGTAATTGGTTGCATACTCACTTCCTAGAGCCTTGGGGAGGGACACTATAAAGGCCAGAAAAAGCTTTTTTACTTATTTTTAATTTTCTCATGTGTGCTTCCTTGGTCTGTCAGGAGATGGTGCTCTTTGGCAGCTCTCAGTTCAGTGCCTGGTGGGAGTGTATTTGCTGCAACACAGACTTGATCAAGGTGACAGAACTTCCTGCCTAGAGGATAAAAGCCTTGTAATTTAAACATTCTCGATGACAGTTCTCCAGCCTTCTCTGACAGCCCCCTCCCTTTTCTTGGGTTGGAAATATTTCCACTTCCCTCTGAGTCCTCGACAATCAGTACCTGTTAGTAGAGGAAGAGATTGGGAGGGTTGCATATCTTTAGCCCCTTGCTGTCTCCCAAGGTAAATGATGGTGCAGCCCCGCCCAGTCTGGAAGGGCTCCTGTGACACAGCAGACCAAGTTCATGAGTCAAAGCTAAGTCAGGCTTAGGCTGTATTCCTCTCTCTCCCCTTTCCTGGGGGAGTGGATCCCTGGACCCCCCTTCATCTGTAGCAGCAGGCTCGAAGACCTGAGAATTCTGTCTTTAGGGAGGGAGCCAGTAGCAGCAGCCTGCTGGTTTCGACTCACAGTTCTGTCATCACAATTCCTCTCCTTTGTTCCTTTCTCCTCTGGGCAGTGTCCAACCTTCGCCTGTTGTCCTAAACCCTAGAAGATACTGTTTCCAGGCTGTTTCATCCTATCCTCTAGCTATTTTTTTAGAGTAGAAGAGAGTTTCATGTCTTTCTAGTCCACCATCTTCCTGGAATTCCCTGGCCACTGCCTTTACATCAATGACACAAGTTCTTCCATTGCTGGAATAATAATAAGTCTACTTCAGTCCATAGTTGCATTCCCCCCTTATGTTTGTTTATTCCTCAATCTTGAGGATTTGGGGATGGTGATGTCCACTTGGTTTCTGACTGAGAGGGGCCTTAGATCCCACTGGGCAGATGGGTGAAAATGTCTTGCTTGTAGTTGTAGATACTTTGTTTTTTGGGATAGGCACTTTCCATCGTCATCCTTTTGTTAGTCGTCCTGGGCTAGTCCAATGAACTGGAGATTAGGTGTTGGCTGCAATTCTTTAGATTCAGGGTTCAACCTGCATATGAACAGCTGGAAGATTTACGTTTCTGGGATGAATATTTAACAGGTATAGTGATAAGGGTACCATGATAAGGTAGAACAACCATGATAAGGGTAATTATAAATTAGGCCAACTCTGATACATTGGGGGGATAGGTTATCATATATTCCAAGGTAAGGCTCACTGACAGGGTGCCAAATTGCTGGGGTTGTCTGTCCTGCCTATAATTCCAGCTGCCTCCAGAGCCCTCAGGAGCCTCCCTACTGAGGCACTGTTTACTGTGGCAGTCAGTGATTTCTTCCTGAAATATGTATAAGTGTAACCTCTGGAATAACCTTCTGCCTCACTTTGAAATCTCTTAGCCATAATAAGCCATTGGTATTTAATATTTCCCCCTTTTCTCAAGGTCTTTTTCCAGATGCATTGCTAGTTGGCACTTGGTATCAGAGAGGCTTATCTCTGGGGTTCATTCCAATACCAGAGGGAAGACAGGGAGTTTACATGCTGAGTTTGGCTTAGAAAAAGGTATGGCAAGTGTATTAATGAAAATTTTGCATTTGGCAGAAAGAAAAGCCATAACTGAGATAAATTTATAGAAAAAAACAAAAATGGAATCAAACATAACAATAGCAAAAAGAATCCGTATATTTTCTGTAGGGTTTACGTGAGAGCATAAGCTATTAAATACAAGTGGTAGCTGATGCTATGGATTGAATTGTATCCCCCAAAAGTTCTAATATGCAGTATGTCAGAATGTGATCTTATTTGGCAATAGGGTCATTACAGATAGAATTAGGCAAGTTGAGATGAAATCATTCGGGAGTAGGGTGGACCCTTATTCCAATATGACTGGTATCCTTTTAAAAAGGAGAGTGGAGAAACATGAGAAAGATGGCCATGTGACAACAGTGTCTCTGTTGAGATCCTGTTGAGACTGAGTTATGCCACACCTAAGGAACACCAAGGATTGCTGGCCACCACCAGAAGCTGGAGTGAGACATGGGAAAGATTCTTCCCTACAGACTTCAGAGGGAGAATGGATCTGCTGATATGTTGACTTTGGACTTCTTTCCAAAATTTTAACTTTTCTTTAAGCTCTCCAGATTGTGGTACTTTGTTGTGGCAGCCCTAGGAAAATAAGACATGAAAAATTGCTCCAAAATATTTCCATATCCCAATCCCCAGAAACTGTAAATGTTACTTTATATGGTAGAAGAGACATTGTAGATGTGATTAAGTTAACCATGTTTGAGATGGGAGATTATCCTGACTTATACAGGTAGAAATGGTGTCATCGCTGAAGTCCCCATAAGAGAAGGACAGGAGGAGTCAGAGTTAGAAGAGAAAGTTATGTGATGAGGGAGTAAAAATTAAAGTGATGTCCTTTGAAGATGGACAGAGGGACCATAAGCCAAGGATACTGGAGGCCATTAGAGCTGAAAATACCAAGAAAAGGGATTCTTTCCTCAGACCCTCCAGAAATAACCAGCTCTCTTGACACCTTGACTTCATCCTATAAGCCTTATTTCAGATTTCTGTCCTCCAGAACTGTAAAAGAATAAATTTATATTGTTTTAAGTCATCAAGTTTGTGGTATTTTTTATCAACAGAGATAGGAAAATAACACAATATATAACAAGCTGCTTGTGACATCTTTACATGTAGATTTCTACTTTTAATCGACATTCCCCTCATAGGAATATCATGGGATAATTGCATATATGTAGAATTGAAAAACATGGAAAATATGATTATCAAGTGATTACATCAGAAAAAGTATTACTTTATTAAATCACTAACAAGATATGAAAAAAGCAAGGGACAAAATTAAATGTAAAATGATCTCAATTTGATGATAAATATTCATAGATGAAAGACTAAACAGAAAATTTTACAGTAGTTCCCTCTGAGGGAGGGGAATATATCAGTGCTTTTTTGGGCTACAAAATTTTATTTTAATTTATATTCCAAATTATCAAAAATATGTATTTTATAGTCAGAAATTATGAATCAATAAAGCATTTAATTAATGAATAATTTAGCCATATTTGTGCAGCAAATTTCCAGGCATATATTTGCCTTATAATTAATATCAATATTGAGAAAGTAGATGAAATAATTGTAGAATTTATTTTATATTCCATTAAATAACTTCCATGAAATTAATTTTAAAACTACAAATTATGGATATTTTAATAATGCAAGTCAAAAGAAAATTGGGGCCTCAGTTATCTGAAAACAAAGAACAATATTTTATTACTTAAAATATATTAAATTCCTACGCATCAGATGCTATTCTAAACATTTCGCATAGTAATGTATTTCATTGGAACAACAGTATGACTATAATAATTTTAGAACAACTCAGTTTCAAGAATACCCCTCTCTCGTAAAAGAATTTGGGATTAGTATACATAAGGCTTTAACATATAAAAATGTGTCCAGCCATTTAGGGTATCGGGCTTAGTAAAACAGATACCATCAACCTGTTCACCTGGAAAGAATCAAGAGGTGACTGTGCAAAGAGAGGCACAGAGCAGAGGTTTTGGGAAGCAAATAGAGTCTGGCTCTGCTTCCTGCTCTAGGCTCTGGGAAGATCACTTGGAATCCTTCAGATAAATACAACTTTTTTTGAGCTTCGCAAGGTTCTTGTTGATTGCATATAAATGATCCCTGATTGAAACAGACATATTTAATTGAGGAAATGTTTATTTAAAGAACTCTAAAAATAATTTGTGCTGGTTTGAGTCTTTTGTGAAGGCCAGAAAATCCTGTTCTTAAAGTGAACCCATTCCTGTGCCTGTAAACCCACTGTAGATGGGAACTTTTAATTAGATACAGTTAAGGGACCTTTTGCTAAGATCACTTTTGATTAGATTGAAGGATGCAGGGTGGGTCTTAACCTTCTCACTGGAGTCCTTAATAAATGACTGAAAAACTTCAGACACAGAGAAAAAACCACAAAGACGGAGAGGAGGAACCCAGGAGCTCAGAGAGGAATCCAGACGAGAGAAAAGCCACAGACAGAGCAGCCTGAAGCAGAACTAGCCATGTGTTCTGGAGGAGAGGGAGAGACAATTGGACCAGCATTGTGCCCTGCGCTGAGCTTGATTGTCCACAGCTGAGCTTGAGGAGAAAGTGAGCCTGGAGGAGAAGGCAGAGACCCAGACTGGCAGATGCTGTCATTGTTCCTTGCCCTGTGGCAGGATTCCAGGATCTCAGAATCAGAGAGAGCATCTCTGATGTTGCTTTGATTTGGACATTTTCACAGCCTTGGAATGGTAAGTTTTAGCTAATAAATTCCCATTGTCAAAGCAACCCATTTCTGATATATTGCTCCCAGAAGCTTTTAGCAACCTCAAACATAATTTAAAAATTATTCCCCCTTGCATGCAATCTTGAGAAATTCTGTAGCCTATTTTAAACTCTTTGAACAAAAAAAATTAAATAATATGCCTGAAACTATTGAAGGGGAGCCACGCAAATTCCCTGGATTCTTGCCCAGCAGAGAACTGAAGTCCTCACCAATGTTGATCACACAAGTGAAAGAACTTTATCAAGCCAGCGGAAGTCAGGAGAGCAAGTCTCAAATCTGCCTCTCTGAACAACAAAGCCTAGTGTTTTTATTATTTTCAGCAAAGAGCGGTGGGGATAAGGTGCGATGTTAACGGGTATTGATTGATTTGTTTACTTGGACTTGTATAAGGACAGGCCCCAGAGGCTGGCTGGGGCAAGCATTAGGTTACAGGTTACAAACTGGGTTGTAATTGCTTAATTAACATTCATTAGGAACTGACAAAGTTTGGCTGGGGTAATGCATAAGGTTGTAAATAGTTCAATCTACATAAGATGATGAGTAAGGAGATTTAAGCTAAACATTTGTAAATCCCTTAGACTAAATAAAAAAAAACAAAACAAAAGAGGCCGTCAATGAGCTGTTAAGAATTGTTAAGAATTGACTAAATCCAGCTCAAGTGTTGGTGATAAGATAAAAGAGAATACCAGAGGGAGCTGCTTACCAGTTAAAGATGAGTTATAAAAATAAAACATTTTATTTAGAATCAAATAAGTTTCTGAAAAAAACCTCTATATAATAATTCAGTGACTACAGTTATTTGTTAATTCTCAATACTCAGTTCCAATTCTCTCATTCTGTTCTAAGCCACTCAATCTTGCCAGGCTCAGATAAAGAGAAAGGAGTGGAAAACACGGACTTCCTAGGCAGGAATTTACTTTGTGACTAAAGATAGTTTCTTGGTAATAGGTAACAAGTGCACAACTACATTGCTATGAATTGCGAGAGTAAGATTACATAGTTAAAACTAAAATAGTTTTCATTAGCTAAATCTAAAAATTAAGGCTGCATGGTAAAATATATTATATGACTGCTTTTGATCTCGCCCTGGGAGTTTGTCTATTTGCTAGTTTTCATTAAGGAAAGTCACAAGCTGTTTTAGTTTGCCAAACGGCTGCTGATGCAAAGTACCAGAAATGTGGTGCCTTTAAAATGGAGATTTATTTGGGGTAAAAGCTGACACTTCCAAGGTGATGAAATATCCAAATTAAGGCATCAGCAGAGATGCTTTCTCCCCGGAAGTCAGCTGCAAGTGGTGAAGCAAGATGGCCGCTAATCTCTGCTGAGGTCTCTGCCTTCCCCTCCAGAATCTTCTGTCTCCCAGAGCTCAGCTGAAGGCAACCAGGCATAGGGCTTGTCTCTTTATAGGCCTTTTCTATCAGTCTTGGCTGCTCTGGTATTTTTTTTTTTTTTTTTTACCAAGTTCAGCTGAAAGCTATCAGGCATATAAATTCATCTCTTCCTGGGCTCAACTCTTGTAGCCTCTCAGGGGCCTCTTTCCTTGCAGCTCAGTTCTGGCTGAAACTGGAAACCTGTCTCTTCCATTGCAGGATCAATACAGCAGCTTCCTTTTTCTGTGCCTCTTCTTTGTGTCTCTATTTTTATCAAACCCAGCAAGAGGGTGGAGACTCACTGACATACTCCAGTTGAAAGGGTCTCACACCCACAGAAAAGGATTAGTTAATAAAGATAATCTTTCCATTTTGGGACTTATAAAATAATTTCAAACTGCCACATAGGCATATATTTCATTTTTTGTGGTAAATTTTAACATTCATAGAGCAGAAAACAAATGATATTTTCACCCAGTATGTCCTGGGGAGTGACATGGATTTTAAAATGCTGACATTAATACTACTTTTTATTGTAATAAATGGTTTTGTGTCCTAAGGGAAGTTTCATCTGATACATAAAGGATCATATTTCCAGACCAAGTTTACATTAAAAAATCTTTTTAATACATTTATGTTGCAAACTGTATGAATCTCATTATACAGATATGATATTAAGGAATTAAAATTGATAAATATATTTGTTTGACAATGCTCTTTGTAGTTTTCATATCAGCAACACATGCTTGTTACAGAAAGAAAAGAAAGTACTAGAAATGATATAAAAATCACCCACATCTTTTCACAGAAAGATCAACATTTCTTATCATTTAGATTTTGTTTTTATGAGAATATTTATTCTACTTCATAAACATTGGCAGTGTAGAAATAGTTTTAATGTTTTATTCACTTAACCTTTTTATGAATGCCTTCTCATGTTATTAACCTTTTTCTGACCACATATATTTACAAATCATTAAGTTTAAATTCTACAAATTCCCCTCACCTTGGATATTTATCTGGTCTTCAATATTAATGCTGTAGCAAACATAATTTTACTTGAAAGACAATCAAAATAAGATACTTAAATCTTAACTGCTTCTACTGTAGAAATGTATTTATTTATTCATCTATTTATTTAATTTTAGGTAAGTGTTTTACTAAAAATTAGGAATGTATCTATTAGGATTCTTTCCCTTTTGTCATTTGATGCTATGAATACTTTGTATCTACTTTAAACCACTATTATGTTTAATATTTTCTTGCAAAATGCAGCATATTGAACATTTGCAGAATTTGGCATGGGTTTCCATTCATTTTTATATTTCAAAATATATTTATTCCCTTACCAACAACTGTCAAATGTTATCATATGCTACTGATTGAAGGTAGACATTAAGATCCTACTGAGGTGGCAGACTTGGCCCAGTGGTTAGGGCGTCCGTCTACCACATGGGAGGTCCATGGTTCAAACCCCGGGCCTCCTTGACCTGTGTGGAGCTGGCCCATGCGCAGTGCTAATGCACACAAGGAGTGCCCTGCCATGCAGGGGTGTCCCCCTCGTAGGGGAGCCCCACGTGCAAGGAGTGTGCCCTGTAAGGAGAGCTGCCAATGCGAAAGAAAGTGCAGTCTGCCCAGTAATGGTGCCGCACACACGGAGAGCTGACACAACAAGATGACTCAACAAAAAGAAACACAGATTCCTGTGCCACTGACAACAACAGAAGCGGACAAAGAAGATGCAGCAAATAGACACAGAGAACAGACAACCAGGGGCGGGGTGGGGAAGGAGAGAGAAGTAAAAAAAAAAAAAAAAAAGATCCTATTGAATAGATATCGTAAATTTTTTTAAGTGAAAATATATAAACCATGTACTAAAATTAAACTGAATCTTTTCTCAATATCAGATTACTTTAAAAATAGGTTGAAATATATGTCAAATCACAACACATCCAATTCAGGCAGTTTGCCTTTTATAATTAAAACACTGAGAATGTGTATGATAACAAAATAAACTGTTCTACATGGAAAGTTGAATTCATATGAGATTCTTAGCACATAAATATGCTTCTCCCTCCCTATTGTTTCTTAGAAAAAATAATACAATGGAATAAGTTTTATTATGGATTACAAACAGAATGTCTGGGATTTAATTATGTAGGTTAGCTTTGACAGACTTATTATTAGCTGTTAAAAGGAAAGTTGCATGAACAAAACTGGAAAGAATCTGAAATAGTGCCTAACATTCCTTTATACTTCAAATGATTTAAGTTGTATTTGATAACAGACTACGTATAGGACATTCAATAATGGGAAAGCATCAATTAACCAATACCACTGCTGAGGACTCTTACTAGGAAGTATATGATAGCATTAAATGCTAGGAGTGCTGTGATGTTGCCAAATGGTACATTCAACCTGGAGCTCAAGTGGAAATGAATGTTCTACCAAAAATCAATTTTGTATGTTCTACCTAAACCACAGAGCATGTGGAATTATTGACCATAGTTTACTCAGGCTAGAGCAAAAGAACCAAAGCATCACAGATCCATTCCAGATAAGTAATAAAGCCAGTGCCCAGGAATTCAAGAGAAACTGGAAGATGCAAACATTTCCATGAATTTTAACTCATAAAATCCAGTATTTAAAATAAACTGCAGTCGAAAGGCTGTGAAGTTAGCGACTGGACTCAGAGTGAAAGGATGTTCCATTGCAAAACAAATAGACTATGTGTTTATTATTTGTATTTAGCTCATATTAATGAGACCATGCAATATTTGTCCTTTTGTGTCTGGCTTACTTTGCTTAGTATAAATGTTTCACACCAATGCAAAGAGTTGGTGTATGAGACCCCTGTGTGATGTTATGTATGTTTATTTCATAAGTTTGCAATCTTTACTATACACTTATTGTTTATGCGTGTTCATGTATGAACGATATACTTCAATTAAAAAAAAACAAAAACAAATAGAGCCCAATGTTGGAGATATGCCAAAAACATAGCAGTTTGACATTATTTTAGGTATGCCAAAAAGAGAAAGATTATGTTTGTGTAGCAGTTTGATATAATTGATGAATTCCAAAAAGAAATATTGGATTATGCTTGTAATCTGATTTGTACCTGAGCATGATTGAGTTATGATTAGGGCATTGGTGGGTGGGGACTCACAGATAAAAGGCATGGTGAAGAACAGAGTTGAGGGTTTTTTGATGTTGGAGTTTTGATGTTGGAGTTTGATGCTGAAGACTTAAGCTGGAGCCCTGGGAAGTAAGCTCACAGAGGAAAGAGAAGCCAGCCCCAGGAAGAAAGGAAACTTGAACCTAGAGAAAAGCAAGCCCCAGGAATGTAGAAACCCAGGAAGCTTGAACTTTCACAGACGTTGGCAGCCATCTTGCTCCAAATAGACTTGGTGAGGGAATTGACTTATGCTTTATGGTATCTGTAAGCTCCTACCCCAAATAAATATCCTTTATAAAAACCAACCAATTTCTGGTATTTTTCATCAGCACCCCTTTGGCTGACTAATACAGTTTGTAAACTAATCTATTCCTCTGGGTGTCATAGTCTTTGCATTATTTCAGTCCAGGGACCTTTGATTAGATTACCTATTAAGATTGGCTTAGGGCTTTAGGTTGACTGTGTCTGTGGGTGTAACTCAAGTTAAGTCCCTGCCCCCTTGTGGGGTCTGCTATAAATGGACTCATGGACAGACACACACACACAGGAAGATAGAGCTCTGTCATTTTTCATTCTACCATTTGACAGAAAGGAGGTTCAATCTGCCTGATAGCTTTTGGCTGAACTTGGGAAGACAACAGAACAGCTGAGACTGATATAGGAAGTCTGCAAAGAAACAAGCCCTATGCCAGGAGAGAGAGGACTACAGGATCACTAAAACACAAAGCCTCAATAGACTGGGCCCATGGAAGTCAAGAGGAAAGGGTGGGTCTGGAGGAGAAGGCAGAGAGTAGCCAGAGATTCATGGCCATCTTGCTTTAACATATGGGAAATGACTTTGCTGAGAAAGCACCCCTTATGGTACCTTGAATTGGACTTTTTATGACCCTGGAACTGTAAGCTTTTATCCCCAGTAAATCCCCTTTGTAAAAGCCAAAAGATTGGCACCCCTTTGGCAGACAAATGTAATGACCATCAAAAATAAGGTAAGGAAAGGGTACAAACTGGAGCACAGCAGAGAATGCAGATCTGCTCTAATTAAGGACTGTCATCCAATTATCAGTAAAGAGGAAGAGACCTTTATATCATGACTCCATTGAAGCGTATTTATACAGATTTATAGCTACATACTTTTATAAAATATTTATATACAGAATTATGTGCAATTTTGTTTAATAAACAGTAGTAAAATGTAGAAAGTGAGGCTTGATTTTAATCATTCTAAAGAAATTACTTCATCTCCATAAAAGCTCCAAGTTAAGGAATTATTCCATGTCTTGCTATTTCTGCATGGTGAGCTGCTTGAAAACTGCCTTAATAAGAAAGTCAAGATTCTAATGGCATGAGCAAAGCCTGATAAATTACACTCTTTAAAGAATGCTGTGCCATGAAAGTTTACTGGGTTAATACATGCTTTGAATTCCATGACAATGGTGGACCTTCTTTATTGTTGGCCGTGCAGTGGCCATTTTCTTCTTTCAATAGTAGAATCCCCACTTCATTTTGGAGACTTTACATTACTCCATTATGTGCCATCTGGGTTCTGTTCTTTGCTAGTGCGATGGACAGCTGACCAAAGCCTAGACAAGTGGTGCCTCTGTAGTGGTACCTTAACTCTTGAGTGGTGAGGTTCAAGGATGTGTGAAGAAAGGGTTGGCGTATATTCATTCTAGCCACAGTTCCCTAACAGCACTGCCACATTCAGGAATTCCTGAGTCCTGGAACCCTGCAGCTACTCTGGTTCCTGTCATTTATCTAAGCCTGTTTTTTTAAGCTATGCTTTAATCAATTAGGTGAAGAAAAAATCCCTTTTCAAGTTAGACATGGTGGGTTTCAGTTGTTTGCAACAAAACACCTTAAATTTTATATTGAATATACTATCATATTTTCATAATGTTCAAAAATTTTAAATACACATTTGCAACACTTGTGTCTCCAACAAAACAAAATACATCATTTTTTAAAATTGGAATTTATTGAAAGCCTGGAACCATACTCAATCTCATTCCTGAATGCTAAATCTTGGAATAAAGTCACTTATCATCTTCAAATTTTGCAATCTTTCAATAGCACTGACATAAAAATGTTAAGGAATTACTGTCAGGATTAATAGACTATGTATCACACTAATGTTAAGCAGGTACTTAGTACCCTGAACCTTAATTATAATAGATAGCCTTCAGGAGAATGAACGGTTCATAGAAGAAAAAAGTAACATCACAGAAAAATGGAAGAATAGTGAACAAATCTCAAATTTCAGGGCATTTTAAAATGTTAAATGTTTCCTGCCAATTGACAATTTTTTGTTCATGAACACTGAGAGCCATTATACAAACAAATGTTGTGAGGTGGTAACTTTTTGAAAAGGTACTAGGTGAGAAGAGGAAATCATACTCAGACTGAAATTACTGGTTAACATTAGTGGGCAAATTCAAATAATTTTGGCTCAACTCAGGGTTTCAAGTTATCCCTTTTATCTTGTAAAAGAACTTCCTGTCTTATCTGTTAGCTCCATTTCTGGTGTCTTTAATATTTTGGAAAAAAAATTTCCTATCTGTTCATATTCAGAAATTGTTACATCCAATTCTCTACCAAAAGGTATCTAAAAGAATACTTTCAGAATATTATTATTTGAAGTTGTGATAAATATTGGGGAATACATCCATCTAAGCAGCAGAGATTTCACTTGTACTCTCTTTCTGTTGACTAACCTATATCAATCTCAAACCTAGGTTTGCTGACTTTAGCTTATAACATTCCAATTTACTTATTTGTTTAATCCCAGTAGTAAATTTTTCAATCTCATCAGAATCTTTAGTACCTGGAGTCCTCTATATATTCATTTATTCAATTACAAATATATGTTGAATTCCAACTCTGCATTAGACCACATTCTAGGCACTAGTAATATGATAGCAAACAAGGTCAAAAGACTATTCCCTGAGGGATATTTAATTTTAGTGAGAAGGAAAATGCTAATAAAAGTATTATAATTTCGGATAGAGATGAGTGATATCAAAGAATTAACAGAGAAAAATACAGAAAGCCATGAAATATGTGTGGCCTTTTAAAATAGAGTGTTTTAATACTCTCTTTTCACAACATTGCTGAAAAAAACAGAAGTTCACAATTTCAGTAGCTTACAACAACTATTTGCAGATTGCCTGGGTTTTGGTGATCTAGGCCAGGGTTGGCTAAACTTGGCTCCACATCAGGTGGGTCCAGTTCATCTCCAAATGTTTTTCAATCTCTTTGAACCAGTATCTACCTATGGCAAAGAGTAGGAATAAGTGGGAAAGACTAAACTGGCAAGCACATTTGATATTGGATAGACTCCAGAAAATCATACCCTTAGGATTTATCCATTCCTATAGTGGTATGGACCTATTGTAGGTGGGATCTTTTGATTAGAGTATGTAGCAATTTGATATTATTGATGAATTCCAAAGAGAAATATTGGATTATGTTTGTAAATTGATCTTTTCCTCTGGGCATATTAGATTATACTGAATTCAAAGGTTTACTTGATTAAGTAATTATGCAAACCTCTTGTGTCAGTAGGGTGTTGAGTCCCACACTTTGGTGGGTGAAGACTCACAGATAAAAGGCATGGTAAAGGACAGAGTTAAGAGATTTTGATGTTGGGTGTTTGATGCTGAAGCCTTAAGCTGGAGCCCCAGGAAGAGAGGAACCCAGGAAGCCTGAATCCTTGCAGATGTCAGCAGCCATCGTGCTCCAACACATGAAAATAGACTTTGGTAAGGGAAGTAATTTATTCTTTATGGCCTGGTATCTGTAAACTCATACCCCAAATAATTACTCTTTATAACAACCAACCAATTTCTTGTATTTTGCATCAGCACCCCTTTGGCTGACTAACACAGATTACTTCAGCTCCTAAGAGTTTTGATTAGATTACTTAACTAGGGTGTGATCCAGGGTGGATCTTAATCCTCTCACTGGAGTCCTTTATAAACATATAAAAATGTTTTAGACATTGAAGGCCCTGGAAAGGAGTTTGGATTTCATTAAGAAGCCTTGGGAGAATTTTGAGCAGGAAACAATTGTAATCAAATTTATGTTTTTTAAAGATTACATGGATCCATGTGGAGAATTAACTGAAGGGGACAAAATGGAAAGAGAGACATTAGTTAAAAAATATTGTTGTAACGGATCAGCAGAATATCCCTGTCTACATATAATAACATGACTTCAAAGTGCTGTTTGACCTAATGTAAGGGGGAAATGGAAAGGAGAAATGAGAATATAAGGTTATGAGTCTCTAAAAAAGAGTCTGGAGGTTGTCAGAAGGAATCCCCTTATGCACAACTGAGCAGAGTCTGAGAGACAGATAAAGTAGATACAACCCCAGGTATTGGTTCTTTTGAGGAATAAAGAGACCCACGGGTTCTATGGTCATGGCAGATGGGGTTCACTGCCATGGCAGATGGCCCTTCTTTGGAGCTGGTGTTTCTGCGTGATGGAATTGGACTCAGAGGGGATCTCTTTTCACAATACTTCCATGCTACTTTATTGGAATTGTAGTTGGTTCTGGGGTTCTGGATATATTTAGGGGATTTGAATCTCTGGACTGATAATATGACACCCAGGCCCAGAGCCTCAACAGACTTCAGCTCCTACACTTTGATTTATTGGACTTACCCCACTCAGCCAACATCGAGTTGAAGAAGGTCAACCACCACACCATGGAGCCTAGAGTGTCTACAACTGAAAGCAGGAGGAGTGCATCCAGTATCCGTGTGGAATCTAAGCCCCCACTTGACATAGATGTGCAATGGACACAACCAATCCAATGTCCACAGAGAAAATGTGGAATGGGTGTGGGAAGGGTAGCCATGGTGGCTGCTGGGTTTGGGGAACGGGAGGAAGAGATGAGATGTGGAGGCGTTTTCTGGACGAGGAGATGTCCTGGGTGGTGCTTCACGGACAATTACAGGACATCGTAGATCCCCCCAGGGCCCACTGGATGGAACGTGGGAGAGTGTGGGCTATGATGTGGACCATTGATTATGGGGTGCAGCGATGCTCAGAGATGTACTTACCAGGTGCAATGGATGTGTCACAATGATGGGAGAGAGTGTTGCTGTGGGGGGAGTGGGGGATGGGGGTGGTGGGGTTGAATGGGACCTCATATTTTTTTAATGTAATTTTTAAAAATAAATAAATAATTAAAAAAAAATATTGTTGTAGAATTTGAGAGAGGTTCAATTGTTTGCATATAGAAAGGCCAGGACTCAGGAATGATTTTGAGAAGGAAAAATGGTTTATTGATGGCTGGCCGGACTTGGGAGCTTTCTGTTTCTAACCCGAGCCCCAAACAAGATATTTGAGTTCCTTTTATACAGAGAGGAAAGGCCAGATGGTTCTTTTGTTTCAGTTCTCAATAGGCTTGAATTAGCATATATCTTCCAAATCCTAGGTAAGCTTTTTGCATGGACTTCATACATTCTAGATAAGCTTTTAGCACATTTGGTTTGCATTTGCCCTGAATATTTAAAGTTTATAGAGTTTACATTGATAAACTCTTTCCTAGGACTGGAGTCATTGCCATGGTTACCAAAGGCAGGGCTGCAGCCTCTTACCATCCCACACCCACAAGTCAGGACAGACAGCTTAGGTTAAGGTTATCTCCAAAGAGACAAAGAGCCTCCCACCCATAGCTCACATCAATATTAGGAAGAGACGATAGTGATTTGAAATTAGAGTATTAACAGTAAAGGTGGTGAGAAAAAGAATTTTGGGTTCATATTGCTAGCAGCACCAATATTATTTGGTGATGATTTGATTATGAGATGTGAGGAACAGAAAGGAATTAAAGATGACTATTAAATTTTTAATCTGAGCAAATTGGAAATAGCTTGTCATTTATTAAATGGGTAACATTGAAGGAGGAATATACTTGGTGTTCAGGACAGAATTTTTTTTACTTACCTTAAATTTGACATCCAAAGAGACATGTCCAGTGTTGGGAGAGTGGGAACCAAAAAAGTTGGCAATAAAAATATAAATTTAGGAGTTATCAGAAAATAGAAGGTGTTTAAATATTTGAGACTGGGTTTGATCAGTTAAGGAATTAGAGAGAGAAGGGGCACAATGATTCAACTCTGGATATTTCCAAATGTATCAGTCAGAAAGAGAGCATTGGATAGGAAAATAACACTGAGGGTGACTGGTAAAGTAGAAGCAAATCCAAAGATGTATGGTGTCCTGGAAACCAAATGAAAAAAAATTTCAAGAACGAGAGAATATCCTACCACCTCAGTTGCTGTTGAGAGGTCAAGGAAGACTAACACTGAGAATTATTCTTTATTTCAAGTAGATAAGATGGAAATTTGTGAGTGCCTTTTACAGGAAAAATTTCTGTTGACCTTTTAATGAGGTTATTTAAGTTAAGGTATGATTCCCACCTCAAACAAGTGGGTCTTAATCCTAATTCTAGAGTCCTTTATAAGAGAATAAAATTCAGACAAAGAGAGAAAAAGCTGTGGAAGCAAGAAATTGAAATCAATGAAAACCAGAAGAGACAGGACCAGCAGAAATCATCATGTGGCTTACCATGTGACAGAGGAGCCAAGGATTGTTGGTAGCCAGTCTTTGGGAAGAAAGCATCACCTTTATGATACTTGATTTGGACATTTCCCTGGCCTCAAAAATGTGAACTAATAATTTTCCACTGTTTAACCTAATCCATTTCATGGTATTTTCTTTCAGCAGTCTAGGAAACTAAAACAAAATGTAAGACAAATAAGAATATTCAACTCTTTGGAAAATTTTCAGCCTTTTATCCCTCTTCTTTCTCATTTTCTATCCATTTTAGATTATATGATCACAGTTTCCAAGCAGTTTTCAATTTATTTGCCACTTTGCTTTTTCACTTGAAAGCCTCCAAAATCCTAAATCTTGACCAACTTAACTGCTACCTTTTTGATTTCTATATTTGGGCAGCTGAGCACTGATGGAAGAAATCACAGTCTTAAACAGACTGGTGACTTGAAAAATCCATGTATCAATACCATCTGTCATTCTTCCTGTCTTCCCCTAGGTATTTGTACTTCCTATTCCATGCATCTATAATTTGCTTGGTCCACACATGTTCTTTCCTTTTATAATCCTCTAATGAAGAAGAAGTGTCCCTTTTTATAATTTATCTATCTGTTTTATATACCTATTTACTCCAGCTCCTCAATAATCATGCTCCATCAATTATCTCTTCTTTTTTCTTTGTATTTGAAACTGCCCTCCTCTCTGGCTCTTTTACCATCAAAACAACAATCTCCCTTTCTGTCTCAATGTTTCACTGTCCCCCAAATTGTTTACTTTATAGGGTTGTCTCCCCTCGTTATGACCATTTATTGCCTTGCATTCTCTATTCAAATCGTTGAAGTCAGAAACCCACATTCACCTCCACCAATCCATTAAAACTTTCTCCTTATTGTAACCAAAATATGTATTAAGTCTTATGGGCACTTTGGAAACCTAGTCCAGTTTGTTATTTATCTCTAGAGGTGACACTATTGAATACTTTTTTGTTGGCTTTTGTGATGTCTCACTTAGTTTTCCTCCTGTTTGTTTCAGTACTTCATGACTACTTTTCCTCTGTCTACATGGTGGATATTGGTATTTTATATGGTTCCATCCAAAGCTTTCTTCTCTTCTTCCTTCCTGTGTTATTACTGCATGACCTCATTCACTTCCATGACTTTATTCTCTGTATGCTGATCACTCACAAATATATCCCTCTAGACCTGTATATCCAACAACCTACTGGATGTCATCACTTGGGTGCTCCTCTGGCAATTTAAGTTCAACATGATCATCATCTTGTCGATTAAAATCTGCTTTTCCTCCAAATTCTCTGTACCAGTGTCTGAAACCACCATCCATCAAAATGCCTAATAAATAAAATTGGATAAAAATCACTTCTGTTTGTTGTTTTTTTTGAAAAAAAAAAAAATGTATTTATAGTTTTGGTACTGGGGCCAGGGATTGAACCCGGAACCTTGTATGTGGGAAACTGGCACTCAACCACTCAACCACATCAGCTTCCCTGAATTAGTACCTTTATTTGTTTGCTTGTTCTTGTTTTTTGGAGGCACCAGAACCAAACCAGGACCTCCCATGTGAGAAGCAGGTGCTCAATTGCTTAAGCCATATCCTTTCCCCTCCTTTTGTTCACTTTTAAACCTAATCAACCAAATCCTATTGGTTCTATACTGTTCTTAAATATCTTGTTTTGCCCACTTCCATTTCCAGCCCCCTCCCAGTGAATTGGTAATTTAAAGAAGATGTCATCTCACTCCTGGATTTCTAAATAGCTTTCTAACATAGTTCTTTGCTTTCTGTCCCAACTCTTCCATTTTTCTGGAAGACAGAAAACACAGTCATTATCTGTCTCACATTTTTTCAAAGTCATTACATTTTTTTTCAAATCTGTCTGAGCTTTGCACATACTATTTAACTTTTTGAGTGCCTTTCCCCATTCATCTCTTATTCTTCCATAATTTATCTATATCATTTTTTCTCTTTAAAGTTTTAGCTAATATGTCACTTCCTCCCAGGTATTTCTCACTCTCAAATTCTGATTTACTTCCTTTATAAGATTTATATTGAATGGCATAGTTCTTCTATGACTAGGATTTTAAATCTGTATATACAAATGAAGTCATATTGACATTAAGGCACATTTTCTGTTTTTTATTTCACCACCTGTGCTCATAGAAACTCTACTGCCTTCCCTCCCCTCAATGTTTCTGAAAGTCTTTCAAATGGGCCATGTGCCAGTCAGCAAATATTTTTTAGGATCTACCATGATTCCAAGAAATGCTTTAGGCTTTGTGAATAGAAAAATGAAAAAGATGAATGCCCACACAGTAATGACATACTCAATAAATGCATAAGTGCATAAATAATTCAGGTGCAGATAAATGCTAAAAGTAAGACAAATTAGAAAATATAGGCGATTCTTTGGAGGCTAGGAATGGGGAGGGCACCAATTCTGTTTAGAGTATTGTAAATTGAGACCTAACTGGTGAGAAGAAAGCAACAATGCTGTGCTCTGGAGGATGATTCCATGTCAAAGGAAAATGTTAATATCTTGGCAAGGGAAAAAGCCTTGCATATTTGACAGCAAGAGTAAGGTTCTCATGTTGACAACATTAGTTGGAGAGATGAAAAACAGAAGGTCAGAAAAATATTCAGGACTATATCATTCAGGGAACTTGTGTGTATGTGTATTAGCCAATAGGGTACTGATGCAAAGTACCAGAACTCTGCTGGGTTTATAAAGGGTATTTATTTGGGGTAGAAGCATACAGTTACCAAGCCAAAAAGCATAAGTTGCTTCTCTCACCAAAGTCTGTTGCCACATGTTGAAGCAAGATGGCAGGTGATGTCTATGAGGGTTCAGTCTTCCTTCTCCTCCCAAGGCTCCATGGTCCCAGCTTCTTCCAATCTTAACTGCAGGCTGGGATAAGTCTCATCTCTCTCCTAGGGCTCCTTTTTCTCTGGGCTCAGCTGATCTGTTCTCTCCACATGGCCAACTGTAAACTGTCAGGCAAACAGCTCATGTCTCTTCCTGGGCCCGCTGCCGTGTCTAATGGAGCCTTCTATTTTCTTCATGTATCTGCTTCTCTGTGAGCTTACTTCCTGCATCCAGGATTAAAACTCCCAACTAACTCCTCTGCCTTTGTCATTTTCTCTGTGAGTCCCTGTCCCCGATGGGTGGGGACTCAATGTCCTGCTGATGTCACCCAATCAAAGCCTTAATCATTATTTAATCAAGTAAAACTTCTGAATCCAATACAATCTAAGGGTATCAATAGCCCAGAGGAACAGACCAATTTACAAACATAGTAAGTATTTCTTTTTGCCCAGTTCATCAATAGTAAACTGCTACAGCATGTAAATAATTTAGATTTTATTTTGGTTGCAGTGGGAAATCAGTTGAGGGGTTTGAGCAGAATAGTGATCTGGCTTGACTTCCCCTGTATAAAGTTCATTTGTTTTTTTTGTGAGGTCAGGACATTCACGTGTTCTCACAGTACATCTCACATGTAACCAACCTGAACGAGGTTTTAGGTCTTTCAGAGTCATCAAAATGAAATAACTGAAATACAAACACAACATCTTCTTGCTGTATCAGGCTGCCTCCCAAATAAATGACTTGATGCATCATTATGCTAATATCGCTCTGTTTTCTAGGAATGTAAAGGGGCTAACTGAGAACCTCACCCTTCCTCACCATGTCAGTCTATTATTCCTTCTGCAGAATGTAATCTCTTTGAAGCTGATTGAGTTTTGTTCGCCATTATATACTCAGGACTGAAGAGTGCCTGAATAGGATTCAATGACTGTTTCCTGAAGGCGATAATCTAAGGAGTTGGAATCAAGAATTTTGATGTTCTTTTCACACAATGGGTTGTTCTCCATGAGGTCTGTTGGTATGATCCAGTGGCCATCAATCATTTCTCCTAAGCTCACTGCATTCTCCCAACACTCAGGAGAAAGTTACCACGTGTCTCTGGAAGATTCTAGCTTTCCATCCTTGAACCACCACTAGAGGGATGTTTCTCCACTTGCTTAAATCCCAATGCAGGAAAAAAATCATTAAAAGTGAATTTAAAGAACTGGATTGAAAAAGCATATATTTTTTTCCACTTGCATTCAGAAATGCCGATGACAGAATCTGGAGTTCTAGGATAAGAAGGTGATTGACAGTAATGAGGAACAATTCAGAAAAGAGAAGCATATTTCCAGAGTCACAAAATCTCTAATGCCCCAAACATTCTCTCCCTTTTAAAAATTGGCTCTTTTGGCATTATCTATTTTTTTTTTTTCAGAGGAGTTGAAACTGCCATTCTTAGCTCAGTTTCTTTTGCATTCATGCCCATGAAAAAAACAAAACTGCAAAATACAAAAGCTCTTCATTTATATGTTGAGATGAAAGGCTGAAATCCAAAACACAGAAAGATATTGACAGCTGATAGATCTCTCTCTGACTGTAACAGTCAAAGATGGTTGCATGGAAACACTAACAGTCAAAAATAATCCTTTTGTTATGAAAAATAATGAGGAAGAGATGAATTGAAAGACTTTGGTCCCAACTGAGTATCAAAAAAAGATTATTCTAGAGTTTGAGACCTGACATTTTGTCTATTAACTTTCATTCTTAAATTTTCAAAATGAGCCTCGGAGAAATTTGCTTCACAGTTTCCTAATTTAAGCTTAGAATAGAAAACTGTGACTTTCTCAAATGACATTTTAAAACATTTAAGCCTAATTTTTTCTACTCTGATTGATATCCTGAGTCTTATCTTAACTCTCAAAACTACTATGCCTTCCTTGATGCAGTGCTTAGAGTTCCACTTCAGCTTTTCAGTTCCACTTAACTTCCATCATTTCTGTATACCTAGCATTCCTAAAAGAGAGCACTATCTCTTTTTTTAATGTGATATTCTTTGTCATAATTTGATAAAAACAGAAGATATGAAGGCTAAATACTGAAAGGCATTTTTCAAGATTAGGAAATAGACTCAGAGTTACATTTTTGTAAAAACATTAATAACCATCAAGCTGGTTATTTTGCAAAAAAAATTTAAAAGTGGTTGTTTAATGGAATTTTTCATATTTTAGTGAGATATATTGGCAGGCTATTGCAAGTGTCACTTCTCACAGTTTGACTTGTTTGAAGAAAAATGGACACTGTCATAGTTTAAGAAGGAATAAAATTCAGCAAAACTCTTTTCACATATCTATCAATAACTATTTATTGAAATTTACCCTCTCACAAATTCTATTTCCATTCTACCTACAAAGCTCTGCCTGAAAAGTGCCCATCTCTCATTAGTATTCATTGAAATTATTCAGTTTCCTAATATTTATTTCTGTTTCTTTTTCTATCTTCCAAGCACACTCTTATACCTTTGGACCTGAGTCATTAATTTTTGAGCCACCTTTGAAATTTAACTTCTTTGTTCACTTTTACCAACCTGATTTACTTGCTTATTTTTTCTTGTGTAACTATGCTTACTTTAACTAAAAGATGACAATAGTCTAAATGATGATATTTGCTTAATAAGTCTGTTATTTCAGAAGGTAAATAAAAGTTAAGGCCATATACTCCTTACACAATCATTTACCCTTCAAAAAAATGCATCAAATTATTCATGGTTCTCTTTTTTTAAAAGGATTTATTTTATTTATTTCTTCCCCCAACCCGTTGTTTATATTCGATGTCTGCTGTTTTTGTTGCTCTTCTTTTTTAGGAGGCATGAGGAACTGAATTCAGGACGTCCCATGTGGCAGGGAGGCACCCAATCACTTGAGCCACCTCCACTCCCTGCTTGTTGTATCTCTCATTGTGTTTTCTCATTGTGTCTCCTTGTTGGGTCATCTTGTGGCATCAGCTCACCATGCCAGCCTGTTATGTCAGTTCACTGTCTTCCTCATCATCTTCAGGAGGTACTGGGAACTGAACCCAGGACCTCCCATCTGGTAGATGGGTGCCCAACTGCTTGAGCCACATGTACCTCCCTCTAAGCCATTTTTAAATATAGCAATGTACTGTGGACTAATTTTCAAATAAGTAAATATGGATCTATTTATCATACAACTCTATCAAATTTCATTTTTACTGGACCTAAACATTACAGAAGTTCTACAGTTGGATGAATCATGGTAGTGAGACAGCCATTTGGCTGGGAGAACTCCAGGATATTTTCTTTACTACCTGACATATGCCACAACAGAAGAATCAGATTCACTTAAAGAAAGAGAGGTTTCGTGATGCTTTTATACAATCCCAAGTTACATCGATATCCCTTATATTTTTCTTCCAATTTTATCTCCCTTCCCAACACAATAATCACTTGCAAATACATGGTATGGAAGTCATATGCTCAGTGGAAGGATTCAGAGTACTATCATGGGAGAACACTTACTGTCACAACCTGACTGCATTTGTTACTATTGCAAATGGACAGGAGTGGTATCATCACTAAGAACATGGACTCTGGAGTCAACAGCCTGTTGATAGAATTTCCAGTGAATGAGGGGGCTTACTGAGGCATAAAAAGATGATAATGACAAAAAGGGTTAAAGACAATACATGTATTTTCGGAGAAGGGAGAAATATCTTTTGTGAAAAAAGGTAATGAGGAGTATAAAAGGACATAAAAAATATCTCCACATCCTATGGTGCAAGAGAAAATACTTCCTCAATGAAAAATATGTGTCCCTATAAACACTTTCAAAATAGCCTCCCATATTTTGAACACAGTGGTAAGTACAAAGGTGAAGGGAATGCTCAGAGAAAAGGATAAGGATATAAAGGATATTGCTGAGGAGAGGCTCCAATTTCAAGATGGTACTGGGGCACCTTTCACATGTACTTTTCTAAGAAAATGAAAACAACAAATTATTCCTTGCTCCCTTCCAATCTATGTAGGATATTCTGGACCAGGGACAACTGCATGTTTCTTCTTCTTTTTCCTTATTTTAAAAAAAGATCTTTCTCTTTCCACCATTTTATATAAAGTGAATTGAGATTGGTTACATTTATTATTTAATTCTAGGTGTTCTATTATTAAAGAAAATATATATCTAGACCTGATCAAGAGGATTTCCCATCGCCCAGAGATGAATAAACTCACATGAATTTCTGTAGAAGTTCTTTGGGAAGGGACTGAGTGTGGTTTAACTTGTATGTCAGACAGTTGCATTGTTAGGAAGGCATATTGTACAAACATGTTTCTGGGAAATACGTGTGTGTGTCTGTATGTGTGTTTGTGTGTGTTTATACTCATATACACAATCAAGTGGTGACTTTGGTTTTGGTCTGCTCAGTACTCCATTTCACGATTTTCTAGCAATAGCATCCTCCTCCCTGGGCAACTGCGCCTCCTCCCACCCCTGCCTGGACACTCCTCCTGGGACTGCCAGTGATTGCACTTACCCTTCGGATCACAGGAATAAGCATGTCATTTAGGACAGCCAACCAAAATGCTCTCTTCTCCTGATCACAGAGATTGATTGGGGGATGTGCATGTGATTTGAAAGAGACTAATGAGTCTATCCTTAGAAATTTTATATACAGCCATTGGAAAAAGACAAGTCACTCTTTTTTCTGGGGTACTGATTTGCACCTGGGGTATCTATAGCTGTCCTCATATATTGTTCCACCACATGGAAAAAAAGTATTTATAAAGTGGGAGAGAACGGAGACAAATATAAGTAGGAATCAGACCTGAAAGATGGAAAAAGTACTGCTGATGTTATTTTTGAGACCCTGAATTCAAACCCATTCACTTAGTGTTGGGATTCAGAATAAACAAAAGGTGAAATGATAAATGGGGTCCTTGCTCTAATCTAGAAAGTGTGGTGTGATGGGTTGAAAAACATATTCTTAAACTTAATCCATTCCTGTGGGTGTGAATCCATTGTTAAGTAGGACCCTTCTTATTTTATTTTTATCTTTTTTTGCCTCAAGCTTGCTGATTTTTTAAGTCAATTTTATTCATACATAATAATAAAGCATACACTTCCTCCAAGGTGTACAATCAATGATATTTGCTATAATCATATGGTTGCACATTCATCACTTCAGTCATTATTAGAGCATTTTCATTATTTCAATAAAAATAATAATAAACAAAGAAACAAACAAGAAAATGCCTCACCTCTCAATCTCTCATGCACCCCCCACTGTACATAGCTGCTGTTTCTTGCTATTCTATCCAAATAGTATAATCAATGGCTTTTAGTATAATCACAATGTTGGACATTCATCACTCAAAAATTATAGGACAATTTCATTACTCAAAAAGAAAAACTCCAAACCCCTTAGCATTTCTTCCTTAGACCTACGTAACACTAATCCTTGACCTTTTGATGAGGCTACTTCAGTTAAGGTGTTGCCAACTCAATCAAGATGGGTCATGACCTTATTTACTAATGTCCTTTATAAGTGGCATGGAATTCAGAGAGAGAGAGAAAGCCACAAAAAACAAGAAGCTGAAATTCAATGGAAACCAGAAGAGAGAGGCCAGGAAATGCTACCATGTGCATTGCCATGTGACA
This sequence comes from Dasypus novemcinctus, assembly GCF_030445035.2. Taxonomy (NCBI): domain Eukaryota; kingdom Metazoa; phylum Chordata; class Mammalia; order Cingulata; family Dasypodidae; genus Dasypus; species Dasypus novemcinctus. The sequence continues at coordinate 101,714,808 of NC_080683.1, read as the reverse complement.
GAGGAGCCAATGGCAAAATATCCCTGACATCCAACCCTAGAACTCCAGTCTTCTAGAAGAAAGCATCACCCTAATGGTGCCTTGATTTGGACTTTCTTTTAGCCTCAAAACTGTGAGCAAATTCCTACTGTTTGAGCATACCCATTTCATGGTATTTGCTTGAGCAGTCAAGGAAACGAAAACAGTGGATAAGGGGAAAAACCAACAAGGATAAATATAAGAAACACTAGGCTGAGACTGAGGACAACTGGATTCTAGTTCAGGCTCTTCAATAATGATTTAAATAATATGGGCAAGTCACTTAATGTCCCTGAGTCTCAGTTCCTTGTCTGTAAAATAACCATTAGCTTACACTATTTCTAAGATTCTTAAAACTATAATGATCTATAGGTCCTAGACATTTCTAAACAAATCACCCTATGAAATAAGTGTTCCACCTATGAATAGGTGCTTGACTTTTTTGTTTAATAGAATTTTATTTACTTATTATTTACTTTTTCTTTTCCTTTCTCTTGCATTTAAACTTTCTTTTTAAAAAAAGTATGATGCTGCTAGATTAATCCAGAGGAATGTAAATGTAATCAGTGACTAAATCAAACATGTCTGTAGCCCACAACATTTCCAAGCAAAACCAGAATTATATATCCTTTCTAATTTGAACGAGCTGAAATAACTGCTGATTTTTATGGTTCCAAATCCACAGTTGATTGTCTTTGCAGATTATAATGCTGAGCACTTATCTGCATGGAGACTCAGCCACTCCTAAACCGAGTTTGAAGGTGCTTTAAGTTTAAATGGAACTGCCCCTATTTATCCTATTAGTGGGGGTCTCAACCCTCTCAATTATTCCCCCTCATTCCTTTTCCCAGATTCAGGGAATTAGGGTCATCATAAGAGCCAACTTGGATAAACTATATTTGCTTCAAGATATGCTGTGTGGAAGAGTTTTGGGACTATGCTTTGACTCAGTAGGAGAAGATGCTCTGATTAGTAATAGTGTCTGCAAAGGACACAAACCTAGAAAATGTGGTCTCTGTGACAGGTATGCACACTAACCATGGACTACAGTTTACATTATAATTTATACTCTGTCACACACAATTTTGTAAGTTATGACAAAAATGCAATTGTCTGTATCCATCACTGAATGTCATGCAGGACAAATCCAATGTCCCCAAAATGCCCCAATATTAGACCTATTCTTCCATCTCCCATCCTTCAGAACCTCTGGTGGCCACTGCCTTTACATCAATGTGTCTACCTTTATGCCAGTACTATGCTGTTTTTACCACTGTAGTTAGGTAACATGATTTAAAGTCCAGAAGTGAAAGTCCTCCAACTTCGCTTTTCCTTTTTAAGATGTTTCTGGCTATTCAAGGCCTTTTACCCTTCCAAGTAAATTTGATAATTTAGTTTTCCATTTGTTTAAAAAAGGGCTGGTAGAATTTTTAATGGGATTGCATTGAATCTTTATATCAGTTTTATGTAGAATTGACATCTTAATGATATTTAATTTTCTAATCCATGAGCAAGGAACGTTATTCCAATTATATAGGTCTTTTTAAAATTTTTTAGCAATACATTGTCCTTTTCTGCATACAAATGCTTGGTTAAGTTTATACCTATATATATATATAATTAAAGGTTTATTTTTATTTCTCTCCCCCCCCCCCCATTGTCTCCTCTCTGTGTCCGTTCACTGTGTGTTCTTCTGTATCCGCTTGCATTCTTATCAGACAGCACAGGGAATCTGTATCTCTTTTTGTTGCATCATCTTGCTGTGCCAGCTTCCATGTGTGTGGTGCCACTCTTGGGTGGACTGCACTTTTCACATCGGGCGGCTCTTCTTGTGGAGTGCACTACTTGCATGTGGGGCACCCCTATGTGGGGGGACATCCCCGTGTGGCACGGTACTCCTTACATGTGGCAGCACTGCTCATGGGCCAGCTCACCTCATGGGCCAGGAGGCCCTGGGTATCGAACCCTGGACCTCCTATATGGTAGACAGATGCTCTAACAGTTGAGCTACATCTACTTCCCTGTTCCTAAATATTTGATTCTTTTAGTCATTGTTGTAAATGGAATTTTTTTCCTGATCCTCCTCAGATTGCAAATTGCTATTGTATAGAAACACCAGTGATTTTTTTTTTCCTAAGCTATTTTTTTTAATTGACTTTGTAATAATATTACATTAAAAATATATATATATGAGGTCCCATTGAACCCTACCACCCCCACCCCACCTCTCCCCCCCCCAGCAACACTCCTTCCCATCATCATGACACATCCATTGCATTTGGCAAGTACATCTTTGGGCACCTCTGCACCTCATGGTCAATGGTCCACATCATGGCCCATACTCTCCCCCATTCCATCCAGTGGGCCCTGTGAGGATTTACAATGTCCAGTGATTGCCCCTGAAGCACCATCCAGGGCAGCTCCATGTCCCAAAGACGCCTCCACCTCTCATCTCTTCCTGCCTTTCCCCATACCCATCAGCCATCATGTCCACTTTTCTCAATCCAATGCCACCTTTTCTATGAACACCAGTGATTTTTATGTATTGATCTTATATCTTAACATCCTACTAAAATAGTTTATTAGCTCTAGCAGTTTTGTTGAGGACCTTTGAGGACTTTCTAGGTATAGGATCATATCATCTGCAAATAGCATAAGTTTTAATTTTTCCTTTCCAATTTGGATGTCTGTTATTTATTTTTCTTGCCTGATTGCTCTAGCTAGAACCTCTAGCACTATATTGAAAAACAGTGGAGACAGTGGGCATCCTTGTCTTATTTCTGACCTCAACAGGAAAGCTTTCAGTCTTTCACCATTGAGGACAATGTTAACTATGGATTTGTTATATATGGCCTTTATTATGTTGAGAAAATTTCCTTCCATTCCTATTTTTGTAGTATTTGTACCAAGAAAGAATGCCATATTTTGTCAAATGCCTTTACTGCATCAATTGATAGGATCATGTGATTTTTCTTCTTTGATTTATTAATGTGGTGTACTACATTGATTGATTTTCTTGTGTTGAACCACCCTTGTATGCCTGGTATAAAATCCACCCGATCTTGATGAATAATTCTTTTAATGTGTTGTTGGATTTGATTAGCAAGTATTTTGCTGAGGATTTTTGCGTCTATATTCATTAGGAAAATGGGTCTGTAATTTTCTTTTTTAATAATATCTTTCCCTGACTTTGGTATTAGTGTGATATTGGCTTCAAAGAATGAGCTTGGTAGCATTCTTTCTTGTTCAATTTTTTGGAAGAGCTTGAGTAAGATTGGTATTAAATCTTCTTTGAATGATTAGTAGAACTCACCTGTGAATCTATCTGGTCCTAGACTTTGCATTTTGGGGAGTTGTTTGATGGCTGTTTCAATCTCTTTACTTATGATTGGTTTGTTGAGGTCTTCTACTTCTTTTAGGGTCTGTATGTGTTGTTCATACCTTCCTAGGAATTTTTCCATTTCATCTACTTTGTCTGTTTTGTTGGCTTACATTTGTTCATAGTATCCTCTTATGATATTTTTTATTTTTTTTGTGTGGTCAATAGTAGTGCTCCCATTTTCATTTTTTATTGTATTTATTTGCAACTTCTCTGTTTTTTTCTCTGTCAGTCTAGCTAAGGGTTTGTTGATTTTGCTAATCTTCTTGAAGAAATAACTTTTGATTTTGTTAATTTTCTCTATTGTTTTTTCTGTTCTCAATTCTTTTATTTCTGCTCTGATCTTTATTATTTCATTCCTTCTACTTGCTTTGGAAATAATTTGCTGTTCTTTATCTAGTTCTTCCAGATATGTAGTTAGGTCAGTGGTTTTATCTCTTTATTCTCTTCTAATGTAAGCACTGAGGCCTATAAATTTCCCTCTCACACTGCCTTCACTGCATCCCGTAGGTTCTGATATGTCTCTTCCAAGCCTCTCTTTCTTGTCTTTTATTTTCAGGCTGTAGCACTCACTTTAGTATTAACTGTGCAACTTCTCTATTAGTTACAATCTATCTCCATTTCTTGGCATTTGGCTTAATAGATGTATTTACTTTGGGTGCAGTTTCTCTCTTTATTTTAGGGTCTTCTTGCCCTTTCTCCCTTGCTGTTTGTGTAGTAGGAGCTGAGGATGTAGTTGGTATTGTAAGCTGTGGAGGCTGGGACTGCCCATGTTGCCACAGGGACCAATGAAGCTTCTCCCACATTTCTTCTTCTCTGCCAGGGGTAGGGACAGGGCTTCAGCCATGTGTAATAATCCAAGTAGTGTGGGCCAAGACCATCTGCAGTTGCCTGAAGAGACTGATGAAGCTTCATGCCCCTTCTTCCCCTGAAGCATGGATGGAGTTTCAAGTGTGGACAACAATCTATGCTGTGTGGGTCCAAAATGACTGCAGTTGACCAGGTAGACTGCTGTAGCACATGCCTCTTTCTCCCCTGCCAAGGGAGGGGATGGGCCTTCTGGAGTCACCAAAAATCTAATCCGTTTGGGCCAAATATGCCTGCAGTTGCCTCTGATAGGTGAGGGAGTACTGTCTCTTCTGCTCTTTAGGGTGGGGATGGAACCACAGACACCCAACAGTTCAGTCTGTGTAGGAGAAAAGTGTCTGCCATTGTGAGAGGCTGAGGAAATACCAGCCCCCTCCTATCCTATGGCAGGGTGGGTGCTGGTGGAGATGGAATTGAAGGCACCGGCAAACCAGTTTGTGCAGGCCAAAAGCACCTGTAGTTGCCTGAAGAAGTTGAGGAAACACAGTTCTCCTCCTATCCTCTTAGGGGACTGGAATGGAGCTACAGGTGTCCAAGTATCTAGTCTGTGTGGGCTGAAAGCACCTGCAGTTGCCCAGAGAGGCCCAGAAAACAGACACTCTCCTATCCTATTGGGGTGCAGGGGTGGAGCCCAGGTGTCTGACTGTTCAATTTGTGCTGGCCAAAAGTGCCTGCAGTTACCTGGAGAGACTTGTGCAGGTCCCCCAACTTCCTCCCTGCTGGAGGTGGGGCTGGGACTTAGGCTAGAGCTGTAATCCAATGTGGGTGGAAAAAAGCCAGTCCCTACCAACACTGTGATTTTCAATCAGCTCCACTTTCCCTTATGCCAGAGGCAGAGTTAAAATGACAACTAACAGTTTCTTTCTGACTTCAACAACTTCAAACTTTAGTTATTCCTAGGATTATATTTTAGCCAGCCAAATTTATTGGTCAGTAGCTGAAGTTGGTGGCCTACCATCTCTCCCTTCCCTGGGTTTGGGGACTGGCCATTTGCAGTGAGGATTTGTGAGTAGGACACTCCATGCCATGGTGGATGGTGCCCATCCTCCACTGGTGGCACAAGCTACCTGGGGAGTTAATCTATGGCTGGAGTTGGAAGTTCCATTTCCCAAAAACAGTGAGATCATGCAATATTGATACTTCAGGTTCTGGCTTTTTTCACTCAGCATAATGTCCTCAAGATTCAACCATAATGTTGCTTGCTTTGGGACTTCATTAGTTTTTACAGCTGAATAATATTCCATTGTATGTATATACCACATTTTATTCATCCATTCATCAGTTGATGGATACTTGGGTTTCTTCCATCTTTTGGCATTTGTGAACAATGCTGCTATGAACATCAATGTTTAATTATCTGTTCAAGTGTCTCCTTTCAGTTCTTCTGGATATATACCTAGTAGCAGGATTGCCATATCATATGGTAATTGTAGCAGTTTGGTATTTTTTGTGAATTCCAAAAATGGTTATTGGATTGTGTTGGATTCAGTTCACTTGTACTTGATTAGTTAATTGTTGGGGCTTTGGATGAGACATGTCAGTAGGACATTGAGTCCCTGCCCCCTTGGTGGGTGGGACTCACAGAGAAACCACACTGTAGAGAAGGGAAGTGAGAGTTTTGTTCCTGAAGCTGCTGGGAGGGGGTCAAAGTGCATAGGGGCAGATGCGTGAGGAGAAGAGGGGATTCCATTGGATACATTGGAGACCCTGGGAAGAGAGATGAGCTGTTCACCTGATAGTCTACAGCTGGCCTTGTGAAGCAAGTGGAGTGGCTGAGCCAGGAAAGAAAGGAGCTCTGGAAAGAGAGGAACCCAGGAAACCTGAACCCTTGCAGATGTCAGCAGCCATCTTGCTCCAAAACATGGCAACAGACTTTAGTGAGGGAAGTAACTTACATTTTCTGGCCTGGTAACTGTAAGTTTCTACCCCAAATAAATACCCTTTATAAAAGCCAACAGGTTTCTGGTATTTTGCATCAGCACCTCCTTAACTGACTAATACAATAATTCTATAGTTAGCTTCCTGAGGAACTGCCAAACTGTCTTCTGTACAGCTGCACCATTTTACATTCTCATCAGCGATGAATGATTGTTCCTATTTCTCCACATCCTCTCCAACATTTTTAGTTGTTTTTTTTTTCAAATAGTGGCCATTTTATAAGATGTGAAATGATAACTCATTATGGTTTTGATTTGCATTTCCCTAACAGCTAGTGATGTTGAGCATTTTTTCATGTGCTTTTTAGCCATTTGTATTTCCTTGTTGAAGAAATGTCTATTCAAGTTCTTTGCCCATTTTTAAATTGGGTTTTCTTTTCATTGTTGAGTTGTAGGATTTCTTTATATATTCTGGATATTAAACCTTTATCAGATATGTAGTTTCTATTTTTTCCTCCCATTGAGTAAGTTCTTTTTCACTTTCTAGACAAAATCCTTTGATGCATAAAAGTTTTAAATTGAGAATGTCTTATCATCGACTTGTTCTTACATTGCTTGGGCTTTGGGCGTAAAATATAGAAACTATTGCCTGCCACAAGATCCTGGAGATCCTTCTCTACATTTTCTTTCAGGAGTTTCATAGTTCTGGTTCTTATATTTAATCTTTGATCCATTTTGTGTGTGTGTGTGTGTGTTTTAAAGATTTATTTATTTATTTATTTCTCTCCCCTCCCTACCCACCCCAGTTGTCTGTTCTCTGTGTCTATTTGTTATGTGTTCTTCTGTGTCTGCTTCTGTTGTTGTCAGCAGCATGGGAACCTGTGTTTCTTTTTGTTGCATCATCTTGTTGTGTCAGCTCTCCGAGTGTGTGGTGCCATTCTTGGGCAGGCTGCACTTTCTTTCATGCTGGGCGGCTCTCCTTACAGGCTGCACTCCTGTGCATTGGGCTCCGCTACATGGGGGACACCCCTGCATGGCATGACACTCCTTGCACACATCAGTACTGCACATGGGCCAGCTCCACACAGGTCAAGGAGGACCGGCATTTGAACTGCGGACCTCCCATATGGTAGACGGATGCCCTAACCACTAGGCCGAGTCCACTTCCCATGTGTTATTTTTTATATGGTATGAAATAGGGGTCCTCTTTCATTCCTTTACATATGGACATCCAGTTCTCTGAGCACCGTTTGTTAAAGAGAGTATTCTTTACCAGTTGAGCAGATTTGGCAGCCTCATAAAATTCAATTGTCCATAGATGTAAGTGTCTATTTCTGAACTCTCAATTAGATTTCATTGGTCAATATTTCTATCCTTATGCCAGTACCATGCTGTTTTGACCACTGGAGCTTTGTAATATGCTTTAAAGTCAGGAATTGTGAGTCCTCCAACTTTGTTCCTCTTTTTCACAAGGTTTTTGGCTATTCAGAGTCCCTTACCCTTCCAAATTTGAAAATTGCCTTTTCCATTTTTCTGAAGTAGGATGTTGGGATTTTGATTGGGATTGCACTGAACCTCTAAATCAATTTGGGTAGAATTGCTATCTTGAGCATAGCAAGTCTTCCAATCCATGGACATACAAAGCCCTTCCCTTTATTTAAGCCTTCTTTGATTTCTTTTAGCAATGATCTGTAGTGTTTTGTATATAAGTCCTTTACACACTTTAATTTATTCCTAGATATTTGATTCTTTTCATTGCTATTGTAACTGGATCTATTTTCTTGATTTCCTCTTCAGAAAGCCCATTAATAGTGTATAGAAACACTACTGAGTTTTGCATGTTAAAGTTATATCCCTTCACTTTGCTGAACTTATTATTAGCTCTAGTAGATTTGCTGTTGATTTTTTAGGCATTTCTATATATAGGATGATGTCATTTACAAATAGTGAAAGCTTTAGTTCATTTCTTTTTCTTGCCTAACTGGTCTGGTTAAAACTTCTAGCATAATGTTGAATAACAGTGGGGAAAGTGGGCATCCTTGTCTTGTTCCATGTCTTAAAGAGAAAACCTTCAGTCTTGCACCATTGAGTATGACATTAGCTGTGGTTTTCTCCTATGTTTTTTATCATGCTGAGGAAGTTTCTTTCTATTCCTATTTTTCTATGTACCTTTATCAAGAAAGGATGCTGGATTTTGTCAACTGCATTTCATGCATCTATCAAGAGGACTGTGTGATTTTTCCCCTTCATTTTGCTAATGTGGTATATTAGATTAATGGATTTTCTTGTTTTTATCCACATTTGCTTACCTGGTGTAAAACCCTTTTGATCATGGTGTATAATTCTTTCAATGTGCTGTGGGATTCAATTTGTCAGTATTTTGTTGAGGATTTTTGCATCTATATTCATAAGAGAAATCATCTATACTTTTATTTTCTTGTGGGATCTTTATATGGCTTTGGTATTGGGGATGTTGGCCTCATAAAATGATTTAGGGAGTGTTCCCTTCTCTTCAATTTTGGAAGCATTTGAGCAGGATTGATATTAATTCTTCTTGGACTGATTGGCAGAATTTGCCCATGAATCCATTAGTCCTGGACTTCTCTTGATTGAGAGCTTTTGATGACTTATTCAACCTCTTTACAAAATTAGTCTGTTGAGGTCTTCTATTTCTTCTTGGGTCAATGTAGATTATTCATGTATTTCTAGAAATTTGTCCATTTCATCTCTGTTTTTAAATTTGTTGACATACATTTGTCTGTAGTATCCTCTTATGATTCTTTTTATTTCTGTAGAGTTAATAGTAAGGTTCCTCTTCTCATTTCTGATTTTATTTATTTGCATCTTCCCTTTTTTTTTTATCATTGTCAGGTCAGATAAGGGTTTGTCAATTTTATTGCTCTTCTCAAAGAAACAAGTATTGGTTTTGTTTATTCTCTCTATTGATGTTTTTAGTCTCAATTTCATTTATTTCTGCTATAGTCTTTGCTATTGCTTTCCTTCTGCTTGCTTTAGTATTAGTTTGCTATTCTTTTTCAAGTACCTCTGGATATTCTGCTATGTCTTTGAGCTTAGCTCTTTATTCTTTTTTAATGTAAGCATTTAGGGCTATAAATTTCACTCTCTGGACTGCCTTTGGTGTGTCTCATAAGTTTTGATATGTGGTGTTGTCATTACCTGTTTACAGGAATAATCCTTCTCTTTTTGTGACTCATAAAATAATCTCAAACTGACACAGTCACTTTCTCTCTCTTGCTTAGGGTTTTATTGTTGATTGTTCTTATGTTAAAGCTCTTCTTTGATTCTTAGTTCATCTTATTTTAGACCTTTAGGATAACCTGGGTTTAAGTGATCAATTTTTTTCAGCACGCCTTCATCTGATTCTTGCACTGGAGAAGCAGTACAATTTTAAATAGTATACATTTATGCAATTATTTCACCTTCAGGATAAGCTTCCATTCTTTTGTTCCATCTCCAAGAATTTTGATATGTTCTGTTTGTTTTTATATTGGCTCTATAGTCTTTTACACTCCTTTTGTTGTGTCTAGCTACCTTTGCCTGGATGACAAATTCTGGGAGGAGTGTCATCACACACAGAGGACTTTCCAAGTCAATATTTCCCAGCCATAAAAGGGGTACAGACTGACTCCAAAGTGTCCTGGGGATGGAATCAGGAAGGGTGCCAAAATCCTCTTTGCCTTCTCCCCAAGGGTGTGCTTTCCTGTCTCTGCCCCTGTCTGGGGCAATGTTGAAAAAAATGGCTGACTTCACCTTTATCTGAGGGGGTTGAAACAATAGCTAAGAGCCTGGACCCAGTAATTCAAATTTGCTAATCAAATACCATGGTCAATGATGGACCAGGCCCACCCCTTTCATACCCCTTTTTGTCACCAGTAAGCCAGCCAGGAACTGGACCCTAAGGTAGCCTGTCATGAGAGTGGGAGATGGGCTCTGTGCCTCCACGGCACAGAGAAAGCAACTCACAGTTCTTTACTGTAGTTCATGTAGTGTATCAGCCTCTTCCTGTCACTCTTCTCTGGATGCTGTATAGTGTTCTCCTGGCCTCTGGAGTGACAGAACAGTTGTCATGGATGGTTCCTGATTGTTTATTAGCTGTTTTGGCAGAAGGACTGAATTCTGCAAGTGCCTATTCTGTCATCTTCCCCGGAAGTCCTTGAAGGTTACTCCTTTTGAATTCACATAAAAGCAGTTTGTAGAGACCAGATCCAACCAGATCTCAACAAGACAATACAAACTTCTTTCCATATATGGGGGAGATGCCTACAGCTCACCAGGACCAAAAGCCTCAAGAGGAGCCCCTCAGGAGGACCAATTATTGCCCTCTTACTACTTTGTATTCCAAATGTTACTTTCCTTTTAACAGAAAACTTTCATATTTAATTTCTAAATTATAAGACTGAGCCTCTGATTTGTATATAATAAGTTTCTCTACTGTCGTAGGCATCTTGGGATGAGGGTGCTTTCTCCATTATTCTTCATATCCAGCCATCTCTTCTATTTACTTGCCATGAAAGACAGCATAGATTCATATCTCCAGTGCCTTTCACAATTCTAATTTGTCCCCAGCATGAAATACCACTTACATTGGTTTTAAATTCCATTCTAAACATAGAGCCTATGATTTCAGCGTGGGATTTAAAGTTGACAAAACAAGTACTTTTTTCCTAATGTAAATCCTACATGCCTTGACTTTCAAGTAGTCTGGCTGACACTGTTGTGGGTGTGTAAGACAAAAAATAACTCCTGCTAAATAAAAGGGTAAAGAGTGAGGAAAGAGGAGAGGATCTATTTTGTTAAATGGAATTTTTAGAGACATAAAGAAAATGGTTCTGTTTTGTTTTGAAGGAGATTAAGAATAAAAATAAAGTATTTAAAATGATTGACTACATGTTAGGAGGTCAAGCATAGCAGACAATCTACTGGTTGTGAAACGTTTACTAATATTGAAATTAATTATAATATTGAAATTGGAAAACTCTGATTTCAAATGAATAAGGAATAGCAAAACCAGACAAGGTTTTAAGGTGAAATGTGATTTTCATAGGGATGGAACATTTAACACTTATATAGCAATTTATATTCTCATAGTTGTATATCAGTGGCAACTGTAAAAATATAAATATAATATGAATTGATGAAATACTCTGCAGAGGTACATTCAGGTGGTAATTAACCCCTTGCCTCAAAGAAAAAAGAGAGAAGAGATTTGAATAAACAAATGCCTGAAAACCACTTATAAAAATAGAAGTCAAATGCCTTGATATCCAGTCATTGGAAATAATATAATTCTTGGTAGGTATGTTTTTATTCTTCATTCACATAAATATTCATTGGATGTTACAGCTCTTTATGTGTATAGAAGTTAAGGGTAATCCACAATATGAATGTAAAAACATTTGGTTTATAATTACATGCTGTCATCCTTAGACACTACTATAAATAAAAGCCCTTTAGATCATGCATTTTCTTCAAAACTCTCAACTCTGTATTGCTCTTCCCATTTCCTTGATTTTCGTTGAACTTTAGCTAAAACTTTTCTTCAACTCTATGCTTTCCCAAAACTTTTACTCCAACCATCTACTTTTCTGCTCCTGTGCTCAATTTATCAACATGGCTACAGAGAATCCCCAAAAGGTCCTATGGTGGAGCCTATTGCAATAATAGTGTTTTAGTGAGACTTCACTGTCAGCCCCCAACTCTGCACAGTTAGGTATGACCAGAAATCAAGTCTTTTTCACTTATGACTTCTAGGCTTGGTCCATATAGCCCTCCTAGGCTTCTCCCTTTCTACTGGCTAGAGAAAAATCCTAGAAGCCATGTAAGGATGGCAAGGCTGCCATTATCCTGGATGTCTAAATGATCTCATGGAGAATAGCTACCTGCTGACCTGGGATACCACTGTGAGCTATCAGTGCAAGAGAAAAATAAACTTTTATTTTGTTTGAAGATGTGTATTTGGAGGCCTTTTTGTTTCAGCCTTTTATAGTATCCTAAGTAATGCAAGTCCAGATTTGTTACTACAAATGCCTGGTCTCTAAGACCAGTTGACCTCTCAGTAGTAGACTGCAATCTTAAGAATTTGACTCTCTCTCTTTACCACTGTAACTTTATAAAACCTTTAGAATACCCCTCAAGCTGTCATTTCCACCTCTACACCTTTGCTTCTCAGTATGTAACACTGCCTCATAGAGAAAATAATCCATCAAGTAAGAATTCCTTTTATTTCCCCTCTCAAAATTTGTTCATGTTTGTGCCCAATCTTACTTCCTTTCTTGTAACTTAAACCTTACTAAGCATTTTATTTACCTTGGAAAGTTTCTTTAAAAGGTCTCCAATTTTACCCTCCATTCTGCTTCAGGCTCTCTCTCTTACTTATTTTTTCTATCTCCTCTGTCATTAACTTCTCCTCCCTCATTCCTGCTTTCCTTCCCTCAAAGGATAGATACATTCAAGATTCATCCATCTTTAAAAGGAAATCCCTTTGCCATATGTCCCCCTATAATTCTCACTCTATTTCATTCCTTCACTTTTCAAACAATTTCTGTAAATTATATTTATGTTTAATCTTCATTTTATGACCTCTCATTTACCCTGCATTCTGTAATCTGGTTTCTGTGCAAAGGCCCCATTGAAATTGTCTTAAGGAAGCTATTTGTGACCATTTTGTTTTTGTATCCAGTCTTTTTGAAAGGTAATCTGATCATTTCATCTTCTTGCTTAAAATGCTTCAAGGTCATTCTAAATGAGGGTTAAGTCCAATTTCTCAGTTTGATTAATAAAACACAAACACTTAAATAACAGGCATTTTATTTATTCAGTTTTTGTCTTTTTCTGTAGCTTCCTTACAAGTATTCTGTGACCCAATCTTACTGAGTTATTTTTAAAACCTGGTGTTTCAAGCCTCTATGCTTTCTCCCAAGTTGTTCCTTGTGCACTTTGAGATTATTTTCTGAATCCCAAAAAGAAAGATTGTGTTTTAAACTAAACAATTTTTGTGGGTATAATACCTTTTAGTCAGGGTATATTTCTAGGGTACAGAATCAACAGGATATATCTGTACATAGTATGAAGTTTTATAAGATTCTTTCATGTGACCATGAGGATGCACAAGGCGAGGTTCCACAGGCAGGCTGCAAACTAGGGGTTCTGATGAAAGTCCAATGAAGGTCCTTGATGAGTTTCTGGGAGACACTGGCTGTCCAAAGACGAGCTGGGACATTCTCTCTGAATGCTGAAATCAATTCTCCTTTTGAGAATTCAACTGATTGATAAAACGTCACTCATTTTCTATAGCAATTTCCCTGGTTGACCGTAGATGTAATCAGCCATCTATGCAGTATACTCACTGAAGACTATAGCCCATAAATACCCTTGTAGGGTAGCAGACTTGGCCCAATGGATAGGGCATCCAACTACAGCAGTTCAAACCTCAGGCCTCCTTTACCCGTGTGGAGCTGGCCCATGCACAGTGCTGATGTGCGCAAGGAGTGCCCTGCCACACAGGGGTTCCCCTGCATAGGGGAGCCCCACACACAAGGAGTGCGCCCCGAAAGGAGAGCCACCCAGCGTGAAAGAAAGTGCAGCCTGTCCAGAAATGGCACCACACACATGGAGAGGTGACACAGCAAGATGATGGAACAAAAAGAAACACAGATTCCCAGTGTTGCTGATAAGGATAGAAGTGGTCACAGAAGAACACACAGTGAATGGACACAGAGAGCAGACAACTGGGGGGAAGGGGAAGGGGAGAGAAATAAAAATAATAATAAAAAAATAAATATATAACAAAACAATAAATGCCCTTGTATTATAATTAGCCTGCTTGACCAAACAACTAGGCACAATTACCTGGCCGAAATGACATATTTGCCTAACCATCACACCTTTGATTGCATGAAATTCCACTCAGGGTCCTCTGATTACTTTAGAGCTTTTTATTGGACCATGCCAGTGAAGCTTGACTCAGTGGAGTCTCTCCTTGCTGGGTCTGACATAAACCCAGAGACATAGAGAGAGACACATAGATGCGGGAAAAACGTAGCTACTATTTTTTATCCTGCCATGCCCAAACTGATAGAGGAGCCCCAACAAGAGACAAGCCTATGCTAAGTTAGCCTACAGCTGCTGAAAGGCAGAGATTGGCAGAGATTGGCAGCCATCTTGTTTCACCACATGGCAACTGACTGCTGAGAAAGCACCTCTTATGATAGCCTGATCTGGACTTCTCATGGCCTTGAACTGTAAATTTTTACCCCAAAATATATCTCTTTTATAAAATCCAACCCATTTCTGATACTTTGTATCAGTAGCCCTTTGGCAAACTAAAACAGAAATTGGTAGGAGTAGAGTGGGCTGTGCTGCTTCAATGATCAAAAATGCTGGAACAAGAAGCTGAAAGCAAAAAACATAGAAGAGAAGGGAGAGAACAGCAGATGCCACCATGTGCCTTGCCATGTGAGAGAGGAGTCCAGGATTACTGCCAGCTGGTCTTCAGGGAGAAAACATTGCCTGATGATGTCTTGATTTGCACATTTTCACAGCCCAAGAACTGTTAAGTTGTAAACTAATAAATCCCATTGGAAAAGCCAAACCACTTTTGGTATATTGCTTTTGGCAGCCCAGTAGACTAAAAAAGGTTTGATGCTATCTCTGACCTACAAGAAGGTTATATTCTCTCTTTGAAAAGCCAAACTGCCTCCAGAGGTATGGAAGATCTTTCCAGGCCACTTGAGTGTGACTCTGTTTAAGGAATAAGGGAAATTTTCATCTTACAGCTGAACCCATCCATTTTCCTTCAGTCTCAGAAACCATCCTTGCTTATGAAGCTGATATATCATGAAAGCAGATAAAGTGATTTCATTTCCTAAAAAAATAAAAAAAAATGCTGGAACAGTTTTATAAATAGGTAAGGGGTATTTTTTTTTGGAGGAATTGTGAGATGCTTGATAGAAAAGACACAGATTCCTTTGAAGAGACACTTGGTAGGAATATGGGTCCTAAAATTATTTTCAGTGAGGCCTTAGAAGGAAATGATGAAACTATTCTTGGAAGCTGGAGGAAAGGTGGCACTCCTTCTTTTAAAGTTGCAGAGAACTTGGCAAAACTGACCCCTGATGTTAGATGAAAGGTTTCAGAATTGGGAAATTATGAACTTGGAGAATTAGCTGAGGAGATTTCTAAAGTAAATGTGGAAAATATGGCCTGGTTTCTCCTTGTAGCTTTTAGCAAAATGTGAGAGGAAAGTGATAAGCTGAGAACTGAACTGTGGTGCACAAAGAAGCCAGAGACTGATTCCTGAAATTCCAAGCTTCTGGAAATCAAGCCCCAGATGATAGCGCTCCATTTGAGGCATTAAATAAACTTGGAACTTGTAAGTCAGGATTGAAAATACAATTATCCAGAAAAGACTTGTGGAAAGTCTTAACTATCTGATGACTTGGACCCCTGTTTCCTGCATGCTAAACCAACAAACTTTTTGTGAGATCTGTATGAATGAAACTGCTTTTAGCTTGGACTAAATGGAAAAGGAGGGGAGAGAGTGGAGGGAAAACAGCTTCAAGAGGAAAATCATGGAAGCTGTGGTCTAGAATTTATACATCTCCTCAGGCCAAGAGAGGGACCACTCACGTGTAAGGAAAGGGTGAATTTGTCCCAGCATTTAAACAGGGTGGATCTCCCAGCCCTTTATTCAAAGAGAGTTTGGCCACCCCAGGCTACAGAGAGGGTGGAGGGCATTCCTTGGTGGTTGGGTCACCACCCAACTGCTCTGAGTTAGATGGGCCTGTTCCCCATAGGTTGGGGATAGTTAAGTCACCACTCCACTGCTCTGAGGTGATTGGGCCTGTATTCCAGAGACTAGGGAGAATGTTGCCACTACCTCACTGAACTAAGGAGGTTAAGACTGTACCTGAGAGATTGGGGAAAGTATCACCATAACCCCAATGTTCTTGAGGGAGAGGTCTGGAGCTCAGGTGCTACCCAGATGCTTGCTGACAGTGGAACTGAAAAAAATGGACTTTGGACAAGCCTGTGGAAAGGGTGGGTTCCCGTGAGGCCCCAAAGGAGAAGACATTATTCTAAGGATGATTCTCAGACTTTGAAATCTAATGGAGTATGCTCTGCAGGTTTTTGGAACTGTTGGAGACCCATGACACCTGTTTCCTTCCAAATCTCTCCTTACAGTAATGAAAATATTTGTCCTATGTCTGTCCCTCCTTCATGTATTGGAAGCAGATGATTTGTTTTCTAAGTTTCTCAGGTCTACAGCAAGAAGGGACTTTTGACCCAAGACAAACTTCATGCCTATAACTGATTTTGATATGAGATTTTATACTTAGTATTGCTACTGAAATTATTTAAGGCTTTTGAGATATTGTGATATAATGAATGTATTCTGCATAGGGCAAGACATGTGTTTTGGAGATTGAAAGGGTGGAGTGTGGCAGTTTGAAATAATTTTATGAATCCCAAAAAGAGAAAGATTGTGTTTTTAAACTAATCTACCCTTGTGGGTATAATACCTTTGATTCCATTAAATTCCATTGAGGAATTTCCCTCTACTTGGAAAATATGTCTTCACTTAACCATTTATTTAAATAATTTCTTATATTTTAAGATCCAGTTCCACTATTGCATTCTTTTTAAACCTGTCTCTTTATCATTAACACAGAGTTGATTATTCCTTTCCTACCATCCTATTCTTTATTCTTTTCTAGAATTTATCATACTTCACTGTGGCAATTAGTCTATCTTTTTGACTCTCTTACTACACTATAATCTCCTTGAAGACCAAACCTTTGTCTTACTCATTTTTGTTTCACCAGAACCTAGTTCAGAGCCCAGGGAAGTGCTAATATATGTTTACTGAATAATGGAATTATTAAGTTATTTCTTTATTTATAAATAAGCTCATAAAGTTGCTGAATCTACTTAGTATTCAGTAATGATAAAGTGGATACAACTGATAGCATTGTTGATAAAGCAAATCATCGTAAGAGTAAAGAACAAAATTCTTAAAATGACATTGTGAAGTTTTTCTAAAGTAGCAAAAGAAATATCCATTTATAACGTGTGATGGTTTGAAGCTGTATGTATCCCAGAAAAGGCTAATCTTAACGTTAATCCATTCCTGTGGGTGTGGACCCATTATAAATAGGAACTTTTGGTAAATAGGATCTTAAATGAAGACCCTGATTCAGTGTCTTTTATAAGAGAATGAAATTCATACAAAGAGAGAGAAAGACATGGATACAAAAAGCTGAAAGCAACAAAACTCAGAAAGCAGAGACCAGAAGACATTGGCATGTGCCTTGCCATGTGACAGAGGAGTCCAGCATCACTGGTGGTCAGTCTTCGGCGAGAAAGCATTACCTTGAATATGACTTAAATTTGGATATTTTCCTCAGGCTCAAAACTGTAAACTTGTAAACTAATAAATTCCTATTCTTAAAAGCCAACCCATTCCATGGTGTCTGCTTTGAGAAGTTTTAAGAACTAGAGCACAATGTTTAAGAGAAAAAGATTGCTTATCTAAGAACTTGTCAGTAGTTTACTTTTTATAAGAAAAGTGTTTATGCTTATATAAGAATATTCAAAAGCCTAATATCTAAAATCATAAATCATAATAGTGGGCATTTTAATAGCCACAAAGAGTATAAACTGAGTTGTATATGATAGACTGCAGAATAGAAAGCAATATTCTGAATTATAGACTCTGCAGGGGCCACCTAGGACAGGGTATTGCAGATTTTCATAAAGAGGGCAAAGTAGTGCACAGATATCAGCTCTTCAGAAAATAAAATTTCTAAAAAAGGAAGGGGCATCTAAAGCTTTGTTGACTGAAAAGTAGATCAAGACAGGCCAAATTATGAGAGACTATTTGGCATTGTCAAATGTCTGTGAGGAGAGCAGCCTGATATTGGAGACTCAGCTATTCATGAGTCAGAGTTAAATAGAGGAAAGTTTATAATTGCACTGGAATACCTTCTGTCGTTTGAAATTATCTGGATTATACAGTTTCTAAATAATCAGATTGTAAGCCAAACCTTTGGACTGACTTTCAACCTTTGATTAAAGACATGAGCACAGCCCATTTAGAGAAAGTAATAAGGGCAGAATGAGATTTTCCATGACACAAATAGAACACAAAAAAACTTTAAAATGCAGTGAACAGCAGCCCTGAGATGACATAAAATGAGTTAATAAAGTTGATTGAGGCTTTTCTTGTGATTCTGAAGACTATGCTTATCAGGTAGAAGTTTCAAAGGAATTGCTGGGTTATGTGATGAGATTTCAAGGTCAAGTGAAAACAAAAACAATCAAATGGCCCCCATGTTCATTTTAAATTGTCCTAGTTTCTTTTGTTTTTCTTCATTCTAATATTACAAAAAGCCACCTTTTTTTTTCCATATCTGGATTGTTTTTGCCAAGTTTTTCTTCCCTTACAAAGCTAAGTTAAGCATTTTTTTGGTATATTTCCCCTGGCAACCTACTTCAACTCAGTCATCAGTATAGTAGCTTATATGTTGTTAGCTCTTAATTATAAAATTTCTTAAATTATGATACTGTTCCCCTTTTTGTCCCAGATCATTCTTGCTGATTATTTATCTTTTTCTTTTATTTATGTAAACTTTAATTATTTCTCCTCTTACTACTGGACAGAAAAAAAATGGTACTGGATAAGATAATGCAGGATGTTCTTAAAGTTACTTTTTATTTCATTTTATTATTATTATTATTATTGAGCAGAAACCCAAAATCCTTGAATTTCTCTGGTTGTCTCCTGGATTCTTTTATATTTTGAAATTCAGTGTGGATGAAAGTATCTTGTTCTTAGCCAAATGCATTATATGTCTTACTGATTATTTCTTTATGACAATAGCTGACAAAGCAGCCAAGTTAAAAATGCTCTAAGGAAGAATAGGTTTAACTACTAACTTGAGTATTTACAACATGTTGTGAAAATCACAAGGGATGATCAGTATAATCAGTTTGAAAAGGCAGCTTGGCGTAAATGCAACATTTAATAGGAGGACAAATTTGAGCTTTTACCATTGATTTATATAGACTAAGGCCTTCATTAATGTCGTAATTTCTTAAATGTTCCTGTATATAAAATCATGATGAGTCTACCTGTGCTGACCCTACAGAAATGGAAAGCCTCAGAATATATCAGGTGTTATTACTGAGAAGAGAGAACTACCACATTTGGATTATGTTAGAGTAGCCAAATGAATTGACAATGTTCCTTTAAAATCAATGTCTTAAAAATGAAGAAGGGCAAATTTTTTGTAATATTTTATTCTTTGAATTCCTTAGAAGAATGTAAATTGCTTCATTTTGAAAAGCTTTGTAGAGTTCCATGCAAAACCAAAATGTACACCTCATGAGTTGAGTTTCAATAACGGAAAGAGTTCCAATAACTCTTCAAAATGGGAATTATACTAATTTATCAATATCTAATTAGATTCATCAACTCATCTCACAGTTTGGTTTAAAAAAAAAACCTTTTACTCCATAAATATTTTTATTGGCTAGAATATTTTTTCCTTTTCTTTTTTCCCTCTAAGATGTATAACATGAAATTAGTGTTTTTGGAACTTAAGAGTAACATCAATCATTGCTCATCCATCTTAAATTTTTATTAAATAAAATTTCTAAATGGAGTTTGCTCCTCTAGGTTAGCTAATTTTAATTAGGCCCTGACCTAGACATATTCTTCATGAAATACGTAAGGTATTACTGTTTCTTCAGTTAACTATAATGAAAGACTATGAAAATGACTAACATATGAAGGTATGAAGTGCTGTTTTCCTAAAATTGGAAGCATGACGGTGATATTGAATACAGATGCCTTTGGGGGCAAAATAAGAACTCCATTCTTCTACTCCATCTTCCCAGTTAGAAAGTAGACACCAACTCCGTGTCCTTGAGGTTGCTATGAGGATTTTGTATCCTTTCATCTTACTGGCAGGCCTATTTTCAGTGATTCTCTTTGCCTGCAATTAGTAGTGTCTGCAAGAACACTTCATCTCTTAGGAAAAGTATTAGATTTGATATTAAATCTTACGGGCTCCAATCTAGGCATCAGACCTTATATAAAATCTTGAGTGTTTCCCAGAATTATTTCCTCCTATGTAAATTAGGATCACATGCTTCTAATCTATTTATTCAGCTATGTAAAACCTTCCTATTGTATGTATGGTATCTATTGACCTGAGTGGGCAAATAAAGGCAGCACCACCAATGTGGAGGGGATTGTTGCCTGTGGAAATATATCACAGTCCTCTTCTGAGACTCAAATTTTAAAATGAAACCAAACCAAACCATACCTATCTTTGTTATGACCCATGAGACACCATACAAATTCAAGATTTTCTGACAACAAAAGGCAGTAAGTTAAAGTTGAAAGATTAAACTAAAAGAACTTATTAGGTTGAATATGAGGGTAAAATAGACGAGAAGCGTAGTCAACCCTTGATTATTCAAGGATTAGCTAGAGTTTGTGATTATCAATGCCCTTTGATTCTCCTTTTCCTTCCAACTATTGAATATTTCTCTGTTCATTATCACCTGTCTACAAGTGGGAAGGTGAAATGCTAATCAGCCAATTTGGCTAATTGTTGGCTGCTAGGATCCTTTTTTTTTTAAGGTGAGATAGGGAAAAGTTGAAATCTATTACTAAAATATTGCTTGTGTATTTTGAACTTTATGACACCTTCCCTTACTTTCATTTCATAGATAGATCCAGATATTTTGTTCTCAGTAAGGTACTAAAGAATAAAAAATGGCCAGCAATTCATTGGTTCTCAAGTGTCTCTGTTATAGCTTCATGTCACCTATTTCTCATTTGCCAGTGACTGGGAAATCTTAATCTACAAAATAGCTATTTTAGAAGGAAGCTCCTGGACTTAATAGTACAATTTTAAGTGTGGCCTATAAAATAAACTGCACTTGCTAAGTGGATTTGGACCAAGAGAGAATCAAATAGGAGAAAATTACTTAAGACTACCCCTGTGCTGCCTCTGGTAGACGTTACAGGACCCTCCCCAAACCAAATAAGGGAAGGAAGGAATGTACTGAGCAGTAAGAGCTCTAAGAATAAATCGGAGCCATCAAGGGATAGGATTACTTTCTACTCTTTATTTCATGTTTTCTGACACAGACCCCAACATCTGTAATTATCTTAGGGAAACTGTGGGGGCTTAGACTGTGCTTCTCAGTTCCCTCCCTTGCCTTTTGCTGTGGTGGTGGTTGTTGTTGCCTCTCTTTGGGGCTAGAGAGGGTGTGTGTGTGTGGGGGGGGGGGTTGTGTGTGTGCCTGTTCCCTGAGAGAGCCAAAAGGAAAAAAAAAAGTGCTGAAGAGTCCTAGGGAGATGAGGCTATTTTTGTACGAAGCTGATACTTCAGCCTGAGCCACAAGTGCTGCTTGGAAAGGGCTCAGGTTGTTTGCAGGGGGAGAACTGGGCAGAGAAGAGACAAAGTTCAACAGGACAACAAAGAAGCAGCAGAAACAGCCAGGAAAACGAGGAGCCCTCACCTTTCAACACAGAACCCCCGACCAGCGTTCTGGCATCTTAAAGCATTCTGCAAAGGGCCACTTAACCGGAACTTGTCACCTGACTTTTACTTTGGACCACCACTATGACTGAGATCACTGCTGAAGGTATTGCTACCCTTTGCTGAGAGTATCAGCTAGGGAGGAAAAACGTGTAAATTGGCAGCCTCCTTGACTGTCAGTGCATCAGTTTGCAATTTGCTCTTAGGTAATTGCCATGTTCATGAGACCGCAGTGGATTTGGAGCAGTGGATTTGGGAGCTGAGAGGCTAAGCTGACAGATCTCTGTGTTGCGGGAGTGAGAAGAGGTTTCTCTGTGAAATTTTGCATATAGAAACTGTTCTCTGCTGTGCCAAAGGCCCCGTAGTTAACAGTTGTCACTGGCACCTCTATAAATAGCTACGGTCAGGCAACAGTGTGCCTGATATCTTACCTAGCAAAAATTACAAGGCTTGCGAGGATGGAGACTGTTGTGATCCTAAAATATTACCTTTACCTCTAAACTTAAAAAATGATTTTTGAACATTTTTGCTTTATGATGATATTTTTAAATAGAGATCTTAAATTTTTCTTTTTTCTCCTAGTATATAAATATGCACATTCATATATATATAATATTTATATATATAATTTAAGATAACAGTGCTCCCACAGAATTTGTTTCTATCTAATTATTGATGGAAATTTTGAGCTAAAGTGGAATTCCACGGAATCACTGCAGGTCAATATGCTTTTAAAATAAGATGGTTAAGTGTTAGAATTCTCTAATTTTTCTTTTTACAAACTCAATTCTCTTTTCCCTCTAATGGTGAATTCTATCTTTTGTTTTAAAAGAAATATTTTGTTTCATAGCTTATTTTAAAAAGACACAGGTCATAAAGTATATTTTTTATTATTTGTCCATGTAGCGATAGTTTTTCAAGTATATATATATCTCTTTGAAGAAAAGGACCCTTTGAAAAAAATGAAAGCTTTTTGAATATAGACAGAATCCGGCTCCAATTGGGGTATAAATTGGGGAGGTGGATCTAAAATTTGCTTCTGACAGCTGTAAGAAAATCAGACAGGTGGTGCTCCTGAGAGCTTCCAAGTTGAATACTGTGCCAGTGGGTTTTTTGTTTTTTGTTTTTTGTTTTCTTAATAGAGAAGTTGTGGGTTTACAGAACAAACATGTATAATATACAGGATTGATTTTAGGCTGCTTGTTTAGACATTACTATGGATGCAGTGATTGTAGAGTTGGACATTTTTCAGGTCCTGTTGATTAGGAAAAGTTCCAGACATGTACCATTCACTGTGAAATTTATCCTAGAATCCCAAATTAACTTTTAAAATTACTTAGTAATGTCTTCGTATCGTGTATTTTGCTCAGGGCTTTATATATATTTACTTCTGTAAGCGTCACACAATTCAATGAGTAGGTGTTATTTTCTCCATCTTGCAGAAAAAGAAACTGTAACTCAATTGTTGAGTGACTAACTCAAGACCACAGCATAATCAAGATTTGAAGCCAGGTCGCTTAGATCTAGTTTGTGCTTTTTTTCCTTTCTTTCTTTCTTTGTTGTAGATGGATACTAGGTTTGCTGTTTACCAATTTTAGTTCAGAATTCTCTAACTAAATATAAATAGCATTTTTCCTTTGTCCATAGTTATTCTGTGCCATGTGACCTTTAGTTTGACTTAAAGAGAGCTATCTATAAAAACTTCCTGCATAGCTGTGCAAGTTATTAGGACCCCTATGAGTAGTTTTCCCTACTTATCTCTGTAGCCGGCCAGCTGATTCAGAAGGTCACTCGGCCAAACCAGCTTTGGCTTGCATGTTGATAATGCTCTGTAGATCTTTGCATTTGAATCATAAAACTTTTGTGCAGGAGAATTCCTGTTTATGGTATAAAATTTTTGTTTCTGTCCTCTCCAATTGAGGGTCTTGGAGACTTCTGGGGGTTTCCCTTGAAAAATAACCGAATAATTTAGAAATGTAAAAACATTGCTTACTTCCTGAATGAAAGCCATTTCCTACTTTGTGTTCTTAATCCTTCATTGGATCGAGGTCATCTGAACATCAATTATATACTTTTCCTTTTTTGGTATGATTTTATTAATAATGTTTCTCAAATGGCAATTTGACTGACAACTCAAATGAGCTTACCTCTTAAGGTTAGTATCATAGTTGTTCTCCGTGGTTGTCCCAAAGTTTATTGTGCACTGCTCAACTATACACTTTTAATTTTGACTTTCTGCTTCTTCTTACTTATTCCTCTCCAGTGACATGAGCCTTCTTTCTGTCTTTTTTAAGAACATTCCTTTTGTACTAAGCCTTGGTACAGGCTATTTCCTCAGCCTGGAATATTCTTTCCTCTCATCTGCTATGTTTCTTTGCCACCACTTTTAGACATATTACTGAAATTTAAGCATCCTATCAGTTACCTATTGATTGCCCTTCCCATCCATTCATCACAGATCCAGTGAACGGTTGCAGCATTTAAGAACCTTAGAGCAAGATGATAGCCTTAGAAGGCTCTAGGGCAATGTCTTCAAGTATGTTTTGTAAAACTGAAGCTTAGAGGGATTATATCTGCTCCCATGGTCTCTGATGATCAAGGCAGGTCTAAAGATGCAATTCATTTCTCTCATAGCTTACCCCAGTGCCTTTGCATCTATAGAGCATGGCATGTCTATGAACCTGACTATGCCCCTCACAAAGATTTCCACTCAATGTTCCAAGTAGGTTTATATCATCCAAAGGAAGAAGGCAAATAATGATAAATATGGAATTGAGTTTCAAGAACTAGAACTAAGACAAAGTTGAACTCCAATGAGTTTAGAAAAAGGGATCTTTGATTCTGGCCATGATAAATTAATAAAGATAATAGCTGTAATGACAAAATAACTCACTTTAATTGAGAAGACATTAAATTTTAATCACTAGAGTAAGCTTGTTATATGCTAATGTAATCCTCAGTATAACCATATTAGGGAAATACTTTTATTCTTCCCATTTATAGAATAGGAACCTGAAGAAAGGTTAAGGAATTTACCTAAATTCCTATAATTCTTTATGATGCAGCTAAGATCCACCTCCAGATCTCTCATCCCAAAGTGGTACTGAATATTTCCTCTTGCTGTGTTAGGTTGATAATTAGCCTATTGTCAATTCAGAGTCTGAGAGGGACATCTCTGGACCCTGGCCGTGGTTTTGACCTATGTTACATTAAGTAGGTTAAACTAGATCAGGTCCCAGATTGGATTATACTCAAACAACAAACAGGTTTATGGCCATAAATAGCCCTCTATCTTCCTTCCAGAGGCCCAGTATTTTCTTAACATGCATCAACCTTGGCACCCCTTCTGATATTCACATGAACTTTCAACCACTAATTTCAATATCTATTTGTCATTTTATATCATTATGGAAAACTGCCTTTTTGAGTGATTTTGATAATGAAACAAAATTTAGTAGATTATTAATAGGTTTGCTGGAAATGGTAAAGACTTTTAAAGCAATTGGTAATATATATAATGTTTTCAAATTGTTTATCTTCATGCAGTTTAATTACTTTGCAAGAATATTTATAAAATTGTGTTTTCTGGATCTAAGGGCCTCCAAAATATAGGGAAATATTGATTTTTTGGTAATGAATTCAAGTTGGTGGAGATCCTATTTATAATTCACTTAGCATTTACTAGAGCACATAGTTAAAGGAAATTCTTATTTGGAAAGCTGAGAGGTATGAGGTGGCTTGGAACTATGTACTTAGAAAAACATGTTCTTAAACTAAATCCATTCCTATAGGTGTCAACCCATTGTATGTAGGACCTGTTCATGGGCTTACTTCAGTTAGGGTGTGGCACAACTGACGCATGAGGGTCTTAGTCCTATTACTGAAGGCCTTATAGGGTGGGCCACAGAGAGAGAGAAAGCCAAAGGGAGCAGTCACAAGCTGAATGTCAGTGGAACCTGGAAGAGAAGAGAGAATGCAGGAGAGGCCACCAGGTGAACTGCCATATGACAGAAAAGCCAAGGACCAAGGATGGCCAGCAGCTAGCCCCCCAATGCCACAGTCTTCTGGGAGAGAGCATCGCCTTGATGACCCATTGACTTGGACTTCTAGCTTCAAAATTATGAGCCAATAAATTCCCACTTTTTAAGCCGACTCTGTTGCAAGGAATGTACTTCAGCAGCCAGGAAAACTACAACAGGCATATGTCAAACACTCACCATCTTAACTATCATATAACCTCACGGTTCAGGAGAAGGGATATTTTTCTGATGGAATTCTTTCCTTGCTGTTAGTCGGACCACATCTCATAGCTTCTGTAACATTTAAACCTATGAGAGGATTTGATATTCAAAATTTAGAGCAAAATTTGGAGTTTATTTCACACATTTTTCCAACAGACATTGCCTCAGAGGGATACCCATTATTGCTGCCAAGAAAGATGATGAACTGTTCATAGCAGGACTATTTGACAACTGTCTTAGTTTCCTGGTTGCTAAGACAAATACTATAAAATGGATGCATTAAACAACAGAAATTTATTGACTCAAGGTTTTGAGACTAGGAAAAATCCAAAAATCCATGTGTGAGCAAGGTGATGCTTTCCCGCCAAGCCTGTGGCATTCTGGGCCTGG
Organism: Dasypus novemcinctus; assembly: GCF_030445035.2. Taxonomy (NCBI): domain Eukaryota; kingdom Metazoa; phylum Chordata; class Mammalia; order Cingulata; family Dasypodidae; genus Dasypus; species Dasypus novemcinctus. Next base: position 101,688,458 of record NC_080683.1, on the reverse strand, counting down.
ATACCTGCCATCTCTGAGTCCTTGGTTTTTCTGTCATGTGGCAGTACATGTGGAAATATCCTGTCCTTTATCTTCTGGCTCCTGTGGACTTCCAGCTCTTTTCCTCTTTATGGCTTTCTCTCTCTCTGCCTGGATGTCTTTCTACTTATAGAGGACTCCAGTAATCTGCATTGAAGTGCAACGTAATTCAGTAGGGCAACACTTTAACAAAAATAACATCTTCGAAAGGTCCTACTTACAATGGGTTCTCACCCACAGGAATGGTAAGAACTTGTTTCTTCCTGGGGCGCATAATTCAACCTACCACGACAAGTATGGTAATGAATTATATCACCTAGAGTAACAGATGATGAAATGAAGAGAAGGAGAAGATCCAACCTACATATCAGAGTTTACTGAACAAAACCAAGAGTGGTTACTCTGGTGTGACTGGTGATTCACCTCCACATTATGTTCTGATCAGGAAAGTAATAGATGACACATAGGATATCATTTTTAGTTCCAGTAGTATATTTTAAAATTATATTCGGAGTCAGAGGTCTGTGATGGCAAAGGAAGAGTTAGTTGAAAAGGACTTTTGTGTACAGGATTGAAATTTTCCATTATGAAGCACTAAAGGGCAATGCAGACTCAGGGTGTAGAAGTCTGGAAGACACCAAATGGAAAATTGTTGGCAAAATACAAGGTGAAACCTAACCAGCAACTAAAATAACTGGAACTAACAATTCTGGCTCAAAAAAAGAAGGAAAGAAGAAACAAAGAAACAGAGAGATAAAGGAAAAAAAATGAAAAAAGAACAAACCCTCTGATTTTTAAGAAAAAGAGGACAAAGTGACATATTAAAAACTGCCCCACAGGGATTCAGTCAGCAAAATCTAGTCAATGAGAACCTTTATAGTACAAACAACTCAGTTCCTCCAAATACATTATTAGAACACAAATAGATGCCAAGGAAAAGCAGAAATTTAAAGAAACTTAAGAGAAAGAGCCACCCATCATAATGTACAGAATTATAGGGCCTTGATTCAAACAACTTTTAAAATATCCAAAAAAGTATTGGAAATTTTATATACTCTTTATGTTAGATTATATTAATGGGCTATTATTATATTTCAGTAGGATAACCATATTGTGCTTATGTTTTAAAACTACTTATTATTTGCAGATAAATGTTCAAATATTTATGGATGAGATGGCATGATATTTGAAACTTCCTTCTAAATAATATTTCAGAAAGAAAAGTAGATGGAGCATGGGGGCAAAGTTGCCCATGAATTGATTATGTAGGAGCTGGTGATGGGTGCATGGGTTTCATTATACTATTCTGTCTACTTTTATGAATATTGAAATTTCTCCATAATAAGGAGCTAAGAAAAAAACCACAGAGCTGATGTTCGTATAAAGTGAGTAATTTTTAATAAGAATTTACTTTTCCAGCAAATCCACTGGCCACCAATTTTATTCATAAGTGAAAATTTCTCTCTAAATGAAACTGTTTCTTGTTATTGAAAAGGATACCAAATGTGCTTGTATTAGACAAAGGGGTCCAGAAATGTACTTTAAGTTTGTATCAGCACTTTAGGAAATAGTTTAAAATATATCCATTATAATATGGAATCTACAGGTTAGTTCCATGTCATTTCTCAAAATTATCAGTGACATAATTAGAGATTTAGAGATGTTAATTAGCAACGTACTTTTTGAGATAGTTCATATGAAAAATCTAAGAAGGTTTTAAAAACCAAAGAAGTCAATATGATATGGAAAAATAGTGCTAAACGAGAATGTTGGGTTTATTGACAGGGTATTAAGTGCTAAGATCTTGCAGAAATGTCTCTTAAATATTACAGAAAACTCTGAAATGCTGAAAGCCAGGATCATATAAACCCAATTGATCTGACTCTAAAAATTTCTCTCTTCTTTCCCCTTCAAGTTGGATTTAGAAAAAGAGAACAAGAGCAGATTGTGAAAATCAGTGGGGTATATAATTCATTGAAAATCAGAGTGAAAAAGGAGAATAAAGCTGAGAGGAAGCAGCATTAAACTAGTTAAAGACAGTGTGATAAAATAGAAAATGCGATAAATTTTAAGCCAAAACTTTGGGTTCCGTGGCTAGCTCCTCTGCTTACCCATACAAGGCCCAGGGTAGGTTAGGGGCTTCATAGCGGGGGCCATAAACCACCGGGTGAGTCTTGGCTAATTGTTAAATTGGTCAGGGGATTTTTTTTTCAACTTTTTACAATGCTGTATTAGTTGGCAAATTAAGTTTGTGCCCTATAATTTAAGAAACCACCCATGATGCAACAGCTGCAGTGAAAGAGAACAGAAAATATGTATTTGTAGTGCCAGTCCTAGCTGGAATCCACTGAGATTTTTAAAAATGACTTTTGTTATTATTTGTAATAGTAACTCTTATTTTTATCCCTACCACGTAAGTACAGAGTACCATGGAAAATGATCTGTTTATTAGTTTAAATGATTCTTAATTTTTTCCTATTTATTTTTGGTCATCATTGTAACTGTAACTTAAAAATCATGCTACTTTTACAATGCAAAAATGAATTGCGGCTATTTAGCTATTATACCAAAGGCTTAGGAATCCTTAGAGACTTACATCCTCCAATGCTGTTTGCATTAATTTTTAATCAGTAACCGTATTTAATATGAGGCAAACATAAAACAGTGCAACTAAGCAATTTTAAAATCATCTACATTGACCTTTGGGTTGAATATATCAATTTGAAAAGAGAATACATAGGTGGTTAAGATTTTCCAGTTGAGCTTTTGGTTTTACAGTTATGCTTGGTTGGAAATTAAAAATAGTATTACAACATTATTGTCTTATTTTCTTCCTTCAAATAAAAAGAAACCTTTTGGGAGCATGCTTAGTATAACAAAAATGCCTATTATCTAACAAAACACATTTAAAAAGAGAAAATTTGGGAAAAAACATTTATCTGGCAACTACATATTAACATCATACAGTAATTCTGAGTTTATGGAGTTCAGGCGTTGTTCAATTTAAAGCTCTAGGAAGACTCATCAAGGTTAAGTTTTTGCTCTTCCCAAGTCCAATTTGCTTTGGGTAATTTGAGTGACATGCATGGTTTCTGCTAGGAAGTGCTTATTTGAGCCTCACATAAACATGCATGTCACCCAGTAAGGGTTATAGAGATATATGAACTTGCTGGTCCAAAAGATAATATTTTCCATCTTCAAAGGAAGTTAAAATAATATCCTTTGCAAATGTGTAATGAACAAAGTCCCACTCTTCTCTATTTATGTTATGCTCTCTAAACATCAAACATCTCCACATCTCTTTGCCTGAAGTCAAGCTGTCAAAGGCCCAAGGAATTTACGATTTTGAGAGATCTTTTGGTATGTAAATGAGCTGTCTCCTTATAAACTACAGTGTCCATCTCACTTAATTAGGAACTTTCAATTATATATATATATCAATTTTATATGTGTGTGTGTATTTGTGTGTGTGTGTGTGTGTGTGTGTATATATATATATATATACAGTTTAGATAATTTCTAATACAGTATCCATGCCTGAGGTGATGGTATTTGGTCTTCATTTAAACAAGTTAAATAATACAATCTTTTAAAATAAGGACAAAGATGATTTACATTAAGGAAGCTGCTCTTTACAGGAAAAGGTTTGTTTTATTCAGAGTGAGGCTAGAACTCATTATGATAAATTGGTTTTATCCTTGCTACTCATTTGCTATATCATTTCTCCTCTCCCTAACACAGGTTATTGAAATGTTGAGGAAAAAAAATGAAAGGAAAAGCTCTTAGTATTTCATTAGTTTTTAAAAATCTTTGAAAGCATTGGTGAGCCTATGGACGAGGGAGAATCAGTTTCCATTTTTTAGTCTTTAAAATACAATTTTAGCAAGGTTTCCCTGGAACATTTTGCATTGTCTTTTAAAATCAGTTTATCGTATGATTAGGAGAGTTTTTTTTGATACAGACATTTGGTATAATGTCAAGGCAAAAATGTTATAATTTAAGTTGGCAATTCTCTGATATATTATTATTTTTGTCTGTGGTTATTCTCATTTAACTTGTGTCTAATTACCTGGGGGGATAAAATAATGTGCTATAAAATTTCTATTACCATCATATGGTAAAATCCCTATGCAGAGGTGTTACGTAAGACAATCTATGGATACAAAAAACTAACAGAAATATTAGATGTTGCATTTAGAAGACAAACAAAATACTTACATCTGAAAAAGAATAAGTTTAGTCTCTGTAGTGTGAATTATCAACTTTGAAGTTGATTTATAAAACAGTATGTCATATCCAAGGCTCAATTAGATATGTTGCATTCAATATTTTAGCACCTACTATGGATCAGGCAGAATGGCAGAAAATGACACAAAGATGAGTAACAAAAGGTCCTTGAGTCTGCTATAAATGATTGAAAAACAAGCAGAGAAGAGCAAAAACTAATGTTCAGAATGGAGACCGGATAGATTTAACAAACATGACCCCAGTTTGGAATTATGAAAGATGGGATTTAATTTAATTAAACAACATCATATTATTTTTATAACTAGTGAGCACACACTAAAACTTGCTGAAAATAACTTTAGGATGAATACAGAGAGTCTGTTCTTGAAACTGATAAATTTGCAGTGGCCATGCCATTGTTGAGAAGATAAAGTGGTAAAGTGGGTGGTCAAGGGTTAAGAAGCTCAAGACTAGGTGTGATCAATGTAATGATAAGGGAAAAAGGGAAATGAGACAGGTGAGAATTAGCAATCAATGGGATGAAGTCCTAGGATGCCTGAAAGTATAGAGTTACTTGACTAAGAAACTGGGTAAAAACCCTGGTTTAAATACTCTTATTTTTTGGTAAGTCACCCTCTTGCTATAGTATTGTAAAACTTTGAAAAAGATTGCTGATTCACTTTGAACTAGCTGTTAATTGTGATCCTTAGTGTTTTCCCCCTCCTCAGTTGAGTCTACTCCCACTAAATGTACCTCCATTGCTGCTTTTGATCCCAAATTTGCTACTTTGATCTTAGTTGTATATATGGAGCATCACTTCCAATTGATGACAACAATTTTTGGTTAAAATAATGAAATAGTAATTGTCAGATGCTAAATGAATTTCTTCAGGTTATCACTAAAGAAGTACTGACTAAATAAATTTATTTCAGGTTAGCAATGAGAAATCAGCTAAGTGGAAACATATTCCATGATCAGTGCTATTCTATGCACTGGGAGAACTAGTGTTACAGGTTAATGGCCTTTCAAGCAGTCCTATAAAGGCATTGCATTAAGCTTTGAAGCAAAGCAAGAGGGTTTTGAAGACTCTAGAGAAAAGCCTTTATCAGGAAAAGGAGAGAGATGGGACACTTAGTCCAAGGTTCTAAAGATGTCACCAGGAAGTAGCTAGGGTAGCAGAAATGACTCAATTAGAGAAATAAGTCAGCAGACCTCTCTGGAGCCTTTCATCATAGTGACTGGAAGAGGTAGATTAGAAATGAGAGTTCTGAAAATTGCCTGGAAATTTTGACTATTTCTTGAATTAAGTGGACCAGGCTTTTCTACTTCATTTTCCTCCTTTATCTCTGGATTGAAAAGCCATCTAGGTCCTGGCTCAGATGACTCACCATAACCATCACCTGGCACTTAAGTGCCATGGGTGATGTAAAACATGGTAGCCTGCCTCCTTCTAACCATTCTATCACTCCCTTGTGCATGGAGAAGGGCAAAATTACTGGACCCTGAAAGCTATCCATTCATTTAACAAATAGTTGTTGGTATACATTTTTGGTATTTGCTTTTGCCAGCTACTGTGTTAAGTGTGAAAAATGAAATATAAAATATACATAAATCTAGACCTCAAGGGAAGACGAGACAATTGTATAAATAACTATATAACTGAAGGCCCCAAGTTTTAAGCTCCCTGAAAGAAGTACAGATAAAATTATATATAAAAATTCTGAGAGAGAGCTCTTTGTTTCATATCACTCAAGTTTGGGGTAGACCACATTTACACATATGAAACAACTCAGGGACAGGCCAATATATAAGGAATAAACAAATCAAGTGGTATGAGAGATGATTATTAGGTTATAGTCAGAAGCAAGAGAATCAGTTGGGACTATGATAAAGGAGTAGAACTTGAGTTGAAACTTGAAGGATATTTCTGATTGGAGGGATGTGGATGAATAGCAAATAATGAGGTTTTGCTAGCTTAGCTATGGCCTAAATGTTCCAGGTCAAATTGTTTGTCAAAGAATTATATAGTATTTTTTCATCAAATTGATTTCTTGGTCTTCTGTATTGCCCGGGAATTGAAACTGGAAGAGAGACAGTAAATTAACATTTGGGGTGGGAAATTTGCTGCGCAGGACTTTCCAGGATATTATAGGATAATTAATATCCCGTAGCACCTCCCCACCATAGTTTTGATACCACAAATATTCCCAAACATGTTCCTGTGTGGATGTTCCGCTACGCTCCTGTTAACCAACAAAAACATAAGACAAAAGTGTACATAGGTGCTAATGGTAGTTTCAAAGATAGTTGGGATCAAAGGACTCAACCATAATAAGTTCTAAGCTTAGTTACCTTCCAATATCATATAGAGAAGTCTCTTTGTAGGTCAATATAGGGGATTTGGACTGGTTTGAAAGTCTTTTTAATATCCTCCAGTCTGTTGCCTATTAAAAGTTAGTATATTATGTATTGGCATCTAGTTTAGGGATAAGAAAGTTATTTGGGATAGAATAAAATCCTTACTGAAATATATATTTGCCTGCCTAATTTGCTATTTGTAATTCTATAGTAGAAAAAAAGATGATAACTTTATGGATATTTAGGGCAGAGAGATTCAAAAGCAGAAGGGAATGACACACTTCCCCCTTGAGAAAAATCAGTGAAAGGTGATGGCTTATTTACTGTGTCCTTGAGCTAATGAGTTGAGAAGTGACAGCATAATTTGAGGAGAGGCACAGGTGGAAGCAGCTCTGATGGGGAAGGTAAAAGACAGTGCTTTGCAAAACTGCCTCATATAGTTTTACAGAAGCTAAAAAGCAAACTTGAAGGTGGGTTACATTCCATTACTTGTTAGTCAGCTAGCAAGGAATTGTGACATGCTGGACTCTAAATGTCTGATTGTTGAACTTACAACATGACCACAGTGATAATTACGCTTTCTAATCACATAGAAACTCACTTAATATTAAGCTGTTACTTTAAAAAACTCTGATACCCAGGACTTTCCCCATACCACGTAAAGAAATCTCTGTAAGGGAGGGTCTCAGGTATATGCAGCTTTCTTAGTGATACTACTGTGCAGCCAGGATGAGAAGCACTCATCTAACCCAGACCACAATATAACTACAGGAAGAACCTGGGAATGAGAAATAGACATGTAGATACTAGAGATAAGGGGTATGAATGAGAGTTAAATCTTTATCTTCCATAATTAAAAGTCAATAGGTATTTCTGAAATGAAAAAATCCATGTTGTATTATGTTTCAAAAAAAAAAAAAATGCCTTTAGGGAATGCTGACCTAGAGGCTCTATCTACAAGTGGAAAAAGAAGTGGATAGCTGTGGTAAATGTTTGAATAATACTGTCCAGCTTGGTTTTCAGGACACCAGCCATCTCATCAGTTTGGTGTTAAAAGAAGTATTGAGTCATCACAGTTTTTAAAATGCTCTTTTTAGTTTAAGAAAAATGGCTTATGGTAAAACATAGACACTGAATGGTACATAAATCATATGTATTCATGTATCATTTTTCAACGGTGATGGGGTTAGCATCCACATAGCTAACACCAGATCAGGTAGCACAACATTCCAATGGGCAGATGAGGATATGCTTCAAAGGAGCTGATGAGCCTTAAACAGTCTCCTGCCTCCCTTCCTCCTTGTCTTCACTACTCATCTGCATATTTCAGCTATTCATCATTTTATTTGGATCAGAGTCCCCTTTTAAATGTTCTCATATCATGCTGTGTTTTTCCTTCAGACTGCTTTGAGCTAATGTACTTATGTGATTGCTTTAATGTCTGCTTCCTTCACTAAATGGCAGGCTCTATAAGGGTGTTTTGTTCATCATGGTTTCCCTGTCTAACAGATTGTCTGGCATATAGTAGGGTAACAGAAATTATTGTTGAATTAATGCTTAATAAACACACATAGAATGACTAACAAAATTAAGCTTACCATTTAATATATGCATATTATTGGTCATAGAAACACTGGAAGAGAGCAGATAATGTGAATGGGTTGCCAAAAATCTCTCATATTACATAAAGGAAAAAATGAAGTTATTGGAAGTCTCGAACAAGCTTTGCATATACATTTGCATTTAATTAAATGAATGCATGCTGACTTACATTGATTTATTCATTGATGCATTTATTCAACACATGTTTATTGAGTATTTAAAATGTCAGGTTCTATGACAGGGCAGGACATTTGAAGTTAGGATATAGTACCTTTACTTAAGGTACTTAGAGTGCTTAAGGAGAGGGAGGAATGCAAATTAAAAATTAAAATGCAGTGTAGTTAGGTAAAATAAAGCATCATTTAGGATCAATTGCCCCTTCAGGAAAGGGCCTACAAGGTCCATACCTATGAAATTTGCTAAGAAGGGTCTGTCCATGGACAGTATAGTAGTGTGATATTGTTTATGAATTCCAAAAAAGGAGGATTATGTTTGTAAACTGGTCTGTTCCTCTGGTGTGATCCCCTTTGATTGTATTAGATTCATCTGAGATGACTTTGATTAAATTATGTTAAGATTAGGGTTTTGATTAGACCACCTCAGTAGGGTGTAACTCAGTTTAAGTCCCCGCTCCTTTGGTGGGCTATATAAATGGACACTCACTCAAGAAGACACAGAAGAAGATACAAGGAAAAGAAGGAGAGCTACACAGAAAGAGACAAGGAGAGAACCTTGATCCTGAGGCCCCAGGGAGAGATGAGCCATTTGCCTGATAATTTGCAGCTGAAGAGAACAAAGCAGCTGAACAGCTAAGGCCTGAGAGACTAGGCATGTATCGCCTACCATCTTGCTTCAACACGTGGCAACTGATTTGGGTGAGAAAAATACCTCTTATGGTACCCTGAGTTGGACACTTCAGGGCCTTGTAACTATAAACTTTTACCCCAAATAAACACACTTTATAAAAGCCAAAAGATTTCTGATACTTAGCATCAGCATCTCTTAGGCTGACTGATACAGGTAGTACAGCATAGAATCATGAATTTAGATTCTCATGGTTGATTAGAGTCAGAAGACTCACTCAAACCACTCAAATCCATATGACTGCTATATGAATTCAATGCTAATTTATGAGTGAATGAATAAGCTGCTATCAAATTACTTGGTAAGTTAATGTAATGGTCAGAAGATGACATAAAGAGCATGAAGTGAAAAAACGACAGTAGATTTTCTTGAGAGAGTTATTTTATATCAGTGTTTCTCCATTTTGGCTGAACAATTGGAATCACCTGGGTTTGATCCCAGCAATACTGAAAAAAATCTGTCTGGAGTGTGGCCTGGGCATTGGGAGCTTTTTAAAGCTCCTCATGTGACTCCAATGCACAGCCAAGGTGGAGAACCACTGTCTTACCTGTCATACTATAAGACAAAACCTAACATTTGTTCCTGCATGATGTAAGAAAACACCTCTTTGATGACAAGAACATTGACCCTCAGCAAATTCTCCCTCTTCTTGCTAGCACTGGTGAGTGCTGGCAGATTCTCACTTGGTGGTCTCCCCTTTTCTAGGATTCCCAACACAGCTCTATTCAGGCATTTATTAGACTATAGACATTCTTTACATTCAGGCAAGATTTACTCAGATTTCCAGTTCTATGCTTCCTGATGTTAAATGGGAAGACCTCCTATTTTTAAGACTGCTGCAGAAAGTTAATTCTATCCATTTTGTGAACATTTTACTTGCTTTAACTCTCAAAAACTGATACCATTTCCAACTTAATGGGAAAAAGTTTCATTGACCTGGAATGACTAACTCTGCCTTAATGGATGAGAAATGAAAGATCAAAAGAGAATTTATACTGACTTGCCTGTATTTTACCACATCCACAAATGAAAATGAGAAAAATTCTAGTAGTGAAAATTTTGAAGGTCATGGGCTGACCTTCTTTTCTGTTTTTCAGTATGGTTTAAGATGTAAGGATGCATATAAGCTTTTGAAATATGGAAAATTTGGAAAAATCCTAAATAAGTTGGAATCTCCCTGATCAGTGGTTCTCAGACTAACATCATCAGCATCATCTGGGAACTTATTAGAAAAGCAAATTATTAACAAAAATTGCAGACTTACTGAATCAGAAACTCTGAAGTGTGGTCCAGAAATCTATGTTCTAACAATTCTTCCATATGAATCTGACACATGCTAAAGTTGGAAACCACATTCCTAGGTTATTACATGCAATGCCTTTTTAACAAATCCCCCATACTTCTAATTATATCAGAAATAAGATCCAATTCATGCATGTAGTGTAGTGGCTAAAATCTACACATTCAGAGGATTCTTTTTATGATAAAATGCACTATCAGGTATACTAATAGATGACTCTTTTCATCATCAATGGAAATCTGAAGAGTGGAGATGGAAAAAAAAATCAAAGAAAGTTTGGCAACCTGTTTTACTGAAGAGAGGAAATATTTATGAAGGCAGAGTTCGGCATGAGTATACTAAAAGCCGTTAACGTCCTACAATCTGCTATTCCTTTGGACCCCACCCCCACCCCCCAGAGTTCTGTCTTTCTCCCATTTGCTCGTCTTAAACCTTGTATTCCTCATTTCTTGGATCCATATTTCCTCTTTATCCCCACTGTTCCTGCTCTAATTTAAGCTCCCATCATTTCACATTTGCAACCCTGTACGTGAGACTGTAGTTTTTCAAAAGTGACTGCAGCAATATTTCCTATATCATATGTTCTCCTTATAATATGACCTTGGTTGATTTCAATGAGAGGTGAGGTCTATCTTCCCTCCTTTTGATCCCACGCAGACCTCTGTGGATGCATCAATGAATCAAGTACAGTGGAAGTGATACTATGTACTAAAGGCTACATCATAAAAATGCCAGGCATATCCATCTTGCTCTCCTGGGGCGATCACTCATGAAATGATATTGTAAAAAAGTTCAAGGAGGCTGGAGGAGGCCAACACTTTGAGAGAAATCAGGATCTTGGCTCGCAGACTCAGCCGAGTTTCCAGCCGAAAGCCAGCACCAACTTTTAAGCCACGTGAGAGAGCCATTTTGAAGGCAGATCCACCAGGCTCCAACTGAGCCACCCTAAGTGATACTTGTTACACCTCTCCAACTTTATCATTCATTTATTCATGTATTTATTCCTTTTTTTCCAAACTTATATAATGAATGCTAACTATTACAATGAAATGCTCCATGTATCCTCATTGGAAAGAAGAAAAATAAAACGCGAGGAAGAAAAGGAAAGCATACACTCTGCTGTCAATAGATTTAATATGGAAGTGATTAATTCTTAATTGGGGGTATCATACCTACTTGGAAATTTTGTAATGAGCTTCTCATAACAAAGAATGCTCCTTCCAAAAATTTCATTTAATAAGTACAATTAGGAAACATTGGTTGCATTATTCACCCACATAAACATAATGGTCTGTCTAGCAGGCTTAAGCAGCACTTTGTGTAGAGGAGTACTCACGTAATATCTGTTGAAGAGCACTGAGAACACTAGTTGTGGTAAACAGAATAATGTCCCCCAAAGATATCCACATCCTAATCCCCAGAGCCTGCGAATATGTTACCTTCTATGGCAATGGGGTCTTTGTATATATAATTAATCAAGGACCTTGAGATGGGGGATTGTGCTGGGTTATCTGGTATACCCAATAAAATTACATGGGTTCTTAAAAGTGGAGAATCTTTGCTGGCTGTGGTCAGAAGGAAATGTGACGTGAGGACTCAACCAGCCATTTATAGTTTTGTAGATGAAGAAAGAGACCAGAACCAAAGAGTGCAGTTAGCCTCTAGAAGCTGGAAAGGACCAAGAAACTGATTTGCTCCTACAGGCTCCAGAAAGCAACACAGACCTGCCAACACCTTGATTTTAGCCCAGTCAGACCCATGTTTTACTTCTGAGATACATTACTGTAAGATAATAAATCGGTATTGTTTAAGACATAAGGTTTTGGTAATTTGTTACAGTAGCAGTAGAAAACTAATATATCATGGTCTATCTGAGTACTGTAAATCACTTATACACTAAGAAAAGTGTACAGAGAGCTCACATAAAATTGACATAGAAGAACTTCAAATTTACTTTCTCTGAATTATTTTTACATACATCACTTTTTAAAGAAATTGTCTCCCTTTTACCTAAGAAAACTAAGACTGAAAAAGGAGACCCTCATTCAAGGTCACAGAGCTCATCATTGGGATAGTTAATAATAGATGCTTGACTCATCAGATTATTCTCCCTATGGAAACACATGCTGCCTTTGTTTCCAAGAAATGGATTTTTTAAACATTTCCCCGTAACAATCAGCAGAGTTAAAAACACTTCAGGTTTTTTTTCACAAATGGATAATTGGAAATCTTAGAAACAAGTATTTATAGTTTATGCAGTGTGTATAACTTTTTACTCTCTCCACAATGAACTTGCTTCATTCAATTTAAATGAGCATGTCTGAAATATGCACTGTGGTTTGTTCTGTAATCAATGGTGTTTGTGTACATATTTGGCCTAGTACACAATACATGTAATGCCTACAGTTCACATGGTGTCTGTACAATTACACAGTGAGTCTCTTTAAAAAGCTGCCTCTAGTCTTAAGTCTAGGACACCTTGCCCTTCTTTGGAATGGGTATTCATAACCTTCCCAGCTTGCACCTACCGGGAAGCTATGCACATTTTCCAATGGATAAGAGCCTATTAATGGAAAGCTGACACTGCTGTTAAAAAAAAAAAATTAAGGTCAGAGATTAATTTCATGAAACCCACAGTCATGTCAGCTAAACATGATCTACTTGAGGTAAGTGAAGGATGTGTGATCACTCTGCTTGCTGCTCAAACTAAAATAAATAGGCCTTTTATATTCAGAAACTGAAGCTTTCCTTTTTTCAGCTAAGATTTCTTAATTATCCTTGAATAATGCTCCTACAGATTTTAAACTTCTGACACAATCTTTGTGCTTAAACATCTTCCAAAATAAGATCAATTAGATAAAAGTGATCAGAGGGTGGGATACAGTAGGAAGATATAATGAATGGGGTTAATTAAATTTATTGACATAAAAGTCAGAAAAGAAAAATGTGCAATTAAATAAAGTTAGATTTGAGGGCAAATCTTGAATTTGATCTGAAAACATCAGATATCCATGCAAGGGCAAAAAGCCTTTTTTGATGAATATTAAAGAAAAAAATCCAAAAAGTAAGAAAGAAAACCCAACACAGTAGAATTATAAGTGGTGAGAGACTTAAACTACATAGAATGTAGCATTTATATAGGATACATGCATATGAACAAATACAAAGCATATGTGTTTGGTGAAGTATAAAATACAATGTGAAATTAAATTTTTTAAAAACATTTATTTATTTTTATTTATTTCTCTTCCCTTCCCCTCTGCCCTATCCCGGTTGTCTGTTCTCTGTTTCTATTTGCTGCGTCTTCTTTGTTTGCTTCTGTTGTTGTCAGCGGCACAGGAATCTGTGTTTCTTTTTGTTGTGTCATCTTGTTGCGTCAGCTCTCCGTGTGTGCGGCACCATTCCTCGGCAGGCTGCACTTTCTTTCGCGCTGGGCGACTCTCCTTACGGGGTGCACTCCTTGTGCGTGGGGCTCCCCTACGCAGGGGACACCCCTGCGTGGCAGGGCACTCCTTGCTCGCATCAGCACTGTGCATGGGCCAGCTCCACATGGGTCAAGGAAGCCCGCGGTTTGAACCGCAGACCTCCCGTGTGGCAGGCAGACGCCCTAACCACTGGATTAAGTCTGCCGCCCTAAATTTTATTATTTTAATAAATATTGAATTCTTATAAGATGCAATATTTGTATTTGTATTTCTTAGTATCTTCCTGTATAGAAAATACTAAGAAAACTATTCGGGGACCACATCACTGAAAGTTATCAAATTGTTATATTCTTTAGCAAGTGCAATTAAAGATAATTTTAAAATATTTTAAATACAAAAGTAGCTTAAAGCTAACAGCAAGTACTGATATGTTTATTCTAGAATAAATTTGCTCTAATATCTTACTTTCCTAAATTCATATTTAATATATCTTTTAATTGCTATTAAATGGGTCAGTATAAAGTTATCAAATAACTTAAAGCATTTTCCCATACTAATATTCTTGTTATATCCTTTGAATGGTGGGGCATTTGAAGCAGGAAGGCATTTACTTATAGAGCACTCATTCCTAAACTTTAATGTGCATCCTAATCATTTGGGTGTCCTGTTAAAAGGCAAATTCTGATTCAGCAGGTGTGGGGAGGGGCTGAGAAAATGCATTTTTACAAGTTCCTAGGTAATGAGGAAACAGCTGGCTATGGCTCACACTTGAATCAGAATTCTCAGAACATTTTAAGGTTTGATCAGAGAATAACTCTGCTTTCGGGAAAAGCCTCCAGTTTTACAGCTAAAATGGATAAACCAATGGATAGCTTGTGAGAAAGACTAGGCAGAAAAAGATTTTATTTATTCATTTTTCTCTCTTTGACTTTTTAAAAAAATTAATTTATTGAAATATATCACCCACACACAAACATACATTAACAATAAGTGTATAGTAATAGTTGTGAACTTACAAAACAAACATACATAACATCATACAGGACTCTCATAACTCACCCTACCATCAACACCTTATATTGTTTAACTAATGATTAAAGAGCATTGTCAAAATATTACTACTAACCAAAGTATTTTCCCCAACCCTCCCTATTATTATTATCTTTATGCCATTTATGTATGAACGTATATAAACAAGTAAGTATATAGTAAAAGTTGTGAACTTACAAAGCAAACATGCATAACATCATACAGGAGTCTCATTCCTCAACTCCACCAACACTTTGCATTGTCGTGAGATGTTTGTTACAAATTATGAAAGAATATTAGCAAAATCTTACTACTAATTATAGTCCTTATTTTATATTTGGTGTGTTTTTCCCCCAACACACCTTATTATTTATTTAATATAAGTTGTAAACTTATAAAACAATCACACAAATATGTAGAATTTCCAAAGAATACCCCTCTATCAAAACACCCCACTGTGGTGGAACATCTGTTACAGATAAGATAATATCATCTGATTGTTACCCTGTCCATAGTATACATTTGGCTCACACTTTCCATACTCCCCCATTATCAACACAGTACATCTTTGGCATAGATGCAAGAATATTATATTATTACTGCTAACCACAGTCCATAGATCATTCCAGTTGTATTTTTCCCATGCGTTCCCAACACACCTCAGTAGTTATATACATTTGCTCTAGCTCACAAAGGACACTCTTGCATCTGTACAATCAACCACAATTCTCATCTACCTCTTGGTTTACTCTGCTATTCAGTTCCTAGATTATTCTCAAGCATTCTGTCAATTGGCATTTACATTCCTAGACTACCATTTTCAGTCACATCTCTATTTAAAAACTAGCTATTAGTATCTTACCATCCATTCTACACATTTCCACACTTTTACAGTAAAGCTAATTAAAACTTCTCCATACATTAAACTTCAGTAGTCCATCTCAGTCCTTCTTTTATCTCCATTAAGAATCCACCATCTACCACCAAGTTTTGAAGATATTTTCCCACAATTTCTTCTAGACGTTTTATGGTTCTTGCTATTATTTTTAGGTTTTTGATCCATTTGGAGTTCATTTTTGGATAAGATGTGAGATGGAGGACCACTTTTCTTTTTTTTTGGCTATAGATATCCAGTTCTTTCAGCACCATTTTGCTGAATGGACTGTTCTGCCTGAGCTGTGTGGGTTTGACAGGCTAGTCAAAAGTCACTTGACCATATATGTGAAGGTCTGTTTCTGAGCAATCAATTTGGTTCCATTGGTCTATGTATCTGTCTTTATGCCAGTACCATGCTGTTTTTACCACTATAGCTGGTAGTATGATTTAAAGGCTGGAGATGAGGGTTGGCTTTTCCTTTTACGATGTTTCCGGCTATTCAGGACCGCTTACCCTCCCAAATAAATTTGCTAATTGTGTTTTCAATTTTTTTTTTTAAATGCTGGTGGAATTTTTATCAGGGTTGCATTGAATCTGCATATCAATTTGAGTACAATTGGCATCTTAATGATATTTAGTCTTCCAATCTATGAGCATGGAATGTTCTTCCAGTTATTTAGGACTTTTTTGATTTCTTTTAACATTGGGTTGCAGTTTTCTGAATACAAGTGCTTTACATCTTTGGTTAAGTTTATTCCTGACTGCTTGAGTTTTATCTGTCATATTTTATTTTCACCATTCTTTTGACACCTTTAATTACTTTTATTGATATAATCTTCATTTCTAGACTCTTTTCCAGGCCCCTCTCTCCTGTCTTTTCTTTTCAGGCTCTAGCACATCCTTTAGTATTTCCTGAAAATCTGATCTCTTGCTTAGAAATTCTCTCAGTTTCTGTTTATCTGTGAATATGCTAATCTTATCCTCATTTTTGAAAGACAGTCTTGCTGGATATAAAATTCTTGACTGGAAGTTTTTCTCTTGTAGTATCTTAAATATATCAGACTTCTGTCTTCTTGCCTCCATGGTTTCTGGTGAAAAATCAGCACTTAATCTTATTGGGTATCCTTTATATGTTATGCATTGCTTTTCTCTTGCTGTTCTCAGAATTCTCTCTTTGTCTTTGACATTTGACATTCTGATTAGTAAGTGTCTCAGAGTTGGTCTATTTGGATTTTTTTGGATGGGAGTACATTGTGCTTCTTGGAAATGGATATCTATGTCCTTCAATAGGTCTGGGAAATTTCCTAACATTATTTCTTTAAATATTCCTCTCTTTGACTTTTTAGTGAGTGTCTATCAGTCATTTTAAGAAGAAAGTTTCACAATACGGGTTACTTGTGTGCCATCCAATTTATCTTTATTTGTATTTAGTATCAGATAAGTTACAATCCTGGCAAACCTGGCTTTTTCATGAAATTTCTGTGATTGTTTATGAAGATGTAAATTTTAAAAGAAATCTAAATTGTATGGCATTTTATTTTGATGCTTTTTAACACTTACAAATAATCAATTATTGATAAATTTGTTGAATATAACTTGGTGTCTGGTATTAGGTTTGACACTTTAAAAATGATTATATCTCTATAATGTACTATAAATTGTCTCTATGCTTAGCAGAATAAAATAGTTGATTACTAAATGATGATAATGACATTTAATTGATTAGTACTTGTGGCAGTTTGAGATTATTTATGAATTCCAAAAGAGAGATTATATTTGTAAACTGTACCGCTCAGCATGATTCCCTTTGATTGTATTAGATTTAGCTGAGATGTCTTTGATTAAATTATGTTAAGATTAGGGCTTTGATTTGACCATGTCAATAGGTTTAACTCAGGTTAAGTCCCTGCCACCTTGGTAGGCTAAATAAATAGACACTCGCTCAAGAAGACACACAGAAGAAGACACTAAAGAGGAGAGAACTTGGTTATTTTGGTCCTGCCATATGACAGAAAGGAGAAGACTAAAGCATCTAAAGCGCCGGCAAGAGAGACAAGCCCTATGTGAGCTTACAGCTGAGATCAGAAGAAGCTGAGCCCATGAAGCCTTAAGAGGAAAAAGGAAGGAGAGACCAGAACTGCCATCTTACTTCAACATGTGGCCACTAATTTGGATGAGAAAGGACCTCTTATGGTACCTTGAGTTGGACTCTTTAGGGCATTGTAAATATAAGCTTCTACCCTGAATAAATACCCTTTATAAAAGCAAACAGAGTCCTGGTACTTTGCTTCAGTACCCCTTTGGCTGACTAAAACAGTACTGAAAAAGATTATGTTCTTCTTTCCTTCTTGAGGAGTGATGATAAATTTAAATTGCTTATAATAAGAAGATTGAAAACTTGTAAATATATGTTTAAATATATTTGTTTATTAAACTAGTACTAAATCTTTAATTAATTTCATTAAGAACTAGAAATGTGCACTGGTATTAAACATAGGTTGGACTTTTGCTCATTTAAACTCTGACATCAGTTGAACATTCCCAATTCTTGTGACAGTTATCTAGTACAAAGCTGGCATACTCTGTGGGTCTTAGATTTTAGTGTATGAAATTTTCCAATATTTTGGAAAGTAAAAATGACTTAATTGCCTTCCATACTTATTTTAGCTCATTATTCACCAAATACATCACTTTTTTCATGTTATTGCTTGCATCTAATTTTAACTCTATACTGCCTTCAGTTATTGATTGTCTTTCTACAATGAGAAAGAAATATCATGATAACAAAGTAGGTAGAATAGTAGGAAAGTAGGATTGTAATGTGTTCCAAGGTCATTTCAAGCAATTTCATGTTAAAGTATAAGAGAGATTCCTGTTATAAAATTATATGTCTGGAAACTACTTCCAGTCCCTCTTCTGTCTCTAAGCAGAAATATACTTCTACTATAATAAATGTCAAAGAAAATGAATATTTATCTTATGGTTAAATATTTCTATGCAAGGATACTCAACATTTTCCTTAGAAAGCTATTTGTGTCTAACAATACTTATGTCAAGACACCCTAACCTATATCTCTCCTATCGAGGTTTAACACAATTTCCTCTTCTATATTTGAACCTGAAAATAGCACCATTTTCTTTATGGTGGCCCTTTGTCTTTTGGAAGACTGATCGTCCATTGTTCTCAGCTTCTTACTCAAGTTGAAAGAGCCAAGAAAAAAATGTTTCCCCATAAACTGAAATTATTTAGCAGCCTTTTAGTCAAATTAACTTGTTACCCTTAAGTTTGAAATACTAGTGTATTTTGAGAACATATAGTTGTGATATCTCAGACATTTATTAACTGATAAGGCAAAGCATTTACTGGTAAAAAAACAAAAACAACAATCCCTAAACCAATCAGAAGGAATGTCATCCTTGATGATGTGCTTATGCTTACTGACTAAATACAAGTCCTGTGGCTAATGAAAATTTGGGGAAAAAAGCTGTATACAGTCAAACAGTCATGGCTTTAAATCCCTGCCCTCCCTTGTACTCACATTGTGACTTTACCCACATTATCTTTGTGAAATGTTGCTTCCTTATCTACAATGTGCAGATTATAATCACAGTTCATAAGGTGTATATATGAAAGTTTTCAACACTGCCTGGCATATAATAATAGGACAACATAAACATTCATTTATTTATTTTCTCTTATGCTGATAAAATGACTTTATGGGAACTCTAATGAATCATGTGTCTGGGTAGAATTCATTTATTTTTGTTTACTAATGGAGTAAAGACTATAATGTTATTCTAACAGTACATTTGGGGCAATTGTTTTTGTTCTTTTTTTTTTTCTCTCTTACATTCTGTGAATACAGTGTAACTTTTGTTCCACTCAGTCCAGTTCTTCTGTGATTCTAAAATTATTGGCATTTGCATTTATCAGATTGAGAATTTATAGTAAAACCTTATTATTATACATTGAGTTTTTGCTTTTCAGTAACTTTTCACATTAATCTCACTTTAGGATTTTACAAGAGTTAAGAATTTCCTAAGTAATTTAATTATTTCTTCCAACTCTAAAAATTTGCACAAAGGACTAAAATAAATAAGGTCTTCCCAGACTTAATTCAGTTTGGTGGGCTCTTGTATTAGTTTTCCATTGCTGTTTACCAATATTATAACAACCTTAGCAGCTTAAAATAGCACACATTTATTATCTTACATTGTCCATGAGTTGGGCATTGGGGCATGGCATAATTGGGTCTTCTACTTCAGGATCTCTTAAAGCTGCAATCAAGGTGTCAACAAGGACTGAGGCCTCAAATGAGCTTCCAAGCTCAGATAATTGTTGGTGGAATTCAGGTCCTTGAGACTGCAGGACCAGCTGCAGTTTCTTGCTGGCTATTGGCTATCCTGAATTCCCCGCCATAGGTTCCTCCCAACATGACCACCTGCTGAACGTGTCCTACACCTCTGCTGTACTTTCTTGGTTAGAAGGTAGTTCAACTTCCACCCACAATAAAGAGGAGGGCTTTGCACAAGGCTGTTAATATCCAGAGGGAGCAGCACAGGGGTCACTTGAGACTGTCCACAGGGGTCCAATGTCCAGATGAATAAATAAGAAATCAGTTTTTAAAATCAGTCTTAGCCTAAAGACTTAAATCGTGTGAGGTTGACTTCAAACATGAAATGTGATTTTATTTTTCTTATAAAGGGATTTGTTTTTTCCAGAGACATGAATATTTGGATTCAGTTCAGAGTCCCTTCCTGGCATTTAGGAACATGGTTAATTTAATCATAAGAAACTTAATGCTAGAAATAGAACAAAGGTGGTTTTGTGGTCCTGAGGGATGTTTCCCTCAGAAAACAGGAGTGCCTCATGGATCAGAACTTATGCCACAAACAAGTCACCTTTACAAAGTACTGATTGGAGAACTGACCCACTTCTAGTCAATTTCCCTAACCCTTGGATGGGGAAAAATTCTTCCCTGCTCAACTTTTTCTGTCTACCGTACAGAATCTTCTACGTATAATTTCAACACATTTTTATTTCAACACTTTTTCAAGATCTGTGCTTTCCTGGGTGTATTTAGATTTCATGAGTCCCACTTAGGTGCTCAGGTAAGTTTTTTGCCCCCTTTTTTTTTTCTATTGTCATAGTCTCTCATGGGCTATTCTATGAAAAGCGTTAGAGGACTGGACTAATTTTACCAGGAAGTACTTACACTTGGGTAAAAAGGGAAAGAAGAAGAACTTGATGCCCAGTGGATATCCTGATCCTCAATTAACTGTCTACTCATTTTTCAGATTTTAGGTCAATTGTCACTGTCTCTGATTAAAGCTCTCATAGCATGGATTTGTCTCCTTTGAGGCATTTATCCCAAATGAGTTATGTATTTGCAAGATTATTTCATATCTGTATGGATCATTTACTAGTCTTGGCTTAATGAAGGCAAAGACCTTAAAGAAATGTGTGCGCCTTTATTTCCCAAGCCCCTAGCCAAGTGCCAGGCACATAGGCACTCAAATCATTGTTGAATGAATGAATACAAGGGCATGTGGAACCAGTGCTGTCAGGAGCTCAAAGCTTTCCCTAGACAACAAAGTGATGACACCAGCAGCAGGATGCAGAAGCCAGGGTCCTAGTCTGAGGGATATATGGACTATGAGGGATATATGGAGTGTGAGGGATATATGAAATTCACAATGAGAATGCCAGTGACTGTGACTTTGCCGAGTTGCTCTTCCGTGTACTCATTTTCAGCTCTTCTCTGACATTTTTAATATCCTGTCATTTCTCACAGTATTGTTAGAGAGGGTACTTGTTAAATTTTAGTATATTTGAGGGTAACCTTAGTAACTGTCACATGTAAGAAATCAGTCTCTTCCTTATTTACAAAGTCAACTGAACAAATAAAAATTAGAGCTGCTTGTGAATCATTTACAGTTACTGCATAATAATTTATTCTCCAGTTTAAAACTTATGCTTTCCAAAGGAATTCTTTTCAGGTTATCCACCATGGATTTAGTTCTAATTAATTGGAAATTTCTGTACCTTTCATCCATCCATTTGCTGAGTGTCTCCTATTAGCCGGATATATTAGACTGCAATCGCCTTAGAGCTTGTGGAGAAAACAGAGGAATTTTAACATAGTATTATAAGAACTATGAACTTTCCCTAAGAACAGTGATGATTTATGCTCATAAGACAGCATGTAAGTAGGATACCAGCCCACAGCAGGGCTGAGGAATCAGTGTGGGAAAGTTTTCAGGAAAGGATCCCATTGAGAGGAGGTACCTGAGTAGAATCTTGAAGAAACAGTAGAAGTTAGGTGAGGAAGTGATTAATTTCCTAGTTCTGGCCTCTCTGTGTTATACCAACTTTTATTTACTCCTTTAATAAAGTTGATGGGGCAATGGACTTGGCCCAGTGGTTAGGGCGTCCGCCTACCACATGGGAGGTCCCGTGGTTCAAACCCCGGGCCTCCTTGACCCGTGTGGAGCTGGCCATGCGCAGTGCTGATGCGCGCAAGGAGTGCCGTGCCACGCAGGGGTGTCCCCCGCGTAGGGGAGCCCCACGCGCAAGGAGTGCACCCTCTAAGGAGAGCTGTCCAGTGCGAAAGAAAGTGCAGCCTGCCCAGGAATGGTGCCGCCCACACGGAGAAATGACACAACAAGATGACACAGCAAAAAGAAACACAGATGCCGCTAACAACAACAGAAGTGGACAAAGAAGACGCAGCAAATCGACACAGAGAACAGACAACTGGGGTGTGGGGTGTGAGGGGAGAGAAATAAATAAATCTTTAAAAAAAAATAAAATTGATGATTCCCACATTCATCAGCCAGTTTCTTTGAGATGGACTAGGCAGATTTCTCTTTTTAAATCCAAGAAATATATATTTGAGCTGTAAAAGTAAGAAAATACAGATAAAAATACCCACAATCCCATCTTTTTTATTATAACTACATTATGACTCTTCTAATTTCTTTTCATATAATTGATATAATTCTATAACATTGGATTTATACAAAAATGACAAGAAATATATATTTGAGCTGTAAAAGTAAGAAAATACAGATAAAAATACCCACAATCCCATCTTTTTTATTATAACTACATTATGACTCTTCTAATTTCTTTTCATATAATTGATATAATTCTATAACATTGGATTTATACAAAAATGACAGTATACCTTGCATAATGGTTTGTAATTTGATTTTTCATAATTTCTTGAGCATCTTTTTCAATCAGTAAATATAAATTTATATCAGCATATGAATGGCTATATTGTATTTCATTATATTGTTTATTTAGCCTATCTTTTGTGCAGGATATTTATAGTACTTCCAGTTTTTCATTATTATAAGCAATGTGGAAATGATCATATCTTTGCTCAACCTGACTAATTCCTTCGTAAAAGTACAAAATGCTGATTCACAGGTATGAGATTTTTAGCTTTTGATGCATGTTAATGAATTTCCCACAGGAAAAAAAATCTAAATTTTAATAATCATGTTCAATATATGATGTTTATTTCTTTGTGCTTTTGAAAATATTGTGTAATGTACTATTTTAAAAAATCTTTTTTCAAGATGATTTTATTTATTTATTTATTTATCTAGAAGTTGTGAGTATATGCAACAATAAGGCATACAATGCAGGATTCCCATGCACCTCCCCACCACCAACACCTTGCACTGGTGTGTAACATTTTTTTTATAATAACCTCATTTTTAGAGAAGTTTTTGACTATGAAAAAGTTACATCAAAAGTATAGGGTATTTTCATATAAGCCCCCTCCACACATACCCACACACACCCACACCCACACCCACACCCAAACACATTTTCCCCTATTATTAACATCTTACAGTGGTGTAGTACATTTGTTACAATTGATGAAGCAATACTGAAGCATTGCTACCAACCACAGTCTATAGTTTACATTATGATTTACACGTTGTGCTGTACAGTGTTATAAGCTTTGACATGTATCTGACTTGACACTATACATTTGCACTATCATATAGAACAATTCCATTGCCCTAAAAATGCCCCATGTTCCTCCCCTCCCCTCAGAGCCTCTGACAACCACTATAATGTAATTTTAAACATCTGTTGATCTGATATGAGGAACAATATTCTCTCATTTCTTTAAAAATTTGCATTTATTGCATAATGAGGTCAATCACTTAGTGGTGAATTGTGGTTCTTCTTTTGTAAATAACCTATTCCTTGGAGGATGAATTTTGCCATATCAAATGGATTTATAATTGTATATTTGAAATGCACAGATCCTCCCCTGGTTGCTTTCACTTCTCATTCATTTAGTTATTTCTTCCTTTAAAAGATTTATGATAAACACTGCATTTATGAAAGTATTTTATGAAGGCTTAAGTGAAATTGGCAATAAGACAATTAACATTTGCTGAGAACTCGCTGTGACCCAGATGGGATTCTAAGCATAAGTATTCTTTCATTAAATTATCATAACCACCTTGGAGATAAATCATATTAATAACCCCATTTAAAGATGAGGACAGTGAAGTACACAGCGATTAAATAAATTACCCATGATCAACCAGTTATTAAGATGTAGAGAGAGGGTTTGAACCCATGTTGTCTGAATTCATAAATGTTGCATGTTGAGTTTATATTATAGGACCTCTACTCTCAAGGTTTTTCTGTTTACAGATAATTGACTGTTTTACCGTATTGACTCTCTCACAAACTGAGTGATCTTGAACAAGTTACTTAATCTCTTTGGTCCTCAATTTCCTCATCTGTGAAGTAAGGTTAATAACTGTAACTTCCTCATAGGTTATTTTCCAGAATTAAATAAGAGAATAGAGATATAAAATGTGGCACCGTACTGGGTGCATAGTATGCTCATGAACATTACACATACATTATACTTAAGAATTATACATGACATCTTTTATAACTATATATACATTATAAAAACATAGATATATACTCGCATATACTTTTCTGTCTTTTTAATCTTTGTACCATTGGATAGCATAATTCATTTTCAATGATTGCTATTTAGATTTTTTTCTCCTATGCTAAAGATGGACTATTTTAATACCTTTGTGATTGGTCCTTTTTGCATTTTAAGTTACATTTTTTAAGGATCTTGTGGGTAATCCAGCTCCACTCACTATTTTATAAAGGAGCTAACACCTAAGCTGTGGCCAGTGAGTCCCTGAGTTTGCCTGTCTCTCCAGGTGTCACTGTACGGATATCAGATCTCTACTGTGTAACTTTGCTGTCCTTTCACATCTGAGAGGTGAGATTCTGCAAGACTAAACACTCGCCACTAGACTTTGTTTTCCATGTCTCCTGCAAAAGAAATAATGTTTTACATATTTTTATGTAAGTTGCTACACTGAGAATATTTCTGGGAAGTTCTCTAAAGCTGTTCAAAATCTACATGAAAAAAACAACATATTTTGATATTTCATTTTTCTCTGATAATCAAGTTATGTTAAGTAGGATGGAGTATTATAAATCAGTTTTCACATATCCCTAAACATCAGTCCTCTATATATAAAGTTTGCATGTGTTTAGAATTGGAAAAGTAGATATTCAGGGAAATTGCCATTCACTGAATGTTTGGGTGCAAGTTGAGATGGCAACTGATAATGACCTGAGATCTAGTGGATCACCACTAGGCGATCCTCTATCACCGACTCATTGGTATTTAATGATGATAACCTATTAGAATGTGTGTTTATGTAATACTTAATTACTTTCTCATATATTTTTATAGAAGGACCTTTTTGATCCTTGCAACAAACTAGTAAGATAGGTGGAATGGGTAGTTTTATCTCTTATCTTGGTATTTTTACAGACAAGAAAACTGAGGCTGATAGGTTAAATGACTGACCCAATAAATAATGATGCTAATAATAATGATATTTTGAGCATATATAATGGACCTAATACTATGCTTACAACTTGCTTAGTATTATCCAATCTAACCCACCCTTGCAATTACTTTGCAAGTGGGGTAACTACAATTACTGTCCAAATTTTACACAGCAGAATGTTAACATTGGAGAGGTGAAATGACTTGCCTAAGCAGTGGAGGCTACTGCTCTTAATGATTACATTCTTCTCAGGCTTCTCAGTTCAACATCATTATTTTTTCATTTAGTTAATAAATTTGGGAGTATATTTCTGGCACTCTGCTGGTACTGACCTCTTTATAGTAAAGACGATTTTGGAACGTGTTATCAGTGAAGGCATAGTAGGCTGTGAAGTCTTGGAGCAACTTCATGGTATACAGGAAAAATATTTATAATATTTTCTTAGAAAATGAAAGCATCATTAGATTATGAATCAGTATTTATCATACTGGCAAATAAACATGATCATAAGCTGCTTCATTGCTATATGGGGAGCATCTTAATATTTTTGAAAAGCTTGCTGAAACAAGAGAAATGACATGTAATTGAACTCAAACACAAACCATAAGTGGAAAGATCACCAGCTCCGAAGGAGATATCTGAACACTCATTTGACACAGCAGAGGTCTATATCCTGAAAATAGGACCTACATGCGGAAGGGACAGTATTCTTATGTATTATTAAAATTTGTATACAGGGGGCATTCAGTTTCTGAATCTTTTTTTTAATTGAAGTATATCATTCATACCTGAACACACATAAACAATAAGTGTATAGTAAAGATTGCACACTTACAAAATAAACATACATAACATCACACAGGGGTCTCATACATTACCCCTCCACCAATTCTTTGCATTGGTGTGAAACATTTGTTACAAACTATGCAAGAGCATCGTCAAAATATTACTACCAACTATATTCCTTATCTTACATTTGGTGTATTTTCCCCCAAACCCATTAAAAAAAAAGTTTCTGAATCTTTTTTAAAGTTCTTCCAAGTTTTTCTAAAGGCATATATCAATGCTTTGAGCTTATTTTAGCTTTGCCAACTATAGAGAATTTATAGTGATCCAGCATAAATGTTCCTTGTGTAAGTCCAGTTAGGTTTTCAGTCTATGAAACCAATTTACTTTCATATATCAAAACCAGCAGAATTAAAAAGCTAACAACATGTACTTCACAATAGAAGCAGGATTTCAATAATTTATGAAAATGAATTAAAATAATCACAAATTAATAAAAAATCAATATATTGTAATCAGATTCCATTTGTGTTTTTAAGAAGCTTCTTGTGACTATTTCTGAAAGCTTGGCATTGTTTTGAAATTATTTTTTAGAAGTGAACCCTTAAGACACATCCAGTAGAGGCAAGGCCATGAGTGCAGTTTTACCCTATGGTATGTAGGTCACTTGCCAAGGCAGCAGATCTACAGCAGATCTTAACTCTAACCTGTGTACATAGAATGTACATAGAATGATTGTACATGATAAAAAGATGAACATTATTTTAATAATCATCCATTTTTTTCAATACATCTTAGAAATAGCATAACTAATGTATTAGTCAACCAAAGGGGTGCTTATGCAAAATACCAGAAATCTGTTGGCTTTTATAAAGGGTATTTATTTGGGGTAGGAGCTTACAGTTACCAGGCCATAAAGCGTAAGTTACTTCCCTCACCAAAGTCTGTGATCACATGTTGGATCAAGATGGCTGCCGACATCTGCCAGGGTTCAGGCTTCCAGGGTTCCTCTCTCCCCAGGGTTCATTTCTCTCCAGGCTCAGCTCATCTGTTTTCTCCATGAGGTCAGCTGTAGAATCTGAGGCTGTCTAGGCCTTGCCTCTCTCCACAATGCCAGCTGTAGACTATCAGGTGACTAGCTCTGTCTCTCTCCCCAAGGCTTCTGCCATGTGTAAGAAGCCGCCTCTATTCCTGTGTGTTCTTCTCCTGTGTGTTCACTTCCTGGGCTCCAGCTCAAAATTCTAGCATCAAAACTCCAACTCTGACCTTTGCCTTGCCTACTGATGTGGCCCAAAGCCCTAATCATAATTTAATCATGCCCAGGTACAGACCAGTTTACAACATAATCCAACATCAATTTTGTGAATTCATGAACTGTATCAAACTATTACAACTAGCACATCAACCAATAATTGATTTAGACTCCATGGGCTAGATAAAGCTATATATTTTTTTGAAATGAGCTATATTGGTGATGGTAGCCCAATATTGTGACTGCAATTACTACAACTCAGTTGTACACTCTAAAATGGTTAAATGGGGAATTTTGTGTTGTATATGTTATTATGATTTTTTCAAAATTATAGAAAAATATACAAATAAAATATTTTGTATATAGTATTATATCCTCATATGTAATACAGCAGATAGTTCAATTAAGATAAAAAGATCATTAATAAATAATATGTGGGCATAGCTATCCATCCAGAAGTAAATAAAAATGGACTCTCCTTTCATAACATATAGAAGAGTAAATTCCCAATTAAATGCTTAAATGTAAAAAGCAAAGCAACAAAAGTCATGACTAAAAATCTGGAAAACTTATGTACAATATAGATTGAGCTTCTTAACCAAAATGGAAAATCCAGAAAGAATCTATTTTTTTTAAAGAAGGATATATTCTTTATATATATTTAAATCTATTGCAACAAATACTATCATAAACAAAGTAAATAGGAAAATAAAAACAGAAAAGCAAAACTGTATTGAATAAAAATATATTTGGTCAGATATATGAATTTATGTAAAATTCACATACATGTTTGGATAGATAATGGAAATAAATTAAAAGTATTTTCAGATATGTAATAAAAATGGTTTAAGTAGCACTTGATTTTGTCAGAAATAAAAAAGCTTATACTTGAATTATTTACATTCTTCTTTAGGGTCATTTTCTTTCTACTAAAATATTTCATTTTGATCTTTATAACTTTATTAAATATCCCCCCTTTTACCTTGTTTGCACTGTAAGTATATTTGTCAAATTGTTTATTCACTGAATGACCATAATTTGTGAATATCTAAAACTTAGGCTAGGCTTCATCTTCCACAGTGATAAGGATGCCATTTTCCTTTCTATGGCAATGAAACCTAAATTGAAAATTTTATTGTATTCAATGCCGTTAACCGAACAGGGGACTTAAAACATAATAGGAGGCTTGAAACATATTGTTGTATAAAAATTGATGTAAATTATGGTCAAATTTTACTATTACTAGTGTCTTCGTAAATCTTACCTTAACTGCTGTGTCTTTCTGTTTAAGCAAACTTTTAAAAATGTGGATATGATTGAGAGTCTTCTGCCTAAAATTCAGCTATGTCTTGCCATGTTATTTGTAGTGAAGTCCAGTGTCCTCTTTCTACCCTCATGAATAAGTAGATGTACTTTCTGCCTACCTACCTCTTTATCCTTCTCTCTCTCTCTCTCTAGTTTGTTCCTTCCAGAGATATGAAGGGGCCACAGTTTCTTGAAAATCTAGCCTTCTTACATCCTCTAGGCTTTTACACATACTGTCCCCTTGCCCGGCTTAGGTGTCTTCTCACACCATGTTCCCGCACTGGCCTGTCCATGGCTGCATCACACACATTTAGCAAACAATGCTCTGATTATGGCCCACTGGTCTATCTTCCACAACAGTCTCTAAGCTCTTAGAGGGTAGGACCTATCTTGTCTGATTTATCTTCAGCTCTTGACAACATGACTGTCATATAATAAATGCTCAATATACATCTACTGAATAAGTGAAAGAGACAAAATCGTGATAGCCACACAACGGTAAACTTTCTTCTAAGAATATTTTGAGAACCCATGAATTCATTATACGTCAGGTAGTGCTACTCCTTTTGAAAATAACAATATTAATTCTAGTCTCATTTTCTAGAATAAGGTATAGGAACATATCTGTAGAGATGGATGTCTTTTTGCAATTGATATATTTGAGAAAAGTAAATAGCTAGGTGCATCTGAATTTATAACTTCAATTCATTCCCAATTTTTTCTTCAGAAATACATGCTTCAAGCTAGACATTTTGGAAAGATCTAATTTTTTTAGAAGTTGCAAAGCAAGTGTGCAAGGGAGTTTTCTGTTACCATATCAGCGTAGGGGTTAGAAACTGCGGGAAAAGAATAATAGCAGTAAGAGAAGTGCAAAGAATCTTAAATATTTAGAAATAATGGAGAGCAGGATATAGGTCTAGCTCTTCTCATTCTCAGTATATAGAACAATTCTTGGTACATAATAAGTGCTCAGTAAACATCTGATGAATGAATGTGTGAATGGACAAATGCAAGAATGTTGGAGGGATAATTGAAAAAATAAATGAATGAATGAGTGAATGAATCGAGCCCATATTAAAAGTTAAGATAGGCTAAAATGAATATAATATCAAAGTAAGATGGCTTGACAAATCCCAGGACCTCAATACAAAAAGTAAACAGGTATATAGAAAGAAAAAACTTTGGAAAGAAGAGAAATATCCTTAGGTATAATTTATTATACTAAAGTTTCAGTAAAAGAAAAGTTGTGAATTGATTGGACAGAAAGAAAAAATCAAGTGCTTACATTTTTCTTAAAAGCTTGTTAGATAAGACTAAATCAGGCTGTCCAATTCTAGTTCCAATCATGTGTCTGTGATCTTAATTTAGATTATGCTTACAGTTCATGAAAAAATAAACTTGGACAGGAACACAAGCATGCACTTTCCCTATAATGCCTTTCTAAT
The DNA here is from genome assembly GCF_030445035.2 of Dasypus novemcinctus. Taxonomy (NCBI): domain Eukaryota; kingdom Metazoa; phylum Chordata; class Mammalia; order Cingulata; family Dasypodidae; genus Dasypus; species Dasypus novemcinctus. Next base: position 101,658,098 of record NC_080683.1, on the reverse strand, counting down.
TTCTTTTTTTCATGATTGTAAGAAAACTACCATACAGAGAAAAAGTTAATTGAATAAGTATTATGGATGGATGGAATTTCAATAGCCTCTTGATATATTTCTTATACATTAGTCATTGGAATCACATAAACCTGCCTTCTAAGAAATTTAAATAAGAATTCACGTTTGATGAAATAATACATCCATAGCTGAAAATTCAATCTAGTATTGCTGCATCATTTTATAAATCTAAATTGCATATTTATTTTAAATTTAGTCATCATTCTTTAGCTAAAGTAACAGTATTAAGTCATTATTATGGAGTAAATAACATAATGACTGAGTTGTTCTGCCTTGGGAAGAGGTGATTTTGAAGATTTTGCTCTGGACTATGGCTGCCAGACTGCAGGGCTATGGTAATAGTGAGTCTTGTTTCGAAAGTTGCCCTTTCCAAAGTCTACCACCATACGTTTAGGGAGGGAGGAATTTATGGTTCAGTACTATGTTTTTCACAGAGCTCATGCTGTCTATGTCCTAAATTGTCCAGTGAATGAATGCCCTATTCTTCCTTCCCCTATTGATTGAAACAGAGTAACTCCAGGCATCACTTGAGTTGAGGAAGGTAATAGACTCAGTTAAATTGGAACCTCTCTTATTATACAAACTCATCCTAAAAGCAGATTCAAGTATAATTTCTCATCGCTAGAACGTAATCATGAGAGTTGGGACTCTATTCCTAGCACTTAGAATAGTGACTAGCATAGAGTTATCACTCAGTATACTCACCATTATTACTTATATCCTAGTTTCAGCTCATACAATTAACTGAGTCTAGCTATCTCGGGTTTAGTCTTGAGTACCACCATTTTAATATTGGTGTGTACTATTATCACATAATCTCTTTGAGTATAATCTTTCTCTTCTCTAAATAGAGACTAAGATTAGGTGTCCAACCTACCTCAGGAAGATGAGTTGATATATGTGAATTTTCATTACAAACTGTAAAGCACTGCAGAAATGTTTGATATTGTCAATTTGACTAACAAATAATAAACTTTCAAACTGATTATTTGTTACGGGGGGCTGTACAGTTCTCTGGTCCATATAGATCAAAACCAGAATGCCACAAGTTGTCCTTTGCAGGAAGATGTTAGTCAAAGAAGAAAGAAGGGGTGTGAAGCTAGCAGGTTCACTACTCAGTACGCCCTGAAATCCGATATGGCATGTATGACTGCCTAGACAGAGGCACACACTTTACTACTTAGCACAGATTAGGCATTTAGAGTAGCAGAGGTCTTGGCCAAGACCACCAGTCCTTGATTCTCTGTTCTTGATGTTGTGCTGAAAAAATTAAGTCTCTGCCATAATGAAACATCACTTTTCATGCTACAGTAAGGGCTGTAACAAACTAAGAAAAAGGCTTTGATGAGAGCTTATCATGGTTATCATGGTAAAGCATGAAATCATAACGAGTTAATATATTTGGGCCCTAAAATGTCAGAATTGCCAATGGTAAGACATTTTATGATGTAAAAAATGAGAATACTGTACATCCAGGAAAGTATAACATTTTCAAATAGCAGTACTGAGATCTTTATTAAAAATCAATATGCAAATATTTAATATTTATCATCTCGAATTTGATGAGAGTTTTCTGCAAATAGTCTTTTTTGGCCAGTCCTGTATACTAATGCTGCCAGGTATTATGGCTGGCAGCAGAAGTGGGAAAAAGGGAAAGAACTTAGTGGATCTGACAAATTTTCTTGTGTTTGAAAAAATACTTTCACATTTGGAACTTTTCTGTTTTATGCTGTGTGGCAATTTGAAATTATTTTGTGAATTCCAAAAAGAGAAATACTATATTTGTGACCTAATCAATTCCCATGGGTGTGAGGCCATTTCCACTGGACTCAGTGAGGTATGACTCATGACCAGTCACCGCCCTCTTGCTGAGTCTGATAAAAACGGAGACACAGAGAAAGGGAGTTGCATATTTGATCCTGCCATGTGAGAGAAAGGACTCCAGTTTCACCCACAGCTGAGCTCAAAGAGAGAAGCTCCTGAGAGGCTTAAAGAGCTGAAGCCCAGGGAGAGACGTGCCATATGCCTGATATCTTGCAGCTGAAGTCGGGATAGATGTCGAGCAGCTAAGACTGATAGAAGTGGTCCAGACAGAGACGAAGGCAGATTCTGCAGGAGAAGGCAGAGACCTGGGCAGAGATGAGCGGCCATCTTGTTTCACCACGTGGCATATGACTTTGGTGGGAAAGCTTCTCTGATGGTACCCTGATTTGAACTTTTCAGTCTTAGAACTATAATCTTTTACCTCAAATAAATCCACTTTCTAAAAGCCAACCCATTTCTGGTACTTTACATCGGCCGCCTTTTCAAACTAAAACATGCAGTTATAAAACCAATGTGTAAATTATAAATAATAAATTTAGCCTTTTAAAAAATTTGTAAAGAGCCGTAATGTATAATTCTGTTCAATAGATACAATTGTGCTAACCGAAGACCGAATCCTACCCTCGAGAGTTTAAATTTAGGAAGCAAAGAAGGAAAAGTAGATTTAGCCCTCAACACATGAATACCAGTCAACAACGGATCTAATGCCTGTGACGATGGATGGTAGTTACCCTCCTTCCCCACTTCCTTGGCTCCAACTCTTATCATGAGAGCTAGTTTTGAATACCTGATTCTGAATTTTCTTTCCATCTCTGTACATCTCTGCCAGGACAAGATTTAGAACCTATAAAGCCAAGAATAACAGCAGCCACCACTCTTTCCCCCAAAACTTTGTTCCCACCATGTATTCATATTCTCACAGCCCTAAAGTTAACCCACCTCTCGCCTTCGCTCCCATTGCCAGGATGCTTCACTCTGACAACTGCATGGTTGACTCACTCAGTCCCATTCTCTAAACCTCCATCCCTCCCCTTCACCCACCCCGCTCAGGCACCATGCCCAGAAAAGGGCTTCAACTTTCTTGGCTCCCTCCTCCTCGAGATCTGAATGCAGTGGTTGAGATTCAGTGGCCTCCCCACACGGAGATCTCCTGGGTTTAGAAGGGAAGAGAGGGCACCCTATTTCGTCCCATGTAAGGAAGGGCTCAGACACTGTTAGAATCTGGTGATGAAGGTGTACAAAATATGCTTCTGGAATACCTGCCTGGGTCTGATAACACAAAGGGCATGGAGAGGTTCATTCTATAACATAACACACAGTTTTTGGAGCAGCTAGTATATAAAGGCACGTGAAAGCAATCAATATTCGGTACAGCACAGCAGTTCAATGACATTTACTGAGTCCCAGTCCTTGTGTGGGGCACCAAACATATAAAACTGAGTCTGAAAAGCTTCCAGGAGCTTACATTCTAGTGGCAGTCACAAAAAACGTGACCTGGCAATTACCTTGTAACGTTGTAGGTCTAAGGTCAATGTTCAAGGACAGTGCCCGAAAGCCTCCAGGAGGGACATTGAGCCCATCCTGGAGGTTTAGCCAAGGTTTCCTTAAAGAGCTGAGGCTTGAACTGTCTAGGACTTGCTCCCATTCTTTATGTAGATAATATACAAACACAAAAATGGTTTAATGATGTCTGCAGTTTAATTTGTAAAAAATTCAGCTGCATAATATTAAAAAGGTCTTGATTGGCATACGGAGACCATAAGCAACCTTCATAACATTCTTTAATTAAAGTGGAGAAAAAATAGTGCTCCAAATAACTACCTTACCAAAAAATCCTTTGGGCCCTAACTGCCTGTTTAGAATAAAAAATAGCACAAAAATTGGAAGGGATTAACAAAAATGGCTACACTGTGCTTTTTGTAATTGGTGGTAAAATCATTAAAAACATCATAAGTTTTCTATGAATAAAAGTGCATTATGCATTCTGAATATTGGTTGGAGAAATACATTTCTGGATTGTTTACATATCTTGTCTTTTTTATAATGGTAGTTATGAATGAGTTAAGCATCAGTTGTGTGCTTTGCAATATCAAGTCTATTCAAAGAGATGAACTTCTAAGCCTCCAGGGCTTACATTCTCAGTTATATAACTCTAATTATCATATAAAAGACAAAGCAGTTTAATCTCTGCTTCAGAATTTCATGTATAGAACAAAAGAAATGAAGGCTAGAGCTAGTTTGAAAAGCCATATAGATGGAAGCATATTTATCACTAATAAAAATTAATAAATCAAAATGGGGAAAATTGGCAATAGAGGGAAAGGGAGTAAAAAGCTATTGTCTTTGACACTGTTTAAAACACTTTTATTAGCCAAAATAACCCTATGAGGTAGTTTTAATTATCTTGGTTTTATATAAGAACACCGAAGTTTATTTGTTAGTGAAGAAGACAACTAGGATTGAAACCTAGAACTGTCCCATCTAAACCTTACTTTTACTGCCTCCTTATGCCGACCAATACTGACAAAATGCTAATTTAAATTACAATTTCCCAATTTTCAACCTTTTATACAAATCTTTTAAAATTTTAAGTTCCTACTATGTCAGTTACTCTTCTAGAGAAACTTAAAAATGTAAACATTCTAGAGCAAAGATTGACACACTTTCCTGTAAAGGTCCAGACAATAAATATTTTAGGTTTTGTGGACCATATAGGTGTATGGTGACTTCTCAACTCTGCTGCTGTAGCAAGAAAGCTTAGAAAAGCGACACTAGACAATACATGAATGAATGGATCTGGACATGGTCCCCTGAAACTTTATTTGGCCCACAGGCCCTAGTCAGCTAACTTCTGCTTTGGAGAATAGGTAGCCTTGTCTATATAACTGCAGAAAAACAGGATAACACTTTTATTATAAGCATGTGCACTTTTATTATAAGCAAGTGGTTGTATAGAAAAAGGAGTAGCTAATTGTGATTTAAGGTGTCAAGACAGGATTTCAAGGGGAAATGATGTTTTAATTGAGTCCTGATGAGGGAGTAGGGTACAAGGTGGCAATTGGGGAAGCAATTTCAGACTGGAGATGCAGACTATGCACATACTCAGAGGATCCAGAGAATGCAGTATGTTCCAGGAACCCCAGAGACTTTGGGTTTGTATATAATTGGAAGGCAGGAGTCATGGGAACCACAGTTCCTTTGGACTAGGTTCGTACAATTTTTGTATTTATACTCCTACATGGTTTTCATAATTGTTAGGGTTTAGTCTCTCTATATTGCAGAGCCTAAAAGTAAAGGTGGAGATTATATGATCTATTGGTTTTTTGTCACCAGAATGCACGTGTATAGTACCCAGGACTTCACAATGGGGCATGTTTTCCTAATGACATGTACTGAGCACTAAGCTTTTTGAAGATTCTCACATGCTTTCACTTCCAGTTGCTCCTCATTACAGTAAAGGGAGGACAGTTCCTGATTTACAGGTGCAGAGACTGCGTTGCAAAAGATGAAGTGAACACACGAAGTACCCAGTCAGCACCGCTCCATTACTGTTCCATACCTAACCTGTTGCTACTTGCCCACCCATGGTGAGCAGTTACTGTCTTATTTTATTAACTGGCAAGTCCTTTTGTCATGACTCTCTGCTTTTGGAAGGACTAAAGCCATCTTTAAAAAAAGATGAAAATAATACTTGAATGTGCTTTAATTTCCCAGTAAGGTTTTCAAATCTCTTTATAGAAAATCCACTAAGTAGCTATTCAGCCTTGCATAAGAATCCATTGCAGGGCAAATTGATTTTGTCCCATTTGCTAATAGCTTGCTTTATGTCATAGAATCTGAGGAGGCTGTGACTATAGAAAGTGCCATATGAAAAATAGTAAAATCCTTTTCACAGGGGTACCAGTAGAATAATGAGCTTTTTAAAAAAGACTTTTATTCATAAGATCTATGAAAACTACAAATGAACAGTGGAATAAATTAATAAGTGATTTCATTAAAATGTTCTGCTTTACATAATTAAGAATTAGATTTTATAGATTATTCTTATTCATATTTCATGAGAAACAATTTGCAGGACACCAGGAAATGTTGCTGTTCTGCTAATACATGCAGTTCAGTGGTACTATGGATGCTATGGATTTAAAAATTGTCCTGATTTCATGGACAAGGAACTGTGGTTCTCACACAAATTTAGCGTAATGCTGTTACATTTAATACTTTTAAAATTAAATAAAATTAACTACACCAAATGTTGCAGAGGCACATTCTGAACTGGAATCAAGTTCTAGTCGTATTTGTGTCTGCTTTTGTTTCAACTATTAGGCTTCTTGCTAGAGAATGAGAGCTGGTCATTTCACAATTGACAGTTCCTCATGGTTGACTGATAAAGTTTGCTTTTTTATATTCAAAATAGGATATCTTTAGTATTAAAACCTAGTGGTTCAGCTTTTCACAAAGGACTTTATAGTCATTTATTTATTTATTTTTTAGATTTATTTATTTCTCCCCACCCCCTTGTCGTTTGCACTTGCTGTGTCTGTTTGTCTTCCTTGTTTCTTTTGGAGGCACCAGGAACTGAATCCGGGATCTCTGATGTATGAAGGAGATACCTAATTGCTTGAGTCACCTCTGTTCCCTGCTTTGTTGTTCTCTCGTTATGTTTTCCTTCTTGTGTCTCTTGTTGCATCATTTTGTTGTGTCACCTTTCTGTGCCTGCTCATTGTGCCAGCTCACTATCCTCTTAGGTGGCAATGGCAACCAAATCACAGACCTCCCTTTTAGTGAGGGAAGCTGAAATCTCTTGAGCCACATCTGCTTCCCGTAGTCATTTATTTATCCTTAAAATATCCCCAAGTTATAGGTACTTTGCATAGTTAATTCTGAATACATTGTTTTAGGGTCATTTAACAAGTATTAAAGCCAGGATTTCATTCTGCTTGGTGACATTTGTGCTTTAGGCAGTTCTTAATCTTTAGAAGGAAGTTTTCTTATTCTAGAGGTAAGTGAAGGAACTGGATAGTCATCCTTTGGAGAAATACTTTCATTGTTAATATTTTAATTTAGAATCATTAGCATTATTTTTAATGATGTAATTAAATCATACAAAAGCTGTCATCTATGAAAAAAAAACCCACCTTTCCCTTAAGTATACCATCCATGCATAGTAATTCCTTTGGAAAAAGGATAAATTATGTCACTTGTATTTATATTGGTTTATATATTCACAGACCATAAAGGGTAAGGATATTTTGATATTAAATATCCAATTAAAGGGGTCCAAAAAGTCAGTTGACTGAAAGAACAAGTAATTTGGACAAGTAACTATGTTATGTAACTGATCCAATTGTTTTTAGGATTTTAACAGTCTATAATTTCATTTAAAAAGTTGATGGCATGTGTCTGACTAAACTTTTATGTTTGTGTGTGTGCATAAATATATATTTATAAATAATTACATTTATACATACATATGTTTTTAAATCTAACATTTCCCCAAAAGACAGAAAATTTAGTATTACTGCTAGAAGTCATTCCTTGAATAATTTCACAGTTTTTAGCTATCTTTGGAATTTGCAAAAGAATCACAAATTTCTTGGACAATTCATGTGAAGTTTCATTGTACACAAATCATTAATGGTAAAGCTTTGGAATAAATTTAAATTATTCTTTTAGAAAATAATTTATGTTATGTGAAAAGACCATATAGTATTTAATTTTTTGTCCAAATGACAAATCAACCTTTACCTACCCTATGTTTTAGCAATCCTCATTCATATGATGTCCTCCTTTTATGACCCAAGTGTTCTTTAGAGTTACTGTGGCTTCTGAAATGCCTGAGAAATTGCCAGAAGGTCATATAAATCCAGATGATCTGACGTATTTGAGGCTTTTCAGTTTCCCTAGGTTAGAAATATTGTATAAGTCTAAAGCAATATAATTAGGATCAGTATTGGGACTGGAATAAATATCACTATGATTTTCTCCTGAAACCTGCCTTAGCAAACTTATTTTTATGATCTGATTCTTTTTACAATCTGTGGAGTCTTAAAGTAAGCACATTTCATAAGGTAAGTCATGGAAAAACTCTAATGCTGTCTTTGAAGATCCTCCTGTAAAGGTAATCCGATGGGTTTAATATTCAAACTTGAATATGTGATATATTATCCTTTTTGTTTATAAAATTTAAAAGGAAAGTGATTTTTCATGCAAGAAAAATGAGTCCTAAACTGTTTCCAATTTTTCTTGTAAGATGGAAGCAGGCGTTGGACAGCAACATCTTGCAGAGCAAGATCTTAGCGCTATGTTACTTCAGAGTAGGGTGCTTAGCAGTTTCTAAAATCACATGCGATAGGGCAACCACAATTTTATAAAACTTATTTTACTGAACAGTCTTATGGTTTGGTGATACTAACGCAGTTGTGATACCTGAATAAGCATAGTCAAATGAAGCTCATAGCGACGCATACTCCATAGAAGTAACTACTCTGAGAAATCTAACGGTCAGAAGTACAATTCTGCAACTCTTTCCTTATAAAATCCCATCCCAGATAATCTATTTGAAATGACATGACAGGGAATCTCACTGTTCTGTGTAATACTGACAGTTCCAACATTTAGAGTCAACCTAGGACTGACTCTGAAGAAAGTGGCTCCTCTCTCTCTAGTATATACCACCAATACCGAAATGGAGTCCATCTGATGATAAATACTAAATAGGTTCGAGTTACCATTTAGCTCTTCTCCTCCCACTCCCACCCTACACACAGTTTCCTCTATTAATAACATTTTGCTTTAGTACATTTGTTACCATTGATGAACTAATATGGATAGATTGTTATGTACTAAAGCCCATAGTTTACATCAGGATTCATTCTTTGTCTTGCACTATTCTATGGGTTTTGACAAATACATAATGTCATGTATCCACTATTACAGTATCATAGAGAATAGTTTCACAACCCTAACAATGCCCTGGGCTCCACCTATTCATTCCTCTTTTGTGCTGAATCCTTTACAACCACTGATCTTTTTATTGTCTCTATAATTTTGTCTTTTTCAGAATATTGTGTTATTGCAATCATGTAATATGCAGCCTTTTCAGCCTGGCTTATTTCACTTAGCAATACCCATTTAAGATTCCTCCATGTCTTTTCGTGGCTTGAGAGCTCATTTCTTTTTATCACTGAATAATATCCCATTGTATGGTACACCAGAGTTTCTTTATCCATTCACTTATTCAAGGACATATTGGTTGCTTCCATTTTGAGGCAATTATGAATAAAGCTACTATAAACATTTGTGTATAAGTTTTTGAGGGGATATGCATTTTCGACCCATTTCAGTTAACTATCTAGGAGTGTAATTACTAGATTGGATGGTAAGCCTATGTTTAGCTTTCAGAGAAACTGGCAGACTGTCTTCAAAAATGGCTGTACCATTTTGCATTCCCACCAGCAATTAATGAGGGTTCCCTATTTATTTTTTACTTCTTGAGCTACTGAGAACAACATTCTGCTTCTGGAATACTCAGTAAAATAGCTGTTTTTTTTTAGTAAAAATTGCAATGTTTAGAGGAGTTAAGGGGCTAGGTAGAAAAGTTCACTTTTTCTGTCAATTTCTGTATATATTAGTCTTTTGAAATTGTTTTGTATCAGATTTGTAATTGCCAAAAGCAAAAGCTCTTTCATTGTTGCCCAATGAGTAGCATTTCTTCCTCACCTATTTTTAAAAACTTTTATTTTGAAAAAATTTGAAACCTACAGGAAATTATTAAAAATACAAAATAACACAGGGAATTCTAATATACACCTTACCCAGATACCCAGATTTACCAACTTTTAATATTATGCCACATTTTTATAACATTCTTTCTATGATCTATCACCTATCTATCATCTCTATCTCTATATACATTTTTCTATTTTCTAAACATTTCACAATAGTTGTCATCTATCATGCTCCTTTACCATGTAACATTGCCATGTATATGTAGAAAGAACAAGAATATTCAATTTATAACTGCATTAAGTACAATTATCAAGTATAGGAAACTTGACTTTGATACAAAACATATAGACCATATTGTACAATTTTCATTTGTACCAATAATGTCATTTTGGACATTTTTTTCTTCCTTCATTAGATCCAGTCCAAGATCATATATTGCATTTAACTGTCATTATTTCTCAAGTCTATGTTTAAATTATTGTAACATATATACAACATAAAATTTCTCGTTACAACTGCTACCAAGAATACATTTCAGTAGCATTGATAGCACTCACATTATGGTGCTACCATCACACCACCATCCATTATTGAAACTTTTCCCTTATTCACTCTAGCCCCCACCCCTGGTACTCTACTTTCTCTCTTTATAATTTGCCTATGGATATGTCATAAAAGTGGAGTCATATAATATCTGTTCTTTTGTGTCTGGCTTATTTCACACAACATGATGTCTTCAAGGTTCATCTATAATGTATCATGTATCAGAACCTTATTCCTTTTTATGTCTGAGTTATATCCTCTTGTATGAATAAACAACATTTTGTTTATTCACATGTTGATGGACATTTGAGTTGCTTGTACCTTTTGGATAATGTGAATAATGCAGTTATTAACAATGATGTGCAATATCTGTTTGAGTCCCTGCTTTCAAATTCTTTTGGTTATATACCTAGAAGTGGGTTATAGAGTAGTTTTATGATTTACTTTTGGGGGAACTGCCAAACTATTTTCCACTTTTCCATTGCTGTACCATTTTACATTCCCACTAATTATGTAGTAGAGTTCCTCTTTCACTACTTCCTCAGCTGCACTTGTTATTTTCTGTTGTTTTTTGTTGTTTTTGTTTATTTATGCTTTAATAATACCCATCGTAGTGGGTGTGAGGTAGTTTCTCACTGTGGTTTGATTTGCATTTCCCTAATGTCTAATGATGTTGAATACCTTTACATGTGCTTATTGCCCATTTGTATATCTTCTTTGGAGAAATATCTATGCAAATCCTCTGCCCATTTTCTAATTGGGTCGTTCATCTTTTTATGGAGTTGCAGGAGTTCTTTGCATATTCTGGATTTTGAAATCTTATCAGTTTTATGGTTTCCAAATATTTTGTCCTGTTTTTAGGTTGTTTTTTCAATTTCTTTGACATTGTCCTTTAATTCATAAAAGTTATTCATTTTGATGAAGTCTATCTTTTTTTATATGTTTATGTGGTTTGTACTTTTGGTTTAAAGCCTAAAACAAGGTCCTGAAGATGTATCCTTTTTTTTTCTTTTAAGGATTTTATAGTTTAATTCCTGTATTTTTGTCATTCTTTTTGTGTTGATTTTGTATGGTATGAGGTAGGGTTCACTTGCATTCTTTTGCATATAGATATCTAAATTTCCCTGCACAATTGTTGAAGAGATTCTTCTTTCCCCATTAAGTAGACTTAACACCCTTGTCAAAATCATTTGGCCATAATGTGTGTGAACTCAGAAAATTTAATGCCAACTTTAGGTCTAGTTAGACAAACATTCAGGGAATAAAATGCTTGGGACTAAGCACTATCTAATACTTGGAAAACTCTCATAATGAGTAGATTTCAGAAAATGCCTCTCTTGAATGCCTCTGTTTCAGTTTCTTTTTATTTCAAAGAGAAGTAGAATACTTGTCCGCACTCCAGATGTGTGCAGTTTTATCAGCCTATTTCTAAAACTCTGAGCTTCTTACAAGAAAGATGTTGTATAAAGCATTATTTGTGTTTACCTAATTGCTTGCATTTTAAAAATATGGACATGAATACCTTAATGTTCTTTTCAGAAAAGCATAAAGGAGCTTCAAGCTCATTTTGAAGTCCTTTGAAAGGCAGAGGAAGCGGCTTTTTTTTTCTCTGTAGACTAAATGATAAAAGACAACAAATCTTATCTCTAAGTTTTTGGGCTTCATTTTCTTCATGTGATATGTGAACTCAATGCAGAAAGATGGAAGCTTGGGCTAGACTCTTTTAATTTATTCTAAAACTTTCAAAAAGCTTATTGAAGACTTTGGTTCAAGGTGAACAAAAATTATAATGATAGCCTATCATAATGGTGCCCAATTCTAGGTATATAATTTTCTCACAGATTTTGTGAACTTAGACCATTGTTTATGAAGATGAACCATTAGATGATATCAGGATACATAGTGTCCTAAAACATTTTATCTTTCCCATCCTGATCTTTTCTATATTACTAAATTGAACATATTTCTATTTTGTTTGTTTACCTTACCTATCTTTTCAATGTATGCTTTTTAGAACTGCAGTGTATATAAGTTCCTGAGCCTTACCTCAAAACTCTTGAACTGGACTTCTACAACTGGGGATGTTGCCTGGGAATCTGTGATATAAATTTTTTTTCTTGAGTGATTCTGACGTAGCCAACCTTGTATTGGTTTTCATTATGGCATTTGAGAAAGACTTATAATCCTAAGAGTCTCAACTATTTTTAGCATATATTATTCACTGTGCTATCTGATGAAAATGATGGAGCCTCTCTTCCCAGGGAATATTCATGCATAGATGTGAAAGTTGTCACGTAATTTCAAGGGTATCATGGATCGCCTGAAACTGAGCCATGACTTAAAGTTGTGCACCTCTTACTTGATCCAAGCTCCTTGTTTTACAGATGACCTTAAAGTAAGTGTTCTTACTTTTTTTTTTTTAAGTTGTATCAATAAGCAGCTTTTTATTAAAGGACGGAAAGAATTAAATAGAAGGCACAGTAGCACCGTAAAGCTTTTCCAGGTCATAAGAATCTTTCTCTTTGTGTGCATGGAAGCCAAACTTTCTTTTTAGTTGTTAAAAATGTCTGCTGAACAATCTTAACAGGCGGATGGATCCTGGACTAGAAGCCAGGATGCTAACTTCTGGTGCCCTGGTTTGTCCATGGCCACAAAGTGCTTCTGAAAATTACTGAGTGCCTATTTCTCCCCAGTCCCTACACTACCAGCACTTATAGAAAATACTTTCTCGATACATTATGAAATCAATTCCATCATGTTGTCACTTTTCTCATGTAGTAAATAACATCTCTTTTAAGTCAAATTGAAGATGCAATATACATAGAGTCATCCTTTTAAGTGTAATGTTTTTGTTATTTCCAGTTAATACAACCTAAGCTTGCTTTCCTTTCAAAGTCTTTAACACAATGGGTAATTATAGGCAATTCATAAATTTGCAATTCCAATTATTTTATCAAATTATTTTTAATAGAAAGTTTCCTTTAATCTTTTCTATGCTTGTGATGATAGATATAAAACTTAGAATGTGTTCAAGGATGATGTTCTTTTAATACTCAAAAGAGATGAAGTGTAATTTCATCTTTCTATCCCTATATGGTACACTTAGATTCTTGTGAGGAAGTGAGTCTGTTACTAAGCCTAGGCTTATTATTTTTCTATGCCAAAGACTAAAATAAAAATTTTTTTCATTAGAAAAAAAATTTATTAAAATAAGTGAATTCATGTAACTCCTATATTTAAAGATTATATAAAAAGAAGAAAAAACACTGAATAGCTTAACATTTTATTTTAAACTTTCTTACTAGGATTCTTTGTACTTCTCTATTAAATTCATTATGTAAAAATCCAGAAATGCTTACCTGTCTGCTATGTAAAAACATTTTTGTGGCCACACCCTTTCTAGTCATTTTAAACCTCAGGCTAATATAGCTTCTCCCCACTTGTAGGGCTCTGTAGTATCCCTTTGCCTTCCGTTTTGTAACATTTATGGCACTAGAAATTAGGTTTTCATTGCTTATCACGTTCAGTAGATTTTTGTTTGTCCATAATCTTCTCTATTGTAGACTTAATTTTTTGACTACCTAAATGTCCTCATTCTCATGTGATGCATTTGAACAGAAATACTTTTGCTTCTATCTCTTATCTTGACTCAATAATTACCATAAAAACTATTTTCCTTGTTACTTTATTCATTTCTCTGATTAGAAGTCATTATGAACTTCCCTTTTCTATAAACAGAAATATTGCAATTATCTAACATTATACTCTTTTTAAGTTGATTCTTATTAGTAACAGTTCCATATTTCTCACACTTAATAAGCATTCATCGGGGCCTTATTGTGTGAAAATTTCTCCACTAAGGACTATGAAAGGAGAGATGTTTGCTTCCAACCTAGAGCCTTGTTCAAGAATAAACAACTACACAAAAGCCAGAATAATTTAATCCATGCTGTGGCAGTTTGAGATTACTTATGACTTCCAAAAAGAGAAATTATGTTTGTAAACTTATTTATTACTCTGGGTATGATTCCCTTTGATTGTATTAGATTGAGCTGAGGTGTCTTTGATTAAACTATGTTAAGATTAGGGCTTTGATTTGACCATGTCATTAGGGTGATTCAGAGTTCCCGCCCCCTTGGTGGGCTATAAAAACAGACACTCAATCAAGAACACAGAAGCAGATATGCAAGAAAAGAGAGAAAACTCCATGGACACAGAAGAGGATCCTGTGGCCCTGGAAAAATAGTTGACCCATTTGCCTCATAGTCTATGGCTGACCTTGTGAAGAGAATGGAGCAGCTGACCCTGGAAAGAAAGAAGCCCCAGAAAGAGACAAGCCCTATGCAAGCCTACAACTGAGATTGGAAGAAGCTGGACTCACGGAGCTTTAAGAGGGCAGAGGAAGGCTGAACACTCAGAGACATTGCCTGCCATCTTGTGTCAGCATGTGGCAATAGACTTTGGGTGAGAAAAGTACTTCTTATGGTACCTTGAGTTGAACTTTTTAGGGCCTTGAAACTGTGAGCTTCTATCCCAAATAACTCTTTATAAAAGCCGATAGGTTTCTGGTACTTTGCATGAGCACACCTTCCTTTGGCTGACTAATGCACATGCCTTTGTATTTATCTAAAAATGCTATATCATCACAGTTAAGAACAACAGAGTTCATTTCAAAATACCAAGCACATGTAAGGAGTTGACATTTGAGGTAAGCTTTCAAAGATGAGTTGGATTTCAACAGTCAAGGTTTTTTGTTTTTGTTTTTTTAGGAGGTACCAGGAATTGAACCCAAGGACCTCATTCATGGAAAGCAGGTGCTCAACCATTTGACCTAAATTCACTCCACCAGTGGAGTCTGAACAAGGCTATGCTTTTATAGTTGGAGAGACATTTACTAGTTTCATCAGAATCCTTTCTTGCTTTAGACTGATAAAATATTAATACCATGTGTTTTACCTGTCCTGTATTGGGAACTCCATACATTTGCTTCAAAGAGTAAATTCTAATGATGCACTTATCACTGTGCTGACCTTTAAATTCAGTGTAACATTGGTAGAAAAATTAGTATTCTGAATGTTGTATCATTGCTAAGATGAAAATGAAAAATCCAAAAGGTGGGGGAAAACCAGGCTAAAAGAAGAGAAATCGATTACTTTGCTGCAAGAACTATTGAATAATAGACCATCACATTCCAATGAGGACCCCTGCACAGGGAGAGCTGGCCCTCACTCACCCAGAAAACCAATGAGCCCAGATACTGGGCCAACTCGAGACCTTTTATACCCTGTAAGGCTGTTTTTCATTTAGAACCATGACTACACAGGCATTTAAGAAAAAAGAGTGAGACTTGAGGTTTTCTGTTAAAAAATAATTTTTAAAAAGGTGCTAGGCATGCAGGTTGTTCTGACTGCTCAGTCCTTATGACACAACTAGATGAAAATAATTACATACATTCCCAGAAGGTGCAAGAGCAGCCAAGACTTGTGGGTACGTAATATGACAACAATCAAATGAAAATACTCATCCCAGTACTCGTGTAACTGGGAAGTCCTGCCGCACATCTGATTCCAAGCAAAGCTGGCGTCACGAGCCCACACAGTGCTCTCCAGACTCTCACTCTTTGTCTTGCAGCAAACTGTCCTCATAGGAGCTGGTAGGGGGCCTCCGGGAACAAGTCTCTGTTCACATCTTAACAGCTTGACAACCCCAGCAGAAGGCAAGTGTCCCCAGTGTACAGGACACTGATGGTCCCATCCCTTTACATTCACAAAGAAGAGGGAGTGTTCTGAATGGTTAGCCTTGACCTAGAGACACATTTCTATGTTTGGGGGTAAGGGGTGGGTTCAATTTCTAACTCCACCACTAGGAAAAATAATGCACTTACTGGAAGGGTAGAGGGGGTGAGTGGGTGGGATGGTGTGCGGGACAAAGTGAAAAAAAAAATCCACTTCAGCAAGCAGATTAGGCAGGCAAAAAGCCATCTGCAATGGCATTATAATTATCATATCCTTAAAATCTGGGAGAAAAATGTAGCAATGTAGGGGTTTCACTGCAATTGGCAGGGGGTCAAGGGGCCAGTTTCTGGTTGGAGACAAAGCAATTTTCATTCTTGAAAGAGATTGAATTGAGTATCTTTAAGTGTCTAGAGTTTGATTCTTTTAGACATTACTCTAGATTGTGATTTATGTATGATATGTATGATATTGATTTAATCAATATCATATATACTAATATACTAATAATATTGATTAAATCAATATCATATATACTAATTAAAGTATCTATGATTATTTTGATAAAGATCGTGTTTGTGAACCATCATGGTTTCTCTTGCCCCTCAAAGCCTATTTTCTTTCCATTTAGATACACCTGTAAAAATACATAACTCGTCTTTCAGCTTCTTATGAATACGATACATAGACAATCTGCAAACACTAGGGTTGAAAAAACGTGAATTAAAAGATATTTCACTTTTCAACTTTATTCAACTAAAGAGCTTTGCAATAGAGTTTCTTTAAAGTTTCTTATTTATAATTTCTTATTTATTGGAATAGTTCAAACTATGGCAAAGGGGTACTTTTACTTATAATACTCTAATGTGGGAATAGCATTTTTATTATGCCATTGATAGAATATATTCTTTCCCTTCTTTCCTCTCTAATTATTGAAGGAGATTTACAATGTTAAAGTACTCCACAAACCACATTACATAGGGAAATGCAAATTTTGCAATTTATTAGATGCTTTTATTTAATAAGGATATAATGTTTTATGTACAGTTTTCTAGGATATAGGTGTCTTCCTTAAACATACTGGAAGAGATTATATGTAGGAATAGTAAGGGGCAAATGCACTTGGCAGTTTCTTCATCTGATCAACAGGGCATGATGTTATTAAGTGACTTCTCTTGTGAGACTTATGATTTATTCCACTGTGCATAACCTGGCTTAGCCAGTCCTTGGCATTTCTAGATAAGCAGCCCCTCATTTATTTTACGGGTTAGAGGAACATCATCATTTGGATAGATTCCCTCTTCTTTTGATCCTGGTTCTGGTTCTCTGACAATCAAGATAAGTTGTATGAAATCAAAAGGAATATAACTAAAATGTAGGCATGGAAAGCACCGTCACATGTGCGAGCAGCTCTGTGCCATTTCTGAGAGGCCTGCTTTCAGGGAGCATCACCCATGGCAAATTGCTCAGTAATATTTACCTCTCATTTTTTCAGCCACGTCAATAACTAGCTCTTGTCATCTTCAAAGTGCTTCTCAAACATTAAATAATCTCAGATTACACACTCTGTTCTTTGCATTCATCTTGACCAGCTGTCAAAGGAGGCATTTTTTTCTTCCTCAGTTTTATTCCTCTTGGCTCTATGTAGCTTCTGCAGCATATTTAAATGGGAAATGAAATGTACAACCTACGGTGTTTCTAGAATAAAAGCAACACAATTTTTTTTTAAGCAGGACAACCTTCATTACTTTGTGAATACCTACGCCTTTACAGTTGGATACTTGGAAAATATTTTCTTCACTCCAGAGTCTTGATTAAACCTTTGTGATAACAAAAATAAATAAAAATAAAGGAAAGTTTTAAAAAAAAAACTTTCACTAATAGCTTTGTCATTTTGTTCTGTTTAAAATATTGTACCATAATTGTCTTGGAAAGATTTTAAGGGGAAATAATATTTGAATTTTGTATTACTATCAGTTCTTAAAAAAAACATATATAAAAAGTCATATTTTAACCCTAAACTTGCATTATTTTGATTTTATACAGTTACTCATTTTTCTAACTAAAAAAGAAGTTTTGAAGTTCATGTCCCTTTTAAAATTTTCTCTTTATAAAATGTGACCAGGATTCAGTAATAGATATCAAATCTCAGTAAAATTACTCTTTCCATTTCAAGATACCGAGAAAGTGTGCATACTCTTGTCCACAGAAATCCTGTGTAATGCACAGCTCCCTGAAGTGACTGGGAAGTACAAAATCTATTCTTCAGGTGCTCTCTAGATGTGGTAGTAGGAGACCTTCCAGAGGTTAAAAGATTGCAAATTAGCAACCTATCAACTTTCAGGTGGACCTCTCCTAAACTCTCATAATTCACTTACTCTCCTGCAAATCATTATTCCAAACATCTGATTCCCTCATAGCCCCACTTGGGTCCTCGATCGCATTTCAAAGCACTCCTATGGTTCAGTCATTTTCAGAACTGCCGTTAGAAGTGATGAGAATTTGGTACAAAAATCAATGAGAGGATATGATATGAGATCTTTCTAATTTTCTTTCTCTGAGCAGCATCTCAAGATCAGTCCATGAAATCTGTTTTTTAAAGGTGTTTTTCCATCTTACTATCACTTCAACTAACTTGAGTTCATGAACTTAGATTATGTAGTCGAGTAGCTTTTCATAAAAGAAATTCATTGTCACTGTTGTTAATTTCTACCCAAAATAATTTTAAATTATTAATTAAATCATTATATCCCTAATATTCTTCCTCCACTTTTTAATCTTTTAAACTATGGACCAGAGTTTAATATTACTATCCAAAAATATTTGCATTAGTTGTGTGAGTTATTAACACCTATTAATATGTACACTTGAATGTACTTGCTCTTCTTTTCCTGGTTAATCATATAACTTTATATCATTTGTCTTATTTTTATAATGAAAAGAATAAATATTATTTTACAGGTAAAGAAACAAAAAGAGTATGAGTTTATGAACTAGAGTACTTAATTCCTGATGCAGTGTTTTCATTTCTTCCCCCAATACCTAAAAAGAGTCTTATGAACTGGACTTAAGGTGTAAGTGCCCTCTATACACAAATGTTTGAAGGCTTCAAATTTTATCTTTCCAACTTAAAGAATTCAGTTACGCTGATAAAATTTGTACCATAACAAAAGATCTTTATTTGCTGTACATCATCTGTTTTATTTTTTCTAATGGAGCAAAACAGCCTCCACTGATATAAATAAATTACAGTATGTGTTCTTCTGTTCTCTACTACAAAATAAACTAGTTGGAAAGGATACTGAAGGATACTGAAGGTACATTCCTTAGCTTAGGAATGTACTTATTGAATGGAAACAAATTTTTGCATTCACTGAAGAGCCTTTCACTCAACACTCAACCTTTGTTTTTGAAGTTGATCCCACGCTTCCAGCCTTTCCTTACCATAATGGTAGCAGAGTTGTAGGCAGAATAGTAGCAATGGGGTTGGTGGTAGTAATGGTGATGGTACGTAATGGTAATGATGAGGTTTAGTACTGGTTGTATGCTGTTCATTGAATAATTACCATATACGAAGAAAAAAGATGTAGGCGGTTTGCCTGTGTTACCTCTCCACCAGCGGACATCTGTAAATTGAGCTTTGCCAACCTCATTAATCAGATCTATCTGCAAAGACACAGAAGTGTAGTGATCTTACAGTCATTCAGGTAGTAAGGTTGGGGCCAAGGCTTGATCCCTTTTAATTGTTCTTGACTATAAAACCCATGACACTTTTGTTTGTTTGTTTTGTTTTTTTCTTACTGCTACCATGCAAAAGCTAGAGCTCGCTGAAAGGAAAAATTGTGGGTTGTGGAGCAAGAGATTGAAAGATAAAGAGAGCTTTAATTCTGCTCTGAGACCATCCAGGACTACGAAGAATTGCCTTGAGTTTAAAAGACTGAAAACTTTCAGTGATTATTTCTCATGTTCAAAGGAGAACCAGAACTAATCTTTCCAGTTAGATGAAGTATACTTTTTGAAAAATCATAAAGAAATTTGAAAAGTTAGAGTTTTTATTCCAATATATATGTTGTAATTTAGACTTTAATAGTAAGATTGAAAATATTTAATTATTATATTAGAATATGATTAATAAACTTTCTTTTTCTTGTTAATGACTCTTTGTGGGTCATATTTAAAATTTATCAAAATGCAATTTTGGTGAAAATAATTGGATTCCTAGGGAGATTATTTTCCTCTTTAATTTTAGTCAATTATTCAACTAATTTACCTCACATCCTAGCAATGTGAGTTTGAAATGCTGTGAGTGTGACTTTAATTTTCCAGTTGAGATTCTATTGTTCTCAAATGTAGCACAAAGTAGTTTCAATTGATCTCTAAGTTCCCTCCATCTTTAAAATTTCTAGGAATCAAGGGTCATCAAGACAAGCAGACATGCCTGACTGCTGACTTTCTAGGCATACAAAGGGAGCTACATCATAGGAAAAAAATTAAAGATTTACCAAAATTTTAGCTTTTATTCTGTATATAAAAATTCCATGAAAAAGAAAGGGTAAACAGTTGCAGGGGAATATTACAACATAAACTTCAGTGTAAGTATACTATGTATAATTTTATAAATCACTCAAAGGCGTTTTATAAAAAACATAGGCAAAAAAAAATCCAAGCTAAGAAGCAAAGGAAATATAAGCATATAAAAATCATATCTAACAGTAAAATAATTGCAAATTAAACATAGTTTTCCTCCTGTGTGATTGCAAATATTTTAAATAGTGGTAAAAGACAGTATTGGCAAGAATGATGAAACAGACTGCTGATATATACAACTTTTGAAAAAATATATTAATTCTAAAATACATACACATATTCTCAAAAGGTGTGAAAATGATGACATTATTTGATTCAACAATTCTGTATTTAGGAATTTCTCCTAAAATAATTAACAATGTGAACTGAGAAAACCTTTGCCATGTCCCTAGATAAACATATTTTTATTAGATTATGCGTAACCAAGAAATGACAAACCATGCAACCACTTAAGTGAGAGTCTAAGGAATATATAATGGCCAGAAAGTTGTTTGTTTATATTGCTTTGTATAAGCCGTAAAGGGCAGTATGATGATGGCTTATCAAAAACAAGTGAAAAAATATATCTGCATATGTATATGTATGTATGGAGAAGTGAGGGCAAATAGAATATCTAGTTATTTCTGAGTAGTAAGGTTGCAAATGGTTTTTCATGTATTTATTTTGCTATTTTTATATAGTTTCTTTTTTTCCCTTTTCTCTCTCCCTGTCACGAAGACTCTTGAAATCAGGAATAACAAAAGTTACTTCATATATTAATATTTGCCAATATTATTTCCTCAGATCATCTGTGCCCCTGAAAAAAACTGAATAACCTCAGTAGAAGGATCAGTCTTGCAGTTCCATTAGGGTAGGGTTAGGATCAGGGTATCCCTGATTTTGATTCTTCCCCAGAGGAGGTCTTTGTTTACACTCAGAGGATGTTAAAAGGCAACATTGCTCTACATAAGAGTGAACAATAAGAGGTGCGAAGGGAGAACTGAAAATGAATTGAAGATGAAGAGAGGTTTGAGGCCTGGATGGGAGTATTTACGGCTGACAGATGAGAAGAGCTGATTACATGGGCATATGGGTTTGGGAGTAGAGGGCGAAGGCCGAGGGAGAGAGAAGGTGGTATTGGGCAGGCGAATGGGGCTCTGCCACCACAGAGCTGTGTGCTACACTAGAGAACGGCGTGACCGACCGGCTTTCTTTACACAGTCTGTGTTTTCGCCATCAATGTTTGATGTGAATTTCCAAACTGAACTTCCTTTTGAACTTTTCATTAGGAAATGCCTCCACCACCACAACCGTGATAGACAGCAAGAACGGCTCTGTGCCCAAATCCCCGGGGAAGGTGCTCAAGAGGACAGTCACGGAGGACATCGTGACGACCTTCAGCTCCCCGGCCGCCTGGCTGCTGGTCGTTGCTCTGATCATCACGTGGTCGGCGGTTGCCGTCGTTATGTTTGACTTGGTGGATTACAAAAACTTCTCAGGTAAGAGACACGAAATTTGGCTCTCAGATGAAAAGAAGCATCGTTTTCTCCAGTGTTGGTTTCTCCTCACCCCGTCTTTATGTGACCCCGGATCCCTCTCTTCTCCGTCTTTGATTACCTACTGATTTCAAATGAAATCGTCCCCCTTCTTCAGCCCAATAAGGCTGAATGCTTCATTTTCATAGAGATAACAATTAAAACGCTTGCCTAGATACTTAATTTTGTAATAAATAAATAAATAAATAAATAAATAAATAAATAAATAAGGAAGTTCACCAACCTTGAAAGGGTAATTTGTAGGTTTTTACACTTGGCAATGTAAAGCAAAACAAAACAAAACTCCTTTGGACAAAAAGGGAAATTGTGTGAAGCATTTTTATATCCACTTGTCCCAGTCTTCTTTTCCATCTGTAATATTTCTTTACTCACCAAACCATCCTATTTTGAATTCCTAAAAATGAAAGTGTGTTAGGATTTTCCTAGAATTACTTGTAAGGAGATCCTGTGTCTTTAGTGTCCACATTTTCTCAGGGGTTTGGAGTAACATTAAAGTAACAAAAGTAAGAAAAAATAGATTTTCTTTGTTACCTATTTGGTCTCCATGTACTTTGTTCATTTCTTTGTTAGAGAACCTTTAACTTATTTTTTATTGTATTTATCTATATCCATATCTGATCCTCTCTATTGAATGTGCATTTCTGGAGGCTAGGAGTTCGTCAGGCATTCAATAAATGTTAAGAGAATAGATGAGTGAAGGCATGTTTACCACCTTTTACCTCAAGCAAAAGAATTTCATTAACCTCTTAGTGTGCTCTTTCATAATAGCACCACTCATTTTTTTTCCTGCTCATAGAGTGTAATCATTAGAACCCAGAAACTATAAATAATACAAGTTCCATTCCATACACTCAGGGATTCCCCATTTCTCCTTCCCACATTGCAATCCTTTAGCAATTACTTATCAAATGCTTACAACGTTGCCAACAAATGGTTATGCCACAAGTGTGAAAGGAAATACAGATGCAAACACCATGAAGTCATAGAACTGTATTATTTGCATTTACTCCAAATGTTATTAAGAGAGCTCTGTCATCTGTACCATTGGGTAGCTGGGATAAAGTGCATCTCATCTAACAACTGGAGATAAGTCCCATGTCCACTGACACAAAGAGCATATATCTAGAGCTATAAATATTTACTATAAATAGGCAATACTTTTAAAATATATTACAAGGCTTGACCTCTTAAAAGATTATATGACTGAAATGCCTAGAACATAAATTTATAAAGTTTTAAGTGAAAAACAGTGTTTACATTACTCTGTGAGACTTGTTTACCCTTGAGCTTATATGTACTGTAGTATTTTATATATTTCTTTATTTTAATTCCATCAGTTTTCATTTTAGAACCAAATATGGTTATGCAATATCATTTTCATCTTTTGCAACAGATGTATTATTAAGAATTTCAAGCATATCTAACTTTTATAACATTAAGAATTTTATAAGGGCACTACAGAAATTATTGTTGAAAGAAATTACCCTTAGTTCTTTTATAAAATGAACAGTTCCTAAAGTTAGTTTGGATTTTTAGACAAGGTTACTTAGGTATGAAACACATAATCCAGGGTACTTGGACCTATGTAATTAAGGGTTACGGATAATGCCTTGTTACTGACATTTCCTCTGACAGAGCAAAATATAACCTCTGTATCACTACTGTTTCATTTCTTCCTTCGCTAAGTGCTTACTAGGCACATCTATGCAAAGCCTCATCTTCCTATGTTTCTTGTATTCATTAATCACAGAATCAGCCAGCCATTCTCCACAATAGGAAATTGACAGGTCACCTTTCAAGCCTCCTCAGCATTCAATCCATCACCATATTCTATATCTGCTAACCCTTATATGTCTCATAAATTTACCCCTTCCCCTTGTTACCAGTACTTCCATCTTTAATGGGACTAATGCAAACCCTTGTCTCTCTCATCAGGTGCCTCCCTTTAAGAGTTTAAGTTACTGTCTGACCAGAAACTATTCAAGTAGTTCCTGTTGTCTAAATTCAGACTCAATGGCATGAAAATTCAGGTCCCTGACCTAGTTCTTAATTTTTGTCTTATAATTCAGCCTGTGCACCCTGTTTTCCAGCCATATTGCTCGTCCTTGTTGGTTCTAGGAAAACACGCACTTTCCTTCCTCGCTGCCTCTGTTCATATCATTTCCTCCCCAGACATAGCAGAAAGTGTAGTTGCCAGGAATGTGAACTCAGGTGCTGGATGTACCTGGCATTAAGGCCAGATCTTACTACTTACTAGCTATGTGACACTTAGGATAGTTAAACAGATTATGTGAATGACTATACATAAAGTACTTAGAAGATAACCTGGTTTATCACAAGAATGGCATAAATATTAATATTACTAAGATTAGAAGTTCATTCCTCAACGTTTATTCCAGAGAATTCCTATTCATTCTTGAAAACCTAACTTACATGCCACCCCCTTTGTGAAGCATTCTCAGACTTCCTAAAAGAATTCCTTGTAACTCTCTCTCAGGACCTTAGTATTTTTGATCATCTGCATTAAAAGCAGTTAGCACATGGTATTACAATGATCTGTTTGCTTGTGCATCTCATCAGAAACCTAAACTTCTCTAAGAAGGAGATACTGTCTTATTCATCATCTCTATACACATGGACTTGTCCCATGAAGCTTTTCTGACAGACACTGCTTGAAAAAGAATAATGCCGACCTTTGGATTTTGAAACAATTTCTTAAATGAGGAAGAAATATAACTATTTATCATCAAGAAAATGGTATTTTGCCCATTTGTTCAGTTTTTAACCAATACTTTTTAATTAATGAAATAGAAATGTTAACATTAAAATTTAAAAACATTTAAAAAATCTTTATAAGCTATTACTTGTCATATTTTCCAACAGTTATCTATATCATTGTGTAGCAAATTACCTCAAAAGTAAGTAGCTTTAAACAACAACAAACCTTTTTTATCTCAATTTCTGTGGGTCAAGAATTTGGGAGTGGCCAAGGAGTTCTGGCTCAGTGTCTACCATGAGGTAGCAGGTAGGACTTTGGTGGTGGCTGCAGTCATCTGAAGGAATGGGGCTGGTGGAATAACTTGCAAGATACCTCACTCATATGACTGTCAAATTCATGCTGGTGTTCCTTGTTGGCAACTGGCTTCCCGTCAAGTGACTAATCCAAGAGAGAGCAAGGCAGAAGCCACAACGACATGTAGGGTATAGACTTGGAAATTGCACACTGCCATTTTTGCAAAAAATCGTCAAAATCATTTTGACTACTCAGGTCAGCCATGTTATTGTTGGAAGAGAATACACGAGGCTGTGAATTTGGGAAGAGAAGGTCCTTGGGGATCATTCTGGAGGCTGTCGCCTATATATGTCACGCTCAGAAAATCATATTGCAGGGTTGTACACCTTTAGATAAATATTCATATACAAGGAAGTGCCATACAATCCTCTGGTTGAAAAAATAGATATTGTAATTTCAATAGGTATAGACTCTAAGGTGAAGTATTAGTATGACTATCATCTCTTGAGGCCACATCAAAGAAGAGAAACAATCACCTACAGATTTAAAAAGGAAAAAAAAATCATAAAATGTGAAAATTTAAAGGAAATATTTCCAAATTCTTGATATAAGGAGTCAAATAATTAAAATTCTAATTAAAATGTGAATGAGCAGTTTCTGGATTGGAAAGAATGTAAGTTCAAGGACTTGGTATAATTATACCATAAAATCTGTAACTTATATTAATCTTTGGTTGGATGAGACATGTTTACTTCACTCATATTAAGATTCTAATTTCTTTTTCGATTTAGCAACTTCTAACCTGCCTTTGTCATCCTGATACTTTAAACACCCAAAATTATTTTCATGAATATGAGTTTTAAAACTTAAATGATACTCTTGTTTCTAAAGGTAATTTTAATTGATACACTTCAAACTTTCTATGGACTCACATTATCACAATGAGTCTTTTGTATTAGTTAATAGTTTTGAAATTGTAATGATTAGTTCCTAATGTTTAAAACCAAAACTTACAATAGAAGAATGGAATCTGGAAATATCTCCGAAGGAAGCTCTCCTTGGGCCCTAAATTATTCTCTGGCACTTTGGAAAATTAGGTATACTCTTTGAAGACATTTCTTAGAAAATGAAAATCAATTTCAATAAGCAAGTCCTGTATTAGGTTGAGAAAAATGATCCTGGCCAAGATAACCTTCACAATTCCTTATTTTCTGAATTTGACATGATATACCAATTGTTTTAGATTATCAATCTGCTAACAAAAATACCACACAATAGGTTGACTTAACAAGAGGAATTTATTATGCTATGGAGTCAGAGGTTAGAAGACTTGCTTCCTCCCTGGGTTGACAGTATTCTGGCTGGCTGCCAATCTTGGGATTCTTAGGCTTTTCTATCACATGGCAATGTCTGCTCCTTTCTTTTCTGAGTTTTATTGACTTCCAACTTCAGGATCCTCCCTCTGGACTTCTGTTTATAAAGGATTCCAGTAATCTGGTTTAAGGGCCACACTCATTCAGTTGGGCCACATCTTAACTAAAATGACATCTTCAAGAGATCTTACTTAGAATAGGTTCACACCCACAGGAATGAATGCAATGCAGATCAAGACCAAGAACATGTTAAAGTTGAGGTACAAAATTCAATCCACCATAGCCATATATTGTCTAATTGTGAAGCACGTATAGAATGTCAGCCTCTTAGGGGTTTCTTTCTGTGCCTCTGTGCTCCTCTGATTCCAGCCTCCAGCCCCTGGGACCTCTCTCAGACTCTTGGGGTTTCTCTGTCTCTGCTACTTTTTTCTGTGTCAGTAGCTTTTTAGTCCTCCATTTATAAAGAACTCCAGTAAGAGGATTAAGACCCACCCTGGGCTCTACAATCTAATCAAAGGCCCTTACCAAAAGTTATTTAGTCAAGAGTTCCCACCTACAATAAGTTTAAATGCACGGGAATGAATTAGTGCATCAACCAGTCACCATGACTAAGAATTTTCATTTCATTATCTGTCAAATGAGGATAGCACCTTTCAGATCTGAAAAACTTATGTCTTTG
The DNA here is from genome assembly GCF_030445035.2 of Dasypus novemcinctus. Taxonomy (NCBI): domain Eukaryota; kingdom Metazoa; phylum Chordata; class Mammalia; order Cingulata; family Dasypodidae; genus Dasypus; species Dasypus novemcinctus. Next base: position 101,631,024 of record NC_080683.1, on the reverse strand, counting down.
ATTCTTTTTATCAAACAAAGAAAAAAAAACAAAAACAACGGAGCCTGGAAAAGAGATTTCATTCACTCATCTTTACTTTTTAAAAATAATGTCAAAGTAATATTCAAACAATACTGTGGTGTTATGGTCAATGTTGATCAGAGAAGCAGAACCATTCAGTGAAATGGAGTAAGAGATTTATTATATGGACAGAACTTTCATGTTCATGGCAGCTGATTAAGGAGTCTGTATCAGGCCATGGTCAATGTTTTGGAGACCATGCCTGAAGTCAGCAGGGTAGAAGGTGGGAAGAGCGATGGACATAGAGTGGGGGAGACAAAGATGCCACTAGCTGTTGCCGCACACCAGCAAGGTTAAAGCGCAGGAGCTGCAACAGCACCTGCCCCCCACCAAGCTTCAGAGAATGAAGAAAGTCTCTTCCTGCATTTTAGCCTTGCACAGCCCGTGCACATTTCTCTTGTGGCCAACTCTTAGTCCTGAAACTTTTGTGGAAGGGAATTCTGGGAAAGGCAGTTTAGCGTATCTAATTTGACAAGATACCAAGTTATCACATAGGATGATCCTGTAATTTATCATCCAAAATAAGATACTTGTGAAAATTGAAGTTAATACATACCTCAGGGCTTTGGGTGCAAACTAAGATGTGTGGTTTACCCACCTTTACTCTATCTGGTTAGCCCTATTCTAGAGTTAGCCCTATTCTAGAATGTGAATGTCTTCAGAAACCCGAGCAGGCCAGTGTTGCTTTCTCGGCAATTGGCGGTGGAGCGTCACAAGGCTGCTGGCGGCCTTGCCGGCAAGGTTCTGCAAACTCAGCCTGGAAGCCCTTCGAAAACCAGGTGCCCTTGACATTTTAATATCTCTTTCTGGACTAGAAATTATGGGAATTGGGTGAAATTCCTTATACTAATTTGAGACATAAATAGATAACTCTGTCTGTAAACAATAAGGCCTATAGAAAAATAGGATTATAAACAAAGGGATTTGTGGATGTTAATCATTTACCTCCACCACGTCAGAAGACACAGAAATAAATTCCAGTTTTAATTTTTCTTAGTTGGGGATGCTGTGCTAGTATTTTTTGTGTAGGTTATTAATTTCTAACATTTTTTGCATTATCATTAATGGTTGCTATAATTTCCACTTTTGAGAATTTGTTGAAATTTCCTTTGTGGCTCACCATATGGTAAAGTTTTGCAATTGTGCTATGTGTGTTTGGAGAAAAATGTGTAGATTTTGAGTGTTGCATGTAATATTTTATGTTTTGATTTCCTAAAAAAATAAAAATAGGGAACTCAGCTTTCCTTTGCTTAACGAGGGTCATAATTTATTAGTAACCTCACCCACGAGAAGGACAGTTTGTTAAATGGTTATGCTACGGTGTCTCGGACCACGTTTGGTATTTTGTGTAAACATTCCACAAAACATATAAATCATATTATGTTTAATGCTTCCAAAACAATTTTGTAAGCATTAGATAGGATAATCTATGCAAAGCATATGTGACAGGTACATAGGTGGTCCTCGTTAAACATAACTTGGATTTGAATCTTATTACTGGGAAGTAAGATCAGTAATCTGAGGAGAGAGACAGCAAGGACATGATGGTAGGAAGCATCAATTTACTATGAAAGCCTTGCTGACACATCCTGATGTGCCTTTTAAATAGGTTTTCTAATGAGGTGTGCCATTTATCTACTACTTTTGGAAATTAATTTCCCTGATTTTTTTTTTTCTGGCACTTATCCCAGTTAAGCAGGTGCACTGTTTGTCAGGCCTTGAGTTTAGAGGAGTAAAAACATTCAGGGAAGGCCCAAAGTCAATCAGAATGTACACACTTAACATATTTTCATATTTAATAATATGTGTGTGTAGAGATATGTATGTATGTGTGTACATGTGCATGTATATATATACATGCACACACACGAATATGTCATTGCATTTTAGGAGACCTGGAAGACTGAGACAAGAAGTGCAACATTTTAGACTTAATCAGCTCTCAGGTGTGCTTAGTTTTCAGGAATGGTTGACATTTGTGGTGCTTCTTACTCTCATTCAATCCTTATTTCAAATGCCACATTTTCTGTTCAGTGTCCCAGATGTGTTTGATTCTCCTGGTCACTGCACCTAAAAGGATGCATTTGATTTATCCAATTCCAGTCTGCTTATGAAATCCTCAAGGACGCAGAAGGTTCTATAGTCCAATGATTCCCAGATCCTAATCAAAGTTTACTGGTTCTTTGTGAAATGAAGAAAAATAGAGAAAACCTTAAACATTTTAAAGGAATGCTCCTAATTCTTAGGTTATATATTTTTCCTACCTTTTTTATCTTTAAGTTCTCTTTTAAAAAATGATGGTAATAACATTTATTGTTCTTGTGTCTTTTTAAAAAAATGTCTCTTTTTTACAAAATAAAAAGTTCACAATTATATGTTAGCCCTGATATGTTGTTGGGGATCAATTTTAAGGCCAAGAAATTGAAGTCTGAAACCGAAGTTCTATACCTCTCATTTGAACACTTAGCAAATGAGACTTTCTTTTGGGATTTATAATTTATCTCCATGGATAAAATTACAAATTACATGTTAATGCCCCACTTTTTGGCAGCCCAGCCCTTATACATATTTAGCACTGTGTTTAAGGTCAGTTCCTTAGAGAAACTTTTCCTGAACCTCCAAAGTAAATTAAGTCTCTCTATCATAATTCTTTATCATATCATTTTCAGTTTATTCATAGCACTTTTAACCAATGTATCTAATTGTGTAGTTAAAATTATATAATTGGTGCATTTATTTAATATCACTCCTCTCCACTGATCTGTTAGGTTTAAGAGCTAAATAGCATTGCTTTATATAATATTAGTTTATCATGATATTGACAATATTAGGATTCACATTTAAAATAATTTTTATACTTCTGTCACCATGATTGGACCATAAGCTCTCTAAAATAAAGACTGCCTTATTCATCTCAATATGCCATTGCCTTGTTTACTGCCCGTGATGGTTAGACTTATGTGTCAACTTGGCTAGACTCTAGTACCTGGTTTTTTTGTCAAATACTAATCTGGCTGTTGCTGTGAAATCATTTGTAGGCATGATTAGTGTCTATAATAAGTTGACTCTAAGTAAAGGAGATTACCCTTGATAATGTGGGGGGACCTCATCCAATCATCCAATCAGCTGAAGGCCTTACAGCAAAAACCTGAGGTTGCCCAGAGGAGAAGAAATTCCTGCTTTTAGGCTGCAGCATAGATCTTAACCAATTTCCAGTTTGCTGACCTGCTTCCCTACAGATTTGGTCTCAAGAGTACAGTATTGGGAAGTGGATTTGTTTCAACTGATAGAGTGTCCACCTACCATATGGGAGGTCCAGGGTTCAAACCCAGGGCCTCCTGACCTGTGTGGTGAGCTGGCCCACGCGCAGTGCTGATGTGCTCAAGGAGTGCCACGCAGGGGTGTCCCCTGCGTAGGGGAGCCCCACGTGCAAGGAGTGTGCCCTGCAAGGAGAGCCGCCCCATGCAAAAAAAAGTGCAGCCTGCCCAGGAGTGGCGCCACACACGGAGAGCTGATTCAGCAAGATATGGCAACAAAAAGAGACACAGATTCCCAGTGCCAATGACAAGAATGCAAGTAGATACAGAAGAACACACAGTGAATGGACATGGAAAGCAGACAATGGGGGGGAGGGAAACAAAATAAATCTTATGAAAAAAAAAAAAAAGAGTACAGTATCAGTTCCTGAGTGAGTTTCTAGATTTTGAATTTCCAGCCTCCAGGATTCTGAGATCAGACATTTCTGTTGTTTTCAAGCACCAGTTTCGTGATAGTTTGTTGCTGCAGCTCTGGTAAACTACTTTTGTTCAGTAAAGTTGGAATGATCTAAGCTGATGTTACCTAGTAGTTGGTTTAGCATATATAGTAAGCAAATAAACAAAAATCAGCTAATAAGCAGAAGCACAAAACAATAATAATAACAAAAGAACATATGGACTTCAAGACCAGAGCCACAGTAGCTGAGTGCAGTCTCATGGGCTAGAGAACTGGGTTAGAATCCCAGCTCCACCAATTAACTGTGCATCTTGAGCAGATTACTTCTGTGTCTTCTTTTCCTCTTCTGCTGGTATTAATAGTACCTGTTTCATATGGTTGCTAGGAGTATTGAATGAATTAATATATACACTAAAATATGGAGCATTGAGTGGTACAAAATAATTATTAAATAAACTGAAGCTGATATTATTTTAATACTTCAAAAAAATGAATTGACTACATGAATTATAATTTTAAAACATAATATGAATTCACCTAAATTCTATCAATTACATATTAGAAATCCAATGTAAAACAATTCCTACTTTAGGATAAGGGAATATTCTAACAATTGTGAAAATATGCTTTAAAAAAAATTCTTATATACTAGAGAAAGCATTTAATTCATGGCTCTTTGTGCTAGAAAGAACTTTAAAATTATCTCTTCACTTATAATTGAGCACTAGCATAATAAAGAGGATATACAAATTAGGTATGATTCTTCAACCCTATATTTTGACTTGATAAAGCTAATGTTTATTAAATAATTAGTCAAGATGTACTAATCACTGTATCAGTTTCAAATCTTCTCTCTTTTCCAGTGGTCTATTAAGTTTATAAAATAGTGACCCAAGTAAGTCACCCAAATTGAATACTGTGATTTTGATTATTCTTATGCTACCAGAAAATTAATTCCCTTGAATATTAGCATTGAAATAATGAGATTAAAAATTTATAAATCTATAGAAATCTCTTTTCCCATCCTTATTATATTTGTAACAATGGTATTTTGTTATTTTTAAGATAGGTTTTTATTAAGATGAGGAAAGAAATTTAACTTCACATTTAATACCATAACATCCACACTTTTTATACATATTTGTTAATAAAAGTATGATATAACTCTCTACTTTTCATGCAGATACTTGACATGGGTAAAAGAAGGCAAATGTTGTTTTTGTGATTGTTTCGGAATATGAAATGACCTTTATTTGACATGGCTCTATTCCAGTTAGCTGGAAATATTCCAGGCTGAAACATCTGCAACACAATTTTGCCAGGGAGATATTGGTTGATTGGGGTCATATTGAGAAAGAGAGGTGAAGTGTACCTCCATCTGCATTCAGTAATCTTTCTTATTGCCTGAAGAAGTAACAGTGGAGCAAGAGCAAGGAGAACTTAGAAACATTGTTATCAAACTCTTAAATTTGAAGTAATGGTGTAATTTTTAAATAAAACTGCTTGCATTTAATTTCATTAGGTTCCACACAAGTGTGCATTTCTAAACTGTTGAAGTAAGTTAACAGTAAAGATGAGTATGAGAAAATTTCAATTGAGAAATTTTTCAGAACAGAGGGGAAAAAAATGATGCCTCAAATTTTGAATGACAAGGATTGGAGCTACAATATGACTATTCAAATGTAGATTAGAAAAGTGACATCCATTTCCTTGTGCAGTCAATAAAACAATTAGCTCACCAAGAGTGCTTTTAAATCACCATCCTAGTTCTTCTTTGCTTTAAAAGCAAGTAAATACCTAACATCTGCAAGTATTTTGTATTTTTTCAAAATGGTAATCAGATGAGTTTATATCTTGTAGAACATGATATAGTTCAAGAACTTTGCATGCCATCCTTTATTTTATTTTATGTTATTTTTTGCCCGCTTTACCTTAAAGGAGGGAGAATGGCTGGTCATTGTAATGTAATATATGTTTCTAGGAGTAGGAGGAGGAGATAGAAGGAAAGAGAGAGTATGGCAGTTTGAAATTCTTTTATGATTCCCAAAATGATTTTGAACTAATTCTTTCCTGTGGGTGTGAGACCCATTTGTTAGACTACTTCAGTTGAAGACTGACTCAGGTTGAGTCTCCACCGTCTTGCTGGGTCTGATAAAAATGGAGGCATGGAGAGAGGACACAGGAAAAGGAAGCTGCCATACTTGAACCTGCATTATGAAAGAAAGGACGCCCAGTTTCACCCACAGCTGAGCTGCAAGAGCTGAGACCGAGGGAGAGATGAACCATATGCCTGAGAGCTCGCAGCTGAACTTGGAAAGAGAGCAGAGCAGCTGAGACTGATCGAGGAGGCCTGGAAAGAGAAAAGCCCTGTGCCTGGCTATGGAGATGGTAGATTCTGGAGGGGAAGGCAGAGACCTCAGCAGAGAGAGGTGACCATCTTGCTTCACTGTGTAGCAGGACAGCATGATCAACAGTAGCTGACTTTGGTGAGATAGCACCCCTGATGGTGCCTTAATATGGACATTTCACAGCTTCAGAACTGTAAGCTTTTACCCCAAATAAATACACTTTATAAAAGCCTTCCCATTTCAGGTACTTTGCATTGGCAGCCTTTGGCAAACTAAAACAGAGAGAAAGAGGAAGAAAATGGTGACAATGACTTGGGAAAATATTTACTGAGAGAAGTAGAAGGTATGGCTTTGGAAATAGTTGACTTTTCAAAGGGCTCAGTATTCTCTGGGGATGGTGTGTGTATCTGGGTGTGTATGACAGGAGGGAGACTCCGTAAGGTGTATTTAAATAGTTCTGCTTCACGTGTCCTCTCTCTCCTGGATCTTCAAAATCTCTCCTCTATTGCTTCTTTCCCCTCAACATGCGTATGTGTTTTCTATATTTGGGAAACAAACACTCCTCTCACCTCCTTAGATTCCTATGTACAGCCTTTTTACTCTTGTTAATTTCTGTCCCTGAGCCAAGTACCTCTACCAAGAGATGACCTAGCACTATCACTCTAGTGAAACTTCACAAACATCACTTGTGTCTTTTCATGAACAAATTTAGTACAAATATAGCATCTTCATTTTAGTTAAACTTTGCAGCATTGAAGTCATTGATCAGTTCTTTCCTAAAACCTTATCTTCTTCTGACTTTTTAAACCACTCTTTTTGGCCCCAACAGCTTCTGGGCCCCATTATACACCTTGTTCCATTGCTTTAGGTGCTATTACTTTATATTGCCTACACAAATGATTAGCAAACCTCCATTATTTAGCCTTCTTATCTTTAATATGTGGTTCTCAATATAAGATCAGCATCAATCCTTCTGTAATATGGCCAGATATTGAGCTTTTTAGATTAGAAGCAGTGACACAATTCTAAACAATTAAAGCAGGTATAAGATTAAGAACATATACCCTTCCCACCATGGCAGTCAGTAAAGCTATTTTTACTTGAAGGAAAATTCAGTTCATCAGCACTTTTTTTTCCCTCAGTTGACTTGCTTGACAAGTTGACTGACTTCCACACATTTATGACTTCTATGCCTACATCTTTAACCCCAATCTTTTGCCAATTTTTCTGATCACTTATGGACTTTCAGTTGGAGTTAGCTTCAAAACTCATCATTCCTAACTGAGCTAATTATATTCCCTTTCATACCCAACTCCTAGATTCCAAATCCCTCTCTTAAGTCAGAAATAAGGGAATTCTCATTGGCTTTCCTGTTTTCCCACTACCCAGAAACATTCAATGATCAAAAAGAACCCATCCTCCTTTTTAAACATCTTTGATTTCATCCTGCCCTCTTGCTTTTATCCCCAGGTCTCCTGTCTTTATTTCAACAAGATTGTTAGCCTAGCAACCTATATTCTCTTTGCCTCCAGTATTGACTCTGCCTCTTTTCTCATGCTAGGCCAGATTCCCGTAAAGTGCAGACCTTATCTTAATTTCCTCCAATTTAAAATTTTACAAACCTTTTCTTTAATATGAATATATATATATGATACAAATGTATGAAATAATAAGAGGAGAAAGCAAAATCTGAAAATATTAGTGAAACTCTAAAAGAAAGATGATAACAAGATGAGAGACTAGATGGCAGCAAAATTTTATTAATATCTATTCTTATTAATTTCAATTTAGGAATTTGTAATTGTTTTTAATAATTGAAAAAATATATGAAAAGGCAAATAAATGTCATCACTGAAAAACTGAGAACTTACTGAAACCAATGAACCTAACTCTATATCAAGTTATTGAAGTTATGGCATAACCAGAGAAAATAATTATTTTCAATGAAATTTAAAACACAGTTTTGACTCCACCTATCTAATATGGTTGGTTTCATTTAAGGACAAAAGGAAACAAAAGAAATCTAAAATGTCATTTGCTATTTTTATTGTTAGTAGTAATATTTGTATCATTTTATTTGAAATTGTTATAAGTATATCATACAATTAAAAAGTTGTTAATTAAAATTAATATAATTAGGAATCAAGATTTTCAGCACAAGAGAAAAAGAAATATAAATATAAGTACAAAATTGAAAACATTGAGAGAAAATCCCATAATCTTAAATTTTATTTGGAAATATCAATCATAACTTTATACAAATTTCATTTTTTCTTGCTCTGTCTATTCAGAAGGCTTAGAAGCAATGACAAATGCAGGAGCAATCAGCACCCAGGCTGAATAAAGTTTAGTATTACAGTTTTTTTTTTCTGATAAAAGAACCAGGATTCCTTCAAGTGGATGATTCCAGATCTAACACAAAAAAATACAAAATCTAATTTGGAGATTTTATATGCCATAAGCAAGAAAACTATCAAAAAATGATGGAATCATGTGAAAAGGATGTAGGAACCAATCTGAAGGGGCTTTTACGAACCTAAGATGGGACAACTTTTGTGCATCAAAGGACATTATCAAGAAAGTGAAAATACAGCCTTCAGAATGGGAGAAACTATTTGGAAACCACATATCTTATAAGGGTTTAATATCCAGAATATATAAAGAGCTCCTACAACTCAACAAGACAAACAACCCAATTTAAAAATGGGCCAAAGATTTGAATAGACATTTCTCCAAAGAAGATATTTGAATGGCCAATAAGTATATGAAAATACACTCAACATCTTTAGCCATTAGAGAAATGTAAATAAAAACTATGATGGGATACCACTATATACCCACTGGGATGATTATTGTTTAAAAAAAAAAAAGAAAATAACATGTTATGGCATGGTTGCATAAAAATAGGAACTCTTTCTTTGTTGGTAGGAATGTAAAATGTTGCAGCCACTGTGACAAATTTTGGTTGTTCTTCAGAACATTGAACATAGAACTACCATATGACTTGGCAATTCCACTCTTAGGGATAGAACTACCATATGACTTGGCAATTCCACTTTTAGGGATATAAACAAAAGCAGTGAAAACAAGGATGTGGACAGACGTTTGTATACCAGTGTTCATTGCAGCATTATTTACAGTAGCCAACATGTGGAAGCAATCCACGTGTCCATCCACAGATGAATGGATAAACAAACTGTGATGTATCTACACAGTGGAATATGATTCAGTCATAACAAGTGAAGTGCTGGCACATGCTACAACCTGGGTGCACCTTGAAAACATCATATTGAGTGAAATAAGCCTGTTGCAAAAGGACAAATATAGTATAATTTCTCTTTTATGAAATACGTAGAATAAAGAAATTCATGAAAACAGAAAATGGCGTAGTAGTTACCATCAGCAGCAGAAGGGGGCTGGGGAGTTATTGCTAAATGAATATAAGTTTTTGGTTTAGGATGACGAAAAATATTCTGGAAATAAATGATGATATATATTGGCTGTTACGTGGAAGTTCTTCAAGTGAGGAGGTGCAAAACACAGAGAGCCAGCCTCCTGATAATTTATGAAAGGACAGCTTTGTTGGATCAAAGGCCTTGGAGGAGGAGAAGGGAGAGTGAGGGTGGCGGAAGGGCCCATAGCTTGCTTAACCTAGGGTACTGTGAGAGTACGTGAAAAAGGGTGTAGAGGAGCAGCATCTGTGTGTTGCAGGCTCTTGCCTTTAGTGTCTCCCAGAGGGGACGAGTGGGGCTTTCTCACAAACACCAGGGATGGGCGGTTTTAAACTATACTACATGAAAATCAGAAGTGGCAAGGGCTGTTTGGAGAAGCTGAGGGCAGTTCTTATCATACAAGCCACATGGAGGTAAGTGCCTTGCTAGGAAATTATGTGGCACCAAAGAGCAAAGTGGCAAGAGCTGTTTAAAAAGCTAAAAGCAGCTCTTATCATCCAAACTATATGGAGGCGTATGCCTTGCTAGTTGTGAGTAGTCTAGCTGGAATGGTCATGTAAAAGGTGACTAGGCAAAAATGTTGAGGCACCAAATATAATTTTTTTTACACTGTTACATGGTGAAAATTACACAGTATGGCCAAGGTACTACATATTTAAGAAGTCCACTTAAAATTTTTTTGTGTATATTTTATCACAATGAAAAATGAATTAAGTATTTATAAAAATGTAAAAATGACTGTGATAAATTAAAATCTATAAACTGAAAAATGTATGTATATGTGAAGAACTAAAATAATAAAATAGGGAAGCAGACTTGGCACAAGTGATTAGACTTCTGCCTACCATATGGGAGGACCTACGTTTGATCCCTGTGGCCTTCTGGTTAAAAAAAAAAAAAGTGTGCCTGAGTGGTGAGCCAGTGCCCCTGCGGCAAGCTGAATGCCTGTGTGGAGAGCCAAAGGCCTGCACGGGGAGCTGACTGCTTGCACGGCAAGGCCAGTGCCCGTGCAAGTGAGTCACAGAACAAGATGATGATGATGCAACAAAAGAGAGATGAAGGGGAGAGTCAAGGCAAGGCACAACAGAAACCAGGAACTGAGATAGCGCAAATGAGAGGGAACCTCTCTCCACGTCTCAGGTCCCGAGGATTTAATCCCGGTGAATTCTAAAGGAGAAAAATGAGAAGAGAAGAGAAGAGAAAAAGAAATAGATATAGAAGATCACACAGCAAATGGACACAGACAGCAAAAATGCAGGGTGGGGGCAGGGGGAGCAAAAAAAATAACTCATTCTGAAAATTGATAACTAAATTGGGAGAAGCAATCATTTATTGTCCCTTTCAAACTGTTTTTTCAGGATAAGCAAGTCATTAATGAGAAGTTCTTTAGAGAAGAATTCTAGTTTATTAACAGAGAAGTAGGATGGAATTAGCAACTGAACCTTTTGTAGGTCTAATGAAATCATAGATCTAGGCAAGATCATCAATAAATTCTAAAATCGATCAGTAAAATGAAAGATCAGGTTGACATTGCTTAAACCCACTATCCATCACAACATTTCTAGAGGTGATGATAAGAGATCATGTGATTCACATTTAGATGTGGTGGGAAATAAACAGCAATATATATGCAGTATTCCTGCTTAACAATGTAAACTTCTTTCTAATCAAGCCACCAGAGTTAATGACCATTTTCGAGGAAACGGGAGTAGAAGGGAGAGTGAAAGAACAACACACAGAATTAGACAAGTTTAGAATGTGGAACACTCTATAGAAAAAATGACACTATTTCTTAAAAATTCAGTGGTGTGGGAGAAAATTTTGGAGGAATGTTGCAGAATAAAAGAGACTTGGGAAGCGGACATGGCTCAAGTGATAGAGCATCGCCTACCATATGGTTGGGTCTGGGGTTCGATACCCAGGGCCTCTTGACCCATGTGGTGAGCTGGCCCACACACAGAGCTGCCACATGCAAGGAGTACTGTGCCATGTGGGGGTGCCCCCATGGGGGGCAAAGAGTGTGCCCTGCAAGGAGACCTGCCCCATGTGAAAAAAGCACAGCCCACCCAGGAGTGACGCCCCACACACGGAGAACTGACACAGCAAGATGACGCAACAAAAAAGAGATGCAGTTTCCTGGGGCTGCAGAGGGTGCAAGTGCACACCGAAGAACACACAGCAAATGTACACAGAGAGCAGACGACAGGGGAAGAAGGGGAGAGAAATAAATAAATAAATCTTAAAAAAAATAAAATAAAAGAGACTTAAACAACCAGCACGACAGTGGCAGGGTAAGGCACCCCTAGAGTCAGCTTGTGTTACAGGGCAGATAGTAATCATCCAGAGCTATCTAGAGCACCTGTTTGGGGGCTCCAAGAGACCAGAAGAGCATCCTGTAACATCCTTGAAGGAATAGAAAGAGGAGACTGCCTATCTGCAGAGAAGACTCATAAGTAGAGCACTCCGTGCCACGGATGTTGGTGCCCATCCTCCACTGGAGGCACAAGCCACCTCAGGAGCTGTTCCATGGTTGGAATTGGAAGCTCCATTTCCCAAAAACAGGGGGAAAAAGAGATGGGTGGGCACCAACTTCAGCTACTGATTAGTAAATTCAGTGAACTAAAGTATAATCCTAAGAACAGCTAGTTTGAACCTGTCCAAGTCAGAGGAGGCCGTTAGTCATCATCTTAACTCTGTCCCTGACATGAGGGGAGGCAGGGTGGGCTGAAAATCACAGTGCTGGTTGGGACAGGCTTCTTTCCACACAGGACATATTGCAGCTCTAGCCTAAGGCCCAGCACCACCTTTGGCAGGGAGGAAGCAGGGGGGACCTGTGCCATCTTCTCCAGGAAAACAAGCCATGCTGTGGAGGCCAGTGATTATCCTACTCTGGCAGCGCAAGTTTCCTCAGGAGCTGTTTTGTTGCTGGAGATGGTGGCTCCATTTTCCAAAAATAGGAGAGGGAGAGATAGTAGGCCACTAATTTCAGCTACTGATTAGTAAATTCAGCTGCCTGAAGTATAACCCTATGAACAGCTGAAGTTTGAATGTGTCCAAGTCAGAAAGAAGCAAGTAGCCTCCATTTTGACTCTGCACCCAGCATGAGGGGAAGCCAGGCTGACTGAAAGTCACAGTGATGGTAGAGATGTGTCATTCACCAAGATTAGCCTAGGCATCAGCCTCAACTCTAGCAGGGAGGAAGTTGGTGGGCCCTTCACCAGCCTTTCCAGGTAACTGCAGGTACATTTAGCTGGCACAGACTGAATAGTCAGAATTCTACCAGGGCAACTGCATTCACTTTGGACCCACATAGCATAGCTTGCTGCTCACAACTACAGCTCCATTCCTGCCCCAAGCAGGAAAGAAAGGGGTGTGAAGCTTCATCAGTCTCTCTGGGCAACTAGAGTCTAGTCTCTGGGCATGACTTGAATTAGTACACAGAGCTGTGGCTGTGTGCCTACCCCTGGCAAAGAAGAAAGTTGGGAGAAGCTTCATCAGTCCCTGGGTCAAAGAGGGCAGCTTGAGCCACCACAGCTTACAACACTAACTATATCCTTGGGTCCTACTACACAACCAGCAAGGAGAAAGGGCAAGAAAGCCCTAAACCAAAGAGAGAAACTGTACCCAGATTAAATACACGTATTAAGCCAGATGCCAAGACTCCAACAAAAAATTACAATCCACACCAAAAACAGGAAGATATGGCCCAGTTAAAGGAATAGGATAAGCCTCCAGATGATATAAAGGAGTAGAGACAACTAATCATAGATGTTCAAACAAATCTCCTTAATAAATTCAGTGAGATGGCTAAAGAGATTAAGGATATTAAGAAGACATTGGATGAGCACAAAGAAGAATTTGAAAGCATACATAGAAAAATAGCAAATCTTATGGGAATGAAAGGCACAATAAAAGAAATTAAAAATACATTGGAATCATATAATAACAAATTTGAAGAAGCAGAAGAAAGGATTGGTGAGCTTGAAGAAATGGCCTCTGAAAGTGAACATACAAAAGAACAGAAGAAGAAAAGAATGGAAAAAATTGAAGAAGGTCTCAGGGAACTAAATGACAGCAAGAGACATGCAAAACTACATCTTATAGGTGTCCCAGAAGGAGAAGAGAAGGAAAAAGAGGCAGAAGGAATATTTGAAGAAATAGTGGTAGAAAATTTCCCAACCCTGTTCAAGGACATAGATACCCATGTCCAATGAGTACAATATATTCCCATCCAAATAAATCCAAATAGACCAACTCTGAGACACATACTAATCAGAGTGTCAAATACCAAAGAGAAAGAAGAATTCTGAGAGCAGCAAGAGAAAAGCAATGCATAATATATAAGGGATGCACAATATGATTAAGTGCATATGTCTCATCATAAAGCATGGAGGCAGTAAGACAGTCATATGATATATTTAAGATACTGCAAGAGAAAAACTTCCAGGCAAGAATCTTATATCTGGCAAGATTGTCTTTCAAAAATGAGAGTGAGTTTAGAATATTCACAATAAACAGAAACTGAGAGAGTTTGTAATCAAGAGACCAACTTTGCAGGAAATACTAAATGCTGTGCTAGGGCCTGAAAAGAAAAGATAGGAAAGAGAGGCCTGGAAGAGAGTCTAGAAATGAAGATAATATCAGTAAAAGTAACTAAAAGTGTCAAAAGAGTGGTGAAGATAAAATATAACAGATAAAACCCAAATTTTCAGGAATAAACTTAACCAGTGATGTAAAGCACTTGAATTCAGAAAACTGCAACTCATTCATAAAAGAATTTTAAAAAGATCTAAGTAATTGGAAGAACATTCCATTCTTAAGGATGAGAAGACTAAATATCATTAAGATGTCAATTCTACTCAAACTGATATATAGATTCAGTTCAATCCCAATAAAAATTCTACCAACATTTTAAAAATAAATGGAAAACATGATTATTAAATTTATTTGGAAGGATAAGGGGTCCTGAATAGCCAGAAATATCTTAAAAAGGAAAAGCAAATGTGGAGGGCTCTCATTTCTGGACTTTAAATCATATTGCCTAGCTACAGTGGTAAAAACAGCATGGTACTGGCATAACGACAAACACATAGACCAACGGAACCAAACTGATGGTTCAGAAACAGATCCTGACATCTATGGTCAAGTGATTTTTGACTAGCCTGTCAAAGCCACCGAGCTCAGGAATAACCGTCTATTCAAAAAATAGTGCTGAAAGAACTGGATATCGATAGCCAAAAGAAGGAAAGAGGATCTCTATCTCATACCTTATAAAAATATTAACTCAAAATGGCTAAAAACCTAAATATAAAATCAGGAACCATGAAGCTTCTAGAAGAAAATATAGGAAAATATCTTTAAGACCTGGAGGTAGGTGGTGGATTCTTAAAGAAAATAAGAGGAAGACTGAGATGGACTACTGATGTTTAATGATATATGGACTGTGGTTAACAGTAATATTGTAATATTCATGCATCTACGCCAAAGATATACTACTTTGATAATATGGAAAAAGTGTGTCAAATGTACACTGTGGGCCTGGTAATAATCTGAGGATATTATCTCTTAATCTGTAATAAACGTTCCACCACAGTGTATGTGTTGATAGAGGGGTATTGTTTGGGAATTGTGCAAATGTGCATGATTTTTTTGTAAGTTTACAACTTCCGTCATAAAAATATATTTAAAGATAGGGTGAACTGGGGGAAAATACAACAAATGTAAGATAAGACCTATAGTTAGTGATAAGATTTTGACAATATTCTTTCATAATTTGTAACAAATGTTTCACAACAATACAAGGTGTTGTTGGTGGGTTGATGTATGGGACCCCTGTATGATGTTATGCATGTTTGCTTTGTTAAGTTTACAACTTTTACTATACACTTATTGTTTGTGTGTGTTCATGTAAAAAATGATATAAAAATAATGATAATAGAGTGGGTTTGGGGAAAAACACTTTGGTTAGCAGTAATATTTGGAGGATGCTTTTTAATCATTAGTTAAAAATGTTTCACAACAATGGAGGGTATTGATGGTAGGGTGAAGTATGAGAGTCCTATATAATGTTATGTATGTTTGTTTTATAAGGTCACAGCTAATATACACTTAATGTTTATGTATGTTTATGTGTGAGTGATATCCTTCAATACATTTTAAGAAAAGAGACTTAAGAGTGCTCACTGAGACAGCACATATACTAAAATTGGAGTGATACAGAGAAGATTAGGATGGCTCCTGCTCAATAATGACATGCAAATTCATGAAGTATTTCATTTTTTTAAAATTATTTTTTATTTCAAATTTTAAAAAAATTTTATACTTCGTTTGTTATTTTAAAACTATCACTTCATTTTCTTATCAATCTTACTAAGTCATTTTGTTGGCTTCAGTTTTGGAGACATTTAGAATCACAGAGAGGTTACAACTGTGGCAGGGAGGATCATTGTTGTGGGGTGTCAGTGATGGGGGATGCATGGGTGGAAATTCACCTGGGGCATACCTATAACACATGAACGAGTTCAGTTTTCTTGGGGCATTGTCATGGTGGGTGGAAATCCACACAATAACTGAAAGAATATTGAATTCCCCTCCTGGGGAGTTTTGCCACATTCTCTAATGGGACAACAAGAACCCCCCAAGTACAGGTGTGGTGAAGGAGAATGGACCATTAATAGTCCCTTGGTATTGATGACATGACTGTACTTATGAACGTTTTATTTTGAAATTGAAACTTAGTCTAGTATTATAGGTTGCCTAAGAGTTACCTCCTGAGATTCTCCTTGTTGCTCAAATGTGGCCTCTCTCTAAGCCAAACTCAACATATAAATGCATCATCTCCCCCAACCCCCCCTGGCATGGGACATGACTCCCAGAGATAAGCCTCTCCGACACTGAGGGATTACTACCAACCACCAACTATGCTCCCCAGTGTGACAGAGTTGGACTCAGTTGTGGTTTCCCTACACACGGCTCTTTTGCCCCTTCTATTTGAACCTATATTTAGTACTGGAGTTGACAGGTTTAAGTCCAAGAGACTTAAATCTTTGGCCTTTGCAAGTGCCATTTGGGCCCTGAATCTCAACAGAGTTGCAACACTTACTCTTCAGTTCATTGGACTCTCCCAGGACAACTAACAAGAAGATGTTACTGGATAGTGACCATCCCAAGGAACCGAGAACATTTATAACTATAGGCAAGATAGTCCCATCCATCTGCCCCATGGGATCTAAGCCCTTGCTCAATTAGAGGTGGAGTGGGCATCACCATCCCAGATTCTACAGGATTGGGGAATGAATGATGGACTAGAGCAGACTTCCTGTTATTCTACTATAGACTTATTCCTTTTCTTGGAATGGAAGAAGTTTTATAATTAATGTGGAGGCAGTGACCCCCAGAGGTTCTGAGGGGCGGAGAGGAAAAATGCTTATAATATGGGAGCATTTTGGGGAGACCAGAATTGTTCTGAATGACATTGCAATGACAGACACACATCATTATATATCTTGTCATAACTTACAAAATAGTGTGGAAGAGTGTAAACTATAATGTTAACTATAATCTACACTTAGTGGCAATGCTCCAATATGTGTTCATCTGTTGTAACTCTACAAATGTACTACATTAATGAAGGATGTTGTTAATGTGGGAAAGTGTGGGAGGGATAGGGAGTGGGGCATATAGGAATCCCTTACATTTTTTATGTAACATTTATATAATCTAAGTATCTTTTTAAAAAGATTTTTCAAAGGTGTATTTAAAAAAAGAGAGACTTAAGAGACATAATAATGAATTGCAGTATGTGGAATTGGTCCTGATTCAGACATATCTGAGATCATTGGGAACATTTAAATATGAACTGGAAATCAGGTAATATAAAGGAATTTTTAAGATTTTAAAAAATGACATAGTTCAGTTAAAAAACCTTATAAATAGTCCTTCATAGTGAAGTACTTAAGGATCTGGGTTCAATAATTTAAGTATCTAAGACTTGCTTTAAAATATTTGGCAAAAGAAATAAAACAAGAATGCAGGGGATGGACTAAGATAACAAAGATTGGCAAAGTGTTGCTAATTATTGAAGTAGGTGTCGTGGATTTGTATGGTGTCAACATGGCTAAACTGGAACTACTACGTTTTCCAGAATTCCCTTCTCCACATAGTTCTGGGTTAGTGTGAGCTAGAGGGGTTATTGTCTGGAAGATTTGGTAAGCGGAAGGAAAGCGGAGCCATATTCTTCCACTTAGAAGGTCATGGCAGGGCCCCAGATACTGTTGCACATGTCACTAATCTTTTGGCTTACCTTGTTGGCATCAGATACCAATTAAGCCAGGAGAATCTCCAGATCCAGCCAGATCTTCTGGGGCTTCTCCCACTCTTGGTCTGTGTGCATATTTAGCTACATGAGGAAGGGCAAAGGCTTCTTCTGTAGCTCACTATCTCATTAAACTTGGAGACTTGGAGATCCTGAGACTGATGCAGGTTCCAGGGTTTTTCTCAGGAGATTTAGCTTATCCTCACCTGCCCCAGATTTCTTTGTTTCCTCTAATTTATGTCCATTTTTCTTGCCAGGGACCTCTTCTGCCTTTAGGCCCCACACAAACTGTGGAAGTAAAAACTCCCGTAGATTGTTTTACAATTGCATGAGGAAAATTCAATATAGTATATCCCTTCTTATCTATGACTCCTAGTGATTCTGCTTCCCTGGGACACTAGTACATGGGGATTCCCAATATACTATACTCTCTGCTTTTGTCTACGTGTGAAAATTTCCTTAATAAACAGTCAAAATAAAATAAAGGTTTTACCTTGACATGCAGAGCTCTTCAAGTTCTGGTCCTGTTTAACTCTCCTCTATACTCATTTTCTCTACTTGCCACTTCATTTTGGATACTTCTTCTCCTTTCACTTAAAGAAAACTGTCTTCTTTAAACTATTGGTTTCCTCAAACTGACCTCCGTCAATTATTAGGAAAGTCTCATTACCCCAGAGCGAAATTGGGAAACTAGGTAAAACATAATGTATTTTTCATTGTTAAATATATTATAAAGAGAAGTTTATTCTAATGTTGTGCTCTTCCTAATATTTGATGCCAAAATACCATATCTTGTATAAAATGACAGTTTAATTGTTCTTCATGCCCTTACTTGACAAAATAAGTTAGCATTTTTATTTAGACAACCAAATTTATTTTATAGTCTTGGAATTACTACTGTCACAGAAGATTTTATCTTAAACAATGATAAGTTTTCTCTGGCCTATTCCCTTCCCCCGTTATCAAGTTTTTAAAATCCTCCAGCTCATTTTTCAAGACTCATCTCCAATATATACTTTTCTGAAAAATTTTCCAGAATTTATCTAGGTAAAGTTAACATGTTTTCCTCTCTTTCATAACATTCCCATTATTGTAATAATAGCACTATTTGGTAATTGTACAGTTACTGAGTTCTTTAAGAGAAGAAATTGTTTCCTGTTTTTCATAACCCCCGCTCTACTTTGAACTCCCAAGATAAGAGTGCTTGTTAAACAGATAAATGAAAATTTTGCATTTCTTCTTGTTTTAATAGAGCAGGAAAAACAAATTATATCCCAAGTGGCATTTGGTAAAATGGGTCTTCTGAATGAGGTTAATATTAGAAGTACCTTGAGAAAATCACTAATCCTTTTTACATTGCACCCTGTGCAGAGGAATGTTCATTGTGGGTAAAAAATGATGAGATTCCAGGAATTTCAACATCTGCATATGGTTTTTATGTTAAAACAATAGTGGAATGAAAATCTCTTCATAAACACTTGGTTTTGGAGTTATATCACTTACATAATTTAGTGCAGATGATTACGTAGAACCTGTTAATGTCCTATTTTGAAAATATATTGTCTATTCCTCGATAGGGCAGTATCATAGCATTTTCTCATTTGCAAGAGAAGACGTTTAAGTATATCAATATGCATTTTCAACATGTTTTTTTCTTTAAAAAAGTATATGAAAAATGCTTTTTGAAAGCATCTCACAAGTCACTTTTTTTACTTGCCTGGGCTGAAATTAGCTGATCTAATATATCTATTTTTTGTTCAATCACAAATTGTGAATTGAATATAAATAATTTAACCTATATATTCAGTTTCAAATAAATTTTATAACATAGTTAGAATTCTACATTTTAGTCCATACAGGGCTCCTTGAAATTATATTAGGGACTGTAATCAAAGTTATACAATGTAAAGCATATGTTAGAGCAGTTTAAATTAATTTTCATTGGTTCCACATAGCTTTTTTTTAAAGATTTATTTATTTATTTATTTAATTCCCCTCCCCTCCCCCGGTTGTCTGTTTTCTGTGTCTTTTTGCTGCGTCTTGTTTCTTTGTCCGCTTCTGTTGTCATCAGCGGCACGGGAAGTGTGGGCGGCGCCATTCCTGGGCAGGCTGCTCCCTCCTTCGCACTGGGCAGCTCTCCTTATGGGTGCACTCCTTGTGCGTGGGGCTCCCTTACGCGGGGGACACCCCTGCATGGCAGGGCACTCCTTGCGCGCATCAGCACTGCGCATGGGCCAGCTCCACACGTGTCAAGGAGGCCTGGGGTTTGAACCGCGGACCTCCCATGTGGTAGACTGACGCCCTAACCACTGGGCCAAAGTCCGTTTCCCCACATAGCTTTTTTATTATTATTTTTTATCTTTGCTCCTCCCAAATCTCTATTGATTAGTCAGGTCTACATCTATGAACCCTTTAGTGACAATAATAGTATAAGTGGATTTAAAGAGCACCTCTCTAGAAGTGAGACTATCTTAAAATATTCAGCAGTGGAAAGGCTATTTTTAATAAAGCTGTTTTAGGGCCACAAATCTCCCTATTCTGATTACAACAAAAGTGGTTTATCAGATACTGAGATATTAAGTTTTGTTTCTGGAACTGAAGGAATATTACAAATATGTAGCCATTTCCCTGGCATAATTTTAAGAGATAATAATGGGGGAATATGCCATTCCACTTACCCTGCCTTTTACAAACTTCTATTGTCAGGGTATAAGTGTGGCTGTTCTTCCAATTTGAGATGAAATAGAGAATAAGAAAACAATTCATGGGAAAAAAGGTATTTGACTTTCAGAGGCTGAAAGTCTTCTATTTGATGATAAAAATTATAGGTGGCAGTTCTGATATCATTGAATTTAATGAAGCATGCTAAGGACAAATGTTCCAACCAATGAGAATTTGTTTTGAAGTTGCTTCAGACTGGACCTGAAAAGCCTTCATGTACAGTGTCCTGAGTAAGCATTACTTAGATGAAGGCTCTGAATTGCATTGTGAACGTGGATGCAAGTGGTTTCTTTTTGTTACTTCTTGAATTCTGTTCCTAGTGTTTTCAATGCTAGAAACTACGGGGCCCAAAGACTTAGTCATTAACTTCACTGTGTCTGCTTTTCAATTCAAGTGCATCCTTGTTAAAAATAATCTGAATTGAATCAGCATTTCAACTTTGTATCTTCAGGAAGTAATTGACTATTATGATGGATGCTGTATTAGTTTCCAGTTGCTAAAACACATATCATACAGTGGGTTGACTTAAACAATACACATTTATTGGCTTCATGGTTTTGAGATTAGAAGAAGTCCAAAATTAAGTCATTAGCTGGGTGATGCTTTCTCCCTGAAGGCTGTGGTTTTCTGGAGCTGGCTACTGCGGATCCTTGGCATTTCCATCCTGGCTCTTTACATGGTGGTGTCTTCTCTTTCCCTTCTGACGGGTTTGGTTGACTTCTAGTTTCTTCTCCTCCATGTGGCTTTTTCTCTTTCTGAATTTTATTCCACTAATACAGCACTCCAGCAATCTGGATTAAAGCACACTCTCATTCAGCTGTGTCACACTTAACTGAAATAACATCTTTAAGAGATCCTATTTCCAATGGATTTGCAACCACAGGGATGGATTAAGAGCATGCTTTTTTCTGGGGTACGTGGTTCAATCCCCAACAGATGCAAGATCTCTAGTGCATACTGCTTAATAAAAAGTGTACCCTCTTAACTACATTTCTGAATAGAAGGTCCACTAACTCAATGGAAAAAACTTTGCTTTCTGCGTACAGACGCAACATTCAGAATTTTTGTATCTTTTGGCATAGTTTTTCCTGTCTGTTTTTTTCCCATCCTGGAAGGAAGTTGAGAAGGTGAGGGAACACATCTGAAGCTCTATTTGGCACTAGTAATGTTCTAGAGAATTCTGTTTACCTTAGAGATGAAGACTAAGTAATTTCACAGTACTTCAAGCAAGAACTCCCATGTAGTTCAGAGAATATTAAATAGTGCATAATCATTGCTAAACTTTTTCTTTTTTTTTTTAAAGATTTATTTTTATTTTCTTTCTTGCTCCTCCCCCATTCCTCTCATTGTCTGCTCTCTGGGAACTGATCCTGGGATCTTCCAGAGTGGCAGAGAAGCGATTACACTCTTGCACCACCTCTACTCCCTGTTCTGCTATGTCTTCTTCTTTTCTCTCCTCTGTGTCTCTTGTTGTTCATCTTGTTGTGCCAGCAGCTCTCAGTGTCAGCTGGCACTCCTGTGCAGGATGGCTTTCCAGCCCTGGGTGGCATTCCCACACAGGGGGGGCACTCCTGTGTGGGGTGATAGTACAGCATGGGCTGGCACTCCACATGGGCCAGCTCACCACATGGGCCAGCTTGCCCTCACCAGGAGGCCCTGGGTATCGAAACCTGTACCTCCTATATGGTAGACTGGAGCCCAGTTGGTTGAGCCTCCTCTGTTCCCTAAACATTTTCTTAACGATCAAAATTTCACTAACTGAGGCAAAATATTCACATACTTATCTGCAAAAAGAGGGAGAAACTATTTACTTAAAACGATATTTTCTTTAGGTCTGGAAAATTATCTCCATATATTTTGAAGCAACAGTACTTACATGTCAAAATGAGAAACACCTAGATACCAAGCTCACACGTGATAGCACTGTGCTAATTATATTACAGTTAAGATGAAATATTGTACACCATAAGTGCTTAATAATTGTCTGGAATTTATCTTTTCTAGCCAACCTCATATCAAGACCTACTATATGCATGGTACACACGATTTGATTTTTTCTTAATTTAGGTAGACTTGATGATACTTTTCAAAATCCTGACAGTTTAGATCCAAATATTTAAATCTGAATACTTTCTGGGAGATAAGAGATATGAGTTATTGCATGAATCCTGATGAAAGCATTGTTTCAATTTTGTAGACACTGCCAAGGTAGCCTGTGAGGGGTTTGTGACTAAATGATCACAGGACAATATTTACAGCAGCCTACATCAATGGAACACTGCCATATGCTTAGTTAAGTGAGTATTAACAATGAATTAGTAGTTATTTAAAACTTACTAGATCCTTTGTTCTTGCATCAGATGCTTTACCCCAAGGAGTTTAGGTATAATGAGCTTGAGTGAACACCAATAAGCTCTATATGGAGCAGGTAGGCATTCACGCATAGGGGGGTCAGAAGATGTCCAGAATTCCTCTCACCATCCTGTGGATTGGCTCAGCCTGATGCAGATGAGCAAGTCTGGAGACCCACCTCTTGGTTGGTTTTTCTTTCAATAAGGCAAGTATGAGGGCATAGTTGGGGGGATGGGTAAGTAATTTGTATGCTGGAGTTTGGTGCCAAATGCCCAAGGCATTTCTGGAAAAGCCACTTGTGCACCATTTGGAAGTCTTGGAAGGATCTGAGATCATCCACAGCATCTCCTGCTGAGGGGGGAGTACTCACTGGTCCCAGCTAGCAAACTGGAAGGAGCCTAAGGGTCATTCAACAGACAATCCTGCTTATTTCACCACATTGGCATCACATTGATTACCAGCCACTAAACTATGTTATTTGAATGAATTGTCCCACTTAATACTGATAACAACTGTATGAAATGGGATTGATTTTTCCTACTGACGTTTTATAGTTCGGCAAACTGAAAAATGGAGTAGTTTGTTGTTTTCTCTATTTAACACTGTTTCCAGAACTAGGTAGAACATAAATTGGTCCATAAGAAGGCTGAAGTAAGGCTAAGAGGCATGAGATGGCTTTGGAAAAGCAGAGACATTGATGAATTTTTCAGATGTGGCAAAGTTGGTAACTAAATGACGGTAAGATTGCAGTTGTCAGCCTACATTTATGGAGTACTATGGAGCTAGCTGCTATTCTAGGCATATCCATAAACCTACTTAATCTTCATACCAACCCAGAGAGGTGTGTCCTATTACTGCCTTCACGGAACAGATGAGGAAATGGAGGTACAAATAACTTCATCTATCTTCCTAACATTGCACAACTATGAGGTCAGGGAAAGGTCAAAAGTAGAGTGAGCTAAGTGAACCACTTTCTTTGTATGCAAAATTTAAGGAGGGTCAAATATACTCAGTAATCAAGAGATAATATTTTAATGCAATGTTTTTAAAAATCAAAATTAATGCAAAAATCTGTTATGAACAAAATATCAAGGATTAAAGAGAGAATTTGTTCTACGGATTTTTTTTCTTTGTCTTAGCTTCTAATATGGCTTGGCACACGGTGGGGTGGGAGGACTGAACTTGAATTCAATGAATCTTGTGCCAGAGTTCAAGCTCATCAACAGTAGTTACTCATGCTCCTCAGGATATGAAAGATAAAGAAGAGTCAAATACAACTCCAAGAATATAAGACTGATGTTTAATGGTCATGGTAAACTCATGGACTTGAGTCTTTAGGTAAAGAGCAGAGAAAAAGACAGATTTCTCTTGTATATTCTCATCTAGAAATTTAAGTATCTATATAGCTTGGCTTCAAAAACATGGGGCAAATAAAAATGCTATTTAACATGAAACTTCTCTTTGCCTCTCTGATATATCTTGACCTTCTTTTTAGCAGTGCTAAGAATCTACTTACTGACTACAAGTAGCCTAAAGCAGTTTACCCTGCATCAGGTGATATATTTTTCTACAAGAAATAGAAGATAAAATTATGATGACATAAATATTCAGGACCATTTCTTATCTAATACAACAGAAGTGTTGGAGCTGGTAGGGTGATTTCAAGATTGGGTAATTCAGTAACACAGCAATGTCATCATGGACCTCAGTTCTTTCATTTTTAACCTTTCCCCTCCTCAGTGAATCAGCTACTGTCTTCATGGTCACAAGGTGGCTGCAGCGGCTCCAGGATTTATTTTCTTATGCAACAAAGTCCTTGTTCCCCTGTTTAAGAATAAGAAAAGCCTGCTTGGAATTTTTCTTATTTGCCATCATACCCTAGGACTAAAATATGTTGTAACTGCCTATTTTATTTATTTATTTATTTTTTTAAAGATTTATTTATTTATTTCTCTCCCCTTCTCCCTCCCCCACCCCAGTTGTCTGTTCTCTGTGTCTATTTGCTGCATCATCTTCTTTGCTTGCTTCTATTGTTGTCAGTGACACGGGAATCTGTGTTTCTTTCTGTTGTGTCATCTTGTTGTGTCATCTCTCCGTGTGGGCAGCACCATTCTTAGGCAGGTTGCACTTTCTTTCATGCTGGGCAGCTCTCCTTGCAGGGCGTATGTGGGGCTCCCCTATGCGGGGGACACCCCTGCGTGGCAGGACACTCCTTGTGCGCATCAGCACTGCGCATGGGCCAGCTCCACACGGGTCAAGGAGGCCTGGGGTTTGAACCGCAGACCTGCCATGTGGTAGATGGACGCCCTAACCACTGGGCCAAGTCCGCTTCCCCTGCCTATTTTATTTGATAGCAGTATCGCAGAATAGCTAAAAGTCATGCTGTGGAGTCTCAAAATCTGGGTGCAAAACTTGTCCAACACTTAGTAGCTACGTAGCCTCAGGCATCATATTTAAGTTCTCTATGACTATTATGAAAAATAGGGATAAAGTAAATATTCTCAGCTTATTGGATTATTGAGAGGAAAAATGAGCTAATATAAAGTTCTTAAAATGGTATCCAGTACTTTGTAAATACTCTATAAATGTTAGCTAGAATAATTTTTATGATATCCTCACTGTTGTATATGTACTTTAACTTGTGGAAACATCAGAGTTGAGAACATAAAATTACCTGAGTATACCTTAAAAAAGAAATTATCAATAAAAGTTTTAGTTGCATTTTGTAATATTATTTCTGTTTCTGTGATTTGGATGTGATATTTGAAGGAGGGAATATGAATCAACCTGAGGACTACTGTAGTGTACATTTCAGTTTATAATTTATTTTTTAGGTTTTAAAAAAAAAAATTGTCCAAATGGCTGAAAATCAGAAGCTGGTTTCAAAGCCAGTAACACTGGCTTCATGAAATGAGCCTTATTCGACAATTTTAGAAGCAGGCAATATATATGTCTGCAGAGCATATATAGTGCATTTAAGCTAAGGATAATTAAACTGATATCTATTTCATTGGATTTTATTGTTCAGTTTCTTGGTTAACTTAGAAAGAAGGGAAATGGAGAAATAGTCCCAATCCATTCTAAGCATAAAAGTCCCATTTGCAGGGTTCTTCCATTAGAAATAAAAGACATTTAGTGCTAAAAATGCCTTCAATGGTGGCAGTACAATCCAATTCTTTACATATAGTTCTCTAAAAATTCTCAATTGAGATGATACAATTCTGTTTCATCTCCTTTCTTTAAGGTTTACTTTCCCTATTAAGACTAGCATTTCTTGCTCACAGCAAACTCTCTGGGATGCCGTAATATATGGTGAAGAGAGCAAAGGTTCATTACTCTGAATCATGGGATGGGCTTCCCTTAGATGAGCATCTCAGAGCTTGGGGTCCTAGGATCAAATGTGATATTCATGAATCATCTGAAAGGGAACATAAAATTTAAACATTATCCCACCAATCCTCTCTTATATCATTTCCCCTTCTGGCTCTAAGTTCTTATCCATCAGTGTAAAACATGTTGATTCTTCCCATTTTAATATTGACAAAAAAAATCTCTTTTATGATTCTAGATCATCCAATGTCTATAATTCATTTTAGAGCAAAATATACTTACAACCTCCAATTTCTCTCTTCTCATTCAGTCTTAAATGTACTCCACTGAAATTGCTCTTTGAATGTCACCAATGACATCCATATCATTAAATCCAAAAGTTAATTCTCAGTCTTATTATACTTGACCTATCAGCAATATTTGGCAGCTAATTACTCTATCCTTTGCAAAAGAATGCCTTCACTTGGTATTTGGTACACTACACTCTCCTAGCTTTCCATTTCTCTCTCTTTCACCTCTCCTTCTCAGTCTCCTTTGCTGGGTCCCGCTAATTTTCCTGATTTATTTCCTGTCTTCTAAATGTTGGCATGCTCCTGGCCTCACTCCTAGTGATCTCATTCCTTACCATGAGTTTGAATACATTCCATCTTTGGTTGGACACTTGAGGTTCTATTTTCAGCTAGGACTTCTCCTCTATAGATCAGATTGAGATATGCAATTGTCTACATCTCCACTAGTAGGCAATTCAAACTTGGCACATCTAAATCAGAGTTATTTACCTACTCTGTCTCAGCACAAAATTCCTATTTTCCTCCAGTCCTCCCCAACTAAGATAACATTTGCATCTTTCCGTTTCTCACATTTAAAAAACTTTGCAATTATCCCGAATTCCTCTTTTTGTCACTCATCCAAAAGCCATACTCTAAGCATATACTATTGATTCCACCTTTAAAGGATATTCAGAACTTGACTGTAGCTCACCATTCCCGCTGTTACCATTCTGGAGGAAATTGCCAATTTCTTTTTCCTAGATTAATTCAATAGCCTCTTTACTGGTGGCCCTGCTTTCAATCTGTCCTCCTTCCAGTCCTCAACACAGCAAAAGAAGTTATATAAGTCAAATCACTTCATTCCTCTGCTCAAAATCTTCCACTGACTTCTTTTCTCAACCAGAGTAAAGGCCCAAGTTTGGTGTACTTAACCTTTAGATAATATAATATGCTGGAATAACTTTAGTCACTAAAGGATATCAAAGGGAGAAGAATCTCTGAAAAAATAAAATGGTTTTTAAAATTAAGGAAAGCATAACTCAAAAACTTAATTGCAGATTGATGGAAAATCAGGTGCAACTTATACCACATTTCTCATTAGATCACCTCTTTGATCATATCTAATAGAATACTCTTGTCCCTTCAGAGCAATTTTTATTTAATTGGAATGAGTAGAACAAAGTTTTGGAAATCTCCGAACTCTATATTTTATTTTATTATTTATTATTTACTCTCTAGTTTCTCCTTAAGGAAGATTTATAGATTTCACTTTTCCTTAATTCTATTCATTGAAGTTACAAGAAGGTCAAATACTTTCTTTTTTCAGATATTGGAACGTTTGATATATCTAATCAAACCTAGCTTGAACTTGATATTATCATTACCTTGACAAATCCAGATTGTCCTTGATATATTGAGAATTATAATAAATGGATCTATAATTCTTACTTTAGCTAGTTGCATTCGTCAGCTTAGAGACTTTGTTGTTCATCTAAAAACTTGCAGAGGCATCATCTCCATGATGCTGTCCAGTACAATATGGACCACCAATGATTTCTTCTATTCCTTAACACCCACACCATATGGTTTCTGATGCAATATGAGTAGCATAGTATGCGGTATCTTAATTCATTCCTAATTTTCAATAAATTTTCAGAAAATTTCAGAAATTTTCAAGGTCAGTTTCTTTCCTGGTAACCCTATAGTACTTGGTACCAGAGGTGTTGCCCATTAACTTAAAAAAAAAAAAAAGGCATACCCACTGTGTCAAAAGAACAAATCAGGAAGAACTGTTTTCTTCATTTCTTTGAAAATGATTATAAAATATTTCTTTTGTTTTAAATTACTTTTAGCAAGCTCTATTACCAAGATTGGATCCGATCCTTTAAAACTTGTACATGATGCTGTAGAGGAAACCACGGACTGGATCTATGGCTTCTTTTCTTTGTTGTCTGACCTCATCTCATCTGAGGGCGATGAAGAAGAGGAAGCTGATGATGGGGATGAGGACACAGATAAAGGTACAAAGAGCATAGAGATACATCTAGCTGCTAGGACCAATATTACATTTGTATTACAGTTTAAGCACAAATGAGCATTTGGGTCAGGCTAAACCAAAATGAATACCTTTCTGGGTGCTAATAGGATGTCAGCAGACTGTCACCCAAGATAAATATGTCTCTATTTAGCTTTCATCTTATAGCTTATATGCTATTATTGCAAAGATTTCAAAACTAAATGCTGTCATTAGACTATCTTATAGTAGAGTGGGTCTTATTATGCACTGCTATAAACCTCAATAAAAAACCACATTCATTTTCTTTTTTTATGAAATAGTAATTTCTCAAGTTTATCTCTAGAAAGGTTGAAATATATGGTAAAACTTAATATATATAATATTTTATACACATGAATCATATTCACAGTCAAATAGCGGAAAACAATCCTTCTAAAATCCCAGTCAAGAGAGTAAATTTATTGGATCCAATGGAAATGTAATGTAGTTATTATAGAAAGTTATGAAATTCTTAAAATCACAACAATTATGTAACTACCCTCTGTGCTCTCTCATATATATTAATGAATAAAAGGAAATAGTCAAATCAAACAAAGGACAAAACATTGTGATTCTTTCTTTTAGATGACTTTTTTTTTAGGGTCAGCCTTAGTCATCTGAAATCATGTGCTTTGCCTTGACTACGAGGAAAGTTCTTATTTAGTCCCTTCTACAACTTTGTCTCAATTTACATTTGTTTAGCTCCAGTGAGAGGTCAAGATGAACAATGGAGAACTGAAATGAACATGATATATGTGCTTAATTTATAATTTGGACGAGTGCCACAATGTTATTAAACTCATAAAAGTGAAACTATATAAAATGAATGTACATAAGGTTTATATTTAAAAAGTGTTGTTTGGGAAGCAAAGTGATATAAGCACTATGTTTATCAACTAACAGCTAGCTCTTAAAAGAAATTTTTAAAATGGGAAAATAGGGAAGCAACATTATGCTATGCTAAAAGCTTTTCTAATTTACTGTTTTTTTCTTGGTTTAGGAAAAATAGAGGAGCCTCCCTTGAAAAAAAAAGGTTGGTTGCTTTCACCCTTTGGAAAAATTTTTTTTCTCTTGTGTAACACTGATTTTCAGCATGACTCAAATATGTTTTACTTAAGTTGTGGTCCTGGTTTGTTTTAATACAGAGTTTTTGTTTAATGATGAGATTGAGATTTATAGTTAGGACCAAAATCCTTAATTCCTTCAGGTGAAGTTGATCCCACTATTTTTTGGTTGATTACTTAATTGAGGTCTTCTTTGGTAGAATTGTGCCAAATCCTTCTATATGCAGGCCAATTTCCATGATACCATGTGCATTGGAATTACAGAAATAAGTTAAATGTAAAGGAATGTGTAACCTTAGAAATGATCAGAAAATGATTAAGTCCATGATCTTTCTTCTCATCATGGCCACATTTATTGATTGTAATACTTTATTCTGCTTTTTCTCATTTTATTGTTTTTATTATTTTTCAATGTTAGGTGATAACCATAGGAGAAAGTGGCAGGTTAGGGTGAAGATAATGATTTTGGAGGCAAAGACAGATCCAATCAATATGTGTCATATATCATCTAAACAAATGATGTCACTAGGGTGTTCTCTGGCTGTTGTGTAGAAGTGCATTGTAGTAACAGCTGAGGTGTTCACTGACTGAGTAGGTGGCCACAAACCCAAAAGATGGGAGCAATGAGACCAGAAAAAGGGGAGGGGATTGAGCTGTAGGGCAAGAGTCTTAGAGAGGCAGGGATTTTTACATGAAGGAGAAAAATCGTGGTCTGGAAGAGGCAACGGGGAAGAGCAAGGGTATATTTGGTATGAGAGAGAAACAGCTAGCACATAAGCCAGGCTAGATTCAATCATAATGTGTTAGTCAGTGCTGCCCATCTTGAGAGTGTCTACCTGAAAGGAGAAGCTGCTGGCTTCAGTTGCTCCCTCCTAGACCTGCTGTTAGTGCAGACCGGGATTCAAACCTAGAGCTTTCCCTGAGCAGACAAGTACCATTTCATTTGTAGGGGAAATCCAGTTATTCCATGTTAATTTGGAAA
Source organism: Dasypus novemcinctus (assembly GCF_030445035.2). Lineage (NCBI taxonomy): Eukaryota > Metazoa > Chordata > Mammalia > Cingulata > Dasypodidae > Dasypus > Dasypus novemcinctus. The sequence goes on along the minus strand of NC_080683.1, from coordinate 101,600,362 downwards.
ATTTGTATTTGCAACTTGTGCAACAAAAATGAGCTAAACTTAGTGAAACTCAACTGTGGCAAAGCCACCTGTGTTTATCATGTTCTTTGGAGCAAAAGTAAAGATTTCCTGACCCACAAATCCAGGATAAGGGGCTCAAGAACTCAAGACAGACTTCAGTCGCGAGACCTGGATTTAGAGATTATAGATTAGTCTATAATTTTCTTGAGGTCAGAAAGAGTGCCTTGTTATATCTATATCTCCACAGGACAGGCCTAGAACCTATGCAGTTTTAGGGAAATGAGCTACTAGTCTTTATCTGGAAATAAAGCTGTTTACATGTTTATTTTAATTGGAAATAGAAAAGGGAAAAACATGTTTTCCCCTTCTTTTCCTTATAAACTGATTCCTACAAGCAAGTCATTAAAGTTCATATTCTTCATAAATTTATGTCTAGTATTTAATAAAGGGTACTTTATTTCCTTTTGATTTGAATTTTCCTTTTGAATTATATTTAAATTAAGTGTCATGCAATGATTATCATAAATTGCAACTCCATGGAAAGCTGTTTAACTATTGTTTCATAAATTATTTTCCTGAATCATCAAGTTTATTAAAATGGCTGTTTAACTGAAAGGTTATTAAAATGGCTGTTTAACATACCTTTTTCTTTTAGTAATGCTCATTAGTCAAGACTGTGAAAGAGATATATATTATTAAACACCACGTACCTAATGTCTGGAGGGATTACATATGCAAACTAGGAAGGGAAATGACTTAAAATCACCTGAATATGTTTTCTTAATAATATTCAGAAGGTGACACAAAAATGGATGTTTTAAAAAGAATCTTATACCCTCTACAATGGGCACAGAAACTATGTAATAATAAAAGTATTTCATTATATTCTTTTTATTACAAGCTTTTCTTCTTAGAGTCTCAGAGGCAATGATAGTTATAAAAGGAGTATCAAAACATGCCTAGTATAAATTCGGCATTTAAAAACATACTTTTAGTATTATTATTAACGAAAAGATTCTATGAGTTTATCTCTATCTTATGATGATTCATCTTATAATTTTTAATATTTAAAATAGTGGTTGAAGTATTATATTAGCAATCTATGATAATAGTCTCTTGAAATATTTGAATTTCATTAATCTAAATGATTCCTTATTAATATTTTTTCCAATTCAGCTGTATTCAAATGCTATTTAGCCATTTTATCTGACCTAAATGATCAGGCTATAGCATTATTGTTTATTCAACTGCCCTGTGTCCACCTAACACATTTTATTAAATGTTCCTAAAATGTTAGTTTTATTTGTTCAATATAGCTAACCTTACTGAAATAGAAATCCAACCAGCTTGTTATTTATGGGTGGAATTTGCAGATCTAATTTTATATGGTACAATGATCCAGTCAAATAATCTCAGGGTTGAGGGATTGATTATTAAACAGTTTATTAATATGGATGAAAACTTTGAATCTGCTATTTGGTGGTTTATGTTGTTATATATAAATATTGCTTTAGGGTGTTCCATGTAGTACCTAGAATCTTTATATTTTATACATATTTATTTTTCCACTTGTCAAAATTTTAAAATACTAAATTCCATTACCAAATATTCCTTGTTGAGTGTTCAAGGTACTAAACCTCTAGAAAATGTTATGTTTTTCTTATATGATTATCTTAAAGTTGTAGTTATGAAAACCAAATACCATCATAAGTTACATTTCCTGGAACCATTATGTAATGAGAGTATGGTTGGGGTACTTGTTTATCTGGAACTGCCTTGGTAAGCAGTTTTCTTTGCACCAGAGTACACATCATAGATATGGAAACATAAGGGGTACACAAGCATACCTCATGGATATGGGAACTAAGGGGCATACAAACACAGAAATCTTCAAAGTATTCAAATTCCATTTCTATGCTTTCCTAAAAATGATCTGCCTGATACATACCCCAGACTATACTAGTGCTATTTTTACCTTACAAGGTAAAGCATCACCCATCACTCATTCCAAAACTGCTAGAATGCCAACCCAGAACTTGTGGAGTCAAGGTGCCTTCCTGCCTTGCCCCATGTACTGGCCTCCAAATGGAGAAGGGTGATGTGGATGTGTGTTATTGTGTGTCATGGTGGGATATTAAGAGATGTGGGAGATGGGATGGTGGAAACAAGGAAACATTCCATCTATTCCATCTAAACACTTTGCCTTTTATTCTGCTGAATAACATGAAAGAATGCATTGCTCTTGAGGCGAAGTCCCATGAGAGCAAAAGAGACCATCAAATTTTAAAAATTTGCATGCAAGAATATCTTTTCAGTTATTTTCAGTAGTTGTTTCTAGAAAATGTTATTAGCTTGAAAGAAAAGCACTATGAAGCAGATAAAACAGTATAGGCTAGTGGTATTGATTCTTTTAAATATTAAAACTGGGATATCTTGTGGGACAACCAAACTCTTTTTTTTTTTCTCTCGGAGGTACCAGGGATTGAACCCAAGACCTCATACATGGGAAGCAGTTGCTCAACCACTGTGCTCCATCCATTACCCAATGGGAGTTAGTTTTTCCATTTGTTTGTTTTGTTTTTTGTTTTTGAAGGTACTGGGGTTAAAACCCAGGACCTCGGACATGGGAAGCAGGTGCTCAACCACTTGAGCTACATCTGCTTCCCTGAACTTTTAAAGATGCACTCAGTAAACCTATGCATGCCACATTTCTGTGATTACTTTCAGATTACTTTAAATTCATAAGGGAATTAAAAACCCATATCAAAGTATATTATGAAATATTTAATCTAATTGTGGCCAAGCTTCATCTTATTTTATCTGTTGTAAAATGTTTAATATTTTCTGTTTCTCATTACAAAAAAGTAAATAATTTTAAATAATCATTTTATGTATGTGCATATATACACATGGGAATAAGGAATAAGTATGTACTATATTAAATATATTTATTATATATATGCATATTTTCTACCTGATTAAAAAAATAAAGCCATATGCTAGTTTTGGAATTTGAAAACACTGCCTCAAACCTAGAATAGCTTCTAGATTAATTATACTTCTAGCTTCATAAACAACTTAAAATATCACTTACATATTACATGTCATTAATACAAATAAAATAAAGTGCATCAGAATATTTGTTTTGCTTCTATAACTTGTAATAAAATACATTTATTATATTAAATTCATATCATTCAAATCTTTTCATTCATTTTTAAAACACATGTTCCCAGTGTTTTTAAAAATGTATTTTTATTAGTAATTTTCTTGAAGTGGAAGTTAAAACATTTTTTGAATTGAAAAATAAAATCACATATTTTGACATAAAGTAAATCTGATTTGAGGGAGAGTTTTGAAAACAAAGGCTGGCATTGCCCTTTTTTTTTTAAGATTTATTTTTTACTTATTCTCACCCCCTTCCCCCCCTGCCATTGTCTGCTCTCTGTGTCCATTCGCTGTGTGTTCTTCTGTGTTCGCTTCTGTCCTTATCAGCGGCACTGGGAATCTGCGTTTCTTTTAGTTGCATCATCTTGTGTCAGCTCTCAGTATGGGCATCGCCACTCTTGGGCAGGCTGCACTTTTGCGCTGGGCAGCTCTCCTTGCGGGGTGCACTCTTTGTGCGTTGGGCTCCCCTACGTGGGGGACACCCCTGCATAGCAGGGCACTCCTTGCACGCATCAGCGCTGTGCATGGGCCAGCTCCACACTGGTCAAGGAGGCCCAGGGTTTGAGCTGTGGACCTCCCATGTGGTAGACAGATGCCCTATCCATTGGGCCAAGTCCACTTCCCTGGCATTGCTCATTAACTTACATGGGAAATATTATCCACAAATTAAACTCCAAGGTTTACATGAAATGTATTTAAAACAAGAAATACATTTAAAATGCATGATAAGATAATTTAATCCAAAATTAATACAATTAACAATATTTTTATTTTTCTCAAGTCTTTCTGAGTATATAGTTATACAAGTTACCCCCAGGTGAGAGCAGAAGATATACCCAGTAGTGCTTTGGAAAGTCTAAACAAGCCTTTATATTTTTCTGAATTTCACATGAAAAAGTTTAGACGTTATATATTCAAAATGTGGGTGAAGATGCAGAATTTTCCAGAATCCTCTAAGGGAACATAAAAGGTAAATTGAAGATCACTGTAATAGAAAATGAGCATTTGCTTTTTAAATAACTCTAGAATGCTGAGTGCAAACAAATCACGGAGGCTTAGGATTCCACAATGGTCAACAATGTGTATCCTTAGATCATCACTATTACTGAACACTGATATGTTTTATCCCTCCCAAGGTTAAACTCAGACAACAAATTTATTTAAAATTATTCTTCCTCAAGTGTTTGCTATGTGCCTACACAGTTTTCTAGGTGAAGGATAAGAGGTATGTCTTTGCTTACAACATCCTCAAGGGCTGGTGATGAATATTTGCTAAACAAGATAATAAATAAATGACTCTAATGGAGCTTTTATATAATATTGATAGCAAAGGCAATTTTTCCTTACTAATAACAGAATCAATATATCATGGTACTCTATGGTCAAAGTAGTTGCAAATGAGTAAAGGATCACAGTATTTAGTAAAATTTTATGAAAGGACCATGTTGAAGAAATTAATGAATAAATACCACTCTGATATTTAAGTGTATTAAAGTAGAGATAATAAATGAAATAAAACAAGCTTGGAAATTGCATGTTTGACAATGATGGGTGTAAGTCTTTATATGAGGTTGTCATATGTAAAGTGAACTAAAAAAGGATGAAAATAAGAGTAATGATATTGCAGATGAATAAGCTCTCTTTTTTTAGGCAAAATGATAACTTTAATTATTTTAAAGATTCATAAATACCTAGAATCAAAGTGAAAAACCAGGTCCCCAGATGCTCACATATACTCACAGATGAATACACACACCTACACACACATGAATCCAGAAGTCTTAAAGCAAAGCTAAAAATAGACATCTATTTAGCAAAGACATCTTAGTATTTCTCTAAACATTTTTCAAAGAAAGGAACTGGTTTCTCACAAACCAAATATAGTTATGATTTTATATTTCTATATTAATATTTATGTGCAATTGACACTTTAGTTTGGGTAAACATTCACAGAAACTGTAATTCCTTAGCAGATATACAGATTTTTACCTTTTGTTCTAACTCCTTTAAGTGTAACATAATGGATATGTTTATCTTCTGTCAGTTTATTCTTACTTAAAATCCAGTCTGTAACACATCTTTACATAAGAATAATTATTATAGTGTTTATGTCCTTTTGGTATATGTGGTGATAGAAGGGAATAATTGTCTTCTAACAAGAAATTCCATTGCATAATATCTTTTCCTGACAACTGTCTTTAAAATTAAGAAAGAATAGTCTTAGTCATTCAGAGCTCTTCACACTTGGGTTTTTTTAGACAGGAAAAATTTGTCTTCAATTTCAGGGAAATGGTGACCTTATTTATGTGTTGTTGATTTGCCATTTGCCTTAGAGGAAAGAACCAGAAGACACTCAACATTTTGTTTAATTTCCTGATGACTTGTCTCTGAAATTATGATCTGCCCATAAGGAGGAACAAGCCCCAAATGTGGAGGCTGAAAGTCCCTGAGACCATACCTGAGGTGTGTCAATGACAGGGGAAGAGATTCCTTTCCATGCAGGGCAAAACAAATTACACTCTCCTTATAGTCATGTTTTTAAATTGCCCTAAATCTCCTCAGGTTGGAAAGAGCCCAGTAAATTTAAACTCAGTTTTTTCATTGTGTATTTTTCTTACTTTATTCAAATCCACAATAGCTCTTTGCAGTCAGGGTGAATGAGGAAGAGCCAGGAAATGTGAGCATCATAAATATTCACAACTTCAGGATTAGGCCATTCAGAAGGTTGTATCCCTTCATCGGGAGTAAGATGGATGGAAATGTTTGTGTGCCAGAGCTTTCATTGCATCCTTCCTTGCTGGCAGCTTCAGTGGTTTACACCAGACTGAACATTAAGCGTTGAAAAATATGGTGAGTAAAAAAAGGAGGCAGAATAGAAAGGCAACTAAACTTGTTAAAATTCATAGCTTCAGAATATTGGATACTAGGTAGGGCCTGGTAACATTGTTATGTAGCTATATTTCTCTTTGGACTTTCCCCTAAATAAGTCTAGATGAAAACTCAGTTCCATAACTGCCTATTGTCCTCCAGAGACCCTCCACTGCACACTGTCCTCAGGCTGTGCAGGGAACTTACCGCTGTAGCTTCGGCTGGTCTTTCCCAATATTAATCAAACTGTGATGATGGGGGCAAAGCCCGGAGAGAAGAGCAAACAGTGGGCTTGAATAACTTGGTGTGAAAAAGGCTGAGGAGAAGGGAAACTGGCAAATAATCCAGAGTCGCTTATCCAGATAGCTGGCTCTGGACCCACTGAGTCAGGCAAGTCTAGTAGCTCGTGCCTGTGGAACGAGGTTGCTACAACAGAGCATCATGGGAACAGAGGTTCAGGACAAAACAAACTTTTAGCAAATGGTCCTTTGATTTCTTGCATTGCCTTAAGAGTTTAGAAAGGGCAAATAATCTTCTTGTTATTTATACAGCATAGAGTCCAAAAAAGGAGGGGAAGAAATCCCATCATGGCTGGTTTCCTGGGGGTGGGGGCGGAAAATTGCTCCTTATTAGGTTGGAAAGATGGCAGCTTCTCATGGCCCACTTCATGTGTCGGAGAAGAGAGACAAACCTGTACCGTTTGAGTGTGGTTTTTACCCACCTCGGGTGGTTAGGGAGTCTGCCGAGTGAGCATTCTTGTTCTGATAAGTATCTGGGGTTGCTAGTTCCCAGTGTCTGGGTTTGAGGTATGACTGGGCCTTTTCATTAGACTTACTGTCTCCCCCAGTTTATGGAACAGTGCACAGTAGGAAAGATGGGGGTAGTGGAAACCCAGGGATGGCCACTTAGGTGTTGGTGACATGCCCAGAGAAGGAGATGGGGGTGGGTGAGGTCTGAGTGATAGCTACTTAACAGGTGTCTGTGGTTTCTCACTAATAGTCATCTCTATAAAGGTTAAGGCAAAAGAACAAGCCAGGAAGACACAAACAATAGGAACAGGTTGAAAAAGGAAAAGGCCAAAGAAAGCAAAAGATCAGGAGAGTGAAAAGTCACTCTGAGATAGCTCAGGCCCAGCTACTTCACTGAGTTCTTGTTGCAGCAAGAATAATCTCAGTGCTGCTACCTTCCTACCTGGAGTTAAGATTGAATGAGTAATTGAAAAACACAAGAGTGGGAAGAGTAGGAGCATTTCAGGCCCTTCTTCTGTCTCCTATTCTGTACTGTACTTTTTTCAAAATTGAAAGAAACTAATGCCCAAGTTGGCTGCAGGTGGCTTAAAGTTTTCTTTCCCAGATTATGTATTTTCATTAAGAAAGGGTCTATTGAAAAAAAACAAAACAAGCTAAACAATAATTACAAAAACAAAAACCTTATTAGTGGTTCTCACCTCCTTGCATCAGATTCAAGTAATGTGTTAAGTAAATAATTATTTCGTTTGCAAGAGATCACCTTCATTGGTTCTAGTAACTGAAAGTTGCTAGTGTAGAACTGATTTTAGGGATGACTGGGTATGTGTTTTTGTCTAATGCAATGTAATTAATAAATCCTCTCCATTCTCTTCCTGACCTTGCTTTCCTTCCTCTCTTTCCTTTGCTTCATTGTCAGGCAGGCTTTCCTCTCCTAGGCAATTGTGATTGGCACAAGCTTGAGGCCCAAATTCTTTTACCTTTACAACTTAGAAGTAGAGCCAGTCCTCTTTCCCAAATGTTTCAGCAAAAACAACATAGTTGACCCTTCTTGGCCTGGATTGAAACATACCCTTCTTGGGACCAATCACTTGGCCAAGAAGAGGTAACAGACTCTTTCAAGGAAGGGGCCTACCCCAAACCAACTTACTGAGTTTGGAAACAAGGAAATTCCTGAAATGAATAGAGGAATACTGTTAGAATAGTAGGTTCCAGCAGGAAAACCACAGAAATATACACTGTCTAGTGTTTTTTTGGTTTTATTTTTCCTTAAATTCAGAACCCCAGATCATCTCCCACCTCAGAGTACTGAATCAACATTTCCAGGGTTAGAGCTTTAGGTAGCTATATTTTAAAAATCTCAATATTGTTTTTCTAACTCATAGCCAGATAAGAGCTGTTGCAACCCCAAAAAATATGTCTAACAATAGGGGATTTCATGCATTGTGAGGCAAGTAGGAAGGCTTTTGAGAATAAGTGAGAGATGCTTATTTTGTTAATACATAGTAACTGCTCTTGTATATAAATTCACTGTTAAGAAATGCCAAAACTTGAATGATAATATGTAAACCCAGCTACTCTCACTATTACATTGACATGGAATATCAGAGTAACTTATTGATAATTTATGTTCATCAGTTGAACAGTATACAAATTTTAAATATGGAGATAGATTCATATGAAGACAATGAGGAGATATTTGTGTTGGTGCCACTTCTACTATTAACCTGCTATGGTTCAATCACTTAACCACACTGGCTCTTAGTTTTCACACCGTAAAATAACATGCTGGTCTTACTGATTTGCAAGTCCTTTCCAGCCATCATATTTCATGATCCTATTATTGAATTGTGACGTCATACACTAATAATTATAGCAAGAGTTTCAGCTAGACTTGAACCATGTAACTCAAAGCATGGTCCATGGACTAGCAGTATTAGCATCATCTGGGAGCTTTGTAGGAATGCAGAAACCCAGGCTCCACTCTAGAACAACTGAATCAGAATCTGCCTTTTAGTGAGATCTCCAGGCAATTTGTATAGGGATTAATTTTGGGAAACATCAGTCTACAAGAAGTTCCCACTTCTAATTGTGGGTCTGAAACCACCTGAGAGCTAATTTAAATCTCTAGAGGGCTCCTCACTCTGACGAATTAATTGACTAAATTTGGGCTGTGGCTCAGGTATCTGTTTTAAAGTCTTCCCATATGACTCTGATGTATACTAGCCTCATTGATCTCATCTAGTGCATCATGAAATATGAAACACATGTACCAACACGGCCAAAACCTCACCCAAATCCTTAACTGCCCCCCAGTGAATACCTAATAAAAGGTATTCTTTGTACTCATTACCACCTCTGTATGGTTTATGAACACCTGGAAATAGCATTTCATTTTTGTAGGAGGAGAAAATAAAGTTCAGAGAGGAAAACTGGATTAACCTGATATTATGGAATTAATGGCAAAATGAGATTAAATATATAACATCTTACTATATTTAATTTGAATTTTTTGTAGGGACTAATAGTATGTGGTGTTGAGGCATGTTTCTAGAGAAAATTTTGATTATTTTACCAAATTTTACTAAATAACTAAATGCAATAAAATGAAGGTCCAAAATATTTTTAAGTTTATGGAATTTAATATCCATGAAGGAGGCCTTCCTCTGTAATTGCCTATCATTATATCTGAATGTATGCCTTACTACCCACAAGCACTAGATGCTTCAAGGGAGAGAATATATTCCTCTTTATTCTGTTCACTAGTGATTAGCAGTGTACTTTCCTCAAAAATTTTATCAATATTAGGGAAAAATCATCAGAAAATCTTAGAAAATATAAATGCCTACAGATCATTTGGTATGTTTTTTAATAGTGAGAATTCAATAAAACATTTCCCCTAGCATTCTTTAATTAATCACAATATAGATAACTGGATTTGATATCATTTAATGTTATTAAAATTTTGTGTTCTCTTAACAACTGGCAGAATTTTACAAATAGAGGTTGTATATTTAAATAAATGACTAGAGTTTTTAGCACTAAATAGGAAAGACTGTAAGAAGACATTTTATATTGTTTAGTACTTATGAGCTATCTAGAAGAAATGTAATAGATAAAAGGCTTTCTTTGAAATCCACAACCCTCATAATAATTTAATAAACTGGATTGTCATCTAAAAGAATCATGATGGTTGCCTTGGTGACAGAGATTATTCTTTTATTTTCTTGAGTCTGTCATTTTCAAATCTTGAATTGATAATATTTTGAATTTATTAACATTGTATCGCAATGATAGAGAAAAATTGCCTGCTCTAAACTGGCCATGAAAGTTTCAGACAAAATTGTAAACTCTCTACTGATCAGCAGTATGTTTTACTATGATTGTTAGGAGATTAAAACTATGTACCATAAGCAAAATACATATAATACTACAAAATAACTCATGAGGATCTCATTATGAAACAAGCTCATCCTTAGGAATCATTTAGCATATTCTAAGTTTACTGCTTTTGGCCCCATTGGTCCATGGTTACTATTGGGACTGTGGAAGAAATAGAGCTTAAATAAACATATTCTGACAGGATCAAACAGTCTAAAGAAGAAAGAGAGAAACACCCAAGCCTATGAAATGAACCTTCACTCCTGATTTGGAGCTGTTTAGATTATCTATACTTGAGTAGTTGTGTGTCCCCATAAGACATGCAGTACATACCATGAACACCAGAATATTCCTCCTTATACCTGGAAGGAGTGAAAGGGAACCACACGAGATCCCTGGGTTCTTGCCTGGTGCAGAGAATTGAAGTTCACAGCAAGGTTGATTCCACAAGGAAAAGAGATTTATTAGGCCAGTGGAGGTCAAGAGAGCAAGTCTTAAATCTGCCTTCCCAAACACCAGAAATGGCAGCATTAGATTGACTTGTGTAGAGGAGGAATTCAAAGGGTTGGAATCCAAGATTGACAGGGGAGAGGAGTTGTATCTTGTGCATACCGTATAGCAGTGCATGCTTTAACATGCTTGTTCACACATTGCATGTACAGAAAATGGTGTCTAAAGTCTGCCCAAATGCAGAGAATTTACTATTTTAATGAGCTAAAGTTGAGCTAGGTTCATTCTACTACACTACTGAGTCTGTGCTAAAAACTGGGAAGTTCTAGTTTGTGGGTATCTAGATTTCGTGGTTAGCTTCTGACCACAGCTACTAACTCTATTCTATTCTGATTGGTTAGCTATTGCTGCAAGGCTAAGATTAGCTTAACAGCGCCTAACAGAGAAAGAGATGTTCAGTTAGGAAGTTATTACAGGTGGTCCTTACAATTCCCCTCATTACTGGAACAACTGGACTCATCTTGGGGAAAAGGGGCAATGACCACTCTTTCTGTTTCCTGCTAGACCAGGACACAGAGTAGGGCCTTGTTGGTGAAACTTTCATTCCATCTGTTGGTGAAACTGTTGGTTGGACATTCCTTTTTCTGGATCACTAGTCTGCAGAAACTGGTATGTTACAAAGAGTCCAGTAGCCTGCATTTACTTAGACACAAAAGAGGTGATTAGTTTTAAGATAAATGGGCAAAGAGCAAGAGGAGAATAATAGTTATATAGAGCCCAGCAAACCCATTAACAAGTTGGAATTTATGGAAAGAAATCTTTTCTTGAATTCCAGATTGATTGGGCAGAGTGTTGTTAAAATTGTATAGCCCGGTTGCCTGTTCATATAGCTTCCTTATATTGAGTTCAGTTTGGTTTGTGGTGTTTACCCACGTACGGAGAGAGTTATTAACTATGCTACTTCCTTCGGCTAGGAGATAACCTAGGGCAATTTGATTATCCATGAAGATGTTAGCCAATGTGTCAGTGGAGATCTGAAAGCCCCATATGCTGCCACAGTGGAATTAGCAAGTTCTTCCACTGAAGTTGTTAAATTGCACAATGCTACTTCATGATAGGTAAACCTACAGCATGGAGCTAATAATCCATTTGTCCTTCCCAACCCTGCCGAAATAAGGCCTAGTGTCCACCTGATGAGCAGGTTGTTATATTGATATATCAGGTTCTAAATATCCTAGTGCACTTTGACCTTGCATCCAGACATTATTTACACATTGTAGCATTCTGGTTTAATGTTCAAAGATACCTTCTTTGAGCCTCCAAAAGGCAATTGTTAGGATTGCCACAAACGAAAATATATCCTTTTGGTGTACATAAGACCATCCAATCAATCCCTTGTAGGATTGAACCTTACTGGAAACTGTGACTGTCTAAGGTTTTGTTGAGGTCATGGCAAAGGCTGGATAGGAGATCCAATTTGTAAGGTTTGTGCATGGAACGTGATTTACAGGGCATTTATGGCAAGGCTTTTGCTAGCCATCCCACTTTTTGGGTTTCTCATAAATTAGTTTCCATCCTAATTTTAGATAAGTATAATGAATAGTGACCATGCTGTACTTAATTTTTGTTTTATTTTAGTTAGATCCTAGCATACAGCTCATTTGTCTAGTTCTGAGGCCTGTGATAATACAAGCTTTATAGTGATCTAATTTGGTTCTGTTTGATTGCTCATTTGGATTTCAATTTGGCTTGCTCGGGGAACTGCTTGGTCCCCTGGGGTATGTACTGTATTGCTTTGGATTATTGTTGTTCATTGAGCTGGCACCATTATGGGCGTTTCCTAATACCATCCATCTCTCTTCAGAGGTTAGCATTACTTTAGCAGGAGCTGTATGTCTGCCAAATTAGGATTAAGGGTTGCAAAAAAATGGAGTTGAACAAGTTTTCCATTTTTTTAGGATTCTTCCAATAACTTGGGACTTGATCCTTCCAGTTATTCATATCTGAGGTCAAGAATGCAGTGTGGACAAAAAGATAGCCACTTGTCTGGCCTTGATCATCAACGTCGGCTGGTACTTGTCTTAATGGAAATTGCCCAGCTGAGGAAGGTACTCCCTGGTCAAATTGAGCACTGCTCTGTCTATAAGGCAGGGAAGCCATTTCTGGGGTATCTAAGGACAGTTCTGGGCCATCTTCTTTGCCACTCTCTGTACCTCCATCATAAGAAAGCGGAGGAGCTGTGGGGTTAGGAGTACATTCCAGAAGGGCTGGAATCAGGAAGGAGTTTTTTTCTCTTCTTTGGCTTTCAACATGAACCTGACCCTTGGCTAGCTAATGCTACTCCCTGCCCAAAACACTGATGTTGTGGTTTGGCATTGTTAGCTAAAGCCGTAAACCTTTGTACATAAGATATTTCATCCAATTTGCTAAGTATTTTATACTACAACTCTAATTGAAAATTAGCATTATATTCAAAAGAGCCATTTGAAGGACGTTACTGACCATCTTCTAATTTGTACTCTGGCCATGCAGTTTTTCACAAAAATATCATTGATTCATAAACAAATTATTCTCAATGTTTCAAAATATGCTCTAAAGGTCAACATCTCTCTTTTACCTGCGAGCTCTATTTGTTACCCATATTTATGAACTTATTTACTGTGCCCTATGAGAGACCTCATTGTAGCTATACCATGAGTATAACCAATTTATTAACCAGGGCTAGTAAACCAGGGGGCTGTTCCCCTTACTGATGGCACCCTAAGTGCATACAAAGCCCATAAACCAGGAGCAGCAGAGTCACTTACAGCTTTTGCGGGAGATTTAAATCCACACACCCACTAACTCTTCCCAAGTCAGTTAGATCTCGAAGGTCTAGGAGAAAGTTCCACTGTTTCCTTCGTTGATCCTTTGTTGATCTGTTCTCTGGACCCCTGGCACCCAGGGGCTAGAGGGACCCAGACAGCTCTTGGAGGTAAAAGGCTCTGGTGGTTGCTGAGCCAAGCTCAAGGAATCCTCACCATGGGACAGAAGAATCCACTAGGCAGTGATCTTCTTAGAGACCACAGAATCCCATCTGGAGTCCAAAATTGAAGGGGACCCTTGCAAGATCCCTGGGTTCTTGCCTGGTTAGAGAATTAAAGTCCACACCAAGGTTGATCACACAAGGGAAAGAGCTTTATCGTGCTAGGAGGTCAAGAGAGCAAGTCTCAAATCTGTCTTCCCAAACAGCAGAAGTAACAGTAATACATTGGTTTGTGTATGGGGCAGTGTATTAGTCAGCCAAAGGGGTGCTGATGCAAAGTACCAGAAATCTGTTGGCTTTTATAAAAAGCATATATTTGGGGTAGAAGCTTACAATCCCAAGGCCCTAAAGAGTCCAACTCAAGGTACCATAAAAGGTACTTTCTCACTGAAAGTCATTTGTGTCAGTGAAGTTTCATCCTTCATTCTTCTTTTTAAGGCTCTGTGGTCCCAGCTTCTTCTGATCTCAGCTATAGGCTGGCATAAGACTTATCTCTCTTCCCAGGGCTCATTTCTTTCTGGACTTAGCTACTGTGTTCTCTTCACAAGGTCAGCTGTAAATTATCAGGCTCATCTTTCTTCCCAGGCTGTAGGATGCTCTGTGTATCTTCTCTGTGTTTCTACTTCCTCGTATTCTTAATTGAGCATCTATTTAGAAAGCCTACTTGGTGGGGGGGGTGGGGGGGGTGGGACTCAACACTGCACACCCTAATGGTTGAATCAAAGCCCTAATCTTAACATAATTTAATCAAAGTCATCTCAGCTGAATCTAATATAATCAAAGGGTACCACAGTCAAAGAAACAGACCGGATTACAAACACAACCAATATCTCCTTTTTGGAATCCATAAATAGTATCAAAGTGCTATAGGAGAGGTTCAAGGGGAGAGGAGTTGCATCTTGTGCATGCTTTATAGCACTACATGCTTTAACATGCTTGCTCATACACTGCATGTACAGAAAATGCTGTCTAAATTCTGCCCAAATGCAAAGAAGTTGCTATTATAATAAGCTAAAATTGCGCTAAGTGCATTCTACTAACCTACTGAGCCTGTGCTAAAAACTAAAAAATTCTAATTTGCGGATAACTAGATTTTGCCCTTAGATTCTGAACACAGGTACTAAATGTACTCTATTCTGATTGGTTAGCTATTGCTACAATGCTAGTATTAGTTTAATAGGGCCAAATGGTGGAGGAGAGAAGTTGGATAGGGGTAGTTCTTATAGGTGGTCCTTACAGGAACATTTGGGCCACCAAGAAAATCACAACATCTGTAATTGTTCTCTCAGCTGTAGATGCCAATATATCATAATTCTACATGCAAAATAAAAGAACTGTATAATCTTTCTTATTAGGTAAGAGAGAACTGAGGTCCTCAGTGAAATACCCTAGTAATAGATAAAGAACGCTAGAGAAATATAATAATATCCAATCTGGAGAACAAAGGAATAGAAATTTTGGACTCCTTCCTCTAAGCTAGAAAAGGTAGCATATCTCATTTTAAGATTTTGTCCAGATTTTTTTCTATGAAATAGAAATAATATTTGATTTTCAACATGTTTTGATCAGTATAATATTTTCACTTTATTTTTTATATAAACATCTACACATACATTTTGAAATCAGATGAGGTATAAATAAGCACTGTCAGTGTCCTTAATTTAATTATTATTTAATTTTCAGTGTCCCAGAAACATTATGAAAAAAAAATCTAGCTTTTGTAGAAGTGTTACAGTTTGTAAATTCCTTTCACATTTATTTTATTTCCCCAAATAATAAAATTCTACAACTCTTTAAAAGAAATTAAAAATATTTGGAAATGCATCATTTTACTTTCCCAAGATTTTCAAATGCAGTCATTTTAGTGGTTCAATTGTTGAGACTTTCATTGTAAAAAGATGAGATATTATCCACTACCTTCTATAATAAGCAAGAGTTAACTCAGTAATTCCTAAACATTTCTATTACCATTTAATTATCCAACCATCAATCACTGTGCTGGGTGTTGAAGATTTAATGTGGAGCAAAATAGAATTCTTAGTGCATGAAATTTAGAATTTAATCAGGAAGAGAGATAGGTAATAATAATAATGTTACTATTTATATGATATTTACCTGATCCCAGGTGATTCTCTAAATCCTTTATATTTTTAATTATTATAATGCTCACATAACCTTATGCAGTAGGTATTATCACTAGTCTTATTTCCCAGATGAGGTAATGGAGCTTATGTAAGTACAGGAGCCAGATTTGGATTGGGCAAATTGACTCTGGAGTCTCCTCTCTTAAACACCAGGCTGACTCTAAATACATCACAGATTGCAAAAATTTTTACAGATTTTTCAGTAACTTAATTAGGTCTAAATTTTCCTTTCAAAAACAGTTACTTTATTTACATTAGAATTATATAGATTTGTGCAACTTTAATATGGTGATTATTAAAATAATCGTTTAATGATCATTGCAATCCAGAAATAATGAATAATCTAAAATATGACTCTTCTGATGTTTATTCGCAAGCAACCTCTTAAATTTTTTTGTATCTGCTTCTCTTGCTTCTCAACACTTCAGTCTCTCACATTGTTTGGTATTTTCTTTTAGAAAAACAGTCTGACTGAGCAGGTATATTGCATTATTACCTCCATTGAATTATAAAGCCTGGCAGCCAGAGTTTAAATTCTTTGAGTTCCTTAAATGAAAGAAACTTGTAAATGCATTTAAAGTCTGGCATGATGAAGGCATCTTCTGCTTATGAGAAAAATATCCTTTAAAGTCTAAATCGATAGCATGCTGCTTCTCAATTGCATAGGAGCCTTTAATGATCATAATTTCCTGGATAAAGTATAAAGAGATAGATGTGGTACACCATGTAGAATCTTCATTGGATTCTTAGACATATGATAGCCAAGGACAGCGACACAAGCTATGGAATTCAATCCCTAAATAAAATGCAACATTGCAATTACACATGCAGAGAGACATTCAGTTGATCATTACTATTCAATCATTAGAAATAAATTCTTTAATTTTGTTTAAGCAAAGGTATGTAGGTATGTTTATCCAATTGCTAGTTTAGCTATGTTGACTATACTTGCCTCTACAGAAATATTAATAGACTTAAGGTGGTATTTCAGTTAAAAAAATTAGTGGTCAATGTTCCTGCCTAAAATTACCCATGCAAGTTATCAAATTTCTGTAAGTAGTGAGTTGAAAAGATTATATTGTCATTTTTCAAAACCATGACACCCACTTAAAATAAAACTGATTGGATCAGCCAGAGAAGAGGGGCTATATTAATTTGTATAAGGCTGAAGTGCAGGATCAGGAAGAGAAACATTGGAGCTTCATCCTGGAAACTGGTCTGAGTTATGGACCTGGGTTGTGTGTGCTCCATTTATCATAGGGTAAGGCATACATGCTTTGAAATATATATAATGCAATTTTTTCAGTCTACTTCTCCTTTAGTTCACTTATTTTTTATTTTTAATTCATTAAAATTTATTAGGAAGGACATTCAACATGCAGACATTTACCTTCCTTTAAGGGTCACTTCCCTTTCATGAATTTGGGAAAGGGAAGAGGAAATGCATTTGCCCCCACTTATTCCTGAGTGAGGTTTTTGATACTGATCTTTTTGAGATTTGTCTTCTTCACCTTATTTTTTGCAGTAAACCCTGCTCACTGCAGTTCTGGTCACAATCTAGAGCAGGAGTTCTTAACCAGGCGTTAAGAGTATTCATTTCATATCACATTACAGTTGTTCCATATCTTGAAAAATCACTTACACTTGTCCATACTTTGAAATTATGGTAGTTGTTAGACCCGGCATTAGTCAGCCAAAGGGGTTCTGATGCAAAGTACCAGAAATATGTAGACTTTTATAAAGAGTGTCATAAAACTATCTGCAGCAACATTCTGAGAAGGGGTCCATGGTTTTTACCTGCCTGGCAAAGGGGTCATTGGAACAAAAAAGGTTAAGAACCCCAAAGCTGAAGGGAGCTAAGGTTAGGTCTGTGCTATTGTATCTTTCATCTGGTCTCCATCTATCTTTCAGGAATCTCTACTGGAGCAAAAAGACTGTCTAGTTCCACCAAGCATAAACCTGCCCAAACAGTGCGTTTCCCAACATCTAAGTTGGCCTAGGAGGCTCTGCCAGGGTTTCCCAGACAGGGATGGCCTTTGGCACCCTCTTCCTACAGAAAGAAGGTAGTTTAGGTCTCATCCACATGCATGAGTTCTAGGATTCCTCATTTACTTTTTCAATGGTCAGCAAGTATATGTTGACATACATACACACACACATGTACCTCAAGGAAAATATTTTTCTAAGTGAAAATTCTAAGATTTTTTTTTTAATTTTAAAAATTTCAACTCATTTCCCTATTGAAATTAATTGTACTAGGTATCTTAGTATATTCAAAGACCAATCTTAATCTTTGATTTTACTTCTTTCATGAACCCTAGTTATAGGGGCATCAATCTTCTCCCTAGCTTCTGATGGGTTAGGTGAGAGGAAAGGAACAGAATGTTATTGGCAGAGGATAATTTGGAGTTTGTTGCTTCAGTTCACTTGTAAAAGACTTCACCCTATGGAAAAACTAAGGATTTAAAAATGTCATTTCCCCACCACTAAGAGTACCGTGGCATGATCCAATAGAAATGCAACATGAGCCACCTGCATAATTTAAAATTTTCTAGTAGCCACATTAAAGAAGTAAAAAGAATATATGAAATTAATTTTAATAACGTATCTTATTTGACCCAAGGTATCAGGGTTCGTACCAAAAAGCAGAACCAATAGGAAATTATATGCTCATATTTATAGATTAAGAGATATATCACAAGGAATTAGCTTATGTGATTGTGGGGATGGCTAAAATGTCAGAAATCCTTAGGACCAATGGTCAAGAAGGAAAGAACACAGGGAGGCTTGAACCCATCATCAAGGTATCCAGTAAGGGAAACCCATGGGTAGGGTGGAACAACATGGGCGCTGGTTAGAGCTTTTGTCCACAGACAGTATTTTCCCTCTCCCAGGGAAGCTCAGCCTGATTTTAAGGCTTTCCAGTGGAATCAGTCAAGTCCACGGAGATTATTCAGAGTAGCATTTCTTACTTAGAGCGAGCTGATTGCAGATTTTTATTATATCTGCAAAATATCTGCAGAGCAACACCTAGATTAGTATTCAATTGAATAACTGGGAACAGTAGCCTAGCCAAGTTGACACTTCAATAAAAAACATCACACTGAATATATCCAAAATATTATCATTTAAACACGTAATCAAAATAAAGTTACTAATGAGATACTTTGAATTCTTTTTTTTCATACTAACTCTCCAAAATCCAAAATATTATCATTTAAACACATAATCAAAATAAAATTATTAATGAGATACTTTGAATTCTTTTTTTTTTCATACTAACTCTCCAAAATCCAGTGTGTGCTTTACACTTACAGCACATCTCAGTACAGACAAACGACATGCCAAAGATTCAAAACACACACATGTCTAGAGACTGCTCTATTGGACAGTGCAGGCCTGGATGGTGAAGAGGAGTGGTCATGCTGGTTATCTTGCATCTGGAGGGCAGTGGTTCTCAAGTGGGGAGAATTTTCCCTACATTGGGCATTTGGCAATGACTGAAAACATTTTGATTTGTCATGACTGGGGGGCGGTGGTGGTGAGACATAAGGGCTACTACTGGCATCTAAAAGCTAGAGGTCAGGGATGTGGCTTTACATCCTAGAGTGCAAAGAATAATCCTGTCACCCCCGATAAAGAACTCATCCAGTCCAAATATCAGTATTGCTAAGGGAGAGAAATCCTGCTGTAGAGTAAGATTTGGAGACATCCAGGGAAGAGACGAAAAATACGGTGAAAGAAGCAGTGGGAAGGAAGTTTCCTATGACCTTCCAAAATTTTTCATTGCACCCTGGATAATCGTTTTTCCAAGAATGTGACAAGTATCTTAACTCTTTTGCATCTCAGTTACCTACCGTATTTCCTTTAGTGGAATCACCCTAGGGTGGAGTAAAATTCAGGGATATGTTGAGGGTAGAGGATGACCATGACATAATAAAATGACTGATTAAAGGGGAAGTGAGGCAAGGAAATCTTCAAAGAGGTTGTTCCCTCCTTACCATGATGAATGAAAATTAGTAACTACCTTTTCTGAAGATATTTATGGTTTTCCTATGGTCGGTCTTGATTTACTAAACAGATGGAAAAAATACAAAAATGCAAATGCAAATTTACAAATGGAGAAATTAAAATGCGTACAGTAGTTAGCACTCTATCAAAACATCTGTGGAATAAAGTTGTGATAAATAACTCTCATTAGCATTTTTCTAAGGAAAATCATGATATTGAAAATGAGGTTACTTTTCAGAGTTAGTGACTGTATTTGTAAACTCTAATCTCACATTTACTTCTATCGAAATTGACTGAAAATCCAGAATTAAGTTCATTTTTTATGTCTTGGAAATGCATATAGACTGAAGCTAGTAGAAAACTGAATATATTCATTAAAACCTGATATTTAGGGGGTAAAATGTAACAACAAACTTGTTCTATAAAATGTGCTATATCTGCTTAGAGTAATTATTGGTTAAAGCAAAGTCAAATGCTGATTATGAACATAGTTTAGAGTCAATACTTCCTGAGATTTATTTCCTATTAGATAGTTGTTACAGTTCATTTCACAAATTCTCAATTTAACATGTAAAAACAAAATCTTTCTAAATGTAAATTACATTCTTATTAGGGATTCTTAATTTGTATTGAGAGTAAATGAAATAAAACATAATTATAGTTTGCCATCAATTTTAGTACTGAAGAAGGTGACAACATATCTCTTTCAATGTGAGTTTTGAAGCTTTTTCAAATAACTATAATTCTGAGATGACTCCAATTTTTCCCTTACTCCAATTAAATGATAAGAGATTTATGTAGCAAAATGTTATAAACACTGTTTCCTTTTTGATACCTATAAGACTGATTGTTAGATATAATATTTTAAACTTTGTGTGGTAATCATAAAGTTTAGGCCATAACTATGGTTTAAATTTTGTACTTTTTCAAAAAGAGTTTTTAAGTGATAATCTCTTTTTCCCTAGAAATACATAAAGAAAAGACTGAAAAGCAGGAAAAACCTGAAAAGAAAATACAACCTAAAGGTAAATGTCTAATTTTATGTTTACTCTTACTTTTACCTAGGATATTTGCCTTTATGAATATATATATGGGAAAGAAAATTTCTGATATACAATATTCTCTTGCTTTAAAATTTTTGACAGTGTTTAAGTACAGTGTTTAATTCCTCAGTTAACTTTAGTCATAAATGCATAAAAATATTCAATTATTTAATGGTTAGACTCAAAGTAACTTCAAAATGTTTGACTATCTTTGAATTATTTACAATAATAAAATAATAAGGACCTTATAATAGGTTTTTAGTTACTAAAATAGCACCACAAACATATATTTTTACTTACTGAGATAACATTCTTTCTTCTTTATTGAGTTACTATATAAGTCAGTATTCAAGTTTTTTAACCTGAATTTTTCAATACTTTAAAATACTTAAAAAATTTTGGATATGAATGCAGAGTCATTCTATTACCTCCCACAAGCTCCAAGGCCCCACAGCTTCCTTACACACCAGCAAGGGTGGTTGAACAGTAAGAACACAATAATTTATATCCCATTAAACTGAACTGAATCCAGTAATTGCAGTATTGCCTTAAATCATATAAATAATGGTCAGCATTTTCTTGTTCATTTTATAAGCATCGCTATTCTGGGGGTGACTCACGTAGTCACAAAACTTTAAAGAAACATGTAGTTATAAGAAACAAAAACATGAAACTGGTCTCTAAAATATGCCCAGGTTACCCCAATGTGTCAGTCACCCATGATTGTGGATGAACCAGGTAAAAGTTAAAATCTCATATTCATCACATTTGTGTGATGCAGAGAAAAAATGAAAGAATCTTCCAGGTTCAGATTTGGAGCTCCATTATTTATTATTCTATGAAAAACTGGTTCATATAAAATAACCTAAATACCATAGCAAAGATAGCTATTTCAAATCAATGAATTTTCTGATTAACTTTAATTACACCAACATATAAATCTATATCACAATGTCATGTTTTGTTATACATTTCACATACAAATTTTTTGTGTGTTTGAGAAAC
The DNA here is from genome assembly GCF_030445035.2 of Dasypus novemcinctus. Classification (NCBI taxonomy): domain Eukaryota; kingdom Metazoa; phylum Chordata; class Mammalia; order Cingulata; family Dasypodidae; genus Dasypus; species Dasypus novemcinctus. The sequence continues at coordinate 101,578,521 of NC_080683.1, read as the reverse complement.
TCAGATATATCTGTAGACGTTTTGCCTTTATTCCTAATGTTAGAGTTCCTTCCAGACTGGTCAGCCATTCCTTGCACAATCAGGTCATTGAAACTTGTTCAGTTGAAACCTATTTGTATTTGTACTTAGGGGACTAATGTCTTCTTACTGTTGTCTTTCCTTTGTTGGTTTTTAGTTCCTTTGGTCAGGGAAATTGGACACAGATCTTAAGCATAGATTGGCCAAGTTAACTGCGACCAAACTGACTATGTGTCTCTATCTGGTGGAGGAAAAACAGAAGCTTCAACTGGTTCCACATGATTGGGGTCTCTGCGGTGTTCTCTTGCAGAATATTTAATAGCAGTGCTGCCAGCGTGGATGCGGTTATGCAGATGGCACCATTTGCATTTTGGACCTGGCTCTATCCTGCTGTCAAAGGCTTAGAGCAGTGGGCTGTAGAGTGGGCTTATTAAACTAGTGAGTCTTGCATAATTAAAACAGCGGATCTGGCTGAAGCTTAAAATACATTTCTCAAAGGTTGGGCTAGAGATCAGTAATCTGAATATATTTCCTGAATAGAGCAAATATATTTTTGGGTAATGACTATTTTTCAAGAAAAAGAAAATAAGGTTTCAGCTTTTCAGTACTGAATTAGGCATTTGAGATAGTTTCTTGCTTCCACAATTTTCCTGCATGGATATAAACAAAAGATTTCATTCACTGTTTAGTATCCTAATTTGTAAACCAGGCAGAAAAACATCTGCTTTTAGTGCCTAAATAGTTGAATGAAAGTAAACGTGATTTTATAAATGTTCATATATATAGATAAACATGTTTTTGTATGTCATATTCCATACCAGTTTTTGTTACATAAGATGGATAGTTAGGAATTTAAATTGCTACCGAGACATTATGAAATCCTATAAGAAAAGACATAATATATCCAAGGTAGTAGTAATCTGTGATGGTTGTAGACAAGAAGCTAGAAGAGGCGAGGAAGGATTCTTCCCTACAGATTTCAGAGGGAACTTGAAACTCCTGAAACCTTGATTTTGGAATTTTAGCCTCCAGAAATGTGAAAGAATTGATTTCTGTTTTAGTCCCCATGTTTGCAGTATTTTCTAACAACAGCCCTAGGAAACTAAGGCACTTAGTAAGTTCAACAATTCTACCAACAAATGTCTTAAATGAAGTATACACCCAGGCTCATGAGACTAACATTAGTTGCCATAAATAGGAGGCCCCAGTTATGACTGTTAAAGAACATTTCCCTGGCCCATGGGAAACACTTAAACTTGTTTATTTACTGAATGAACGAGGAGCACAGCATGTGATTTTGACCAGGAAGGATATCACTGTCATTTTTCCTTCTTTTAGAATAGTCTTGAATTAATAGCCCTGGGTTAGAATCTAAGCTGTAGTAAGTACTGATGGTATGACCTTGGACAAGTCTTTGCACCTGTTTCTTCATCTGTAAAATGGATATAATAGGATTAAATTATTTAACATAACATACAATTCTTAGATGAGTTCTTGGAAAACTTGAAACAGTAAATATCAGATAATTAACTGGTTTGCTTAATCAGTTATTATGATTAAATAAATGACAGTCCCTTAGGTTTGCTATCTGAACTACATCTCTCCTTATATATGGTGCTACTTGATGTCCATCTAATTAGAGACAGAAGGAATTTAGGAAATATCATTCTAAAATTCTGTTGCACAAACTATCTTTACTGCTACTTCACCACTTTATTTGTGCCTCCCTTCTTAAAAAATCAATATCATCTAAGTATTCACCTACCATGTCCAAAAACTATGCTTGGTCTTCTGTATCTAATATCTCAAGAATCCTCACAAAATAATTAAACTTGGTAGGTATATCCCATTTAAAACTGAGAATACTGAGATTTACCTGAACCAAATGACTGACTTATACCATGTCTCAAATTTGGTAAGTTGTAGAGACAAGATTTTGCCTCAGTTTTCTTTAATTTCAAAATCTGTAGCTTTCCCACTATATCTTGTATCCCATTTTCTTTCTTCTTGACTCTTTTGTGTCTAAGTCTCTAATATCAGAATTTTCTCACAGCTGTAGTATCTAAAATTTGTCTCTGAACCCTTAGGTTAGGACCTTGCTATCTGCTGGTTTTCCTCACTGTTTTGCTTGCGCTTCTGCAAAAGTACACGTGGCTAGATATCCACTTTCCTTCTTCCACACCAGTCTGTGTACCATATGGTTTGGCATTAGCTTGCCTAATTCAGTGTTTACCTGAGCACAGGCCCATAGACTTCAGGGACTGTGAGCTCCTCTAAGTCTCCTCTCCACTATTTCTATACTGTTCAAAACTGAGAAAGAGATGTGAGAGTGTTGATCTACATTGAAATGCTAAATAGCTTGTCATAGATGTATTAGTTTCCTATCGCTGCTGTAAAAACTCACTGCAAACTCGGTGTCTTTGAGGACAGTAATTTATTATCTCACAGAATGGTGGCCAGAAATCCAAAATCAGTTTCCCGGGAATGAAATCAAAGGCCACACTGCTTCAGAGACTCTGGGGGAGAATCTGTTCCTTGACTCTTCCAGCATTTGGTAGCTTGTTAAAAAGGTAACATTCACAGACTCCAAAGATTTGGACATGGATGTCTTTTGGGAGGCCATTATGCGATCTACACCAATGGGCTGCACAATTTTTGTCTTTCAACAAAAATGTAAACTTCAATTCATCAGACCCAGTTACTCCAGTTACATCCTGAAATCCAAGAAAAAAGTTCAAGACAGAAGTATTTAGATAGGGGAAAAGAGAATGTATGTCAGATTTTAAAGTGATGGCTAAAAACAAAATACAGCTATTTAAAGGGGAAAACCAAAAATGGCAAAACTTACCAAGTTTACAGTACTCTGATGATGGTGGAAAAATAGCAACATTCTCACATGATTGTCAAAATAAAGATTTTTATGCATCTTCAGGCATCAGCATAACAAAAGAAAGGTGTAAAATTTTTATTGCTAGGGAATGCAGGCTTATGGGAACTATTCAAGGTTTCATTATTTGGGAGACCAGTACTAGATAGAGTAACTCTACTCTAATCTTCTTAGGGAGCAAGCATTTTCAGTTTGTTTGTTTTGTGTTTTCCTGACCATGGCATGTGAAGAGGTCAGTCGTATTGGAAGTAAAACGAAGAATGTGTTTCCGATCCTACAATGATTCTCTTAAAGATACTACAATACCAATTTCTTTTTTTTTTAGATTTATTTATTTATCTCTCTCCCCTTACCCCCCACCCCCACCCCAGTTGTCTGTTCTCTGTGTCTATTTGCTGTGTGTTCTTCTTTGTCCGCTTCTGTTGTTGTTACCAGCACCGGAATCTGTGTTTCTTTTTGTTGCGTCATCTTGTTGTGTCAGCTCTCCGTGTGTGCGGCACCATTCCTGGGTAGGCTGCACTTTATTTCGCACTGGGCGGTTCTCCTTACAGGGTGCACTCCTTGCACGTGGGGCTCCCCTACGGGGGGACACCCCTGCATAGTACCGCACTCCTTGCACGCATCAGTACTGTGCATGGGCCAGCTCCACATGGGTCAAGGAGGCCCAGGGTTTGAACCGCAGACCTCCCATGTGGTAGATGGACGCCCTAACCACTGGGCCAACTCTGCCACCTACAATACAAATTTCTTAATAAAAATTCATTCTAAATATGTATCTACCTTAAATCAAAAACTTGAGAATGTCCTGAATACCTGCAGAATTTCTTAGACAATCCTTTCACATTTTATTAAAGACATTGATAAGATCTCATGCAGTTAATCAATTTTGATATTTGCAAAGGCTGAAAAATAGAGTTTGGAAAGTCTTCTGACCCTCCCACACAACTCTCATCTGACTTCATCCTCGTAATTAACAGACTACTTTCACTCAATGTATTCAAAGCCCAGATTAACAGCTATTGCCCAACATATCTTCACCTGCCTCTAATCTTTGACATAATAACTGGCATCACCATCTACCAATATATTGAAGCATTGTTGCCAGCCATGGTACTCAACCCCAACTGCATTTTAGAATCACCTAGAGAACTTTAAAAGATATCTCCATGTTCAGACACAATCATGGAGCCATTCATGTTTAGGAAGGGGTAGGAGGCTGAGGTTGGAGCCAAGCTCTTTGAGTAGTTAGGGTTAGAAACACCGTCGATAAAACTCATGGTCTAGAGTTCACGTGTATCCCACAGAGGTTTCCTTTGGCCAGTCCAATCTTTAAAATAACTCACTACTAGATTCATTTAGGTGGGGCCTGCCCCTCCTGTTTACCACAGTCTCCACTGTGCCCTCTCTTATCACCCATGGAGTAACCATTTAAACACCTGTCTGTCATCTGCATTTTCAATCCCCACCATAGACTTCTTGACCTCTTTCAATACCAAAATAAAATTCTTCTGGCTCCCTTGTCCTACTCTCTTCACTGTAATTTTACTTTACTCTCACCTCCTTGCCTCCACTGCTGTCTCCTCCACAATCATCTCTCCATTAGACTATGACAGTGATTTCTGAACTGATTTCTCTAACCAACAAAATCCATTGTTATCATGTCCCTCAGTGGACTAAATCCATCTGTTGGCATCTGTCTTAGATTCCTTGGATTGCAGTAAAAACTCCTCACAAACTGAGTGGCTTAAAACAACAGGAAAGTTTTGCCTCACACTTCTGGAGGCTAGAAGTCCAAAGTCAAGGGGTCAGAAGGGCCACACTCTTTCTGAAACTTGCAGAGGAGAATCCTTCCTTATTTCTCCTAGCTTCTGGTGTTTGTCAGCAATCCTTGGTCTTCCTTGGCTCGTAGCTGCATTCTCCCAATCTCTGCATCTCCATCTCTGCCTGACGTTCTCCCAGCAGTCAGATTGTGTCTGCATCCAGATTTCCCTCTTCTTAGAAGCACGCCAATCACCTTGGATAGGGGCCCACGCTAATTTACCTTGGCCTCATTTTAACTGATCACAGCTTCAACGGCCCCATTTACAAATAAGGCCACATTCGTGGGACCAGAGGGTGAGGATATGAACCTGTCTTCTAAGACGATTCGGTTCAACTTATAACAGTGTCACAGTGCCTATGAGATAAAAGCCACTTTTCTAGTCCAGCACAAAAGGCCATCATCATGGGATCAGTGATGTGCCTACAGCTTTCCAGCTTTATGCACTTTACCATTTACCTTCCCCATACCCTGCCCCCCAGCACTCCAGAACCTACCAACCCTGTAGATTTGGGCAGACTACCTATTGGTTAGTCCCTGAGCAAGCACAGCTGCTGTCTCAGAACGCTGCTGTTGCGGGCACTGTTCTCTCTGGCCTGCAGGCCCTCTCTGGTGGGCTTTTGTACAGTTTTTGATTCTCAGATAGAGATCCTTTAAGAAGCCTTCTCTGCTGCCCTCACTCTAGGGCTGTGGGGGCGGGAGGGGCAGGCACCGAGGCACTTTCTCCATGTTAGTTAAATCCAGGCTTCACTTGTCAAAGCATTTCAACATCATATTTTAATTGTAGGCATATTGGTTTAACTGACTTAGAGCAAGAACTGTATTTCTCTTCGTGTATGTTGTAGTTCAGCTCTGCCACTCACCCTTATGAGTCTGTGTTTCCTTATGCACGAACAAAGAGATTCAGGCTTGATGGTCTCTAAGGTTTCTCCAAGCTCTAAATAAAAAAATCATTCCAGCATCTAGCAAAGTACCCAGGACGTGGGGCATAGTCAATATATGTTGAAATAATGAATTAATTAATGAATTTCCTCTATGTGCTAATCTCAACTTGACCCACAGACACTTTTTACATATGACACATATATACATACACACACTGAGCTTTAATTGGAATATTATACTATCAAATGTGTTTGATCAGACACAACTAGAGACTCTGATAAGGAGAGCCAGATTAAAACAAAAGGTATCTGTTACCTATAGTCTAAAAACTTGCATATTGAAACAATAAAATTTATTATATTATCAAAGTAATACAGATTAATTTGGACAATTTGGAAAATGCAGGGGAAAAACCCAACTAACCACAATCCAATTATCCAGAGAAAACTGCTAATTTATTTTTAATTTTTTAATAATTTTTTTTCCTTATGGAGTTGTTTGCTTATTGTATATGTTGCTTTGCTTCTCTTGCAATTGCAATTTTCATTGTTCAGTTTCAGACAACATGCAAGCTTCCATTTAAATATTAAGTCTGACAATTTACAGATAAGATGCAACAAATCAGAAAAGATGAGAACGGGGTGATAAACACACAACTAAATGAAAGAACTTCCAACCAAAAAGCTCCTAGCCTAAAGCAGGGCCTGCTAGGCAGTCACATAAAATACAGGCCACTACCTCCACCTGGGTGAAGGACTGACCGCAGGAATGGGGAGGAAGTTCAAGTGGCAGAAGTGTGTGCTGACAGACGGCACATGCTGGCATGAGCGTGAGCTGGCCGGTGGCAATGGCAGTGTCCTGGAGGGCAGTTGATGTAAATGGAAAACTGGTAGGGGCCATTGGCAATAATAATTCACTTTAATTTTTTTCCCCAGCACTTTCTTTGTGGTACCATGCTGGGCACTAAAAATTCAATGAAGAATAAGACCCAATCCAACGAGAGATACAAATAAGTAAATACAGTTATGTGGCCATGGGGTGAGTTTTCCACAGATTGGTTCTAGAGGATTGATGCTGTTCAAAGGAGATAACTGTCTGCCTCAGTTGCTGAGGCAAACTGCAGGTCTGCTGGTGAGGCTTTCGAGGAATGGGTGGTTTGAAGTTTAGATTTGTACTCTGGAACCTGGAATGGAAAACACCAGAACTAGGTTAACTAAGTTAGGCTCAGTTGTCAAGGCACCCAGTGGGAAGATGGTTACAGGAGCACAACAGAAACCCAATTAGTATCACACACACAAAAGCAGAGGAATGTCTTCAAAAAGGGTGGTTCAGAAGGGTAACACTGATTGACTGGATTAGGATTCCTTAAGTGTCTGGGAAATAATTGCATGCCTGGAATCATAGATTGGCAAGAGATTTAGCTGCAGGTGTGATTCAAAAGGCAAGGAAGCTAGGACATTAAAATGTATCTAAATATTTAGAAGCCCTTTATAAAATACTCTCGAAGCCCACAAAATAATTTAGCCATTCTGTAGTGTATAAACTGTTATTTCTCTCCTCTCTCAGCTGTACTTGATTGACTCCTTAAAGTACAGAATATATTTTCCTTTCCCCTCTGGCTGCTGTGAAAGATAAACCTGGAAAATGAGAACAGAAGGCTTTGCACAAAGCTATGCATTATTTCCTCCATAGTGACTGCTCACTTATGAGGAAGAGATTGCAGTTCTTATTGTGGCGATGCAGCCCCAGGGCAAGGGGAAATTTCCCGTACAATTAAATCAGATTTGAGAACAAAACTAATATTTTAGAATTAAGAAACCCAGTTTGTGATTTAAACCATAGGTATAAGATGAGATTTGTAACAGTATAATTGATAAATCTTCACTCTAAAGTGTAAATATATATGATTTTATTATGAAATAGAAATGCATACGTTATTGAAGGATAGATTATAGATAACATGCTTGGAGAATCCAATCAACACACTTTGGCTTATAAGGACAAGTTTATAGTTTGAACTGTGCCTGGAAGCATAGTTTTGAAGGGAAATAGCGTTAGCTTGACAATGCAGAAAATGTGTTCTTATCCAGCTCTGCCTCAGACTCATGAGTCTGATTTCTTTTCCATGGACAAAGAAGTTCAAGCTAGTTGACCTCTGAAATTCTTACCAGTTTTACTATTGTGTACTTACATTAAATTAAAAAGTAATAAATTCTTCCTTTAAGAAGAATGGGTAATAAAATATGCGAGAAGTTTCTCTACTCAAAAATGCTTTCATAGGGAGCAGATGTAGCTTAGTGATTGAGCTCCTGTGTCCCATGTACTAGGTCCCAGATTCATTTCCTAATAACTCCTAAAAAAAAGAAACAAACAAAAATGCTTTTCTATTGAGTTCATCATTGTTGTCTCTTAAAGTGTGTAGATGATTGTGCTTTATCACAGGGTTGAAACTTTGCAAATTAGTTTTAAAAAATGAAACACATGCACACAAACCTATCTACTGACCGAAAGCACAGCCAGCATTTTTCTTTTTGTGGTAGATGAGAGACTTTGGTTTGTTTTAAGGCTTTAAAATGAATGTGTATTATGTGCTTTTATAAAAACAGATGTTTTAAAACATAGATCTATATAAACTTTATTAAGGCATTTTAAATGTTCACGTATTTAAAATTCATACACTACGTCTGTGCTAATACTCCCACACAACAAAACATAACAAACAAACAAACAGAAATCAGAGTAGCCGAGAAACTGATTAAAAGGAAAATGAATACAATCAACTACAGGTTGTAGGTAACCACATTCCCCAATGTCTTTTATGACACAAAATTGTAACCTTTACTTGCTTATTTCCCATGCGCATAATGTATGTCTTCTCAGAATGATTTCCCTCAGTTTGGGTATTCAAGGTGAGTCCTGTCTGGTAGTTCTGAAGTCCAGTTTAGTATGTTCCAGAGTTTTGGTTAATTAAATTTATGTACTGACCATCAATTGAAGAATATAGGAGCCTATCCTAATCAATATTTTACAAAATTAGGCCCCCAAGATTTTGATTTTCTAACCGAGAGCAGCAATAAAGTCTAACAACCTGGCTCTGGACTGCCTATTGTTTGGCCACTAGGAGGTATAAGAATCCTAGGGTCAAGTGCACTGTGAGTTCCAATACATTTAGGAACCGACACACAGTCTGGCTGGCAGACTGCCAGGGCCAGGCGGGCTGTGAAAGCACAGAGCCCAGCTTGCCTAGTGCTGGAGAGGGACCATATGGGGAGGGCAAGAGATGCCCTCCAGAGTTGAGTTGCGCTGAATGTTCTGGTCATGGAAAGGTCAGAGTCTGGGCAAGTGTGGGAACAGCAGGACCATGCCAATTCAGATGCCAAACATCAGGACCATTCCAACTGGTGAATTCCATTTGTTTTTAATTATCAGCACACCGAAGGGACTTTTGTTTCTTGTAAATAAGGACGAACAAATTAAGCCCTAGCAGGTGCAAAAGCTTATTTTGTCCTGAGCTAAAACTGTCCTGGCTAAGATGTAGCTTGTCAAACTCAGCTAATGACAAGAAAGGTATGTTTTTCTTCTTCCACATAAAATCTCCTGGTTGTGGGTTCTAAGCAGAGAGATGCACAGGCAAATGCCATTGTTGTAGCAAATTATTTTTATTTCAGAGTGATTATTATAGCAATAACTGTTACAGTGTTCTGATGAGAGAAATTTTAAAACTTGGCATTTGAGCTCAGTCTTGCTAGCGTTTGAAGTTTCCTGGCCAAGAAGCTTTAGTGGCTGTCTGCCATTTTGACCAGTTCCCTTGAGCACACAGGTCCAGCTGTTTGACTAAGCATTATGATGGTACCATTTCTGAGAGGAATAATGAAGTACCAGCATAAGGTACTGTATCTGTAAATCAAAACCTAGAGTGGAAGGAACCAGATTTTCCCCAGTGTAACAGGAATGCAGCATGAATATGCTAATTTGAGTTTGAATTCAGCCCCCTTGCGATTTTAATTTTGTATTAATTCTCCCTTCTATGGCGTGCACACGTCAATCCGCAAATCCTTTATTGGAATGGACACCCAGCTGTCTGAGGGTGGTAAGGTCTGGTCCTCCACCAAGGCAGAGCTACAGATTAGGTGATCTCCTGGGAGTCTTTCCAGTCAGGGCTCCAAAAGCATAGCTTATCTCACACAAACTTGGTTATCCCTAGAGAAACTTTGAGAAGTTTTGCTTTTGCCAAGATTTTCCTTTGGTATTGAGGTAAATTAACAATGATCCAATGAACCAAAAGAAGTTGTCCACTGTCATGTCTGGAGGCTGATATCCTCCCCTTATTTTCTTAGGTATTTATATTGAACTCAGTAGCTCAAATACACATAAAAGAACCATCAAACATAGAAACAAAAATAATGTCTAGATGTTCTCAAGTGTTTCTCTTACTGCAGTTTGTCACTAGATTTCGATTATTTAGGAAACTTTAATAAGTTGTAAAACATTTCAAATGATTGGAAATGTGCAGTACTGTTATACCTAAGTCACATCATCAATATATAGATTTTCATGGAAATAGCTCTTCTCTTCATATTTTAGAACTTTATTCAAAGAAATTTATTAAAAGCCCACTGTATGACAGATACCACACAATGAGCTAGCGATCTAAAAATGAAATAATGTGATGTAATCCCTAAAGAGATTTCATCTACTAGGGAAGCAGACATATGAACAATTGCAATGGTGTGATTTAATGAACTAAACTAGAATTGTATATGAATGGTATGATTGATACATAGAATAAGTGGAGATCAAGGCAAACTTTACAATGGGCAAGGCATTTGAATCAGGACAGAAAGAGTGGGTAAAACAGAAGAAATGTGGATGTGGGAAATCTAGGGGTAAGGGACAAACATGCAGAGAGACAAACAAATTGTGAGGACACATGGTACATTTGTGAAGCTACAAGCTGTAGAGTTCAAGGGGAGGTTCCTGGTAGATGAGATTGGATTGATAAGCAAATGTCAGATCTCTAGAGCAATCAAAGATTTTGGTATTTTATAAATAGCACCTACAGACACCATGAAGATATAAATAGGTGAATGATATAATCAGATTTTCAAGGTAGAACAATTTCTCAGGGAGAAAAACTAAATGTAAAAATACAAAGGACTTAGAAAGGATGTTATTATAAGAGTCTCAGTGAGAAAGGAATGGTGAGGACATCACTGTTTCCTCCGTGAACAAGATGGACATCATGCTCCAACTTTCTGGAATGGTTTCTTCTTTCTTCTTCTCACCACCTTACTAGGCTAATGTCCTCTTACTTTTTACATCCTTAAATGTCAATTCTAAGAAGAGGCCATCCCCAAATATACAAACTAGATAGGACCATTTTACTCGTCAAATGACACCTGGAATATTTTCTTCATAGCAATTATACTAACTGCAATTAACTATTTTTCTAATTATTTGTTTAGGATCTATTCTCTATTAGTTACATGAGTGTGATAGGAATGGAGACTTTCTTGCCCAGCAGAGTCCTTAGCACAGAGCAAGTACTCTTTCTAAATTTTTGTGTAAATAAATGGATAAGAGAGATATTAAAAAATATACAACTAAGGAGTTGGTGAATGACCAGAAGTGGAAATAAAGAGTGAGAAGAATCTAGAATGAGCTCATTTTTTCTGGCTTGGACAACTGGAGCTGCCATTAATGAGGAAAGTATACGATTACTTAAATTTGGGACTTGTTTTAATTGGATCACAACTCACGTTACATTTTGTTTCCTTTGAAAAGATCTGGTGCCATTCTAGTCTCATCCCAGTACATTTTCAACAAGTTTTAGAGTAGAATTTTTATGTAGAAAGTTAACACATACTATTTAGATTGGTTGTTCTTTGTGTCAAACTCAGAAGCTTATCTTCTTATATTTTTTTCCTCATGCAGTTGGCATTCATCTGATCTTGAAGCTAGGATCCTTCAACATATGGCATGATGACTTTTTAAAAAAATTTCTAATTCTAGAAATGTTTGAAGGTTTGCAAGAGTTGCGGAGCATTCTCATCTTTGCAGTCAATCCTGGTTTTAGAGTTACTCTATGCTTGGTTCTGAAATAAAAAAAGAAGTATAAAAAGTAAATCCATAATTATCTTGATGTTAAAACCATCAACTATGAAAAGTTTCATGCCAGGAATAGGAAGATTTCAGAACGCACCAGATGAGATTTTTGTATCGAATATTGCCATGCAATCACCTCATCATTTATTGCCTTTATTTAAATGAAAGGTATTATCTGTTTCTTTCCAGTAATACACAGAGAAAAAGAAAGAGAGAAAGAAAGAGAAAAAGAAAAAGAAAAATCCAAACAAAAAGAAAAACCTGAAAAGAAAGGTATGGCATTTTTCTTATTGCTGTTTTTCTTTTAAACTTCTTATTTCAAAATAATTTCAAACTTACAGGACAGTTGCAAAAATAATTCAAAACCCATACATAGAACTCCAAAATACTCTTAACCCTCATCCCCTTCATAGTACCCAGATCCACCAATTTTACCATCGCTGGATGTGCAAAGCTTCGGGCAGGTGGCCGATGCCCTGGAACGCCTCCCTGGAGGAGGAAGCACCTGTTCTCCCCATAGCGCTGCACTCTGCACAGCCTTTTGGTCTTCAGCTGTATATCGTGGTTGTGCTCTCTATGGGGCTTGCATCTCCTCTCTAGGACTCCGGGGAAGATATTCATAAACTGTGTTTTAAAATATTAGGTATTTAAAGCATATATTCTCTTTTTAAATACAAGTAATCTCTGTTCTTATTTTATATTTGGGAAAATGGAACATTTGGGGCCTCAATTTTTTCTCTAATAATTCCCTGAAGTATTTTTTTCTCAAAGCATTAGACATACTTGACTTTTTTTCTTAAGCAAATGTTAATTTTAAATTAAATCATTTATTTTGCCCTTTATGTTTCTATAGTATCTTACTTCCCATAAGTAATATGCAAATGTTGAAAAATGTATGGTGCTTTGGGAGACCCTTAAACCATACCATATATTTGAAACATAGGACATAGGAATGAGATGCACATGCTGTTGTATTTCTCAGGACTCTGTTACTTAAAAATCTGAGAGATGCAAGATTTCATAGTGTATTTAAATAAAATAGAAGTTAATAAAATAAATTAATATTCTTTATTAAATTATTAAACAAAAAATCAGAAGGTATAATGTTTCAGGTATCATGTTCAATAGTGTACAATTAAGAAGTTACCCACAATAATCTGGTTTTTAATACTTTGTGTTCTCCTGGTGGTTCCCAACCAAAAATGTAATTCCTTAACGAGTATTTGGAATGGTTTTGGTTGTCAAAATAATTTGGATGGAGTTCTGCTGGCATTTGGTAAACAGGAACCAGGGAGGCTAAACATTCAATTCATAAGATAAGAAATTATTCCACCCCAAATGTCAATTGACCCCAGATGAAAACATGGCACTTAGTTGAATCTCTAGTCCTGTTTATATACTTCCTTTTATTAATCTCAAAGTGAGTGTTTTTTCTGACATAATGACATCTTTTGGGAAGATTCCTATAAAATTCCACTCTCAGCTTGTCTTTTGTGAAAACTTTATCTATTTGAAATGACTTAAAAGAGGAAGGTGGCTCTAGGTTTCACAATTCTTTCTGTCTTAATGCCAAGTCTTTTAAATTGGGTTCTTTACAGTTATTGTCTTATTGGCAACTCTTCACATTCTTAAATTAGGTTCATTAATGTTATAAATCTTCAAAATATTCCCCAATGTTGAGGGCTATAAAACTGAGGTAAAGAGAAAATTTGGTCTTGCATTATATTAAAACTGTGTACTAATGTGAAATTCTCTGTTTAAGCAACTGAAAAGGAAAAAATTGAGAAAAAAGAAAAACCAGAAACAAAGACTGTGGGAAAAGGTACCTTTCTCTGTTATTTCCATAACTAAATTATTTTTATTTTAAAAGACTGCATTTTAAGTAACAGCTGGATGAGCATAAGCATTTAATATTTAATTTGCATAAAAATTTAACTGGGCCTTACATTCATAATATTGAAAATAACGGAACTGAATATTTGAAATCCTAGAATATTTCAAACGTGAGAGGAAAATGTAGACCATCACTATATGTGGTAGACAGAATTTTAGTCCCAATACCTTAACCCCTTGGTATCACCCACAAGACTATGCTACATTCCCTGGCAAAAAGATTTTTGCATAAATGGGTAAGGTTACTAATCAGTTCACCTAAAATAAGGAGATTAAGCTTGATTTTCGGGATGGGCTCAATATTATCACATGAGATGTGGCAAAAGAGGAAGTCAAAGAAGTACAATATTTGAAGTATGAGAAAGACTTAACCATTTGTTGCTGACTTGAAAAGGCAGAGGGCCTCATGGAAAGCATGAAACAGTAATGAATTCTGCCAAGATGCTGAAGAGTTTGGAAGCTGAATCTTCCCCAGTCTTCCGTGGTGAATGCTGCCCTGCTGCCACCTCGATTTGGGCCTTGTAAGGCCTTAAGCGAAGAACACATTTGAGCTACACTGTGCCCAGACTTTTGACCCACAGGAACTGTGTGATAATAAATGGGTGTTGTTTAAATTGCTAAGTTTGTGGTATTCTGTTACAACAGCAATAGAAAACTAATACACCATAACTGGTCAAAAATTTGGATCAGTGCTACATCTTGAGTTTGATTTTAGAAGATTCAAATTCTGAATTTCTTTTTTTTTTAAGAAGAAAAATTCATGTAGATATCTTGATTGGTATTTTAAGCCTTTGAGGATAAAAAATATTTTAGCACATTCACCAAAATAAACAAAAAAATCAATTAATATACCAATGTAATACTATGTATTTTGGAGGATTGGGTAAACTTGAGTTTACTATTCAAAATATATTTATCTACCAATTGTTTGATGTTTGCAAAACGTAGATTTCTTATTGTACAACACTGAATTATACACTTTACTGTGGTTAATTGTATATTATGTAAATTTTAAATCAATTAGAGAAAAAATAAGGATTTTAATTGGTATTTCAATCTTATCCCATACATTTAAATTTCCTCCTCGTATTTTAAAATATAGGTGTTATGTGATATTTTAGAAATTTCAATTCAGGAGTTTCAAGGGTCTGGTCTTCTGGATAAAAATTGGAAACTATTTTTAAAAGTCTATATGTTTACTTATACAATATAAAATGATTACATATTTAAGGAAGACACTTTTTTTTTACTAAATTTTTCTAACAGATAACTAAATCTCATTTTAGCAAAATAATTTCAAATGGATGAAGTGCAAATAGAGATTTTGTTTCCTAAAATTTAGACAACATAAATTTATCTTAAGAGTAATTTTGTAACTAAATTAATGTTATTTTATTATATTAAGTTCTATTCTGTTTGACAGAAATAAATGAGAATAAATTTATATACATATATATAAGATATTAAAGCAAGTAAAGTTTTTAGAGTTTATTAAAATTAATTACTTTAACGCAGTAAGAAACAGACTCTCAGAGAAACTACGGCCAGGTCATATAACTAATATGTTATCGAACTGAGCAAAAACCTAGGTGAACTGAATATAAATCAAGTGTTCATTCTAAAGATAATTAAATAAAAGTCTTCAAGCCTCATTTGTTCCATCAGCATATTTATTGAAAACTGTATTAGTTATCTATTGCTGTGAAAAAATTACCACGAACGTAGAGGCTTGAATCACCACACACATTTATTATCTCACAGTTTCTTTGGGTCAAGGATCTGGACACAGCTTAGCTCAATCCTTTGCTTCAGGGTGCAGTCAAAGTGTCCTCTAGGGCTGGGGTTGCAGCTGAAGACTCCATCAGGCAAGGATTGTTTCCAAGTTCATTTACATGTTTGTAGTAAAGATTCAGTTCCTCAAGGGCTGTTCAGATAAGGCCATCAGTTCTTGGCTAGGTGGTGGCCAGAGGCCATCCTCAAGTTCTTGTCACATGAATCTCAAGAGCAAGAAAGAGTCAGCTAGCAAGACAGAAAGCCCAACTACTGTAGACTAATCATGGAAGTAACAACCACTTGCCTTTGTCACAAATCCTTTCTATTTACATACTCGCATTCTGCTAGGGGAGATATGTATAAACCAAGCATGAACATATACACATGCTACATATTTATATAATATATACACATGCATTTATATTTTTATGTATACGCATGTATATATAATGTTAGGAATATAGTACATACATAAAAAGTGTTATTTGTATAATTGGTTTCTATAAACATAATACAATTAAAAAGAAATAAGCTACAATATGTAACATTTAAGTTAGATTCAAGAATAAAAATTCATATTTGAAAGGAGTAAATGGCGTTAAAGTAAAATCTCCCATTGAAGAGCTTTTTTATCCCAGAAACACTCTCATGGGTCCCAGGATGCTTCTTGCTCTGTGTTAAGCATAGCCTGCCCAGGGTCACAATTGGTTGGAGCACCGCAAGACATCCTCTGGCAGAACAGTGGACCTTGCAATGTCTGCCCTGTACACCTGTAAGCCCCTATATCCATTTGAAAACTAGTCTATTTCAGCAGTTCATTAAACATAACAAAGAGAGAAAAGTTAAAAAATAAGAGATGATGGAAGGAGAAGTGCGTAGAGTAAGCCACATTTGGGCCAGGCTGTCCTACTGGCCTTGGAGGAACAATTTTCAGTTATTTGTGTGTTGGATCAATTAAGGAGGTTATTGCTGTTTTCACCACATCTAGGAAGATATTTTATTGCTTTCACTGGATCCAATTACATTTATATCTGCCTTCATATGTCGTAAAGTGCATATTCTGGTATCTTCTTAATATTAATGACATTATATGATTTAGTACAATGGATACTTAAAATAGGATAGAGTTCTGGTTAGACTGCTTATACTCCTGTCATGTTTGTTGTACCATCTTTGGAAAATGCCTTTTTGATACTTAGATTTCTCATATGTAAAATGGGTATAATATAGTAATTCCTGCTATGCATTAAACTATGTTCAAATTCTAAGGAAACTCCAATTCTAGGAATGCAGAATATTTACATATAATAGAAATTTCTATTTGCTTTCTTTGTTGGTTTCAAAGTATTTTTGCTCAATTTAATTTACTTATCTCCATAGTTTCCTCACAGGAAGAGGTAGCTAAATTTGTAACTTCATTTTCAATATAGAGTAACTGAGGCATAGAGAAGTTAAGCAATTTGTAGTACCCTGCTGAATGAGAGATGACAAATATTTCCTACCTTCAAATAGTATAGTATGATAATGTGTTATTGGACAGTGTTATTTCCATAGTTTGGCAGCAGGCATTTGGATTCTGGTACAGTCCCTAATTGGTAATGCTAATTCCAAAACTGAATCAAATACGCTGATGCCATTCTTTGGATTAGACCAATTTTTTTGCCATTTGGCAAAAGTCATGAATCAAATGTCTTCCTAAGCCCAACTGGTTGATTTTGAAGTAACATGGCAATGTCATTTCACGTATTTTTAAGAAACTACAGAAAGGTATTTTGATACAAAATTGAAGAATACCTTTCCAGTGAAAAAGAAATAAATAGGAATTGGTTGTAACTTTAGGTGAATGGTATTGTTTTCATTGTATCTACATCATTGTTGAGTTTTCACCCATTTTTGCTTTTACTGTGAGGTAAAGTTATCTCTTTCAAAGATGAAAATCATTGAGTAATGTCTATAATAGGCAGGAGAAATTTTATTATTTTATACATAAAATCAATGATAATGAGTTTATTTTATATACAGTCTTATTTCCAAGAAAACCATTTTTGCCCATTTATAAATTATAATGGCATTAAAAGTAGATCATGTTTTTCTAAGTTCACAACTTTTAATATATACTTATTTTTAGGTATGTTCATGTATGAATGATATACTTCAGTTAAAAAATTTGAAAAGTAGAACTGAATTTCACATATATTTAATTCTATAGTATAAATATAAGATTAAATCAGCTGCTACCTACAAGGAGTGGGAGGGTGTTATTTAAAATAAACAAACAACAATTTTTCTAAAAAAAATTATAAACAAAACCATTTGGCTAATTTCCAAAATATCATTACTATGAGGTTTTTCAAATTCTGACACATGTATTACTTGTAAATACATGTTTATATGTAATTTGTATAGCACTAGATTGTGCATATGAGCTGAGTATAGTGATACATTTACTGTTCTCCTTGATCAAAATTGCTAATTCAATAAACATTCTGTGTTTTCTCTGAATAAAGCACTGTGACAGACACTATGATGACACAAAAATAAATAATGTATTTCCTATCCTTAAGTTGCTCTCTGTCTGGTGGAGAAGACAGGTATGTGAAAAACCACATGTACTATAATATATAAGGCAGAAGAGCTTGCGCACTTTAATAAAGTTTCAGGCAAATGGAAGCCCAGGAGAAGGAATCATAACTCCAAGGGCAGAACTTGTGGACTGAATACAGAGTGATTTAGATATGTGGAAAGTATGGAAATTTTGAGAACACAGGCTGGCAATGTTTGCCATTTGGAAAATGCATCATATCTTCAAGAAACAGAAATAAGTCTAGAGGAGAAAGAAACATTTGGAAGATGGTATGAGAGGAGAGATGAGTTTGAGTCAGATTTGCAGGGTTTTAAATGGCATATTAAATTTTTGTTGTATAGGCAGGATCATCTTGCTGATCTTCAGAGCTCCAGCAATTCCCATGCTAGGCACTTGGGAAGGGTTTGTTAGGTGGACATACAAAAGTTGTATGAGTGTGAGGTGTTGTTGGCCTTCCCAGTGGAATTTTCTCTCCAGATAGACAACTAATAGACATTTTGGCATGGCATTTTAGAATGATGCCTATTTAGTCATGTACAGAGAGTTGGTAGTTTCGATCACAGTCATAGATGAGTCTGTTGTTTTAGAAAGCACATTTAAAAATGGTTTAGAGGTAGAAGAAAATCCTGATTGAGTACAGTCAGAGAAGCCCTGAAGATGTTGGAAAGTTATGGAGTAAATGGATATTTCTATGAGAGTTATGAGATCAAAAAACTTTGCAGGGCCAATCCAGTGTCCACATAGAAGAGGTGGCATTGGATTGGGAAAAGTGGACATAATGGACAAAGGGTATGGGGAAAGGCAGGAAGAGATGAGAGGTGGAGGCGTCTTCGGGACATGGAGCTGCCCTGGATGGTGCTTCAGAGGTAATCACCGGACATTGTAAATCCTCACAGGGCCTACATGATGGAATAGAGGAGAGTATGGGCCATGATGTGAACCAATGTATATGAGGCGCAGAGGTGCCCAAAGATGTACTTACCAAATCCAATGGATGTGTCATGATGATGGGAACGAGTGTTGTTGGGGGGGGGGAGAGGGGGGGTGGGGGGGTGGAGTTGAATGGGACCTCACATATATATTTTTAATGTAATATTATTACAAAGTCAATAAAAAATTAAAAAATTAAAAAAAAAAAAAAAAAAAAAAAACTTTGCAGGGGAGTACAGCCTTTCTTCCTTCTTGAATACACTTCTCGGTATAATTTAGCTTTGAAAAATTCATTAGTAAAAAACCTGTTTAGCTTAGTATTTTTAAATTAATTTGGGCAAAGTTATACCTTCTTCCTCCTAAAACACTATTTTTATCAACATCTCCCTGGAAACTTTCTGAAGAATAGTGCTTTGGGAAGTGTTGTCCAGTACATTAAATGCAGTAGCACTGCATCAGACACTATCATTTTAATTCTTCTTTCCATGGGAATGCACAATAACATCTTGGCTTTGTCTCCAGTCAAATTATTCAGTGTACCAAAGTGAAAAAAAGTCAGTTATATTATTTTCATCAAATTCTTCAACATGAGTGACAATAGAGCCTGCACACTGTATTGGCAACTGATCTGGGAGATTCCAGCTTTGCAGTAGACTTACTAGGCTATCTAGTGTTTATGTGTAATCCTATTCAATAAATAACTTTCACTTTGTAGATAACAACATCTGATATGATTTTTTCATAAAATTGTGCTATGTTACTATTGTTTTTAAAATATTAGAATGATTTAAAGACTAGTTAATATGGATCCCCAGTTCCCTCCTCCAAAATACAAAATATTAGTGGAAAGCTCTGTGGACTTTTGAGGGTCTCCAGGACTCTCCCATGACCCCAAATGGGATTCTCATTCCAAATGGTGTTCTCATGACCAAGGTCTCAAGTCATCCCTCAGGAGGTTTGTGGGCAGGGTCTCATGGCCATGTGGGCTGCCAACATTGTTGTTTGTCAGCCATGTTGTCTGCAGGGCCTCAACCACCATCCCCCTTTCACTGCAATAAACAGCCTCATATGTACTAAAAAAAAAAAAAGAATATATGAGAACATACATATTTTAGTTTGTCAAAGGACTGCTGATGCAAAATATCTGAAATCTGTTTATACAGGGGATTTATTTGGGGTAAAAGTGTTTAGTTCCAAGGCCATGAAAGTCCAAACTGAGGTAACATCAGAGATGTTTTCTCACCAAAGTCAGCTGCTGTTTATTCTAGCATATTCTCATGTGGTGAAGCAAAATGTCCACCCATCTCTAACCAGGTTTTAGCTTTCCCCTCCAGGTTCACCCTTTCCTCTTGAACTACTCTCTGGGCCCAGCCTCTTGGGACTTAGTGCTTAAGTGATAATATAGTCTTCTCTCTCCTGGCATAGGAATTGTTTCTTCTGGGGCCTCCTATTTTGGTTTTCGCTGCTCTGCTCTCTTTCCAAGTTCTGCTGTAAGCTGTCAGGCAAATGGCTCATCCCTCCCTGGGGCCTTAGCTGTTTGCGCCTCTTCTTTCTGTCACGTGGCAGGATCAAAAATGGCAGCGCTCTCTCTTGTATCTGTCTATGTGATTCTGTTTTTAATCAGCCCAGGCAAGAGGGCAGGGACTCAACTTGATTCAGGTCTCACTAACATAGTCCAATAAAAAGCCCCACAGCAATCTTAAAAGGTAATCTAATCAAAAGCCCCTCAGCTGAATTTAATGTAATCAAAGGGTATCACACCCAGAGGAGTACATTAGTTTATAAACATAATCTTCCTTTTTGAGATTTGTAAAAGTATCTCAAACTGCCACAATATATATTCTAATTTATAGCCCTTTCTATATTCTAGGATATATTTAGGGGTTTTAAAATCCATTGGCATTGGTATCTCTGACTTAAGTAGGAACCAATATCTCAACTTCTGCTCTTTCATTCCCTTTAAAACCAGAGAGACTGAATATCTCTGTTATCCTCTACTGGGTTTTATTGTTTTATTTCTATTAGTTATCACCAGTGCAGGTAATTTTATATTTACATCCCTAATAGTTATCATAAAAAATACTGTTGGAATTTCAATTTCTTTAACGATCCTTAAGATTTTTTTCACTGCAGAGCAAAATAATCACATCCTTTTAAAAAGACTCCACTTTATTAGACTTTTTAGAAAGGATATTGTCTTTCAATGAAAACACATGTATTTTTATACCCAACAGATTACAAATGCCTCTTTGTTGACATGGCTAAGTTCATGATTACTTAAAAAATAGTCTTCATTTAGAAATCAAGAGCTCCAATTTGCAAATGAACTTTTGTTTTTAATAGAAATCTAATATAACATTTCAAGAACTCCAATAATAGTCAACAATTATTTATGTCAGGGACACGATTTTTCTCTCCTTTTATTCTTATCTCTTTTCTTTTGAATTGTTTTTAATGACCAAAGAAAGGAATGCTAAGCTACAATCTTGATAAATAAACAAAATTAATCCAACTTTCTTTAACTCTCTACAGAAGAGAAGAAAGCTAAAACTAAGGAAAAGCCTGAAGAAAAGATTAAAAAGGAAGTGAAAGGTGGAAAACAAGAGAAAGTAAAGCAAACAGCTGCAAAAGTAAAGGAAGCACAGAAAACACCATCTAAACCCAAAGAAAAGGATGAAAAAGAGACTTCAACTGTGTCAAAGCATGAACAGAAAGGTAAACAATCAGAGAAGGAGGCTGCTGCAGGTTCTAACAGAATATTGGGCAAGAAACAGATGCAATGAAACTAAAAGCTGACAAAGACCAAAATCAGACTTCAAATGGGGGGCAAGACTTGTATAAAGAAATATACCTAAAAGGAAATATAAGAAATTGGGAGTTAAATTTTATTAATAGAAATACTAAAAGGTGTTCACTTATCTAAAGATGCGTTTTCAAGAATTTTTAAAAGAGGGTTTAATTTAGCATCTGGAGTTAATTAAGGGTTGGGGATAATTGTTGAATTCTTGAGATACAGAATTCTATTAAGAGTAGAACAAAATGTGTGTGCCATACATTACTGGAGAACAGCAGTTCAAAAAAGAACACAACAATTATAAAGGTGTTTTTTAAGAGGTGTATGTTCAAATCATTTGGAATAAATATAACAACTATACATACATTCCTATTGACTTGACAAGAGCACATAATTTAGAAAATGAAGAGAATTAGTAAATTCATTTGATTTTAATAGACAAGGAGATACAGGGAAAGAACTTCAAGGTTCTTTGCCAGCTTCCCTATTCTAAGTTAATGGCTTTAGAAATCTCTGTGCCACTCTTCAATAAAAGTGATGTCAAATGTACATCCCTTCTCCACAGAAATATAGCATTTAGATGGAGATAGAATATAAAAATGACATTCTTATGGACATGTACTATGCAAATATACAAGGTTGGAGTTTTAAGAGGATATATAGAGACCTTGTTGTAGCATATCTCTGAGACCTTGTTGATTTTCTCCTTCCCCATGACCATTCCTGGTTTGAGGTTGCCACAGAACCCTATCAATCGCATACAGAATGTGGGTGTCTAATCTGTAGGAACTATTACTATACATGTTTCTTGAACATATTGACAAGTAAAATTCTACTTTTCTCTAACAATAGTTTGAGAACTAAAATAAATTGTTTTCTAAGTGATTTAGTTAAAATAATGCTAAATTTTTATTACTAGTAAGCAGTTTGGACAATGAAACTGAAAACCTGAAAAGAATTCCACCACCCACCCCCTTATAAAGTACAAGAACTGAAATTTGCAATCTACTCTGGTATTTCATCTTTGAAGTGCTTGCTTTCTCTGAATTCAGAGAAATTTAATAGATTTCTATTAAAAACAAAAGCTCACTTGCAAGTTGGAGCACTTAATGGTTGTGAAACTTTTATCTATACTACAAATGCTATATACATATATACACATACAAATATATATACATATGTGTGAATGTATATAAGAAAGAAGGAAGAACAAGTGTTTTCACTTTCTTCTTTTTAGTGTTCTACAAACTTTTTAGTTTAAGCAATTTTCATTTCTTCCAAAATATTTTTATTAAGAAAGGAGTGGAATTAAAACTTTTCAATCCTAAAATCTTTCTTAAATTTGTAAGACTATTATCTTGAAAAAATAATATTAATTGTTGCCTCTCTTGACACTATTATTCTATTAATAATTATGATTAGGAGTAAAGGGATATAGTGAATAAATAGAAAATATGTTGAATGAGATATTTTACTATGATAGAAAATAATGGGAAAATATATCTTCTTATTCCCTGATAAGTTTATTTACAATAATTCACAATATCTTAAAATAATCTGCATTTAGATTATTCTTTGAAAAATAAAAAGAATCACATTAAACCACTTGAAAAACACCAAATTTATTCATCTTTTTAGTCCATATATACAGTATATGAAAATTTATGCCAATTATATGTGGAAATATCAAAAGACCTATCTAGAAACTTGGAACATGAATATATTTTGAAATCATTTTCCGTATCTTTAGTATCTTTTTTTATTTGGCCATAATTTATTGATGAGGATATATCTCCGAACACATTCAAATAATAGTTATTTTCCAGTTCATATATATTGTATCAGACTCTTATCAGTAATCAGGAAATTATTAAAGATAGCATTATATTACCATTTCCATTTTCTATCTACTGTTTTAAATTCCACATGAAGAGATAATCACTTAGAGTTAGAAACAAAAGCACAAATGCAATTTTATTAGCCAAACAAATCCATTTACTAAAGCAATACTCCCTATTGAAACTAGCAACCATTAAATAAATAAATGTATCATTAGGTAAGTATTCAAGACTTAACCTCTGCTAGCTGGTCAGATACATACATGTGTATGTATCTGACTTTACTAAATTAAGCAATGTTTTAAGAGCATTTGTTTATAACCAAATCACATTATTATTTTACCTAAGCACGTTTAGCAAAGTATAGTGTCTTTTAATAAACTCTGTATGAGGCAACTTTAGTTTTGAGAATCTGTATTGATGACCTAGTAAAGTTGTTGAGTTACTTCTCTTTTGGAAAAGAGGTTATTTATTTGCTCAGCTAGAGTTAGACCTAATGAGTTTGAAGGACCTTCAAAAATTCTCTTCATATGGATTTCTAATGTTATTTTTAACTAATATAATAGATATTAGTTAAATTTAATATAATAGAGCCCCCAAGTCTTTTGCAGTAGTTAAACTCATTAGAAAACCAATTTTTGCATGAGGCACACATACTTGTTGGCAATTATTTAACTATATAGTATACATGCAGATATATTCATCTGTGGCCCCTGTTAATATTGTATGTATAAACAATATATTTCTACTGGAACCATTGGGAATAAGATGCATATGTATGCACATGCCTACCATAAACTTATACACATATTTATTTATCACATAATCTAGTTTTTATGGACCAATCTAAATCTGCTCTATGGCAGAAGTGGGAGAGAAGTGTTGGCATGATGAGACGTTGAGCCCTGTGTCTGTGATCCTCTGTTGCAAATCTGTGGGGAAGGGAAATAAAGCCCTGCAGCTGCCACACGCTTTGCTTGTTCTCTCTTTTCCTTTTCTTTCTCTTTCTCAACTATGTTAACAGTGTGGCAGGCAGAGAAATTATAGCTAATGTGAATCTGCCACAGAACACTGCACCACATTTGCCTTGTCCTCATTAGAGCTTTTTTGTTTTTTTCTTTCTGTTGACATTCTGTACCCAGAATGCATTTTCTCTCAGCTGCTGCTCCACTGGGAACCCTGGCAAGGCCACAGCTGAATGGCATCCATCATTGCTTCCTGAGGATCAAGGAAGGGAGAAATGGACAATATGGGTTATTCCTAAAAGGGCGTTCATTTGGGGAAAAATACTAAGATATTGGGACAAATTTACTTTTCTAAATTGTGTTTCATAACTATGAAAGATCGACAATGATAGATCAGCTCAGGTTTTCTTTAGGAAAAGTTTCCTATTATGATATTTGAGCTTCTTTTTTATTTTTTTAAAGAAACATTTCTATAAAATACATCTCCCCAAATCAGGAAGACTGGTTTTTTGCCTTCTTCTTATATAGAAGCACATAACCCCTGACAATTCTTATACATTAAAACAGCCAACACTGAGGTCAAGTGGAAATGGACATCATAATTTAAAACATTATTAAAATCTAAATTTAAAATTTTAAAAGTATTTTTGCAGATTACTGTTGCCATATTGGTGCCATTAGAATACAAGATCACAGTATCATTTAAATATAACAGAAACCATCCAAGTATTATAACTCAAATAATTTTTGAGATTAAAAAAAATAAAGCATCCTTTTAATTTGTTAGGATTTTCCTTTTTCACATTGGAAGTTCTTTGGACAAGTGGTGCATTAATTAAATGAACAATTTTTGGATTCAGAAAATGTTAGTGTAATACATATAAACAAGGATATTTTGGTAATAATTCAACATAAGACTAAATACTTTCACTCTTAACATACCTAAAATACTGCCAACATTAATTTAAAGAAGAAACCCTGAAATGCTAAATATTCAGTTAATTCAATATACTATTCAACATGTTACATATATAAACATCCCATCACATTTTATGGCACAGAACAATATTTTATTTTGGAGAAAGTTTTAGTCTTCTGGGTAAAGCAAATACCATGCAAAAGGTTTTCTTAAATGATGAGAACTTACTCATGGTTCTAGGCTAGGGAAAATTTCAAATCAAGACATCATTAAGGCGATGCTTTTTCCCTGAGGACTGATCTTTCTGGGACAGTTGCCAGTGATCCTTTGTCCTGAGCTCCTCTGTCACGTGGAAATGCATATGGCAGCCTCTCCTGGCCTCTGCCATCTATTCCCAGTTCTAATGACATTCAGCTTCTTGCTTGCCAAGGCTTTCTCTCTATCTTTCATGAATTTCATTCTGCTTATAAAGGACCCTAGTAATAGGATTAAGATCCATCCTGATTGATTTGGGCCACACCTTAACTGAAGTAACCTCATCAAAATTTCCTACTTACATTGGGCTCACACCTACAAGGATAGATTAAGTTTAGGAACATGTTTTTCTTGAGTACATAGCTTCAAACCATCATAGGGAATTGTCTATCCCTTCATATTGCATCTAGTCCCTGCCTTCTAGTCTTCTGACTTATGGAAAGAGAAAAACCTCCCTTTGCTATTGCAGGAGGTTCTAGTGCCACTGGGAATTGGTGTGAATAAAAATCTGGAGATTTTAGATCAATGATCTCCAAGGGTGGTCTAATTAAACTTTCCTGGGGAATTCATGAAAAATGCATAATCTTAAATTCCAGATCATGGAACCAGAGGGAGACCAAATTTGCATTTTGATTTTGCATTTTAACCAATTCCCCCTTTTTGTTAAGTTCCCCTTTGAATTGTAGGAAACATAAAGCTAAAAAGAGTATACTAATTTAAGGTACTGAAACAAAGGGCAAAGACTGCCAATTTTAGGAAGTACACATTTGCTCAACTTCAAATTTTCCATTTAAGGGACATGTACTTTTGCATTTTGCATTGTCTTAGAGCCAAATTGCCCATTCTACAATTTTGCTCAGGAAATCAGTCCAGGAAAGAGAAAATCCTATACCTTAATTTCATTTATCTCCTGTGCCATAATAGGGTTATCAGATCATGGGATCAAAAACCCTGGTTCTTACTTTCAATACAGCCAGTACATCAAGGGGCAAAGAGATCATGGACTTATCTGAGAACTAGCCTCCAAACCACTCCACACCCTACCTGTGGGAAAATGTGTTCTGATTCCATAACCAAAATATATGCAAATTTTTGAAACTTTATGAATTTTGGTCTCCCATAGTAAATTTGGGTATTAATGAAAAGTATTTTTAAAACTCTAATGCAAAAATCACATTTATATTTTTCAAATACATGGCAGAGTTTTATACTAAAATGTGCTATTCAAAAAATACTGTACATACCCTGAAAGGATTGAGGATTACAAAAGTCCTTGAATGTATGTCTATGTAGTAACTTCAGTTTCATTATTTAATGTTTGATATACCAATTTTAGAGTGATTATGGGTGTGTTATATTGTATAAATTCAATAAACTCTCTTGGTCCTACAGCTGCCTTTGAAGTTTTTGGATTCATAAGATCCCTATTTTAGAAATAGTAAAATATAACTCAACTTGAAAAGGATTTGCTTAATAATATGCCAGCTTTAAAGAAGATATGGAGGAGCGGGTGTCGCTCAGTAGCTGAGTACCTGCTTTGCATGTACGAAGTCCCAGGTTCAATCCCTGGTAGTACCTCCTAAAAAAAAAAAAGATATGGAAAAACCTGTAGAATGATTCAGCAACCAGCAACTAAGATTTGGAATCACCCATAGTAGAATCAAAAGTTTTATGAGAATTTGACTTTCAGTGCAATGTCTTTTGAGAGGAATAAGTGAAAAATTGCTGAAATCATTTTGAGTGCTCCTGCCAAAAATGCTCATATCCTATTCATTTTTTTCACTTTTCCATAAGCTCCAGCTTAGTCAAGATTATAAGATGATATCCTTATAAAGATGACTCAGTTAATTAGTTTAACTATGATATCATTTGGTGCTTTAAGTCTGTCGTTCCTGATTCACTCATCTAATTGAAGAGCAGTATTTCCATGCAGAGAACTCCTGACAGCCTTTTCTCCTTTCCTGCTGCTAGTGGTTTTTTTGTTTTTTGTTTTTTGTTTTGCTATAATTTTGATGAGAGAGTTTTTGATTTTTTGAAACAGCAACCTCTATTTGGAAAATTATGCCTTCTCAGAAAATATTGTCATAACCAAAATAGAATTGTGCTATTTTGCTTGTTTTGTTTAACCACTCCTCTGTAGATGAAAAGAAAGGTGTTAATGACATTTTTTTATTGTTCTTTTTCTTTCTATTCTGTCAGATCAGTATGCATTCTGTCGATATATGATTGACATGTTTGTCCATGGGGATTTAAAACCAGGTACTCCAAAACAATCCTTGTATTTGTCTGTTTTAATAGTCTTTGTTTCTAAGATTGTCAGCTTTTTAATGTACTAAACTGTATTTGTATGTTTTAAAAATTGCTTAATGCATGGGTACAATGAAATCAATGAAAAGCATTAATAATAACTGGCATCAGGGCCTTATATCTTACTTCCCATTACTGCATGGCCTATTGCAAATGATGTTAGTGGTGGCTACAAAAGTACTAATATCTTTATATACAAAAAGGCTAATATCTTTAATAATATCTTGGAATAAAGCAATGAATCATCTTATTTTATCCCAGGTAGACTTAGAAGAAAAGATCTATGATGATGCAAGTATCTTTCTTCCTTTTCTTAGTAATGAACAAAATTCTGACAAATCCATTTCATTTTAAATATTTAACTTTTTTTTCAAAATCTTTTTGGTTTCCTCACTTACACATGAGATTGGTTTAGACAGTTCAGAGACCTTCTACTGATAAAGTCAACCTTGGAGTGAGTAGTGAACACAGGAGGGAATGATTTTTAGTTAAAGGAATGTATCTATCATTTTTAAAGATTCTCCAATCTTTAATTGCTGCCCAAGGCATGATAAAGGATTCTTTACTAACATCTTAATTAAGAATGAGTAGCTTGATTGGTTGGATAATGCCTTTTGTAGATTTAAAAAATGACCATATGATGTTCGTGTTTGGGGAAACATTCTAAGAAACCAGTATTATGAAGAAAGGAGGTAATTTACATTAGAAGAATTGAAGCCAATTGTTTAAAGCAGGCTTTGTTTTGTTTTTGTAACTATTTTTTATGGAAACCTTTCTAATATATATGATCATAATTCATGTTTATACTGGTAAACATAATCACACATTTAAGAGGAATATAGAATATTTATAGGCTCTACATAGTTAGATCATGAGAGTCATGGCTCTCTGGAAAACTTAGTTAACGCCAGCAACTCATTCTACTTTACTTTCCTTTTCTCTCTTTCTTTATTCCTTTTTACTTTTAAATGAATTAGAAACTGAAAAGAAGAAAAAAAACTTTTAAAAATAAAATGACTCACTTGGTGAAAATAATTAATGTTACCATATATGTATTTCATCCTAGTTACATAAGATTGCAAGATTCAGGAGGTGGGGTGGTATCATGGAAATTCTTGACATTATCATTGTGTATATTTTATTATAATATATAATATATTGAGCAACTCATTGAACTTCACCTGATCTTCAATTTTCCCATGTTTAACTGGAGAGCACAGTGACTAGCTTGCAAAGTTGTCAAAGCATCTAGGGAATAAAGCAAAAAATGTTTTTATTACTCTATTATTTAATTCATTCTTTCTACTACAGCCTGTCAGGGTAAATGCTCTATATGAAGGGAACAACTCAATACTGACAAGTCCCAGTCTCTATTGAAAATTAATTCAATTTTAAGTATAAAGTTTGCTGCTAATTTTGTTCAGCTGTGATGTTTTAAGGAAGTCATTCTCTACACATACTTTGGCTTTTATAAGGTCAACTAACTTTTTGCTTATGTGAATGCTGAATCTATGTTGTTGATGACTATGAATTAGTGACTAATATGGCATTATTTTCTTTATATTGCACCTGTTTTTTTAAATTTCATTATCTATTGAAAATTATGTGTTCATTGTGCCACTGAAATTATTGATGGTAGCTACTAATAATAAAATATGATTTCCAAGAAACTCACAGTGCACAGGAAGCCATGCATTGTCAAAGTTAGTGTGGGAGGCTGACAGTTTAACAGTTACAAAGCTTATCATTTATTTATGAAAATATGGTAACAGATTAAGATAGTAAGGAAAAAGAAAGCCATCTCTAAGTTAAGGAAGATTATGCTCATGACCATTGAGTGAGTGCCATTCTAAAGACATATGTGAGCATTCTCATTCTAAACCATCATAAGTTCACAGCCATAGTGTTATGTAATATTCTAACTCCTAAAATAAATTTCCAAATTCTACAGAATTATATTTCTTAATACCATTCTTTGACTTTCTAACAGCCTTCTTAATTTATTTCATCTACTTTCACTCATGATTTTAGGTTTATTCCTATAATGTATAAGAAATCCAAGAATATTTAGGTCAATATTGTTTTTTCCAAGGGGTGAAAGGAAAGAAGGGAAGCTTGTATTTTCGTATACTACTCTGTATACATCAATGTACAGAAGGAAAGTTAAATAATATTATCAGTGTTAGTGGGGTAATACATATGCTAGGGTGAAAAAGCATTTAAACAGTTTATGTTTTTTGAAAAAGAAATGAGAAACACAGACTTAATCTTGGCATATGAATTTAGAGGAAAAGCAAGGGATAAAGTTCTGACTCTGACTGACAATTAGGGAATAAAACAATTCCTGTAAAGTGTATTACACTGCATGTATCCACTATTTATAAAACATTTGTGCTTCCATCTGGTTCTGTTTGGAATTAGTGGAACACCTGTTATTGTTTAGCTAGAGTTCATTATTAATTATTGGTAATGAGTTTTTAAAACTATAATTTGATTTTCCCCTGTGTGACTCATTATTTCCTTTGTATATTTGTCAAACCCTCAAAAGTATCCCAAATTGCAGTTCACATTTTTAAAACCTTATAGATGAAGTGTGCTGACACCACTTCCTAAGTCCCAAGCTTTGCCTTTATACCTCATCAAATAAAACACTTCTATGATCCCTTAAAAAAATGTTAGCCTATATTTTGTTTCTAGACCTGGAGATGAGCTGAAATTCTCTTTCAGATTTTCTGTAGTTTATGCTCTATTCATTGGTCAGTGGCAATCTCTACCTCAAAAAAGGGACTTTCTTAATAAGCCAGCATAAACTGCAAGGTTCAGATAATTTTGTTGTTTCTGCATTGACTTACTCTCTAGTAAGTTGAAAAATAAAGAAAATTCTATATGAAAGAAGAAATGGAGTATATAGTACCAAGATTGACCCTGTAGACAACTGGGGCAGCCATATATTTATTATACATAGTGCAGTTTTAGGGCTACTATGGACACTGAAGATCTCCCCTCTCCAGAAATACTTTCCCTGCTGCCCTTCAGTGGCTTAACAACTCCGCCATTAGATACCTTGATGGTGTAGATGGTCAGCATTATAGGAATGTTTTGAACAGTTTTGAGTAACTATTTATGCTTTAAATATTTTGTAATAGGCTGCCTTAGGTAAGGTGGGGAAT
This sequence comes from Dasypus novemcinctus, assembly GCF_030445035.2. NCBI lineage: Eukaryota > Metazoa > Chordata > Mammalia > Cingulata > Dasypodidae > Dasypus > Dasypus novemcinctus. The sequence continues at coordinate 101,547,379 of NC_080683.1, read as the reverse complement.
GACCAAGGAGAAAGGGAGATTTTCTCTCTTTGGTAGATGTCGTAAAGCTGATGACCCCACTTTTTCCCTAAAGCTAAAGTAGCCTCATTATTTTCTTATGAAACAACTATTAAAACTGGTGGCTAAAACAGACATCAGTTGCAACACTGAAACTCACTTTAAGGTTTTTATTTTCTTTTTAGAAATTCATAGATTAGATTGTCAAGATAAATTCCTTCAGTTTATATATTTTTATCAAGCTTCCAGTAACTGTGATTTCTTTCCCAATCTTTTAGGGCTAAACATATTTTTCTGAATAGACAACCATCCAGATAGTTTCATTCATTTAGATAAATTCTTTATAGGAAACATGATTCATATTCCCTCTTCATCAGATTCTTCCAGGACTAATGACATGTAAAGGCTGCTGGGCAGAGTCAACAGAGTTAAAGACGAGACAAATTTCTATAAGTAGGAAATCACATGGTTCACCGACCTCCTTTGATTCATTATAGATAAAGAAGTCAATTTAAACATCCAGTTCAAGAACTGCAGTAGTGTGCTTTGGCTTAATAATTGTATTAGTCTGCCAAAGGGCTGCCAATGCAAAGTACCAGAGATCTATTGGCTTTTATAAAGGGTAGTTATTTGGGGTAAAAGCTTTCACAAGGTCATAAAAAGACAGACTCAAGGTTGCTTTCTCACCAAAGTCAGTTGCCAGGTGTTGAATTAAGATGGTCACTGATCTCTGGCTGGTCTCTGCCTTCCTCTCTGGGCTTCCTCTTTCTCTTGAGGATCCATGAGCCCAGCATCTTGAGGATTCATGCTTAAGTGAAGTCCTCTGTCTCCTAGTATAGGACTTGTTTCTTTCCAGGCCTCCTATATCAGCCTCGGTTGTTCTGCTTTCTTCTGAATCACAGCAGTAAGCTATCAGGCAAAATGTCTCCTCTCTCCTTGGGTCTTCAGCTTTTTGGGCTTTCTCCTTTCTGTCACATGGCAGGATCACAAATGACAGAGCTCTCTCTTCCTGTGTGTGTCTGTGTGAGAATCCATTTATCAAACCCAACAATGGGCATAGACTCAACCTGAGTCACACCCTCTGATGTCATCAAATCAAAAGCCCTAATCTTAACAGATACCCTAATCAAAGACTCCTCACCTGAATTTAACAGAACCAAAGGGTGTCACACCCAGAGGAATAGATTAGTTTGCAAACATAATCTTTCTCTTTTGGGCATTCATAAAATAATCTCAAACTGCCACAGTAATTTTAACACTTTTTTCAGCTTTTCATCTCTGTATCCATTATGATTAAAGCTCAATACAAGTTAACATTTATCCTTTAGACATTATCCCCTCATTGGAAATCCAGCTACTGTCTGATTTCACTTGAGCCAAGAATTTATGTCAAGGTAATTTATTTCACTTTCTCTGTCATCTCTTCTCTTAAAATTGAGGGTACTCACCTAAAAGAATCTTCTCTGGCTATATAATAAGGTATTCTTTGGCTGCCTGTATTCCAATTCCATGGGTTTTAAGTCCATAACTGGAAAGAAGCTCAAGAAATAAGTTCGTGCTCTCATTTTATTAAGCTTCTCTTTGGAAATTTAGTGATGCTTAATAACATTTTTGGTTTGATCTTGCTGAGAAGAGGTCAAATGTAATTGCATTCTAGTCACTGTTATTTAATGGTTTAATCTAATACATTACAGAGTTCACTTGGCTCTATTGGGGAAGACTAGGTAAAATTCAGCCATGCTTTTCTCTTCTCCAGAAAATCCTGTCCCAAAGTGGATGTAGTTCCATAAAAGCATACTCACTTTAATTCCAAGCATCCACATTATGTCTACAAAACCCAAGCTTTAGGAGCTTTGATGTTTACTCAATAAATATTTGTTGAATGACCTCAGGGAGCCTGATAGTCAAGAAAAGAGGTAAAGCCTGACGTAAGTATTTACATAATTAAGGATAACTTGAGGAGTACTGCAAAAGGGGTCAGAAAATGCACGTGCTAATATCAATATACTAGAAAAAATAGTTATCTACATTTACAACCTAGAACCTTTTAATTTTTTTTTTAAATTTTAAGTCATTTTACAAATAATTTACAGAATTAAGAATAAAGGCATAGTGAAATTTTTAATAAGAAATTAAATATAGCAAAAGAAAATTTTGCTTTATATAATTCCTGGTTTTGAAGGTGTGTGTACACCAAATGAGAAACATCTCCAAAAAGGAAATAACTACTCAACTGTCATGCATAAACCTGGAATATATCCATCTTGTTGATACCTATTTCAGATATCAAATGTGTATTTAATAGTTTTTAGCATAGTATTACTGCTAGTTCTTCTTGAACCTGTCTTGTCAAAATGCAATACTTGAATTTTAAATATTTGATCGTCCATAATTTTGTTGTAAAAAGGATATCATCTTCTTAGTTTCATATTTGTGAAACATTTTCATTTTTTAAATTTATAAATACTACTTAAAATGATAAATCCAATAATATGTTTTTCATTTCTACCTTCAGATCCATGCCTTCACCAGGCTTCAGCATTCGTATACTTCATATCATACATTTAGCACACAAATTTTATAAAACGTGAAAGAATTCTGTAACATGCCCTTTTAGCAAAATGGATTGGTCCAGGTCCAGGTAGTGTGTGTCACCATCATATTTCTCTTTTGTCCTTAGGAATGTACTGTTTTTAAGCTGTTTCTTGAATTTGAGGAAATTCATTGTCATCTAAAACTCATAGTCTGAGATTTCACTTGTGCAGTCAGTTTCACTTCCACATTCATCATTACAGCCAAGCATGCTTCCATCTGTCTCTTTATACTCACCTTCAGTACCATCTAATAATAACTTGAAAATATCTGCCTCTGTCAATTTTCTTATCTTTGCAGTTATGTATAGAAAGTTCTGAATTCTCAACTGTGTTCAATGAAACTAAAAGTAGACCATAAAAATGCTGCCAGTTTTCTTTTATAACTTCTTGAATATTGACCCAATACTTTCTACAACACAATCGGAAAAGTGGATAATAATATGATAGTGATGATTTATTTTACTATTGCATCATCCTTCTAGGTGATGCCATTATTATTCTGTTGTTCTTTTTTTTATGCCACTGATAGCACAGTTAGGTGTAAATGATGAGCAATAGTGAAATAACTCCTAGGGTGGTAAAATAGAAAACTTTCAAGATGAAAGAAGAATAAAATCATGGAGATCGCATAATGTGCCATGGATGTTTAAAATTTTCCACTGGTACCATGTGGTAATTACAAGACAGAAGGAGTTTTAATCTGTTTTATAAGTAAGTAAATGTTCTCTTTGTCCTTTGGAAGACCTATAAGAAAAAATAAATAAAAGAATGAAATATTGGTCTTTACAAATATTTAGAATTGCTGAAAAAAAGAAACTCCAAAACTAAGATTGGCCCTAAGGACTTTGATAGTATCCAGATGGCCTCTTGAGAGAACATAAACTTGGGACACAAATCAGAATTCAAGAACGTTGGTTGTGTTTTTAATTTGTTTCTTTATAGCATTTTATATATACATATAAGTATAAAATTTTATATGTAGAAAGTTTCTTTATAAAATTTATTTAAGGTTGCTGAAATGATTAAATGAACTAAGGCTTGCGTAATAGGTGGCACATATCCTCCTCTCCTCCCATTTTTCTCTCTTTTTTACCCTGGAAATTTGCTAGAGAAAGATAGTACTTCTAGTGTGACAGAGCAAAGAAGATCTATGGAAATGTAAAAATCTAAGTGGACCCTGAGGTATTGGTAGTATATGAGTATTTGAAAATGATAATAAAAACATACAAAGCTGAGGAGATAATGATTATTATTAAAAATGAAAGCAAAGAAATGCAAAATCCCCAAAGAGTCATGCAATCTTTTGTTGACTATTCACTCTCTGCTAGGCTCTTAGAAGATCTTATTTAACAATTGAGGGAGGTATCTGATTACCCCTGTTTTATAGATGTGAGAATTGAGGTACAGAAAGTTTAAGTGATATATCCAGTTCACACTTAAAATGGCAGAGAGGGGATTCAATCCAGGTCTGCCCAGGTCTAAAGCCCTCACAACTGACCCCAAATCAGGCATAGAGAACTACAGTTTGTTCTTTTGGTTGGCTCTCAGAGAACCTAGAAAAAGAAACACGTTAGAAACATTGTGCAAGATGCTTTGGAGAGAGCAGAGGTGGAAAAACCAGTTAGAAAAAGCCCAAGGAGAGGAAATGAAACTCAATTAGGTAGGTGAAATGGATGGAAATAAGATGATTTTAGAGCCAAAATAGAGGTAACAATCATTGGATATATTAATACAAAAGGAGAGGGAAGTAAAATAATTTTCAGGGGTTGATAGTTTGAAAAACCAAAAGAATGTTCTAGGAAGTAAATGAAGAGAGTGGGCTCAAAGGTCAGTGGAGAAGACAGGGATAGAGAGAAGGAGATGTTGAACCCATCATTTATTCTTTTATTTATTTACTTACTTTTTTTTCCCTCTATTTTTTTAGGTGTTACATTCAAAAAATATAAGAGATCCCCATTTACCCCCCCCCCCCCCACTCCCTCACCCCACTCTTCCCACATCAACAACCTCTTTCATCTTTCATCATCATGGGACATTCATTGCATTTGGTGAATACATTTTGGAGCACTGCTGCACCACATGGATAATGGTTTACATTGTAGTTTACACTCTCCCCCAGTCCACCCAGTGGGCCATGGCAGGACATACAGTGTCCAGCATCTGTCCCTGCAGTACCACCCAGGACAACTCCAAGTCCTGAAAATGCCCCCACATCACATCTCTTCTTCCCTCTCCCTACCCTCAGCAGCTACCATGGCCACTTTCTCCACACATCAATGCTACAATTTCTTCCATTACTAATCACAATAGTTCCATAGTAGAATATCAGTAAGTCCACTCTAATCCATACTCTTTTGTGGACCCTGGAATGGTTATGTCCACTCCACCTCTATATCAAGAGGGGGTTTAGATTCCACATGGGTGATGGATGCAATTTTCCTACTTGCAGTTGTAGGCACTCTCGGCTCCCTGGTGTGGTGGTTGACCCTTCTTAACCTCCCTGTTCAAAAATTATTTGCTACACACATGCCAGGGTTCATGCTAGGTACTTTCACATACCCTTTCTCATTGAATTCTCACAGCAAACTCTGAAGTAGGTAGTTAGATAAACAAGTGTAAGGTTTGAGGGAGAAATCAAAGTGAGAGATAGGGTCACTTAAAGTGTGAGTCAAAATAAAGAAAACAAGGGGTCTGAGGGCTGACTGGGTGGTACTACAACATTTAGAAGTCTGAAATAGGAGAACGAAGGAGTCTGAGAAGCAGTCTATGAAGGAGGAAAGGATAAACTGGGGAAGTTTTCTTCTGAGTTTTTTGTCTCTCCCCTCCCAACCCAGTGAAATTAATACTAAGGCCATCAGCTGTGAGTAAGGAGGGGCAAGAGAATTTTGGATGCTCAAGAAGAGGAAAAAGAAGGAAATAATCAGTTTTATAGTGTACATAGTAAGAAGACGGAAATGGTCAGTTAAGAGAGGTGGAAAGTAAATCACCCTGGGAAAAGAAGTGTTTTGTCTAGCAACATACCCATTAAAGGCTGATAATCATGCATATGCAAACCGGCCAGGTAGAATGACTAGGAATTTTCTCCAGCCACATTCAGTTGTTTGAGTGGAGGTATGGAATAGATGGGAGCATTGGGATTAGCCAAGATTAGAGTTTTGCAGATAAATTAGATGGCAGGAGAGTTGGGCAGTGGGGTTGAGGGTAAAAGTAAAATAAATAAACAAACAAACAAGCAGCAACAAAACCTGATTCCATTTATGAACTTTGGGTTCATGAACTGAGCTAGATAAGAAGAGAGGTGATGACATAAAGAGAGTGATGGAAAGTTATTCAACCAGAAATTTAGGGATCATCCTTGGTGCCATTTTCTCCCCCTGCAATCCATCCATAAAGAGTCATGCAAGTTTCAACTACTAAATATATCACAAAAGTCTTCACTTCTCTCAAGCTTCTCTGTAGTTACTTAGGCCAAGCTTCCACTAATTTCTACCTATTAAAAGCTATTAAAAATATGCACAATTAATTTTATCTAGTCCCCATGGAACTGTCACAGTGATCTTTGTAAGAGGAAAATCTGATCATGTCACTTTCCTAGCTTGAACCCATTCAAAATTTCCCATTGCTCTAAGAATAAAAATCCAAATTTTACCGTGGTTTACAAGAACCTTGTAATCTGATTCATACCATTCCATCTAGTAATCCTCTTCCCCCACTCACTAAAATCAGTCAAACTGGCATCCACTTTGAATATGACTGAATTATTCTTGCATCGAGAACTAGGCTTTCCTTCTCACTGACCTACTCTTTCCCAGTCCTGCCTCCACTTCATCCTTCAGATATTAACTCACATATCCCCAACTTGAAGCAGCCCTTCTTAGCTCTTCTAGATAATGCAGGCACTGCTCCCCTGGTTCTAGCCATCACCCACTCTGCCAATTTCTGGCAATTTTAGTACTTATCATATGTTGTGGTTATTTCGTTTACTTTGTATACTTGTTTATTATTTTTCTCCAAAAGAGTATAAACTCCCTGAAGACTGTATACACAACAACCAGAACTAATCTTTACATATTTCAAGCAATAGATAAATATTTCTTAATTCGTTCAACAAACATTGATTGAGTGTCCACTATACACCATGAACTCAAGAGCTTAGAGTACTTGGATTTACTTTCTAAAAGTAGTAGGTTAAAAATTACTAATAAATATGAGTTTACAAGGTTTCTCATTTAATATGTTAGAAGATGATAAATGTTATGGAAAGATTAAAAAGTAAAGCAAGGTAAAGGGATCAGGAATGCTTTGGAGGGAAGTCAGATGCATTTTAAATAGTTCTCTCAGAGTCAGGCCCAGTGAAGTTAACATTTTTAGCAAAGATGAGATGGAGGTTAGGGATTTAGCCAAGTAGCTATCAAAGCAAAGAAGTTTCCAGGTACAGGGAACAATCAGGACAAGGCTCTATTGTAGGTCATGTTTGAGAATCAGCCAGCAGGCCAGTGTGTATGGAATGAACTGAGAGAAGGAGTAGACAGTTGAGAGCCAACCGTTAATGGAAGACCATATGATCTGGCCCTGAAGGACCTCAGCTTTCAATAGGTTTGAAATAGATTGCCCCTGAAGGATTTTGCCCAGAGGAGTAACATGATCTGACCTATGTTTTAAAAGGATTATTCCAGCTGAGAATAGACTGTCAGAAGGTAAGCATGGAAATAAGGAGACCAGGTAGAGATTATCATAGCAATCCAAGCAAGATATGAGGGTGGCGTGGACAAGGGTATAGAAGGAGTTAGCTGATGAGAAGACGTCAGATCCTGCATTTAAGAGATAATAAATGAATAAATGGATGAATTGATGAATAATTGAACAGCAAAACTCATACAAATAATCAAATTTAGCATTAAGTATAGAGGAATAATGGGAACGTATTAGGAGATGTGTGTATGTGTAGGCCAGATTGATCTTTAACAAGTCTGAGTAGACATATTGGCTGCATTCTGCGTGCTCCACAATCCCAGGCTAAGCACATTGGAGGATATATAAATACTAAAATGTATGATCTTTAACTTAAAGAAACGGAGTGGATGATTATTTGAAAGAGAAATAGGACCTCATAAGTAATACAAAAAGGTTGAACTCAAAACAGATGGATAATACAGACTCTGTTAAAGAGGAGAGGCTGCTGTAATTCCTGGTACTAGGGAAGATAACATGGATCTAGAACTTGGAAGATAGATACTATTTGACCAAGTACTGAGGAGTAGACAGGACTTGCTTTGCTTGTATTTGAGTGGAAGAGAAGAGGAATGGGGACATAGCACAGCCTTGTCCTAAAACAAGGAGGAGGTCAGACTGGAAAGGGATAAATAAAGATTGGAAAATCTTGGGAAAAATAAGAGGCAATAAGTATGTGATGACAGATTACAGAGCACTGGGTCAATCAGGCAGAGAAGATTTTTTACATGGAAGCAGGGTTTTAAATAGAGCAATGACATGAAAACAACATTTTTGAGAGTGTTATCAGGAAATATTATGTTTATGGGATGGGGAATGGGAGAGAATTTGTGGAATACATAACATAGTTGTTGAATTGAATTCACGTCATGGTTTTGAAGGGAGGAAAGGGCAAACTATAGTAAGCCTCTGTTCATGGGGGTAGTTCTGGGAACAGTGGATAAATGGCTTCAAAAATGAATGTTGCAACTTAAAATGCTACAAACTGTTCTATTTAAGTTCACACATGTGGTGAAGACTTAAATGAGGTCTAGATTTATGTGAGGACTCAGAGTGAAACGTGCATGACCATCTGCTAAAACCATAGTGCAGTTAAGAAAATCGCTAGAACAGGTTCTTTTCATGGCCTCAAATGGAGCAATAGCTTCCTTTCCTTCTTTAGCTGATTTTGTTGTTTTGGGTCATTTTATTTTTAGTCTGCAGAGGGAGCCATCCAAAGCACTGAAATTCCAGACAATGCCAAGCAGGGTGGTTAGGTGCAGAGGCTCCAGAGTCAGACTGTGCAGGTTCAAATCTAGGCCCTGCCATTTGTTTCAAATATGATTTTAGGAAAGTTACCCAATCTCTCTAGATCTCCATTTCCTCTTCTGTAAAATGAGGCTGATAATAGGAGTGTTTCAAGGAATAAATGGGTGGCCAGAGAGTGCTTACAGCACATGGCTCTCCGAGTATTGACTCTTCTTTACTGCTTGGACACACATTAAGGGCTGAGACCAGTAGACTTTTGATTGGGAGAGGAAGGCATTTTTTTTTTCAGAACCACATTAAGAAATGACGTACTGGATCAACTTTGTGCCATTGATAGCCATTGGTTTCTTGGAGCCTTGGCTCCATTGTCTGTATGATATAAGTAATAATGTTACTTAATTCACGGTGCTCTATTGAGGATTACTGAAAAAAAACCTCGCAGTACAAATAAACATATAATTACTTTTGTTTCAGTGTCTTCTGAATTCTAGACAGTATGCTATGTTCTGCAGATGCAGCAATGAAAAAAATACCCATAATGCCTAGCCTCAGAAAGCCCAGGGAATATGTCTGTAGTCAACAGGTACACAATATGCATTCAAAAATTTTAGTTGTTATGATTACTATTAATAATAATGTAGAAGAGAAAATGATTAATGCCTTTATTTGTATTTCTGTTTATATTTTTAATAAGCCTACACACTTGGTTCTATGAAAGATGACAATAAACTGTCCTATTTGGCCTGTGGTTTACACAAACTTGAAATACGATTCTTTGGGACAGAACATTATACTAAATTCCTTAGACAATGTTCATATTAGCTTACAACATCAACGTTTTTGGCAGCTGAGAGCAACAGAAGAATACTATAAATGCATATCTTATTATAAATTGAATAAAAATTGTCAGTTAAATGGCAACTTCTGGAAAATAATGAATTTATTGGATAGTGTTGCAAAAACAGATTTGCATTTTCACAGTTAGGAAATATGCTAGGCCTCCAAATTGAAGGAAGATTCCCAATAAGCCTACCATAAATAATACTATTCAAAAGTGGTAAGAAAACAATTATGCCATGGAGATCCAAGCTATTATATTATGAGGCATTTATATATACTGTATTTATCAAGATTAAAATCTTTTAGAAAACATTTTTGGACTATTTTGTTTATCATCATTTAGGTCACCTTATGTTTATGTTATCGCTCCATTTGTTTACCCTTAACTGAATAATGGAAGAGCTGGACTTATTCCTTGGACTCATTGGAGTCAAGAACATGGACATTCTTCTTAAATCTGCTGTAAACTAAAGGACAGAATCTTGGATTCCTCCAGATTCCTAATGAAAAAAAAAAACCCGCTAGTGATATAACATTCACAACATGAACTGCAGAAGTGTTTCAGAAAGAAAATGTTTGGAGCCATAGAGTAGGAGGGGAAAAATTAAGTAGAATCACTAGTGATAAAAATAGCAATTCATTATATAAGAAAACTCCAAAAAGACAATAGGCCAGCTAATTAACTTCATTGAGTCTCTTTCCTAGCCTACAAAATGGGACAATAAAAATAGGGTCATTGCATGGATTAAATTACACGTGTACACGCACACACACACCCCTAAAGCACTACCTGAATCTAGAAAGTGCTATTTAAATGTTTAGTGGTGGAGGTGGTGGCTAGATACAGCAAATTGTGGTTTCCTACTTATTACTTCTTGTATCTTTCTGATTTACTTATCATCTATCATTATCATTTTCTCCTTAGCAAATCTGGTTTACTGCCATATATACATTCAAGAAGCATTTACCTTTCAATCCCCACTGCCTCATACTTTGCTAGATGCATAACATGTTTGTTGAATTGAATTCGTGACATGGTATTTATCTCAATGAAAAAAATATACTGACGATCATCCCAGAGCAGCGCTCTTTATATGTTCACAGAAATAATCTTGTTATTTAAAAAGATGACAGGTTTCTAAGCATTGCAAATAGGCCCCGTGTAAAGATTTTTTAAAGGAGTTATTGGTAGTATCTCTAGAGAGAGAGGCTCAGAATTAACAAAGACTCGTTTGATGTGCGCATCAGTAAACTGCAGGCAGCATAAAGCATTAGGCAGAAGTGAGAGAAGAGGAGAAAGCCTACATTTAATTATGGGAGCGGCTGGTCTCTAGATTTGACACAGCCCCGTGAGAATTGCCTTCTGATTATTTGATGTCTATGGAAGCTGTTCAAGATAAATGTCTGGTATTGTCATATTTGTCTGCATCAATCCATTAACCATTCTAGTCACTATAAATAGCCAGAATGTATGCAGAAATAGATCCAAGCGCTTCTGAGCGGATGTAGTTCCTCCGATGCTGCTAACACTCTCAGTCAGCTTCATCGTGAAAAAGGGGCCGAGGGTTTTGGGAGAAGCTAGTAAACAAAAAGGCTTTTCTTCCTTTAATACGGTGTGCATATGACTTTATTTTCTCTGCGGCCAGCAAAGAGAACAAAACGAAGGCCTTAGTTTTCATTTTTCTCTCATTCTCAGAGTTTTGTCTCCTATCCCTTTGAAACAGATTTTGGGGTCCAAAGGGGTAAGCTGGGAGGGAATTTTCATTAAAGTGTCTTTTTGGCCGAGTCTTGTGACTATTAGTGTCATGGGCCTGCTGAAAGACAATAAATAACTTCTCAGGTAACCTGCTGGAACTATTCAAAGCTTTTTCTCAAATAGTCTGAATGGGAACAAATAATCCAGAGTAATTTGAATTACTGCATGAGAAGCAAGGGAAATTAAGACTTAATCAAAGAATTATTCAACTAATTAGATGCTATTTATTAATATGCCATGTCTTATAATAACCTTACCTGCTATTTACATGCAAGATTGAGGATTAAAAAAGAATTCCAGCATTTTATGTGACCATAATCCCCCAACCCTATCCAAGATTTATTTGAGTTGTTCTATAGATAAAGAAGGGCATCTAGAACTCTAGCTAACCATTCAAATAAATGCATAGTCACTATCCTTTACCTTAAGCAGATCTTATTGTAAACCTAGAAATAATAAATATGATTCAGATCTGGTTTTGCTAGAGCTGACAACTTTCAGAGAGATCTATTTGATAGACAAATATTATTCCTTTTTCTTTATTTTGTTCCTGAACAGAAATTTTATATGTTTGTTAAAGATGAAGAGAATAATGGATTTTGTAATAAACATATTAATGTTACCAACTGTAGACTGTTCAGCCAGTTCAATATTTCTTGGTCAGTTCGGTGACTGCTATTCTACCCCAATGCATTTTACACTTTGGTTTTTAAAAATATTCTGAGTTAGGACATAATGATACTGTTACTCCTACAAATTAGAAATAATCATTTCATATTTGAAGGTGATATATTCTGCCTATTATTATCCTCATCAAGCATTCAAGTTGATACACTCAAAGTTGTGCTATTAATCAATCTTCTAGTAGTTACTGTATCCCCAGTATGTACTCAATGCTAGGGTCAAACTACAAGTTTCAAAACAGAAGGAGGTTAACAATCTAGTGAGATTATAATAAAACAATGCATACTATAAAACAGTTGAGGGGGAAAAGTGAAAGATGGTACTAATTAAATACTAAATCATATGACCCAGATTATACTCATTATAAAAGTCTAGAGAGGAGAGGGTCCAGTTATTAACACGGCTTCATAGAGTCACAGTATTTTGTCAATGTTTGTCGTCAGGTATATTGTAATTGTTATTATTAATTGCTTGCAATGAATTCGATATCATTTCTATTTAGGGGATCAACCCTTTCATCCCATGGAAAAAAGTAGTGATATTGTAAGATGCATTTATTAATTATACCAAGTGAGAAATCAATGTAGGATAAAAATGAACAGAGTAACACCTTACTATATAGATAGTAACTCTATAAATTGAAGCTATTTTCTTCCAAATTACACCCCATTTTATTTATTTATTTTTTTCAAATTCTACTCAATTTTTTCATTTTCTAAAAAATATTACATTCAAAAAATGTGAGGTCCCCATTCACCCCCACCACCCCTTCCCCACCACTCCCCCCACAGTAACACTTTCCCCCATCATCATGACATATCCATTGCAACTGGTGAGTACATCTCTGGGCATCACTGCACCCCATGGCCTGTGGTCACACCATAGCCCACACTCTCCCACGTTCCATCCAGTGGGCCATACCCCATTTTATTTAATGCCTGTCCTTCTTTCCACCCTTATTCACAGTTAATTGTTTTTATTACATCTCTCAAAACCTCACTGGTCTTATTTTATCCAGTATTTCTGTTTCCTGATTGGTAAGCTGCTTTCCCAAAGGAAAAACTGCCACCTACATACCACTTTCAATTATAACCATCCACAGTGTTTAGGTAATAAGCGTGTGTTTAATAGATAAGACTCATTTATAACAATTGGAATTTCCTTCAGAAAATGAGGGAAAAGAGTGATTGAAAGAGCACTGGCATGGTCATATTAATACACCCTGTGAAAATAAACTGATGCTGTAATATTCTCTTACATGGTATATCTCTATTAAGAAACCTCCTATAAGATACTAAACTTTTCCAGCTTTCTCTTATTCATGGCAAAAACTATGATTTTATGTTTTTTAGAAAATTATAAATAGCCTGCAGTTGTACACTGGATATGTAGTATGTATAGTTTTAAATGACAAAATGGTAGAAATTATGTACAATTTAAAGTAGAAAGAGAATATTGGATGATGTCCAAATGTGTCATTCAAGTGAGAATATTTGTGAATTTAATTGTGGTATTAAGTCTATTAAACAATAATTATTAGCATGTTCCTATTTTATCCTCTATTAAGTTCAGGCAATGAAATATTTAAATTTATGTTAAATGCCTTGGTTGAAAAGATGTGGAACTTTATCTTCTTTATTAAAGGACCCTGTAGAATATTTTCCACAAAGCAAAATCTCAGTCCTATTTTTTTTCCCCCTGAGGTAAACTCCAATCCTGAAGTTTGAGTTTTCATTGGCTTGATGGTGCTTCCTTAGGATTTTCATGTCTTTTTGAAATGCTTAATTGTGTCAGAAACAAACACTACAAAAAAGGGAGCGTGATTTTCTCACAGCTAGAGACAAAAGGGAGGAGGGGTAAGAGTTGCAACATCGCTTTCCTTTTGCCAAGCCCATGCAGTATGGAAGTAGTTAAACGGATGACTAACAAGTGTGAAATTAATTTTTTCATTTTTATGAACGAGATCTTTGTATAAGGGAGAAGCATCGCTGTTTTTCCAATACCACTGGTAGTTTAAAAATTACCCCCTTGCATTTGATGAAAGGATATTGAGAAAAAGGAAATTCCTGAAGAACCTTGCTTAGGTGTGGTCTAACTAGAGCTGGAGAAACCCTCAGGCAGTCATCCTCACATTATTCTGCATCGGCACATCAAAAATTTATGAGGACTGTCAGGGATGACAATGATAAAAAAGGATTGGCACTTACTTGCTAATGACAGGCCACGCACTACGTGAAGCTCTGTACAGGGATCTTATTTACTTCTCACCAGAACACTTGGAGAAGGGTTGTCACCTCTCTACTTTATAGGTGAGGAAATGGACATAGGAAAAGTTATAGAATTTGCTCAGATAGGTGGAAATTTTCTTCAAGACCGTAGGGAGAATTACAAACATGTTATAAAAGGAGAGTCTTAGGTGTTCTTTTTTCTTCCTTTTCAGCACTCTTTTCTATAATGTAAGACAAACTTATCCCTGTTCCCTTTAAAATTTAAATTGGACGTGTACTCTCAAATCTTACCTACACAACTGACAAAGAAAGCAGGTTACTTATAACTTTAAGTTGTCTTTCCTGGTCAGTGAAAGGAACCTGGTATAGAACGGGCAGGCAGAGTAGATTGTGACCCTACTCCTGAGACTATAAATCGCTTCTCACCAAGACATTTGAGGGAAGCTTGGATAAGGTTGAACTGGTCACAAGCCTGATAAAGTATTACCTGATTCCATGATTAGATTTGAAGCATATTTTATTCTTAATGGTTAGAGTGACAGCAAATTGAGATGAGAGGAAATTTAGAGCAAATTTACTTCTAAAGGTAGTGGGCAGGCTCTGAAGTTATAGAGAATGAAAACAACAGATTCTAGTAGTTTGGGAAATTGATTTAGCAATCAACTGTGCCAGCTGCTCTCTGTCAATATAGTCTTTAGTAGAAACCTAAGTCAAACAGCCAGAAAAGGTACGAGACAAGTCTGGAAGTAGGAGGCATTATTTATTCTCCCTGTTTTATAGTTTACAGAAATGCCAAGGCCACCTATTCCTTAAGAATTCAATGTGTATTCCAGTGTAAATGCCTTTAATATGTTTTGTAAATGTAATGCTTTTATCTCTGGGAACCATCTTTTCTCTTATTTCTTTGCTTCCTTGGTTGTCACTTCCCTATCTTGAGTGGAGTCCCAATGACCAAAATTTTGGTGTAACTTTAGTTTTCAAACTCTGCTTTCAACGTATTCAAGTAGCTTGTAAATCTGAAAAGTAAAACAAAATAAAACCTGAACCGTCACATTTGACCACTGTTCATAAATATACCATGTTATGATTATCTGGTTGGAAAACAACCTTATTACAACTGAGATTTCTTTTGTATTAGCAGCAATGATCAATTAAATCAAATGAATAATAGTCCAGTATTCATTAACCAGTATGTTAATATGTGGGGGAGGAGGCCTAGGGATATAAACAAACCTGAAATTTTAGCTCAAAATTTTATTGAAACGTTATAGTTTGCCTTGAAAATAATGCATTTTTAATTCTATCCAATTATGCACTTTAAAAATATACATAAATCTAGTATTTTAAATATTTGCCATGGAGTAAAGTTTATTTCTAAAAAGATGAGTTATTCTTATTATATAGCTACTCCTACCATGGAAACACTTCAGAGAATAGGCTTACAGCATTCGATAGAGAAGTTTAGTTGTTTGTGACATTGGAAAACAGCCTTTCAGAGACTTAGTTCAAATTAATTATAATGTTGAATTTTGAATTAGCATAATTGATAGTTGAAAACATATTCTTTGTACTTTAAATCATCTATAATTGGAACAAGGGTCATAATGGCAATTACTAATATCGTTCCACTTTAATATTGAGCACAACATTTAAGATCTCTTTTCTTTTAATTATAAAGTGATACCATTGATTATAGAATTCTAAAACATAATATAAAAACATATTTGTTATAATTAACTGGTTACTTAGCACACTTCTAATTTTGTCATCTCTTTTGTTCAATTCCTATCATGTTACATTTCTGAAACAATTATAAGCAAAAAACCAATATGCTGTTGTGCAGAGCACTGCACTGGGAAACTGCATACCTGGATTCCAATTATAAATCACTTGCTGAATTTGGCAAGTCATGTAATCTCTTTGGGCTTCAACAGCCTCATTTTTGGCACTAAAATACGATTCAAGTTATGTATGTGGACCTGAATACTTAAGATCGAAACTCTCCACAACTTATAATTCACATAAGAAGGGAGCTTTAGGAATTAAGAATATATTGCAAGTATTTTATCTTGATTGAGCTATTTAACTAGTAAAGTCACTTTCTTCATCTCTGAGTTTTAGTTCAGTTTTAAGCACTAACTAAGGATAAATGCTTTAATGCTTCACTTTCATGGAAAGTTCCATGCTTTACTAATAAACAAACTGGTAAAGCTTCCACTCAAAGAAAATGAATAGTCCAGAACTATGATTGAAAAAGAATAAATAAAAGTTTCATTATGCATTTTGTTTAAAACTATATCAAGTACTAAAAATACTTTAATGCAGTCTGTTTATTTTAAAACACTCTGGAAACTTCGTAACAGTGGCATGTTGCATTATTCATTTATTCATTCATTCATTCAATCAGTTTTTATTTTCTTGACAAAATATGTATGGAATGCCAAATATCTTCCAGGCTTATGTCCTGAAGTTACCATTAATTAGTAAGAAAAAAACAGACTTTTAAACAAACAAATGCGATGAAAACTGGAGGACAAAGTATACATTATGCACTGTGAGCAAAAAGAGCTGTCAGGGAATATGGACTGAGGACAGTCAGGGAAGACATGAAAAGAGCTAAATTCTGAGCAATGTCTAGAATCTTCCAGGCTCTAGGCAATTATATCAGAGAATTCAAAATCCCACAGATATTGGACATTGCACTGAATGATTCAGTGACAAGTAGACATTGGTGTTCTGTGTCATGAGCTTGTGTGTTTGAGACAGAAACCACAGCCTCTTTAATTTATTTTCCTACCTGCTTTGGCCTTTGTCCTAGAAAAAATTACAGCAAAAACTATGAAATTATTTACCTCAGGAGTGAATACTTACAAATCATTCAAGGGCTATGGTAACAGGTAAAAGTATTTACACTTATGTTGGTCTTCTAAATAAGTTACCAAATACAAAGAAAAAAAAAAGTGGAGTGAAAGAATCTTAACTTTAAATTGGTTCTGTTCATAATGAGTGATCCTGGTTAAGTCACTTATTGCACTATAGATCATTAGAGTGTTTTAACATCTAAACTCAAAGATGCTTTCCACAACCCCAAAATTTATGATTATAATTCTATCCGACTGTTCTTATTACATCTTAAGCATTAGGCATTAACTTCTCTTATAAAGGAGCTACCAGATTTAATGGATCAATGGTATGACCTTGAATCAATCTTATTGCTTTCTTTAGTTGGCTGTGCCATGGCAAATTATTTCTGCTTCATAAATTTGGGATGAGAAACAAAAAAACCCCACTAATATCACCTTTATCATATTTAATCAAAAGGATATATGAAATATGTATTTGGTGACTATTCCTTGCTTTCTTTCATCAAAGTGAATATGCAAATATATAATAACACATGGAAACATTAGGGAAGTTTTTCTTTATCAGGATGCAAAGAAACATTTCCAGTAGAAACACATTGGCCTGGAGGATGCTCTTTGATCTAAGAAGTTGAAAGTTTTCATGTTTCATATACCCTCATAGTAGGGTCATGTTGCCAATTTATATTAAATGATCCATTTGCTTAAGAGTTTTAAATGTATAGAAAATTACAGCAATCCATTTTCAATAAGATGTATCATTGGAATAATCCAATAAAGCAACTGTGGTTTCCTATTCAATGTCCTCTATATATGTCATCTGGCAAAATAGAAAACTATGTAATGCTGGTAACAATGAATAATTAGTCCATAAACCATAACTAGCTGGGTGAATGAAAAAGTTGTTGCCCTTCTCTGGATGTTATATTTCTCGTTTGTTCCCAGATGCTCAAGTCAAACTGTCAGAGTGACCCCTGATTTCTTTCCTTCCTTTCCATATCATTTTCATTAAAAAGTCCTATAGCTCAATCTATTCCAAGATGTATTCTGAATCCATCCACTTATCTATAATTTCTGTTTTTCTCTGACCAATGTATTTAAAATCTCCACCCATTACTCTGAATAGACTCCTTATACCTCTTTCTTGCTAAATTAAAAAAAATGGAGTACTCAGCTACATTTAACTTACTTAGTTGCTGTTTTCTGTCTTTGCCCTCTAGAATGTTGGCTCTGTGAATTAGGATCTGTTGTCTCTTGCTTGCTGTAATAGCTCCAGAGCATAGAAACATGCCTGGTACCAGTAGACACTCATAAATATTTATTGCATGGATGGATGACTCTCCACTGCCACCTGCTTAGTCAACATCATCTCACCTGGGCTTCTCCCAACTGCTCTCCTTACTGCCTCTTATATCTGGCCCTCTGCAAACAGTGGTCTGTTTACTTTTTTCCATACAGAAGCCAGAGTGATCTTTAAAAAACAAAACAAAACAAAACCCTCCAAAAGTTTGCCATTGCCCTTAGATCAAATTCATTCTCACTCAAACAGCCGAAAATGCTCAATGCCAGCTCGTCTGTCTATTGACCTTCAAGCAAGCCAGTCCTAGCAGAGGCCTTATAGTTTACTCTTTTCTCTCTGCAATGCTTTTCCCAGCCATATACCTGAGACTTGCTCCTTTGTATTCAAGTCTGAGCTTCAATGCCTACCCCTTGGAGATTGGGCCACTGGAGAGAGGGCCACTTCATACATGCGCACTGGGAATGCAATTTGAGCAAATACGTAAAGGCCCCCAGGCTACCACTCAACAGTGTCTCCCCAAGACATCATGCCTCAGAAGCCACCTACAACTGCCTAAGGGAAGGGCTGCCTCTTTTTTTTTTTTTTACTTTTTTCTAATTTTTGCAAAACACAGCCTTCTTAGTCAAACCTTGCCAGCAGGGACTGCACATTCCCAGGGAAAAAGCCTTTATCTAATTTGCACAAACCTCCATGGAGGGTAGTAGTGACTCGGCTTAGACAGCTCTCCCTCTATTATCCACTTTAGTGTGGTCTCTTTCCCCCAGTCAGTCTCTGCCTTGCCACTCTATTTTGATGCCCCCTGCTTTTTTCACTTGTTTGTTGCCTGTCTCCCTGCACGTCCAATGTAAGCTCCATGACAACAGGGTCCTTGACCATCATCACTGTTGCCCCTCCCCCCAGAGCTGTCAATCTGTTCTATTGTCCACACGAACCTTCACAACAACCCAGCTGGAGGAGGCATCATTATCCACATTTTTTGAGGCAACTGAGACCTAAATTAAGTGGTAATTGCCTGTTGACAGTCTGTCCCCTCCACAAGACCATGTTCCTACAAGGCACTTATTTGCCTGCTGTCCATCACGTATACCATGGCGTCCTCAGCACAAGCCCTGCGCTCGCTCTGTGACAAATACTCAAGCAGACAATTTCAGAGTTGTGGTGAGTGAATGAGAGTCTGGACTAGCAACTTCAAATCCCGATCTCCAGACCTGGACAACATACCATAGCCGGAGTCATTTATGGTGGGGTTTAGTATCATAAACATTAAAAACGTATCTCTGATATTAAAGTTGAATCATTGCAGTTAAACCATTTGCCACTGACCGAAGGAGTAAATTATCTGTTTTAAAACACTGAGAGATGTGTAACAAATTTTGGGAGCACACTTTGTTTTGCATATATAGTCTGAAACCATAATGGTGAAAGCTTTCTTTTCTCCTTCCTGCTTTACTTTTCCTCCTTATTTTCCCATTGTATCTCTCTGTTTCTGGTTAGTTGTTGTTTTTCCCCAGCTCTGGTTTTTGATTCTCTTTTTCATTCTTTGCCTTTCTCTTTTTATTTTTTAAATTTATATTTTTATTGTCTTTTTAAATTTGATACATAGGTCACACAAAATGTTACATTGAAAAATATAAGAAGTTCCCATATACCCCACTCCCCACCCACCCCCAGTCCTCAAACATCAACAACCTCCCTCATCAGGGTGGCACACTGATTACATTTGATGAATACATTTTGAAGGTCTACTACTCAGCATGGACCACATTTACGTTGTAATTTACACTTATCCCCAGTCCACAATGTCCTGCATTTGTCCCTGCAACATCATTCAGCATAACTCCAAGTCCCGAAAATGCCCCCATATCATACCTCTTCATCCCTCTCCTTGTCCCCAGCAACTCCTGTGGCCACTGTTTCCACATCAATGGTACAATTTCTTCCATTGCTAGAGTCACAATAGTTCTATAGTAGAATACCAGCAAGTCCACTCTAATCCATATTTTATTCCTCCATTCTGCGGACCCTGGGATGGCGATGTCCACTCCAACTCTAAATTGAGAGGGGGCTTAGATTCCACATGGCTGATGGATGCAGTTCTCCTGCTTGCAATTGAAGATTCTCTCAGTTCCCTGGTGTGGTGGATGACCATCCTTACCTCTGTTAGCTAACCTGGGCAAGTTCAATGAACTCTGCCTTTCTCTTTCTTCTCTCTCTCTCCTCCTCTCTTCCCCCTTGCTCCTCCTTATACCTCTCTCTCTCCTCACCTCGCCCTACTTCCTCTCTGATTTCTCATCTATGCCACTTTCACACCACTTTGTCTTGCATTACATAGGACTGTAGGGATTGCCCTTGGGGCCGAGAGGCTCCTAGAGCAGAGGAAATGGGATGCAAAGTGCAGGTGGGAAATTTGACAAGACCCAGGTAAGGAGTGTAAAGATGTCTCTGACTGGAGCAAAACCCTGCCCGCCATCCCCCCCTCCTCCACACAAACTTCTGACCCTCCTCAGATGGTTCCTTATTTTAGAGGTCCTTATTTTATAGGCATATTCACAAATCGGAGATTGTTTTATGAAGACTCAAATGTTTTGCTTTTAAAGAATGGAACTGCTCATTCCCTTCATCTTCTTCAATGTATCAAAGTAGTCCTGACACCTGGGCAAGAAGGGGACTGGATCCAATCACAAAGCACTAAGGCCACCTCCCTCCATTTGATAAATTATCCAAAAGTACAAGAGACTCTGAATAAGGAAACGTGAAAGCCAGGATGCCCCAAGACGCTTACACAATCACATGTCTCAGCCTAATGCTCAAAAACCCCACTTTAATTTCAGTACTTGTTAAATTCTAAACTTTTAAAATACTATTCTGCATGTTGCAAAAAAAAAAAGACTAGAAACTGTGTGCCAACATAAAAGTAAAATTGTTTTAACAAACTTGACTTATTTCCTTTGTAATTTAGATTTTCCTTCTTTGGTTTAGTCTTAGATGTCCAGATATCTTTCTCTATTTTGTTTTGTTTTTGTTTTTAGGAGGTACTGGGGATAGAACCCAGGATCTCATACATGGGAAGCAGGCGCTCAACCACTTGAGCTACCTACATCTGCTCCCCCAGATAACTTTTATGAACCTGAGAGAATAAATTGAGATAGAATTCGCGAGGCCTTTCAGAAGTGTTGTGTTCTTCTCTGTGTAATTCTCAATACCTCCAAGAAATTGCAATGAATACTTAAGGAGTAAAATATGTATTAGATATTAGGAAAAAAATATTATCAACATTTGTTACAAGTTTTAGGGGGTGGGCTTCAGTTGCCAAAAAGATGTTCTCAATCAGAGACTCTTATTTCATCTAGAAACTAAATAAGTTAAACTTTAGAATAGTGAGTTGTTTTTTAAATTACACATCCAAATTCAGTTTATATCCTCCTGCTCAATTTGAGATTCTGAGGAATCCCATTCATCATTTCTAACAAAGTAAAGAAAATACTAGTAACTTAGATTATTAGAAAGAAAGCGCACAATATTCTATTTCCAATGGGATCTGACCAAACCAAAAACAATGAAATTGGCTCATATGAGAAAAAACTCAGAACAATAAAATAATGACAACTTACAAACATGCTATTCAGGTATTATGGAAATAAGCCAGCCCAAATCACTCAAGGAATAAAAATAAAGTAAACTCACTGTATTTGAATGTCAGAGGGATTTTCAGGTAATTTATAAAACGAAGGGCACTTTTCAAGTTCTGATATAAATTTCAACAACCTAAGTCTTCTCTTTAGAGAGTAACAATCCTCAAGAATTCTAAGGGAAAATAGTCCTAATAAAATTATAAGCCTCTCTTCTGTAAATGAGTTCTCCTATTTCTGTCATGTTTAATTTTATTGGTTATGTCTTCGTTTTCTTATTTCAGTCCCTGCTTCAAATCCTTGTATCCTTCAAATACAATTAGGTGGGAGATAAATTGTAAATACATTATGGGAGAAAGGATTTCTTTTTTGAGTATCGATTATGTGTTGGGTACTTTATCATTTAATCCTCAAAGCAACCCTCAAAACTAGCTTCATTTTATAGAGGCCCTAAAAGAGGCTTGGAACCTTCATGAGGTTTCTCAAGTTCACATAGCTAATGAACGGTGCAGCTGAAACTCTAGTCCATAGTCATTTGACTCCTAAGCATGAGGTTTTTAAAAAATAAACAACATTGCTTTTCTTTTAAAATTGTATTATAAATATAATATTGTTTTAATATAATTTATTATATAGCCTATTGTATGTGATGTACAATAATATATTTGTTCGCATGGCAACGTGGTCTCTGATTTCAGTAGCATTCTCTGACGTTATTTGAACATAAAAGACTTCTTTCAGTCGGTATTAAAGCCACATGTCATGCTTAAATATGATGGGCCTGGTTTGTTTTTGGTGTTCCATAGTGCGAGAGAAAGTGGTCCCAAGCAAAGAATTCCCCTGCCCAGGCTAACTCTCACTTTTTACCAGGGAGGTGGGTGGCCATCTTGCTTTCTCTGTCTATTTTGCTTGAGGTCCTACTTTGCCCTTGTGTTCACTGCCTCCCAGCATGCAGTCAGCCATTTTAAAGAGTACGGTATAGTTGATTATAGTTGTCAAGAATTTCTGATATCTGGATATTGCACTTTATGCTGCAAAAGCACTAATTCCTTTATTTTAATAGTTCTACATACTTTGACCTCCACATCATTTTATCATCAGAAATTCTCTGCCTGGAAATTGTCACCCCTAATCCTTCATGGCCCCAGCTTTATCTGTCAAACTCATTTTTGGCCTTCAAGTGCAGATTACAATTAATGTCCTTTAGAAATCCTTCTGCCACATTGCCCCTGTATATCCTAGTTCCCGTTTTAAACTGTATTATAAGGATCTGTCTATAAGTCTGTTTTAGCCTATATATTGAGAGTGCCTTAAAAGTAGGGCTGGACATTTATGATTCTTCAGTGCTTAGCACATAGTAAGTGCTCAATAAAATGTGATTTTTTTTTTAAAATAAATAAAGGAATTTCTAGTCCTCCAGGTAAATCTCAGAATATTTTATAGCATAAATTAGTTGTAATTCCCCATGAAAGAACTTTATATATTCGAAATAAATTTCTAAAGTGCTCATCAAAACTATAAAAGACTATGATATCCGCCTTTTGTTGTTCACAGAAGTATATGACAGAGTAGGAAAAGCTCAAATTAAATGACTACCTTTCCTTAGAAGTACTTTTTTTTTTTTTTAAAGATTTATTTATTTATTTAATCCCCCCCCCCTCCCCCCGGTTGTCTATTCTCTGTGTCCATTTGCTGCGTCTTGTTTCTTTGTCCGCTTCTGTTGTCCTCAGCGGCACAGGAAGTGTGGACGGCGCCATTCCTGGGCAGGCTGCACTTTCTTCCCGCTGGGCGGCTCTCCTTACGGGGTGCACTCCCTGCGTGTGGGGCTCCCCTACGTGGGGGACACCCCTGCGTGGCAGGACACTCCTTGCGCACATCAGCACTGCGCATGGGCCAGGTCCACACGGGTCAAGGAGGCCCGGGGTTTGAACCGCAGACCTCCCATGTGGTAGACGGATTCCCTAACCACTGGGCCAAGTCCGTTTCCCCCTTAGAAATACTTTTGAAAGCCTTAGATTTTAGCTGAGGACAATAATATCAATCGAGCTTCTTTTTAGTGTGCCCAACTTATATTTTCTTTGCTCCCTAAATAAGGAACTTCCATGTTACATTATATTTCTATCAAATCTTTGTCCTTATGAGAAATAACTAAAAATAATATAGATTGATATTTTTCTAAGACTATGGTCTGCATATTATGAAACAGTACGCTTTGCTTTTTGCTTACTAAAATGTGTTCAGATATCAGCCTGTACAGGTTTAACAACCAGAAGAAAATCCCGTATGAGTAGAGATTAATCTCACCTACATGAGGTCCTAGCCCTGGGATTCTCTCCTCACTACCATAGAGAGTGATGTGAGTGCAGCTCCAATGTCTGCTCACTAAACCACAATTTGCCAGAGTGAACTCATTTTTGATGAAGTCTAAAAAAGGAAGACTTTCAGTAAGCAGGCAGCTGTGCTGACGGTTGATAATATCTTGTTGTCAGTGAGATTTTAGAAAGTGCCTGTGCCCACATTCATTCCTGGATAAAAAGCCCACAGAAGGAATTTATGGAATGAAAATGAATAATAAAACATTTTGCAGGCATTCCATATGGGATCATATGTTAGTTAATGTTTAAAGTTCATGGCCAGGGTGGTATTAGTTAATTAAAGAAACCACCTGGGATAAGGAAGCACTTGGAAATGATTGGGGGCTATTATACAGTTCATAATAAGCCCAGAAGAGACTTGAGAGTGTGTTTCAAGGTTCTATAAAACAGAATATAGTTTCCTCTTGGCTCATTATTTACTTAACCACAGGTCATTTATTTGGGCAGAAGAAAATGTACCTGTTCCATATCAAAAAACCTATGAATTTTAACCTTCTTTATTGCCTTATTATATCATTTGAGAATTTTCAGTCAAATGTAAAAAAGATTACTTTTCTATATATTAGAATTCCTCTCAGCTTCAATGATTTTAGTTTCCATAATTGAAAGTGCATATTGAAAATAAATTGCTTTATTTGATCACGTGTAGATTTTCCATTAATGAAGCCCAGTGTATATTTAACAATGTGTATACATCTATGAAAAGTATATGCAGAAATAGCTATGAAGATACCTGAATCTATAAATGTATCCACGAAAAGATCTTACCTAATAATAGTTTCCTTATTGCATAATAATAAGAATTTATGCTTGTGATTATGAATTATGCATGTTGGGGACAGACATAGCTATTTCAGTTGTGGATATTGAATTTGTTAATATTTTATTCTTTTTCCCATCCTTACTCCTGCATTGTGTGCACAGCACAAAGCCCAGCCATACCACCTCCATTACCGACAGAACCAGCTTCCAGACCCACTCCGGAATCACTTACTCTTAAAGGCAAGTACTTTTTTTTCAACCCAAAGTTTTCCTCTATGTAGATGGAACAGAATGTAGAAAAACAAAACAAAATAGTGATAGTAACCAAAATCTAGTGTCTTCTTACATAGCTTTAATCTGTCTAAACTACAATTGACTTTGCCTGAAATGCCTATTTGTCCCTTTTAAGAAGAACAAATATTTCTTCTCAGGATTCTGAGTTGGTGACCTTCAGCTTCCAGAAGCATGTTGGGCATAGGAACCTGCCATACACTTACTGCAGTTTTACCACAACTTGCTCAATTTTGTGTCTTAAGACTTTGGTGCCAGAGTCACCGAGTTTGAATCAGATCTCTACCTCATTTTACTAGCTGTGCCAATGTAAAGAATTACCTAAACAATTCACTGATAATCAGTTTTGTCATCTTTAAGATGGAGCAAGTATACACAGGCCTCATAGGGTTGTGTGAGTGTGTGCATGTATGTGTGTGTGATTCAGCAGTCCAGACTTATAAATGCTGTGCAAATTCCTTCAATAGATGATATTTCAAGATCAACAAAACAAGAGGCAAGTGTTATCGTATACTATATTGTTCGAAGTTTTAGCTCTTTCATTTTTACACCTATTATTTATTAAATCTCACCCATGGGATTGTGTATGATATCTTTCAAAGTACTGGGGAGTCCGAGATTAATAGAAAACAATTCTTGCCCTATTCACAAGAGAGAAAAACACAATAATGACAGTGAAGTTCACTCCTAATTTTTGACAAGGGTAGAAGTGGAAGTGTCTGCTCAGCCTACAACCTTCCTCCCAACCCTGGCTCCATACCACCTGTGAGGATCTTTGTGGACACTCACCCACACTTGTCCAAGTGTTATCCACTCTGTCCAACAGCTCAACAATTTCCCTTTGGTTATGGAGAGTAGGGGCAATCACATTTGTGAAGATTCATACAGGAAATGGACCCCGCAGGCCTTGGAGCAGAGTCAGGGCTGTTTGGAGAAGGAATTTCTGGGGTCCAGGATCTGGAGGATATGAGTGAAGCAACTTCAGGTAGCTGTATCAATGGGCCCCATTGTCTTCTACTCTTTTGGGACAAGATGCAGGCAGAAAGGGTCTCAGCAGAGTCCTCTAAAACACTGTCTCAAGGAGGGACCCTGGCTGTGGGTTCTAAGAGGTGTGCTGTTTACCACAATGTGATGAGAAACAATAAAACAAGTCACCACAAAGAGAAGGGATGGCATCACTCTGCTTGGAAGAGGCCAGGAGAGCCCCATGAGGGCTTCTTAGCAGAGATGACTGTAGGGCATGAATCCCAAGAATAGGTGTTCATCCAGCAGGCATGGAAGGCAAGATCATACCAGATACAATAGCTGGTATTTGCAAAGGCAGACGTGTGAGAAAGAAAGGAGTTGGGTGTAGGGAAATAAGAGTACTTTAGCATAGAGAGAAGGAAGAAGGTATGGAGAAGATTTGAGAGAGCTGATAGAAATGAATGCACAGAGCTCATCATGAAGTAACTTGTAGGCTAAGTTTGATTTATTTTTATTTTTAAATTTTTATTATAAAACAGTGAATAGTAAAATAAACCCTCATTATATCCAGCCTGCCCATACCTTTATCAACTTTTTTCTGTTCTTACTTCATCTGTGTTTTTTCTTCATCTTTTCCTCTCTCCTTTTTTCCCTTCCTACCTTCCTTCTTTTTGTTTTTTTTGGTTGTGTGGTGTTTTTTGTTTGTTTGTTTTGCTTTGCTCTTCAAATTTCTGAAATCATGGCATCTCACCTAGCTAAGGATTTTTTTTTTTAATTTGTGATACCTTTACATGGTTTGAAATGTTCAAGTTATACCGTCCAACTACACCATTCTCCTCCCTATAAGCAAACAATTTGTATTAGTTCACTGTGCAACCTTCCAGAGATATTTTATGCTTATGAGCACAAATATTTCCTCCTAAATTAAGGAGTTTATATTTTATTCTATAGAAGATGGGAGTTTCCAAAGAATGGAATAAATATGTTCATTTATTAAAATCAACTTTGCCACCATCCTACTGGGCTAAACTGGTAGTATAAGATTGGTTGTAGGCACTTGGGAAAACAACAGTCCAAACAAGTTCTAAGACCTCAACTAAGCTGTGCTGTCATGGATGGAGAAAAGCAGATGGAACAGAAAGATATTTGGGAAGAGAATCCGTTGGTCTAAGCATCTGATTGGATATATGTGCTGAGAGAGGAGGAGGAATTTTTAATGATGCCTGGGTTTCTGTATCAGGTATCCAACTGGACAGTGGTGCATTACATGAGATGCAAACCCAGTAAATAGTACAGGAGCAGGAAAGTGATGGGTACAGATTGGAATATGTGAGGAGTTCATGGGACATCCAGGGAAGTTTCTGAGCAGGTCATTTAAAATAGGTACGTAGAACTCAAGAAAATATTATATGCATGTACTCTGGAATTATACCCTCAAGTTAATTTTTCTCTCTTCTATACCTTACCTATCTTTTCCCCATCCCCAACCCCATTCCCAAATGAACTTCCCAGTAATGTCAGAGAATTTTGGTTTATTTTACGTATTTTCAAAGCCCTAGGTCCCATTGATCCTTTCTTGTTACTTAGAGAGTAACCTAGTGTAGTAGTATAGTGATTGACAGCCTATGCCTTAGAGTCACACAGATGTAGTTCAAATTCTGGTTCTGCCATTTTCTACCTAGGTGACTTTAAACATGATATCTGAACTTCCAGGTTCTTTATTTGCAAAATAGTTATGTTAATATTACCTACTACAAAAAGGTATTATAAAGATAGAATAATACCATAATAATTGTTCCTATTATTATTATTGTATGTGATAGTGATGAACTTAGGAAGTTCTTCTTTGGCTTAACACAACTTTTACAAAGAATAGCTGGTAGCTTACCAGCATCAAAATAACTATGATGCGTTTTTTAAAAACGCATATTCCTGCCACAACTTAGATCTAGTGAATAAGATCCTCTGGCAATTTATATAGGGAAAATCTATATTTTTTAACAGGCTTCTCAGTTGAATTTTGTATGCATTAAAATTTGAGGACCGTTTATTCTTCTCTATGTGTAACACATTATACAGATCCAATCAATTGTTTTATGCCAAACACCTCAAATTGCTAGCCAGGTCCAAATAGTTTCTTATTTATTTTTATTTTTTTAAATTACATTTGAATGCCATTGTTGGGAGATATGGTATCAAATTGACCACAGACTCCAGGAATCCTTTTTGTCTACACATTCAGATTTCACACATTCAAAAGCCAGGAAATGATTTGAATAGGTGAGCTAGCAGGTGAATTTCCTAAGGCTGTATCCTGACATCAGCATGCTTTGGGCACATATCTGACCATATACTGGCTAAACCATGCCTACCTATATTCTCTTCAACTCATGTTTAGAATATTGTTTGCTATAACTGTATGTATTTTATTTGGGATATTCATAAAACCTGAAAAGTACACACTATTACTGCCAACTAATAAATGAAGTCTTGGAATTTGTTTAATAATGCTAAATAAATAAATAAATTGAAGGACTGGAAAAGCCCTGCATTTCTGGTACTATGCCCAGGGGTCTTTCTGCTACATTATAATGCAGACTTTGCTGTTTGAGGATCCTATTATCATGTCTTCTAAGATAGTGGCAAGTTTTAGAAAATTAAAAAATAAAAGATTTTTTTGCTTTGTATATCATACTGTCTGTGATAGAAGGATCACGTTTTCATGACAGTTGGGAGTGCCCGAGCCAAACTTTAATGTGCACACAAATCACCTGAGAGTCTTGTTAAATGCAAATTCTGATTCCATAAGTCTGGTGTGGGGTGTGAGATTTTGCATTTTTAACAAGCTTCCAAATGTCCAGAACCACATTTGAGAAACAAATCCCTAGGTGATTCTAGCAGGGAAGTAAAGGACAATTGGGTATTTCTAAAAATGTTTCTAACGCAGTATTAGTCACTTGAATGATCTGTAATCAGTCATACATCTTTCAGAATGGCCCAAATGCCACTGGCCGAGAGTATTAGTAGTTTGGAAATGGTTTCAGGTCAAGAGTACCTAAGTATTTCAGAAAGGCACACGAAGGAGCAGAAAAAATATCATTGAGAATGTGAGAAATGGTTACATTTTTCTTGTAAATTCTAACAATTTTACATTGCTCAAACATTCTGAATCTATCACCTGATCTATAAAGACCAGGGCTTGAAACATTTGCCTCCCTTCCATTTCAGCTTTATTGATTTTTTAAAAAATTTGAACATTTATGTAATCTAAGTATCTTTTAAAAAAATTAAAAAGTATATTTTTAAAAAGTACTTGTGGGAAGCGGACTTGGCCCGGTGGTTAGGGAGTCCGTCTACCACATGGGAGGTCCGTGGTTCAAACCCTGGGCCTCCTTGACCCACGTGGAGCTGGCCTATGCGCAGTGCTGATGCGCGCAAGGAGGGCCGTGCCACGCAGGCGTGCCCCCGCGTAGGGGAGCCCCACGCGCAAGGAGTGCGCCCCATAAGGAGAGCTGCTCAGCACAAAAGAAAGTGCAGCCTGCCCAAGAATGGTGCCGCACACACGGAGAGCTGACACAAGATGACGCAACAAAAAGAAACACAGATTCCTGTGCTACTGACAACAACAGAAGCAGACAAAGAAGAACACACAGCAAATAGATACAGAGAACAGACAATGGGGGTGGGGGTAGGGGAAGGAGAGAGAAATAAAATAAATTAATAAAAATAAATAAATAAAAATAAAAAGTACTTGTAAATCAACTGTAGAAACATTGAAAAAAATTAAAATTTGAACATCTTTGGTAAGTCAAGTTTCCCAGTATCTATTAATTTCCACTCTTCTGTTTCACCAATCCATCTGCCTGATCCCTTTGAGTGAGTGACAGTTATATGAAGACAATTTCCTCTTGAACTAATAATTTCTTAAATTCCTGATCAATCTACATAAACCCTAAATTTAATTAATAGATTAGCAAAGCAGCTGAAATATTTAACCTATATAATTAGAATTGTGGAGATATTTCTCTTAGAATAATCAATGATTTTGCCTTTTCATATCCTTTGCACAGTATATGGTTTATAACTAGCATATACTCCCAACTGGCATTATCTTCTGTATGTGCTTATAACTGATAATAGTTAAATGTTTTAAACTTTTTCTTAACACACAATACTCAGATATAACCGTGTTCATAGTGAAGGTAATAAAACAAGAAAAACTAAGAGTAATCGCATCATTGGTTACAAATGTGTATCATTTACCTAAAGTATAAGCAAGT
Organism: Dasypus novemcinctus; assembly: GCF_030445035.2. NCBI lineage: Eukaryota > Metazoa > Chordata > Mammalia > Cingulata > Dasypodidae > Dasypus > Dasypus novemcinctus. Next base: position 101,516,837 of record NC_080683.1, on the reverse strand, counting down.
AATCTAGGACAACAACAAAAAGCCCCCCCACAAGAGAAAAATCAGAATTAAATTTCTTTTAGCATTTTAACTATAATGGCTCAGGTGACTTGATGTAATTTGGCATAAAACTGACAGATAACTCTATCTCACTGCCCAAATGTACATAGGACAAGAGACAACCTATAAATAATTGTGTCACTTTACATTTCATAGTATTCTAAGCCTGTTGCTGTGGTGAGATGGACATAAATCAAGGGACCCAGCTCCTCAACATTTTGATGGTCAGAAATATTCAAGTGTTTGACTCTAGCGCGTTTGGCCTACCAAAGGTTCATAAAACACCAAGCAGCAAATGTTTTGCCTATCAATCCATCACTTGGAAAAGGATATGTTGTTTAAGTAAGACACTTAGGTTCTACAGTTATATTTAAAGATCAATTTAATTGGACATTTCAACTCTAGAACTCAGTAGTATGTTTAAGTGAACCAAATAACAATGTCACCCGGTGGCCTGAATTCAGAGTCTACTGTTAATGTGCAGGGGTGCATAGTCTTTACACCAAGGATGTAGCACTGGAGCTTCCCAAGGATGCTGTGCTGAAATCATGGGCTTTGTTGGGGCTTGCAGATGTGCTGCCTGGGACTTCATTAACATAATTGATTAAGAACTAGGACATATTTAGTATTAATCAAGCTGTTTTTAGTGAGGCTGATTATGCACAGTCCTCTCCATGTACTATTTTAGTCCGGTACTTCCTTAGGACCAAGTTGCAAGAAAATGGCATTATGTAAAAAAGGAGAACTGACATGCAGCCTAAAGTATACTACCAGTATTTGCTTTAAGGAATATAGTTCTAAGAGGAAGTCAAAATAAAGAATCTTAAACATATTTTCTTTTTAATGTTTATAATAAGGTCAAAGTTACATGTAGATTGGATTATTAGGTCCATTTTTCAGGAGTTTGGGAAGAAATAGAACTGTGTCAGTAGAAATCTAAAAAATCATGGTCCTTTTTACTGGTGAAACACTCTACACATCTGTAGACCTCTTAAACGCATCCTTTGTGTTTTTATAGCACTTGAATACATTTTCAAGCACACACTTCCTTCTGCAAAGAATGGGCACAACTTTGTTTGATCATCTAATGCCTGGAAATCTTACCTTGCCTTCCTGAATTTCTCTCTTCTTTCTATAATTGTATACCATAATGAAGTTTTTATTGCTTTGACTCTTTGGAAGTAAAGGAACTACTTGTATAATAAATCATATATTTCCTTTGACATCTACTTTAATTTTTAGAATATATTTGGCCACAAATTGGCTGTGATGGTGTTAAAAGATCTTATATAATGACCACTTCAAACAATTATCAGCAGTCAATGCCATCACTTTCCGTTTAATTTTGAACCTAACTCCTAATTGAAATATAGCATTAATTCTCATGATTTTCAAAAAACTATTAAAACTTGTAACAGAATCCATTCCCATGTCTATTGGGAACTCTTACTAAGGCTGAAACACTGCAAGCTCAAAGAGACACTGTAGCTATTTATCTGTTCCACAAATTGAGCCAATATATAAATATGAGGTTTTTTCTCTCCAAATCAAATGGTATCCTGTTCTTTTAACATTACAGGTGATTTTAATTCTCAGCAAAGAAGCCTTATTTTCACCAAATATTTGTCAGACAGTGGCTGACATATATTTCAAGATGAATTAACCCCTTACTATTCTCAGGTTTTATACAAGCCTCAGTTCTTAAGCAGTACAGTTTCAGGCAATGCCTTCCATCACCTCTCCAACCACCAAGAAAAGCAGAAAAGTTCTTTCATAAAATCTTGTATGAGCAAAATAACAAAATAAGATCCAATTAATACTTTATCAATAATGCCAGCAGATTCTTTTCTTCCCACACTCAACACAGTTTTCTCCTCAAAACACCTTATTTTAGTGTCTTTGATCTCAGAAGAATTAGACTTCCACCTACAACATTATTATAGTTTGTAAAAGGCTTACTGATGCAAAGTACCAGAAATGAGTTGGCTGGTAAAACTTGCAATTCCAAGGCCATGAAAAGTCTGACTTCAAGGCACCATAATAGATGCTTTCTCACCAAAGTCAGCTGCCCCACGTTGAAGCAAGATGGCCTCCAATCTCTGCTGAGGTTTGAGCTCAGCTGAGGGCAACCAGGCATTGGCTCATCTCTCCCTGGGCCTCAGTGCTTTGAGCCTTTCTGGGCTGCTTTCCTCTTGAGCTGCTCCATAGGCCCAGCCTCTTGCAGGCTTCATGCTTAAACAATCCTTTAGTCACATGGCAGGCTCAAACATGGTGGCTTCTTTTTCCTGTGTCTGTGTTTCTCTCTCGGTGCCTCTGTTTTTATAGGACCCAGCAAGAGAGAGGAGATTCAAAATGAATCATGCCTTACTGAGGTGGTCTAATCAATAGCCCAAAAGTATATTATCAAGTAATCTAATCAAAGGACCTCAACTGGATTTAATGTAATCAAAGGGTATCACATCCACAGGAGTAGATTAGTTTTTAAAACATAATCTTTCTTTCGGGGGTTCAAAAAATAAGTTCAAACTGCCACATGCACATTTAGTGTTAAATCACCATGACTCCTCTATTTTGGCAAAGATATGGAACAAAAAAGATAAATGATCCTTTATAAAGTATATATCTTATACTTAAATTACTTTTACTATTCCATGATAAATGAAAATTGTACATGAATGAAGTTAATATGGTAAGGTCAGTAAGTACTGTGTCATCCTTCCATGTGAACAAATATATTACTGGCATTCACTTAGTATGATAATTGTAAATAACACAATAAGTGCCATCACCCATATATGAGGAAGATTAACTCTAGAGAGAAGACTGGAGTCCTGGCTCCCAATCTCAGGTATGACACTAATCAATTTTGTGATCTTTAAAAGTCAAAAGCCTTCTCAAGGACCTCCATTTCTGCACTATAAACTGTGGGTCCTGGACTTTACATCCAGAGCGTTCAAGCTTATTTTCTCAGGCCAGTGGTGGCAATGAGCCGCCTCAAGAGCAGAGTGCAGGCTCCATGGCTTTATGTAGTGGGGAAATTGCTACTATGTTTGGCTAAGACATTGTCCTGGCCTCTAATGAGATGTCAGATTTGTCAGGGAATCCAGGTGAATTGCAACATAATGAATAATAATTTGAAATATTTTTTACTGATGTGCAAATACGAGTTGTGCAGATCATAAAGGCTGGGAGGAAGATGAGATATGAGTGAGGCAAGACTATACAGGGAAAACACGCAAGACTGGCAGAGGGCCATAAAGAATAAGTTGGTGGGAATGGTATAGATAGAAGGAGGAAAGGGAATTATATGAACCTTATTATAAGATAATTTCTTACCATAGGATGCAGCCGAGGACAATGTTCTACCGTAGTAATGTTTTATTTACAATTCTATTAAACCAAGAATTTTATCATCTTAACTCTTCAGTGATATTCTGAGAAGCAAATAACATAAAGTAATAAAATACAAAATTTGGCCACAGTTCTTATTCTATAACTCTATGACAAAATAGATTTTATTGAGCTTTAGACCAATATAATATTTTTCTTTGTTTTGTGGTGAAATAAACTCATGTATTTCAGTGATTTTTAATGGGATTGAACTTTACTTATAAATTTGGATAAAATGTATGAACTAAACTAGTTTTATTACCAATTTAACCTAGAACATAGCTAAGAGGACTAAATGAAATAATGCATGCAGCAGCACTGTACATTTTCTAGCACAGTTAGGTACTCAACCATTAGCTGCTATATTATTATTATTATCATCTTTATTTCAGGAAATATCTCTTATATGTATAGTAAACCATTAATTTTATGATAGTTTATATTATTATCTATGGAAGACAATAAGGTAATTGCTTTTATGGTGTTGGTTAGTGTTCATGAAACACCGACATGATTCCTTTATAAAGGATCAGGTCATATCCTGAAGGGATTATGTACACAGCTAAAGCTTTTTACACCTTACCCCCACCGACTGTGTGAGCCTACTGAAGCTACTGAGCAGAGGAGTCCTATGATTAGATTTGCATTAAAATGCCAGGGTGACAGCTATAGACAGGGCAGATTGGTAAGGGGTGGGGACTAGTGGGTTTGAGGATAATATGAAGTTAGAAAGTTAATTTTCATGGGGAAATATACCACTTTTCTTTTAAATAATCATATTTAACCCTCAAAATGACTCTATGCAGTGAATATGATTTACACCATTTTACAGAGAATATGAGAGAATTTAGGCAAGTTGGCTGAAATATAATAACACAGCTCTACAGTGGTATAATTGGAACTGAAAACCTGATGCCACTGAACAGGGCCCAATCCATTTCCATTATCTTAGACTTCTATTTAGGTGTTATGGCTGAGCATAATTGCTAAGTTTCTGGTCTGACTTGAATAGATGAATGGCACTAAGAATAAAAAGAGTAGGCTTTGGGAAATGATAATGAGTTTTGGCCTTGCTGGATGCCACAAGGTCCCTGGAATACTACAAAGGAGTAATTAAGAGAGGTCAATGTCTATACAATTATAAAGATGTGGGCAGAGTTACGGCAAAGGGGCTAGCAAAATTAGGATGTCTTCATCTCCCCCAGACCTGCAGGGGCAGGGAAATAAGTGGTTTCCAAACCACAGGTACCTATGTAAGAAAGCTGCCCTATCAGAATTCTTCCCTTTGGTTGGGGAACATAATCTCCAATAATCTGTGAAATGATGTGGGCAATTCACAGCGATCCAAGGAGGGAGCTAGGGAATAAAAATGGTGATTTCTCTCTTTTTTCCTGCCCTTTTATCCCTTGCTATTGCACCTCTACCCTTAGGCCAAAATCAGCCTGAATTCAGAAGCCAAGGGCAAAGGCCTTGGTTAAAGCAATGTATAAGGGTCAGTCCTTTGTAGATTGGCCAAGTTTACAATAAAAACTATTATTCTAATAGTGATTCTGTAGAAAAACAGAACTTTAAAAGGTTTGAAAGAGTTAGAAAGTTAATTCTCATGGGGAAATACCATGCTACTTTTCTTTTAAATCATCATAATTTAATCCTCAAAATGACTTCAGATGAAAACGAAGATTTTCAGAAATCTTCAGATGGCATCCACAACAAAAAAATAAAAACAACAAGCAAAATCAAAATAAAATAAAAGCAATAGTATTTTATGTAGTTATTCAAAGATACACGTGCATATGGATTGTTAATTTCTCACCTTAGTACAAGTCAACAAACTTTAATTGAACACTTGCTATATTGCTATATGGAGATGGGAAACAAGCTATCTCTAATTACTTTCTGAAATGTGAAAGCACTGAATGGACAAAAATAAAAAACAGAGTCTTTCTCTTTCATACACACACACTCTCTTTCACTGCTATGAAAAAGCAAAAAAGAATGTATGTGGCAACTTTCATCAATATAAAGGTAATATATTAAAATTAATCACTCATCCAAAAAGCTATTTTCATTTTTAAAGGTTGGGGGAAAATCTACTTTATCTATTTTTAATATTCAGCTTAATTAAAATTGGAAAAATTTTTTGCGTGAATTGGAATGCATTAAATAATCTTTGTGCATTCCATTCTGCATACTGAGTTTAGAAACATTGATTATGATAGAGCTGAAAATAAGTTTTACAGTAATGATGTAGAAGTTGGCATTACTTTTCTGTCTATATCTCTGTTAGATTTCAAGGTTTTGATAGACTGAATCTTCCTCAAGATCCATTTTTCATATTGCAGGGGAAAAAACAGGGCTTGGGGTCATCCCTAGATTTGAAATTTGTTCTGCCATTTATGAATTTATGTTTTATGAATTCGGGCAAGTTACACATCCTCCCTGAGACTGATTTCTCACAGATTATAGGATATGTCTACCCTTACCTGAGGACCAATTTATCCTAATGGAAGGAAGGTTATATGAGATTTTTTCCTATAACTGTTATATTAGTCAGCCAAAGAGGTACTGATGCAAAATACTAGAAATCTGTTGGCTTTTATAAAGGGTATTTTGTGGGGTAGATGCTTACAGTTACCAGGCCGTAAAGCAAAAGTTACTTCCCTCACCAAAGACTGTTGCCATGTGTTGGAGCAAGATGGCTGCCGATGTCTGCAAGGGTTCAGGCTTCCTCTTCCTCTTAAAGCTCCTTGGTTCCAACTTCTTCCAATTCAGCTTCAGCTGGGATAAGTCTTGTCTCTCTCCTGGGGCTGGTTCCTCTCTGGGTTCGGCTGCTTTGCTCTCTCCACAAGGCCAGCTGTAGACTCTCAGGTGAATAACTCATCTCTCTTCCCTGGGCCTCTGCCATGCCTAATGGAGTCTTCTCTCCTTCTCATGTATCTGCTACTCTGTGTGTTTACTTCCCAGGACTCCATTATCATAATTCTAACTTTTTCTTCTGCCATGGTATTTTCTCTGTGAGTGCCTATACCCATCAAGGCTACTGATGTGACCCAATCAAAGCCTCAATCATTATTTAATCAAGTAAAAGTGAAACCTCTGAATCCAATCCAATCTAATAGGCCCAGAGGAACAGACCAGTTCACAAACATAATCCAATATCGATTTTTGGAATTCATAAACAATATCAAACTGCTACAACTATTATTTCCCATCTCCTTGAAATTATTGTGGTTACCCCCAAAACTGAATATTTCTCCTTTTTTTCCTTTACACTAACTATATAATATCAAGTTATTATTGAGAACCTTTCTCCAAAATCTTTGTCAGAGTTAAGGAAGAAATAGAATACACTATCTTGAAAAAGTTTGGATTTAGACTAAGACCTAGAGTGCTTCAGAGCATTTACTTCATGAGTGGTATTGTAATACTGAAAGCTCTCAGCTTGTACTGCAGGACCTGAGCAATCACTCTGTACCTACTTCTTTCAGGGGCATAGTACACTTGTAATGCTCAGCTCATAGTCAAGTATCACCCACCAGTTTAGACTCTGTGCATTACTTTCCCCAGTTTCCCACATTCATTCAGTCCTCCTGGGTTTGGTACTCTGCTGGCTCCCTCAGACCCTAACCTTAATCTCTCTCAAAGTCCTTATTGTAATTGTGAACTTTCTTACTTCTTAGTCTCTCACCTGGAGTTCCCAGAAGGAACCCTTAGCAAGGGGTTTGACATAAGGTACAAGAAATATTTGTTGATTAAATTAATAACTGGTAGATGTAAAAGCCTTTGTGTAGTCATTGAACAAATACTCTAGAACTGCTGGCTGTTAGTTGTTTGTTTGTAACTGACCATAAGCAGAGCTGATATTTGAGAATAATTCAGCCATCGCTAAAGGAAAAGGCAAGACAACAATGGTTTCAGGTCCTTAGTTATGCCAGATAACTTAAGAGAAGTCCTTAATTTTGAGAGTGTTGCTGTCATAGGAACTTAAATATCTAAATATAGTTTAAAGTGAGGTATTCTACCATGTTTCTATAATGTTCCATTACTTCAAGAGTTCCAAATAAAATTTGGGAAAATTGTAGGAAAAAAGAAAATTTTAAAAATGTACTATGTTCTTTGGCTACCTTAGTCAACTTCCTTAAAATGTGATCCCCAATCCAGGTGAGTATTAAACACTCCAGCAATTAATCCTGTATTTTTCTTGCTAATTTACTTTCTTTTTTATTTTTTTAGATTTATTTTTATTTATTTCTTCCCCCTCCCCCTTGTTTTCCCCATTGTCTGCTCTTCGTGTCCATTTGCTGTGTGTTCTTCAGTGTCTGCTTGTATTCTCATTAGGCAGCTCCAGGAATGGATCCTGGGACTTTGGAGTGAGAGAGAGGCTCTCTTGAGCCGTCTTATCTCTCTGTTCTGCCATGTCTTCTTATTTTCTCTCCTCTGTGTCTCTTGTTGTGTCCATCTTGCTGTGCCAGTTCTCCACAGCAGCTGGCAATCCTGTGCAGGGCCGCATTCCCATGTGGGCTGGCACTCTGTGCGGGTCAGCTTGCCCTCAGTGGGAGGTTCTGGGCATCAAACCCTGGACCTCCTATATGGGAGATGGGAACCCAATTGGTTGAGCCACATCCATTTCTCCTAATTTACTTTCTTGTCTGATTTTCACACAAAAAGTCCCTATTTATTTGCTCTTTAAAAAAGGAGATTTTCCCTCCTACTTATTCCCTAACTACTCTCTGCATATATTTTCCCAAAGAATTGATAAGGAAAATATAAGAGATCAGTCCAAGAACTCTTCCAGTTTTCCAACAATCTGCTGGCCACGTAATTTTTTTCATTTCCCTTCAGTCAGGTATTGTGTTCGTTTACTGTCATCTCTCCCTGAAACGCATTCTTTTGGTTACAGTCCTTTTCTTCTTCAACATTTATCCATGTTCTGCAGTTTAACCTCTTAAAATGTCCTCTATCTATGGCCCTCTTCAGCTCCTCCTCTGTTGCTCTACTCTTACTGATGACTAAGCTTCTTGAGAGAGTTGTTGTATACCAAGATAGTTTTCAGAAATCATCTCTATTCATTCTTTTGAAAAAAATGAGATAGAATACACAAACCATAAAATTCATCCTTTCAAGTGTGTAATTTGGTGTTTTTAGTTTATGCACATAGTTGTGTAATCATCAATCACCGCAATCTAATTCCAGAACATTTTCACCATTCCAGAAAAAAAAAAAAAACATACTCATTAGCAGTCACTCCCTATTCCTTCCTCCCCAGCTCCCTGCCAAGCACTAATCTACTTTCTATGTTTAAGGATTCGCCTATTCTGAACAGTTCATACAAATGGAATCTTACAATATGGGGCCTTTTTTTGTCTGGTTTCTTTCATTTAGAGTAATGTTTTTAAGGTGGATCCCCACTTGACACATGTATCAACAACTCAGCAGTATATTCCATTGTATGGATATACCACAGTTGTTTATCCATTCATCAATTGATGGATATTTGTGTTGTTTCCACTTTTTGATATTATAAATAATGTTGTTATGAACATTTGTGTACAAGTTTTTGTACAAACATATGCTTTCAATTCTCTTGAGTATATATGTAGAAGTAGAACTTCTGGGTTATATGGTAACTCTGTATTTAACTTTTGGAGGAACTACCACAGTTTTCCAAAGCAGCTAAACAATTTTACATTCTTACCAGAAATGTATGAGGTCTAATTTCTCCACGTTCTGGACAATTGTTATTGTCCATTTTTAAAGTTATTATTATTGTCACCATAATGGGTGTGAAGCAGTATCTTGGTGTGGTGTTTTGATTTGCAAGTCCCTAATAATTAGAGATGTTGAGTGATTTTTCATGTGTTATTGGACATTTATATGTCTTATGTGGAGAAATGTTTATTCAGATCCTTTGAAATTTTAAAATGGGATTGTATGTCTTTTCATTGTTGAGTTTTAAGTGCCCATTATATAATCTGTTTACTAGAACATTTTCAGAAATACGATTTCTAAATATTTTCTCTCATTCTTTGGCTTTTATTTTCATTTTCTTGATGTCCTTTGAAGCACAGAAGTTTTAAATTTTGATGAAATATTATTTATCTATTTGTTCTTTTGTTGCTTGCATTTTTGGTGTCATACCTAAGAAACTAATCCCAAGATTATGTTTTCTTCTAAGAGTTTTACAGTTAAAGCTCTTATATATAGGTCTTTGGTCCATACTGAGTTCATGTTTGTATACAATGTGAGGTAGGTGGTTCAACTTCACTCTTTTGCATGTGCATATCATATTTTCCCAGCACCATTTTTTGAAAATAATTATTTTCCCAGTGAATTGTCTTGGGTGCCCTTACCAAAAATAAATTGGCAATAAGTGTTTGGATGTAATTTCTTCCAATTCTATTACAGGAAAGCAGATGTAGCTCAAGTGGTTGAGTGCTTAATTCCCATGTATGAGGTACAGGCTTTGATTCCTGGTACCACCCCAAAACAAGAAAGAAACAAACAAAAAACCAACTCTCATTGGGGAGTGGGTGTACTTCAGTGGTTGAGCATCTGCTTCCTGTGTCCAAGGGTCCTGGGTTCAATCCCCAGCACCTTCTTTTAAAAAAAGCCCTCTATTACATTCATCTATAGGTCTATTATGCCAGTATCACAGTCTTGGTTACTGTAGCTTTTTAGTGAGTTTTGAAACAAGTAAGTGAGAGTCCTCCAATTTTGTTCTCTTTCAAGATTGTTTTGGTTATTTTCAATCCCTTGCATTTCTATACAACTTTTATGATCAGATTGTCAATTTCTGGAAAAAAGGTAGCTGTGGTTTTGATAGGGATGCAAATGAAAGTGTAGATAAATTGGCAGAGTATTTCCTTTTTAACAGTACAATTTTCTAATCCATGAACATGAGCTGGAGCCTGTTCTTCTACTTATTTAGGTCTTCTTTAATTTCCTTTAATTATGTTTTACAGTTTTAGGTGTACAAGTTTGGTACTTCTTTTGTTAAATTTTATTTATTTGGGTACGTCTGTTTTTTGGGAAGAATTTAAGAAAGATTGGTGTTAATTTCCTATCAAATGCTTGGCAAAATTTGCCAGTGAAACTGTCTGGTCTTGGGCTTTTCTTTGTGGAAAGTATTTTTGATTACTAATTCAATTGGTGTACTTGTTATAGATCTGTTCAAGTTTTCTATTTCTTCTTAACTCAATTTTGGTAGTTTCTGTCTTTCTTGGAATTTTTCCATTTTATCTAGGTTATCAGATTGGTTCATGGTACTTCCTTTACAAATTTTATTTTTGCAAGGTCAGTAGTAATGTCCTCTCTTTCATTACTGATTTTAATAATATGAGTGTTTTTTGTTACTCTTGGTCAGTCTAGCTACAGGTGTATCAATTTTGTACACTTTTCAAAGAGACAACATTTGGCTTTTTAAAATTTTTCTCTATTGTTTTCTATCCTTTATTTCATTTATTTCCAATTTAATCTATTATTTTCTTCCTTCTGCCTATATTGGGCTTAATTTGCTCTTCTTTTTCTTCTTATTACTTAATTTGGAAGAAGGTTATCTTATTGACATGGGATCTATTTCTTTTTAAAAATAGGCATTTACTGTTATTAATATAATTGCTTTAAACACTGCTTTTACTGCAGGTCATAAATTTTGGTATGTTGTAATTATGGTTTCATTCATCTCAAAGTTTTTATAATTTTCCTCATGATTTCTTTTTTAACCTATTGGTTATTTAGAAGTGTGCTTTTTAATATGCCCATATTTTAAAATTTCCCAAATATCCTTCTTGTATTGATTTCAAACTTTATTCAATTGTGGTTAGAGAATATACTTTGTAGGATAACAAACCTTTTTAAGGTATTGAAACTTTTGTGGCCTACCACATTGTCTACACTGGAAAGTGTTTCCTTTCACACTTGAGAAGTATATGCATTATGCTGTTGTTAGGTTAACAAAGAAGGTGACTTATTTTGTCTTAAATAGGTATTTTCCAGGTTACTACTTTAATTCTATTGTCATTTCTTTTACTATAATTATTTTTAAAAATTTTTCTTCATTGATCCCATAGTGATTAGAATAAGTATCTTAATTCCTTGCATTCTATTTTGCATTAATATCAATAAAGGGAACTAATTTCAATATAGGGAAAACTTTGCTCCTATATAGCTTGATTATCTCCCCTCTCTTTTGGATGTTATTGTCACCCAAATTATATATTTAGACATTGTATTCCAGTCAATGCAGAGTTGTAATTATTGCTTTTTAAATCAGGAGGAAAACAATTGCAAATAAAAATACATTTCTGTCTTATATATGTATATATAGGTATCTTTATGGTGTTCTTTATTTTTTCATGTGGTTTCGAGTTATTGTGTAGTATTCTTTCATTTTGAACTGGACTGAAGAACTCCCTTTGGTATTTCTTGTATGGTAGGTCTGCTTACAATCAACTTTCTTATATTTTCTTTTATGAGAATGACTGAATTTGTCTTTTTTATGAAAATAATTTTGTTAAAAATATAACTCTTAAATGACTATCTCTAAATAAAGTAATTTTAAGTAACGCAATAAAGAAAATCTGGAAATCACATTGTCCTCCCTTCCAGGGGTTGGTTTGTTGTTATTTGCTTAGTGGTTTTTATGAATTAATTCTGTAAAGTCCATATTCTTTGTTGTGTTTGGCATCTGAAGTTTATATTCAGTTAGCTTAGTCATAAGCTAATGATTGGATGGAAATTTACTTAAATATCATAAATAAATAAATCTGCAGACCTTGCTGAGGGGCTCATTGTGTGTTGGGCACACATTCGTACTCAGCCAGCCTGTTTTCTACCATCTTAAACCTCACTTTCTGCTTACAAAGAGCCTCAAGGTAATTTAAAGGTGAGAGCTTAGGGACTTCCCAGGTCTTTCCTAGTCAAGTGAAAAATATAGGCATTTGCACAGTGCTACATGCATGTTCATAATCTAGGGCCTCATGACCATAAAGTCTGCTGTAAAATCTCATTTCCCAGCATTCCGATTTAAGCTTTTTGGTTCATCTATTTTTTGCACCAACCATTATCCACTACTTTAGGCAGCTGTGATGTCAAACAATTGCTGTTGATTGTTTTTTGTTTGTTTGATTTAATTAATTATTTTTATTTCTTAAAGATTCTTAGATTATGCAAATGTCACATAAAAAATATAGGGGATTCCCACTGTTGCTTCTTTTCTAAAAATGACTCTGTGGAAAAGGCTGGTTTCATTTGTTGAACTCCAAGCTTGGTCAAATAAAGACAAAGCTCTGTGAGTGACTCTTCCAAGGAACCACCAACTATGTCAGATAATGACATTTTTCTGAAAATGGGGCTTTGAAGTGCTACAACCCTATTTTGCCCCCTCCAATGGCTTCCAGGCTGCACCTGTTCAATAGCTCATTGCACACTATTTGTTTTAAGCCTACTCATATCCGGGGAATAGGGCAAGTTATAAATGCCACAAAGTTAACTCACTCTCAAAATTCAGCTATTTTTCTCAAATAAATGCTCCCCAAATTACTACAGACCTTTGTTTAATTTCCAGAGATTTGAAAATATTAATTATGATAAGTTTTTGCCAGTGTTCTTGTTCTTTTATATAGTAGAGGGTTTTTGAGGACCTTACTCCACTAGTCTTGCTGATATCACTCACCCCATTCATTCTTTAACAACTCCAACCTGGTTTTTGTCCCTATAACTCTATCAGTACAGCTCTTGCTTATTGTGTCTAATAACCTCCATGTTACCAGGGACTTTTTTAGTCTTCCACTTACTTCATCTTTAGCAACATTTAACAATTGATGACTCTCTCCTTTCAACACTTTTCCTTTTGCTTGTGTAGACAACATTCTCCTGGTTTGCCTACTGCCTTTTCAGTCACTCCTTCTCAATCTTTATTACCAGCTTCTTATCCTCTCCTATTTCTCCCTTAAATGTTGGAATATTTCTGGCATCGGTCTGCATCCCTCTTTTCTTCTCACTCTTTATTTTCTTCTTAAGCAATTTTATCTATGTACCATGGCTTTAAGTATTATCTATTCTTATATTTAATGGACCCTTACCTCCTATTACCAGAGACCAATTTTATGCCTCTTATATCATCTACATCTTTATTTTCCATAGGTGATAATTAAGGCATTAACTTGGTCTTGCAAACTTGAAAGACTATAGGACAAGTCACATGAGTTAAGTGTATAAATTTGGATGGGATAATACATTGGAGAAATGGGGGCTTGTAATTAACTAGAGAGTGAACACCTTATTCAGAACATTCACATGCCTTTTAATTAACACTGTTCTGGCCAAACAAAACATTTGGAATTGGGCTGCTTTTAAATCTGTGATGTGATGCTTCCAAACTCTAGGAAAGTAGAGAAGCTTAGTTTTAAGGTGGAGATTTCTTTAATTCTTTTGGTAGGACTATATTACTTTAAAGCTCCTAATGTTTAGCTGATGATTTTGTTTGTTATTAGAAATTAGAAGCAATCAAAGGGAACTTGTCACTTGTCCCACCCACACATGTAAACTACTTGCATTCATATGCCTCACATAACATGCTGCCATATTAAGGTATGTCTGTAGTTTCTTCCATATTTTTCATCCTCTGAGACTGTAGTAGGTGAATATTTTCATTAACTCTCATAATACTTCCAAATCATTGTCATACTCTCTTTTCTATACTAGCACCTCCTTTGAAGATCCAGTCATCAGCAAATTCCACAGGGTACTCTTCCTTGTTGCAGCCTCTGACAGACCCCCAAGTGATTCTTCCTCATTACATGCATATTTTACCACCTAACAACTCACCCACTCTCTCTTTCTCCAGCAACACTTTTGCCACAATTCTTGGTGATTTTTGTATCAATACATATTCTGGCCTCTCAGTTCCTTGGCCTCTTTCTTCTTTGACAAAGACCTTGTCCTTCACTTTACTCAGTCAGTAACTGCCATGCTCCTGTAAGCCTAGGGTCTAAGACCTAGTCAAATCCTGTAACTGCACATGACCCATAACCTACTCCACACATAAGATCCCATCTTTCCAGGTTACTCACTCTAGTTCCATAACTGTAATAATTCTTTTTCTTCAAAATACTTTCCTTTACCCTAAAATTTCTTTATTTTTCTCTCTTTACTAAGCTTAGCTGCAGTAGTCCTTCGTTATGATCATTCACTGGAATGCACTCTCAACTCTATCCAACTCCTCTATTATTTGGCAAAATCCAAACCCTTGATGTAAACAATTACCTCTATTCTGAGTTAGGAACCTTAGCAGCTATAGAAAAACACGCAACCTTGCTGTCTCATGTCACCATAAATTCATGACTCCTAACTCATATGGGCTGCCCATCTATCCCACTAAATTATCTCTTCAATTTATTCTTCCCCACCTTGTGGGGTCTGTAATTTTTTTATTCTTTCCTCAAACTTCCAATACTGTTTCTTCCTTCCTCAATTGCAGCTAATGTCTTTGCTTCTTACTTTACTGACATAATAGGAGTGATCACAAGAAAAATTCCAGAAGCTTTATGGTATTTCCACTAATCAAGTTAAATATTGTATCCCTCCTAATAGAATGGACTGTGATGCTAAGGTTAACATTTATTTTCAGTTGTGCAATGGATACAGTTACCTCTTGCCTAATCAAAAGAAATTGATTCTGAAATTTCTTCCTTTCTCTCCCATATTATTAATTTCCCCCTTTATCCCAGTAATATCTCTCATCCTAAAAAAATAAGACAAAAGGCAAAACAAGAAATGAAACAAAATCTCTTGACTCGACAGTTTTCTGTCATGTCTTTGCTAAGCTTGTCAAAAGATTTTTAAGTAACTACATACTCTCCTTATTCTCTGTTCTCTCTTGAACTCTCTCTAGTTACATTTTTTTCCCACCTCTCAACCAAAAACCTCTTCTCAAGGTCATTGGTTGTAAAAGCCAATGATCAGTTCTCAGCACTTACCTTTACTGACCTATTAGCAACTTTTGAGGAATTTTAATTTCCTCCTTTTTAAAATACTTTCTTCAATTGGCTGTAAGACACCACTCTGTCTTGGTTCCTTTTCTCAGTTCCTTTTACTGGTTTCTTCTATTTGCAATCTCCAAAAATTGGAATGGAATGCCCCATTATTCAGTCTTGGAATCATCTATTCTTAAATGATACTCCTTAGAAGATCTCATCTAGTCTAGTGGATTTAAATTCCAACTACATGCTTATCATCCCAAATATATATCTTTAGCCTGGAACTCTTCTCTCTATTTTAGACTTGTAGATCCTACTGCCAAATTGAGGTCTACAATTGCACATCTTCTAGGATTGGGAAACTTAAAGTGTGTCTAAAATTTTAATGTTTTAATTTTCAGCTTAAAACCTGCTCCTTCCCCGGTCTTTCCCACCTCAGAAATGGCAATTCCATTCTTCAAGTCATTAAGGAGAACACATCACCATCTGACACATATTCATTCTTAAGCTTTTACAATGTATTTTTTCTCTTGCTTTTCAGTTTTTTTCAAGGCATATCAAAACCAGAAAATGTGTAATAATGATTTAAGACTCAAAAGCTTTTTAAAGTTATGTGTTCCCCGCAAAACTAGGAAATAAATGCATAATGATGTGTTGTCGGTAATTAATAAATATTTGGGACATGAAGGAATGAATAGGTGAATAGGGACTTAACAACATTCTGCTCAGTCCCCTGTCTTTTAAGGTTAAATATATATACCTACAGTTGCATAAGACAGTGACTATGATTTATAGCAAAACTGAGATTGTAATCTACTTATCCTTCATCCTAGGACAATACTCCATCATAATATATGCATAATATATACATTTCTTTCAGAAGTTGTTTACTACAGAATATTCCAGACAGCCTTCCTGGATATAGAAAAATAGGAAGTATTTGTATTTACCCATATAGTTCAGCTAATTTCACATCTAGAAAAATGACTGAAGATTGTATACAGTCATATTTTTATTGTTTCTAAAGTGTAGTAATAGTCATTAATAAAATTCTTTTTTGAGCAGTCACTCTGTCAGGTACTTTAGTTATCTCCATTCCTCACAATAAACAAGCAAGTAGGTTTTATTAGTCCTGTTTTTCAAATGACGAAAATAAAATTCAGTGTATTAAAGCATGTTGCTCAACATCACACCACCAGAAAGGGTCAGAGTTGGAACTGAAATCAAGGTCACCGATGCTCACCCTCATGCTTTCTCCCCCTGCCCAATGCCTCTCTGAGATAACAAGGGGAGAATGCTAATAATGGCTCATGTAATTGAAGTTATCTGCTTATGCGAAAGTTTCCATGATCATGCCATGAACTGGGTTCCAAGCCAAGCTCTGACTCTCTAGAGAAACAAGATGACAGTATGTTGAAATGCATTGATATGAAAAATACAAGTCTTTATTCAACTGGAACCTAAAAGACATTGATCATAGCCTTAAAGTTTTTGAAGGAAAACACCCATCTGACATATTGAATTTGGATAATCTCTGTAGTAAAAAGGCGAAGAGGGAGGTACAAAACATAAAACAAAAACTAGACATTTTACATTTGCTTCCTTCTTTTGCTAGGAACATACGTCTTTAAAAGCTTTACAATTGTAACTGACTATGGTGCATTCTCTGGCTTTGAGATAGCATAAAAACATTTAAAAGCAAGAGAAAAGCCACTCTTAAGGGTTTAGGAAGTCAAAAGTATGTCATTTAAATTTTCTTTCATTTGATGTTAATTTATGCATAAGCTAATAACTTATTTGTGTCTCAGAACTGCTCATTGTAGAGGAGATTTCTCTCCCAACCAAACTTTCCTGTGCTTCCTGCCATCTAGAGCCATCATTTCAGGGCTTATGATACTTTTGCCAAAGAAAGGCCATATGCTGATAAGTTCACAACCTGTGGACACACTTAATTGCTAGGTCTCTGAAAACTGATGGTACCAAATGCTCTAACTCCTCTTTAGATATTACAGACAGAACAACAAAGAAATTGAAAAAGAGAGTGAAGTGGAAATTGGAATAGGACAGAAAGGGAAGAGTATCTGTTGTTGACTGTTGAAGGAGAGAAAACAAGCCAGGAGAGTTTTCAGAAAAAAAAAGTGGGTTACTTTTATATCCAAGTAGGATATAATTAAGTTGTGTGTCTTTTATAAGTGAAAGACCTAATTCCACTGCTTCCAAATCACCTATAGGATAGAGACAATAGTGCCTGAAGAATTGCAGAATTCAGAAGTTGATGTTTTAACTGAAATTCTCCATGAATAAAGTGAGTCCCATAATGACAGCTTAAAGGTCTAATTCATAAAAATGTTATTAAAGCACATTATTTATACTGACTTTTTGTGGACTTCCGCTCTTATTCATGACTCTCTCAGTGTATGGCCATAATTACAGGCAGAGTGTATAATGGAAACATTAATCCAATCTGAACTAAGGCAAGAATAATGTATTACCACAATAAAATCTCAGTTATATTAATTTAAGGGCTGAATTTATTGCACAAGAACATTTTCTTAGAAATATATCTTCCATCCTATGGCCCCAAATATCTACTTTCATTCTGAAGTTCGATGTAAGATTGACTAATTGGCATGACTTCAAATGAAATATTTATTCATTTAAACTATGAAATTTAGAGACTTGGATAAAGAGTTGTGGTCTTAACTATGGCATTAGTTTTGGTATGGGCTTAGAAATATTTACAAATAATCTGTTTTACTTAACCCCATTTCTAGAGCATGACATCAGAGACAATGTTTAGCAAATGTCAAATCATTTGTCAAGCATATGCATTTAGATAAGATGGTATAGGCTCTGCTACATAGTTTCCCCCAGAAACAGAATGTAATAATACATAAATCGAATGTATCTTTATTTAGAATTTTAAACACGATTTACATATTTAATATGCAAAAACTGTTAGAGAAAGGCAAAGTGAAATTCAATTGGTTTATTGCTAACATTGAAACTATCAAAATTTGACTTCTTGACTTTCTACTTGTGACTGGATAAGTTGTAACAGTATGCTGTAGACACTTTTAGACAAAGTGTGAATAGAATTCTCTCTCTGGCACTAGATTATCTCTAGGAGTCATGAAAAGGGATTCTTTATAAATTATACTTGTAACACTGAAAGAACGTGTTGTCTTTGATCTTGTAGGTAAAAAAGTTCTGTACCTAAGGGAATGAATTAATTCCTATATTTAATTAGAGGCAATCATTAGTAGTCAACTTAAGCATTCATACTAGGACTACTCATTAAATTTCTTTAACACAGTAACAATTTTATAACAATTCTGGTTAATAGAAATCTTTGAATGGTTGGCATCTGTACCTGATATGAGAGATAAATAGCAAAAAGAGGAAGATACTTCTAATATAAGGCAATGTGGCAATTGTGGTTCAGTGGTAGAATTCTAATATAAGGCAAATAGCACTACTAATTTGAGGTAAAGCCTGTCAATTTCCAACCTTAATTCTACTTATAACTGCCTAAATCCTAAAAGAATCAACCACTCCATTTCAATAAACTGTGACTTTGCTACTTGAAATGACTACACTTACCAGAAGTGTGTTCAGCGATATCCAGTTGTTACAAGGGTATGGCTGGGCAAGACTTGAGATTTTCCTTACTTTCCCTTCAGACCAAGGCTTCTTCAGATCTCTAAAACAGGGATATTTCATGAAGAGGTCTCCAGGCACCACAAGCTGTTCTAGAAGGCATCCAGGCTTATTAACTCCTGGAGACAAAGATTACCGAGCACCTAGGTGATACAACCACTTGGAAAGGGCAGTGGAGTTATGTCCCCAACACACTGCCAGACAAATGTCACCAGGCTCTAAATGCTTGATGACAAGAGGCAGATTTGAAAAGCTGTTAAACCAAAATGATTATAATTAGTGGGCTTGTATTTTATTTCTAGTGAAGCTGAACATATGAAAACAAAAGAAAAAATTCTTTTAGCTTACCACTACTATCTTTCCTAAGAAAATTGTCTTTTAATTTTATATATTAATGTCTTACTTTAGGCACTGGACAAACAATTGTATGGTTCAGCAAGCTCAAACTAGCTTGCTCATTACTTGTAAACAATATTAGCAGTTTATAGTTTATGTGTTCACTGTGAGCCAGACACTATGCTCAGTGCTTTGTAACATTATCTAACTCTGAGGGAGGTACTATGATTTTACAAATGAGGAAAATAAGGCTTAGAGAGATTAAATCACTTGCTCAAAGCCATAATACATCTATCTGGAGACTGACCCGACTTAATATTAATCCTCAGTACAGTCTTGCCTTAGTTTTTGTACTAAATTTCTCCATATAAAATAGTTTAAATTTCTGCTCTAGAAAAAGAAGAGGAAAAGAAGAAAACTGAGAAGAAAGTTACTTCTGAAACAAAAAAAAAAGGTAAGGAATTTAAAAACTGCCTAAAACATAAATGACTAGTTTCCATTTGTAATGATACTGGGGAAGCTTGTGTTTCCTAGGAAAGAAATCCCCTTAATAATTTTATTGTTATAATTAGTAGTTAGTCTTCTAAATATTCCAAATAAAGTGGAAAGTGAGAATTTTTTAAAAAAGAAAATTAAGGCCTAAACTCTCCTAGTAATTATTACCTTTTGATTAGTTTTTTCTTTTTCTTTTCTATGAGCTGCTACTCTATTTACTATTTCACTGCATGAGGTATGTGAGTTTGAAAAGATTACTATTCAACTCATTAGGTTTAATAAAAAGCAGTTCATCAAAATAGTAAAGGGTAGAAAGAGTTGATTAGTTTGCTGTATTTTGTTCTTTTTAGATGGTTGTTTTCACTTTGTTCAATCCAGGTCCCAACTGAGCCTCAGTGATTTCTCAGCTTCACACAGGCTTGAAAGTCCAGGAAATATTCAATATATTCCTTCCGATATCCTTTGGGAAAACTATTGAGTTCTCCTATAATTAATGCTGCTTAACATTTCCAGGGGTATGAAAGAATTTTTGACCTAATAAAAAATTTGTCCCCTTTCTGAAAAGAAACATATCTCACCAAAATTAAGAGATTATTCACTCATGTTTGATATATCTTTTGACTCTGATTTAGGATATCTTATACAAGGTGATTTGATACCTTGATAGCAGTCATGTGTACCCTGAAATGTCTTAGAATTAAACATGTTTTCAAATTTTTTGAGACTTAAAATTTTCTTGTTTTCCTACCAGAAAAAGAAGATGTCAAAAAGAAAACTGAGAAGGAAACTGCCACTGAAGAGAAAAAAAAAGGTAGTGTGTTTTCTCTTTTTCTTTAATCACCTTATGTCCAGGTATTTGTTTCATGGAAGAATATTGGGAAAATGTGAACACTATGAATATGGCTACTTAAATCTGGCCAGGTATATACATAATGAAATTGAGAAGAGCTACATTTGTACAAGAGCACCACATTGCAAACATAAGAACTTGAGAAAATAATGCATCTTGTTTAAGAAGTAGTTTGGTTCAATTGTTTGACACTTAAAATTTTGTTTTCAATTTAAGATTCTGTTTTATTCTTGTTCAAACATGAATATTGGCTTCAGTTCAGGTTAGTCTTAGGTCTAGATGAAAAAGATAGTTGTCTCAAGTATTAGAGTTTGCTGATAAGTATTCTCAGTCCAAATATTCCCTTCATCAATATCAATGATGCTGGAAATTCCCCCAGGAGAGACATTTCATTTCTTGGTATTGGAAAAAGTAAAATGCAAATCTCCTAGGGCATGTGTGCATGAGGTGACAAACTCTTTCCTCTCCACTATTAACACCTTAAAATGAATGAGATTTTAAGATCTTCCCTGCATAATCTTAAATGAAAACAACACTCTAGAAAATGAGCAATAGGTAAACTGAAATACAGAGTGGTTGAGGAGAGAGTTTCAAGGTGGGACATTGGGGAGAGCAGCCTAGACCGATGGAATTAGTGAAACCCTTCCCTACTCAGCAAGTAGTTCATGGGGAGAGAAAATGTGGTGGTGAAGAATGCTGAAAAAAGAGAACAGAGGTTGCCAAACTGACAATGGTCATTCTTAGCAAGTAATAAATAGTGTTGTAGAAGCAGAGAGATTTAATGATCTTACATGGAAGGCCAGGACTCAGTATTAATTTTGGGAAAGAAAATTTATTAATGACCGGCCAGGCTCGGGAACTTTTCTGTTCTAAAACCCGAGCCCCAAATAGGACTTTTGGGTTCCTTTTATACAGAGGATACAGAATTGAGGAGTCAAATGGTGCTTTGTTTGAGTACTAGATAAGCCTGAATTAACACGTATTCCCCACATTCCCAGTAAACTTGAGTTAACATATTTAGTTTGCGTTCTCCCTGAATATCCAAAGTCTATAGAGCCTGTATCTTTTTCCAGGACCGGGATGGTTGGCATGGTTATGAAAGGTGGGGCTGCTGTTCTTATTGTCTGACATACACAGCCCAGGTTATTCATGAAGAGATGCACAGCCCCCACACATAGCCCATATCATTCCCCCCTTGATGCCAGCTTAATTTGCTAAGCTTTGGCATCACTATTGTTGGAGTTATGAGGTGGGTGGTTGTTTGTTTTTTGATTGATTACCCTGCTTATTAATTTTCCAGTGAGCATCCAAAGACAAAGCCCCTGGTAATATCTGGGGCTTTTTCCTATTCCCAGAAGAAGTTTTTGTCCTGGACAGCAGAATCTTGGGGGTGGGACCCTCCAGCTGCCATCCTGGTGTTACCGGTGCTCACATAGATTTCTTGCCAGGCTCCAGATCCATCTATTAATTTTTATTTTCCCTTTAGAGAGTTTAAACCTTTAATCTTAGAGGGGTGCTGAAGGGAAATGATCTTTTTTCTGTAGCTACTTCCTGCTGGCCATGGGTTATAGTCCCTACCTGATAAGCTATTAAAAACTTTGTTATTTTATTTTGACTGGAGGAAGATGGATCTGGCATTCTGTATGACGTTGGATGAAGTTTTCACATGGTTAACAAGATATTTATTCTGAAAGAAATAAACTTAAATAGAATTTTGGGAATACACGGTTCTTTACGAGGACCCTGGGCAGCGGACTTGGCCCAGTGGTTAGGGCGTCCGTCTACCACATGGGAGGTTCGCGGTTCAAACCCCAGGCCTCCTTTACCCGTGTGGAGCTGGCCCATGCACAGTGCTGATGTGCGCAAGGAATGCTGTGCCATGCAGGGTTGTCCCCTGCATAGGGGAGCCCCACACGCAAGGAATGCACCCCGTAAGGGGAACTGCCCAGCGTCAAAGAAAGTGCAGCCTGCCCAGGAATGGTGCCGCACACACGGAGAGCTGACACAACAAGATGACGCAACAAAAAGAAACACAGATTCCCGTGCTGCTGACAACAACTGAAGCGGACAAAGAAGACGACGCAGCAAATAGACACAGAGAACAGACAATTGGGGTGGGGGTGATGGGGAAGGGGAGAGAAATAAATAAATAAATCTTTAAAAAGAAAAAAAGAGGACCCTGGATTACAGAGGTAGAAAAGATTAGGTGCCTGCAAAGATGACACCTTTTTAAAGTGGTGGGGAACTATATATATATACATATACATATATTTTAAGTTTTTATATGTTCTTGGTTAACCACAGAGAGAAATTGTAATGGATAATGGTACTAGGCACTTAGCTTTGTTTTTGAAGATACATTCCAGGCTGTCCAATGACTGGCACTCAGGTGTTTCATCAGGTGCTTCTGGTGAACTGGCACTTTCGTGGGCAGCTGGTTTCATTCAGGATTAGTGCACCAAGTTGGAAATTCCTTTAACTTTAATAGCTGTGGGAGTAATTAGAACTATAGAGCAAAGTTTCTTACATTTTGGCTTTAATAGAGTAACTCCTGGTAAATTTCCCGACTGTTTTATTAGGTTTTGTTCCCTGAAAATCCCTTTGGTCAAGCTGGTCAGGGTATTTTTCCCCAGATGAGTGACTTGGTGAAGTCCATAAAGGACTTTCCATTGCACTGCTCCTGGCAGGTAGACCTGAGGATCCTTAACAAGCCACCCATCAGTCTCCAGGGTGAACTCCAGGCTAGCTACCCTGGTTTGTTTATCCTGGGTATACTGTTGAACTGTAAGTACTGGTATAGATGTTGGAATAAAGGATAAGAGTGAGGTCTGGGCTTGTGCTGCTGCTTTAGCAGCTGCATCAACTGGAGCATTTTCCTTTGCTATAGCAGTGTTTATTTTCTGATGTCCTGGACAATGCATAATTGCTAATTTCTGAAGTAACAGTACAACTTTTACTAAATCTAGGATTTCTTGTTTATGTTTAATAGGTGACCCACTGTTAGTAAGCAAGCTTTGTTTTTGCCACACAGCAGAGTGAGCATGAAGGATAAAGAAAATATACTTAGAGTCTGTGTAAATATTAGTCTGTTTCCCAGCTGCTAGTTTTAAACTTGAGGTAAGGGCTATTAGCTCTGCTTTCTGGGTTGAAGTTCCAGGGGGAAAAGCTTTGGCCTCTATGGTTTTAAATTGAGAAACCACAGCATGGCTTGTTTTTTTAAATTCTTTTTTTAATAAAACTGCTTCTACCTATGAACCATTTAATGTCTGGGTTCACAAGAGGCTTATCTCCTAATCTGGCTTACTTGAGTAGTTTTGGTTAAGAGTTTGAGGCAAGAGTGGAGAAGGGGTCCCTTAGGATCTGACCTTGGGTCCTCTATCAGTAGTAGGGAGACTGGGTTAAGAGTTTGACACATCTTCATTTGCACTTCAGGGGTTTTTAGTAATTGAGCCTGGTATTAATTAACCGGCTACTTGTAAGCTGCTGGTGACCCCTGGCTTTAAGTACATTTTTTACCTGGTATGAGGTGAAGACTGTGAGAGTTTGCCCCCAAGTTAGTTTGGTGGCTTTTTAGTTAGGTAGGGAGAGGGAAGAAGAGATAGGATTTGGGGGTATTTTCAGGACTTGGAGTTGTCCTAGATAGTACTGCAGGGATGGATGCTGGACACTGTATGTCCTGCCATGGCCCACTGGGTGGACTGGGGGAGAGTGTAAACTACAATGTAAACCCCTATCCATGTGGTGCAGCAGTGCTCCAAAATGTATGCACCAAATGCAATGAATGTGGCACAATGATGAAAGAGGCTATTGATATGGGAGGAGTGGGGTGAGGGAGGTGGGGGGTATATGGGGACCTCATATTTTTTTAATATAACATTTAAAAAAAATAAAGAAGAAGAAGAAAATTTAAAAAGGGGTTTGGCCTCACTGCTCTTAGGCAAGATGGCCATTTCTTTATCTTACAGACATGTTTATTAACTACTCAGAAAATGAAGTTTACCAAGATTTTTAACATGTTCAATGTACTGTTGCACATGATTTAGAATAGAAAAGATAAATACTATAATCGTTAGGCATATATCTAGAACAGGATAAAGGTAGAGCACTTAATATTAATTAATGTATCACCAAATGCTAGGCTTTTTTTTTTTTTTTGAGCTGCAATTAATAGATTTAAGTTTCAGGTTTGCAATAACTTACATGTTATCTCTCCATGGGAGCAGGTCACAATGCCAATTTGTATTTAAGTTCTACTTACAGTACTGTGGTGATTATGGCTCCACTTGGTATGTCCTTCACACAGGAGCGAGCCACAGCACCGTTGATCCTAGAGAAAAGCTAAGAAGGTAGTTTTCAGTATTTCATTGCCCTGGTGCATAGCACTCTTTGGCACTATGAAACAGTGCCAGTCTGGAGGCATATCCATTGTACATTTGGCTATACTGAGCCACCACTGGCAGCTTCAGGAGTTTGAAACTACATTGTAGTTTCCATTGACTTCAGGAGCACAACCAGAGATGCAGTAAATACCTTTATTGTTTTAGGGGTCAGTGACCAACCTAGCCAATAACTCATATGGAGAGGCAATCTGCAAAGTATTCAAGGTCTGGTTTGAATGCACAAGACAATTTGACAATGCTGAAGTCTATCTCTTGATTTTATATAGCTTTTAAACATTTCCAATGCAATGTGTTACATATCAAATGATTTTGCTTACCTTTACACTTTTACCATGAAGACATTAGCAGATATTTCACTTCAGCAGTAGAGGAAAAACTATTTTTCCTATTTTTAAAATGAAAACCAAAGATTCCCAATGGAATCAAGATAACTTTTCATTACCACCACTTGAATAAGCACATTGAGGTGATTTTCAGACAGGTTTTATTGCTATGAAGCTACTTTTTGCCATTAACATTAATTTAGGCGTCTGGTTAATAATGGCTTCTTAGAACTAGAGCCATTTAAATGCTTCAGTGTGGAAGATGCTTTTACAAACTCTTTATGATTGACCGCACCACAGCCTGCCAAATTTACCTTAGATTACAATTAGCAACTAATGCATTTAAGAGAGGGCAGTCCTACATTTCTTTAATTTCATTAAACATGATCTTACAGCTTTTATTATTTTAAAGATTCAGTACATATAATGTTAACTTATTAACCTGGTATTCCATAAACCAAAGAGAAACACTTAAGCCAAATAAGTTGAAATTGTTATTGTTTAAACAAAGAATGTTGTTTTCTTTTTTCTTTACAGGGGCTTAAAACCTTTTATCTTGGATAAAATTTTAAAACTGTGAATAATTTTAAAAGCATACTGACTTTTAGGCTCAGGAACATAAAGTAACTATTTAATTTGTTTTAATTATAATTTAGTAAGTTTTTTTTTTAATAGCTTTTCCAATAGTTTTTATATTCAGATTTCTATATGATTTTTCCATATCACTTAGTTTAATTTGGGTTTTAGGAATATTTATTACTTATATAACTACATATTTAATTTTAACAATTTGAGTAAATAGGCAGACACGAATAGTTTGGCACAGAAACACAACTTAGTTATTTAACACTTTTTTCCTTTTTTTCCCTATAAAACAAGTTTAATTGTAAAACAGTATTTGAAGGATTTTTCTGAAGGCTTTCTTTTACTACCTTTTCCAGATTAGAAGTTTGTGGTTTCCCCACTTTGTGGCAGTTTTAATTAATGACTTATAATCAAAATGTTTCTAATGCTATGATACATTTTTTTTCTTTGCTTTAGAACCATAAGCAGAGACAAGGGGTGGGCCAGTCCTGCAGTAACTGTAAGCAAAGGCAAATTCAGTTTATAATTACCATCACAATAGCTGAAGTCTAGGGGTGAAATTAGTTATAAAATAACTATACGATAAGTTTAAGTTATAATTACTATTATTATATAAGCACTAGATAAACTTGAAGTAGCCACAAACAGAGGTAAATTAGTTTAAGATTACTACTGCAATAGCTGAAATTTAGGCTATATTTATTCCACTGTAATAATTTCAGTTATTAGTTATAATATATAAAGGTACTTATACAATGATTTAAACTCTTAATTTCTAGAAAGTATTCACTTAAAATTAATTTGGGTACCCTTATTTATCAATTATGCAATTAAAATAATTTTATTAGTAACAATTCTGTGCAGTTTTTTCTGCCTTTTTCAGTAACTAAATATATTTTACTCATGAGTTATGCATTAAATTTACCAGCAAGACAGTATTGGCATTCAGAGATTAATTTCCAGGTTACCTTTTACCGTCATCCAACTTGTAACAGGTGAACTTTAAATTTGATTTTCTAGGTATGAGCAAACTGACAAAGTTAAGAGTTGAACATAAAATTTAAGCACAGATTAAAACAAAAGAGTTTTATTCCTTTGCATTTCTGGGGCTTTGGGAGACAGGATGCCTAAATTTCAGTTTGAAGTTGCCAAGCCTAATTGTTTTTTTCTCTGCAGTTTTTTATGACTTCATTGTCTGACAGTTTCCCAGTTAAACCAGCCATCAAAAGACTATTAAATGATTACAGGGTCATTGTTCTAGTTAACAGACTCTGAGTTTCTGAGGCAATAGTTTCTTTCTTTCTTTTTTTCTTTTTGCTAGACAAAGGGCACTTTACCAGTTTTACAGTTTTTAAAACATCTCAAAGCATTTTAACACAGACCTGCAAAGAGATCCTGGCCTGTGACCACCCTGGGGAAGGAATTTCCATTGCATTCATATTGGCTCTCCCCAGTGCCTTTTTCACCTTTTTTTTTCCCTCAGGTAGCTGGGTGTAGTTAGACAGGAATGCAGTTTATGAGGGTGTGAACCCACTGGAAGGGGTAAGCCCTTGGTTTTCTGCCATTGCCATGCATCCCCCTAGGGGAGAGGGTGGGAGAAGGCAATGGCAGGCAAGGTCTAGGCTGCTGAAATGGTTTGAAGAAGCTTCCCAGGGCTCGGCGCTTTCCTGGGGGACCTCTGTCTTAGCAGGGCCATGATTTCAGCCACTATTCTATGACCCAGACATCCTGACTGGGGCCAGATTTAATAAACCTGGGTGCGCGGCGCGAACATGGACTTGGAGAATTCCTGAGCATGTGCATGTTCAGACTCCACGGTCTGCTTTATAAACTGCAACCATTTCACTCCTTTGCCAATGGCAAGGCTCCAGTTTAACCAAAGTTTACTATTTCACACAATCACACAATTTAACATTACCATCTGGAGGCACGAAAACATATACCAGCATCAAATAAACACAGACAGAAGCACAAAGCCCATTAATCTGACTTGTAATTTTTATCCCTTCGACATCAAACAGAACTTTTTGCTTACTCTTGCTGGTTACAAAGCAAGCTTATTTGCAGTCTAGCACCAAAACAAAGACTTATTTCTGGCTAAACTTTTCCACTGTTTAACTGATACTTAGATGAAGCTTTATTACAAAAACCAATCCATTTTTTCTGTAATCAAGATTTTCCAAATCCAGACCAATTTTTCAGGATGCATTAGGATTTAAACCCATCAATGTCCTTTTCCACTGTAATCAGACCTTCACTATCTTAGTGAAGGCAGAACCAGATACCAACCTGTAGTTAGCTAAACCTAAACATCAGGCTTTTTTCTCTTTCCTTTCAGACCTGGAAGAGATGGCTTCCCCCCAAATTTTGGAGGTACTGGGGCCTTCTTGGGAGGTGATCAGGCTCCCCTTCTAACATTTAAAGTTAGGTTTTCCTGACACTATGCCCTCCCACGGGAGTCTTACTTTTTTTCATGTTCACAGTTTCTCATTCCCAGAATTTTCCTTTTAGACCTCCTGGTGTGTCCGTTGTCCCCAGGAGGACTCTGATGGAGCCCACATCCTTTTTCTGGACTGAAAGGAGTCCAGGGGTGCCCAGATTTGGGGTTTATTTGAGTCCATCTGGCTTCCTCAGAGATATCCAAAAGGGGTGGCGAAGTGCTGCCATCTCTGGCCTTCGTTGTGATTCCTGGATACACCCCCAGAAATGTTGTGGAAGCAGAGAGATTCAATGATCACGTATGGAAGACCAGGACTCAGTAAAAATTTTGGGAAGGAAAATTTATTAATGACCGACCAGTTCAGGAACTTTTCTGTTCTAAAACCCGAGCCCTGAATAGGATTTTTGTGTTCCTTTTATACAGAGGATATAGAAGTGAGGAGTCAAATGGTGCTTTGTTTGAGTACTAGATAAGCTTGAATTAACACATATTACCTACATTCCCAGTAAGCTTGAATTAACATATTTAATTTGCATTCTCCCTGAATATCCAAAGTCTATAGACCTTATATCGCTTAGTTGGCTTTCTGGGCAGGAGTGGTTGGCATGGTTACAAAAGGTGGGGCTGCAGTTCCTATTGTTTGACACACACAGACCAAGTTATTCATAAAGAGATGCACAACCCCCACACATAGCCCATATCAATAGGAATTAGAGGAAATCTATAATCATGCTATAAATGGAGTCCAAAGAAATTACAAAATATGAAGAGTTGTGTTTCTGTATGGCTCATGAAATCATCAAAAGATTGCTAGACATTTGGTGGGTTTGGGAGTTGATTGCCAATTATTTTGTATTGAATTTTCATTAATAAGGTTATATATTATTGTAATCTTCCATCATAATGTTGAACATTCATTCATTCATTGGCTTATTTTAAATCTCAGGTATTTCCCTGCAGAAATATATGCCTTGTAATAAGGAGGGCAAAACCCAGTTCTGACTATTTGAAGATACTGAGGAACTGTTTGCTTGGGTCAGTTCCGTGATTGATTGCTAAGGATAAACAAGATAAACTTCCTGGGTCATCAGTTTTACTAAAGGATTTGGGGAAGAAAGTTTTGTAATATTTTGTAATACTACATAATTACATTACATATTTTGTAATGATTCTAATTGTGATCTTAAAAGCATTTATTATAGCATGCAAATGCAAAATCAGAAAAATGCTTTTGGTAAAACTCAATATCTGTGTGTGTGTGTGTGTGTGTGTGTGTGTGTGTATTTGCTGTTTGGTTTAGTTTTAGCTTTTCTTTTGGGAAAGGCAAAATGTGTATGTCCAATGAGTGATGGGAATATTTAGCACTTCTGTGCTACTGGGAAATCTGGTGTTATTAGCTGCAGTCATGTCAAAGTGAGGTTGTGAGCTGCTGGTAAAAGAACTGATTATTAAATGTTACTTCCTCCAAGGCCACTGCTCATCCACCAAAGCAGAGACCAGCTGGGGTGGGTTGCTTGACTGGGGTTGAAAAACAAGTTTCACCCTCTTGGCACCAGTTTTCTGTTTGTCATTTTTTACATTTGATTGTACAAAATACTATTGGCTTTTACAAACCAGTTCAAATTTCTGATGGAAATATATACATAATTAAATTATTTGCTTACAAGATCATAACCCCCAAATACTCAAAATTTTGGATGTGCATGTGTGCTTATTAGGTAGAGAGAGGAAGAGAGAGAGAAAGATTCATTTAGTGCCATTGTTAACTCTTGCTTCTTTTTAAGGTTCAATAATTATCAAACTATATTTTAAAGTGAGAACATTATGGCTGTTTTAAGCTAGCTTGAAACTTGTATAAAATTAGTGAAATGTTATAGAGATAATGAGAGAAATTGAGAATAGCCTGAAATCTTGAAAAAGTTGAAGCACATGTTGTTTCTTCCTAAAACAAAAGAATAAGGCGGAGTGTAAGATTTCACTATACCTGCTGTCAATAGTAGTGAACATACAAGGTATGAGATATGTCTAGATGTTTATTTAATACGTGATTTTTATCATGATATGCTGTCATATTTATATTTACTTCCATGTTATTTATACAATATAACATAGATTTATTTATATTTTGTTACATTATTATTGTATTTTATTATATTTTTATTTAGTTGTGTAGATGCAAGTGAATCTAAGGCTTACCTTTTATTGTATGTAAATGTGCCTTTACTACATGAATCCCATGAATCACTTAGCTAATATGTGGGTTAGGGGCAATGCAGCTGGGGTTTTAGATGAAGCAAAATTATTAGCACATTAATATTGGGTGAAACTGGGCAATGGATATATTGGAGTTCATTATATAATCCCTTGTTTTTTTTATATATTTGAAATTATCAGTGGTAAAAAATTAAATCCCTGTCACTTAAAAATTAAAGTGAAATACAAAAATCAGCAGGATTTTTTTGGCAACATTATGAGATAAGTTTTGGTTTGAAGAAACACC
This sequence comes from Dasypus novemcinctus, assembly GCF_030445035.2. Lineage (NCBI taxonomy): Eukaryota > Metazoa > Chordata > Mammalia > Cingulata > Dasypodidae > Dasypus > Dasypus novemcinctus. The sequence continues at coordinate 101,485,841 of NC_080683.1, read as the reverse complement.
TTGAAAAAACATAACCAAGAAAGGGAATAAAATGTTGTTTGATCATTTACCTAAGCTTGTGTTAAGCTTCAGAGCTGGATACCTAATCTGCAATACATAGCTATTACAAACAGAAGGGGTTTTATATAGGGAATTAAGTACATACAAAATTGTTGGAAGGACTGGACAAATTGAAGGGAAAGAACTTCTGTTGGATTATTGAGCACTAGGGCACATCAGTTGTTCATGACCATTAAGCCATCATCACAGCTGCCACAGCTGCCTGTCATTATCCACAAGGACTAGAGAATGGATAGGGTCAGCTCTGGCACAGCAACTTCCCCCAAACATTCATATTTCTGGGCCTTGTTTGCCAACTCATTTCTGTTTTTTAGTCTCACACAGGTACATCTAATTGATGGAATTTAATTTTCCGACAGAACTCTAGCTGCACGAGAATCTGAAAAATGCAAATTTCCAACTGAAAGGAAAGTAAAATGCAAGTTAAATGAGACTATCCTCAGTTTCAGCAAGAAAGAAACTTCAGAAATGTTTCAGATGGTCAAATTCATATATTAAGAATTGGATTCTAAAGACTTGAATTGTACAGTGGCCAAACATATTTTTAAGTTCTCCCCAAGTTGAAAGAAAGGACTCAATCAAGCAACATGGTAAAATCGACAATTTAAAGTGCTCATAAGATACACTTAAATGTAGTTTACATGATTATTTGCCTAGATACCTGTAATAACAGAAGCATGATTTTTTTATCTCTCAAAATTCCACAAGGTGGTTTTTGAAGAAATAGGAATTTTCTAAGTGCTGGATGAAACTAGAATGATTAAAAATTAACAAGGTGCTTAGTTTTATAATAGAACAATTATAATCTGGAGAAAATATATAGGCCAGCTTAGAAACAACCCTTAATTAATAAGACAGTCAATTAGGGAAGTTATAGCTTCATTAAGGATGCCATGAATCCTGAGAACCCATCAGTGGCTTTTGTATTACTTACTGATATCTCTTGATTTTCTTAAAATATTCACCAAGATAGCAAGTTTTGGTTACAAAAAAAAAATGGAAGAAAATGAGTTGAACAATTGTATTTTTAGATCAGTTTGTAATTACGCAGGAAATGATTTGGAAAATGTACCTGACTTAGTGAGAGGAAAGGTATTCATGAGAAGTTTTGAACTTAAAAGCTGAATAATTTCCTCATGTAAAGAAAGGAGATAGGAAGAAATGATAAAAATTTGGGCAAGTGATTTATTTTAATGATGAACAATAGTTTATGAACACTGGCTTTTAAAAACTGCATGTCAGATCTTTGCATTGAAAATAAAGATTGATATTTGGCTATAGTTATGGGGACTATGAACACTTGAGACTTAGTTCATTAAGTGGTATAATTTCTCTTTCTGAAAACATGTATTGATAAATATTTTTCTGAGACACCTAGAGGATCACTCCAACATATTATAACAAAGTACTTTTGTCTTTTGCAAAAACTTAGAGGTAAAAAATTTCACCAGTGATAGCGTTGACTTCACCAAAGCTCAGTCATTAACTTGATAGTGCCCTGTGCAAATCCAAGGAGAAAACAAACAAAAATCCTACCAACCTGTGACATTGGTATCCATGCCTTAATGTGACTATGGGTTATTGAATTGGTATTGTACTGAGAAATGCAGAAGAGACTGCTTAATTTCTTGAGTTCTACTTCTTTTTTGGAATTCATTGATTTCGAGCTATAACATTAACCAGTAAGTCAGGAAGAAAAGCATCTATTTTGTTTGCTTTTCTCTTATAGGTAATTTAAATGGTTATTTAAAAAATATATATTTTAAATAGACTAATAAATTATCTTAATTTCTTAAGATATAAAAATGAGATTTCAAAGAAATTTTGAGCCTACAGCAAAGACTTTATTCCCAAATTCCCCCTTGAAGGTAATTTATCTTCTCTTCTGGTGGATATATTTCAGAGGACAGCATTGAGAAAATTGCTGAATGTATGTTTTAAGAAATATAATGGATGATTCATTTCTCTCAGGATGGTCTTCTTGGCGTTAAATTTATTATCAGCCTTTGTCTTAGTTGGCCACAGGGCTGCCAATGCACAGTTCCAGAAATGGGCTGGCTTTTATAACAAGGGTTTTATTTATGGTGAATGCTTACAGTTCTGAGGCCATGAAATTCCAAATCAGGGCACCATCAGAGGTGCTTTCCCACCAAAGTCAGCTGCCATGTGGTGAAGCAAGATGGCAGGCAATCTCTGCCAAGGTCTCTGCCTTCCTCTCCAGGCTCACCATCTCTTGGAACCCAGCACTGGGAACTCAGCTTTGAGCAACTAGGCCCACGGCTTGTCTCTTTCCTGCCCCACCTCTCTCAATTGCAGCTGCTCAGGGTTTCTTCCTGAGTTCAGCTGTGGGCTATCAGGCATATGGCAGGAATTTTCTCCTGAGCCTTGCGCTGCTCTGTGGGCCCAACCCCTCAGGAACCTCTTTCTGTGCCTCTGTGCTCTATGGTTCCAGACTCTGGGACCACCCTCAGCCCTTAAGGCTTCTCTGTTTTCCTGAAGTCCTCTCTTTCACAAGGCAGAATCAATTTGGCACCTTCCTTTTCCTGTTTCTCTTTCTCCTCTTATATCAAGTTCCAGTAAGAGGGTGGAGACTCAACCTGACTCTGGCCTCACTGACATAGTCCAATCAAAAGCAATCTAATTAAGTAATCTAATGTGAATCTAACACAATCAAAGGATACCACAGCCAAGGAAATTAGTTTAAGAACATAACTTTTGGGTGATTCATAAAATAACTTCCAATTGTCACAGCCTGTATGCTTACAAACCTATTAATTACGGAGATAATTTGACATAACATTTGATAGAAGGTCATGTAAAATGATATTTCATTATCAAACATTGCAGTGTGATTTTTTTTCAGTAATTATATGAATACGAGAAGTATAAATGCCAACGGGAAGATCCTAATAAAACAGACTAACTCTTCTGAAATAAGCTGCCAAGAAAAGGGCAAATGCTGTCATTCATTCATCAATTTATTTGTGCAAGAGACATTTATTAAGTGCCTACTATATGTCAAACATTGTACTAGGTTCTGAGTACACTGTGGTGGAGAAGAAGACATGAACATTACCCCAGTGGAGAATACAATTTGATAAGGGAGGGACACAGTGAATAAGGAAGCAAAAAGACTTAAGTACAACCTGGAGTAAGGGCTATGAAGGAAGCAAATTTTGGCCACTGATATTATAGTTTGCTACTGCTATCACAAATGCTACATGCTGGGTTGGCTTAAACAACAAGAATTTATTGGCACACAGTTTTGAGGCTAGAAGAAGTCCAAAATCAAGCTATTAGCAAGGTGTGTTTTCTCCCGGAAGACTGTAGCATTCTGGTACTAGCTGCCTGCAATCCTTTGGGTTCCTTGGTTTATCTTTTGGCCCCACAGCATGGCATTGTCCTCTCTTTTCTTGCTTCTGTGATTTCCTAGTTTTCTTTAGAAGGTCTCCAGTCATACAGATGAAGGCTCAACCTGATTCAGTTTGCCACAATTTAACTAACAATAAGATCTTTCAAAATGTCTTATGCACGGTGGGTTCACATTCACAGGGACGTAGATTAGGATTAAGTACATGTTTTTGTCAGGGTACGTAATTCAACGTAGCACAGATAGAAAACAATGGGGGCTATTTATATCACATTGTTAGAGCAAGCCTTTCTCAGAGACATTTAAATCATAATCTGAGATGAGGTATATGTGAAGGATCCAGGTATTGCTTTGTGCAACTTTCTGTGATGTGTGAATAAGGCATGTGCAAATGTGTGTATGATGTATTAGTAGCCACAGGGGTGCTGATGCAAAGCACCAGAAACCTGTGGGCTTTTATAAAGGGTATTTATATGGGGTAGAAGCTTACAGTCACAAGGCCCTAAAGAATCCAGCTCAAGGTACCGTAAGAGTACTTCCTCACCAAAATCTTTTGCCACATGTTGAAGCAAGACAGGCGATGTCTGTGAGGGTTCAGCCTTCCTCTTTCCTCTGAAGGCTCCATGGGCACAACTTCTCATCTCAGCTGTAGGCTGGAGGGCTCATTTCTTTCTGGACTCAGCTGCTATGCTCTCTTCACAAATTCAGCTGTAAACTACCAGGCAAATGTCTCATCCCTCTTCCCAGGGCCACATGAGCAAAGCTGACAAGTTCTCTCCTCTTCCGTCTCTATGGAGCTCTCTCTATTCCTCTGTGTTCTTCTCCTGTGTGTCTCCTTGACTGAGTGTCTGTTTATATAGCCTGCAAAGGGGGTGGGGACTCAAACTGAGTTGCCCTAATGAGGTGGTCAAATCAAAGCCCTAATCTTAACATAATTTAATCGAAGACATCTCAGCTGAATCTAATACAATCAAAAGGTATCACACCCAGAGGAACAGTGTCCAGTTTACAAACATAATCTCTCTTTTTAGAATTCATAAATAGTCTCAAACTGCCACAATGTGTATATGTGCATTTTGTATGAGAGGAAGTACTAGAGGCCAGAATATGCAGGGGCATGCTTAGGTGTATGATTTTATTGGGAAATCTTGAAGGGTGTTCACAATAGAAAAGAAATTCTGATTTATGTCTAATACAAGTATATTATTGTATGGATAATGGATTAGAGGAAGTGGTAAGTCAATAAGAAAATGGTGTCACTTATTGAAATTGAGATGCCTATAGTGGAGAATAATTGTGGTGGAAAAAATCTGGGATTTCCTTTTGAATATGTTACATTTCAGATGTACATGATGTAATATCCAAATTTTGTCTCAGAGCTCTTTTAAGTACTTTACAAATATAACTCATTAATTCTTTATACTTGATCAAGAAACATATTATTATAATCCTTATTATAAAGTTTAGGAAACTAGGACAGAGAGAGGTTAAGTAACTTGGTCAAGGTCACACACTTAGAAAATACCAGGGCCAGGATTCCAAGATAGGCATTGTGACTCCACAAGTCATATATTCTGAATAGCTGGCTTGATATGTGCATCTGGAACTCAGGGGAGATTCTGGACTAGAGATATGAACACTAGAATTTCTATAGATTATTATTAATGCCCTGGAAATAGCTGAGATTATGCAGAGAGATTGTATCAAAAGAAAAAGAGGGTAGAATGCAAAACTGAGATATGCGGAACTCCTACATCTAGAAATTAGATCGTAGAAAATAAAACAGAGGCTGAAAGGCAGTGCCAGAGAAATTAAAGAAAAAGCAAAAAGAATTTGCTCTTAGAGTTGTTTCAGAAAGGGTGTTTTTAAGAAACAAGGCATTATCAGCTTTGTTAATGTTGTTTAGAAGTTGTGACATTAGTACAAAAGAGACAAGAGTTGTTTCAGTAGAATGAAGAAGAAAAAACAGACTGAAATGGAAGGTGGGAAAGTGGAGAAGGAAGTGTAGGGACACTTTTTTTTGTTTTTGAGAATTGTGTTTGTATAGGGAAAAGAAGTCTTTTCTGCTTTGTTTCTTCTTTTTTTTTGAGAAACATTTAGAGAACATGAGAGATTGATGCTCAGAGGAACAGGGAATAAGGGGAAATCAGAGATAATTTTAAAAATTCATTATTTGATGAAAGAGAAAGTATGCTATTTAAAAAGATAATATTACAGATTCTCCAATAATAAAGACTTGGTGTTCTTAAGTTAGGAAGAGTAATCTATCTAGATTGCCTTATAAGGAGAGGCATGTGTTTGTTAATACAAGATTAGACATATCTGGTGGTAAAATAAAACTCTGATAGTAAAAATCTTCTAATCTGAAAGCCTCAGTTTTAGAAGAAGATGTAACCAAAGTGTCTGTTATGCTCAACGAATGGCAAACAAGTCTGTAAAAGGTATTTCAGCAATGTTCTTTAAGAACTATTCGTTTGGTTAAAATATCCCATTATAAATTTACACTAAAATATCTTTATAGAGATAAGTAGACCAAATAAGAATAGCCCAGAATATGTCATAAAGCTTGAGATAGTGTAAGGATATATGGCCATATTTATTTTGATGGAATAGTTTCAATTACTGCATTGAAAATAAGAAACTCTGGGTCAAATACTACTAAATTCTGCACAAGGTAAAACATTTGGCTGTTTGATTTCTCTATATAAGATTTGTTTTTTGTCATTAAAAAATTGGAAAGAAGTTTTTACAGAAGCTTATGGCTTAGAAAATATCACTAAATCTTATGCATATCAGATTATCATTCGTTTTACTTTATGAATCTTTTAAAATCACAGGTTCTAGTTCTAGATCTTAAAATAATTTACATGGCAATTATTTACCACTTAGACATGCTAAATTTTACTATGTCCTTAATAAAATACATTTATATGTAATTAAAAGTAACTTCCTTGAAATATTTACATATACAGATATAATTGGGCAAGGTAATTTATAGTATGTTTAATATGTATTCCTGATAAATTGCAGTTTAAAAGAACACGCTTCTTTTTTCCAGATTTATATTTTGAGAAGATTTATATTTTCTGCTCACCTCATCCTTATTTGTAAAAGCCCTTAGTTTTTTACAGAATTTTCTTTTATTTGAATTTTGTATTTTGCACACATATTTTGGAGAATATTAATAAGTTCATTAGATTAGAGTAATTTGTTCATTACATTGAAATCTAAATTTTTTCAGGACTCTAGCTACGTTGTAGTAATTTATGAGTCAATATAAAATTATAAAATATGGATATTTCCCACACCTGGAGTGACACTAGGGCAGTTATATAAATGTATATTCTAGAATTTAAAAATTAAAATTTATTCAGACAGGTGAATTGGGAATGTGGCACAAACAAGAGCTTATCGCATTAGGAATTCCCAGCCTTGATTTAGTGCTGCTCCATGATTACAGGACAGCAGTACATTCCTTTCAAGCTAACTTCTTGTTCACAGACAGATCAGGTTTCAAGTCTGAGTTCAGGTGATGGCTGCTTGACCATATTAAAAACATTTACAATACTTCAGTTGCTCTGACGACAAGAGAATCTATTTTTGAAGAGTTTTGTAATCATAGAAAATTTTAAAGATGATAGTTCTTTATTCTCTTGAGGGATTTTGCAATAGAAATATGCAAGAAAATCTTCTGACCTGTTCCTTAATACTCTCATACCACATGTGGATATGCCTGATGTAAGCATCACTACTTTGGAGAAGGTGATATGGAATTAACATCATGACATGCTTTGGCACCTCTGAAATAATTCTCCCATGTACTCAATGTTGATTTGAAAAATACAAAGTGTGTTTGAATTCATTGGAAAAAAGTGAGGTAAAGACACTTTGGTTTGAAAAAGAGTTTTTAAAACTCACAAAGGGGAAAATTTCATATTAAGAATTCTTGAGACCTGGAAATAAAAGGACTAGCATATAAGTGAATGTCCTTAAGAATTTAGTGCTTATTATGGAGAAGTGTTATATTTTGTGAGGGACTTTCAAAAGGGAGGATTGATTCAAGCATAAGGAAGGATCATGAAATAGACGATGAATATTTCTTCTCTCTGTGTGTGCATTGATATTTTGAGGTTTTTCCTGCATTCGTAATTGGTAAATTGTTTTAATCCTAGTTTATATGTTAAATAAATAATTTTCCTGAACAAAGTAAGAAATAAAAGAATTTAAGGAGCACTAAAGCATTTAGTGTCTTAAAAAAATCATAAATTAAAATTTAATTGAAAAATTACACAGAAAGTGGGCTATCATTTAGCACCAAATTATTTTTTACCCCTATTTGAAAATATGGGGAGATTTTGATGAATTCTGTAGGGAACAATGTGACTTGAGTTTTCCTTGTGATAGGAAATGCATGTTTAAGAATATAGATGTGAAATATACAGAAAAAATTTATTATTATATATCCTAAAAGTCACCTTGAAGGCATCATGTTGAATGAAATAAACCAGAAAGAAAAGGACAAATATTGTGTTTTAGTACAGATATGAAGTAATTAAAATAAGCAAAGTAATAGATTAAGAATCTAGAATATAGGCTACCAGTGGATGAGGTGGAAATAGGGAATTAAGGCTTAAAATATTCAGAGTTCCTATTTGAAATGATGGAAATGTTTTGGTAATAGATGGTAGTGATTGTGTGTGCAAAATTCTGACATAATTAGCGGCACTGAATTATATATTTCTGAAAGTAGTTAAAAGGAGAAACATTAGGTTGTATATGTATGATAATAGAATACACATTTTTTAAAAATCTGTGAAACTTCATTACACAAACAGTGAACCCTAAGTTAAACTATGTACTATAATTAATAGTACATTTATAAAAATATGCTTTATTCAATTGTTAAAAAGTATACCATACCAATACAAGGTGTTAATAATAGAATGGTTTCTGGGAATCCTGTATTTTATGTATGATTGTTCTGTAAATCCACAATTTCTCTAACAAAAACATTAAAGTTGTTAAGGTATTTTTTTTTTTTACAGTGAAAGCAAAGCTTATTTAAAGCCAATGTGATTGTTTTAGTTTCCTGGATGCTAAAGTAAATATCATGCAATAGTTCATTAACAATGGGAATCTATTGGCTCACAGTTTTGAGGCAGGAGAAGTCAATATCAAGATGTCAGCAAGGTGATGCTTTCTCCCAAAAGACTTTGGCATACTGGGGCTAGCGGTCGGTAATCCTTGCGTGTTGGCGTTTTTGGCACATGGCAACGCACATGGCCACCTCTCTTGGCTTCCTCTTCTTCCAGGTTCTGTTGACTTTACAGCTTCTGGCTACTCCTTGTGACTTGCTCTCTCTCTCTGTGACCTTCCCTACAGAGCCTTCAGTAATAAGCTTAAGACCCATCTTGATTCAGTTCTACCGCCCCTTATCTGCAGTAACTTAATCAAAAGGTCCTATTCACAAGGGTTCACACACACAGAAATGGATTAAGTTTAAGACCATGTTTCTCTGGGATACACAGCTCCAAGCCACCACAGTGATGACTCTCTCAATTCCTGCCTTTCAAGGGATAGATACCAAAAGCAGACTTTCAAGACAGTGCAACATGTGTTTATTTCATCAAGAGCATTTTAAAGTGTAAAAATAATAGCAACAGTTAAACTTTATTGTTTTCTCATTTAACCCTAATGATACTCTGTGAAGTAGGTATTATAATCCCTATTTTCTAGAAAGGGATAGCCAGGATTGGATTACAAGTAAGTAATAGAGCAAAGTCAGCAGGACGTAAATGCTTTAGTCTCTTTGCAACTGCAAAATTTTGAGTTTTTTTTTTTTTTAATGCTAGAAAATATTGGTTGTAGATTGCTTTAACATTCTCAACATTTTTTGTTTTTCTTATTCTGTTGAGATCATGTTGCAGATGGGCATAAGCATGGAGGAAAGAAATGAAGATTTATTAGTCTGAGTTCCTCTCTTTTTTTTTTTTGGTAGAAATTATGCTTTCATTCACTCATTCACTAAACAAACAAAGAATGCATAATATGTGCAAGGGAATCTGCTAAATATTGGAGGCAGATCAGTGTAAAAGACATGGTACTTATCTTCAAAGACTTTAGAAAACAAGGAAGAGAACAGATATTCATAATATAGTATGAGCACTACCATGGTAGGAAAAATTTAAGAGTTCACTCTAAGATCAAGGCATAAGTATAGAAATTATGTTTTTGTTTTGCTGGGAGGTTAACAACTGGCAGAAATTTAGAACAGGGATGCCATAGACTTAAGTAACAACATGTTTGACCAAGACACATATGATGTGTTTTTAAACAGGATGGAGACTGGGACTCATAAAATTTTAACAGTGGTTCATCAATGAGGATTTTTGCTCTTAAAAGTGGCACCAAATCCAAAATAGAGAATTTATTGGTTTATGCAATATAGCCAAGAGGAAATTAGCTTCAAGTTCAACTTGAGACTGGGATGAAATGGTATCATCAGGTTGATATTTACCTCTCTCCATTTTCAGTCTCTGCACCATTGGTTGGCCCATGTGGTTGATAAATGGCTGTCTCTGGTACTGTGCATCCTCTCTATTTCATTCCTGTGCAGAAAAGAATAGGTCTACTTCCTGAAAATCCAAATTGAGTCATTGACTTGGGTTGAGTTATGAGCCCAGAAAAACATATCTTTAATCTTAATGCATCCTGTCATGTGAGCCCATTGTAAATAAGACTTTTTGGTGAGGTAGAAATATGTGGTCCAGCTGAATCAGGAAGTGTCTTAATCCTATTTCTGGAGGCCTTATGGAGAAGGCCACAGAGGGAGAAGCCACTGGACAGAAAGAAGTTGGAAGTCAATAGAACCTGGAAAAGAAAGGAGGAGACATTGCCATGTTCATGGCTGTTTGACAGAAAAGCCAAGGACAAAGGATGCTGGCAGCCAGCCCCATAATGCCACAGTCTTCCAGGAAGAAAGTACTGCCTCTTTGATGCCTTGAATCTGAACTTCTTCTAGCCTCAGAACCATGAGCCTATAAATTCCCATTGTTTAGCAAAACATTCTTGTATGGTATTTGTTTTAGCAATCAGACAAATAAAACAGTCATATTAAACTTTGAAGGTCCATTCCTGAACTAATAATGACTGTGGTATGGGTGAAGGATGAACTGATGACCTTAGCTTAGTTCAGAGTCTTATCTCTTGAGCAGAACAATTAAATGAACTTTGCCTAAGATATCTGGACTGAAATTGAGTGAAGAAGTTGATTCCCTCAAACCTAAATTGGGATAATAAAACTGCAATAAAAAGGCATAGCTACTACATGAAGAAAAGAAAAAAAAAGAGTTAATTTGAATCAGGTATTTCTACGTAGTGGGAATATGTGTGATTTTAGTTTTAGTTTTATTTACTGAGTAGACTACAGGAGACATGGTACTTATCTTCAAAGACCTTAGAAAATAAAAAAGAAAACAGGCATTCATGACATAACTATAAGCACTACCATGATAGGAGAAAGTTCAAGAGTTCACTCTACGATCAAGGCATAAGTGTAGAAATTTACCTGCTACCAATGGAGAAAATACTAACGTATTTTAGGAAATGTAACTCTACACAGAATAATTTAAGGTAATTGATAAAAGTAAATGAAATTACAATTTACATTAATTAAAATATTATGTCTATGGTAAAGAGTGAAATCATTTCACTGTACTTTGTAGTATTCAAAGTGTTCAAACAGAGAAAGAGGCTATCTCTCTGAGATTTTGTGTAGATAAATTCTGCAAGAAGTATGACTGAATTGAATTTAAGGAGCCTTTAATACTTCATTTTTTTCCAAAATTAAACATCTGGATAAATGAAATTGATCTGTATTCTCTATATTACTTATCCTTGGAAGCAAAAGGCTTTTATTATCATTATTTTGAATTTGGCCATTTGTCAAATTCTCCTCCTTGGTTAGTGATGAAAAAAAATCTTGTTAAGAATAATTTCTGGAAGTGACATTCACTATATATTACCTGAATTCACACTATTTCTCCTGAGAGCCTACCACAGCATACAGCATTGCTCCAAACCTCATCAAATCGTGTTTTATTGATGCCTACATAACCCAAGGACACAATGAAAAAAAAGAAAGAAAACATATTACATACTTGGACTCATATATGTAATTGTCCTTAGTGAAGAAAAATTTTGAGAGATCTCAAGAGGAAACCCCAATGAAAATAAGCTTAAGGTAGGAAGGACAGTACATTAATTGCTTTTGATGCAAAAGACAGGAAGAAGAAAATTTTTCAGACAAGAAAATAAGATTTGTGAATGTATTTTAGGAAGTTTGCCTGTTGTATGTAATTGGAAGGCATGAAAGAAAACATATAATACTTTCCTGATTAAAAGAGGTCCTTTTCCTTCCAAAAAATAATTTTAGTATCAGGAAATAAATGCATCAAATGTGGTAGGCAATTTCTGGTTCCTTAGCTATATTAATCTTAGGATATAAGGTCCAAAATGTGAGCAAATGAAGAGGCTAATGTTAAAACGCCTGGAAGTTAGTCAGATAAAATAATTGTCCTGAAAGACACAGCCCTGACTTGGAGGTGGGGACAAAATCAGGTTATAGAAATCAGAAGACATAAAAGGATCACCATGGTGTTTGAGCGCAAGAAACAATTCCATCAGTAGACTATAATGAAATGCTTGGACCCTTTGGACCCTCTTCCCACTAAAAATATTCATATACATCAAAGTTCCTGGGAATTTTTACACTTTCTTATTATTGCCACACGATTTCTCCCATTCAGCAGGGGATCAGTGGACATATGTGGACTAAATGCTAATTGAGTCTTTTGAAACTGTGCTGCCTGGGGACTCCATGACATTTTCCTAGTCAGTTCACTCTCCCCTCTCTGAGATAACTGCTTCTAAACTGTTCCCTTCTATTCAGTCCTTCATCACCTTTCATCCCTCTTCTTTCTTAGCTGAATATCTTGATTCACGCCTCCCTAAGAAAATAAAATTAGACAAAAGCTTCCATGAACCCGGAGAGCCAAATCTATTAGCATAATGCATCTGCACCCATGTATTTTCTTCCTCCTTGGCTGCTCCAAAAGTTAAAATATCCATAACTATAGGAACAACCCTTCCACGAAATGTCACACCACATGCTAATTCAGGAAATGTTGCTCTGCAATTCTAACTTCCTGCAAATTCATTTTGAGTTCTACGTCATTCCCTGCTGGGAATGCTCTTAACATCATGCTATAACATCCCTTTTATACGTACATATATATAAAACTTTTACATATATATATGAAATAAGAAGGCCCTGCAGTTGACTGCACATCTAAACTCTTGATAAGTGTTGTCTCCACTCATGTTCCAATTTCTTAGGTATGCTCTACACTCAGGTTTTCTTCCACGTCACATGTCTAATGATGGCTGCTGGAATTTCCAAATATAAATGTGAATTCTTGATCCTTGACAGATCATCATCTGAAAGCCAATCGCTCTTTTACCTTCTGGAAATACTTTTTTCCTTTAGCTTCTTAAACAATACTTTATCCTTCTAATCCCTCTTTTTGTCTCTTTTGCTGGTTTCTTCCCTTTCTTTCCGGTGTCTACAAGTGGAAGAACTCAGGGCTCAGTTCTTTTCTCTTTTTCTGTACACTCACCTAGGTAATCTCATGATAATAAGTCCCAAACATGTGTATCCAGTCTTTTGTCTACCTGAACACCACCCTCCTATATCCAGTTCCCTATTCAACATCTCTATGTAAATATCTATTAGTCTTCCCCAAATTAATATGGTAAAAATAATTCCTAGTCTTCATCTTCTCCTCATGAAAAATGTGTCCTCTATGCTTGACTCTTTCCCCTTATCAGTAAATTACCATATCATGCATTTTATGCTAAGACCCAAATCTTAGAGATATCATTCACTCCTTTATTTCTCCTCAATCTATTAATAAATCATGCCACCTTTACCTTTTTTTTTTAAGATTTATTTATTTATTTATTTCTCTCCCTTTCCCCCCTATCCCCCCACCCCTTTGTCTGTTCTGTGTGTCTATTTGCTGCGTGTTTTTCTTTGTCCGCTTCTGTTATTGTCAGCAGCACGGGAATCTGTGTTTCTTTTTGTTGCGTCATCTTGTGTCAGCTCTCCATGTGTGCGGCGCCATTCCTGGGCAGGCTGCACTTTCGCTCTGGGTGGCTCTCTTTGCGGGCGCACTCCTTGCGCACGGGGTTCCCCTACGCGGAGACACCCCTGCGCTACGGAGCACTCCTTGCGCGCATCAGCACTGCGCATGGGCCAGCTCCACACGGGTCAAGGAGGCCCAGGGTTTGAACCATGGACCTCCCATGTAGTAGACAGATGCCCTAACCACTGGGCCAAGTCCACTTCCCTGCCACCTTTACCTTTAAAATATGTTTAGCTGCTGAGCCTGTCTCACTATGAAACACTTCAACTCGATCACCTCTGCCCTATTATTTGCTTCATTATTATCACTGCTTTCACCCTTGCCCTCATATTAGTTAGGATAGGCCAAGTTAGACCATAACAATGATAACAAAAACAACAGAGGAACTCTGAAGGGGTCAGAAGACTTTTAAAAACATAACATTTATTTCTTATTCCTACTAAATGTTGGAAAGGAGGTTCTCCTCATCATAGTCGCTAAGACACCCAGGGTGATGGAGGCTCCATCTCCATCTGCTTCCACCTTTACAGAGGCATCGCAATGCGCTCAGAGTAAAATCTAGTCTCCACAATGGTGCAAAAGGGCCTTCATTACTGATAGCTGAAGATAACACCCGGGCAGCACTTCTTATGCAACAAGGTCATTCACTGAGGTCCTAATCATACATCCTTGATATATCTAACCAGTTGTCATTTGAACAAATTTCTGATAAAACCCATGGTTTCAGAGTTTGAATTTCACAACTTTGCACAAACTTAGTTTGCTTTCTCAAACTGAAATACAGCTTCCCTCTGATTTTATCAAAATGACAGCTGTAATCAATGTGTAAGGTCTTTAGCTAGCAAGTGGTTTTAATAAAACCACAGGCAGAAAGCCAATTAAACGTATGAGTCATTCTTTCCTGTTCATAGAGAATCTGTAAAATAAAATGCATATGAAAAAGACCATCATTTCAACTTTTTTTCCTAAAATGCTATATATGAAAGGATTTAGCATTGGTAAGAAGGTATGAATGTGCAAAAGTCAACACAAAAAAGAAATAGACCAGAAAACCAATTAGGAATGGGAAGGGGAAATGAAACAGGAAGGAGTTTAGGATTGCAGGTTGGAAGACATTTTTCACTCAGTTTGGTGCATTTGTGATTTCAGACAGGTGGTTAATATGACCAATTAAAAGTCCTTATATTCTTGCCTAATGAAAGGCTGTATCAACAAAAACTAGTGCTAGAGAGTTAAAATTTTTCCTTCTAGTACTCTTCTCCCCATCCTACTCATTTGGTGAGTACGTTTTCCCCTTCAATCATGTGGTTCAAAAGGTGTATTATAGTTCTCAGGGAAACAGAAAATATAAATATGAGATATATTATAGGAATTGGCTCACATGACTGTAGTGATGGGCAAGTCTAAATTCCTTAGAGAAGGCCACAAGCTGGAAACTCTGATGGTTTCTGATGAATTCCCCATGAGAAGCCTGCTGGCTGAAGCAGAGTTGAACATTCTCCCTTCTGACTGCTGAAATCATAACTTCTTTTAAGGCCTTCAAATGATTTGATGAGACTTCTCTCATTGTTGAAGACAAATTTCTTAATTGATTGTCAGTGTAATCAGTTGTAGATGTGATCAACTTGCTGATGATTTAAATCCACAAAATACCTTCACAGTAACAATCAAGCCTGTGGTTGCTTGACTGAACAACAGGACACCAGAACCTAGCCAAGTTGACACATGGACTTAGCCATCACAAATGGTATTGCCAATCATCACCTTCAGTCCACTTGCCACTCTACCCATGAGTGTGGGCACAAGATCCAGTTGGGGCCAAATCCTTTCCCTGGACTACTTGAAGAGGACAGGAGGAAGATGATATATTCTTCTTAGGTAATGAGACTGGGCAATGTGAGTCCATCCTTGTTGTGAGAGGAGAGACAATCCTGAAAATAATGCTGACACATAGAAGCAGAGAAAAAGATGAAAGGGGGCTATTAAAGTTATTGTATTCTTACAATGCAGATATCCCTGGAAACTGCCATCTCCTTAACCTCCTGCCAAAAAATTACATGATTTAATTAATCCCTCTGTCTAAATTAGTTTATATTGGGATTCTGTCATTTCCAACCTAAATGCTTTCTACCAAAATGAATATCCACACAGGTTTAGAATAGTGGTAGCAATTTAAAAACTATTAAAACATAGGAGGTAGATTGCAGATTGTACCAAGAAAAATTTTTGTTTGCTGTTTTTTGGATCTCACCTTGCTTAATGACTCCCTTTAGGGAAAAAAAAATTTTTTTCCTCTGATATTTATTCATAGATACTTGTTTATGGTAGCCTGTTATAGAGAGTCAGCACATATATATCTATTTAATCAGATTTAGAAAGAAAGTATATTGATAAATTATGGACATGCTTCTCAGAAAACATTGTGTTAATGTAATTTTTAAAAACTTATGACTAAAATCAAGGGTGTCTCTTGTTTGTTTTATTTTAAAATTAAAAAAAACCAAGATCCAAATGTGCCTTGTAATTTTATTCTGGGTTTAAACTTGCCTTTCTTTTTAACTTCCAATTTTAAAAGATGGCATTTTATAGCTAGAGTATAAAATTAACAACATGTTTATCTTTCCAAACTATTAATATACACAGAGAGTCATCTCGAGACAAATTAGACATAACACAACATCCCACAATGCTGTCACAGTTATTAGCTTTTCTAGTAGTTGTTCAAAAGAGCCCTCTATCCTTTGTGTTACATGGCAATCCATAATTTGTTCCTGTTACACCTTTATGTTGTTTTTCTAACTGCCCCTTGAAAACATATATTCTTTCTATTTATTATAATTCTGTGGTATCTATTCAAGGTTCTTTGATAATTATCATTATCGAGATAAACAGTATAAACAGAGGGATTTGTAATCTGGAACTTAGCCTTGGATAGTAAGTACTGAATATACCAAATGATTTTTTAAAAACGTTTTTGTTAAGTCTAAGTCTTGTTACACAGTCTTGTTCAATTTTATTCAACTATTTATCCTATTCCTTGTGTAAAGTGTGGGCAATAATGATTTGCCATTAAAACCTTGGTGTGAAGACCAAGGGGACTTCATTCAATTATTTAAAAACTATTTGGAAAGCTGACTATTTTGTGGGAGCATATTAGGTCTTTGATTCATCATGGTGAATTCAGTTTAAACTAATCAAAAACAAAAGATTTATCAGTTTCTTTATGACTATCTTTCTTGATTTCTCATCTCTTACTCTGCTTCCATGCCTCGCTGAAGTCTCAGATAAACTCCCTATACCTTCTAGTAAGATGACCGCTGTAAGCTTCAGGCTTACATAGTCTTTATAACACTAGAAACAAGAAAAATCACACAACTCAAAATTCTTAGGAAATATGCTAATTGGCCTGCTTTGGGGCATATGCAAAGGATGTGGGCAGAACTGAGTAATGGATTCATTCCTGTGACTGAATTGGGTAAAGGATGAAAAAAGTCAGGCCCACCTGAAAACACATGGACTGAGTTCACGCCAAGGATGAGGAACATTTTTCTCAGAAGAATGGGACATGCTTATTGGAAAATCCTACAGTTTTAAAAACCACATCAGACCTGGATTCTGTTAAAACAGCCTCCCACTATGATTGCAATAGAAACTCTCACAAACAGTATAGTTGGAGAGATAAGTATTTAAGTAGGTTTATATGGAGTAGAAACTCAAAGATGTGATACGGATTTTTACAATTTTATAAAAAATACTAAGGGAATTTTGTGAGGAAGGAACTGAGTACAATGAAAGCTCTTAGGAAGAAGCACTTTCACTAGTTTCATGTATGGGTGGCTATAGATATTTGGAGATAAATAATGTTTAAATAAGCATCAGTGCAATTCATATCTCAGTGCCTTTGCTTAAGTTATTTCTCTCTGCTTAGGTCTGTCTCCCTTACTCTGTATTAATCTGGCAAAAATCTCGTCCTCTGGACGAGAACTGTGTATTGTTCATTTGTATCCCTTTGTAAGAAAGAAATCTCCTTCTGGAAGAAAATAAGGCTCACCTGATTGCGGAGAAGAAAATAATTTATTCTCAATCTTGCAGGAAGGGGTGCACAACCAGAAAACGTGGTTGGAGCACCAAAGAAAAATGACACAATTTATACCCTAAGCCTAGTACGCAAGCCCTTCCTCTGTTTCTCCATAGAGTGGATACTGCAGAGGTTACAGCCTCTCCGAGAAGTCTAACTTTCCTGCGCAAGTCTCCCAGTTTTTAATTAACAGCTTCCCCCATCACATTCCAACTGTTTGCCTTTTACCTGCTCCTTTTGCCAAGTAAGGTATGGGAATTTGCTGAATTGGTATTGACTTAGCTCTTTCTTGTTCATCTTTTTTTATCAGCTATAGGACTAGCTTATGCAGGTTTCCTTTGTTCCTACTTAACCCGAGAGTGGGAGACTGAGGCAATAGGCTGCCAGGTTACATTAATTAATATTTTCTTCCTTTCTGTGAAAACTAAACTGATCCCCTTCTCATACACCTTGTACTAATGTTCTGGAACATGATAAATATATGTCTTTGGGAGACACAAGTGTATAAATGCTTAGTAGATTATTGAATAAAGGAATAACCAATTTAGGAGAGAAGTCTGAGCTAAAAACATAGATTTTTGCATTCTCAACATAAAGTGAATAATTGAAAGGAAGGAGGTCGATAGGAGTCTTGCAATTGTGGGTAAAATGTAAAATTAAAAGAATTACCCTGGTTAACAGCCATATTGGTTAAGAAAGAACAGTAATAGGTTAAGAATGAACAGTAAAAGAGAAAGGGACTGGTGAAAGAAAGCAGAACAAAGACACAATATACCTAGGAATCAGGAAGTTTTCATACAGGATGCCAACAGCAACAGATCTAAAAAAAAAAAAAAAAAAAAAAATCAGCTGGAAAGAGGATGTAGGAAAGTCCAGGAAAGCCTGGAGAGAAAGCAGCTGGAGGAAGAGTAGGAAATGAAGTCGGGAAGGCAGGTCCTGATTGTAAAGGATCATGATTATGATTATGATCACGATTAGGACCAAGGGCAAGCCTAGGTCATTTTCAATTCTATTGGCAGCTATAAGGAGTCACTGAAGGTGTAACAGCAAGGGATTGGCATAATCATAGCTATGCTTAAGAAATATTAATTTGCCAATATTTTGTCAGGGAGATTGCAACACAGAGAGACCAAGAGAAATACCAGTTAAAAAGCCATTTTAATAAATACTCTATAGTTCAATTCTTTTAAAATAGTGCCAGTGAGGGGTGTGGTGGTACTGATCCAAGGTGTTTTGGAAGAAAATAGCTGTGCAAAACATTAGAGAGAATGATGATGAAGGGTGTGGAAACCGAGGTTCAGAGCAAGGGAAAAAGAATTTAGATTAGTATTTGACTAAAGTGGATCGTAGCTGATAAAGTTCCCAAGAGAATTTCGTGATCTCTGCTCTTTCCTCACTTTTAACGAGAAGAAGTATTTGTCGGTGGATGAATAAAATGAATCAGAGGAAAAAGTTAAGCCTGGCACTTGAGTTTTATAACACACTTGCTTTGATGCCAGTTTTAAGTTGCATGGTTAAATAGATTGTTAAATAATATTTTGGGAAACTGAAAGAACATTTCCTTTTTTTCCTTTGTCAACAATGATTAAAAAGGAAAACGCTGTTAATTTTTCAATGGATCTCTTTGCTAATCGGGTTGTCTCCAGGCTACATGTAGGAGAGACTTAGTGTTTTGTCCACCACTGAGTATCTAGCACCTTCAGTCAAAGGAGATGTGTGTTTTCAGTTTTATTTCTTTTAAAAAAGGATTTTCTTCCTGACTGTGAAGTTTCCACATTTTTTTCGTTTTCTTTTTACTTTTGCTCATTGTGGTCATGTAGAGAAAAACTAAATATTGTATTCCCAGTCTCTTCTGCTGTATGTGGCTTCTTAATTAGCTTTTCAAACACATGGAAGATAAAACCTATTAATCTTCTGACCTTCACCGAATTCAAAAGTTTTTGTGTTAATTGTTTTGAGAGAGTAATAGACAGTTTTGCTGTTATAAAATCGTGGCATCTCTTCCACAAAAACAGAAGAGGCAGGATGAGGACTTGAAAGGATGCTTGTATTGAGCTGCCATCCTTTGCTATTATTACATGACAGAAGGAAAAGCACTTCTAAACTTTCTAAAAGAAAGCATTTGTTTTCTTACAACTATAAAATAGACTTTTACAAATGAATTTAATCCCAAAGTGGCAAAGAGAGAAATGAGGTCGCTTGAGATCATTGTTATTTTGTTTATTGAAGTCATAAGGGGACCTATTATGTTCCAATGCTTTGTTTACTTGATCTCCTTAAAACTTCAGGATTCCCCTTTAAATGAGATTTGACTGTTCAAGTCAACATTTATTTCTGCTTACAGTGTTTCAATCACTCAGTTACATGCTGACGATAAACTGATAGAAATTATCACCTTCCCACACTTCACAAATTAGCAAACAGAATCACATATTAATTTGTTTTCAAGAGTAAAATTTGTCACAGCTTATGTAGGAAGGAATCAAGAGTTGAACTCAATTCTTTCTGACAACAAAACTAGGACCAGCACTTCAATGATCATCAGCAAGAGGGAGGCTGAGGGTGATTCAAGATCACCTAAGGTCAAGGTGACATCCATAATGGTTTGTATGAGTTGTACTAGTATAATTATTAACCCTACTCCCTTTCATTCCCAAAGGTATCTCAGCATGGGCAATTGTTCCCCACCTAGGACACGTTTGCAATCATGCTTTCTCTGAGATGTAGCTGTGTCCAGTACCAGAATCTATCTACCCTCAGAGACTGAGGTTCTTATGGGAGTCGGATGGGTTCTAGAGATCTGCGTTTTAAAAATACAGCGAGAAAGTCATCTGGAAGAGACAGGCCTGGATAGTGGCTAATCCCCCCATGGACTGAGTGATGCTGAGCAAGTCCCTCATCATCCCAGGTTCCTCTCTTCTCCTATAAACAAAGGGGTTGGCAAAGGGCTAGAAAGTCTGTTGGGACTGGAGGTTGGGCTGTGGGGAAGGAGTACTTTGGGAGAGGAGAGTTTGTCAAACTACGCAAGATCCTTCTGTGTATTTCCCTGGGAGCAGGACGTGCATGAATAGGTATTTGCTTGGTAATCACTGCTTTTAGAGTACCACAGTTTTTGAGGGAAGTATGTCATTTTCATTGCTTATGTTGGTACTGTGGGAAAGGAAAATAGAAAACTTGGGTAGATGATTCTTAATTTCCCTCTCTAACTCTAAGTATATATATATATATATTTAATTTTATGATTGGATTTAGCAACATCTTAATTGAATAACTTGTCATCAGCTGCTTAGTTTAACCACACACAGGTACAAAATATATGAAACTACAGCTGAAGATATATTTGATGATGAGAGTGCATACTGATTTTTCAGTCTCTTTGCTATTGAGTTGCTGGAGGACAGTATTGTGAACATCCACCCCTCCCTGCCAACTGGCTTGTGTTCTTAGTCAGGGAAATAACTCTTACACTTTACCCTGCCCAGTGTGACAAGCTGCCTCTGGTTGAAATTACTACAACACATCCTTACTAGGGTCTGCCTTCTTCCTCCATTTGTGCATTACACCTACCCGGTCTTGGATGAGTAATTTTACTTGTGCAAGTCAAATAAGAAAAACGTAGAATTAGCCCTGGGCAAAAATAGACTTTGCTACAAATATGATTTAATGGCTGAAATTGTTCAGATCACATCCCTGGTGTCTCTGTTTAACAAAGGCATCTAGGAGGGGTTATTGGTCTGGGAGGTGGAATATAGCTGTTGCTCTGTTGGAAGGAAAGCTCTCCTTTAGATTCTTCTTTGTCTGCAGGGCAAATGCTCTGATAAGAGAAACTGGAGAGGCCAGGTATGCAGTTGGCTGCTTGGCAGTGGTGGCATTAGGAAAGAAGTTTTCTCTTCCTGCCCCTTGCCAGCCGTCTTTCTGCTCAGATTGGATATAAGTGCTTTGCATTTGACAATGTGTATTTAAATGCCAGTCCGTGCAATTTACAGTACAAAAGGGCAAAGATACATGGGGGAATGAGGACAAAATTATTCTCTCTTCTCATTGGTTGACCTTTTTGGTTCCATTTTATACAGACATTAAAGGAGTCCCAATGACCATATTTGAAATTCCTGAAATTCAGTATCTTCAGAACAATAAAAAATAAATCCCCATGCAAATTTATTTATGTACTCTGCTCCCAGATTCATGCATTAGAATACATGGAATAATTTTCATCCCTGGGCCTGAACAGCAAATGCTGTTGAAAGTAAAATCAAATTGCATTCTGTGACTTTGGTGATGGGGATCATAAAAATTAATATCTGAAGGAATATATAAAAATAAAATGATAATTAAAGGCTTGAATTTAAAAGTTTGTTGTTGGGGATTGAATCATATCCCCTGCAAAAGGCTTATTCAGGTCCTAATTCCTTGTCCTTGGGTGTGAACCCATCTGTAAATAGGAAATTTAAGGATGTTATTAATTAAGATGTGCCCCAACTGAATGATGGTGAATCTTAATCTAAAATGGTTCAAGTCCTTAAAAGCAAAGGAAATTAGACATGGAAAGAGAAGCCATGGGATAAGCAAAAGCCACAAGGAGTAGCTAGAATCTGGAAGTCAACAGAGGAGAGAAAGGAGAAGACTCCGCCATTGCGTTGCCATGTGATGGAGAAGTTAAGAAACCCAAAGATAGCTTTCTAGCCTACTCATGTTTGACACAAGTCTTCTTGCTTCTGTAGACACAAACCAAGAAATTACTGGTATTTGTTTTAGCAGTCAAGAAACTAAGACATATGTTTAAAATAAATACCTGAAATTAAGTTTGAAAATTTCAAATTTTAAAAGGTCATAATATTAAACTGATGGAAAAGAAAATGCAAAAAAGAATGACTTTGGTGGTGTGCAAACCCACATTCTTGACAAGTGATTTATGTTGATTTGATGATTCTCTCATTCTCTTTAGATGTTCACTCATTCATTCACTTATTGAGTATCTACCCTGAGAAATGCAGTCCTCTAGGTGCTAAGGAATAATGGTAACAAAGACAAAGTTCTTGCCTTTATAGAAAGGCAATGTTACTTGCCTAGCAAAGGAAAAAGCGTGTATTAACAGCATGTGTAATAAAAGCATGTGTAATGTAATATTTGGTAGTGATAAGCACTATGAAGACTTATGAGACCAAAAGGAATAGAGAGTGAGGAAGGTGCTGTTTTCCACAGTGGTCTGGGAAGGCCTCTCTGAGGAGATGATATCTGAGCAGAGACGAGTCAAGTGAGGCAGCGAGCTGTGCATACATCTGTGGACAGAGTTCTATGCACAGGGTGCAAATGCCCCAAAGATCAAAGGAGCAGCAAAAGAAGCAGCGTGACTGAAACAGCAAGAGTAAGGCCCGGAGAGGTAGAAGGTAGGGTCAAGGAGTTTTCTAGATCTGAGTAATAAAGGGTTTTATCGTGAGTGGGGTGGGGATTCTTCAAAGGACCTGAGTAGAAATCCTTTCAAGCAATTAAAAAATGAAAAAGTAACAATAGAAATATTTCTATGTCCTTTGTTGCCTAGAAAAGTTTTTTTTTTTCTTTTTTAATTTGCCACTTGCTTGGTCCCCTTCCCTGTCATGATACTACTCACTCTCTGCTGCTAAAATTTTTTATAAAAGGAAAGTCTAGTGCCATCTGGTGGCTAAGCATGTGAACATCACTTCCTAGCTTTCAAACCGGATAAATGGATGTGGGCCTAAGACTAAAGAAGCTTGCCGCAATAGTTATTACCCTAGGTAAATACATCCATTGAGCACAGAGAAAACTTGAATGAATTTAGTAATTCTACTAACATACTGGTTTATGCTGTGCTGTGTTCTGTGTTTTGAGAAAACTTTCAGTTTAGTCCAACAAATCGTTTTTGTCCACATGCACAATGCCATTTCTGTGGTTGGTATTAAATATACACTTGTTCAATTTAAATGAATAGAATATGTGTTCAGCCCTGAGGTGCCACACGCTTTCTTAATTATGATACTATTATGAGACTAAATTTTGAGATTAAGCTATGCTAATATTTCATAGAAGTTTATCTCAAGGGCTTTGGACCCTGACTGCCCCCTTTGCAAATAAGCTGTGTGGCCAAGACTTTAGGTTCTTCATCTGGAGAGACACTACCAATTCCAACCAGGGAATTGGCGGGGGGAGGAGGGGAGGAGGGCTGAGAATTAAACGAGAACACGCCTAGGTGTGAGGTTTAGCACAGCCCACAGCATATTACAAGCAGTCAATACATGCTAACTATTTTTATCATTATCATGTGTATTCAATATACTTATTTAGATATGCTGAAGCTCAAATCACCTCTCATGGAAAAATTACACGTGAAAAATAAGTGGCTTGTAGGGATGTTTTAGTCTGATCATTCAATAAGCATTTTATTGAATGTCTCCTTTCTAGTAAGCACAGTTTTGACATATCCAGCATATATTTACATTACTAAGAAATATGGAAAGCTATTATCTTTCCAGAACCAAGGGCAGAATCTGGCATGGTGTAGATACTCAATAAAAACTTGCTGAATAAATGGAAAAGGACTCTTTAAGTATCAAAATTATCTGGTTTTTCCTTTATTCATGTAACTATTTTTTATCAAATGGAACTTGATGTAAATTAAAATATCTGTATGGAGATGATGCAAAATTGGAGTGATATTCAAAATTATAATATTATTCTTACATTTTTACCTAAGACAATGCTGTCAATCATAATGCTATCCTAGGGTACTAATTTCTAAGCAATACTCAAAAGATTTTGTATTTCTAATTGTGAGTGGTATCCTTAAAGGGAGAAATTTTGGCACAACTATTATGAAATAAGTAAATTTGATGACAAAATTACTGTAAATGAGAAAGTCACTATTCAAAGTAGGAAATGATCAGCTTTGAAAATAATTATATATATACTTAAAATTACAAATGCACAATATATATTATTGTAATAACATTTATACTCACACACTCTTAAGGCATAAATATCAAATGTTTGTGTGGCGTAGTGTGGTGGCAGTGGAAAGGGGTGTGCGTATCTGTTTATGTATGTAGAGTGGCAATAAAGCAGTTGGTTTAATTTTCATCATTTTAAGAAATTTTTACCCATTGCATAAACATATTTTTGCATTTTGAATGGAAAACAGTAAGATGGGTGACTGTCTTCTGGGGAAGGCAGGCTCTTCATGCAGGCAGGTCTTCAACAGGGTAAGAACTTGCTGTCATCATGGCGTTTTAGGATCCTGTCCTCCATTTTGTAGATTAGGTATTTACAAAGATGATTGATTCACAAGGATTAACTCATTTGAACTGCAATATGACAGACTAAAATAGAAAACTTGGAAATCCCATTTCAAATTAGCATCAATGAAATATATCTATTTAACAGACCAGATGCTCATGTGCATAGATCTGCAGGGGTCCAAAGAAGCTAAATTATAATCACAGGGTTGTCAGGGAAAAGAAGTCAGAGCAGAGGCAACAGGAATGAACTTAGCATCCAGTCACCCAAACCATGACTGTCTGATGTCTAAACAGATCTGGTCTACTTTTCAGAGCTTATGCTTAGGGTTTAATGTGCCTTCTCTTCTAGAAGAAGGAAACACACAGTTGGCCACTGGGATTCGTTCTTTCCAAAGCTTTGAGAGCTGCCTATCCATTTGCAATTAGCACAATCAGTCATTCATTTAGCAAATGCTAATCAAACTAGTACTCAGTGCCAGACACTGCTCTATGGGCTCAGGACTCAAAGATGAACAATGCAGATATGCTCCATGTTCTTGTTGGGTTTGCAAAATAGTGGGAAGAGAAAGTATACAAAAGTGGAGAAATAATAAACAATAGAATTTAAGATAGTGCAAAAACACCATATAGAAAAAATAAAAATGGCTAACTATGAACGGGATTGATTGAGGATGAGGATAACATTAATTTAGATTGTGGAGACTTCTCTGAGGACAGGGCATTTGAGATAAATCCTCAAAGTTGAGAAGGATCTCAATATGCAAAGATGGATGGAGAGCTTTTCAGGCAGAGGGCAGAGCAAGCATGCAGCCCCAGAGGGAGCCAGTCTAACATGCTCGAGGTTTCAGAAACTGAAGTCTGGTGATGTTAAAAAAAAAAAAAAAAAAAAAAGCATTGCGTGAGAAAAATGGGTATTAGATGGATATTGGGTGAAATCCAAAACATAGCCAAAGGCCGTCACATCACATGGGGCCTTGTGGAACTTTGTAAAAAGCTGAAAATTTGTAACAGAAATCTATCAAATGTTTTAAAATAGTAGCTAGACATGGTCAGACTTCCTGTTCTTAAAAGAAAAAATCCCAGTCACGTTAGGGAGAACAAGCCGTAGCAGGGCAAGAGTGGTAGAAGCGCCCGTTAGGAACTATCGAAGTCATCTAGGTAGGAGATGATGGTGAATTGCTAGAATCAGAGTGGTAATTGGAAGGCAATTTGCTGTGGGGGTCTTGTGTTCCTGGAGCTCTTGTGAGCATACTGCCTTTATTCGAGAGTATTTTTTCAGTAATATTATTAGTAAAGAAAACAGCTTTGGAAAATAGAGAAGGTGTTTCTCTCTGGAGCAAAGGGTAGGTTTGCTTACAGATTTGGGGGATAGAGAGAGATTTTTTTTCCTCTCAAGCAAAAAAAGAGTAGGCTTACTTCCCAGAATAATAAAGATAACGTCTCCTGGCTTACTATAAAAGATTCAGGTTATCTAAGCGAGGATATTCTTCTGTTATGAAACTTGCTGCATGTGTAGGTTCACCTGACCCTCTACATATCACCCTGTGGGAACTGGCGCTCAGCGAACAGACCTAAGAAAATGCTGATACTCTGGATAGTGCTATTGCTTTGTCTTTGACCCAGGAGTCTCTTGACTTCTTACAGCATCCACGAGACTGCTGCAGCCCAACATTTTAGTTTGCAAATATCATAAAATATCAGACCCCACACAGGTCCTGAGAGGGTTTCTATTTCTTAAAGGTGGAGATTATCTCTATATCGATAGCTATAGTTATAGCTATCATCTGTATATCTAGCTGCATCATCTGTATATCTATTATCTGCATCTATTTACATATCTAGTTTTTCCCCCTAATATGCAATCTTTGCTTTAAAATTTAACTTCCAAAAGAGCAATTTTATTATTTTCCTATTTCCAAGTTCTTGATTGGGAGCACTATATTATTACCCATGTATATTTCCCTATTTCCTGTTAAGCAAATCTCTCCCCACAAGATACAGACTCAAATATTTAATTTTCCCTGACTTGAAGGGAACCTGGTATTTGCATATATGCATTTACTATCTATGAGATGAATTCAAGGGCTGTGTCAACTGCTTGCTAATGCTCCTTATATAGCCATAGAATCTCTCCCTCAAACAATACATTTCAAGAATGTCAGGGCAACGTGAAAATCCTTACTCTCTTTAACTCATACTTTTCTCCCCAAGCATCTAGTGTAGTGAATTCTTATTTCATGATTTAATGATATTTCAGTAGTGTCTGGGATTTTTTAAAATTCTAAATAAAAAGAATTTTATAGCTTTAATGGTACATTTGATCAATATTTCAGAAAGTGCTATTAAAGTATTATTTATTGGTACCTAGAAAAAAAAGTGATAATCACCAAGACCCAGCATGGATTTGCCAAAATCAAATAGGTCGAAATAAACTTAATTCTTTATCAGCTAGTGAGCTAGAAGATCTGAGAAATTGTATAGACTTAGCATATGTGTAGCAAAGCTTTTGAAATAGTGCCTTGTGAAACATGGTTAAAAGGGAAAAGAATGGAATGAATGTGAGGGGCAACTAGTATTCCCTCAAAGTACTCTATTTATCGATACTTAATGGACAACTTTCAGCCTGGCAGAGGAATCTAATGCTATATAGAGGGCTTTACCACTTCCTGAGAGGCTCTGGATTTAGCCATCCTTGAGAAAATAATCACTCGTGACACTATTGAGTATTTCTTTATCTGTAGTCCATTCATGATTAATCAATGGTTTGTGACATTTGTGATCATAATAGGCAAGCGCATCTTCAAAGCCCATTCCATTTATAACAACTTCAGGTGGAAAAATACATCAAGAATGCTTGTTGGGTCCTACATTCACTTGCCAACTGACTACATTAAGCCCTGCTCCTTCAGTTGTTGAGTGCTTTCCCCCACAATGTCCTAGTTGTTCCTTCTGAATTCACTTTTTTAGCTTCTTAAGGCTTCCATTCAGTGTAACCAGAAAAAAATGAATTCCTCTCCTGGAGTGCTTAAGTTACTCCTAAGCAAATTTGAGTCATAGTCCTATACCCAATAGGGGTAGGCTGGATGGTGATGTAATTGGCATTACTGCCACCATGGCCCCTGTCCCTGAGAATTTATTGAAAACCATGTAATATAATTTTTTAAAAATATACAATAAACTTTATTTTTAAAGAGGTTTTAGATTACAGAAAAGTTACATCGAAAGTATGAGGGATTCCCATGTACCCCCCTTCCTCTCCCACATCATCTCCTTTTTTTTTTTTTAGTGTAGCAGTACAATTTATTATGATGCATCTGTAAAAGCCACTCATTTAAAAAATGCTCACTTGTGGTAAGGACTAACCTACCTATAGTAAAAATCTAAAAAATGAAACCATCATTGTGACTTTTTTTTCTTTTGATATTTGCTCTTGGCTTTTTTTTTTTAATTTTTTACTTTTTGTCTTTATTTTTTTATTGTTACATTAAAAAAATATGAGGTCCCCATAAACACCCCACTCCCCTCACCCCACTCCTTCCCCCATAACAACAACCTCCTCCATCATCACGAGACATTCATTGCATTTGGTGAATACATCTCTGAGCACCACTGCACCTCATGGTCAATAGTTCACACCATAGCTCACACTCTCCCACAGTCCACCCAGTGGGTCATGGGAAGACATACAATGTCCGGTAACTGTCCCTGCAGCACCACCCAGGACAACTACAACCCCTGAAAATGCATCCACATCACATCTCTTCCTCCCATTCCCCACCCCCAGCAGCCACCATGGCCACTTTCTCCACAGCAATGCCACATTTTCTTCAATTACTAATCACAATAGTTCATGAATAGAATATCAGAAAGTGCCTCTAATCCATACTGTATTCCTCCATCCTGTGGGCCTTAGAATGGTTGTGTCCACTCCACATCTATATCAAGAGGGGCTTAGATTCCACATGGATGCTGGATGCAATTCTCCTGCTTTCAGTTGTAGGCACTCTTGGCTCCCTGGTGTGGTGGTTGACCTTCCTCACCTCCATGTTAGCTGAGTGGGGTAAGTCCAATAAATCAGAGTGTAGGAGTTGCAAGTCCGTTGAGGCTCAGGGCCTGGCTATCACATGGTCAGTCCAGAGATTCAGGTCCCCTGGGTATACATTAAACCCCAGCACCAGCTACAATTCCGGGAAAAGTAACATTTATCAGTACTTCACACATCTAACAAATACTGAAGGAGGCAGCTACCATTATTATAACTGAAAACTTAAGCACAAATCAGAATTAAGAGAAAGTTCAGAATGTTCACATTTGCATGCATTTTTGGCTGAACTTTCAAAGATTCCGCATATAACAAAACCTCAAAGCCTTGTGGCAAACTTACTTTACAGAAGCAAGGAAAACAGAGTGAACAGTAACAGGAGTATATTTCTAGGAGAGAAAGCAATCACTTATTTCCTTTATCATAAAACAAAAGTCAATGAGTCAACATTTTAAAAACACTGAACAAGTTATTTATTATTCAAGAATTTGCTTTTCAAGTTGTGTCTTTAAAATGGATCCATTCATATACTGGGTAAAATTAAACTTATTCATCCAAAATATTTTATTAAGAATTCTAATCTTAAGTATAAACCATAACTTACCAAAGGATAGTCCAAACACAACACAATAATGCTGCCATTTAGATTTATATGCTTCATCTGAAAAACATCTTTCAAACACGAATTTTGCCCTGTTTCTCCAGAATAAATGTCTTTATGTCTAAAAATTTAAAAGATAATTTAAAAATTCAAATAATTCATGCTATGCATTTTCCTTCATCCAGTTTTGATAAAAACAGAGCGTTCTGCTGTTGGAACACCATCTTCCTTCTCAGTTATAACCTCTACGGTCCCAGAAGCAGACACAATAACCATTGTTTTATTTGTTGACGCTGTCTTCTGTTTCTCAGCAATAGCTGCACAAACAGCAACATCTCATCACTTTTAAAGTCATAGTCAGGAATTGACTTTGGTGAGAAAGCTGTTACTTCTGCTGATGATTCACTCTTTTTAATCCTCTGTGCCATGTTCTGCTGCTTCTGGAGTGTTCTTGCCCAAGAAAGGTCTTCTTTTCCTATTTCAGAGTTCATTGAATAGATGCGAAGGGCTACTTGAAAACTTCTAATTGCTTCATCTGTTTTGTCCTTTGGTTCTCTGTTGACATACTGTTCTATCGTCTGTCTTCTTACCTTTTAGTTTACCCTACCTAATAATCTTCATTCCTAAACTTTTCTCCAAATTCTTGCCCTTGTTTTTTCCTTTCAGGCTACAGCACCCCCTTTAGTATCTCTTGCAAATCTGGCCTTTTGGTGACATATTCTATCAGTTTTTGTTTGTCTGTGAAGACTTTTATCTCACCCTCATTTTTGAAGGACAGCTTTGCTGGATACAGAATTCTTGGTTGGCAGTTTTTCTCTTTCAGTACCTTAAATACATCATATCATTTTCTCCTCTTCTCCATGGTTTCTGGTGAGAGGGTGACACAATCTTATTGAGTTTCCTTTGTATGTCATGCTTTGCTTTTCTCTTGCTGCTTTCAGAGTCTTCTCTTTATCTCTGATATTTGACATTCTGAATAGTAGGTGTCTCAGAGTAGGTCTATTCTATTCTGTTTGAGGTGTCTTATCCTTCTTGGATATTGATATTTATGTCCTTTAAAAGGGTTGAGAAATTTTCAGCGATTATTTCCTCAGATATTCTTTCTGCCCCTTTTCCATTCTCTTCTCTTTCTGGGACAACTGTAATGAGAATGTTTGTGCATTTTGCATTGTCATTCAATTCCCTGAGACTCTGATCCATTTTTTCCATTCTTTTCTCTTTCTGTTCTCCTCTCTTTTCCAGTTCAGATGTTCTGTCTTCAAAATCACTAATTTTGTCTTCAAGCAATTCAAATCTGATCTTATGTGCCTCTAAAGTATTTTCAATCTTGTCCATTGTGTTATTCGCATAAGGTCTGTGACTTTTCTTTGCAGGCTTTCCAATTGTTCTTTATGCTTTCCCATTGTCTTCTCAATATCCTTTATTTCTTTAGTCATATTTGCTTTAAATTCTTTGAAGTGATTTAGGAGAGTTATGTGATTATCACTATTAACTGTATTAAATTCTCTATCTCTTCAGGATATTTGGTTTGTTCCTTTGGCTGGGCCATCTCTTCCTGTTTCATAGAATGGCGTGTAATTTTTTTGCTGATATTTAGGCATATGCATATGTTGGTAAAATTACTCTTATGGGTCTTATGGCTAATTTCTCTCTTCTGCCTATTGCTTTTTCTCCCCACACTTCTTCTTTGATCTTTGGTTCAACTTATTCTAAAATTTTTAACTTGCCCAGCTTAAGTTTTCACAATGGGGCCAGGAACTCACTAATGAGGTGCAGATTTTCTTCCAGGGTTTGCATAGAGGCGAACAGTTTTTGTCCATGCAGTTTCAAGACCCACCAGCAGATGGCGATAGTCAGCACACTTTCTATGCAGATGTTTCCCCCTCAGTGCATTACAGTGAGCCAGGGATTTTAACAGTATAATATCTTGGGCGTGGGGGAGGGAACCCTTTCCCTTTCCCTTTCCGGCTGCCACTGAGGCTTGGTAACTCAGGTTTGTCTTTTGACTTCTTCATCTTTCTTTCCCTCACCCTCCTGGGAGTTATGTAACACTGTCCTGGTCTGCTGACCCCTAAAACAGGTCCCTTGGATAGCTTTTGGCTCTTTTGCAGTTATTTTTATGAGAGCATTCAGCTCTGCCTGTTAGTTCGTCGCCATCTTCTAATATAAACTTTTAAGAAATGTCTTCACAGAGCCTCATTGCACAGGTTTTTAATTTTCTGAAGGTTTTTATTTCAAGTTGCAACATAAATTCTATTAATTTCCTGTATTGCTTTTTTCTAAGTTTTATTTTATGTAATGTGATTTTTCATTCCCTATTTCTTCCCAAAGTAAGCATATTTGATGCTATGCTTGATCACATATAATTATTGACATTGTATACATTTAATTTTCATTCCAACCTATTGAAGACTGTCAAATTCTAAATTAGTTAATAATAATGTTGCAATCTGCTTCTTTCATTATTTTTCTAGATATTTTGCCACATGATATGGGTTATTTTCTTCTTTATCTGATTTATTAATTTTTAAAATTACCTGATTTTATTTTCCTTAAAATTAAAAAAAAATGCCTCAAAACATATTCATGTAAATTATTAAAAGTTATGTGTTATAGTTTGACATTGCTTGGCTGAGCCCTCCTAAAAACTGCACACAATTTGTTGGTAAAGAGATTTAATCCATGATTATTAGGCATATTATTTAAAAGATATTAAGAAGAGACCAAGAAGGATATTCACAACCTTATCAGGCAGCTAAACCATAATGACAGGGGGACTCTGAAATCCAGAAGAGAAAACATGATGTTTCTTAAATTTAGAAGGCCTACTAGCCCTGTCCAATCCCACTTTCTGTGTTGATAGAAATGTTTCTAATCTGTGCTGTCCAATATGGTAGCCACTAGCCATATGCGGTATTTTAGGTCTTGAAATATGACCAGTGCTATTGAGAAGCAGAATTTTTAGCTTTATTTATTTCATTATACACTTAAATAGCCATACTGGACAGGGTAGTTTACCCTTCACATTCACCATGTCCTCCACTTGCCCTCACCCAACTCCTTTTACTTATCTATGAACATAAACTCAGAAAGTAAATTGGACTTTCAGTTTTAGTTACTGCAGAATTCAGTTAGGGTCCCTGAACTTCCTAAGAGCTCTCTAAGAGCTGACTAAGAGCCCATGGTAGAATGGTAACCTGGTCCTCAGGGGGCAACATAGAACATGAAGTTACTGTATTTGCCGGTTTTCGTGGTGTAAATAATTCCACCATTGCCAGTTTCAAGCTACCAACCTGAAATTCACCAGTTGGAAAAAGTTCTGAAAATTTAAGTATTAGCTCTCATAGTGGGTCCAAGCTAGCAGTAACACACCTAGGCCTTGTGAAATTCCAAAGTCCTTCTCACATTTTCTGTAGTCCCAGATATGTGTATGCCCACTATGAGCACTGGCTTTGGATGCTGCTCTTATTTAACTTGTTCAGTTAGTAGACTGCCTTGTGAATCCTCTTCATGCTGTCCTTTTGTCTCATACCTACATGTTTCGTTAATGTTCACAAATCCATTCCCACAAACCATTGGTGTGAAGAGTTGGATTTAAAAGTACTGTCTAGGGAAACGGACTTTGGCCCAGTGGGTAGGGCGTCCATCTACCACATGGGAGGCCCGCGGTTCAAGCCCTGGGCCTCCTTGACCCGTGTGGAGCTGGCCCATGCGCAGTGCTGATACGTGCAAGGAGTGCCCTGCCACGCAGGGGTGTCCCCCGCGTAGGGGAGCCCCACGCGCAAGGAGTGCACCCGTAAGGAGAGCCGCCCAGCGCGAAGGAGGGAGCAGCCTGCCGAGGAATGGCGCCGCCCACACTTCCTGTGCTGCTGACGACAACAGAAGCGGATAAAGAAACAAGACGCAGCAAAAAGACACAGAAAACAGACAACCGGGGGAGGGGAGGGGAATTAAATAAATAAAAATAAATCTTAAAAAAAAAATAAAATAAAAAAATAAAAGTACTGTCTGAATGTCAGGGTATGTGTGTGGGAAAGCTCACTGCACAGCAATACTAGCAAATACAATTTTAAATGTTAGGTTTCTCTGCTCTTTAATGTCCTTTGGCATCTTCATCACTGCCTTTTTCCAGGTAGCCTCCAATACAAGCCATCACTCAGATCCTCTCCACCATTCTCCTTCCCGTCACTTACCCTTACCCCCTCCCTTTTGAATTACCCCCAGCAACTCCAAAATTTCTCACTAAGATATTAAAAACAAGTCATGTCTCTCTAGCTCCTATTCCCAAACTCACCTCTAATTTGAAAGCCCTTTCTTTTCCAGGATCAGCCTTCCTTTGAGGCAGTTATTCATAAATTTATTGAATGACAGCTATGTGCCAGGCACTCTTCTGGTTGTAAATATCATATTTTGCCCACCATTACATTAGCATTGAGTATAATAATTGTCAAAATATGTAGTGCAATGCTGAAATATGTTGGCAGTCAATAGATGCCAATTTATTATGTACTTTTGCAGCAAAAATTAAAAATGTGTTAACAGAAGAAAGGAATAAAAGGTGCAATCTTAAGAAATATTAAACTTTGCAATTCTTTGTTAATCTATTCTTTTTAATTACACATCCTATTCTAGCCTATTCTACCTCTTCAATCTTAATATTTAGACCCTCAGATATGTGTAAATATTGATGTAATCTACTATTATTTTAGCAACATTATAAATAATATTTTTTAATTATCGGAAGCATATCCTTTATTAACTGCAAATTTTTGTTGCTGTCATAAATTCCCTAGCTTGTATATTGTGGGCACTCAGTAAACCTGCACTTAAAACACTTGTCGGTGACAATGACTGAATAGAAAATAAAATGAGCATGCTAGTTGTGGGGAAAGATATACTTCAGCTCATTTTGTTTCATTATCAATAATTCTTTGAGGTTTTCCTATAAATTCTTTGGACATCTTTGTGAGTGCATTGAGGAAGGTTTTCCTGAGGTAATGTGCTTGGGGTAGAAAAGCAAGTGCCTGGTGTGCTCTGTTTGTTTTTTTTTCACACTTGGGCATAGTATTGTGATTTATCCATCTTCTCTCTCTTACCTGCCCACTGCTTTTTTTCTATGACTGCTCTTCTAGGCCAGACCACCACTGTCCAATCTGTAACACTGCCATAGCCTAACAAGCTGGTCCTCCACAATCCTTTTATTTCAGTCAGGCAGTTTAATAGAATGCATGTCTGTTTTTCATTTCACTTTCCACTAAACCTGCTTAAATTTTACTTTTGCCATTAGAATAAAGTCCACTTAGGCTAGCGCTGTTTTTCCTGATCTGAGCCCTGTATATATCTCTAGTCTCAACTCTGATAACTGCTTCCCAAATTCTGCTCTATCCATGCAAAATTATACTCAATTGTTTAGCCACTCTGTTCTTTCTCACACTTTTGCTTCTATGCAGAGGTTTCTTTCTTTGTTGGAACCTGTATCCTCACCTCTTTATCTCCTTTCTTTAAATAACTTTTATTCATATTGAAGTATTCAGACGGTATTTCCATGAAATCACACTCTCTATTGTCCCTCTCCCTAAGCAGGTGTCATCTTTCATCAGTCCCCATAAGAAAGTATCCTTAGTAGTCTGAGACTGTACGTACCCCAGAAAATCATGTTCTTAAGCTTGTCCGTTCCTGTGGATGTGACCCTGCTATGAGGGGCTTTTGACTAGAGTGCTTCAGTTAAGGGCCTTTTAATTAGTAAGGCACACTTCAGTAAGGTGTGCCTCAAAAGTGGGTCTTAATTCTCTTCGATATAGTCCTTTCTAAATTGGATGAATAAGGAGAGGGAAAAAAGGCACAGAAAGAAAGAGAGAGACATAGATGCAAGAGGCTGAAGGCCAGGAAGACTGAAGGTGAAGGGAGAGTCTAGCAAATGCTGACATGTGTCTTGCCATATAACAGAGGAGTCCAGGCTCGCTGGTAGCCAGTGTTCAGGGAGAAAGCATCACCTAATGCTTGATGTGGACATTTCTCTCAGCCTTGGAACTGTAAGCTTGCAAGTTAATAAATCCTATTGTAAAAGCCAAGCCATTTCTGGTTTATTGCATTTCAGCAACAGGATCCATCACCTAAAATGGCACATAATATACTATATGAGGTATTTAATTTTCTTATCTCATTAGACTCTAAGATTGTTGTTTTCATCACTTTCTCGGTTTTAACAGGCAGATCTAGGTACAATGCATGGTGAATATCAGGTCTATGTTCAAAATTAAGCACTGAATTATTAAGTGCTATATATAACTTGGAGAATTTGTTTCTCTGCTGGTATTCAAAAATGATTTGGAAGAATGCATACATTTATGAGTATGTATTATGTTCAGAATGTGCTGGGTACCTTGCATATGTCACTTCATGTAATCCTTACAGCACTTTGAGCCTCTGAAAAGCTTAGCATGCTCAAGGATATAAAATAGTAAGAGGCAAAGCCAGGAGTCAAACCTTGGCCGTTTTGTTGCAATATTTATGTTCTTTTCATCAGTCTGCATTGCTTTAGAAAGTCTATGAAATATCTATTGCTGACTGCTATCATTATTTTGGCTGAATTGAAGAATATGTATCAAAGAGCCTTGTAAACTGTAAACACTACATAGGTATAATGAACTATACAGGCACTCAATACGTATGTATTGGATGAATTGCAAAGTAAGTATATACTGTTATTACTGTAACTGGGGTTAGATAGAAAGGAGGAATACTTATTCTTTTCATCCGTAGGTGTAGCATTACACAGCATGTATTATTTATTGATGGATGTTCTGTTAGCAAGTATGTTTAGTAAACAATGAGTTAACATAGATTGGGTAGTAGAGATTAGGGAAAGGAAAAAATGTTTCTTGATTGGTTCATGTGTAAACTGGGTTGGTGCCAGCTATTGGTGTCAGATGTCCAAAAGCGATTCTTTCTCTCATGGAGCACTATTTTGGGATTCTTGGAACTCTCCCAACTGAGAATCCTGGCTGCTGTTCCCTGGGTGTGTGAGGCCTCCTGTACCAGGCTGCTTAAGAAACCCTCAGCTTGCCACTGCCTTAACTTTGCTAATACGGGTCACTCAAATGACAAATTCTCACTGTAGACTTTCCTAGGTGTGAGACAGGTATCAGCATATGAATGCCTTCCCTAATTTTAGGAGACATGTCAAGTTTCCTGAACTTCTTGAAGCTTCCTAATTGGATATAAGGTAAAAGAGAACTCTCTCTCTCCCTTGCTCTTTCTCCCCACTTGTTTGTGTGTGTAGGAAATGCATAGCCCAGTGGCAACTACAAACAAATGACGTCATATTCCTGGCTGTGGCAGTTTAATATTATTTATGAATTCCAAAAAGAGATATTTGATTATGTTTTCATACTGCTCTGTTCCTCTGGGTATGATACCCCTTTGATTGTATTAAATTCAGAGGTCGCACTTTTACTTCATTAAATCAAGATTAGGGCTTTGATTCAATCACGTCATTAGGATGACTCAGGGCTGAGTCCCTGTCCCCTTGGTGGGCTATATAAATGGATGCTCAATCAAGAACACAGTAGATACATGGAGAAGAACACAGAGGAAGAGAGACAGCTCCAAAGACCAGAAGCCCCCAAAAAAGAGAGAGCCTGATAGCCTACAGCTGACCTTGTGAAGAGACCGGAGCAGCTGAGCCTGGAAAGAAACAAGCCCTCCAGCCTACAGCTGAGATCCGAAGAAGCTGGACCCGAGGAGCCTTAAGAGGAAGAGGAAGAGGAAGAGGAAGGCTGAAGCCTCGCAGACATCACTGTCATCTTGCTTCAACATGTGGCAACAGAGGTTGGTGAGGAAGCAACTTTGAGTTGGACTCATTAGGGCCTTGTAACTGTAAGCTTTTACCCCAAATAAATATCCTTTATAAAACCAACAGATTTCTGGAACTTTGCATTAGCACCCCTTTGGCTGACTAATACACTGGTGAAAACTGTATTTATGACATTGAGTTTATGTAATAGAAAATATGATTTTGTAGAATCTTGAATGCAGTGCCTAGGATTGTCTTAAATCCATATGTGAGCAATATGATATGTGTCATATATGCTCATTTCTGCTAGTAATTATCTTGTTATATTTGAGCAGGATGGCCCAGTTCTTGCACATTAGCCAGTCTACTGTGACTACCTAATGTCTACATGTAGTTCCTCATGAAAATCTGTTTTTTTAACTTGTATCTCTGGTATCATCTCCATTAAGATTTATAAGTTATATCTATTTTTATAACAAAGCTTGAGTTCTTTAGAAATAAAGTACTTTTATTATTATGCATAATAACGTAAATCCCTCAAGGAAAAGAATGATTAAATATTTACTAAAATAATGATTAAGTCATCTTAATCAATGACCAAAATCTATAAATTGATAAATCAATAGATCACTTCTTAGCCCCCTGGATTAAAATAAGAAAAACGTGAAAGTCTATTTACTGCTATCCTTTAATAAACTTTAAAAAATATTATTAGCCTGTCTTATTCAATTAGAAATACATTATTTTCTGTGACTTTATTTTTATTTTGGTATATAAAAATTTACATGACATTAATTTCAAGTTAGTTTCTTTTATGAAGGAGCACCATACCCTTCTCAATATGCAATAAGTGTGTTACATATTATAGTTCAAATATGTTGGTGAGTTTGAAGATATATAACTATTTAGAAATGTAGAAAATTTAGAAAAATTAGAAATTCTTATGTGAATTATAAATATGGATTGTTTCAAAAGGAAGAACATTCCATGCTCAATAATTGGAAGACTCAATATCATTTAGATGTCAATTCTACCCAAATTGATATTCAGATTCAATGCAATCCCAATATAAATTCCACCAGCATTTTTTAAACAAATGGAATTGTCAAATTTATTTGGAAAAGTAAGGGACCCCAAACAGCCAGATGCACCTTAAAAAAGAAAAACGAAGTTGAAGTACTCTCATTCCTGGACTTTAAATTATATTACCTAGCTACAGTGGTAAAAACGGCTTGGTACTGGCGTAAAAATAGACACATAGACCAATGGAACTTAACTGATGGTTCAGAAGCAGACCCTCACATATATGGTTAAGTGATTTTTGACAAGCCTGTCAAATCCACCCAGCTGTGCAAAACAGTCTTCAACAAATGGTGCTGGGAAAACTGGGTATCCAGATCCAAAAGAAAGAAAGAGGACCCCTATCTCACATCTTATACAAAAATTAACTCAAAATGGATCAAAGACCTAAATCCAAAAACTAGAACCATGAAGCTCCTAGAAGAAAATGTAGGAAAATATCTTCAAGACCTGGAGGTAGGTGGTACATTTGAAAACCTTACACCAAAAGCTCGAGCAATGAAAGAAAACATGGATAAATGGGACCTCCTCAAACTTAAAGACTTTTGTGATTCCAAGGATGTTGTCAAGAAGGTGAAAAGGCAGCCCACTCAGTGGGAGAAAATATGTGGAAATCACATACCTGATAAGGGTTTGATTTCCATTTTACATAAAGAGATCATAAAACTCAACAATAAAAGAGCGAGCAATCCAATTGAAAAATGGGCAAAGTATTTAAATAGACATTTCTCCAAAAAGGAAATAAAAGTGGCTAAAAAACATATGAAAAAAATTTTCATATCATTAGTTATTAGGGAAACACAAATCAAAACAACAATGAGGTATAATCTCACACTGCGCAGAAGGACTATCATTTTTAAAAAATAAAGTGCTGGAGAGGATGTGGAGAAATACAAACACTCCTTCACTGTTGGTGGGATTTTAAAATGGTGCAGCCTCTGTGGAAGACATGTTGGCAGTTCCTCAGGAAGTTAAATATAGAACTGCCATAAAATCCAGCAATTCCTCTACAGGGAATATATCCAGAACTGAAAACTGTGACATGAACAGATATCTATTCACTGATGTTTATAGCAGCATATTCACAATTGCCAAAAGATGGAAATAATCCAAATGCCATCAACCTATGAACATATATACAAAATATGGTGTATATATATGATGGAATACTATGCTGCAGTTAGAAGAAATGAAATTGGGACACATATGATAACATGGATGAATCTTGGAGATATTATGCTAAGTGAAGTAAGCCAGACACTAAAGGACAAATATTGCATGGTCTCATTAATACGAACTAAATATGAAGAATAAACACATTGAGTTAAAACCTAGAGTCTATATTATTAGGAGATAAGAGGAGGGTTGAAAAGAACTACTCATTCTTAATATATGTAAAAGTTTTAATTAACTTCACTGTAAAAATGTAGAAATTGATAGAGTTGATGGTAACACACTATAGTGAGTAGCAGCTGGTTTATTAATATATGAATATATAATTAATATATAAATGAGATTGTGGCTGAAAATGGTGGTCTAGGGTTATAAATGCCAATTGAAAGAAAGCTAGAGAATAATCTAGAGACTGAGTAACACAATGAACCCAGAGGTGGATGAGAATGTGGTTGATGGTACATATGCAAGAGCGTCCTTTTGTGAGCTAGAGTGGATGTATGTCATATTGTAGTATGGTGGGTATGTGGAGAAGAATGGGAAAAATACAGTTGGTGTGACTATGGACTGTGGTTAACAGCAATACTGTAACATTCTTGTATCAGTGCCAAAGATGTGTTATGTTGGTAATGGGGGGCGATATGGAAAAAGTTTTGCAAATGAACTCAGGCCATTACCT
This sequence comes from Dasypus novemcinctus, assembly GCF_030445035.2. Taxonomy (NCBI): domain Eukaryota; kingdom Metazoa; phylum Chordata; class Mammalia; order Cingulata; family Dasypodidae; genus Dasypus; species Dasypus novemcinctus. The sequence goes on along the minus strand of NC_080683.1, from coordinate 101,445,508 downwards.
ACCAGCTGTGTGACTTTGCATTAAGGATTGAAATCCTCTCTTCTCTATTTTCTTTGTAAAATGTGCATAATAATAGCTATGGTCACAATTGTTGGTTGCTTCCCTAACATGCTGTTGGAACGCTTCTGGGAAAGTTTTCCTCACTATTAAAATAGAAAATCAAAGAACAGATGGTCGCACTTCTTGTTCTGACTGTTTCCATGATGGACCATGGTTGGTAGTAACAGTCTGATGACATTATCTCATATAATCTGTAACAAATGTTCCACCATGGTGTGGTGTGTTGGTGAAGGGGTGTTGTATGGGAATTCTACACATGAGCATGATTGGTTTGTAAGTCCACAACCCCTGTAATAAAAAATATATATATAAAAATAATACGGTGAGTTGGGAAAAAATACTCCAAATGTAGGATATGGACTATAGTTAATAGCAATATTTTGATGATGCTCTTGCATAGTTTTTAATAAATGTTTCACAACAAGGTGTTGGTGGAGGGGTGATACATGGAAACCCTGAATGATGTTACACATGTTTATTTTGTAAGTTTGCAACTTTTACTATACACTTACTGTTTATTTATATTCATGTATGAATAATATACTTCAATAAAATAAAAAATGGATCATTTCATTAATTTATTTATATTATGTGTTAGAAGATCTTTACAATTTTATTTACCCCCAAGATTCTTCTAAATTTTTCTTCTCTGGAAAAACAAAAGCCTAGTTCAATTCCCAATGAGACAAAGAATGTAAAAAAGAGGAAAAATTATTAATTATTACCTTATATAAGTATATTTGAGCTTCTTCTCAATAAACTAAGATCTTATACATTGCTTCCAGAGTAATTAAAATTACCCTAAGAATAACATTGACAAAGCCACTTCCTTTGTTTAGTGTGTTGAAGTAAAACAATAGTAGAGTGTGCACTGAGGGCAGGTAGGTGTGTAATAGTAGCAGTGGTGAAAGTAGTAGTAGTAATAATAGTAGTTATTACTATATTTGCAGTAGCAGTAATAGATTTTTGGCCCCAAGTTACAAATTCTTTGATCCAGGAACTGAGACATAATTACTGTTTTTAATCATTAGTATCACAATATCTCTATGTGGAGAACTTTGTACTTTTTTCAAAATACCATCAAATATATTACATTGTCATATGTAAAATACTTAAATATTAGGTTTGCACACCAAGGATGTGTGATATAATTGAGAATTTACTTGCAACTATAAAACTCAATGTCAATTTTCCAGGTAACTGCAACAAATGAATTTTTTAATAAGTCTTTTTCATTTAATTTTTTATTTATAATGGAATATAGAAATTTTAGCTTTAGGAGCAATCAAGGACACAGGGGTTGACATTCAAAACCATCATGAAATATAATTTTTTTGAGAGTAAAGCCAAAGCCTGCTTGAATGGTATTGGGACACCACAGTTTAAAACTTTCAAACATCAAATATATAAATTACTACCTTTAGGTCTGACTCAAATCTAAACTACATGTTTCTGTAAGCTCTTAATTTAAGGTCAATTATATGTCCCAAGTTATATGGCAAATTGTGAATATTTGTGTGCATTATATTCCTGTGGACTCCTTGTATTTCTTTCTTAGTTATCCTTTTTGGATTAAAAGACAACATTTTCCTTATTACTACATAAGAGAAACCTATGCTCTCATTTCAGATATTTTTTAAACGTTAGATCTCAGGAGATTCTGAGAAATTGTGCTCCTGTACTGAAGCCTGGCAAGTTCCTTGTAACTGAGACAGTGGTTTGTAACACTGAATGTAAATTACATGAAATGATTTCCTTAGATCAAATTGATTTGCATGACTGTACTATCAATGTCATAATATAAATTAAAACAAAATCTGGAATTTTTGCTATTTCCATAAATGATACAATACCTAAATCTCCATTATATGCTGTAGGCTTTTAATAATAATCTATTTATCTTGGAACAATTTAAAAATAAAATCCATCTAAAGACAGCCAAACTCAGTAAAAGTAAATTAGTTAGAATGTGTTCAGTTAATAAAAAGAAGAGTAGAACTAGATTTTGTTCTATTTTTGCTTAATACCCTTGTTCATGTTATTTGAATTTTTTTGTAAGGGATAATATTTCAAACATTTAAAGAACTTTCTTGAAATGTATATGTTTCTCATATATCATTATAATTATTCTATATATAATTAATCTTATTTTCAAAAGGATACACTAATTTATGATGATATTATGATATTAATACTATTTCTATGTCCAATGAAATAAGTAATTAAAAGGAAGGTGGCACAATAATTATGAGGCAACTATGCATTTCCTTTATTGAATTTTTCAGTTTTAATAGGTACATACAACAATTAGGAGCATATAATGATGTATTTATATTTTGGAGCCCTTCAATTCATTCACTCTTCATCAGAAGTGAAGTGGATGCTCTCAATGTACTGGCTACAATAGACGTTAACAATCAACAAGCAGCAGCACTTGTTCCTTAGGAGCTAAAGTTGGAAAAAATAAACAGGCACTACAATTAGAGAAGGCTATTATATGGAGTGCCTAAGTAGTTAGGCAGGCACAGAAAGAAACACCTGTCTCAGGTCTTGAAGGTCCAGAAAAGCTCTCCAGCAGTGGTAACACCCATACTGAGTCCTAACATAAAGTTACTTCATTATTTACTGATGGGTGACTAGCTTGTTAAGAGTGGGAAGTATAGACAGTGGTGGAGGGGTCAGATTCTGAACTCAGGCCATTACCTACCAGCTGTGTGACTTTGCATTAAGGATTGAAATCCTCTCTTCTCTATTTTCCACATTTGTAAAATGTGCATAATAATAGCTATGGTCACAATTGTTGGTTGCTTCCCTAACATGCTGCTGGAACGCTTCTGGGAAAGTTTTCCTCACTATTAAAATAGAAAATCAAAGAACAGATGGTCGCACTTCTTGTTCTGACTGTTTCCATGTTTGATGGTACTGCCTGGAATTGCTGCAATTATCTGGCAGCCATGAAGGAAAAGCTGATTTTTTTGTAAGATGTAGAGCAGAGCTGGAAAGAACTGAGCACCCTCAGAGATAGTGCTTGTCTACGGAATAATTCAGTCTTGGAACCCTTCTGTCTTGGACTTTTTGTTATGTGAAATAATGTATCTCCTTCTTGTTTAAGTCAAACAATATGGGGTTTTCTATACATTTTCTCTGGAGAAATTAGCTGTTATTATTACCATTGCTGTTGTTTTCAAGCCAGAGCCATTTAAGTTAGAAAATTTGCCTTTTGTGTTTATGGCTCTCAAAATGATTCCCAGAAAGTCAATTAGAAATGATATCTGCTGTTCATTATATATATATATAAAAATAAAAGCTATAAGATGTACTATATTATATAATATAAAGTTTTAAACTTCATATTAAATTTTATGGTTTAAAACTGTAAGAAAAAAATGCCATAATTTTGAAAAGAGGTGTTTGTGCTTAATATACTGGAAACATACTGGATTAGGAATCAGAATAGCTAAAGTTTAGCTCAGGCTTGATGGCCTATGCTATAAGGTTATGATTCAATTCAAGTGGAATAATTGATGCAAAAGGATTTGGGGAGCTGTTGATGCATAAAAATGTTAGATTCTATTCAAAGACAGGCCATCTCAGAGTAAGCCTTTAAGTATATTGGAGAATCCTTTCTAGAAGTTAATGTGCTATGTAAGCATGTTCTTTGTTTCATCCATTTTTTGCTGAATTTAATATTCAGAATATTCATAGGTTTTCATTGTTTGGGGCCCTCCTATTCTGCTTGGGCTTTTTCATTGGTTTAAAAATATTTCTGACTAAAGTTTTAATTTGTAGGTTTGTATTTGATATTCTAGCTAATTCCAAAAAATGAAGGGTAAGAAACTGCTGCAGTTATCTTTAGACTTTGGAGTAGACAAATTCTGAGTATTGATGGGAGTCAAATATCCTCTCATAATAAATCAAATACGAACTATAAAACATTTCAGCATAAAATACTGCAGAATAGACTTTAAGTTTCTGCTTGCTTTTCAAGTGGTAAGATATCCTTTTTGTTAGTCCATGAATGCATTCCGGAGGTAGTGTTTGAAATTTCAGAGTAGATACACATGAGGGTCACAGTTAGTATGGCACCATTGTTAAAAGTGCATTCCTCCTTTGATGTAGAGTGTTTTTCTGTTGGTCCATCACAGATATGTTTGTTTAGGAAATCAAATTAACTTCTAAGATTTTCTTCTTCTGAGCTGGGTTGAAAGACATAGGATGATTTTTCAGAGTTTAGTCTGGGGATTTGTCATGGTAATTTCTACTGCATCTTTGTATTTAGCCTCCTTTAGTTCCATCATGCAGAATAGAAACTCTTTTTGCTTTTTAGATTTTTCGTCTTGATGATAAATAAAATTCACAAAAAATATTTCACACCCTGCAGAAGAATTAATTGTAACATTACTAATATGGATTCTCCAAAGTCTTTAGTTTTCAAAGGGAGATAATCTAATTCACATTTGTAAAAATTCCACAGTCTTCAAATTTGGCTTCCAGATTATCTGTGGGATGCTTGGGTTGAGCTCCTTGGAAGCCTCAGAGAGAGATTTCAGTTGAGCCATTTGTCAGAATAAGACTAATACCTAGCCTTTACCAAAGTATGTGAGAAATTGTTTTCATTCACTAACTTTTATTCACTCACTCCCAAAAGCTTCTGTGCACATTGTTCCAGTAATTGAATGTTAATTCCCTTATTTGTGCACATAAGCGTGGATTTTGAATATTCAGAATTAGAGGCCGGCTGTTAAATCGTGCTTCACTGTGTGATTCTCCAGGGAAAGTGGAATATTGGCTGCAGTATGTGAAAATGTGGGCTCCAGAAACAAGTTCAATTCTCTGTAACCTCAGCTTGTCATTCTGATATTAAGAGAGCTACGAGGCTTCCGATTAAATACCAGATTAAATTTAAATCTGTTTCCTTAGTATTTGGGGACTACTGTTCCAGACTGGAGCACACAGTACTCTCTTGCACTGATGGAAAAGAGGGAATGAAGTGGTGAAAGGCCTGTACAGGGCAAACAACGTTGTGGAGCCCATTTACCTACCTCGTTCTTGAGTGTGTGTACTGATATTTAGCATCTGAGCTCTTAAACCCATGGCACAAATGGGTGCCAAAAAATAGATGATTCTCCATCTCTAAAATGAAGAATAAATATAGACTGTCTGAATAACTCAGTCATTCAAGGGCATTTCATCTTAAGCACAAAATGCACATTTCCCCACACATTCCCAGAGATGATAAATAATATGTAAAACCACCTCCACATTTAAAGAATTTAATAATTGCATTCTTTATTAAATTGAGGGAAGAACCTCAAATATGTGCCATTTATTATAGTACATAGCTTCAAAAATTAGTTGTCCTTTCATCCATCTAATGTGCTTTGACTTAATGTTGACAAAGGCCCAAGGAGAAGATTGAGATTCTTATATCAGAAGGAAGAAAATAATCAAGTATTGCTTTTATGTCTTTGCTAGAGATTTGTTATTTGCAAAATGGTTCTGTTTAACTTAAAAAAGTAAGATTGCCCTATAACCCTATTAGAATATACATAGAATACATGCAATTTTTTTGTGTACAAAGCCTGAATCATTTCAAAAATAATTTGAAGGCCAAACATTTTTTCCCGTTTTTCTCCCCTCAACTGACATTTTTGTCCATTTTCTGCTTTTATTCCCTACATTTTACATTTCTTTTTGTCTCCAATATTTTATTCTCTTTTTTACTTTCCCCAAAATTTCAATTATGTAGTAAAATTTCAGATTCAAAAAGATGAATGTATTTTTGATTTGGACCTCTTTCTTATATCTGCATATTGGGTCATTATTGATCACGAGTATACTCATTCAACATTCATTTTATTCAGTAATAACTAAAATCCAGGTATTTTGCCATAGAGGGTGAAAGGGTCTACTGGAAGTTAGGAGAGTACTGTCTGTAAAAGTCTCCTGAAGTTTGGGAAAGATATGAATGGGCCATGGTGATTTGGTGAGTCACATTCATCTGTTCTTATAGGAAACAGCTACACATTCCTTACACTTCAGTTAGGGCACTTTCCATTTCCAGAGAAAGAGGCTCCTTTTTCCTATTTCCAGGCAAATCTGTCTTTTCTATTTCCTACCACCTAGTTTGGGATTTTACTACCTTAATTGCTTCTCAAACTTTCCAATGCCTTCCTCTCCATTAGGTGTTCGTTTACTTCCTTCAAACGAAACAGGAGTCCTGATTTTGAAAAATGCTTTTGTTTAATGTTCCTGCTCCCTGAAACCAGTAATTTATTAATTTTATGAGTACTTTCTGCCATACTTCCTGTTTATCATCATTCACCATGAATCAATAAAAATGGGCTTGCTTCTCTTCTCATCTGTGTTGCAAAATCCTGTCCTCAGAGGTTGCCATTGTACCTTAGATATCAAGTCAATGTCTCCTTCATTTAATCCTGAGGATTCTACCTGTGGTAGGTTGAATTATGTACCCTCGGGGTAGAGGGGAGGGCACGTTCTTAACCTTATCCTAATCCTAGGACGTAAACCCACTGTTAATAGGACCCTTTTAAGATGTTGTTTTTAGTTAAGGTGAAATGAATTCATCCCAAATGAATCAGGATGGTTCTTAATCTTATTACTGGAGGGTTTATAAGAGAGAAAGCCATGGGGAGAGGCCTGAAGCTGGAAGCCAGCAGTCAAAAGAATTGGAAGAAAATGCAGCAGACCTTGCCATGTGAGTTGAGACAGGGATACAAGCCAAGGGAACCCAAGGATCCCAGGGGACCATGACCAGAATGTTAAGAGACTTTGGAGAGATAGCATTGCCTTGCTGGCCCTATGATTTTAGACTTCTGGACTCAAAATCATTTGCCAATAAAGTCCCATTGTTTAAGTCAATCGATTGTGTGGGTTGGAAACTAAGACACTAACATTTTTTAATAAATTTCTTTTCTTGACTTTATTGAAACCAACATACTTGGTGTGCCCTTATATCTTATTATATAATACATTTTCTCAATGGAATGGCATCATGAGGCATTATGTTTATTTGCCTCTTGAAAATATTGCTCACTCTCATAATTTCAATTTATACCTCCTTTTGAATTACTTTCAAATCGCCAAGTCTTTTCAAGGACCATCCTTGTCTCCAAATATTTCCTCATAGTTTCGTTTTCCATCATTGTCTCAAAATCAACTTGTCTTATATAAAAGTTAATTATATTAAAACCAATTTTGCTTACATTTTTGTAATTTTACAGCTCAGATCCAAAATCTGTCTTTTTAGAATAAATACCTTTCTTTTCCTTCCTCTGTACATGTTAACTAAATCTCAGTTACTTTATTATTTTCTTCATTCAAATGTCTAATACTATTTTTTTTTTCATTTCCATGAACATTTTCCTAGTCCAAATCCTTATCACCCTACAACTGGATTATTGCAATGATGTATTACTTGGTTTCTCTGCTACCAGGATTTGTCTTTTCTCCTGACAATCATTGAAGTGTTATTTCCTCAAGACATCATTCTGTATAGGCAACTCTGCTGCTGAAAAAGGCAAAGGTCCTCAAAGTCTCCAAAGACTAAAATGAAACAAGACTCTTCTGCCTCAGCTAGATTCATCCATAATCCCATGAGGATAATATTTTAACCGGCACTCTTTTGCAACTTAATTTCCCTTACCCTTTCGTGGTTTCACAATATATCTCTCCTTCAAAGCTTATCTATATCGCATCTCTTTTAAAAATGCCAACCTCTAACACTTGGATTACTGTACCCTTTATTTGGCATTTTTCATGTATTGCCCTTAACTGGATTGAGGTCAGTACTGGTTTTATATTTAGGTAATGTGGCGCCTTGCTTCCAGTAAGTACACATGTAATAAACATGGAAGAAATATTGAGTGAGAGCCCACAATAATTATTTGGAAAATCATTTTCTTATTTAACCCCAAATTGAGTGTTTTCAATTCCATAATGTCTGCTCAACCCGAGGACTTGGTTTAGCAGAAATTGTTCTTATCTAACACTTCTAAATTTGTACTCAGATTTCTTTTTTAATATGTATGTTTTTTATAAAAAAAAAAGAGCTTATTTTCTCAAATAAATCCTTGACTTTTTATTATTGTTTTAAATCCCAAATCAACTTTAGCCAAGGAAAGACATCCCTCCTATGGGTAGTGATGATTTTCCAAAATGTAACATTTATTTCAATAAGACTTAAATTTCACTTGAGTCCTAATTGAACTAGTGTGGGGAGCCACCCGCTGTGAGGTCTGTTTACAGCCTCCAACTACATGGCGAATCTCATAACTACTACAGCCCTGCCCCGCCATTCCCTTCTTCTTCTTCTTCCTTGTTTCTTGTTCTCCCCTTCCCGCCATAACTCTGGTAACCACAGCAGCACGCATGTGCAAGGCGCAAAACTCTGCAGACTGGGCACGAACTTTCAGCCAATCCCCTCCTTGGACGTCTGCCACCCGCAAGACCAGCCTACCACCTGTGGACACGTTCCCTCCCCTCAGTATAAATCCCCTTGTTCTACCCCCAATAAACGAGGCTTGATCAGAGCCCTGTCTTGCCTCCATTCTTCTCTCCACTCCTGCCCCTACCCCTGCTTCTTCCCACAGGCCCCTGGACTCGCCCCCGCCGGTTTCGGGCAAACTAGGACATATATGCTCCTCCCAAAAGAATCAGTTAAGCCTGCTTGTAGGAATGCTCACTTTTAAAATATAGTAAAGGAAAAAATTATTTCATGGTAAGGAGAACTATCAAGGTAAGCCTCAATAATTTTTAAAAAATCAAGAAATTTGTCATCAAAATATACTATAGGTAAATTCTTTAAATAGTTTTCTCTCTATTCAGAGTCATTAATTTGGAAAAGTTGCTAATAAAAATAAAAAGGGACCCTGAGTGACCAGCTGGTGCTGGTGCTGGTGCTTAGCTTTAAACAGATACATCTATGAACCCGGTAAGACAGATATTTCTCTGTGTGGCCTATCCAGGGATGGGACTTCATTATTTCATGGTATTATCTTCTATTGTCTTATTAACTGGAAGGATGATTTTTCTTAGTCCAAATGAAATATCCATTTCTTTAATATATCATATATTTTGAGAAGTGAAAGGCAAAATGATTTGCATCTTCTTCTTTACATTTTATTTTTAAACTTCCTACTTTTAATGATTTAAAGAAATTGAAACCTTTTTCTTTGACTCTAAATACTAAATTGTTAAGTGCTTGAGAAACCTGTCTTTCTAACACATTCTGTCCCAGAGTGTTAGATGAGGCTTTGAGGGAGAAATGTGCATTATTCCGATTATGAATATTCTGATTGATGTTTCCCAATTCTTTTCTGTTTTCCTATGTGTAATTATTTCAAACTATTAGAAGAAAAGGCTGATTACATCTATGGAAATTATGGGTAGAATTTTACTTACTTTTAGCTAAAAGAGTAAAGTCTTTATTTTTTCCAATTAAGGAATTGAATGATATTAATGAAAAGATATTCTTTTTTCTTATGATTAAGGGAAAAAAGGAAATACTTTAGCAGATTATGAATAATATTTTTTATCTGAATTAAACTCTAGAATGCTAAGATATTAAAATAAAGCATACTTGGATTCTAAAGCAATATGAATTGTGTGATGAGATGGAGATTTTCTCAAAGAAAAAGTCTAGCAAAAGTATGCTCCCTGTTGTAAATGATGCTGCCATCTTTTTAAGATTTTTAACCTCTAGCAATAACAGATTATTTTGATAAATTATTCATATTTCTGCATTGTACACCTTTTGCAATTTGCATAACTGGCAGCAAATAGGCCCACCATTCAGGCTTCAGTCCCCTTGGTCACACAGAATGGCCAGAGGCTACTTTATGATTAATTTCATCTCAATAGGGTAATTATCATCTTGAAATAAAGGAAGGCCTCCCTGAAATATGCTTTCCTGGAGCTGTAAGTACTTGAGTCTTAGCCTAAGAACTTTTAAACATATAGCAATTTTGAGCTTAAATGTTATCTTTTCTCTATTTTGGGAATATCTATATCTGAAAATAATAATTGTGTTTAATACATAGAAAGCATTAATTTACAGATTGATTTAGAAACCCATTGGATTGCAGCATAATCTCACATTAGCTTCTTGTCTCTTATTCAAAAAGAATGTATGCATTCTGAAGAATCAAGCTTTTGTATTTCTGCTCAGATTTATTGTCTGAACCAATAAATACAAATTTATTTCCTGATTTTTTGAAAAGTCATTCAATTTTTCTATAAGGTATTTTTCTCACCTAAGAATAGTCTCAATATATTGTACTATGCAGAAAGAGTTAGAGTAGGCCTATCAAAATGTTACTGCTTCTTTTCTGGAAAAGTAATAAAGGATTTTAGATTCAAAATTTGATTCTCAAAGAAATGTTACGTTTCTGGCATGCCTTTAAATGGAATTCCTATATTTTCTAATTCATGCAAATGAATTAGATATTGTCTGCAGTACCGAAAATCTCCGAAGTTCCTATATGCAATTTGGGAGATGGTATATTCCACTGAAAATCAATTTCTGATAATTAAAATTCTTTCTGCATAATACATTATCAATGATCAAAGAGAAAAAGAGACCTCAAATTTTTGTATGATCTTAAAAATAAAGAGATTTCTAAATTTAATGTCTTATCTCAAACTGGTCAAATGGATTTTTTTCACTTCTATAATTTGATATTTTTCTTCGCACAATGCATTCCTTACATCTTTATAAAAGACAATTTTCCCAGCATTTTGCTAAATACTAGAGTTCTGGAGTTGAATAAAAACGTTCTTTGGTAATTTATAGGCTAACAGGAAGGGACAGCCATATAAGCAAGTAATTAAAATATAATCACACATTTAAATACAAATCTGTACTGTGGAGTCTGGTGGACTAGGTATTGAGAAATGACCAAGATGAAGACTGGGTCATCAGGACCTGGTACCTACTTTACCAGCTGTTGGTACTCATTGTCCTGCCCTAGTCAATTGTTCATTGCCTTAATGAGCAGCTGCATTAGTTCAACTGGGGAGCATCTTATTTATTTTGCTGTTATTTGCTGAAGTGAAGGTGCTTATGTGTTATTCAGGAGTTGCTCATAGCTTTTAAAAGTTCAAATAATCTCTTAACTTTACTCTAAAAAAAATGAAAATATAAATGCATTCACCCATCCCCTGCACTGCCAGCCTCAGTGGAGATTGCTTAGAAAATATTTAAGATGTAAACAGGGTCCTCAAAAATACTGTCATTTTTTTTCTGCTGTCCATCACTTAAAGATGGATACTGGGGACTCAAAGTATAGCAGCTCAAGTTATGTGAGACCTACATTTGAAAATACAATGGATTTATACTTCACAGTAAATGAAGTCAGAGTATAGACAGAGTCCTATAGAGTAAATGTTAAAAATATTTATCTTAGTTTCCTAGATGTCATGACAAATACCACAATACAGGTGGGTTTAAGCAATGGAAATATATTGGCTCATGGTTTTGAGGCTAGAAGTCCAAACCTTTGTGTCACCAAGGCGATGCTTCCTCCCCAAAGACCGTGTATTCTGGGGCTGGCTGCTGGTTATCCTTGGTCCTTAGCTTTTCTGTCACATTACAATGCACATGGCAGTATTTTCTTTTTCTTCTGGCTTCCATTGACTTCCAGGTCCTTCTCCTCCACATGACTTTGTTTGCATAAAGCCCCAAGTGATAGGATTAAGGTCCAAATTCATTCACTTGGATCATACCTTAACTAAATGTAACATATTCAAAAAATCCTATTTATGTGGATTCACACCTGTAATATTGGATTAAGAGGAAGGTCATGTATTTTCATGGGGTAAATAATTCAATCAACCACATATTAAAATAATATTTAAACTGAAAGTAGAAATATTAATAAGATATTTGCAGAATCACAAAATTTTCTCCATTTTATAAATCATACTGTTCCATGCCTATGGAATTAGGAGAGTCTGAAACATTGGTTTATGTTTCAACTGACTAAAGACAGTTTGTTATATAAATACAATTGGTTCAGGACCCTAGGAATACTGACTTCTCTGATAATTTCTTGTTAAAACACCCTCAAGTGTATTATGATGCCATTTTAATCTAGGTCTAACCTGTTTCTGATTTTGTATTCCTGAGCATTATTATTAATTTTAGATTTATTATAATCCTTAGTTGAATTTTCTTATTGTCATGTGTCTTCATTGAAATCATTATATTTTATATAAAAAATGTAACTATAAAATTATTTCATAAAGCTAGGAAAAAGATAAAAAACACTTGACTTAATTAATATTTTTATTAAAATTTTTGATTTGTGATGTGGGGTTAATGAGGAGTGCTGACAAAACAAGACTATTTGTTAATAAGTGTTGAAATAGTTGATGGGAACATGAGATTCATTCTGCTATTTTTTTAATATTTGTATATGTTTTAAATTTTCCCTAATACAAAGCTAACTTCTTTTGCATTTGGCAAAAACTATAAAGGAGACTGTGAATTATTTATAATGAGAAACATGTCAGTTCTGAATTTGCTGTGTTTTTGTTTTTAATTTTCAGTGTGGCCTTCTTAATATTGTACATTTGTGGTCTCAGAGTTAAATCCCCCCTAAAGTCATGCAGTTTTGAAAACTGAAACGCTGTACACAAGCAGATGTCAGCTCTGATCATGTCTGATTACATCCTTGGCAGTTTTGAGCTCAGTATTATTGTTGGGTGGATGCAGATTGGCAGGTTTATTGAAAAGACATTTGGTTTTAAAATGATAATTTCCACTGAGATATATAGTTTGTGAATTAATGTAAATTGACTTAAAAGCCTGAGATCAGAGATGGGATAGATGGAATCATGAGGGACAAACAACATCTTGCAATGACTCAGATTCATTTCCATTAAAATAATTTCTTTAGGGGCAGGACATTGTCTGCTAAATGACCCCTTTTTCTGCAACGGCAACTTCAGTGCATCTGTGCACATTCATTCTGAGATATTTAGGGGAGAGTTTGGGGGGGATTAGATGTGGAGGTACTTAAGGTAGAGCAGAATGAAGAGCCCATAGGGTATGATCCCTAAAATGGGCCCGCTTAAGGTACACATAGCCTAACAGGTGGCAGGTTAAGGAAACTGAAGATATGACTCTGTTGAGTGATGTCCAGCCTAAGAGAGGGACACTCATGCTGAGTAGTCATGTCCATGGTCTGAACATTAACCACAAAGGGAGAAAAGGGGAGGGAGGGAAGCCGAATGGTCAGTGGACAACTCAACGACCTGAAGGAAAGTTCTCCATAATTCACAACTGTGTGTACAAGTGGTCCAATAGCATCCTAAGAAGGTGGGATTATTTAGCATCAGTGATGTAAGAGGACATAAAAAGGTGAAGAGAGGAAGAAAATTATCTGTAAAAGTTTCAGCGTACTTCACTGACTAGAATTTTATAATTTAAAAAACTATTATTGTAAGAAACTGTTATTCTTGGAAGCATTAGAATCTCTAAGGAGTAAAACACTTGAGAAGTCTGGGGTTCTTTTGGTGACTCTTGGGAAGGATTTCTCTCATCTTTCATCATTTATTCATTCACCAATTATTTATTAAGTGCCCACTTAAAACCAGTTATATTGGTGTAAGTTTAGTGTGATAGTTTAGAAATATATTAGTTGAGAATTCAATATCTGTGTGATTAATTGGGGCCATCAATTCCAGAAGCTGTACATGTAGTACTAGCATGCTACTTGCCATGGACTTTTCCTCCAGAAAAACATAAATTTAATTACAAAAAGTTCATATGTAGAATGGATTCTGAATTTAATTTAGACAAAAAAGTATTTTTCCTGAAGAAATCAATGTAGTAATAATGGACTTCTTGTATGAGTAAGACAACCTTTCCTTTGTATAATGGCAAAATGATAAATTACCATTCTGATAATTATGGTTATCATACAAATGATTAATAATCTTACTGATTAGAGGTAAAGCCTGAAATTGAACCTCTTTTGTGTGGCCAAAAACCATTGAAATGTTTCTTACAATTCTTTGCCAAAGTAGTCAGATATAACCTTGATATTTTCTAACTCTAACTAAAACTTCAATATTAAGCAAACTGTAATCAACTTTTGATGGAAATTAAATTTAAAAATTAATATATATGTTTATCAGCTACTGTATTTTTGCCTAGATTAGCACCTACACTGTATAGGGACTGAATAAATATTTGATGAATGAGTGAATAAAATTGAATTTCTAAAGCAAATGATCAAATCCTCCTTCCCCATGTTGTTAAATGATAAATTCAATTATTTAAAATGTATTCAAGACCATCATAAGTATGCTTAGTGAAATGTAAAATGAGCTACTGCTATTTTGAAATATTTATGTCCCCATTATTGTTCAAGCTAACTAATTAGATAATACATTTAAATGTTAATCACATAAATTTTTTCCTTTTAAACCTATTTCTTTAAAGAGAAAATTCTGAAGAGAGAGAAAAAAACGCCACACCTATGACAAGAAGGATTCAAACTGAAGTTTGTTCATCTCTCTAACCGTGTGGCCACCATGCAGGTGGTCTAGGGAAGGGCATGTTAGAGTCAAAGGCAGGAGCTTGAAATTAGTCGGACAGGGCTTTATTCTCACAGGAGTCACTCCGTGACCTTCACTGAGCTACTTTCTTTGTGCCTGAATATGTCATCCATCTCAGAAGGCTGATACTACAGAAATGATTTTAAATGATTCTGAGATTTTCAAATTTGTGTGTAAAACAGATGCTAAATATTATTCCATGGTCAGTTAACATGGAGCCAAAATAGTTTTTGGAATCTTTATTTCATGCATGTATTTGGTTCGGTCCTTTTTTTTCATAGTAAAACTAATTCTCAGTAATTCCCTTCATAAATGGTTGTTTCTTAAAATTTCTGAAAGCCAAAGACATTATTTGTGTTATTTTCCTTCTCTTTGTAATATTTTTCTTGGTGAAACAGTACATAATGGTAATTTATTTATTTTTCTTTTTAAGAACCAGGGAAAGTTCCTGAGCCTAAGCAAGGGACTATAAAAATTGCAGCACAAGGTTAGCAATAAAACACTTTTAAAATGCTATTTCTTTTTTCCTCCAGTGAATAGCACTTTATTGACAAGAGTCAAACTGTTTATTGCAAAATAGCACCATCTGCTGGGTTATTACAGAAACATGTTGTTTTATTAAGATAAAAGTATCAAGTTTTCATTTAATAAATGTAGAAAATATGACTGGAGTAATGCCAGATTTACAGAGGAACCCAAGAATTAGCATGTTGGCCTCAAGTTTTGGTCAATGAGTTTTTCTTTTATTTCTAGAGATATGCCATAGATAGATAGGTAAGTGGATAGATAAACAGATAAATAGATGATAGATAGATATATAGGGTATACTAGTTTTTCAGTGTTTTCAGTTATACCAAGCAATTTATTGCTGTCAATTGGAATGCTTTTAAATTAATATTAGTTCATCAGTAAGTATCAAGACTGCATAAATCGGGTTACAGATGTGGCTAAAACCTATTACCCTTTTCTTTTTTTAATGTCCCACCGAAGAAAAATCCATTTTATCACTTCCTCATGGCTTGGAGCATATTACAAAAAGTGGTTTCTTTAAAAGACTTTCAGAAAAATATTTACTCTTTAAGTCATCAGTATGGGGAAAAAGTTACCTATGAAGTTATTTTTTAACCATGATGTCAAATTGCATCCTTTGAGAAAGCTATTCTACACCAATATGCTTAAGTCAACAAGATGGAATATATTGAGTTATGTGTCTATAGTCTCAAACCATGAAGAGTAATTTCATGCAAGTGTAAGAGAAGGATGCAAGTGTTCTGTCTTTGGCATCTATGAAGACGTCCCAGAACACACTTAAACAAAAAGGCTTTTATTATTTCTTTTTTTTTACTTTAACTTCTCTCTTAGTTAGATCACACAATGGGCTACCAACACAAAGTACCAGAAATGGGTTTGCTTTTATATTGGGAAAATTATTAGGGTAAGATCTTACAGTTCCGAGGCTGCAAAAATGTTCAGGTTAAGGCATCATCAGAGGTTCTCTCTCACTTATGGTCGGCTGCTAGCAGATCCTGGAGTCCTACCCCCATGGTGAGCAAAATGATGGGTCTGCCAGTGTCTCTCTGCTTTCTCCTGGAGCTCAGCTGTGGGTGATCAGGCATATGGCTTGTCTCCTTCTCTGGTTCCTCTCTCAGTCTTGAGCTGCTCCATGGGCCCTGCCTCTTGGTGACTTCATGCTTCAGCTTTGGTTGCAAGAGATCCTCGAGTCCTCTTTCACTTGACAGGATCAAAAATAGCAGCTTCCTTTTTTCTGTGTGTCTTCCTCTCTGTGTGTTCTCAGTTTATATAAGACTCTGTGAATGGGCAGTGACCTAACCTGGGTCACAAGCCCAATCAGAAGCCTGAAAGTGATCTAATCAAGTGATATAATCAAGGACCCCTTAATAGAATTTAATGCAATCAAAGGGCCCCATACCCACAGTAATGGATTAGTTCAAGAACAGTCATTTTTTGGGATTCACAAAATTTAAACCGTCCAGCACAATATTGAGCAGTAAAGGTGATCCATTTAGGTGATGGTACATTTGTTTCTGAACAGAAGGCCCTTACAGCAGACTCTTTAGCATGTGGCATGATATATGACTGTATGAACTGCATCTGTCCAAAATGTTTCTGTCATAATTTTCTTGTTGTATTTAATTCAGCTGCATGTAGAATCATACTAAGAAATATTGGTGAAATGGGTTGGCTAAATGCTACTTGGTGCAACCTTGTTTGTCTATAAACAATGTATGTTAGAATGGTTAACATCTATGATACCATATTTTAGGAGTTTTTTTTTTTATCTGGTTGTTCAATAAAATTGATTCTTCTTTTGGGAAATTCTGATAGGGAATATAACAAATATGGGCAGTATTGAGGCAGGGCCAATATTATTAGTGTTTTTTTAAATAAATATTTGAATATTGAGTTTAAAGTGAATTCCTGAAATGACTACCAGTTCAAGGGATTATTGTTCTTAGTAATTGCTCTTATAAGACCCCCCCGCCAGAAACGGACTTGGCCCAGTGGTTAGGGCGTCCGTCTACCACATGGGAGGTCTGCGGTTCAAACCCCGGGTCTCCTTGACCCGTGTGGACCTGGCCCATGCGCAGTGCTGATGTGCGCAAGGAGTGCCCTGCCATGCAGGGGTGTCCCCCATGTAGGGGAGCCCCACACGCAAGGAGTACGCCCCATAAGGAGAGCCGCCCAGCATGAAAGAAAGTGCAGCCTGCCCAGGAATGGTGCCGCACACATGGAGAGCTGACACAGCAAGATGACGCAACGAAAAGAAACACAGATTCCCATGTCGCTGACAACAACAGAAGTGGACAAAGAAGAACATGCAGCAAATAGACACAGAGAGCAGACAACTGGGGCCGGGGCAGGCGCGGGGTGGGGGAAGGGGGTGGGGGGAGGGGGTGCGGGGGAGGAATAAATAAATAAATCTTAAAAAAAAAAGAAGCCTCCCCCCCAAAAAAAGCCCCCCTCCAACACACACACGCTCTCACCCTCAGACCCTTCTATTTTGGCTGAGGCTTTTGAGGGCAGTGCAGTGGATGGAAGAATGATTTATGGCAGGATTTAGTGTTACTTCAGTCTCATATTAGAATAATTCAAGAGGAGGAAATTGAAGATATATTTGTAAACTTGCTTCAAATCTGAGCCTAGGGATGTGCACTTTTTGTTTTAACATTCCAGCCACATTGGGCAAGGCAGCATTAGAATTTATTCTTCTGGAATAAAGGTTTATTGTTGAGTGAATAGTAACCTAAGTTTTCAGTCTTGTAAAAATTATCCTCCTAAGGAAACTAGCTGAAAATGCACAATATACAAGACAAGAGTTAAGTACTGTATACACAATACATGCTCACTAAAATGGCAATAGTGTGCCAAAACAGGAATAAATGTCATATGTGGCTTATGATTCTCCATAGATCTTTTATAGGCACTTTTTATAACACAGAAGGCATAGAATTTAATTACTGCATAGAAAAAATTAATACTTGCTAGTACTTAATGTGGAGATAGAACTTAAATACAATTGGCAATAATGCTATAGTAGAAACTGAAGTTTTTGAAGTATAAAAATTGATAACCATGTTTGTAGTGCAGATGAAGGTTATTGTAAGTATGTTCATTTACTTATTGTAAGTATGTTCCAAGAAAGAACAGAGCCATCATGAAACTTATGATCTCAAAAAATTAATCTATGTGCACTCAATGTTAGTACATTCCCAAAGGAAAAAATATATAAATGTATATATAAATAAATTATATACTACAGAAAGAAGGCAGACATAGAACAGAAACACTGATATACTGGCCCTTGCAGGCTTATTGGAATGTGAAAAACAGGAGCCTGATAACTGAGAATCATGTCTACTCAGTAGACTGATGAATCATCCACCTGCATAAACTGAATATAATCTTTTGAATTTTTGTTGAATAACTTGTTGTTGGATGTACTGAATTAGGTGGCCAAAAGTTATAAAACCATTCTGGGAAGAGATGGACCCTGAAACCCTGGTTGTGATTAGTTTCTGGGAATAGAATCCAGCTTGATGGATGGATCACATGGCTTTCCATTTGACGGTTTAAAAAAGCAACCCCTCTTCAAGAGACTCAGCGCAACAAGCAAAGCTGTTGTCAGTTATGAGGGAATAGGTCAGCCCCATAATGAAACTCTTCTCCCTTGTCATCATAAAGTTGAAAACCGAAAGTATCAAAGAATACAAGCTTGGGAAAGGTGAAATGTGTGTAGGTGCATGCACACCTATACCTAAAAGTACATATCTGCATGTTGCTGCTGTCAGATTGTTTTATAAAAGAGATGTTCCTGCAAACTATTTTGCCAATCTTTGAAGTGATTTAAGTTTCACTCTTTCTTCTCTGCAGGATTTATAACAGATAATGGTTTTCAAAATATTAACATTGACAGCCTTCTCTCTGGCATTTGTCAAGGCCTTAGTGACAAATGACCTTCAGAAGATGGGGGTTAACCATAAACTGAGGAAGCTTGGACTTCAGGACCACTCATTTGCCAGGGCTCCTATTAGGACCCTGAGAAGAGGCACAGCGATTTATGATTTGTTATTTTGCATTGTTTTATTTTGCTTTCCTTTAAAGTTCCCCCATCCTCCACCCTCATCAAGGTCCTCCAGTCTAACATGTAATTTGGAGAAAATTACGTGAAAACAAACCAACCAACAAAGCAAACCACTCTTTTTTAGTATCTAAAAGGCCAATACCATTTGTGGTAGGTTTAATTATGTAGTTTAGGAAAACAAACATCTTTTTAATTGTAATCCATTTCTGTGGGTGTGGACCCATTGTAAATAGGGTCTTTTGAGGATGTTATTTTTCATCAAGCTGTGGCCCAACCAAATGAGCATAGACCTTAATCCCATTACTGAAAACTTTATGAAGAGAAAACGACATAGAGGAGAGGAAGCTGGAAGTTAAACGGACCCAGAAGAGAAAGGATCAGACATTGACATGTGCATTGCCACATTAGAGGAAAGATAAGAAATCCAAGGATTGCTGTCTACTAGCCCCAGATGGCCACAGCCTTTGGGGAGAGAGCATTACCTTACTGATGCCTTGATTTTGGAATTCTTCTGGCCTCAAAACCATGAACCATTAAATTCCTGATTTTTAAGTCAGCCCATCATGTGATATTTGTCTCAGAGTCGAGCAAAATAAGACACCATTTCTCTTCTTTCCCTTATTGTACAAACTCTGAGCAAAATGGGAAAATTCAAGTGATTAACAGAATTAAAATGTATATGTGGGTGAGATTTAAAATTATGAAGTTTTTGTAGGAAATTCTTATTTGCAACATAAAGAACTAACAGCAAACATGTCAGAATTTCTAAGTTAAAAGCAGAATTGCTGAAATTATGATCCCTGGCTTTGTACACTTTCAGGCAAGTTAAATATTCTTTAATTCATATTGGTTTTCATTTTTATTACCATTATCACATAGCAAAATATATTAATTATAAAGGCATTATAAGTATAGATTCCATAAAAATACTAATGCATTTTTATTTTATTTTATTATTATTGTTGTTCTTAGTAATATTAGCATTTTAGTTAAAACTACATAACAAATATTGTGAAGTAGAATTAATTTTGTCACAAATTGACTTTTTTCATAGAAAGTGTTGGATATGTGCCCCCAAAACACATGTTCAGGTCCCAACCTGCAGTCCTTGTGGGTGTGAACCCATTTGTAAAAACATCTTTTGAAGATATTATTAGTTAACTAAATGAAAGAGGACCTTAATCCAGTATGGTTGGCATCAGATGATGCTGCCATGTGCATTGTCATGTGATAAAAAAGCCAAGGAACTACAATGGTTGCCTGGCAGCCGGAGGAACTGATCCTGGGAGAAAGTAAGCCCTCTGGCTTTTTACCATGAGACAATAAATTCCTGTTGTTAGACCCACCCATTATATGGCATTTGTTTAGCAGCTAGGGAACTAATACAAAAAGCAACAGGATATTAATAACATTTGAAAAATAGAGTTTAAAAAAAGCTACCATAGTAAATTAAAATAATACATTTAAATATATTCGCTTTCAAATCATTTCTTCCTGAATTTTAGACCCAATTCTGCTACTTATTCTGTGTGAGCATGTGCAAATCATTTAGTTTCTCTAGGGTTTGGTTTCTTCTCTGGGTTGCATTTCTTATAAGACTGATGTGAAGACCAAATGAGGGGATGCATACATACGTGCTTTTGAAAATTTACACACAGAGTAAACAGATACCCATCATAGTCCTGGGTATTGGCCCTAATTGACCCCCATAGCTCTAATTCACTCAGGTGGGATTACCTAAAGGAAGAAGCAGTATCTCAGATTGAATTTATATGGAGCTCAAGATTTCTCTGAATGGGTTTGTCCCCAGAATGAACTTTATACAGACCCAGGAGCCATCTGTCTTGGAACAAATCCTAATTCTTTGAGCACCTTTCCCAAATGTTTCCAATGATACAAAAACAAACAAACAAACAAAAGCTATACCCTGGCTTCAAATTTTGACTCATGATCCAGTTGAGAGGTAGATGGATCCCACAACAGTGGAAGTCAGTATTCAAATGCGTTTAAAGTGTCCTACATAAATGATGATATAAATTTTCTAAAAGGAGGGTAGGACATTCATTCCCACTAACTGAAGTGGGATATTTTATACTCCATTACTCTATTATAAATGTAGCCTGCATATTAGCATATAATTCCTCAGTAGTTAGATACAGATAATTTATGGACTATCACTTGCATTTTTGCCTGGATACAGTCATGTTTTATGTTTTAATGTCCTTCTAGAAGTGATTTTTGTCTTCTTAGATATAATAATTTAACACATGTTTTAGTTTGCCAAGGATTGCCAATGGAAAGTAGCAGAAATTTGTGGCTTTTATAAGGGGGGTTTATTTGAGGTAAAAATTTACAGTTCTGAGTCCATGAAAAGTCCAAACTGAGGCACAATCAGAGATGCTTTTGCACCAAAGTCAGCTACATTGATCCTGGTGTGTTGTCCTGTGGTGAAGCAAAATGGCCGCCACCCTCTGCCCTGGTTTCAGCCTTCCCATCCAGGCTCACCCTTACCTCTTGAGCTACTCTGTGCAGCCTCTTTGGCCTTTGGGCATAAGTGATCCTGTAATCCTTTCTGTCCTGGCAGAAGGCTTGTTTCTTTCTGGGCATCCTATATTAGTCTGAGCTATTTTGTTGTTACCCCAAGTTTCAGCTGTTAGCGCACAGGCAAGTGACTCATCTTTCTCTGGGGCCTCAGCTGTTTGAGGGTCTTCTTTCTGTCACGTGGCAGGATCAAAAATATGCAGATCTCTCTCTTCCTGTATCTGTCTGAGTCTTTCTCTGTGTAGATCAGACCCAGTAAGGGGGTGGAGACTCAATTTGAGTTGTTCCTCACTGATGTAGCTCAATCAAAAGCCCTAAACTGATCCTCTCAAGTAATCTAATCAAAGGTCCCTCAGCTGAATTTAATGCAAAGGATATCACACACAGAGGAATAGATTAGTTTACAAACATAATCTTTCTCTTTTTGAGGTGTATAAGATAACCTCAAACTTCCACAGCACCTAACATGGACTTATACTGAACTCATATTTAATAAAGTTTGGCTTCTTGTCTAATATCACAATATATAATTAGTGTTTTGTTTGTTTTTTTTTTGCTATATGATTAGGTTTGGGCTTAAAAAATGTTCTTATGGAATAATATCAATTTATATTCTATTATCTATTTGGTAGGTTAATTAGTGGATGGCTCTCCTCTGAATTTATGAACACATGTAATACAATCTCATGTTCTGAGGACTGAACTACTCTGAGGAATAGTCATTTAATATGTTTTAACACATCTTTGTTATTTTCCCCTTATTTCAGATGCAGCTAAAAAGGATGAAAAGAAGGAAGGTATGTCTTTTGTAAAATCCACTTGTGAAAACAATTTATCAATAGTCAGAATTGTTTTCCACAACTTTTTATTATTTTTTATTTATTTTTTATTTTTTATTGATTTTGTAAAAATATTACATTAAAAAAATATGAGGTCCCATTCAACCCTACCACTCCCACCCCATCACTCCCCCCCCCAGCAACCCTCACTCCCATCATCATGACTCATCCATTGCACCTGGTAAGTACATCTCTGGGCATCTCTGCACCCCATGGTCAATGGTCTACATCATGTCCCATACTCTCCCCCATTCCATCCAGTGGGCCCTGGGAGGATTTACAATGTCCGGTGATTGCCCCTGAAGCACCATCCAGGGCAACTCTAAGTCCCAAAGGCGCCTCCACCTCTCATCTCTTCCTGCCATTCCCCATACCCATCAGCCACCATGTCCACTTTTCCCACTCCAATGCCACCTTTTCTCTGTGGACCTTGGATTGGTTGTGTCCGTTGCACCTCTCTGTCAAGAGGAGGCTCAGATTCCACATGGATACTGGATGCAATCCTCTTGCTTTCAGTTGTAGGCCCTCTAGACTCCATGGTGTGGTGGTTGTCCTTTTTCAACTCCATCTTAGCTGAGTGAGGTGAGTCCAATAAATCAGATTGTAGGAGCTGAAGTCTGTTGGGGCTCAGGGCCTGGCTATCATATTGTCAGTCCAGAGATTCAAATCCCCTAAATATATCTTAAACCCCAACACTAAGTATAATTCCAGTAAAGTAGCATGAAAGTCTTGTGCAAAGAGATCCCATCTGAGTCCAGCTCCATCAGGCAGAAACACCGGCTCCAAAGAAGGGCCATCTGCCATGGCAGTAAACCCCATCTGCCATGACCATAGAACCCGTGGGTCTCTTTAGCCCTCAAAGGAACGAATACCTGGGGTTGTATCTACTTTATCTGTTTTTATTATAGTAATACAGATTGTAGCAATGTATAATGTAGTAACATATATACAACACAAACCCTATTGTCCCCATAGATCTCTGACACTAACAAGTAACTCATGTTATTTTGCTCTATTAGACTACAAATAAGTATCCCTTCATCAGGATGTGCTACTGTGTGGAATAAAATATTCCCCATATTTCTGTGTGGAGAGATGTTTCTTTTGTGAACTCTGACAGCACTTGGACAGGATCTCTAAATTCCAATACTACTGATCACTCTTATTTTCTCATAAAAAAAGCATTGAATAGAAGAAATGATTTCTTACTTTGAAAATGACAGTTCTATTTTAATTAGTGTTCATGTGATTTGAGAAAAATTAAGGAAACCTATGTTTTACATTCATTTAATGTTGTCAGAATTCCACGTAATCATGTTAGCTTGGGAGTTACATTCTGCTTCTTTAGACAGGAAACTGAAAGTCAATAAATATGAGAGGGTAAAAATACTTTAGTGCGTTATTATTTCGTTTAGGGAGAGCCAAATCCTGGTATAATAATAAAGGTAGTTATGTCACTTTAATGTATTTATCAAGAGATGGAAATCAGTACAAAGTACATACATAAATTCACATATTAGATCTTTTTAGTATTTTAGAAATTATGTAATTTATATGACCAGTGATAGGATGAGTATATAGAGATATTACAAGAATAAGACAGTAAGTTCCTGTCACAGTCTCTGACAGCCCATCACTCCTTCTTAGTAAATTTATCATTAGATTTAGATAAAGGAATAATATGAATTTTATTTTTCCACTCATTGACATTCAAACCAAAGTATTATAAGAATTTTGGTTATATGAAACAGAAATTAAATTATAATTGCACAGTTTTAAGATTCATATGTTTTCCCCCTATTGCCACATTCCCTTTGTTCTTTTGTTCCATTTTTCCTGGCTGATGTTCCTCATTTCATTTTGTTCTATTTTTTGAAATTGTGCTCACTGAAATTCAAGTGATCCAATGCCATGACCCACTCTAAAACTTGTAAAACTTATACATTGACTATTAGCAATTTTGAAATTGCTGATTATGATATTGAAGCAAAAAGATAGCTATCTAAAATGGTTTCATCGTTCCCAATTTCCAGAAGACGAGTAGATGTGGTATCCAACTTATAACCTAGGCAACCATATGATTTTATGATTCATGAGTTTCTGATTTGTCAATCAGGGCAGAAAAGTAAAGAGATATAAATTTGTTTCTTATTTTCCATGAGATCAATAAAAATCATCTATATATTTTTAATAGGCATAGGAAGCATATGCTATCTCAAATGAGGTAAATTTAAGACAAATCACCAATGGGCACCCAATTTGGATTTTCATTCCTTTATTTTATGCATAACTTATTTCTACACACATCCAAACTTTTTCAGGCATAATTCAGATACTAAATGTTGATAACTTTACTGGAGAAAAAGAAAGCATTAATTAGAATTCCCTTGACAAGTTCTTTCTTTTTTTGGTCAAGTTTAAAATACAGAAACAGAAGTATGTTCCGGTCTTCCTTCTTATGAAAGATGATCTGTGTATCAGGGTACAAAGGGCTTCTTGTGTTAGTGGACTCTGAAGATCCGCTCTTCAAATTTTGATACAGGGAAGTGTATTTGGCTCAACAGATAGAGAGTTCAGCTACCACATGGGAGGTCCAGGGTTCAAACCCAGGGCCTCCTGACCCATGTGATGAGCTGGCCCATGCATAGTGCTGATGTACACAAGGAGTGTTGTGCCACGGAGGGGTGTCCCCCACGTAGGGGTGCCCCACATGCAAGGAATGTGCCCCATAAGGAGAGCTGCCCAGCGCAAAAAAAGGTGCAGCCTTCCCAGGAGTGGCGCCGCACACACGGAGAGCTGATGCAGCAAGATGATGCAACAAAAAGAGGCACAGATTCCCAGTGCCACTGACAAGAATACAGATGGACACAGAACACACAGAGAATGGACACAGAGAACAGACAATGCGGGGCGGGGGGGGGGGGGGGGAAGGGGGAGAAATACATAAAAAATAAATCTTAAAAAAAAAAAAGGTTTGATGTAAGCATCTCAGGATATCCCATCATCTCTCCTCCAGGGATGTTATCAAGGATGCCTATAGCTTGGCTCCACTGAGCTTTGCCCATCAATCTTATTCTTCTTGGGTGTGCCAGCCTTAGAGCAATCATATCCCAGATTAAGTAGAGTAACTTCTTTGAATAAACCATTCAACTGTGGTCCTACTTTGACTACCCTCTTTCTACTGAAACGCTCCCTGTATGCTACTCTCTCCTCCCACTTACCCTTTATTCGTGATCTATTAGCACATATTCTCTCATTTCCTATGAGCTTCTCAAAGCCAAAGTCCCAATCAAATTATATTTTTTCTCTATAAAATGTATTAATTTTCTTATTTCCTCTTATATAATTTTCTTACTATCCCTCTAGGCATCAAGATTGCACATTGGTGTAGCTTCAATCTCTCCTTTCTCTTTGTCTCCAACTTTTATTCCTCCAGAAATTTTAATTTGACTGAACTCTTTGGTTAAATCCAATCTAAAATAATTAGGAAGCCTAATCTTCACTCAGCCTCCAGTCTTCATTTTGTGACCTTCCATTGTCTTTGTTGACCTCATGTTGGTCTTAATAACTGCTCACATAAACTAGTGGATGGATTTCCAAACACAGAGATTCTCGAAATATGGCCAAGAAATCCAGGAAGTCCCTCAGTCCCTTTCAGGGCCCTGCCAGGTCAAAATTATTTTCATAGAAATATAAAGTCATTATTTACCTTTTTGACTCATTCTTTCATTTTTTGACTCATTCTGTAATTTTTAGAGGCTATATGACATATGATAATGCAACAGATGGAATATCTAAACAGATATGTGAATCCAACTATCTTCTAATTAAGCCAGATATTAATGAGATTCACAAAAATCTGAAACAAAGTCACTCATCTCCCAATTTTTTGTTTGTTTTAAAAACTGTATTTGTAAAAAAAAATGTGTTAATATGTAGCAGGTTTATTAATTTTAAGGAATAAATAAATACATATGTTTTATCTTAAATTTTAAAAATCAAAATCATCAATAGAGAGAGCTCACATAACTAAAAGGTGTTTGGAGTCTCCAATAATTTTTAACAGTTCAAAGACACCATGAGATGACGATGTAGAGAACTTCTGACCTAAGTTAATTGTCGTGCCTATAATAATTACTTTTTCCAAAATATCCAACTGACTTAATAAAACTTTTCATGTCATTATCTGTTTAAAATATTCAATGGCTTCATACTGACCACAGAATATAGCCCACAGTGTTTACAGATTCTGTTTTGACTTACCTTTCCTGACCTGTGGGGGTCAAGCACCCCACAAGGGACGTTCAAGACCAAGGCCTGACAAATTCACCCAGTAAAGATACAAATGCTTCTTAATATTAAACAATTTATTACTTACATAAATAACAACAGTAGGAGTAGGCAAAGCTACCACACTTCCTGATCTTTGTCCTGCACACCAAAAACTATGACACCCAAAAAGAAGAGGTCAAACGACAATGCCATGTAAGTTAGGGGTCATGTCACTGCTGAGGAACCAATTCTAGACTGCAGTTAAGTCTTCTCTATTCTGAGTGGTGCCAGGCGGGAGGCCTCATACTTATCAGCCCCCAGGAGAAACAGTCTCATGACAGCCTTTCCAGGGGAGATAGTGGGCAGAGTGGGGGATGGGATCATAATGCCTTGTGCCAAGATCAGATTAGCTGTGGTGCAAATATTGGCCTGTGTGACCGATGATGATAGGTGCAAGTCACCAGAACACCATGCGTGAGCCATCACCTTATACCTCCCACCCACTTTCTTCCTTTATGTATCATATACTTCATCTATACTAAGCCACTCCGTAGTTTATATATACACTGTGCCATTTTTCCTTTGTCCCTTCTTTTATCTTAACAGAGGTTCCCTTTTCCCTTTTTCTTTTTCTCCAATGAATATTTTTTTTAAGGGTTCAGGATAAATTATTCCTCCAAGAAGTCTTCCTGATCCTCTCAATTAAAAATAGTTTGTCCCTCATTTATAATTTCTCCTCAAGCTTCATCTGAATTTCCCTATTACAACTTATTTTTGCCACCTTGTACTTTTATTATTTGTATTTTCTACTTTAATTGACTTTAAGGCTTTTGTCAAAAGGGACGGAGACCACTTCACTTTTATTCCGTACAAAGCCTAACACGTTTCCTCAGTTTGCACATTGTTCAATAAATATTTATTCACTGAATGAATTAGTAATATCTATGATGCCTAAGTTAAATATAATATTCACAGGAAGTATTAATAAACCCCATTTTGCTACATTTCAGACAAGGAAAGATTCTTTATTACTGCAAGTTATAGTTGAATGAGCTTATTATATCTGGGGATGTCATAGTTGCCTATTGACTCTTTTCTCTTAGATGTGTATGGATCACCAGCTGCTACTTGGGTTGCACCAACATGTCTTTGTAGATATTGTTTATCTAACCTAGACTTAAGTGATGAGCTTCTAGGGTTTGGAAAGACTGTGAGCTTTCCAGACCAGATTATCTTCTAAAGGATAGAGTTCCATAGCAAATTAACCATAGGTGAATTATCATTTGCTATAATGAGCAAATAGAGTCAAATGTATGTGAAGATTAGTCCCAAGTTCTAAGGCCTTCAGAATTGAAATGTGATGAAGAATCATACTGAGAAACAAAGCAAAATATCACCTGGTAATGTAATTGAGCAAAGATATCAATTGGGCAGGTTCCACAAAAAAGGTAGGGTACAACATTACTTGCATTAGTAGACTACAGGAGAGTTAATTTTTCCATTTTAAGAAATTGGCATTTCACTTCCCTCTGGCATCATTTGGGAACATAATAGACCATACCTGTAGATTTTAAAAATATTGTTTCTATATTTTATACTTCAAAAAGTTTCATACTTCCTGCTTTACTCTACTATTCACCCTCTAAGAATAATTCCTCCTTAAGTCCCATATTCTGGAAATATGTCATGCATTCAATCTATTTTGCTGAAAATTATTTTAGTATTTATGGGCATTTTGTTAGGTTAATGTCTCTGTTTCATCATATTTGTTTTAAGAATTTATCTTTGTGTTTTCAGATTCCAAGAAAACCAAAAAGCCCACAGAAGGTACTGAAAGTGCTTCCTCTTTCTTTCTTATATTTGATGAATTTCAAAATAGCATTCTTTCTTATTAAAGGATTAATAGAACAGAAAAAAGGCTATATAAAGGAGAGAGATAAAATTATTGAGAGAGAGAATCGAATCATTTCTAACTTATTACTGCTATGAGATATATGTGGCAGTAATAAAAAACAAATACTGACTATATTTACCTTTCACATGAATTGTTTTCAAAGAAATGTTAACTCAACAAAATATACAGTATTCAATATCAAGTATTTACTTTACTAGAAAGCATAAATCCAATTACTTTTGTGTACACCACCATCAATTAGGACCAGATTTGTCCCTTTAAATCTTAAATAGAAAGAACCATAGTTCGTTTGGCAGGTGTACTTGTGTCTTCAGCACCTGTTCGTATGTGTTTATTTGTAAATTTTAAAATGTGGAGACAGTGGCCACTGAAGTTGCTGAAAGGCAGGGAGAGAGAAAAAGATGTAATATGGGGACATTTTCAGGACTTGGAATGGTCCTGAATGACATTGCAAAGACAGATACAGGACATTATATAT
Source organism: Dasypus novemcinctus (assembly GCF_030445035.2). Classification (NCBI taxonomy): domain Eukaryota; kingdom Metazoa; phylum Chordata; class Mammalia; order Cingulata; family Dasypodidae; genus Dasypus; species Dasypus novemcinctus. The sequence goes on along the minus strand of NC_080683.1, from coordinate 101,416,214 downwards.
CCTGCCATAACCTACAGAATAGAGGGAGAGTGTAAACTACAATGTAAACTATAATCCATGCTTAGTGGCAATGCTCCAAAACATGTTCATCAGTTGCAAAGCGTGTACCACACTAATGAAAGAAGTTGTTAATGTGGGAAAATTGGGAGGTGTGCGGAGTGGGGCATATGAGAATCCCCTATACTTTTTTATGTAACATTTTATGTAATCTATGTATCTTTTAAAAGTAAATTAAAAATTTATTTTTAAAAAAAGGTACCAAAATTGGGGGCAATGATTTTCTGTTCATATTTCTTTCGACAGAACAAATCAAGGGAAAAAGTAAGGAAATGCATGTGATGTATAATTGTGTATATTTTTTCTCTACTACTATTATTATTGGCCTGCTGGTGTATTTTATATTTGTAGTTTTGAATCTGCCTTCTCTATGCTTTATGCATGTAAAGGCCATTTGTTTTTCATTGTCAGAATGAAAGCATAAACAACTTGGGGGGCTGGAATGAATGAATGCAGTCTTTGGACTGAAAAGCATGGCATCAGTCTTCGATACCTTTGCTCAAAGTCATGCAATTAGCCAATAGGTATACCCAGTCTCATAATGGAACTATTAGCTAGAAAAAGATAGAACCATTAACTAAAGCTTTTTTTTAATCCTCAAGCTTGCTTCATTCATTTGAAGAGTGGTCTTTATCATTTACCACACATTTTTAACTCAGTATTCTTAGTTCCTATTTTGCTTCTATTTTTATCAATTCCACAACTTAAAAGGTTGTTTTATTTTCTCCTGTTTAAAAATAAACCATGTTGGGGGAAGCAAGATGAAGGGTACATAGGACCTTCTTTTTTTTTTTTTAAAGATTTATTTATTTATTTATTTCCCCCCCCCTCCCCCGGTTGTCTGTTTGTTGTCTGTTTGCTGCGTCTTGTTTCTTTGTCCGCTTCTGTTGTCGTCAGCAGCACGGGAAGTGTTGGCGGCCCCTGGGCAGGCTGCACTTCCTTTCGCGCTGGGCGGCTCTCCTTAAGGGGTGCACTCCTTGCGCGTGGGGCTCCCCTACGTGGGGGACACCTCTGCGTGGCAGGGCACTCCTTGCGCGCATCAGCACTGCGCATGGGCCGGGTCCACACAGGTCAAGGAGGCCCGGGGTTTGAACCGTGGGCCTCCCATGTGGTAGACGGACGCCCTAACCACCGGGCCAAGTCCGTTTCCCATATAGGGCCTTCTTATACGTTTATTTTGCAAGCTCCTGTGATTCTATGGTTTTTTCAAAAATTTTTTAAAAAGTAAAAAGAAACAAACCCTCAAAAGTCAATCATGGGCATGATTTATGGAAGGTGGTATAGAATTAAAGGAGAAATTAATTTATCTTTACAAAGGAAAATTCAACAATTATAACATGAACTATCCCAATAAAATTAATGTTCTTGACAACCTTTTCATACATGTTGTTACAAGTGAGCACAGATGCTTTTCTGCTTATATGATGGCTCTCTGTCAAGATTACAAGGCCCACATTTTAACGTTGAAATCCCAGATATAGCTTGTGTTCAATTTTGCTGCTTCCCAAAATCTGCTTCTAGTATTTTTTGACTGTTATCACTTTACAAATTTCTTAGAAATGTTTTCATAATTTGTGCTTCAGTTCAGCAATAAATTAACCATATGTTTAATTTTACTAAGTTTTCAAATAACTTTTGGTAATGTTCTTACTGTGTTTAATTGTAGCTGAGCTTCACCTAAGCTTCTTCCTTATAACCTGGAACACTTAGGCAATTTGTATTGTTTGTTTTGTTGCCTGCATGTTGTCTTGGGAGTGGGTATACTGATCCTTTTACCTACTTGACTCCAAGCCTGACAGGCATAATTGTACACCAGAGACTGGTGAGATGACCAGAGAAGATTCTATGATACTCTACATTTCTAAAGATTTAAAAATCCCTCCAATTGTTTTTCTTATAAAAGTCAGATAATAATGTGTCTATATTAAAGTATTTATTGAAAATCCTTTAAATTAATTGGACAAGCATATCAAGGCAAAATAAAAAAGATTAGAAATGTAGATAATATCAATATATATAAAATTAGTGGTTATTATAATGTAACGGTCAGTTTAACCTTGAGGACAAAACAATATTATTATCTCTTACAATATTGACAAAATAGGATATTAAGGACTCCAAAAGGAGCATTTGTGCTAAAAACAAGGGAAGCATGTTTTGCTTCCCCCTGAAACTTCCTAGTCCATTTTAATATCTTAAATCTGCCTCAGTAAAGCCTATGTCTTAGCTGACTAAATACCTCCTTAATATAAGATGATTTCACCCTAGAAGAGGTAGACCCTATGAAATCTATCTCCATCTTTCTGAAAATTATTTTAAAACAACTTCAATAGTTACCGTTTGTACTCATTTTTTTAATACCAGTTTTTTTTCCATATGGATTTAATGATAACAAATTTAAAGTTTTTACTACCTTATGGGCCCTATTTTATTTTTTCTGATTTGTTATTCATGAATAATTTGAATTATCCTAAGGAATTCTGGGGTTTAATAATCAAAATATTTTCATGCTCTTTGCAAATGAACTCCCGGGAGAAAGAGAAAGAAAGAATTGTTTTACTTCTACAATTTTAGTCTTTTCATGGCAGTTACTCTTATTTTCTGCAGTTTAGAATTAGCACGTGTGTTTCTTCTGTTAAAACAATTCAGTTATGACAAATAATATTGGAATATTAATAATATCACTATTTATATGTTTCAGAAGAGGAAAAGAAAGAAAAACATGTGGAGCCAGGTAGCTTTTTAAATTCCTCTTTTCTCTCAATTTCACAAATTTATTTAATTTGCCATTGCATGCTGAACTGCATTTGAAAGACATTGAATGTTGAAATTTTCTTTCCTCCTTTAATGCAGTGAAAGCACCAAAGAAGGAACATGCAGGTGAGTAAGACTGATGTTGCTGGGCTCTTTCTACCTGATGCCCAAGGTTTATCAATGTTGGCACCACGGATAAGTTGTAAGGGCAGTGATGGGACAGAAACACTTCCAGCTTACAATCTCTGTTCCAAGTTCTTAACATAGAGTTAACACCAATGCAACTTTAGAAATGGAAATCAAATAATATTTTACACCCTTGCTACTCAAAGAATGAGTGGTCTGGGAACCACTGGCATTAGCATCACCTGAAAGTTTGTTAAAAATGCAGAATCGGAGGCCCCATCCCAGACCGATTGAATTAGAATTTGCAGTTTCACAAGATTCCCCTATGTATTTGTCTGCATAGTATTTGAGAATCACTTTTTTTTTTTTTTACAATTTAATATAAAATAAAAGAAAGTGAAACAAGGATAAAACATGTTTTGTGAATGGACCTCGTGTTGCTTTGCTTTTACAGTGTGGAATATTTAGTTCCAGCAAATATTCTTTCCTTATTCATAAAGTTGCTTAATGAAATTTCTTGAGTACTGATGAGGAGTGGCAATGAGGGTAGATTTTGTCCTCAATATAGTTACATTGAAAACATTAAATTGAGATCAGACAGACAGACAAACAAAAACTGCCCAATTTTCCATCTCAAAAGAAAATAAATGAAAATATAATTTTCCCCTAAACTTTTCCCTGTTTTAACCTCCTTGTAAAGCGTAGTCTCATTTTGCCTTGCTAACAGGCTTCATTAAGGGTTTTGTGTGTTTGTGATGGTGAGGCAGTTCTAGGCTCATTTAAAGCCCATTAGGCCTCCCTCTAACTTCATTGATTTAAATGGAAATAACATTCACTCAATTTTAGGTAAAAAACTATGCAAACAATGCTCAGATATACTCCCATCCCTATACACACCAGGTTTAAGCCACTTCTCTTATTTTCCCAAGTTTCTCAAACATCCTTAGGCAATCTCAGTCTACTTAGGTGTCTCTACAATAGTTCCCACACCATCATTTTCTTTCCTTTGTAATAGCATTTAATACATTGTTACCAATATATCGCCTTTTCTCTTTTTATTTTCCTTCTAAAAATTCAGAAACTAGAGGATAGAGACTATGTCTTTTAAATCTTTATTCCCAGACTACCTATGATAATGCCAGACACACAGTGAGCACTTGAATATGGTTTATTATGAAAGGTGAAACACCAGATAGAATAGCCACATTTAAAAAAAATTTAAACTCAGAATGATTTCCAAATAACAAAATGAAATAACTGCGCGCTTTGACACTTCTTAACATTAACAATGCTGACATTTAACCATTTGGAAGGAAATGTTTTCTCTACAGAGAACAACCTATTTGTTCATGGGTGTATTTCCACATGAGGCCATAATACATGTTCTCATTTATGCACATAAGCAGAAAGGCAAATAGAACATACATCATAGAAAATAGACAGGCATTCAGAATGACTACTCCCATAACCAGTTGTAAGAGTTTTAGTATCTAAACATTATTGTCTAATATTGAACATGAAAAATTATAGTAATTCAAATTGCTTGAAATTATTATCTGTTCATTTCAGCATGTGATTACATGTAGAAATATAACAGTATTTAGTTGTATTTTTTAACAGAATCTATTATCAATTCATTTCAATTCTCTCATACCATTTTATATGTTTTATTTTATTTTTATTTATGTATTTTAAATAAAACTTTTAAAATTAAAGTTAATAGATCACATAGAATGTTACATTAAAAAAAATGAGGTTTCCATATAACACACACCCCGCTCCCCTACCCCCATCAGTTTTGTAAATTGTGTTTTTTTGAAGATACAAACATCACAAAAAAGGTTACATTATAAAAAACATAAGAGGTTCCCGTACAACCCCCATCCCCCCACCCCACTCCTCCCACACCAACAACCTCCCCCATCTTTGTGGCACACTCATCACACTCGGCGAACACATTTTGGAGCAATGCTGTACCATGTGGATAATAGTTTATTCCGTAGTTCACACTCTCCCCTGGTATATTCAGTGAATTATGGTAGGATACATAATGTTCAGCATCTGACCCTGCATCATTTAGGACAACTTCAAAGTCCCAAAAATGCCCCCTCATCACATCTCTTCTTCCTACTCCCTGACCTCAGCAACTACTACAGCCACTGTCTCCCCATCAATGACACAATTTCTTCTATTAGTAGTCACAAAAGTTTTATAGTAGACTATCAGTAAGTCTGGATTGTTTATAAAAACTATCAGATACTCAGATTACTTGAAATGGAAAACAAAATTGAATGAGTGTAAATGAACTTTCTGTGTTGGGAAATGATATATGAATAATATGAAACAATCAATGGTTCATGGAATTTATTTAGAGTGTATCAGAGAAAATGGCACTGAGCTGTATTTTCTGTTCATCCGAACTATATATATGTTTTAGTTTCGAAGATTGTAAGTACAGTTTTTTAAACAATTAAGATAATGCAATTAATGCAGACCTTATTATTTCTATATCTTTAACAGCTCCAAGTGAAAAACAAGTAAAAGCAAGTATGTTGAATAAAACTTTTTTAAAAATGAGCATATTTTAGCTGCTTGCTCATTTAAGTTTTATGTGATGGATGATGCTAATGCTAATTTTTGAGGTTGGCTTACCAAATGTTTTTCAGTATGATTTTTTTGTTGTTGTTGTGTTGTAAGAATGCGCAAAATTACTCGTTTTGTCATCTCTATGAATTCATTCATTAAAATTTATCTACAGAGCTTTCATTTGTAAAAGTTAATTTATCCAAATCATTTTTAGTTGTGTGTATTTTTGTTCTCCATTTTGCAGAATGATAAGCAGCAATATCTTCACTTTCTTAAAAAACAACAAACTTAAGATTTTAAACAATTAATCAGACCATTAGGCAAGATAATATGCTTACCTATAAACATAACTTTGAAATTAATGAAATGAAGTCCCCAACATTTTTATTAACTACCCCCTCTATAATTTCATTATTTCCTCTTATGGTTTATAGTCTCAGATTATGAAATACTGAATGTAACAAGAATATACCATGGCATTGGAATTAACTTATAGCTTTGACAATATACTGAGGGAAAAATGCTGATTTCTCTTTTGGTATTTCTTGAGTCAATTAATTCCCTGACAAACTGTCACTAGTGAAAATTATTTTAGGAATAATAGCAAGTATTTCACTTTACGGAAAAAAAAGGATTTATGGTCAAACCTCAGTTCTGTCCATGCTGTAAATACATTTATATTTTTCTTGTGGGTTTGATTTGCGTGTGTTTTAATTATGATGCTAATGCATAAAACAAATGTTGCATTTAATGACTTGATTTTGAGATAAAGTATATAATTGGTGGATATATTAGAGACAAATTGGAAAATATAATATTGGTAAACTTGGTGGGAATGTCTTTTAAAAAACTACTGTTAGATATGTTCACACAGACATTGTAGACTTTGAAAGAGAGGTTTGACATGTATGTAAAATTCCTTTTATATTTTCCTGATAGTTTTTAGTTGAATGTAAAGCTGATTGGAACTCTATATTATGAAATCTTAGTATGCTAATCCTTAGATTGTAGAAGTGCATCATCAAGAAAATATATAAAACAAAACTGTTAATTTTGCAGTGTTGCTAGAGAACCTTAGTTTGAAGATCAGCTTGAAAATGAACATTTTCCTCTGAGAAAATATGACATATGGATAAAAATATTCATTTGCAATAAAAATCTGTAAGTTCTGCTATTTATGAAACCTACTATCCAATCAGGTTTTGAAGAGATCAGCATCTTTTGCAGGAAATTAGCTGGCAAATTAGGTTGCCAAATTTCAAACCCGAGATGAAAGTTTCAAAAAGTTAATATTCCTTCAAATCCCTATATGGTTGAGTGATTTGGACTTAGCATGGACATTATTCTTCAACAAAATTTGCTAATTAGTTTGCAAATTGCTAAAGTTCTCAAAACTATGTGACCAGTCATTTTCCCAGCTAAGAAACCATGCAACAGCTCTTCTAAACAGCTGCTATATAATAGGCTACTTCTGAAGTACCCAAGACAAAAATGGTATATCATTATAAATACCATTGGAATTCCCTCAAATTACCCATATAGGGCATGTAGTTTTGCATATATAACCTGCACATTCAGGATACTATTTTACAGTATCTTAAATTATGATGGCAAATGAGAGAGTGAGATGTATATTTCAATTAATATAAATTAAATGCATATATGATACCATTCTACGGTATTAAATTTAAAAGGATTATTGATGTGATAGCTAGAGGAAATTCATAGGAAAAGTAAAAGGTGATTTGTCATTAGCACTGAATTAAAGATATAAATGGAAGATGGGTTGAGCTTGTGGCGTGGAACTATTTACTCTAGGTCCCAAGGGAACAACCAAAGTCATTGTAGGGCAAATACTGGAGGTGTATCACTTCAGGTTGGAGGCTCTCATGGTATCCATGAACTTCATGAAAAGGAAAGCCTTTCAAGTTTAATGATTTAGTGCTAAAGTGGGGCACCTATTGCCTCCACATTTAAAGCTATGGATTAGAGTAGCATGAAGGGAGAAAGAGTAACTTGGACCGAACAGGGATGCCAAACCCAGATTTACAATTTCTACAAGTATGCACAAACTGCTTTTTCTATCATAGTATGTGCAAAAATTCTTCTACCCTTCCAGTTTCCATCCCTACAGTCCTGGCACCTGCTTTCCTCTTGCATATTATATGGATAGAGACTTAGGGGTTGCAATTACGATTAGCCATTTCCAAGCAGAGAGAGGACAATATAAGTCTCTGGGTGAGGGAAGGCAGAAATTTCAAGTCTTCTGGTCCCAATTTTGGATTTCTAAACTATTCCTCTAGGCCATCATTTTCCAGTTATTTAGAGAATACTATTGTTAATATTTCTAACAAGAACAAAAATGCCATGGCCAAATATAATTGGAACATAATGATAACCAAATTCAAGTAACTTTTTTGGACTGTAGGGAATTTCATGGTGAATTATAAAGAGGGGGTATAATAAGCAAAATTCACTAAATTTACTTGACCACATCACTCCCTTTTTTATCAAAGAAAATTTCAAGGACTAGTGTTTCTCAAGACCAAGGCATTGCTGTAGGTCACTCACTCTGCAACAAGGACTGTAGGGCTCTGGTTATCGAATGCAGGAGCATGTTCAACCAGCCAATGGTCAGTTTGGATTTTGAACAGTAAAGTCAGAGAGCAGGTCAAGGCCAAAGCCTAGTGTTTTTAAACTCTCACTCTAAATCTATATGAAATGGCAACAATTAGGCATTTTTCAGCCCTTGATTTTAGCACTGCATAGGTTTTGTCGTATACTTAGCCATCAAGACTGTTCTCCCTACAGTTAATAAGAATATGTTTATTGCCTTCACCACATCTGAATGCCTAAATGTATGTCAGGTTTCAATCAGCTGATCTAAAAAGTGAAGATTATTTAGGAGAAGCTTGGATGCAGAACTTCAAAATAAATCTCTTTGAATTTATGTACGTAGATAACAATACTTGGGGACAATTTATATGAGTTACCTTTTTATTTCAATTTAATCACTCTGGCAAGGAAATCATTGGGTGATGATGTCTATGATCCTGAACTGTCAGGGCCCCAGACTGCATGCCAAAGATGACTGTGAGTCTGGTGGTTAGGATAGTCTTGATTTCACATGCTATTCCAGAATAATTATTATGAGCTCCCCTTCCACTTTCTGTTTGGATAATAAAGTGCTTGATCACTATCCTAGCAATAGAGGATGCTGTCAGAGTGAACAAAGAGCAGTACTGATTCAGCTCCAAGGTGATAGTCATGGGAGGTTTAAGTACAACTGAAATTAGGATGTTTGAGACCTGGTATTGCTTTAAGTGGTGTGGAAAAACTTGATTCTTGTTTAATACTTCACATGATAAATCAAAGGTTGGTCTTCTGCCTATCAGCCTCATATTGGAAAATATGTTCATGGTGCAGAGTCCAAGAATGCTCATCAGTCTTAGTTCAAAGAGCTCTAAACTAGCAAGATGTATATTAGCAGAAATAAAGTCTGAGTTCAGTTTGGATAATGGAACCAGGAAAGAGGTAAAGAGGATTTCAAATGGGAAACCCAGAAGAATTGTCAGTATTAGGAAAATGTAATAATGAACACAGCAAAATATCCCATGAAGTTTAAGTTTGAGACCAATACTATGTGCCCAGTTCCTTAATAATAAAACAGCCTCTTGATATTGTGTCATAAGGGATAGTGTGGTACTGGTATATGATCTAGACAAATTTTCCAATGGAAAGAACACAGAGACATAAACAGATCATACTTGAGCAGAAATATAAGAAAGAGCTGTCATTCCAGATATGTAGAGAATGGATGGATTATTCAAAATGTTGCAGTTGTAGTTAGTGATCCATTACAAAGAAATGTAGTGCATCCTTATTTCATACAATTCTAAAATAGAAATACGAACTGGTTTGGGGACTAGAAAAACAAAAGCATTTATTAAAGGTACTTTTGCATGTTGCTCTGGGTACAAGCTATAAAAGCCAGGCCCTCAGATGCTGCTCTCAAATCTTCTGCATTTATTATGTCCCCAGGTGTTTTGATTTATTGACATATCTGAGGCTTTCTCACATTCCTAGTCACTCTGGTATGGAGTCTCTGATGTCTAATGAAGGCTGAACTATACCCAAAAGCCTTCCTACATTCACTACTTTCTTAGGGTCCCACATCAGTGTGAATTCGTTTGTGCTAAGGGATGAACTTTGATTAAATGCTTTTCCACGTTCCTTACACTCAAAGGCTTTTTCTCCAGTGTGAATTATGTAATGTCAAATAAAGGCTGAGCTTTCACTGAAGAATTTGCCACAGTCATTACATCTAAATTACTTTTCCCCAGTGTGGGTTTTTTTGCAAAGGCAAAACTTGACATTTTTCAATGGAAAACATCTGAAAATATACTTACATATTTCCTTAAAGTATGGATTTTAAAAACTAGATATGGAAAATGCATACCATAAATTAAAAGTTTGATACATTTTATAACACTAAAATGAAGTTAAGCAATAGTTGCCAGATAGTTAAGATAAGCCACAGACTTGAAAAAGATATTTGAAACAGATAAGTAACAAGAACTTAGTAGCAAAAAATGTAAACATCACTTTACAAATAAAAAAAAAGAACAAGAAATAGAAGAGGCAAAAAACTGAATGAAAGATACAACTGTGATGAATAGGCTAATGTGTCAACTCGGCCAAGTAATCGTGCCCAGTTGCTTGGTCAAGCAAACACTGAGCTAATTTTAATAAAGGACATTTCATGGATTTTAATCATAAGTGAGTTGATTTTCTACATGGCTGATTATATACTACAATCAACCAAAGAGATTGCCATCAGCAGTGAATGACATCTTATCCAATCAGTTGTAGGCATTAAAAAGGGAAGTGATTTCATCACTCAGACAGAGAGAAGTCCCAGCTCCACTTTGGACAGCCAACATTTCCTGGGAACTCATCAAAGACCTTTATCAGAGCCCCTGTTTGCTGTCTGCCCTGCGGAATTTGGACTTGGGTATCCCCAAGGTCATGTGAAAGAATTTTTTAAAATCTCATACTATATACAGATATTTCCTTGTCAGTTCTGTTTCCCTAGAGAACCCTGGTTAATACAGCTTGGTATTGGGAGTGTTCTTTGAGAAACAGAATCTTAAAAATGGGATTTCTGAAGTGGTTCTTCACTTGAGACCAGTACTATGTGCTATATGTACTATGTGGCTCTCTACTCTGATTGGATTCAAGGGCACTAATAACATCCTTTCCAATAATCAAGAGGCCACTGACAGTTCCTGATGTGAGTTGGCAATAGAGATACACAAAATATCACCACTGGATTTGACTACTTCTATGCATATAAGAGTAAGGATCTGGAGAGTGTTTTCAACACCTTAACAGAGTTTTATGGGGTCAAAAAGTACAAGGATGTCAGCTCACTGTTCCTAAATACTCTGAATACAGTAACAAAAGAAAGGGATGAGCTAATGGCTTCAAATTTACAACTTAAATGCCACATTATGATGTGAACATTTCTTTGTGTGCTCTGAAAGAAAATCTTGTTTTGTGCAGCCACAGACTTGAGATGTCTGAAAATCAGACTCAGAGTCTCATTGTACAAATAGCAAAATTACAAAAGAAATGAAAATCTCAACTTCACAGGGTGCCTGCTGTTAAAGTGAGAGCATTGACTGGAAAGGAGTGGAACCCTGAGGATTGGGATGGAGACATATGGTTGATGATGATATCAGTGGGGACAGTGAAACCCTAAATACTGCTGAGACTTTTGCAGATAAACCTGTAATGGTATGTCCTGTGGAGACCATACAATGTCAAGCTTGTATCAGCCAGCTTCCAGCCTGCCCCAGGGAGTCCAGACCTCTTACCAGCCCTTAAGTGTGTACCAGCCAAACTCCAGCCTACACTGCCCAACCTCCACTCTGCCATGAGGAGTCTGCCATCTGTCTGAAGAGATTAATCCTGTCACACCAGACAAAAATGCATAGGATTGCCCTGAAGTCAGTAGCTTGCAAGTCATTTCTAATACTTCTTCTTATCCACCCCCACCAACTCTCTTTTCTTCTAGACCTATTACTAGACTTAAATTACAACAAGCCCCTAAAGGAAAAGTACAAAATGTGACCCATGGGGAAGTATGCTACACTCTAAAAGAACTGCATGAGTTTTTCATGTTTCATAGACAGAAATCAGGGGAATATGTTTGGGAATGGATATTAAGGGTATGGGATAATAGTGGAAGGAATATAAAGTTAGATCAAGCTGAATTTATTGATATGGGCTCACTAGGTAGAAATACTGGTTACAGTGCTGTACCTCAAGGGGTTTAAAGGGACTCTAACAGTTTGTTTGGGTGGCTGACTGAAACATGGACCAAAAGATGGCCTAGAATGTCTGAGATCAAGATGCCCAATTTACCCTGGTATACTTATAAGAGGGAATTCAAAGGCTTAGAGAGCTGATTTCCAGAATGGATTTACCATTTAAGACCTCGCCACCCACCCCGGGAATGTCCAGAGGACACCCCTTTAACCAGGACTGTGAGGAATAAATTTGTAAGACTAGCTCCATCTTCCTTGAAGAGTTCTGTGGTTGCTCTTCCCTGTGGGCCAGATATTAGTGTGGGAAATGCTGTCATGGAACTAGAACCCTTAAACATTATAGGGATGATTGGATCCAGGGCTGGTAAAAGCCAAGTATCAGCAGTTAATCAAAGAGAGGTGGTTGTGGCTACTGCAATGAAAGACAGACTCAAAGCAGCAATCAAGAGTCTGAGTCCATAAAGCTACCATGGCATTGGCTAATAGATCATGGGGTACCTATAAGTTAAATACATGGGCTGTCTACTAAATTCCTATATGAGCTGTATAAGCAACTCAAGTGAAGAAAAGCCTAAATTGAATTATGGATGCAGAGAATCACAGTCCCTTCATCCAGAGCCCCTTGAATGAGGAAAAGGCCAGGTCCCTTTGGGAAAGGATCCTGTTACACTGCCAAAAACTTATACTGTAATCTTCCTCCCAGCTTTCTACCATGAGTCCTATGGTCTTTTACTAGAGTAACGATGCATTGGGGAAAATGAAAAGATTAGACATTTTTGGGTTATTACACACTGGCTAAGAAGTGACATTAATTCTAAGAGACCCAAATATAACTACACTCTCCAGCTCTATGTCATAATATTTTCTGTAGGGACCTTGATTGACCCTCCCTCACACAAGACATCACACTGTTGTCACACATGTTGATACCGTGTTGATTGGATATAAGATATGAGTAAGAACTAGCTTATTGGTAAGGCAATAAGCTAGAAGCTAGCAATAAGCTCACCAACTAGCAATTGGTAAGACTCTAGACTTATTGGTAAGGCATTTGCATGAGAGAGGATGGGAGATAAACCCAACAAAAATACAGGGGCCTTCCACCTCCATGAAATTTCTAGGTGACTAGTGGTGTAGAGCATGTTGATATAACCCTTCTAAACTGAATGAGAAGCTGTTGCATCTGGCTCCTCCTTCAACCAAAAAAGAGGCACAATGCTTAATTGGTCCCCTTGGATTTTGGAGAGAACACTTTCCTCATTTGGGTGTGCTACTCCAGCCCATTTACTGAGTGACCAAAAAAGCTGCTACTTTTGATTGGGGACTGGAACAAAGGGAGACTCTGTGGCAGGTCCAGGCTGCTGTGCAAGCTGCACTGCCATTTGGGCCATAGGAACCAGCAGATGAAATGGTGCTGGAAATGTCAGTGAAAAATAGAGTTGCCTTCTGGAGTCTTTGACAGGCCCCTATAGGAGAATCACAATGCAGACCCTTAGGATTTTGGAGCAGAGCCCTGCCTTCCTCTGCAGATAACTACTCTCTTTTTGAGAAGCAGCTTTGTACCTGCTACTGGGATTTAATGGAGACTGAATGCTTAACCATAGGCCACCAAGTTACCATGAGACCTGAGTTTCCTACCATGAGTTGGGTATTGTCTGACCCACAAAACCATAAAGTTGGGAATGCACAAAGCACGCCATTGTAAAGTAGAAGTGGTATGTATGAGATCGGCTCAGACAGGTCCTGAAGGCACAAGTAAGTTTCATGGGAAAGTTGCTAACAGGCCCATGTCCACCACTACTGCCACATTGCCTTCTCTTTCCAAGCCTACAGCTATGTCCTCATGGGGAGTTCCATAGAATCAGCTGACTGAGGAAGAGAAAACTCGGGCCTGGTTTACAGATGTTCTGCATGATATGCAGGTACAACCCAAAAGTGGACAGCTGCATCACTGTAGCCCCTTTCTGGGTTGTCCCTGAAGGTTAATGGAGAGGCAAATCCTCCCAATGGGCAGAACTTCTAGCAGTGCACTTGGTTGTTCAGTTTGCTTGGAAGAAGAAGTGACCAGAGATGTGTTTGTACACTAATTCATGGGCTGTTGCCAAAGCTTTGGCTAAATGGTCAGGAAAGAACATGATTGGAAAATTGGTGACAAAGAGGTCTGGGCACAGGTATGTGGAAAGACCTTTCTGAGCAGGCAAAAAACATGAAAATATTTGTGTCCCACATGAATGCTCAGAGAGTATATCCAGCAGAGGAAGATTTTAATAATCAAGTGAATAATATGACCTATTCTGTGGCTATTGCTCAACCTCTTTCCTCAGCCACTGCTGTCATTGCCCTGTGGGTTAGGGATAGAGGTCATGCATGAGCTTAGCAACATGAACTTCTCCTCACCAATGCTGACGTGGCTATAATCAGTGTTTAATGCTCAATCTGCCAGCAGCAAAGCCCTACACCCGATCCCCTATATGGCACCATTCCCTGCGTTTATCAGCCTGCTACCTGGTGGTAGGTTGATAACATTGGGCCACCTGCATCATGGAAGGGGCAGTGATTTGTTTTATCAGAATAGACACATATTCCAGATATGGGTTTGCCTTCACTGCATGTAATGCTTCTTCCAAAACTACCATCAGTGCACTTAATGAATATCTTACTCATCACAATGGCATTCCACACAGCATTACTTCTGAACAAGGAACCCACTTCACAGCAAATGATGTGTGGGAATGGGCCCATGAACATGGTGTCCATGATGGTAATGACAGAGGTTATGTATGAACTCAGAAAGACGAAATTCCCCTCATGAAGGCCATTTGGCTACAGCCACTTCTGAATGCCCAATCTGCCAGCAGCAGAGACTCACACTCAGCCCCTGATAAGGCACCATTCCCCATGGTGATCAACCTGCTACCTGCTGGTAAGTTGATTACATTGGACCACTTCCATCATGGAAGAGGCAGTGATTTGTTTTAACTGGAATAGACATATACTCTAGATATGGGTTTGCATTCCCTGCACACAATGCTTCTTCCAAAACTACCATCCATGAACTTACCAAATGTCTTATACACTGTCATGGTACTACACGCAGCATTGCTTCTGATCAAGGAACCCACTTCACAGCATATGATGTGTAGGAATGGACTCATGTACATGGAATTCACTGGTCTTACCATGTTCCCCATCATCCTGAAGCAGCTGGACTGACAGAATGGTGGAATGACCTTTTGAAGACTCATTTGAGGTAACAAATAGGTGACAATACCTTGCAGGGCTGGGGCAATGTTCTCCAGGAGGTTGTGTATGCTTTAAATCAGCATCCACTTTATGGTGATTTTGATGGTTAGGCTATTGTGTCAACTCAGCCAGATAATTGTGCCCAGTTTTTGATCAAGTTAACACTGCACTAATTGCAATATAAGGACCTTTATGGGCTTTACTCATCAGTGAGTTTACTGCATAGATGGCTTATTACATCTGTGATCAACCTGAGAGAGTGCCATCAGCAATGAGTGAAGTTTTACCCAATCAGTTGAATGCCTCAAAAGGGGAAGTGATTTCAGCATTCAGAGAGAATTTCCCAGCTCATCTTTGGACAGCCAATGTCTCCCAGAGATTCATCAAGGACCATCATTGGACTTTCATTGGACCCCCCGGTTTGCAGTCTCCCTGACAAACCTGTACTTGTGCATCCTCACAGTCATGTGAAAGAATCTTATAAATCTCATTCTATTTACAGATATCTCCTGTCAGTTCTGTTTCCCAAAAGAACCCTGACTAATACAGCTTGATACCAGGAGTGGTTCTTGAGGAACAGAATCTTAAACATAGGTGTCTGAGGTGGTTCTGGGAGTTTTGCATTTGCCTTTCTACTCTAATTGGACTCAAGGGTACTAATGACTCCCTTTTCAATAACGAAGAAGTCACTACAGTCCATGGTGTGAGTTGGCAATGGAGATACACAAAATACCATCACTGGATTCCCCTACATCCACACTTATAAGAGGTAAGGATCTGGGTGAGAGTGTTTTCAACACCTTAACAGAGTTTTGTGGAGTCAGAAGGTATAATGATGTTGGCCGGCTCCTTCTAGATACTCTAGATATAGTTACAAAAAAAAGAGATGAACTAAAGACTTCAAATTTGAAACAAATGCTGCATGAATGATGTGGAAATGTCTATGTGTGCTCTGTAGGAAAATCTTGTCTTTTGCAGTCACAGGTTTGAGATCTCTGAGAAGCAAACTCAGGTTCTTATTGTATGAGTAGCAGAGTTACAAAGGAAACTAAAATCTCAACCCTGCAGAGTATTGGTGGTTATGGTGAAGGGATTGATTGGAAAGGAGTAGAACCCAAGGACTGGGAGGGAGACATATGGGATGATGATAATAGTGGTAGGGATGTTGGAACCCTAAATTCTGCTAAGACTTTACCAGATAAACCTGTGATGACCTGCCCCATGGGGACCACACTTTGTCAACCTTGTACCACTCAGCCCCCAACCTGCCCCAGGGAGTCTGGACACCCTCCCTGCCCTGAGGTGGGTAATAGCCAAACTGAAGCTTGCATTGCCCAGTCTCAGGCTTGCCTCACAGAGTCTAGACCTCTTCCCAGCCCTGAGGCAGGTACCAGCCTGACTCCAGTATGCACTGTCCATTATGCACTGCCCTGAGGGATCTGCCTTCCAACCTTTGCCTAAAGTGATAAGTTCTGTCTCACCAGAAGAAAATGCAAAGGAATGCCCTGAGATCAGTACCTTGCAAGGCATTTTTAATCCTTTATGCACCCCAACCACCCCTCTTCTCTTTGAGACCAATTACTAGACTAAAATCATAACAAACCCCTAAGGTGAAATACAAAATATGACCCATAAGGAAGTATCCTATTCTCTGAAAGAACTGCATGAGTTTTCCAACTTATATAGGCAAAAATCAGGGTAATATGTTTGGGAATGGATATTAAGGGTATGGGATAATGGTGGAAGGAATATAAAGGTGAATCAAGCTGAATTTATTGACCTGGGCCCACTAAGCAGAAATTCTGGATTCAATGCCATACCACAAGGGGTTAGAAAGGGCTCTAACAGTTTGTTTGGGTGGCCACTGGAACATGGCCTAGCATGTTTGAGATTGAGATGCCTGATTTGCCCTGGTATACAATAGAAGAGGAAATTCGAAGGCTTAGAGAGATTATAATGCTAGGATGGATTTACCATTTAAGACCTGCCCACGCAAACAAGGAATGTCCAGAGGACACATCTTTACCCAGGACTGTGAGGAATACATTTTTAAGACTTACTTAATCTTCCCTGAAGAAGTCTACAGTTATCTGTGACTCTGAAAACAACTGAGAGGCCTCAATAAGGGCAAAAAAGTGACCCATGCTGTTGGACCCATTGATAAAAGACTAACCAATGAAATTAATCAATCATGAACGATAAATAGCAAACTCAACACTTTGGTGTTCTCAGTTTCTGAAGTCCAGTCATTTAAAATATATTAATTTTTCAGAAGTCAATTTACACAAGTATAAATCTTTCAATCCTAAGCCATTTTGCTCTGGGATTTTGTTCAGGAAGTAGAGGTGTCTATTTGAAAGAGCCTTTCTTCCTACTCTGCAGGCATTTCCCAGCCCTGTTAATCATGTTGTCAATTTGAAATGGAACCTTCCTACTCTCAATGTTTGTTCACAAGATCTTTTGGGAAAAAAGGTGTGAATATTTTTATCAGCTCTGAGAACAACAAGAACCAACTTCTATCTTATATACAGAATCATTAGGTGTTTTTATAAACATCTTTCTAAAGGGATCTGGTCGGGAGCCCTCTCATTATGATAGAACAACCTTTTGGTTTTTAGTGTTACGAAAGCAACATCGACAAGATGACCGCATGACAAGTAATGAGTATAGAGTGTGAAGAGTAAGGTTTGGGGCAGATCTGGCTTTCAAAGCTAGTTCACTTAATAGGTTCTGTAAACTTGGGGGTTCAAACCTCAAGTCTCCGTTTTGTCACCAATAAAATGGAGAAAATCATGTAAAATTAAGGTAAGAATCACAAGTCATCTACATAAAGAGTTTACCTATTTTTAAATTATGGTTATAAAATTAAATTTCTCAGTTATCAATCCTTGCTTTGCATATTCAAGGGTGGAGTCAGTCATAGCTCTGCAAGAATAAAAAGAAAATTACCTTGAAAGAGTATGCAATCTAATTATTACTACACATTGGCTCAGAAGTGACATTAATTACAAGAGACCCAAACGTCACTGTGGTCCATCAGTCAGAGAAGGGGCTTGTGGAGGTCAGGTGATGATGGAGTTTTAGCTGAGCTCCATCTCATAGTGGGTCCCCATGCCTATTCAGTGGTTATATCCCCAGTTCCAGAATGCATAAGTGGAAGAAACATACTCAGTAACTGGCAGAATCCCCACATTGGAAACTTGATTTGTGGAATGAGAGCTATTATGGGAGGAAAAGCCAAGTGGAAGCCACTAAAACTGCCTCTGTTTAGCAAAATAGTAAATTACAAGCAATACCACATTTCTGGAGGGACTGCAAAGATTAGCACCACAATCAATGATCTGAAGGATGCAGGGATAGTGATTCCCACCACACCCCATTCAACTCTCCTATTTGGATAGTGCAGAAAACAGATAGATCTTGGAGGATGACAGTAGATTATCATAAACTTAATCAGGTGGTGACTCCAATTGCAGCTGCTTTCCCAGATATGGCATCATTGCTTGAGCAAATCAACACATCCCCTGGTACCTGGTATGCAGCTGTTGATGTGGCAAATGCTTTTTACTCAATTGCCATTAATAAGGACCACCTGAAAGAATTTGCTTTCAGCTGGCAAGGCCAGCAGGATACCTTCACTGTCCAGCTTCAAGGGTATAGCAACTCTCCAGCCCTATGTTGTATTATTGTCTGCAGGAAACTTGATTTTCTCTACCTCTCCCAAGACATCACACTGGCCCATTATATTGATGATATCATGTTGATAGGACCTACTGAACAAGAAATAGCAAAGACTAGATTTATTGTTAAGTCATTTGAGTGAGAGAGGATGGGAGATAAATCCAACAAAAATACAGGGTCTCCCAGCTCAGTGAAATTTCTAGGTGCCCAGGGGTGTGGAGCATGTTGAGATATTCCCTCATAAGTAAAGGATAAGCTATTGCATGTGGCCCCTCATATGACCAAAAAGAGGCAAAATGCTTGATTGGTCTCTTTGGATTTTGGAGATAATACATTCCTCATTTGCTTGTGCTACTCTGCCTATTTATGGAGTGACCAGAAAAGCCGCTAATTTTGATTAGGGATCAGAACAAGAGGAGGCTCTGCAACAGTTCCAGGCTACAGTGAAAGCTGCACTGCCACTTGGGCCATATGATCCAGCAGATCCAATGGTGCAGGAAGTTTCAGTGGCAAATAGAGATGCTGTCTAGAGCTTCTGGCAGGCCCATATAGGAGAATTAAAATGCAGATCCTTAGGATTTTGGAGCAAAGCCCTGTCATCTTCTGCAGATAAACACTCTCTTTTTGAGAAACAGCTTTTGGCCTGCTACTGGGACTTAGTAAAAACTGAACACTTATCCATGGGCCATCAAGTTAGCATGAGTCTCCTGAGTTGCCTATCTTAAGCTGGATATTGT
Source organism: Dasypus novemcinctus (assembly GCF_030445035.2). Taxonomy (NCBI): domain Eukaryota; kingdom Metazoa; phylum Chordata; class Mammalia; order Cingulata; family Dasypodidae; genus Dasypus; species Dasypus novemcinctus. The sequence continues at coordinate 101,396,698 of NC_080683.1, read as the reverse complement.
CTGACCCACCAAACCATAAAGTTGGGCATGTACAGTAGCAATCCATAATAAAGTGGAAGTGGCATATACGAGATAGGGCTTGAGTGGGTCTGAAGGCACAAGTAAGTTACGTAAGGGAATAGCCCAAATGCCCATGGTCACCACCCCTGCCATGTTACCTTTTCTTTCCCAGCCCACAGCTTTGGCCTTTTGGGGAGTCCCTTATAATCAGTTGACTGAGGAAGAGAAAACTCAGACCTGGTTTACAGATGGTTCTGCACAATATGCAGGTAGCACTTGAAAGTGGAGAGTTTCAGCACTGCAGCCCCTTTCTGGGACATCCCTGAAGGACAGTGGTGAGGGAAATTCTCCCAGCAGGTAGAACTTCAAGCAGTGCACCTGGTTGTTCATTTTGCTTGGAAGAAGAAATGGTCAGCAGTGCATTTGTACACTGTTTAATGGGCTGTTACCAATGGTTTGGCTGGATGATCAGGGACTTGGAAGGTACATGATTGGAAAATTGGTGACAAACAGCCTTGGGGAACAGTTATGTGGATAGACTGGGGGAAAAAAAAAAGAAAATATTTGTGCCCCATGTGAATGCTCACCAGAGGGTGACTTCAACAGAAAAAGATTTTAATAATCAAGTGGATAAGATGACCAACTCTGTGGCCAATGCTCAGCCTCTCTCCCCAGCAACTCCTGTCATTGCCCAATGCACTCTTGAAAAAAGTAGACATGGAAGTAGGGAGCGAGGTTATGCATGGGCTCAGCAGTACAGACTTCTCACCAAGGCTGACTTGGCTACAGCCAATGCTGAGTGCCCAATATGCCAGCAGCAGAGACCCACACTCAGCCCCCAATATGACACCATTCCCCAAGGTGATCAGCCTGTGACCTGGTGGCACGTTGACTACATTGGACCAGTTCCACATAGAAGGGGCAGTGATTTGTTTTAACTGGAGTAGATGCATGCTCTGGATATGGGTTTGCATTCTCTGCATATAAGGCTTCTTCCAAAACTACCATCCATGGACTTACCAAATGTCTTATCTACTACCATGGCATTCCACACAGCATTGCTTCTGATCAAGGAACCCACTTCACAGCATATGATGTATAGGAGTGGACACATGCCCAAAGAATTCACTGGTCTTACCATGTTCTCCATCATCCTGAAGCAGCTGGGTTGATAGAATGGTGGAATGACCTTTTGAAGAATCAATTATGGTGTCAACTAGGTGGGAATACCTTGCAGGCCTGGGACAATGTTCTCCAGGAGGCTGTGTATGCTCTAAACCAGCGTCCACTCTATGTTGCTGTGTCTCCTATAGCTGGGATTCATGGGTCCAGGAATCAAGGGGTGGAAATGGGAGTGGCACCACTCACTATTACCCCTAGTGACCCACTAGGAAAATGTATGCTTCCAGTCTTTGTAACCTTAACCTCTACCAGTCTACAGGTCTTAGTTCCAAAAGGAGGAGTCCTACCACCAGGGATCATAACAATGATTCCATTGAACTAGAAGTTAAGATTGCCACCTGGCCTCTTTGGGCTCTTCTTACTTCTGAATCAACAGGCAAAGAAGGGAATTACTGTACTGGCTGGGGTGATTGATCCTGACTATCCAGAGGAAATATTGGGAAGTGGATGTGACTCAAGTGATAAGGCCTCAGCTTACCATATGGAAAGACCTGGGTTTGATCCCTGGACCTCCTGGTGAAAAAGAAGAAGAGAAATCATGCCTGCGTGGTGAGCCAGTGCCCTCATGATGAGCCAGTGCCTGCACAGTGGGCCAAGTGCCCATGTGGTGAGCCAAGTGTCCATGCTAGTGCTCACTTGGTGAGCCAAGTGCACACATGATGAGCTGAGTGCCTGTGCAAGTTCCCACATGGTGAGCTGATTGCCCACGTGAGTGCCTGTGTGGTGAGCCAATGCCTGCATGAGTGAATCATGCAGCAAGATGATGACACAAACAAAAAAACAGAGATGAATGGGAGAATCAAGGTGAAGTGTAGCAGAAACCAGGAACTGAGGTGGTGTAACTGACAGGGAACCTCTCTCCACACCAGAGCTCCCCAGGATCAAATCCCCATGGATCCTAGAGGAGAAAGACTAGAAGAGAAGACAAAAAGAGAAGTAGATACAGAAGATCACACAGTGAATAGATACAGACAGCAAAAAAGAAGAAAAACAAAACCCAGTAGGGTGGGGGAGAGGGAAGGAAAGAATACAGAGAGGAGGGGAAGAATGCCTGGAATACAGGAGATCCTCTAGGCATGCACTGTGATTAAAGTCTTCAGGAAATTCCAACAACCCAATCCAAGCAGGAATAACAATGGCCCAAAATCTTCAGGAATGAAAGTTTGGGTCACCCCACCAGGCAAAGAACCAGGCCAGCTGAGGTGCTTGCTGAAGGTAATGGGAACATGAAATGGATAGTGGAGGAAGGCAGTGATAAATACAGATTTTTACCACATAACCAGTTACAGAAACAAAGACTGTAATGGTCACAAATATATCTTCTGTGTTTTGTTATGAGTATGATTATATATATACATAAAAAAAAATCTTTGTTTTCTTCCCTTTTCCCCTTATCATATGACATAAGTTGTTTTAGTTTCATGTTGTAATATATAAGAATGTCAAGTTTAAGAGTGAATATTATCCAAGGAAATGCATCCTATTCTGAAGAGAATTAATAGATTTCCAGTTGTATGCATGACAATTGAATATTAATAGGCAGAAATATATATACGTATGTATGTATCTGGTATTGTTTTTATTTAGAGAAAAGTATGGTTTAAGGTGATATATGTAGCTGCCAAGCTGACAAGTGTTGGACTGTGATGGTTAGACTAATGTGTCAACTCGGCCAGATAATGGTTCCCAGTTTCTTGATCAAGCAAGCACTGAGCCAATTGTAATACAAGGACATTTCATGGACTTTAATCATAAGTGAGTTGATTGCATACATGGCTGATTACATTTACAGTTAACCAAGGAGATTGTCATCAACAGTGAACGACATCTTATCCAATCAGTTGGGCCTTAAAAGGGTATGTGATTTTAGCATTCAGAGAAAGAAAAGTCAGCTCCAACTTTGGGCAGCCAACATTTCCTGGGAACTCAAGGACCTTCATCAGGGCCCCTAGTTTGCAGCCTGCCCTGCGGAATTTGGACTTGGTATCCCCAAGGTCACATGAAAGAATTTTATAAAATCTCATACTATGTACATATATCTCCTACAATTTCTGTTTCCTTAGAGAACCTTGACTAACAACAATAACCAAAATTAAAAATAAAACACAGATGGCTGGTAAACATTTCAGTCTCTTAGTAATAATAGAGTTGTATTTGAAGCCACAAAAAGATACTATTTTACACACACAAGAATGACAAAATATGAGGGAAAATGATCATGGATATGGAGTAATAGAAACTCTCATGTGCTCTGTTGGCATGGATGTAAAAAGTTTTGGAGAAACAATGTGATATTACCTAGAGAAGTTAAACATATGCACATGCTGTGACCCACCAATTTTAGTTCTAAGAAAATTCTTGCATATGTACTCCAGGAGACATGGACAAGAATGTACACAGCACCAATAATTATTATATTAATAGCACAAAGTTAGACAAAGTCCAGCTTCCATTTGCAGTACAATGCAAATGCAACACGTGATATTTATAGAGTGGAATACTAGACAGCAGTTAAAATTGATCAGCTAAAACCCTTCATATTAACATGACTTGATTGCAAAAACAATGTTTCAAAAGAAGCAAATCACAAGAATATAAACAAAATAATTCAATTTATATAAAATCATGTTTGTCTCAAAAGAAATGCATCTGTTGAAAAACTGTAAAGAAAACTAAGAAAATGATTAATATAAGATTCAGGACACTAACTCTTGGATAAAGGGAGAGGCATGCAATGGTAGTAGCAAAAGGAAGTAGGACAAGTAAGAGTTTTAAGAGGCCTTGCTGATAGTCTGTTCCTTAAACTTGCAGAGAGTTATGCAGGTGTGCATTTTTTTAACCATTCATTAAAATGTTTGCATATGTTAATTATGTATATGTTATTGATTGGTATTACATTTTTTACAATAAATATATTTTTAAAACAGAGTGGAAATGTTAAATATGGTGACATTTATTGTAGCATCTCTTTGGAGGCTTTAATGAGACAAAGAGATGAGGTCTTGTGGTTGTATACAGAACTGAGGGATATGGCTGTTGCAGTTATGAAGAGTAATATGCCATGTTTCTACATTGATGTGAATGCATCCATAAAGGGGAAAGTGACAATGTAACATTTAGAAGAAATGAAATGATTGCAAGAATAGGTCTTGAGTAGGGAAAAGGAGATGGGATCAAGGAACTGACTGATCCTTTGGACCTGAAAGGAAGGCAAATGTTATGGGGATGTGCAGGTAGGTGATAAAAAGATGAGGACATCTAGTCTATTTCTATTTTCTCTAATTTCTCAGCATCAGCTTGCCTGTATGTTGTTGGATATTGGAAGACTGAGGAGGGAAAAGCATTCATGAACCAGTTGTCTAGAAGAGTGGGGAAACAATTTCATTAGATTTGATAGTACTGCAGGTCAGTGCCTAGTGCTTTCCTAAATATCATGAAAGGACCATCAGAGTGAGATCTGTAGCAGGATGGGGCCCTCCCACCAGTTCTGAGGGCTGCTCAAGTGCAGACATAAAGCAGGTTTGGTGTTTTGGCAAGTAACTAAAAAAATGGGAAAGAGCAGAATGATTTAATCATAGTCCATGAAGTCAAGTTTGGTTAGCAGAGAAGTCAGGACATGATGAGGCTCTTAAACAGGGAGAAAGTGGACATACTGCTGGTGTTAGAGATTATTTAGAGGATACCTAGTGTAAGTGAACTGGAAAGATAGCCAATGGTGGCAGAGAATGGAGTTTTTGAAATCCAAGTGTTGGGAGTAAAGGAAGTCTCAGGGTATGTTGGTAGTAGTGACCAAAGAGGTCATTTCCTTGACCTTTGGTTTTCAGAAATGAGGAGGTCAAGGAAATGAGAAATCACATATTGTATGAATTGTGTATAACTGTGACTCCCAACCCTGGTTAAATATTAGAATCTCTTGGGAAGCTTACACATATACCTATGCCCAGGCTTTACCCCATGCTCAACTCAGAATCTCAAAGGTCTATAGTCAACTCTAGACCCACAGCATCTGAATCCTATAACCTTATAAGGTCCACATTGTCTGATTGGTCCCAGAGTCTCAGCTGCTGAGTGTATATGGGTAAGGAGGGATATACACAAATACCAATACAAATAAGGTGACGAATACACATACCCAAGGGGAATACCCTTGACAAATAAAATAAATTAATAAAAGAAGAAATAAAGCTTTGCAAAAACTCACTGGCTTATTATTTTTCTTATATCTTTCTATGAATTAGAGAATACTTCAATTTGTAACTAGTCTTGATTTGAGGCCCAAAATTTTGTACTAGTACCAGCATTTCAGATTATGTCCTCGAGACAGCTCTCTTATCTTCCACATTACATATTAGGAGGAGCTCTCAGCCATTTTTTGTACTTTTTATTCTCTATCTCTCTTAAACCAATATTCAAATAGAATTTTGTATATTATATGGCTAATTTTTTATTAATCAAAGCTAATTGATTAAAGTCAAATACTATTTTGCCATCCCATAACTAAAGACTAAATAAAAAAAGATCTTTCAGGTGCACTTCTTGAATATGTCCTTGACTATAAAATAACAAATTAGCATTCCAATGAATTTTGTGGAGTAAGTCACTTCCCCTATGATCATGACTTATGTAAACACAATTTTAACATCACAGAGTTGTATCTTGGATGACTGTTTCTTCACTGTTTTTAAAGACACTTCATTACTTTTTTTTAAAAGAGGAAAAGCACTTTATAACTTGATTTTTCCTCCTGTTTGCTTTGCTCTCAGAAACCACAAATATTTTGTCTTTTGTCCAGTTTTATTCTAGACAAGCTTACAATACTATTAGATATTTATCTGGCATCTCTGACACCGATTTCTCATTTCTATTAATATCTGAATTTGCAGAAACTGAACGAGCCAAAGATGAGGTTGGTACTGCCTCAACTAAGAAAGGTAAGTGCAACTTAAAGAAAAATATGTCATGACTATATCTTATTTCTGCTAAGGTTTCTAACTTAATGTATTGTTTAGTGCTTATAGAAGAGCTCTATTGATTTTGCTATTTCATTTAGAGTGGAAACAAAACCACTTTGCACAAGATTTATACTATCTGTGCTTGCAAAGCTTTGCATTTAGTGTTGTAATATCAATGGTTTTATTCCTTTAGGGCCATAAATTAAAACTAGGAATTATAGTCAAATTGTAAATTTGTTTTTGAAAAGTTGAAGAAATGTAGCTGTATTAAGGTCAATAAGATCCTGATTATCTGTAGAACATTCAAATTCAATGTATTGCCTTAGGATATTAGGACTTGAACAAACAAGACCCTGATTACAATTTACATAAACAATGCTCATCTTTTCCAACAATAATATCAAATTAGAAAAAGGAGACCATACGTGCTGGTTTGATAATATTTGTGAACCTCCCAAAAAAGAAAAATTGTGTTTATAAACTGGTCTCTTCCTCTGGGAGTGATACCCTCTGAATGCACTGAATGCATTAAATTCAAAGGTTTTAAGTTACTTGATAAAAGATTAGGGCTTTGATTTGACCACATCAATAGGGCATGACTCAAGGCTGAGTCCCCAACCCCTTGGTAGGATGATATAAATGGACACTCACTCAAGAAGACACATGTGGAGGAGGAGATAGCTCTATCATGTTTGACCATGGGGCCTCGGGGAGAAATGAGTCATTCACCTGATAGTCTGCAGCTGAAGAGTGGAGGGCAGCTGAGCAACTGATAAGTTCTGCAAAGAAACAAGTTCTATGCCAGACTGATATAAAGAGCCCTGAGAGACAAGCCATATGTCATCCTACAGCTGAGATGGGAAGTAGCTGGGCCCACAGAACCTTAATAGGAAGAAGGAAGGAGAGACCAGACTGAGATGGCCTACCATCTTGCTTCAACACATGGCAAAAGACTTTGGCGAGAAAGCAGCCTTGAGCTAGAGTCTTTAGGACCTTGTAACTGCAAGCATTTACCCCAGATAAATACCCTTTATTAATGCCAACAGGTTTCTGGTGCTTTGCATCAGCATCCCTTTGTCTGACTAATATGCCATACCATACTGTTTTGGGGTCATTGTGCTTTAATAAGCATATTGGCAAATTTGGGAATTATCTTTTCTAAGTTATTTCTCTTCTCATATCTAGCCGGAAGCAACTACTTAAATGAATACTGATTCCATTTAGGAGACATTTTTAAAGAATATTTAAAAACACTGATACATGTTAAAAACAATCATCATGATAGAAAGTTTTAAATATTTCACATTTGAAATAAATTTTACAAGTCTGGTATTTGTTAATCTTTTTACAAATTGAAATGAAATCAGTAATATATCCAATGTCTTATGAAGTATATCAGGAGAAATTTTAAGAACCATATTCTGAACACACACTTTCACGCTATCTTACACATCTACTCCTCTAACAGCATGTAACATTCCCCTAAAAAACACAAATATTGTAATTGCTTTATAAAGAAAACATGTATCAGGATTGTAGGAAGATTTTTAAAAATTTGACATAGGTCCACATGCTCAATTCCAAACAATTTATGTATATTGGAATATAAATAAAGATGTTACTATAAATAAATAATATAAATCAATATTTAAATATATTGTTTAATATATAAATTATAATATATATGAATGTATAAATGAATATGTATATGTATATATGTAAGGTAAGTAAACAAAAAAATTGGATAGAGGATACTTAATGAAAAAATATAAATTGTTTTGTAAGGTAATAATTAGCAATGATTAAGTTATAGAAATTAATACATACTCTTTTTCAAATACAAGTCTATTTATTATTCTGAATTTACATTCCTATGAAACCTGTTTTCTATTCAGTCCTTTACCAAACAACCTAATATTTGATGTTGCATGGATACCTTTTGCTGTGTGTCAATGTGCCATAAGTGGCAGAGTCATGAATTCATAAAGTCTATATTAAAATTGCTAATTCTTTTATGATATCTTATTCTGAAATTAACTTTGCTTGCTGATATTAAATGAAGTGTGAGTAAAACTTTGTTGCTTCATATTGGGTAGTATCATGTAGTTTGAATATAGATTCAGAAAAAGTCATTAACCTAGGGATGGATACAAGGGTTAAGTGGTTATAAGAGGTTGATATGTGTTGAAAGCAAAAATGGACCAAAAATGGAGCCAATTCATACTCAGGTTGAGATCAGTTGGGATCCGAATAGCAGTAGATGGGTTTTATCTGGAACTACATTTCAGGCACTCAGCCTTAGGAAGTCCATGATTATAGAAGACAGTCTGGAGACAGAGTTCAAAGGAAAGATTCAGTTACTGGTAGCTGAACCATGCATAGAACCTGAACCGCATAGAGTCAGGAGTGTTAGGATAAAATCCAACCACTCATAATCTGGATCAGGCCAAACTGGAGTAAGCAGAGTGACTGCATTAAAATCAAACTTTCAATTACTCAACTAGTCAGGGTCTTCAATCAAGAATGGTCCCTGAGTTTGGAGCAAGGCCATACATTTTAGATGGGATTAAGTGGGCTTGTTCTCAAAGCTTAGAGTGAAATGAAAAGAGAAACAATCTGTTTATAAAAACAACTATTGGTACCACCTATTTTGCTTCTTGTGGATCTTAAACCCATATCTCAAGTCTGAGTCTGAACATTGGGTTTTCCTGCAAATGCAGTAAGAACAGAAGGTTCCTTCTAAAATTATAAATAGTTTGAAAGTCAAGGAGGGTTTTGCCTATTTGACAAAATAAAATCAATGGAATCTTTTCTCATTTCTCAGGTAGTTTGTACTTCCTCCATCTTCCCACTGACAATCAACCACACATGAAAATATATATTGCTTTCATCATGTATTTTATAGCTCCCAATCTCCACATAGTTTACAACATGATCAAGTTCCAGTCTTTCACAAGTGATTAAAAAAAAGAGAGAGAGAGATTTGGGAATTATTTTTGTTTTGAAATTATGATTGGAAAATTGTTCTCCTAAATTGAGTAGAAATTACTGATCCTGTGATCATTTGAAACTTTTCGAAGTTAAAGAGCAATTTAGTAATTTAACTCAGACTGCCAATTTATACCTAGTATCAAATGGTTTATCTTAAGCATGCTTTTAATACATAATTTCTTGGGAGATGTAGAGTATTTAATCATCATTATATCATCTTACTAATATTTATATTGTACATATTTGGCGTTTTGTAGCATTCAAATCATTTTCATTTTTATTCAATATATGTTATGGAACACATACCGTGTGCAAAATTAAGAAAAAATTTAGATAGTAATATTGCTCTTGAGCACTTTAAAATACTGGAAGAATATGAATCTTTTGTGTGTCACTAAATTGTCTGGGCTGCAGTTTTCTCTATCATATGGAAATAAATGTAATTCAGGTGAAAGTTATCAGAGTAAAGAGAGATTAAAAAGCACCATCCTCTAATTTCCAGAAATTATTCTTACCTGGAAAAATCACAAAAAGTTTACTACACAAAGTAGCTTTAGTGTTAGATGTTAAGGAACAGGCACAGTTTTGGGTGACAGTGTATTGGAAGGATATCTTGGCTGGTTGTTCCTAAATATTTCTTAATATAAATATATCTAAAATTAATCTCTCAGAACTGTTTTTTACTATTGCTTTAAACTTATTAACAATATCCATGTCCTTCTAGCATTCAGGTTGAACAATTAATGCCACTAAATCATTCTTCTCTTTTGCCTTCTCAAAGCTGATAAGTGTTTAAATCTTATTGAATTTACTTCTATAATAATCCACACTTACGTTTCCTCTTTTCCAATCTCGTAGCTAATACCCAAGTCCAAACCTTCTTACTTGTCACCTAGTTTTTGCAAAAGCTTCCTAAATAGCCTGTCTCTTTCTAATCCTTCCAACTCTAATCTCTTTTACATATTGTTTCTGAGATTAACCTTCCTAAGAAAGGGCTGAATGTCATTCTTATACTTAGAATTGTCCTTGACTCCCAAGGAAAAATTTGGGAAAAAATTCCTTGACCCCATATTGCCCATAGAATAAAATGTATAATTAGGAGCCTTTACAGCATTATTAGCACAATTTATGTTAATTCATACTGTGTTCCCTGTGAAACAGAGCCATGCAGTTCTTCATGCCCCTCATGCAGTTTCTCACCACCTTGCCCTAATGTTGTTACTTATGCCAAAACATCCTCTCTGAGATTGGGGTGGTAGCCCTCTCTCTGAATAATGGGGCTCAAGACCAGCGCCACCAAATGCAGGACAGACCTGCCCTTTCCACACACATGGTTGGGTCCGCTCTTTTGGTCCAAGAGATCTGTATGGTCCACACACTTGCTGTCATGATTCTGCCCTTGAAGTCATTCTTCAATTTGTCCCTTCTCTGTGCCTTTCAGTTCAGGCTGGCAGTGGTTCTCCTCAAACAAATTTGCAAAAACCTACTTAGCTTTGTGTGCAGTTCACAAGGGTCCAAACTGTCAGACACCAGAACTTCCCACAGAGCCTCCTGGATAAATGCATTTCTAATCCTGACTTCCACTGAAATGTCTGACTGGATCCCTGTTCAGCCACACCCTCCTTAGCACAGAACGGTTCAGTTAAACCCTTGCGTGGAACCCTGTTCTCTGGGAAGTCTATTCCTTAAAGTTCAGGGAGGTCCCTGAGCTGCTGCTGGCCCTAGTCTGAGAGCATGCTACCAGGATAGGCTAATTTTCAAAACCATCAGTTTCTGCTTCCTTTGTGTTTAAGAGTTTAATTCTCAGCTTATACCTTTCTTCTTGAATTTTACCATAAGCTGCAAGGAAAAAACAGGCTGCACCTTCTACATTTAGTTTGGAAATCTCCTCAGCTGAGTATCCAAGTTCATCACTTTCAGATTCTGCCTCCCATCCAACACCTGAACACAATTTCACCAAGTTCTCTGACACTTTATAAAAGGGGTCACCTTTCTTCCAATTTCCAATGACACATTCATCATTTCCTTCTAAGACCTCATCATAAGTACCTTTACTGTCCATATTTCTACCACCAGTCTGTTCAAAACAACAAAGGTCTTTACTAACAAATACCTCACCATTCTTTCAGCCTCTACTCATTACCCAATTCCAAGGCTGTTTCCACATTTTTAGGTATTTGTCAAACTAGTACCCCACTTTTTGGTACCAAACTCTATTTTAGTCTCTCAGCTGCTAAAACAAATACTATACAATGGGTTGGCTTAGCAACAGGAATTTATTATCTCATAGGCTAAAAGGTTTGCTTCCTCCCAGGGTCAGTATTCTCTGGCTGGCCAGCAATGTCTGGTGTCCTTGGATTTTCCATCACATGGCAAGGCACATGTCAATGTCTTCATATCTCTTTTCTAGGTTCCATTAACTTTTGGCTTCTGGCTCCTCCCTCTGGCTTCTCTATTCATCTGACTGTCACTCTGCTCATACAGGACTCCAGTAATCTGGATTAAATCCCAACCTTGTTCAGCTGATCTACATCTTAAGTGAAGTAACATCTTGAAGAGTTCATATATACAGTGAGTCCACACTCACCAGAATGTGAACCAAGACCAAGAACATGTCAAAACTGGGATACAGAATTCAATCCGTCACACTCAGCTACTCTTCCCTTTCTCCTTATGTTCCCAGTCAACTTTCTTCAGCATTATCACCCATGTCTCACTTCTCCCTCATTCAATTTGTTCTACTTTAGATTTGACTTCTGCCACCCCTTTGAAAATTCCCTTCTGAAAAGTATTTATAACTAACTTGTTGACAAAAACAATGAACTGATGACCACCAACTTATCAATGAAATGTTTTCTTTTTCTGTGGTTTCTATAACAAAGGAAACCATATAATTTTTTTTAAATGTCTGATCTCTGATCATTTTTATTTCTGCTTTTCTCTGGGACTTTCCCCTAGCATTCCACCCTAACTGTTTCTCTACAGGCCATCTCAGAGTCACAAGCTCATTGAATCTTAACATCCTCATCCTTATCACTAGGCAGACAGCTCTCATGTATACATATCCTTCCTTGCCACGATCTGGAGCTCTAGTTTTACGTTCACAGCCACCTATATGATGCTACAACTTGTGATGTCCATCTCTCTTTGAGTCTTAGAGATGTTTCTCCTTTTCAAGACTATCATCTCCTGTTGTTTCCTCCTCCATTAACCATCCATTTTCTGTTTTTGTGATAGCATCCTCATTCTCATTACCTGTTTTGCTCTTCATTTGGGATGCAATTTTTCCCAGCTCAAAAGTAAATTTTCTTGAAAGCCCTCTCTTTCTCTACCATTTTCTCTTCTCCTACTTCTTAGGCTTCTGGAAAAAACTAGTAGTTTGTGCTAACATCATTTCTAACCTTCCACTCTGATGTAGCTTCTGTCCCTATTACTGCACAGATGCTTTAGCTAATGCTCATGACATTACTGTGGTTGAACCAGTGGAACTATCTCAGTCATGTTATCAAACTTCTCAGTTGAATTTAGCACTTTTTCCTCCTAAAATTCTCTACTGTTGGGTAACCATGACAACATAGTATCCTTGTTGTATCCCTATTCTCTGACTTTAATATCTCACCTCTTTTTTTTTCCTTAATTGTTGGTGCTCCTTAATTGTTGGTGTTTCCCATATTCCATTCTTAATCCTCTCAAGTTCTCATTCCATGCCCTCTCCCTGTGAGATGAGTCCACTGAAGATTGAAACTCTGCCCTATGTGTTGAAGTGGCCTAATCCTATGTCTGCATTTCAGAGGTTTTTCTATGCATTTTAGGCTTCTATGTTCAATTGCCCAATAAATACCTTCATCTGAAAGTCATTTCAAAGTCAGTCTGTCTCAACCTAAGCTCTTTATTCTCCCTCTTCCTGACTTTTTCATTTTTTTTTTAATTTTTATTTTTTATCATTACTGAAACCACCATCCACGTTCTGCCTCACTAGAAATCGGTCTGGGTGTGATTTCTGCTTTTTCTCTTTCTCTTCTCCATCTTCTTAACCAAAGAATCTTTGAGTTCTGCTGATTTCATCCCTTATATAGTTCTTGAATATTTCCCCCTGTTTATAACCATGATTGCTATTTTAGTTCAAGCTCTCACTGTCTTATACCTGAACCACCGTAATGACCCCACTACCATCCCCTTTTCTTTGTTTTTACTCCCCTCATATTAATCCACCAGCAACCTGCCAGCAGCCATAGTGAATTATCAAAGCCATAACACTGAATAAACCACTCATACATTGAAATCTTCTTTTCCAGTTTCCCATAAGAATAACCATGGACCCAATAGACATATTTCCTTTTACCCCATCATCAGTGATTTGTCAGTAATTGACAGCTTTAGGCAGTATCTTTAAAATCCGAATAACCCTTGGGTAGGTAAAATTAAACTCTTATCTTTGGAAAGAACTGTTTGCTGTGCAAAGACTGTAGGCTTACATGTCAGAAGTAGTAAGCCTCAAATGGGGTACTTTTGAAACTGCACAATACTTCCTTCCTTCTCCTCACTTCTTTGCCAGGATCCTAACACATCCATTCTCCAGATATGCTTCATTTCCCCAGGTATCAAGCCCTGCTAATAATGACTGTGCATCAGTGTCCTCATGTTTGTTAAGGGTCAGTGAAGGAGAAATGAGAATTCTAAGAGAGAACTAGGTCTCTACAGAAAACAGAGAGGAAGAACAGTGCTATTGAAACCTGGAACTACACACACACACACACACACACAACATTTCTCCACCTAACTTTTAGTTCAAGACTAGCCCTAACCCAATCATACCCTGCTAAGAGTGTTATTTTCTTAGTATTATTCAAGATCTCTGCAGGAGTGCGGTCCAAATCTACATTTTTCCCCCTAAAGTAAACCCCTCCAAAACCAGGGAAAAGATTATTTCTTTTCTCAGCACCAAAGGAGGTTTCATATACCCTGTGGCATAAAATGAGATATTGATTAAGGTCCTTAGATTCAGTTAGGCAGTTAGAAAATTCACTTATCCGGATAAGATGTTTATTCCTAAAGTGAACTCTCCACAGAATTAGGCTTGATGAATTTTATATCAGAACCAGAAATGAAAGGATCATTACTTCATGCAAAATGTCATATTTTCTATGTAGATAATTGACATTTTCAGTAGCCTTTCCTGAGTAACAACAACAAAAGGCTGCTTTAAGGGACTAGCCTCCTCTGTTTAATATGAGTGCCAGGAATTCTGCAACCACCTCTTGCAAAGAAAACTTAGTCTTCATTTGTAAGTCATATTCCTAGTTGCTTTCTGAGAGACATTTACTCTCAGAGATTAAAAAATAATTGAAAAATGTATATTTTCTATACAATATTTGTAATACTTATTATGAATAAATATATAAGAATAAGAATATAAACCCATGCCAATGTATTGCACTTACAATTTGTCAGTGTTCTATTCCCATGTTTATTTGAGAGAGAACATTAGTAGATGGAAATGTAAATGAAGGATTTATCAAAATTACCCACATGCTAGGCTGTAAAACAAGTATCAACAAATTTCAGAGGATGAAAATTATGTAATATATGTATTCTGATCATAATGGAATTAAAATAGAAATAAATAATATAAAGGTAATTGCTTAAGTTCCCAAATACCAAGCAATGCGTTTCTAAATATCCCATGGGTCAAAGAAGAAATTAATGTGGAAATTTCAAAATATGTAGAACTCATATACAATGAAAATATGACATTCCAACCTGCAATGCCAGTGTTTAGAAGTAAATGTAGACTCTGAAAAATATTTGTTAGAAAGGAAAAATAGCTGCAAGTCAAAATGTCTAAGAGTTTATTTCAAAAGCTAAAAAATAAAAAAACAGAAATTAATCCCAAAGAAAATAGAAGGAAAAGAATGTAAAATATAAAAGCAGAAGCTTATGAAATACAAATTTTAAAAAAGAAAACAACAAAATAGAATTTGCTTATCAAAAAAAAATTAAAATTAAATGGTTATACCCTTAAGAAGACTTAACTTTTAAAAAAGAGAGAAGATATAAACTACCAATATTGGAAATAAAAAGTGGATCATCATTACAAATCCTATGGATAATAAGAACACATTATAATTTTTTCCAATAAATCTGAAACTTAATAAAATGGAAATTGTGAATCCATAATTATAATTTTTCCTACATAGAAAATTCTAGACAGGTGGCTTCACTGGTGGATTTTTCTAAACTTCTAGGGAAGAAATGACACCAGTGTTCAGCCATACATTCCAGAGAATAAAAACAGAGAAACACACAAGATCTTGAAGACGTTTTTGTACATTTTCTTTACTTTTATATTTAGGCCCTTGAACTATTTTGAGTTCATTTTTTTATAAGGTGTGTGATGGGTTCTGTTCCCCATTCTTTTTTTTGGATATGGCTATCCATTTTTCCCAGCACTATTTGTTGAATAGACTGTTCTGGCCCAGCTGAGTGGGCTAAACAGTCTCGACAAAAATCACAACTCTAGATGTGAGGGACTATTTCTGAGTTCTCGATTTGGTTCCATTGGACAATCTATCTGTATTTTTGTACATACCATGCTATTTTTATCACTAGTTAAGTCAGAAATGAGAGTCCTCCAACATCATTCTTTTTAAAGGTTTTCTTTTTGGCTATTTTGGGCCCCTTACCCTTCCAAATAAATTTGATTATTGGCTTTTCCATTTCTGCAAAAATGGCTGTTGGGGTTTTTATTGGGATTGCCTTGAATCTTTAAATCAGTTTGGGTAGAATTGTCATGCTAACAATGTTTAGTCTTCCAATCCATGATCATAGAATGTCCTTTGATTTACTTAAGTCTTCTTCAATTTCTTTTAGCAATGTTTTATAATTGTCTGAATACAGGTCCTTTGTGGTTATGCTTATTCCTAAATATTTGATTTTTCAGTTGCTATTAAAAATGGAATATTTTGCAATTTGCTCCTCAGATTGCACATTAGTAGTATATAGAAATGCTAATATTTTTTGCATATTAATCTTGTATCCCACCACTTTGCTGAACTCTCCTATTAATTCTAGTTCCTTTGTTGTGGATTTTACAGGATTTTCTAGATGTAGTCATATCATCAGGAAATAGTGAAAGTTTTACTTCTTCCTTTTCTATTTGGGTGCCTTTTACTTTTTTATCTAAACTAATTGCTCTAGCTAGAATGTCAAGCAGAATATTGAATAACAGTGGTGACTGGGCATCCTTGTCTTTTTCCTGAACTCAGTGGAAAAGCTTTCACTCTTTCAACATTGAGTACTATGCTAGCTGCAGGTTTTTCATATATGCACTTTACCATATTGAGAAAGCTTCTTTCTATTCCTGTCTTTTGGAGTGTTGTTTGTTTTTTATTTTATCAAGAAAGGATGCTGTATTTTGTCAAATGCCTTTTCTGCATTGAGAGGATTGTGTGATTTTTCTTCTTCAATTTATCAATGTGGTTTATTGCACAAATTGATTTTCTTGTGTTGAACCACCCTTGCATACCTGGGATGAAACCCACTTAATTATGCTATATAATTTTTTATTGTACTTTTGGATTCTGTGTGCAAATATTTTGTTGAGGATTTTTGCATCTATATTCATTAGAGATATCGGTCTGTAATTTTCTTCTTTTCTAGTATTTTTATCTGATTTTGGTAGTAGTGTGATGTTGGTTTCATAGAATGAGTTTGGTGGCATTCTTTTCTGTTCAATTTCTTGAAAGATCTTGAGCAAGATTGGTATTAGATCATCTTTGAATGATTGGTGGAATTCACCTGTGAAGCCACCTGGTCCTGAGTTTTTCTTCTTTGGGTGGTTTTTGATAACTGTTTCAATCTCTTCATTTTTATTTCTATATAATGACCTTCTTCATCCCTTAGAGCAGTTTTGCATTAAAAATCTATTTTCTCCAATATTTGTATTGCTAATCTAGCTCTGTTTCGTTACTATTTACATGCAATATCTTTTTTTCAACCTTTAACTTTTAACCTGGTTGTGTCTTTACATCTGAGGTGAGTCTCTTTTAGAGAACATATAGAGGTCTCATATTTTTAACCATTCTATCAGTTTATGTCTTTTTATTGGGGGAGACCAACCTTTAACATTCAATGTTATTACTGTAAAGGCATTACTTAGTTCATACATTTTGTCCTTTAGCTTTTTGTTATCATATTGTACTATTGTTTGTCTTTTTACCCTTTAATTTACTCTTCCTAGTAATCTTCATTTCTATCCTCTTCTTTAAGTCTCCCACCCTTGTTTTTTCCTTTCAGAATGTAGCACTTCCTTTAGAATCTCTTGTAATTCTGGTCTTTTGGTAACGCAGCCTATAAGTTTTTGTTCGTCTGTGAAGACTTTGAATGCACCCTCATAAGAGTTTTGCCAGATACAGAATTATTGATTGGTCATTTTTTTCTTTCCATACCTTAAATACATCATACCACTTTCTTCTCAATTCCATGGTTTCTGATAAAAGGTGAGCACTTAACCATATTGGTGTTCCCTTTTATGTGATGCTTTGCTTTTCTTGCTGCTTTCAGAATCCTCTTTATCTCAATATTTGTCATTTTGAATAGTAGATATGTTAGGGTAGGTCCTTTCACTATTATTCTGTTTGTGCTGAGTTGTGCTTGGATATTGATATTAATGTTTTTCATAAGGATTGGGGAATTTCAGTCATAATTTCCTCAAATACTCTTTCTATTCTTTTTCCATTATTTCCTCCTTATGGAATATCAATAATGCATATGTTTGTGTGTTACATATTCTTATTCAATTCCCTGAGACCCGGTTCCATAGTTTTCCATTCCATTCTCTTTTTGTTCTCTCTTCTCTGGTTCAGATGTTCTGCCTTTGAATTCACTAATTCTGTCTTCAAGTAATCAAATCTCCTCTTAAATGTCTCTAATGTTTGTAGTCTCATGCATCATGTCTTTCATTCCCATAAAGTCTGTTATTTTTATTGGTAGGCTTTCAAATTATTCTTTATGCTCACCAAGTGTCTTTTTAATATCCTTTGTCTCTTTATGTGTCATATTTTCTTTAAATTATTTGAAGTGATTTAGGAGAGTTGTGTGATTATCACAGATTAATTGCATTAAATCCTTTATCTCTTCAGGATATTTGGTTTGTACTTTTGGCTAGGCCATATCTTCCCATTTCCTAGTATGGTTGTATTTTTTTGCTGATGGCTAGGTCTTTGAATATGTTGGTTGATTTACTCTGATGGCCAATTTCTCTCTCTTGCCTGCTGTCTTTTTTTTTTTTTTTCACAGCTCTTCTTTGATCTTTGGTTCAACTCATTCTAAAATTCTTTAAAATTGCCCAGCTTAGGTTATCAAAATAGTGTCAGGAACTCATTAATGGGGTGCACATTTTCTCCCAGGATTTACAGTACAGAGAGGACCAAGAGCAGCTTTTGTCCATGCAATTTCCAGAACAGCCAGCAGATGCCAATCATAGGTGTACCTTTCCACAGAAGTGTTCCAAGTTTGGTTTTCTTGTGTTTTGGTCTGGTCAGAGCTGAGATTCAAAGTGGGCTCTGCTGGCCAAATTTACTGAAGAAAATCTCCCTGATTCACATCCTTTTCCCTTTGTAACAATTGACTGTGAGGAATAAGTCTGTTCCCCTCTTAGTCAATTGCAGTGCACCAGGGTTTTTGCCCCAGCTTAATATCGTGGGTGCGGGGATAGAGAGCCCTCCCTGGCCACCATGGGGTTTGGTAACTCACATTTGTTGTTTCAGGTTCTTTGTCTCTCTATCCCTCACCATCCTGGGAGTTTTGAAGCACTGTCGTGGTCTCCTGACCCCCAGTGCAGGTCCCTCAGATAACTTTTGGTTTTTGTGAGAGCCTTGAGCCCTGCCTGGCAGCTCTGACACCATCTTCCCACAATTCCCCCTGTATTTTTTTTTTAAGATTTATTTTATTTATTCTTCTTCCCTTCCCCCCTGTTGTCTGCTCTTTGCGTCCACTTGCTGTGTGTTCTTCTGCATCTGTTTTGCATTATCTTGCAGCACTGGGAAACTGTCTCTTTTTTGTTGCATCATCTTGCTGCGTCAGCTCTCCGTGTTTGCGGTGCCACTCCTGGGCGGGTTGTGCTTTCTTCACATGGACCGGCTTTCCTTGCAGGGTGCACTCCTTGCGCATGGGGCACCCTGAAGTGGGGGCGCCCCTAAGTACACAGCACTCCTTTGTGCACGGCAGCACTGCGCATGGGCCAGCTTACCACATGGGTCAGGAGACCCTGGGGATCAAACCCTGGGCCATCCATTTGGTAGATGGATTCTCTATCACTTGAGCCACGTCTACTTCCCTCCCCCTGTATTTTTAACCTTTCTGCCTTTCTGTGCTAAATCCCAGGTTCATTTTTTTTTGACAGATAAATTTTTCAGTTTTCTAGTTACTTATTCTTTAGCTCTCAAACTCATTTAGTGAAATTTCCCCTTGAAGTCTGATTTTTCTTTGTATTATTTTTACACTTAAAATTTAATTTTTTGAAAAAGTATTTGGCTTCTAATAAAAATTGAAAAACCACATAGGAGTTTACCAGTCAGGGTTCTCTAGAGAAAAAGAACCAATAAAATATATGTGTGTGTGTGTGTATTATGAGAGTTTTTTTTAAGGAACTGGCTCATGAGTTTGTTGAAGACGGCAAATCTGAGATATATAGGGCTAACTAACAGATTGGAAATTCTGGTATGAGTGCTGCTGCAGTCTATGAGTCCAAAATCTGTAGGGTGGAGGAAGCTGGAAACTCATGGAGGAGTAGATAGTATAGTGTTGAGGCAGAATACCTTTCTCTCTCTGGAACCCTCAGATATTTGCTCTTTAGGCTTCCAAGTGATTGGAAGAGGCTCACCACCATTATTGAGGGTAATCTCCTTTCTTAAAAAACAGATTATTGCTAACTACCATGTATCTACAATATAAATGCTAACTACATTTATAAAAGACCTTCACTGTAATATCTAGGTCCGAGTTTAACCAAACAACTGGACACTAGGAGCTAGCCAAGTTGATACACGAAAGAAACTATCACAGGAGTTAGCCTGTAAAGGGAAATAATCATGTTTTAGACAGAGTAAATAAAATAATAACTATGTATTAAACCCTTGTTATATGCCTGCCACTGAACTGACCTCTTTAAATTGTTTTCATCTAGACCTTGAAATGATTCTGTGCACTAGGTATAATTATTTGCATTTTTAAACTTATAATTAGGCTCAAGGTTAAACAATGCATTCTCATTTATAAGCAATTAATGACAAAATGGGAATGTATCCTCTAAAACCTTTGCATCTTCTAGGACACATGATCCCCTAGGGTAATGAGAATCGCAGTTGCTCTTTAAGGGAATATGGTGGATGTAATGAGATGATCCCACCATAGTTATTAAATTGGCTAAACCACACATTTCTGTCCTTGTCATAATTCACTTCCTGGAATTCTTCAACCCAGGAGTGTCCTAGGACTGCTGCCATTTTGACAAGATGGAAGCCAAGTTACCACCCTTCTTCCACCACCCTAACACTGACTCAGGTTTAGAAAGAAAAGCAAAATAAGGAGCACAATACTCTTTGTCATTCACCCTAAAATACCTTCATTTTTATAAGATTTCTCTACAAGTGGGACTTGTGAACCTCATAAATATTTATTTACACTTTAATTTAATGCTTTCCTCATTTCAGAGTCTTATGTTTTTATTCCTTTGGGGTAATGATTTGAGTAAGATAAAATAATATTTTTGTGAGATTCAAATTTATTATGCATTACAAGTTATATCTAGGTTTTAGGTCCAGGAAGAATGTTATTTGCTATAACCAAGATACTATGGAATTGGCATTTTTTTCCCTTTTCCTGGAAACCCGTGAATATTCAACTTCTCAATGGTCTTAGTATTATTTTGAACCATATGTAATCAAATATCAAATTTACTACATCTCCCTTCCTTTCTTCTTCCCTCCCTCTGCTGCCCTTCCTGCATCCCTCCCTCCTTCTTTCCCTACCTTCCTCCCTCTGTTTTTCCTCTTTCTTCCTTTTTTTCTTCATTTCTTGTTCATGGCACTGACTTGAAAGCATCAGGCCTGTTACCTTGTAGACATATTTAATTGGTCTGATTGTTTCTTTATAGCATTCTTTGTTTTTTAGTAAACTGAAAGCTCAATCTATGACTTGATTGGATTCCATTTGCATGTTTGGGCAAGACTACTTCAGCAGCGATACTGTACACATCATATTGTGTCTCATCAGGAGGTGCAGGATGACTGGATGTCCCACTATGAATGACTCTTAGTCATATCACTGTGTTAAGTTGGTGACAGTCACATTTCTTCACCTCAAAATCACATAGTACCCCTTGCAATTCTCTGTGGATGACACTTTGACATGATGGCAATATCCAGTTCCTCATCAACCTTTCATCTAATGTTTCTTAAGCCTACTCGGATGATCTTTACTTGAATCAGTTTTTATTTCATTGAGTTGTACTGAATTTTTGTGCTCATACATTTTACTACTTTGATGTATAAATAGGTAGACAGGGACTGCTCCACTGAGAGCAATAAATCGTAGAGAAAACTTAGTGCAGGGGATGCACTAATGATACTCTTATTTCTCTTTTGGTTATCTGTGATGTGGGATAGCTTCATTTCATAGTTAAATGTATCTCAAGCATGACTACACAGTCTTTTCAATTGATTAAGCTGTTTTAAGCTTGAATTTAAAGGAGCATCTAGTTGACATTTTCCAGATACAAATTGTTCTAACAATAACTTCAAATGTAAGTCAATTAATCATAGTCCTGTCAAGTGGAGTTGTTTGTAGGGCTTATTCATCAATGCAGCTTATAAAAGAATAAAGTAGGAAAGAGCATGGAAAAAGTAGTCAGAAGAAGTCTAATTCTTTAAGATTAGGTTTAAAATTGAGTTTAATTGAATTATAGAGTAGTGAAAAGCTGAAAAAGCTTTAAAATGCTCGTTTTGAATAAAAAATTACTTGACGCTAAAAGAGTTCTGAAACACTTTTTAAAAAATTTTAAACGAAAGTAGCATTTCTCTCTGGAACTCTTATTTCAACCTTCTATTTGCTTTGCAGCTGTACCCGGAAAGAAGGAAGAGAAAACAACCAAGGCAGTGGAGCAAGGTAAAAAAAAATGAAGGAGGTTGACATTGTCTTCTTTAGAAAGACAACAGCATGAGAAGGAAAGCACTGGATGCACACAGGCAGAAGACTATAACCTTTAAATCTATTGTGCCACATCCCTGCCCTTGCATGTTTTCCTGTGCCAGGGAGCAGAGGAGGCAGCAATCTGGGTTTGTCTTTCTTTTGTGTAACCAAAACTTTGAGTATAAATTCAAAGCAGGAATCAGAGACTATTTAAATCCCTTAGGAGAAATGCTGAAGATTGAGAATGTGGAAATGATCCCGGGCAACTGGTAGACACATCGCATTTCTGTTCGATTTGAGTTTTTAAAACTGCCTGACTAAACATAATTTGAAGAATTAATAATGACCCAATCCTATTTCCACAAACCAATTTCTTTTGCTAGAAAATAACATGCAAAAATTAAAACTAAGGACAACAACAAAAAATGTAAGTTATTTGACTTTATATTGTGACTTCGGTTATTGACTTTCCCAAGAGGTCTGAAATGTCAATGTTATAAATCATAATGCCACAAAGTAGCTATGCATTATATTTTATTTATGTATTTAAATAGCAAATTTATCACTCCAGAATATACCTGACACAAATGCAACAGTACACTAGATGTAAAACATTTGAGGTTAAATCACACCATTCGTAAGAGTTCAGAGTGGTAATAATTTTCTTTGCTGTTCACATACCCCCGATCACTTGGGCATTTATTTATTATAAGGTGGGGAAAATTCAGAACTGCCAGTAATTTTGTCAAGAATAAAAGCCAAATAATTTCTCCTCCTAAATTTGAGATGCATTTAAACCCCTAATATGAGAAATTTAGAATTTCTGATATAAATATACCATAAAATTCCTCAATCCCTCATAATTCAGCTAAATAAAATAAGATCGATACAGTTAAAGAGATTAAGGATTTCTTTCCTTGATATTTTCAAAATAAATTCACATTGCAATCATAGTGATAAAGCTTGAAAATTGATTTTTTAATCTGCTGACTACCTGAAAATTGGGCATTTAATAAAATGTTTCTATCAAGTTTTTTCCCATATAAGTGGGCCTTTTAGTTTCTGAAGTACAAAATATAAAGATAGGAATACTGAATCCAAATTTCAGTCTATTCACTTAGGAAAAGCTCTGAGTTTAAATTTACTCCTAAAAAATGAAGATATTTATGCCCCTTTTGCCTATTTGACAAGATGTGGTGCTTAAACAAGAAACACAGGTGAAAGGATTTGAAAAATGATAAATTCCTGGATATGCATGTGGTAGTTACTTGAATTTTGTTCCTTATAAAGTTAATTTCAATGCAGATGAGATAAATTGTGAAAAGCACTTTGATTTGACTGGGCTTTAGAGTATTTTTTTCTCCCTAGTATAAAGATGTTGATGGCTAACCTATGACATAGATTACCCTTATAGCCCCAACATATTAAGAGATGGTTGAGTAGAATATCAAATATCCTCACTAATAATAATACCTAAAAGATAAATGACTTAATCAAATATTGTTTCTTTCTTCTTGCACGGTAGTGTAAGTTTCATAAATTATAAAGTTTCCTCAAGAGGTCAGAAGAATGGAAATGGCTCATAAAATGTGAACTTACTTCCTAGATGACTTTATAATCTATTTTTATTAGGAATACCTTTTATCTTTTGAAAGCTTATACTCTGGGTTGTGTAAAAGAAAAGCATTTTTTTCAATAGGTCTTTTAAAATTGATTTAGTAAATCCTTTTAGTTTTAAATATTGTAGAACAATGCCTTCGTACTCTTCAATTTTAACAGCACAGGAAATAGGGTATTCAGATGCCTTGTGTATTTTGTGGTGATATATCTAGGAGTAATCTGGAGTTTGATAACTAATAACTGATGTGAAAAGTAGAAAGTATATTGTTTTAATAAAATAGGGAATAAAATGAGAATAAGTCATAAAAAATGTCATTCTGCAGGTTTCATCATAGTATTCTAATACTTATTCATAAGATGGAACTTTAGGACATTATATACTGCTCTTTCTAAGTTATATAGTTTTTAGTTAAGTTTTTCAAAAGTTTATATAATCTGAAACTAGTTACTAATGCATGAAATATAATTAAATGATCTTTAAAGAGTTATTTTCTTTCATTTAAGATTTAATTTGTGGCCATGTATTCGGAAAAAAACTTTATGATTTTCTTAATTCTTAATAGATTCCAAATACACTTTATGATATAGGTATATTTAGACTCATTGACTCAGAATACATTATAATTATATTTGGAGAAAATTGATCAAGCTAAACTTTAAGAGAAGCTCATAGAGTGAAAGGTAGAAAGAATTCAATGTTAATAATATGTGGTAAACTAAACCTCACATCATGTAAGTGAGAATTTGTATTCATCTAAGTTCTAGGAATGTCTAAAAATGTCACTCTATTTTATGTACAATTTACAATGAATTGTCTTCTATTATACTTAATACTTGAATTTGAGTGCTAAGAAACACTTTATAGATGCCCCTACAATAAAGGATCACATCCGTACAAACGCACTTGAGCACACACACACATGCACAATTACCTAGCAGTATCAAGATATACAGAGGTCTCCACAATCCATTTTCCACAATTAATGTTATTGTCATTTCCTCAGTATATGTTATCCTCACATTTAAAACCTAGATATGTCAAAGATTTGAAAAAATTATTAACCTATGAGATTTCTTACTACACACTTTTATATTTAGAAACAATAAGTTGCTTTTTCATGCAGCTTACTTGTTTGCCAAAATTTAATTCCTCATATTTATTTGTATATTTTCCGCCTTGGTGTTCCTTTTGAAACTCACCTGCCCCGCCTAAATCACACTTTGATATCTCTCTCTTCCTCTCTCCCTCTGTCCCTCTGTCCCTCTGTCCCTCTGTCCATCTCTTCCTCTCTCCCTTTCTCTCTCTCTCTTTTCCCTTCTCAGCAAATAAATAAATAAATAAATAAATAAATAAATCTTTAGTGCATGTTACTAGCCAGGGGAAATAAAATAGTCACTGTGAAGAATCATTCAGTGGCTTATGAATATGTGAGTCAGAGAAGGAAACCAGTGGAGAAAATTAGCTTTAAATGTCTGAGTTTTAGTTAGAGGTTCCAGGATCTCCCTGTTTTTAATTTCTTTCTTTAAGTCATATAAGTCCAATAGTAAAAAAGTGAAGAAAATATTTATAAAATAAATCAATTGCAAATAATCCTTCCTTTTCCTTCTTTCATCACACCTCTACATTGTATCACTTAAAGCCTTCTTTAACAAGAGTCTGTTCTAAGAGCCTATGCCCGTGCCTGGCATGTAGCAAGGGCTCAATAAATATTTCTGGGATGAATGAAAGCATGGAGGACTTATTAAAGAAAGGAATATTAAGCAATACATATTTCAATAAACTGTGCCTTTAAATATTATATAACTAAGAGGGTATTTTAGTAAATGAAAATTAATTTTTAATAGTGAAGGTTGTCAAAGATTTCAGAAGTCAGAATATAAATGATTAAATTCTTCCTTTACCTCCAATTTAAAATGGAAATAGGAGAGGAAAATTTACAGTGAAATATGCCTTATTCCATAATTGCATAATTTTTGTAGATGATGCTCTTAATTTCCTAAAACAAAACCGTATATGGTAACCGAAACAGTGACCATATGTTCAGTCAATGATATTGGAAAACATAAATTTTAGAAATTGTAACTATTGCATTGTGATTAAAAACAAAAACTTAAAGCAGAAAATTTCAACAATTACC
Organism: Dasypus novemcinctus; assembly: GCF_030445035.2. Taxonomy (NCBI): domain Eukaryota; kingdom Metazoa; phylum Chordata; class Mammalia; order Cingulata; family Dasypodidae; genus Dasypus; species Dasypus novemcinctus. The sequence goes on along the minus strand of NC_080683.1, from coordinate 101,370,627 downwards.
TAATTAGGCTGTTGTGTGTGTTTAAATTTAGAAAAGTTAGGTCATGTCTGGGTTTTCTTACCTTTAAAATCAATGAACTAAACTAGATGATTTCTAGTGCGCCTTCCAAATGTAAAAAAAAAAAAAGAAGAAGAAGCTATTTAGCAAAGTTTTAAAATAGTGTGTTTCCTATGTTGGAATATCGAGGTTATTATTTTTTTTTAGAGGAAGGCAGGTCTAGAAGAACTTTCACTTCTAAGATTCTAAGATCCACATGCTAAGGAAAAAAGCATACTTTAAAAACATAAATAGTTATGGCTATTTAACTATCCCAAAATTAAACAGTAATTTGCATTACAGCAATGCCAACTACGCTTTGCAGGACTCAACAATTAAACGTCACTTCAAAATCTAGTTGAGAAGCTCTCAGTAGATGGGAGACTAGCATAATTGATTGTACTTATATAAACAGTCTCAAGACAGTGTCAGAAAAATATATGTGAAAAAAGATTAAACAGATTTTGAGTGTCTATTAACCACCCAGAATAAATCTGAACACAATTATTAGTCATTTTACCAATGGTAAAATTGGGGCATGTGAACCATAAAGGTATCAAATACAGTTAACATTGTGTAATGAAAGTTCCATTTTTCCTTAATCTAGGAAATGTTTTAAATTCCTAAACAAGCTAATTTGTATCCAACTGTAGAGTTTCTGTCTGTCTTTGTCTTTGATGCTATTCTGTAAACAATAGTGTCCAACCAAATTGTACTAGTGTTTTAAATTGTCACAACAGCAGGTGAAACCCAAATGTTATTACATGCTTTGTAGTTTCTCACTGCCCACATGCACCTGCTCAGGTTCTTCTATTCTTTCTGCATGCACTGGTCTATTTGGAATCTGTGACATGTACTCATTGTAGATTTATCCCATAATTTCAAGTGAATGTTAATAATGATTTCCCTGAGAGAAGCTTACTTATTTGAATAACAAATGTTTATATTTCTTGTATGTCAAAGTTGTTTAAAAAGAGAAAGAGAAGTAATTTTGCCTTTAAAATCAATGGAGTAAAACCAAAGGTTTAGTTGACATAAATTGTATTAAATATTTGCTTACTATGTGATTATAAAATAACCTATTTGCCCATGTTGACTAAGTCATGCTGTTGACCCTCAATAAATGTTAAATGATAATAACAATACTATTGATTCCTGTGAATTCCAAATTTTTTGCCAATAATTTGTGCTTTGGTTGTTTAATATTTATTGAGCGCCCACAACAGGCTAGGCGCTGGAAAGAGGCACATGGTTGGCCCCAAAGTGAGGATGCAACACATATGGAAACCCTGCAACACATGGGAAAATGGGAATTCTTTACTTTTTACATATTTTCAAGAGAAAGTTTGACAATTCTCCACTGTCTCACTATCCGATATAAAACATTTCACTTCTTACTCATTTTTCATTTAGTGCATTACAGAAAGATTTATTCTCACAATTATTTTATCTCATTTATGGGAAATTCCACCTTAGTTCCTCCCTTTGTACCTTCTATCTGCCCTCCTCACTCGCGGATTCCTTTAATAAAGCAACACATCTAAACACTGCCTATCCAGCACAACAATACTTATTCAAGGGAAGTTTGCTTGGTTATCTTGACTTCCCGTGGGCAGGCACCTTCTTGCCCAGCAACATTTGGTTTGCGTGATTCAGACTTTTCTTGGTAGGAATGCCATTTAGCATTAAAATGGATTTTAGCCCAGTAAAGGGAAAATGTGTGAGCAAATGCTGCTGGTGAGATTTAGAGGTGATGCTAAGAGCCCTGCATTCATGTTGTACACTTCTCCTCAAAGCTGAAGTTTTCTTGTTATTAATGAAATATTCTCTCTGATAAACCTTCACCCTTATTTATGCACAGTATTTTATTGGCACATGCAGGTCACACAGCAAGATCATTATAATGTCCAAATTTCTGTTTCCATTTAAATAGTCTGCCTTTCAGTTGCCCTAAAATGGACAACTCCTTTGCCCAGTGTGGCTGGGCATTTTATAAAAGAACACACTGAAACCATAGTAAGATTGTCTCCAGGAAACTGCCCTGCCCTTCACACTGGGATCATCACTTGCCAACAAATAGCCTCAGCAACTTTCAGGTCAGATGAACTGGAGGCAGAGATAGGCTAAATTAAGTCACCTGATGTTACCAGAACAGATTGCATCCCCAGAAGCCATGTGTCACGCCCACACCCCTGTATTATACCCTCCCAGGATTCTCAAGATAATGTTTTAATGGAAACTCTATCAATGTTTTAGATTCTTAAAAATAGCTAAGTTTTGAAATCCAACATATATTTTTGCCTCACCTATCTTATAATTCTTAAACTTTGTCTTGATTTAACTTCCAACAAGCTTTATGTAAAATTAATGGAATGCAAATATAAACCATTTCTTAAAGCTCAATGAAATCTGATTACACATATGAGTAATGTTGAATTGCTTTTCCTGGGAACTAGAGTTAATGATAGTGATACTTCAGATTTCTTTTCGCAATGCTTAATATATTAATAATTTAATTTTAAGCAATGTAAAGTTTATCATTTATCATTGGCCACATCTTTATATTAGGTCAAAATGATTCTGTAAAACATCTTTAAATCTGTAACTGGCCATTTCATTCTCTTCATGAGGGAAAACTCCCTTGCAAATTCTATTTTTCCTCATAGAATTTTGATTGCCATAACCAGGATTTGGCATGAAAATTGATTTTTAAATATGTAAGCTAGATGTTTGGAGATTAAAAAGATGTTTGGAGAGAGACTATTTAACTATTTGGTTCTATGATGTTCTAAATTAGATTATATAAAACCCGTTGAGGGGAGCAGATGTAATGCAAGTGGTTGAGCACCTGCTTTCCATGCACAAGGTCCTAGGTTCAATTTCTGGTACCTCCTGAAAAATAACCTGTGAAAACGTATTGTAGTGTTTACCAAACAACATCCAAAAACATACCCTTCCACAAGCTCAAGGACATTGGGTTGCCAATATGTCTATTTTCTATTAATATTTATTTTCACTCCTGCTAGTATCCTAAAACCATGAAGGGGTCAGATTTCTTTTCCCCTTTATTATCTTTACTAAATGTTTATAACAAGCTGCTACATTATAAAACTGATTGGCCATAGGTAAAGATTGTTTTTTAGAGGTATTTGTTTCCATTATATAGACATTTTTGAGTGCTATTTATAGACCTATTTTCTAACAAAGGCCTATTGAGTGGGACAAAGAATTAACATATACTATCTTGAATGAAGTAGATTAAATTCAATTGGCGTGTCACATTCTGGAACAGATAATGGGGTTTAAGCTCCATACTCCAGAAATCAAATCATAGAAATCAACTGAAATTTTCACTCTTACATCAGAGCATTCTTTCTACTCATTGTAATTGAAAATACATGTTTTAGATCAGATCATTTCAAGGAAGAGTATTAACGCTTTATTAAAATTCAATGTAAAATTTAATTGCACATTTTTTGGGCTATTACCATCTGTTTTTCATAGAATGATAATGTACTATAAGGTAATATAAAAGCATTATTTAAAAAGCAAAGTTTAATTCAGATCTTTTGTGGAAATTTGGAATCATAAAATTAGGGTTAAAAGAAATTCTTTATCATTAATGTTGAAAAGGTTGTTTCATTTAATTTGATTTTTAATACAATGTACCATTCAGAAGACTATTCATATGAAATATCCATATTCCCATAAAAAGTCTTGGCAATAAAATCATGGTGAACATTCTTAATTTGGGATTATCACATCATAATGCTGGTCCTTGAAGAAGGACTAAATGATAAAAGCCAGTGATGATTAAGAAATGATGAACAAGAGAGAACAGAACTATCTCAAAACCTGGGGGTAGGCTTATCTTTACAAGTAATTTATTCTGTGACATTGGGATAGTCACTTTCCCTGTGTGTTCCTATTTCATATTCCAAAGTTATTTTGCTAAGCAATTTATAGAGGACCTTCCAGCTCTGATATTATGTAATTCTCATTTGTAAGAAAGGTTTCCTATGCCAGAGACATTTACACTTTGTCCCTAGTTCTGAATAATGTCCTTTGTCTTCTCTCTGCAAGCACAAACTACTTAAAAGTACAAACAGGAAAGTCACATTCAGATTCTAAAATGAAAATATTTAAAAATATGGTACAAAGGACTATAATAGAATGATAACACAAAATATTTACTAGTACATTGAATTACAATTGAATTTCCAAAGTATACCTCAGGAGGAAAGTATGCTATTGGATGCTATCCAATTAAATGACATGAAGATTCTCTAAACATGAATTTAATTATGAGAAATAGTAATGACAGTGCACAAGATATAAAAAGAATGTCTATGACATGCAAAAACAACAACTCTAACAAAAATGGAACAGAAGAAAATATATTCTCTGGAGATAGAAAAATGTGGCTCACATGATTGTGGTTATTGGTGTGTTCAATTGTGAATTCTTTCAAACAAAATGTCATTAATGGTTTTCTATGCATTGCTAGTCAGTTCTTCAGTATATAATATATCCTGTTATGAGCAAAACTTTGTTAATTACATTAACAAAAGGTCAGAAAAAGGTTTGGATTAGGATATTTAGACTTCGCATCACTGGAAGGATGCAATTTTAAATGCCATATCAGGATACTCTAGGTTCCTACACCACCAAATCTCAGTATGACTTTCAGCCTTGACTCAGTGCATCTGCTCCAACTTCTATACCTAGTGATTCAGTCACATGAGCTTTCATACATTCTTAAGTCAGGGATGCCTTTCCACTTCTTTGATGGCACACTTTGTCATCAATTTCAAAATTCAGTGCAAATGCCAGCACATCTGTGAAGTCTTCTCTCATTGCCTCAGGTAGAGTTTGTCAGTCCTTTTGCTGAGATTCCACAGCCTTGTGGATCCACCTCCTTCATGGCACTTAATCTGTCGAGGTGGATGTGTGCCTGCATAGACTGAACTCCATGCGGGCATCCTTGTGTTTCCAGTTTCCTGCTCACAAGAGACACTCAATAAATATTTATTCAATATGCCAAGTTTATCTTTAAAAATGCAAAATTGGAACCTGCTTTTTAGAATACCCTTTCAAAGTGAAGGGACTTTAAGAGACCTGGGGTCCTTGTTCTGCATGAGGAGACACTACCACACTGGTAAACACTGGAGGAAGAACAAGTTCTGGTTTGCTGAAATTGTACTCTCTTTTTTTTTTTTTTGCCCCAATCAAACCCTTTCAGAGAGTGTCAGACTTCAACTTACTTTTACATATACATATTCAACTCAAAGGTTAAAGCACTGTTAAAACAGAGATTTTTTTTTTAAGTACGTGATAAAACCTAAAAAAAAAATTGGTCACTAAATATATTTCAAAGTACTCTTTTAGGGATTCCATGAATAACAGATATATAAAGAACTATAATAAAATGATAACACAAAATATTTATTAGTACATTGAATTACACTTGAATTTTAAAAAGTATACCTCAGGAAGAAAGTATGCTATTGGACGTCCAGTTAAATGACATGAAGATTCTCTAAATATGAACTTAACTACAAGAAATAGTAGGAATGGTGCACAAGATATAGAAAAAATGTCCATAACATGCAAAAATAGCAACTATAAAAAAATGGAACAGAAGAAAATACAGTCTCTGGAGACAGAAGAATGTGGGTCACACAATTGTGGGTAACTGGTGTTTTCAATTGTAAACTTTTATAAACGAAATGGCAATAATGGCTTTCTATGCATTTTTAGTCATTTCTTCAGTATGTAATATATTCTGTTATGAGCAAAACTTTGTAAATTATATTAATAACTTTAAGTAAACATTTTTCTTATATTCAATTTTATTTCTTCAAATTTTCTATTTGTACCATCTCATAAAATAAGTTTCATGTTGAATACTTAAACTATGATAGTGATTCCCAAGATCCCACAAAAAGTGTTGTAGAAGATGATTTCAAATTAGGAAAGGAAGTTCAAAAGATATACAATATACATAATGAATAAATCTCTTATAAATATAAAAGGATACATTATATCTCAAATAAATAAATGATCCAAGATTGTATAAATGATACACAGGCATTTAGAAAATTTAGATCAGAAATTTTTATCAAAAGTTGGGGGCAATCACCAAACTTGGGGTTATGTGATTAGCAAATTTATTTTTTGTAAAGGAATAAATGCTCATTTAATTCATTAGTTTATCCTGCCTCAAAGGAAACACATTCAGAATAATATTATTAGAAAAACATTTATTTGAATTTTTATGGATAAAATCCTAAAATATTATATCTCATTTATGAGGTGATTGTACAAAGTCAAATTGGTGATGGTGAGACAGAGGATGAGAGTTAAGAAGAAATAATGCACTTGGTCTTCTCTCTCTCCACACTAAATTTTTCTACAGTATTATCTTTACTCGGCTCCCATAACCAATTACTTAAATCTTTGTGCATAAAACTCTAGGTCTATGCAAGTCTAAGCCAGGAAAAACTCCTAGAATTTGAAGGACCTCAATAAAATTGAGAAATGTGGCTATGTGGGCCCACTGATTATTCTAAGGCCTAGACATCCATAAAAAGTAAGAAGATTAAGGAAAGTAAGACTGTCCGTATTTGGCAATCATGAATTAGTTTATAGACTCTTTTACCTTGATTATCAAATTTCATTCACCATTGCTTTTGTAACTATCCCATGAATGTCAATACTTGTATGAAAAAAAGGAATAAAATGAACTAAGTGCACAGTTTTGGTTACTGTAATTGCAAATACTGGTTTGTGTAGATACTATCTGTATTAGTGTTATTTAAATATCTTAGCTAGTTGGGTTTATAAAGTCAGGAAATATCTAACCATGAAATGTGATCATAATTACATTAGGCTTCTTTATAAAGATTAGAGAGAGAGTTTCCTCATAAAATGTGGTCATCAGGAATTTGGCAAATTTATAGATTTATTCAACAAAGTTATTAAGTTCCTAGTATTTGCCAGAGGACTTCAGAAATAGCATTTGGAAGCCTGGGTCAGGCAGCTTAGTAATGAATCTTGATGTAATTTGGTGATGCAGACAAGTTCACTGTTCACATTTACGGACCATCCATGGTGCCTCCTACTTTATAACCTATTTTCTTCCTACCGGAGGAGCATAGTGTAATTTTTTAGCCTTAACTTCTGACTCTGATGACCTTGGACATGCTAGTTATGTTTTTTTTTGGCTTCAGCCAGCACATCTATAAAACCTACCTAACATCTACCTCTCAGGAGATAGGGTATGGCTAAAAGGATCATGTGTAAAAGTGGTTACCCATTCAAAGTAGCAGCTTTATCATTACATATGGATATAGGAATGAACAAGACCAAGCCCTACTCTCAAGGAATTAATAATCTTGAAGTAAATTTTCTCTTTTGTTCAGACATGGAACATTGACACATTAGTTTGAACATGATTACATGAGTAGAATTTCAGGGCAAATGAAATTTTCTTTGAGAAATAAATTCTTCTTTTGTAGTGCATTTAGGATTCAATAGCTCATTCGTTCACTAGGAGATCCTTGTTTATATCAGCTCCTAACACAGTTAAATAGAAGTTAAAACCATACATATATGGTCTTTTATCAGGTAAAGAGCTTCTGATTTTACTTTTTAAAATCATTACTTATATTAGTCAGCCAAAAGGGTGCTAATGGGAAGTACCAGAAATCTGTTGGCTTTTATAACGGGTATTTATTTGGTGTAGAAGCTTATAGTTACAAGGCCCTAAAGAGTCCAACTCAAGTTTACTTTTTTACCAAACTCTGTTGTCATGTGTTGAAGCAAGATGGCAGGTGACACCTGTGAGGCTTTAGCCTGCCTCTTCCCTTTTAAGGCTCCATGGTCACAGCTTCTTCTGATCTCAACTTTAAGCTGGCACAGCGTCTCTCTTCCTGGGCTTCTTTCTTTCCAGGCTCAGCTTCTCTATTATCTTCACAAGATCAGCTGTAAACTATCAGGCGAATGGCTCATCTCTCTTCCTGAGGTCTCTGCCATGTCTATGGAGCTGTCTCTCTTCCTCTGTGTGTATCTACTTCTATGTTCTTGATTGAACATCCATTTATATAGCTCACCAAAGGGTCAGGGATTCAAACTGAGTCACCCTAATGATGTGATTGAATCAAAGTCCTAAACTTGATTCAATCAAGTGAACATAAAACCTTTGAATTTAACACAATCAAGGAATTCACACCCAGAGGAACAGGCCAGGTTACAAACACTAAGCTTTCTTTTTGTAATTCATAATGAATCTCAAACTGCCACATCACTTATTCCTGATCTTTTGGGAAGAGTAGATTCCAGAATTCTTATTTTGATTATTAATGTGAATGAAGACTGCTAATATCATAGCATATTTGAAAAGTCCACTCCTTACAGCCAAGCTCCATGGGCTAAAGCATCATTATATTAAAACTGATCATAATTTAGTGAAAAGAAAAGCAACTTAAATAATTTTTAGGTGAGTTTTCTCAATTAAGTTAATTTGAAAGGAGAGCCTACTATGGTGTTAGAGCTTGTCAAAAGACTTGAATACTAAATCCTTTGGAGAAGACTTCCTCTCTCATGGAGATCACTGGAAACACATTAAACAAGTTCTATGTATGCTGGTTATTTTAAATTTTTATGACATGACCCATGTCAGTTTAACAAACTGACATAGCCCAGCTTGCCATTCCCTCCATAGTGCTTGCGTAATGGAAGGAAGCCCTGCAGAGATGAATTTATGAACAATAATATAAGTTGCTGTTTTCAGGCCTCACTAATTCTCCTCACTATCTGTTGATGATAGAGCATAACTTCCAGAAGAACAATCTTATTCAAACTTTGTTTACAGATTCTTGAGAAATGCCTCACCATAGACTCACAGTACTGAGAACCATGTTTATATGCCATCCAAGCATATTTGAAATTCTGCTTTTTAGATTGTCTGCTCAGAGATAGATGAGAACACAGTTTGCAAAAATATCTTATTTTAAAAGACATAAGCACAAAGAAATATAAAAAAATGAGATTCCAAGATAAAAAAATAAGACACTGACCTACAAGTATTATTGAATTTTAAGTGTTACATCTTAAGAAATTTTTGAACAAATATTTAGAAAAAATTATATTGTAAGAAATTAAAAATACATGTACCAAGTACTTTAACCCACAGAATAGACAATGATGAAATGTATCATTAGAACAAAGAGAACGTCAAAGATGGCTTCAAAGCCAAATCACATTGAATTACAAAATTAATGGACAGTGTTCTGATAAAAATCAAACCATGGTTACATCTTTTCAGCATCACTCAAAATTAGTATTACACAAAACACCACATATTATTTAAAACCATTTAGATAACTTGAGAATTTTTTTCTGTATTTATTTATAAATTCTCTTAGTTTAAAATAGATAGAAGAATGATTTCAAATAGCTTTTCTGAAAAATCCTGGTTATCAAAAATGATGTTCAAATGAACATAAAACAACAGATGCATGTAAGGCATTTATATACTAAATATAAAACAATATACAATATCACTTTATGAACAATGTGCTATCACTTTAGGAAGCAACATAGAGCATTATGGAAAAATTTTAATATTTTTGATGTATGCTACATGGTGACCTTTAGTATTCATACTCTGAAAAATTATCACATATAATTAAACTTAGGGTCAGAGCTTTCCATATGGCTTATTAAAATATTTGTTTCCATCAGAAGAAAATTCCAGAAAGTTTGGTAACTTGATCTTACTATTATGTTCACCAAACCAAACCAAACCAAACCAAACCAAACCAAACCAAACCAAACCAAACCAAACCAGAGAAACCTCAAATCATAGCTACAAAGTAGGTATAAAAGGCATCGCTACAAAAGAAATACATAATGACAATTTTCAATTTTTAAGTGATCTATTTCAGTATTTCAGTGGAGCTAGCTGGCTAAGACAAAGAATTTTGAGTTTGGTTCTTTACACAGCTAGGGAGCCTGAACTCACTGATGATTCTATTAGGAACTTCTAAGCCTTGCAGTTTCAGTTTCTTTTTTTAATCTAGTCATTCTTGGCATTGACATCAAGCTAGGATGTACTCATGCAGAATAATTTTTTGTTAATATCTTTGTAAAATGTCACTAATAACAAATTTATATTGAACCTGATTAATTCAGAGCAATGAATAATAAATAATATCCAGACCAAAGGTATTATTAGTTATGGTTATTTCCTTTAAACCCACTTGAGTACTCATTGGTTAGGATTCCAAACATTTAACCTTTGTGCTGAGAAAGCTCTAGTGCTGACTTCCACTGTTAGAAAATTGTTTATTATTTCAGTCTTTTGTCTTTTCAGTTTCATGGGGGAATTTTTTATTGTTCTGATAAAAAGAAATGTTATTTCAACATGTATATATAATCTTCTACAGAGTAGTATTAGAGGAAAAAGCAAAATTGTTTTGTGTTTATTTTCCACGGTTAAGTATTTTTATGACCTCAACTTAAAAAATGTACTGAATTATGGCTATTATATTAGTCAGGAAAAGGGTGCTAATACAAAATACCAGAAATCGGTTGGTTTTTATAAAGGGTATTTATTTGGGTATTATAAGCTTACAGTTACCAGGCCAATGAGCATAAGTTACTTCTCTCACCAAAGTCTGTTGCCATGTGTAGGAGCAAGATGGTTGCCTATGTCTGCAAGGCTTCAGCTTCCTGGGTTCCTCTCTTCCTGGGGCTCATTTCTTTCTGCGCTCAGCTGCTCTGCCTTCTCCACAAAGCCAGCTGTAGACTAAATGGCTCTTCTCGCTTCCTGGGGTCTCTGCTGTGTCTCATCGAGCCTTCTCTCTGCTCCTCTGTGTTCTTACTTCCCAGGCTCGAGCATTAAAACTCCAAACTCCCTTCTTTGCAGTGTATTTTTCTGAGAGTCCCTACCCCCCAAGGGGGTGGAGATTCAACATCCTCCTGATGTGACCCAATCAAAGCCTCAATCATTATTTAATGAAGTAAAAGTGAAATCTTTGAATCCAGAATAATCTTATATATTTGGAGGGACAGCCAATTTACAAATATAATTCAATATCTCTTTTTGGAATTCATAAACAATATCAAATTGCTACAGCTATTGACCTTTTATTCTCCCAAAAGAAATAGTTTCTGTACTATTTCTAGTACATTATTTAAATAATATACTGGTTTCTAGTACATTATTTAAAACTTACTTAAATAGCTGTTTTGATCACAGCATGTATGAATCACTTTTAAACGTCTGGCAATAGTGCATCAAAATTTATAAAATCATGGTTATTGCCAACACATGAATGATTTATCAATACAGGGAAATTATATGGAGATTGGATTTGAAACAGTCAAGGAAAAAGTTATAACCTAGGATATCACTCTATTTTATTTTTCATCTTGCATATATAATTAAGAAAACATCTAGCTTTCTAACTTATTTGCCATTGTAGACTTAGTTTAATTATCAGGTCAAGTCAAACTCTGTAAACAAAGACAATAATATTATTTTGCAGGCATTAAAAAAAAAACATGTTACTAGGTATGTTGATAATCTTCCTTTATAAATGAGAATTCAGGCTGCTTTGTTTCTGCAATATCTGCGTATAATCTGCACTTTACCTCTATTTCCAAATACTTATTGGATATTTCCTTTTTGGCTGTCTTACTGACACATCAAACACAATACATTCAAAGCAAAATAATATCTTCCTTCCCAAAGCTCTACACACTGTATTTCATATCTCAGTTAATGGAAAATTATCCTTCTGTATACCAAGCAAGAATACCACGAGTCATCCTCGGGTGTTTTACCTGATTTATATCTTCCATCCAATTAAAGAACTAACGTGGTGATCCCTGTGAAGTCTGCTCAACTTACAAGCCTAAAACCAAATGACATCTTCACTATGAAAACCTTCCCCAATTTTAAAAGTAGAATTTTTTCTCTATTATCTATATAACTCCACTGGAGAACTTGTCACATGATACAATATTTTGTTTGTTAGCTGACTGTTCGTTCCATGTATTATTTTGGATACAGACTACTCCAAAAACAGTGTAAAATAATTAATTTTACTTTGTTCATGATTGATTGGGTGTGGACTTCAAGAAGTATCAGGTGAGCCATGTGTGCTGCAGTACCTCGTGTGATTGCCATCAGCCAAATGTTGGCTTGCAAATCGTTGTCAAAGTCATCAACCCCTGGATATCCAAGAATGCTCACTGAGGTAGCTGGCGGTTGATGCCAGCTCTTGGCTAGGAGCTCATCTTGGGCTGTTGACTGAGCTGTCTTTAGATAGCCTCTCCAGCATGGCAGTCTCAGTTGGACTACTGGCTTCTCTGCTGGCTTCCTCAGAGTATGTGTCCCTTGAGAAGCAGGAGGAAGCTTCATGGCCTTTTCTAGGTTAGCTTTGCAAGTCACACAGCATCACTTCCACTGTTTTCTGTTGGTTACAATGGCTCATGCAGCCAAACTGACTCATCTTCCAAGGCAGGTGTCCTCATTCTCTCTTCTTTTCTTCTAAAACGTGTCCTTCTTTTCACTTCATCTCTGTTGGTCTATGCTCTTTTCATCTTACAAGGCCTGTCTCAATACTCCCTGCGTAAAGCCTTTTCTGATCCCACTATGAAGCTGTGAGAGCCAGTTCCTTTGTGGTTGAGTTCAAAGAGACATCTATTTAAATCCTAGTTCTCTTGTGTATAAGCTACATATCTTTGGAAAGTTATTTAAATCATTTATGTGAAAAGTAGGAATAGTAAACTACCTACCTCATAGGGTTGTTTTGAAAGTTAAGTAACAAAACAGTAGATAACATTGCCTGACATAAGCATAAGCAGACAATAAAGCTTCCCTATTTATGTTACAAATTCTATCTCCAAAGCCAATAGCATGTTATTTATACCTTTATTAAAAGTGTCTATCAAAGTTTGCCCATTGTGATAAGCTATAGGCTTGTTTTCTATGTTCTGCATAAAAGCCTTTCATATAACTGATCCCAGCAGACAACTGCATCTTGAGTATCAACTCAATACCCTCTCTTTAAGCCTCAGTAAAAAAAAAAAAAAAAAAAGTGAAGAAACTTGCAGTTTGTTCTCTATTATTTCTTGTAACCTTTACTCCCCATGATTTCTCTTGCAGAAATTAGAAAAGATAAATCTGGGAAGACTTCTTCAGTTCTGAAGGATAAAGGTAATAAAGCCAACTTAACATATTATTTATTAGCCAAAAATACCTGAATGAGTGTATAGTACATTAGAGAAGTCTTCCTTGCATAATTGTGGGCCAATTTTGCAGATCATACTTTTGAGAATATATGTATATTTGCCTCTAGTCCCTTAAATACATTCATCTTGTTCACTATGCCCAAATGGTTGCTTTGATTACAATTTTGGGGACTAAAGTGAAAAAAAGGATTTTCTTTAAAGAGTAAGAAAAATATCATAGAAGAGAAGTAAGGGATGTTATAAAGGATTTACCTCCATGCTCTTAGGTTCTCTTCTTTCTGTCCACTTAAAAATATACATTCAGGGCATTTTACTTTCCAAGTCTTTGGTAATTATTAGATAAACAAAGATGACAAAGCCAGGAGTGGGGAGGAAGTTGGGGAATTAGAATTCTGAACCCTGTTATTTTCAAGTACTCTTGGGCAGGTTCTTTTGGCTTTAGTCACGCCAGGGGACTTAAAGCTCTGAAAATTCTTGCCTTGTTTTTGAGTTTTATGACTTTAGTCTCCTTGTTGGACCTTGCCCATTTCTCTTTGTCCATCCAAATCCCAGTCACCCTTCTAAAAGTAATGCCGTGTACATCATTAAGCCTTCTCTATCTTCAACTTTCACTGAATCCCCTCTTCTGAATTCATACGCTTACAACATTTATAATTGATTCTGTAGAATTCATATCTATAATACATATATGTAAATGTTGTTGTCTTTTATTAATTAATTGAAATGCCATTCATCCAAAAAAATGTAAAGGATCAAGACCTGATGTTATTCACCTTGATTTTTATGTGGACTGATCAGTATCACATTCAACACTTATTATACACCTAATAGGCATTAATCAGTTCAGACACTCACTAGACACTGCGACTATGAGAAGGGCGTGGTCGATACCCTCATGGGAATTAAAAGTATTAATTACATAACTAAATTATTAAAATCATAGAGGAGATACACAGGGCACTATGAGAGGGTATAATAGGAAAACCTAATCAAGTCTGGGACTTCACGGAACTTTTAGAAGTTAAATTAAATTCAAGCAAGAAAGATAAGGAGCTAGCCAGACAACAATATGGGCAATGATTTGGGAAAAGTCCAGGAGTAGGGCATCTGCTCCTTGCCAGGCATTTTGATACAGCCTTTATGCATTTGTTTTAGCACAATCCATTTGCTACCAGAATTATAGTAAAGGATGAAGCTGAGTTATACATAATGGAAATTATTTGGTGTCACAGTATGTAAGGGGTGAAGGCTAGATTCAAAATCATGTCTGTGTGGCTTCCAGGTCCTATTTTTTTTTTTCCCCTTTTTAACACTGACACTGCTTGCTCCTTAGGATAGGGTTCTTGGATTGATATTCTTCAAAGCACATGTGAAGTTAGAGCTCATCACATAAGTCTGGAAAATATTTTTGACATAGATGCCTCAGATACATAATATGAAAAATAGTCTGGGTCCTTTTTCTAATGGGGTGACTCCACTTAATTTCCACAGAGGAGTTGTCTATTTTAGCCCAGTGATTACTTGTACTCGGGAAAGGACTCCTTCTTTCTCCATTTTCATTTTATCCAGCAATTAAGAAAAACAGTGTCCTTGATTGTATGCGAAACAAATGAGACTTTGAAACAAAGTACCGTGGAGATCGTATTATCTGAAATTCACAATTTGCTAAATCTAAACCTCCATTCCCTCTAAGAATATATTTTGTAAATGAGCAATATGTAGTGTCTCATGCAATACATACATATTAGTCTGCACATACGTCACATCAATATGCAGAATACATATTACTGCTTACTATAAAAGCAGGTCAGAAGAAATATTGGGGCTTACTTCAAAAGCTACCTTTCAGACAATGATAATTATAAAATTCTTAACTACCACTTAAAGACTTTACTTGTGCTAAACTAGTTGGAAAGGGCTGTTGTAATAATCTGCCCTGGAAAAGGTTAGATGGGGATTTAACTCCATAGTGATCACTCACCGAGTAGGCTCCTGCAATTTCTACTAGAGTTATTATTGGTATTAATGTTCAGTTGTAAGCAGTTTCCTAGTGAACACTTGTCTCTCAATATAAGTATTGCAAGGTGTTGCCACAATCACTGGAATATATCATGTATATAAATGTTTATTTTATATGATTATTGACTTAAGACAATTTAAAATTCACCGTTTTTTTCAAATGCCAAAAAATCTGTTATAGATAAAGGCTAATATTTTGTAAGAAATTTGTTTTTCTCTTTATTTTGTGAATTAAATAATCTTAACTAAAAATTACAGGAAAAAATCAAAATACTACCTACAAGATTTGAGGGACTTTTTAAAACCTCTGCAGTGTAATTTTTTTCTGGAATCTCTTTGGAGTCTGCAGTTGCATTGTGGCAGAATCTGAGCGCAGCAAATTCAGTTGCTTAAAAGGAACATATTAGATTGGAGTCATTGTATCTTGCAAGTTATTTCTATTAAGCATCTAAGAAGTTGCCTGCATTAGCTGTTGTCTCCCAGAATCCACCTGCATGCCCACATCTGAACCCATTCTGAAGCAATTTGCTACAATTCTAAAAACAGCTTTATTACAGAGAAATAATTTGGGGGCCCATTTACCTGGGATAGGTAATAACCATGAGTCAATTAGGCATTGGGGGAAAAAATCATTACGTTTGTATCTAATTTAAGGTGATACAGGGAACCCTAAGCAAGATTGTTCCAGAAAAGAAGAGCAGGAGAAAGACAAGTCTTGCTGACTTCTGCTGCCAGTTCAGCTATTGACTTACCTGGAGTAAAGAACACACTGAAGCCCTGTCGTTCACCAAAGTGGCAGCACTGCTCTGGTCTTGACCACCTGAAAAGCAGAAAAACCTGTATTTACCCCTGTTTTTGTTTATAGTCCTTGTGCATCCATCTCTATCCCATTGCCACTTGCTTTAAACAGAAGGTTGGACCTCTCTGAGGATGAAAGTTTCATGTATGGGGACCAAGGAACTGCAAACTAAACCCAAAAACTGCAACAAAGTGATTAATCTCTCCTCTGAGAATGCAAAATCAGCACCTTTGGGTTCCTCCATTACTGGAGCAGTATGATGGGCCCTAAAAATTGCTGATGAATTTTGTGACCAGAACTGTGTAAGCTTGGCTCTAATGCCAGAGGATTTTTAATAGAGTTTACCTTGATCCATATGCTAATAAGCCATCTAATAAGCTCCATGTCCAGATGCTCAGGAATATGAATCTGAGGGCTCCCCATACCTAGCTGTCCTCAACATATATTTCTCAGCCATTCCCACTCATCAAACCAAAGCTACAATTCAAGATGGAGAAGGATGTCTGAGGACTCTGGACCTGGTCCCCAGAAGCAAGGCTTTACTTCACCTTGGACATCATTCCAGTTCATTCCTATTTTTTTATCTATGGGCAGTATAACAGGAATGGAAAACATGAGACTATCTTTCTGTTCTTCTGTGAAATTTTCCTCTATCACAGCCTCCTTGCCCAGTTTATATGCCAGCACCAGTAAATACTTTCTAGGTCCTGATAATCAAATTCTTATATCTACCTGTAGGTTCTCGTGGACAAATGAAAAAAAACTATCATATTTTTTTAAAAAAAACTATAAACAATCCCTATGTTATGCTCCTGACAATCAAGGCAGAAGAATGGAAAAGGGGTCTTGAAGGTTGACCCAAACCACTGCTTTAATAGTGCCTCCTTCCTAAACAGACACGCAGGATTTTCCTATCACCCTTACTCCATTATTTTGTCAAATTTATTATCCCACTCACTTTCTTGGGTTAGAGACTGCCCAGACCAACCTGCAGACTTCCACTATCAGCTCAAAACCCCTTGCAATCAGAAAGAACACTGAGAGGAAATGAGCTGTAGGAAATGAGCTGCAGTGCAAGTGATGACCCAGCCTGGGAGCAAAAGACATGTTCCCATTAGCAAAGGTGTAAATAGAACAAAAGAAAACTTGCCAATAAAAATCACTCCTGTTTTCTGGGAACTTCTCCAAAGTTTAAGGTGATGGTTTTATGACTTTTAAATGCCCCATAAAAGTGCATCTGTAATTCCATCCCCTCCTTCTCTTCTCCACTAAGATCAAAGTAGTGCTGGGTACATCTCGGTCCTATGTTTTCTAACTACTTTGATCTCACACAAACATACTTTAATCAACATGCTGAATCTTGAATTCTGAGACCCTAGGCCTTATACTTTTCTAACCCACTGGAAACCTGTCCCTACTACACTCCTCATTTCATAGCACATTGATTCTTTTGGTTTAACCACAAAGTTCAGAATCAGTGAATGACCCCCATCAGCTTAAAAAAAGCTAATGAAGCTTCCCAGTGTTTATGTTCAATCTGTGGCTCTTGATTTCATTTCCACATGCTGAAGTATAGGGAAAAAACCTGCCTTATTTATACTTAACACTATAAATAACAATTCAGACATCTCTTTGCCATGAAGCCCATTTTTAAAAAAATCTTCATGTATATGAACAGATATCTAAGGCTATATAGCTTATACACTGTATTAGTGAGCCAAAGGGGTGCTGATGCAAAGTACCAGAAATCTGTTGGTTTTTATAAAGGGTATTTATTTGGGGTAAAAGCTTACAGTTAGAAGGCCCTAAAGAGTCCAACTCAAGGCAGCTTTCTCACCAAAGTCATTTGTCATGTGTTGATACAAGATGGCGGGTGATCTCTGCCTGGTCTCTTCTTCCTTCTTCCTCTTAAGGCTCTGTGGGCCCAGCTTCTTCCCATCTCAGCTATAGGCTGTGTAGGGCTCTTCAATCAGGTCTTCTTATATCAGTCAGGCATAGGCACATTTCTTTCCAGGCTTTCTCTGCTGCTCAGCTTCTCAGCTGCTAACTACCAGGCAAATGGTTTAGCTCTCCATTCCTGACACATCCAAAGCCATCTGGACTCACTTAACTCAAAATGTGATACTTTAGGGAAGCGGACTTGGCCCAGTGGATAGTGTGTCCGCCTACCACATGGGAGGTCCACGGTTCAAACCCGGGCCTCCTTGACCCGTGTGGAGCTGGCCCATGCGCAGTGCTGATGCGCGCAAGGAGTGCCGTGCCATGCAGGGGTGTCCCTGCAGAAGGGAGCCCCACGTGCAAGGAGTGCGCCCCATGAGGAGAGCCGCCCAGTGTGAAAGAAAGTGCAGCCTGCCCAGGAATGGCACCGCACACACGGAGAACTGATGCACAAGATGACGCAACAAAAAGAGACACTGATTCCCATGCCGCTGACAACAGAGGTGGACAAAGAAGAACACACAGCAACTGGGGCAGGAGGAGGGGGGAAAGGGAGAGAAAAAAAAATATATATATATATAATAAAAAAATTTTTTTAAAATGTGGTACTTTAGTAGCATCTCCATTTTCAAGTGCCACCATCATATTCTCTGTATTCCCATTCCCTACAGTAAGGTGGGAATAGAAAAAAATGGCAAGAAGGATAGATAGATTTCTTTCCTACCTTTCCCACTGCATAAAACTCATTTTTATCAGTGAAATGGATACTGAGTTTAATAAAAAACAAAAACTTGTCTTTGTTTGCCAAAGGGATCCTTATGCAAAGTACCAGAAATATGTTTATTTGGAGTAAAAGCTTACAGTTCTGAAGCCATGAAATATCCAAATCAGGGTACCATCAAAGATACTTTCTCACCAAAGTCAGCTACTGGTGAACTGGGTGTCCTGCCATAGAAGAATCCAGCATTTGGCATAGCTAATTTCTTCATCCCTGAGCTGCTGCCTGGACCCCGCTTTTTGGGAGCCTCTTTCTGTGCCTCTGTGCTCTACTGATTCCAGACCCTAAGACCTCTCTCAGCCTCTCAGGGTTTCTCTGCCTTTTTGTAGCTGTAAATGATCCTGCACATGGCTGGGTCAAAAGGGCAGAGTTCCATTTTTTTATTTGTGTCTCCATTTATATAAAGCTCCAGTAAGAGGATGAAGACTCAACTTGTGTCAGGCATTTCTGATGTAGTTCAATCAAAAGGGTTCCAGGCCCATAGGAATGGATTAGTTAAAGAGTATA
Organism: Dasypus novemcinctus; assembly: GCF_030445035.2. Classification (NCBI taxonomy): domain Eukaryota; kingdom Metazoa; phylum Chordata; class Mammalia; order Cingulata; family Dasypodidae; genus Dasypus; species Dasypus novemcinctus. Next base: position 101,351,284 of record NC_080683.1, on the reverse strand, counting down.
ATCTTTTTCTTTTTGGCAATCCATAAAATAACTTCCACATTCCACCCTCTGAATCCCAAAAAGACATGTTTTTCCGTATGCAAAAATGCATTCATTACATCACGATATTTCAAAACCTTACATCATTTCAGTAGGAATGCTAAGTGCAAAATCTCATAAAAATCAGTTATAGGCATGTGGTTTGTCTTGGGTCAAAGTTCTCTGCCAGCTGTAGACCTGTGCAACTTAGAAACCAAGTTAGAGCTTCTAATATACGAAGGAGGTACAGTCACAGAATAAACGTTTGCATTACCATAGGAAGAAACTGGAAGGCAGGCAGGCATTATGGGTCTTAAACAGTTCTGAAAACTTGTATTATTCCATTAGATTTCAAAGTCTAAGTGTGAACTGTTTTATTTTTTAATAGGCTGTTGAGGACAGATGATGATGCCCAAGGCATTGTGCATGTAATTGTCAGGAGATCGTATGATCAGAATCATATCTGTGCTAAAGCTGGTAGAAGAAATGAAGTTTTATATGACTTACTTTACATAGGAGCTACATTTTTAAAATGTGGGGAGTTCATAGATGAAATTGTTGCTTAAATTTTATTTTAGTCTTAGTCCTGAAATTTGACTGGATCTGATGACTAAAATACCTCATTTAGCATGGCTATATAGGGTTTTCCATTTAATTGTTTATTTTTTTAATAAACATAGCCTGAAACAAGTGAATTGTGTTAGTGCTGATTATAACAGTGTGGGGAAATTTTTGAATGCTGAAATGTTGTATTTTAAAAAATTACAGATAAAATAAATTTCTGTCCATCCAAATGCCCATTCTCTTAAATGGACAAATAGATTCTTAAATGTTAACTTGTCAACCATTTAAATTTACGCCAAATAAAAATTATCAGGGGATGGGTTGTTGTATTCTATACTGTTGATTCTTTGCCTCCATGTATTTAAAATCACTTCTATAATAAAGCATTGTGCCATTTCCTACCAGGTTCATCCTACTCATAGCTTACTGACTCCATTACATATCTGTTCTCAAATCCTTTTATCTTGGTTTCAAATAAATGTTCAACATTTCTTTCCAGAGCCTATTATGGGGAAAGAAGTGAAGATTTCAGCTTCCCTAAAGGAAAAAGGTAATATTGTAAAATGAAATGTGGATGGAACTGCGTTGACCTGCCTATTGCATATTCAGTTATTTGCCACAAAGTAATATATGATTTCTTTTTCAGGGTCTTAAAACTGTAGCTTTCACATGCACTGTTATGTTTTCCAGAAATTGAAAAAGGGCTTGTTTCCCATCTTCAAATTCTAAATTTTACTATGAAACAACAAAAGAAATAGTAGCTGTGTCAGAAATACTGAAAAGGCTTTTAGAAATGTGTATTCTATTCTGAGAGGAAAATGAGGGAATCCATATTTTATAAATTTTGCAAGAAGAATCTTAGGAATAGTCAGAGAAATCACAGATTTAAGGTAAAATAAAATTAATTCCTCAGTAATAGCTTACTATTCTGTAAATTCAATATAGTAGAATCCAAAACAAACTTTACATTAGAAGCAATTTGGAGATACTATAGTTCAATCCCTTCACTTTAAAGAGAAATACAAATTAAAAAGTCCAGAAACTTTCAAAGTTATTATAGTTTGTGGAAATATCAGCATAAGAACCCATTTCTAAAACAAGCCCTGTTCTTTCTAGTGTGCCTTAGTGAGCCTCTGGCCTTCCCATTGTAAAGGCCTTGGAGTAATGTGGATTCCGATATGCAATATATCAAGTGTGTTCCCTGAAATATAATTAAATATGCTAAGGTAGGAGGTAATACATTTATTTTCTAATTCAGGCAATTAATTTCTATGGGTGTGGCATTGTAACACTACATCTAATATTATTCATTGTCAAAACGAGCATTATAAATTTTCCACTTTATCCATTTCAGACAATCATTGAAACCTTAGAAACTATGAAATATGCCTATTATATTTTATTTTAGAAATACAGCCCACTTCTTCATTCACCTGAATGAGCTTTGGATGAACTATTGAGCAATGCTGGGGGACTTAAGGGTAAAAAACCCTCAATTTGCTAACATTTTTAATTAAAAAGAAAAAGACTTCTGGTGAACTTGTACAAGCTTGTGTTGGAGTTGGCAGATCCATGGGAAACAGTGGGAGAGTAGAGCTGCCAGAATAATCAGTCAGAGAAATGAAGGAGTCATGGGGAATCCATTAGTCAGTGTAGCAATGTATGAAAACTGTACCCTTAAGTCATATTTTTCTGACTTTGCAATTAATTTTAAATTAAACAAAATTGATGTTTAATGAAACATATGGGAACAACATGTTTTTATTCCTAAGCCCTCATATATTCTTGATTTCAAAATATATTTAAAGCAACATAGGGGCAAAAACAATAGAACATTTAGTTTTCAGTTTTGAAATTTAGTAGCACACCTAAACCTTTATCTTAAATATTCCCTATTGTAATGGTTACTTTGATAATGTACAAATACTTTTGGTAACATCCCCAACTTTATTTTATTCTAGGGATATTTTGCTTTGCAAAAGGATTATAGCATGTTATGTTAAATGTTCAAAAAGTTGATAAATGTTGCTACATTATATCAAAGATTGAATAAGTTGCAAAAACTAATGGATTCTCCTAGATTTATTTAAATGCTAATTTGTTCTAATACATGCTGGATTTTTTTAAACATGATCTGATTTTTTATTTACTTGGGTATTTGCCCAACAAACTAATTTTTTTTAAAGTGTTCAGTGTATTGAGTGATTTAATCACAGGATGATAATCTAATTCCTTTGCCAATGTAAGGAAGAAATACCAAAAAATGAGGAAGACACAGGGATAGTACACATTTCCACATTTTTTAAATTAAGGAATATCAGTTCATAGAAATGATTTTCCCCCAGAAGAAATGCATGTGGAATATATATACATGGATGATAAGTAATTCAAGTTTCCACTAAAATCACTCTGCATTTATTTTGGTCTTCCATCACTAGAAATGTCTACCCAAAAGTCTACTCTCTCTTTTTCCACCCTTCCACATATTCTTTTACCACCATTGCTCATGAGATTGTTATTATACCACAAGTCAGCTCATGGTCAGAGACAATTGTAGTGTTGGTGAGGGAAATGTAAACCATCTTGTTGAGGATGTATTGCTTTAGTTAAATCCTCATTTTATATCATTGAATATTTATATGATCCCACCATTTTCTTCCTAATTTTTAATGATATGTGTGGCTGTTTGAGATTATGAACATCAAAAAAGAAGAGGATTATGTTTGTAAACTGGTTTGTTCCTCTGGGTTTGATCCCCTTTGATTGCACTAAATTCAAAGGTTTTAAGTTTGATTAGACCAATTTAGGGCCTTTGATTCAACAAAATCAAAAGGGCATGACTTTGGGGTTGAGTTCCCATCCCCTTGGTGGGCTGATATACTGGAATCTTACTCAAGAAGACACACAGAAGAAGATACAGAAGAAGAAGAGGAGAGAGAGCTTTCTCATTTTTGATTCTGGATCCTGGAGAGCCATTTGCCTAATAGTTTGCAGCTGAAGAGAACAGAGCAGCTTGAGCACAGGGACCAGGCAAAGATTGGCCACCAACATGTGGCAACTGACTTTGGTGAGGAAGCAGCTTTGAGATGGACTCTTTAGGGCCTTGCCACTGTAAGCTTTTACTCCAAATAAATCCCTTTATAAAAACCAACAGATTTCTGGTACATTGCTTCAGCACCCTTTTGGCTGACTAATATAATATGTATTGGTAAATAAGTATTTGTGTAAAAAGATTTCAGTGAAATATAATCACCAGAATTGTGACTGTAAACCCTGTTCTATTATTATTTTAGAAATTGAGGCTTTAAATACTGCGTCAGGATATTTCACAAGTCGTTTTTTATTTTCCCATTTAAATTGACAAAGATCTCCCTTAATAATGTTCTAGAATATTTATGGTGCTTTGAAATTTAATGCATTCGATTTCTTCTTTTTTCTTTCAAACAAACAACAACAAAAAAATCATGTCTGTGTCGCTCAATGTGAACATCAGCATTTTGACATTTATTCCTAAAAGTATAATCGTAATAGGTAAAGTGACTTTCAGTGTCCCAGTGAAAGCTGGTGAGTGCTGTCTCATGCAAATCAGAGCAGTCGCATTTCAAATAATTCCTTACTAACAAGGACTCAATTTTAAGAGAAAGATTGTTAGGCTTTTGACTTGTGCAAAACTCTAACAACTAGTTCAACATTTCTTTTAGTAAATAGAGAGCTTTTACAAAGTCTTAATTGATTTTCTGCTGAAGGTGTATTAGACATAATGAAACTATTACCATACTAAAATGACAACTTGCTCTATTTTGTATTAATCTTACAGGATTTAAATAGCTACAGCATGCACTTCTTTGAATAAACACAGAGGAATATTTTAAGTTAAGCTGTTAAATGTGGGTATGCAATGCAATCTCCTATTTAATTAAAAAAAAATGGCCAGGAGCCCTGCCCCCAGATTCTGATTCAGTAGTTAGTAGAGATAATGAACCTATCTTTTTAAAGTCTCACAGTGGACTTTCGGAGAAAATTATACTATATATGCAAGTTTGATGTCTCTTCTTTGCTCCAAATCCTTAGTATGATAGAAAATACACAGATGAATAAATTAAAAGCATATAGCCATATATATATATATGTATATCAATGGGAAAAAGTAGATGGATAAAAAACAGGTAGGAAAAACAAAGCAGCATGTCAGATTGAGGCTGTATGAGTCCTGTGCTCTGGGTCCTTAATCAGCAGAGCTGACCAGAAATTGTACTACTGTAGGGTTAAAACAATAAATTACCTTCTTTGCCAATGCTGTAAAAATATTACAGTATTACTGTTAGCTATATTGTCTATATATTATATTAGTTTGCATGTTTCCCATGCTGAGGGTCAGTAATGGGGGGAGGGTATGAGGATGCATGGAATTTTTCCTTTTAGATTAAGGAAAATGTTCTGAAATGGACTAAGCTGATGATTGCGCAACTCTGTGATGAAACTGACAGCCACGAAGTGGACACTTTGGATGGACTGAACAAGGCAGGGGACCATATAATGCAATGAACCCTGAGGTGAATGAAGAACTGTGGCCAACAGAACAACTATGAGAATGTTCTGTCATGAATTATAACAAATATACAATAGTAATGCATTGTGTTAATAATAGAATGGTTTGTGGGAAAAATACACCAAATATCTGTGGACTAGAGATAGCAGCAGTGTTATGATGGTGTTGTTTCATAATTTTGTAAAAATGTGTCACAACAATGGAAGGTGCTCATGGTGGGGTGATGTATGGGATTCCTGTATGTTTTACATGACTGGTTAAATCACAATTTCCCAAATTTAAAAAAAGTGTCAAAATTAAAAATAAATAAATTACCTTGCAATAAGGATGGGTTTGAAGCAAGTCTCACTGCTTTTAGCAAGGGGCTAAAATTCAGCCCTTATTCAAGAAAAGATGCTGAAAACAGTTGCTGCTAACAGTTCTTGGGGGTTACAATTTATATGAAACTGCAAACTCAAGGAGAAAGGAGGAAATAGACCCAGCCTCTCATCCAGGACCTGAGAACAGTCACCTGCTAGATGGGTTGGAATATCCCTGCTAACACCATGGGAAAGGGGTCTCAAGGAATCCAAGGAAAAACTACATTAGAGGCCCAGAATGAGAATGGGGCTAAGGGAAGGAACTACACAACCACGAAAAGAAAAAAAGAAAAAAGCAAGTAAGCAAAAAACTGCCACAAATTACAAACCAAATTCCAAATCACGTGGAAAAAAACAACAACCAAGATAAGCATCTTGATTTACTTTGGTGTTGGTTGTGATCACGTGGTCATTCTGATGCAGGCTCTGCCACCTCCAACACCTGGTTTACAAGGTCTGCTTTGCCTGGGCTTCCCATGCAACCAGAAAAAGAAGGGAGCAGGAGGAGCATGTGTGGCAGTTTTCCCATTCCCATGCCATTAGGGGGACTCAGTTTCCTGATACACTTACCCCTAGAGGATTCTGGGTGTGAGAAATAAGAGAGAATGGATTTTCTTGGGAAGTTAGTGCTTTCTGTCACAATATGTATCTATGTTTGAAGATGGTTCTAAGAGCATGAAAAAAAATAATGATACAAAGATGATTGATAAAATGGTCCATAGGAGGAGTGACCAAGAGAAGAGGATTCAAAGGGAAATAAAATATCATCACTAAATAAAACAAAAATGCAAAACCAATATGCATGACACTATCACAAATATGCATTTACATAATATGTGTTTGTGTATAAATGTGCCTTTAAATAAAATAAAATTAGAACAGGAATTATGTGGAGGGAATCTTTTTAAAAAAGATTAATGAAATGTAGAAACTTCTAGCAAGAATGGTTTCAGAGGGGGAGAAAAAGAAAAAAGATAAGATATAGAAGGAGATAAAGGAGAGAGTGTTAGGGAGAGGAGAGATATCAAGTAAATATTAAGATGAAAAAGGACATGAAGCACTTAACCACAGATAAAGAAGAAAATTTAAATCATAAGTCAATGTTTTAGCCAACCTCATGTCAAAAGTTTAAAAGGAACATGAAATAGGCAATTTCTAAAATATTTCTCATGACCTAATTTTACGCAAAACATAGAAAATTTAAATGAACCAATAATCATCACCAAAATTTAATTCATAGTCAAATACTTTGTTCCCCAAAATGACATAGTGTCATTTCACAGTCAGCTATTCCCAAACCTTTAATAACAAAAATGTTTATAATTTAGACAAATGGTTTCAGATAAAATAAGCAAGAAATTTACTTAAGTTCTTGTATCACGATAACCCAGTCATGATAAATAGGGCAGGAAAAGACATTCTAAGAAAAAAAAATAATATAAATGCAAAAATTCTAAATAAAATTCTAGTGATTTCAGCTTTCCGTAAGGATTGGTCTCAACAATGCTAGGATTTATTAGCCTCAAAATTCTAACAGGAATAGCCACCACAAAAACAGGTTACAAGAAAATTTAAAACGTATCAATAAATAAAGATAAAGCATTCAATAAACTCCAGCATTCACTCCATATACATATTTTATCAAACAAGATAAAAAAGGAATTTCTTAAGCTGAAAACACTGTTCTAATATCATGAGCATTTTCATAAAGTCAGGAAGACAATAAAAATGCTGTTCCAACTTTCAACATTGTGGTCAATGGGGAAAGCTATACATATTGTAATATACAGATGTATTATCTCTAAAGAAATTACAAGTTTAATTACAAAAATAGAGTGTGAATAAGAGAGCCTAACAAGACTCCTAGATATAAGACAAACCTACAAAAATCAATAGTGTCTAAAAAACAGGCAATGACTAATTAGAAAATGTATTAGTTGAATTATCCTATTTACAATAGAGGCAAAATCTAGAAATTAGCAAAGAATAAATGTAAAGATGTACAAGACTTGCAAGTATAAAATTATGAAATATTTTCAAAATACATAAAAGAAGACCTGGGTGAGTAAAGAATTATTTCCTTTCATATCTGGAAGATAGCACTTCTCTTTAAACTAATATATAGATTCCAATGAAAAATCCCAACAATATTTTGAAGTGATACACTATAAATTGATACAAAATTTTTGTTTGAAATGTAAAGGCCAAAGATGAAAAAACTTTTTTTAATTGAAAAAGAATAAGGTGGGGATTTGCCTAATCAAATATAATTATTTATAATAGAATTACTTTAGTTAAAACACTGCATTTAGTCTAGATAAAAGCAAACATACCAAGGAAGCAGAACATTGATCCCAGAAATGGATCTCTGCTTATAAGAAAATGTATTATATTAACAGACGTATCATTGCTATTATTGAGAAAATTAATGAAAAATCATTCTGATTTTCCCTGATGAAAAAATATTAGATTCCACTCACACACTTGCATAGAAATAAAGTTAAAATATATTATAGAATTTATGGCAAAGACAACTTTAAAAATTCAAGAATATAGGGTTAAATATATACACATAATTTTTGATTAGTGTGGAAGTTCTTAAGATACAAAGAGAACAGATCTAAAAGGGAAACACAAGCCACACCCTGGAGAAATGTATCTGCAATGCATTTAATGACAAGGAATAAATAGCCAGATTTCAAGTTTGTAAATTTATATTCATTTACAAAATATCTAATTGAACAAACAGATACATTTAAAATTAGTGAAAGTATGGGTGATTTTATGTAATGAACATTGCTTTGTTAATTTAAAATCTGGCCAAAGTAATTTCTTTCCATCATACAGGACAATTCAAATGGATAAGAAAGAAACAGTAGCTGGAATTTGTCTGAAGCAAATTAAATGTTTTTAAAACAGGATATTTATATAAACTCTATATTAATATTAGGATGATATATATAAAATAACTTTGTATAACCTTTAAAGGAAGATTATTGCAGTCAGAATTCAGTGCCATGGACTTGATGCTATTTTAGAAGGTAGGTATACAATTCGAAATCACTTCAACTTATTAGGAACCAGGTTCAACATAATGAGTATAAAGAGTTAAATTGGGACAAAATCAAATTTTATAGATTTAAGAGAAAATACTATGCCTCAAAGAACTTTCAATTATCACTGGGTTTGGAGTTCCATTGTGAATTTCCCAATGTTGTTTCTGTAATCACTATCTAAGTAATGATTTATCCAGATACAAACATTACAGGGAAAGGTCAATAGGTGGTTGAAGGAGTGTATTTTATGCAGATGGCGATGGCTTTTATGAGAAAAAAAAATCAAAGAATTTGGTCTTAGATATTTATTCCAAAGAACACCTTTCAGAGTAGTAAATGTGTCAGTTTAAACTCAAGCTAAGTTCCTACAACTATTATGTCTACAGTGACCACAAATACACCCGTGTTGAATGATTAACATAAAAAAGAACAAGGTTTATTCCAAAGTTCCAGTTTTAATATTATTTTATGTTCTGATTCTGTTTAAACTTTTATCACAGGGAATTGTTTTATCTTTTGTAACCCATAATTCTAATAACCTCAATTAACCTCAACTCAATTAACCTATATATTTGATTCAATCAATTTGAACTTAATTTTTTTCAAATAATGTTGAAATTACCATGTATCATCTTTGTTTATGGCATCATCATCCTCAAAGAAATATTAGGACTATCTGTATTATTGCTTTAAAATCTAATTTTTGACCTAGAATATCTTATTTAATATTCTATATTAGTATTTTAACTTAGGTAGTTGTTTTGTCTTTGTACCCTATTTCTTATTTAATTTTTTGTTTACATATTTATTTTTGCTTTGAGATATTTTACGGAAAATATGTTATGAGTATCCTGTTAGCAATGAAGAAATTGCTGCAAAAAGATTAAATGATTATCCAAGGGTTATATGTTGTATTACCTATTTAGTATCATACACAAATTAAGAGTCTAGTCAAAGAGTGAGTCAATTCTGATATGGGATAACCAAAGAATGACTGCTTTATTTAACTTGGTAACTGATTTTTGCACAACTCTTTGAATTCATTAAATAGTTTAAAGTCAACTGGTTAAATACCTGAACTATATCCAACCAGCTAGCCTATCATCTTCAAGTAATATCACAGGGCATTGTCTTGACTGACTCAACTTTGTCTTACCTACAATATGTGCCTCCTCTGCCAAGTATTTCTTACTTAAATGCACACTCTTCATGTTGAAGAGCTATAGAGAAGGAAAGAATAATGAGGCTCACATAGGTAGGCATAGCAGAAAGAGTAGATAAAGGCAGTGTGACAGTATCAGATATGTTGTACATTGTAGTTAGCATATATAAAAGACAAAGAATCATGAAAATGAAATGATGACAGAATGAGGCAGGAAAAATGAATGCATTTATTCTGCACTGGAAAAAGAGAATGCTATCTGGTCCCTTTTTGTGTTTTTAGTGTCCAATTAGCAAACTTTCCTTTTTCTTGTGAGCATCAAACTCCCATGGGAATCTTGCCAAGGAAAGATTGCAGAATCAGGAATTTTGCATAAAACATTTGAGTCATGCAACAAGCACTTGTATTATGAACTAGAATGATTTTAAGTATATACTCACATGCTTTCAAAGCACAATTGCATTTTTAAATTGACTTAATGAGGATAAGGCAGGAGAGGGAAAGGTATGTTTTTGTGAGTGTGTAGTGGTATGTGCTTATGTGTGTGTGTGTGTACGTGTTATGGAAAGAGCATCAGTGCAAGACAGTAGCATCAGCTTTGAAATAACCATCTATAAACTAAGTAGTTCACTTAGACTTTCTGTATATTTTTAACTGACCAATTAATTACAACAATCTGAAGATGATGTGTGTGTGCATTCAATGTCTATTAGGTCAGTTCTAATGTGCTTTTCCACCTGTGTAAGGTAGTAGATCAATGGACAGGGATTTCACTTCACATTTTGTCCTAAACAGTCTAAAAGTGAAACCTATAAATTTGATTTTTCTGTCATTTTACAATAACATTTAAAATTATTTTAATATCAATAAAATTTTTTGTGTTGATAAAATGTTCTGGGCATATTCTGGGCACAGAGGCTCCAAAGATGAGCAAGACAAAATACCTGTCCTCAATAAAATGGCTAATCTATGGTAAGTGTTTGATTTGTATCTGTCACTGTTCTAAGCACTTCTTATGTAGTGTTAAATTTAATTTTCACAGGAATCCTTTTTTATTATTGTGAGGTTTGAAAGCACAGAAAGTGACTTGTTCACATCAGATGGCTTTTAAGAGGTGGATTTGGAACTCCAAATCCAGGATTCCCTAGGCAGGATGGCCCTATGACCTGAATTCTTAGCCATGGTGCTGTCCAGATTCCCTCGTGCCAAAATTCACACAGGATCTGCTAGGAGAAACACTGCTGATGTGCCATCGTGTATTCTACAAAAATAGATTTCATCACCTGCTTTTTAATGTACAGTATTCCCATGTCATTAAATATTGAATACTACTCCAGAGTAGGTGAGTTGACTATCAATTTTTTAGCAGTGTTCAGTCTATTTATTTAATGTAACTAGCTTAATTTAGGAAACACATTAATATAATTCATGATTTAATGATTGGCTTGAACAAACAGAAATCTCAGTGGGTGTATTGTATGTGCCAATCATAATGATTTCGTTTGTCTAGGCAATTTAATCTAGGTAATATAACCTACCTATAAGGTGTAGAGTGAGATATGCTATATTGCTTTTATGTATAAAATGCTTAAAAACTTGCAACAGCAATAGCAGTAATTATGTGGTGTGTTTAAGAGTGGTTAAAGCTTTGAAGTTTGTGTCTCATGTTTACCAATTTCCAGGAGTATGCACTTAAATTATTTCACCTCACTTTTATAATCTGTGAAGTGGATTTAATGATAGTATCTACCTCATATGAGTTTTGCGAAGATTAAAAGATAATTTATTCATTTCTTCAACAAGTATTTATTGAACCCTATTCTGTACTAGCACTGATCTGGGCACTATGATACAATAAAGAAAATAAGGTTCCAGGTTTCATGAAGTTTATATACTACTGGGAGTTGGGTAGCTCATAAACAAATGGATATTAAAAATCATATAAATAAAATATAGATAATGCATAATGCATATAATACACTTAGCTGAGTGACACCATGTAGCAAATACAAAATTTGATTGGATTCAAAAGTAATGACAGTAATTATTACCACTATTCATTTCATACATAAGGCCAGCACATTCTATGTGCTGAAGAAGCAAACGTGATAAGGACAACAAAATAAAGCAGGAAAACAATAATCATTAGTGTTCAGCTTGTGCCTTGCAAAGCACTTAAAACAGCAGTTACAGGAAGCAGTCTGTACAGAATGCAGATTCTTGGAAAGTGTATGTTCAGGAGATTACATTCCTTTATCTTTTTAAAGACAAGGCAGGGATTCCTAATCAGCTGGTCTTCACTCCTGCCCTTCTCTGACTTTACTTGAAATCAGCGTTTATGACATTGAAAAATCATTAATGACACTCCGCTCACCAGGCCTACCAGCAATTTACATTTCATCAATGAAAGCAACAGCCTGGAAAAGTCAGTGCTGCCTAGGAAATGGCACGCCATCTTCCTCAACAATTCAGCACAAGGAATTTTTTCATTCCAATATTCTGCAATGCTTATATGTGGATTCCAAAATAAAGGGCTCCAGTAGCAGATGTTTCTAGGTAACAAATATTTCATTATTATACAAGTGATCTATGCCAATGGTTACAAATAAAGAATTTGGCAGTAAAGAAGGGATGTAGAGTGAAAAATGAAATTCCTGTTGCCTCTCTCTGGTTTCTAAGTCCCAATCTCCAGCGTCAACTACTGTCCTAAGTTCTCTGAGGGTTCTCATTGCAACTTTTGGCATAAATTTTAAATATATATACATAAAATGGTGCTCACCTTAGAAAATCTGTTGAAAATTTCTCAGTTATCAATCTTTGCTTTGGATATTCAAGGGTGGAGTCAGTCCCAATTCTGCAAGAATAAAAAGAAAATTACCTTGAAAGAGTATGCAACTTAATTCTATGACCATAATTTAAAAATAGGTAAACTCTTTATGTAGGTGACTTGTGATTCTTATCTGAATTTTGCATGATTTTCTCCCTTTTATTGATGACAAAATGGGGACTTTGAGGTTTGAACCCCCAAGTTAACAAAACTTATTAAGTGAACTTGCTTTGAAAGCCACATCTGGCCCAAATCCTCCTCTTCACACTCTATGCAAACTCATTACTTGCCATGTGCTCATCTTGTTGGTGTTGCTTTCGTAGCACTAAAACCCCGGAGGTTGTTCTATCGTAGTGAGAGGGCTCACGACCAGATCCCTTTAGAAAGATGTTTATAAAAACACCTATGAGATTCTGTGTACAAGACAGAAGTTGGTTCTAGTTGAATTCAGAACTGATAAAAATATTCACAACTTTTATTTTTTTCAAAAGCTCTTGTGAACAAACACTAAGAGTAAGAAGGTTCCATTTCAAATTGACGCCATGATTAAGAGGGCTGGGAAACGCATGCAGAGTAGAAAGAAGGGCTCCCTCAAATAGCCACCTCTACTTCCTGAGCAAAATCTCAGTTCAGCCTGGTCTGGGACGAAAAGATTTACACTTGTGTAAATTGGCTTCTGAAAAATTTTAAAAAATTAAATAGCTAGACTTCGGAAAAGTGAGAAGTGAGGAGACAAGGGTCATTTGATCGGGGCTTGAAAAGAGGTATGTTGGTTGAAAAGAGGGTGTGAGGCTGGGGTTTAGTCTTGGTCCAGCCACTTACCAGCTATGTGAGCTTCCGCAAACCACTTACCTGCTTAAAGCCTCAATTGCTTCAGCTCTAAAGTTGGGATCAAAACAGAGCCTATGTCAAAGAATGATGGAATAATGAAAATCTGTAACTGGCCAGTGTTTGATCCATATAAGCACACAGGAATAATTAATAAATAATTTTACTAAGTTTCAACTAAACCACTAGCTTCAGCATAGCTATAATAAAGCAGAAATTATCACACTCAAAAAGGAAGTTTTGTTTTCCTTTTCAATGAAGCCAAAGACATCAAAAGTCACCATAAAGAAGGAAAATTGCTTTATTGCAGACATATGATTTAGCTTTAGCTTAAAATTTCTGGGACAAAGTCTATAGTATTAGACAACCCAAGAATGGAAAGAATTTCTGAATTATTAACAAAGGTCATATTTGGCATGGTAGGAAATACAAAGACGTCACTTAATTGAAAAAAAATCTATATTCTAAAATAAAAATGCAAAAACTTTGTGACATTGAATTTTTACCTCTAGGCTCTAGAAGTACAAAAAGAATAATAATTTCTTTTAGTATTACATATGCATAAGAGGGAGTATTTGGTTCTTCTATACCCACCATTTCATTCACTCATTAATTCATTCAAAAATATTTATTAGTTACATAACACATGTCAGATATTGGACCAAGTGCTGGGGACTGAGTAGTGAACAAGACATAGCTCTTGATTTCATGGAACCTAAAATCTAATGAGGGGATACAAAAGATTTTAAAACTTGCACAGCAAAATCTTACATAATACTCATTAAGGCAAATAGAAAACATTAAAATAGGGTGCTTTCTTATCCAGTTAAGTGAAAATGTGCTAACTAAGGGAGGAATATATGCCAGGGAGTGCTGAAGTACAATAGCACTGAAATTACTTTTTTATAGGATGTGCACTCAAGTATTACAACCAGCAGGTTGTGAATAGTTATATAACACTCTGCTGTATAAAAACCTGACTTTCCTTTTTTTTAAAATGGTAACTCCAGAAAACAATAAGGTTGAAAGCTGAGGAGAACTGGCTAGCACCATCTCTGGTACATGATATATATTCAATAAATCCTAGAGATGAGGTTAATTTTTCTGTTGTTTGAAGGTGAAAAAGTTGTAACATACCCAAGCCCTTCCATAATTAAAACAGGATTTTTTGCCCAAAGGAGACAACTATAAGGCTTAGGCAATATGGGTTCACTCAGAAGGGAAAAAGGGGAACATGAAAGTATAGTCAACCATCACAGTGATTAGGATGGTGCCATATATATTACTTGGGTAGTTTATAAATCTCTGCATTTACGTATGCTGATATTAAGTTAAGAAGCAAAATTTCTGGACAAAAGCCATTGTTCAAGGAAATGTATTCTAGACAATGAGAGTTTTATTCTATACAATAAAGGTCACTATTTAATGAAACAATTATTTCATTAATTGTTTTTTGATCTCATGCTGAATTTGAGACAGTTTGATTTTTAAAATTAGTCATCAGGGAAAAACTAGAAAACAATGTTATCTGTTTGAAATTATTAAATTAACCACCAGGTGGAGCTCCATGAATTCACCGTGTGGTGGTCAAAACTAGAAAAATTGTTCAGATTGGTCAAATTAAGAAAAATTACCATGCTTTTTTTCTAAGAGATTTTTTATTAATTTCCTTATTTTTAGTATTTAGAGAATGCTTATGAATCATAAGCGATTGGCTTTTATTAAATGAAAAATACCAAATTACTTGGTTAGTATGAAACTTTTTAGCAAACTGGTTTCCAATATCAAAGCACATTTCCTATTACTTAATAACTTTTACCAAGAATACATATTCCACTAATATATTTATAAAAGTATGTAACTATAAGTGAAATTGAGAATACAGGAGAAAAATCTATTAAACTTGCCTATCAGTTTACTTATTGGCACTGATTATTTTTTAAATGCTTTTTTCTCCCTTTGCTTGTTTGTGCATATTTGTTTGTGTGTTTGTGTGTGTGTGTATGTATATGCTTTACTGCAGAACCTGAAATTAAAAAAGATGAAAAGATGTCCAAAGCAGGTAAGGCATGTGAGATTTACATGTAAATGGATGTTCTTTTTGGTCTGAATAAGGCTAATTTACAAACGTGGCTTGATAAGACCTTGAGAGAATGAAAACATTGAAAAAGTACTGGCCCACCCTCTCTATATATTTTAAATTTGTAAATTATGAATTTTTTGCATGACAAAGTTAAAATAGACTCTTGTTTCCTGATAGCAGATTCCTGATAAGTGCATCAAAGTGCTGCCCTGTTGGCACATGCTGTGACCTGTCTGTCTACTGGCCAATCCAACCTTGTTTGTAAAATTCTAAGAGGGCAACTTAAAATTCAGAGGCTGATGAGAAATTTATCCATATAGTTGGTCGAATCATATGAAATCACCTATATTCACCCGTTTATGATGTATAAATCAGTATTTTCAAATGGTTCAAACTACCAGATTTAACCTTGTTTTCTTTACCATTGATTGAATGCCCAAATATTCCTTGGAGAGGTAGACTATTGCCTTATTGGCCATTAATTTGTCAACTGCAATACTTTTAAAATAGACTTTCTGAGAACAGGTTTTGCAAGGGATGAAGACAGCAGTTGGCCACTTTAAAGGCAGGTATTAAAAATTAGGAGAAGTAGAATCACAGAATAGGAGAAAATGAAGGAGAAGGAGGCTGTGAACCCTGAGGAGAATTCCAATGAGTTACAGTCTTTCTAGGGCTCACACTATTCTAAGTGCTTCAGGGCTACTTAAAGAGATTTGTATGTCTATATCTACATATGCAGAAGATGCTTATATCTATCTCTCTCCATATTGGGAAAGTGATACTACATATATGCAGGCATTCATGTTACTGTGTTCAAATATTTGGTTTACTCATGCTTACAAATACTAAACAATATTTAAGTAATTGTTTTTTCATCATTCTATGTACATATTAAATATTAAGCTGAATTTCTATTGTCATTTCCCCTCAAAGAAATACCAACATACCAAAAGAAATTGGTTAGGGTTGTTTTCTTATTTTTAGTGAATGAACATAATCATTTATGTGAATTTAAATAAACTGAAAACTGTGCATTTTCTGGAAGATTAATGAAAAATGTGTGCTTTTCAACTGTAAGAAATGTAATCCTTAATAGATATCAAATGCTTATAACAGTTATAACTAAATTTTAGAAATGTTTACAGAAAATGAAAAGATGCTTACAGAAAATATTCTGTGACTGTTAGCCTTCCTACTGGCAAAGCTTGCTAATAAGATAAAAGGTGCCTTGGGTCATCCCTTCCTGTAACTATAACATTAATTTATGCTTTATTTTACTGTTGGTATATGTGGAAAGGTTAATATATGCATTGTTAAATTTCTATTATACTTTTACTTGACAGTTATTTTTACTTCCATATAAGGAAAGAGAAATCAGCATTAATGGCATATTATACTATAAAATATAATCAAAACCACTTTATTGAAAACATAATTTTGACTAATATTATATGTCCAGAATTGTGCTTGGAGATACAACATTCACCAACAAGTGATAAGATAAAGTTTTCATCTAGGTATTATACTAATTAGGCAGGGAAAATAAGTATGGAGGGGAAGCAGTTCCCTCAGGTGATTTACTTTCAATACATCTTGTTTAATTTCGAACTTATTCACAGCGGTAAACAATGCTCAATGTGGAATTATTAAGAATTGAATTTTTTAAAAACCACACAACCTTGCAACCCACTGAAAAGTACTAGTGACATATTGGCACTTATTCTTTCAGGCTTTTGAACAAAAGTATAATCTCTGTACTGTGGCATAAGCTGTTTCAGAGCGAATGTATAGATGTTGGTGATAACTCCAAGGTATGAAACATGAGAGGCTGGAGAAGCTGATAAATTACAGAAGTTGCAAAGAGAATCCAATTGCTGGAGCTGGATGCCGGTGGTCCTTCTTGTAGAGATTTCCCATACGTTCATGGGAATATTCTCTTTGACTCTTCAGAATACATTGTATTCAGGAGTTTAGATGACATGATAATAGAAATCAAAGGAATGGGATTAAAGAAAATGATTTCTTCAAGAAAAATACACATAGAGAGAAAAAAGAATTGGGACAGATTTGTGGAAAAGCACAAGAACGGATAAAGAGAATTAAAAACTGTTGCCCGGATCAGGAAATACAGTGTATCAGCATCCCAAAGCAGAGACAGTTTTAGGGAGTGAGGAGACAGCAGTATCAGTGCCTCAGAAAGGTCAAGGCACAAGCATGATGACTGAGAAAAAGCCATTATATTTGATGAAAACCCATCATTTTGTGACCTTTTGAAGAGCATTTTTAGTAGAATAGTAGAAGCAGAAGCTACTTTAAAAAGATTATTTAAATACTAACAAGTAGGGGCACAAAAAAAAAGGGATATTTTTTCCAGAAGTTTGATATTAAAAGAAAGACGAAGTCAAAAAATTATATTCCAGTGGGCAAAATCAATGAAATATTTTTGCTGCTTTCATTTTTAAGATAAGGCGGAGCTTTCTGGAGAGCAGAGGGTTATAAGATATTCACAGAGGAAGAGATCGATTAGGGGAGAACTATTCTGAACCTAAGAAGTGTTGGGATACACACTATAGTTGGAGGGAATTAATTTAATTAAGAGGAAGAAAAATTTCCCCTGCGTTTTGAGGGAAGAATGGAAGGAGGGGTTAAGCTGAAGCTGGATACATGTCACGGTGCTAATGCTGAGCATATTTTTGTCTTACGACTGCTCTTGACAAGGTGGCCTGGGGCATGTTTGTCACCAAATCCAAGGCTGATTTCTGGCTTGATAATATGGTAACCCCTACACAATATTTCACAATGCTTATCACCTTTTAATTCTAAAACACAAAGGAAAAATGCCTATCTTACACCAAAAACAAACATTTAACCCACAACTGTTAAAAATAAGATAGAAACAGAAGAAGATTACATTTTTAAATACTGGGGCGACATCATAACCCTTGTTCATTTTTAACAGAACATATTGTTTGCCACTGAATTCCTACACATGCCGTCAATAAAATTGATGACAAGTTATGCATTTCATTAAGTAACTGGGGGATGGCTAAGTGGCGTTCTTTTTCAGGAAGAAATGTGCATTAATTATACCTAGCAATATGATTAAAAACAAGAGATATACATCAGTAATAAACACTGATTCAGTTTTTATTCATCATGAAAATTATTATTCATAAACAAACTATTCAGAGTTCTCTAATTCCATTTCTCACTGCCAAATTAACAGCTTTACATGGTCATTTTGCCTGTACCTTACTTTGTTCAAAACTGAACTCAACATTTCTTCCATTGTACTTTTTCTTTTGTTACTTATCTCAAAAATGGCAAACCATGACTCAACGTTCAGACATACTGACTCAAATTAATGACTCATTTACAGCTTCGTCTTTTCCTACAGATCCCAATATCCAAGTAGGTACCAATTCTTTGTCTGATTTTCATTGCGTTTTGTCTGGATAAAGATACAAACCCCTTAACTGATCATCTTGTTCCCTTCTACTCTTCAAAGATCCACCCTAAGCCTATGCTAGTTAAATATTAATAACAGAAATATAATTTTGGACTGCTGGGTAAAATCCTGAAGAGGCCACACTGCCTGCAGGATTTGGTCCACATTATTTACCATCAAACTCTACATTCTGCTCCACTACCTTTCCTGTCTCAAACACAACCATATCCCATTGGGAAGTCTGTATTTAGCCAGGGAAACCATCTGCCATTTCCTGAAGCTGCCAAGTTTCTCTTATACTCTGTGCTTTCATTCAGACTGCTTCCTTTCATTCGTCAAGGATCAGCTTAAATACCATCTTCACTTAAAACCATTTCAGATTACCTATTCAAAATTCATTTCTATTTCCCCAATTTTTCTATATTTCTTTTTTCTCTGTCTAAAGCACCTATAACATTTCCATGTGCTGAAACTGTGTATGTAAATTTTTCGTAAGTACTGAAATCATGTATGATTTTATTTGTATCAATTACAATGACTGTGTATCTTTTCATAGTAGGAAAACATACATAGACAAGTAGTAAATGTAAAAACATCTTTTAAATGAGTGAATGAATGTGTAACAAAGATTTCTGGTTGATATTGCATATTAGTCTACATTTGCAAAGAAGAGTAAGTTTTCAAAGACTGAGTTATTTTCCTCAAACTTCGAGGTACAGAATTTGTAGAATTAGATATTCTATCTTCACTAGATAGACAAAAGATTTGCTCATTCATTCATTTTTTGTAGTACCAGGTTTTGAATTCAAGGAATTTATAATTTGAAAGGCTAAGATACATGCACAAATAACTCTGATATTTAGGATTTTTTAATATAATGGAAATGAATGAAGATTGTTTCACAGAAAAGGAAGCATATGAGCTGTACATTGAGGATTGGAAACATTTTCATAGATACAAAACAACATAGGTACAAATAGTGTGAAAATTTATAGGTAGAAATCAATAGAAATACTGATATAAACAAAAAGGGATTCATAATGCAATATTTGAGTTATCCCGAACATTGTCCATAACAGGTCTGCTTGTGGTCTTAATAGGAAGGACTTAATATTCTTTCCCCAAAGCATATGGTTCCAATAATTAATCTCAAAAGTGTTTGAAAGTAATTTTTAAGACTTTTACTTTTAAATATCTTAGAGACGTTTACAATTTCTTATTGCATCCGGAAACATATTTTTTTCCACCGAAGTGTTAAGTTGCTAGTAATTGCTCATGATTGATAGATTTCATTGGTTAGAATCTTTTTCAATGGACCCAACATCAAAGGTTAATTTTTTTCGTCCTTATTGAGGCCACTCAGTTGTTTCCAGAGTCACAGATAACCCTAGACTTAGAAGGATTTACTTTTTCTCCCAAAAGATGTGGATAAGACAGTGCAGATTTAATCAAACTCAGTTCAACTGGGTATTTTCAACCACTTAGTATCTATAGAGCACAGTGCCAGATTACAATTGTTCACTATAACTGCATTATGCTGCTCCTAACGTATTTCTTTCCATTGTGTCCATTTGTTTAAACTCTCCAGCCTCCAATCCCTCCCTCCAGAGACATTTAAATAGGATCACCATTTATTTTTTACATTTAAATATGCTTCATTAATGAAAAATTCAACTTACACTCAATTTTTCCATTTAGTTCAATAAATTTTACTGAATGTCTACTGTGGGCCAGGTGTGATCATCATTTCTACTGATTTTTGTCTCTTCAGTTGTTCTGAATCTTTCCCTTTTTACTTCAGGCCCGGGTGAAATGGGTCCTTCCTTGTTACTTTGCCTCTAACCTTGTCAACAAACTTCCCTTACTGTCCTCTAGGAGAGACATACACCATGAGTTCTCCAGCCTTACTATGTTTGCCCATGTTTTCTTCTAGCCCATTATGTGTATCTTCTTGGCTGCATGCGTTTCTTCTTACTTTTTATCCCAACTCCTTATCTCTCTGCTGTGATCTGTGCAGCCTTATCTAATTTCTGAGGCAGAAGGTAACTCAAAAGCCACAATAAGGAGCGGATATAGCTCAGTGGTTGAGCGCCTGCTTCCTGTGTATAAGGTCCTCGATTCAATCCCTGGTACCTCCTAAAAAAAAAAAAAAAGCCACCTCAGCCACAAAGGTCAACATTATTATCTTTATGGAAAAGAAAGCATTGTGCTAATAATTGCAAAAGAGATAATCTATTATATATTTTTAAAGTATATCATTCATACATGAACATATATAAACAATAAGTGTATAGTAAAAGATGAGATCTTACAAAATAAATGTGTGTAACATCATACAGGGATCCCATACATCACCCCTCCACCAACATCTTGCACTGTTGTGAAATATTTGTTACAAGTGATGCAAGAGCATTGTCAAAATATTACTACTAAATATTGTCCATATCTTACATTTGGAGTATTTCCCCCCAACCCACCCTATTATTTTTAAAATATATTTTTATGACAGACGTTGTGAACTTACAAAACAATCGTGCACATGTGCAGAATTCCCGTACAATACCCCATTCACCAACACACAAGACTGTGGTGGAACATTTGTTACAGATTACAGTATCATCAGACTATTACCACCAACCATGGTCCATAGTGTACATACCCCCTGTATTAGTCAGCCAGAAGGGGTGCTAATACAAAGGACCAGAAATCTGTTGGCTTTTATGAAGGGTGTTTATTTGGGGTAAAAACATACAGTCACAAGGCCCTAAAGGGTCCAACTCAAGGTTGGTTTCTCACCAAAGTCAGTTATCACATGTTGAAACAAGATGGTCACTGATCTCTGCCTGGTCTTTTCTCTGTAGGCTTTCGAGCAATGGCTGATCTCTTCGGGGGGCTTTAGTTGTTTGAGCCTTCTCCTTTCTGTCAAACAACAAAGTTCTCTCCTCTGGCATCTATGGAGCACTCTCTCTTCCCCATGTCTTCTTGAGTAAGGGCCCATTTATATCAGCCCGCCAAGGGGGCAGGGACTCAACCCTGAGTCTCTCCCTACTGACATGGTTGAATCAAAGCCCTAATCTGTTACCAAGCAAACTTAAAACCTTTGAACTTAATACAACCAAAGGGTATTAATCCCAGAGGAACAGACCAGTTTACAAACACAATTTTTCTCTTTTTTGGGGATTCATAAATAATATCAAACTGCCACACATACTCCCCATTATCAACACAGTGCATCTTTGGCATTGATGCAAGACTATTATAGAATTGCTGTTAACCACAGTCCATAGGTCAATGAAATTGTATTTTTTCCATGCTTCTCCGCATTCCCACCACCCTGCAATAGTGATATATACTCACATTAGCTCACAGAAAGACATTCTTACATCTGTACAATTAACCACAATTCTCATCCACCTCTGGGTTCACTGTGTTATTCAGTCCCTAGATTATTCTCTAGCTTTCTTTCAATTGACATTTACATGCCTAGACTACCGTTTTTAGCCACAATCCCATTTATAAACCAGCAGGTACTCATTACAATGTGTTGCCATCAACTCTATCCATTTCCACACTTTTACAGTCAAGTTAATTAAAACTTCTATGTACATTAAGTATCAGTAGTTTTTCTCAACCCTCCTCTTATCTCCTAATAACCTATACTCTAGAAGTTAACTCCACACATTTACTCTTCATATTTATTTTTATATTATTGAGGCCATGCAATATTTGTCCTTTTGTGTCTGGTTTACTTCACTTAGCATAATGTCTTCAAGATTATCCATGTTATCATAAGTGTCCCAATTTCATTTCTTCCTATTGCAGCATAATATCCCATCATATACATATACCACATTATGTTAATAAATTCATTGGTTGATGGACACTTGGGTTGTTTCCATCTTTTGACAATTATGAGTAACACCACTGTGAACATCAGTGTGCAGATGTCAGTTCATGGCACAGTTTTTAGTTCTCCTAGATATATTCCTAGTAGAGGAATTGCTGGATCATATGGCAGTTCTATATTTAGTTTCTTAGGAAATGGTGAAACTGTATTCCACAGAGTCTGCTCCATTTTACAATCCCATGAACAATGAAGGATTGTTCCAATTTCTCCACATCCTCTCCAGCACTTATTGTTTTCTGTTTTTTTTTAAAGATTTATTTATTTTATTTATTTCTCTCCCCTCCCCCCACTCCACCTCACCCTGTTGTCTATTCTCTGTGTCTATTTGCTGCATCTTCTTTGTCTGCTTCTGTTGTTGTCTGTGTTTCTTTTTGTTGCATCATCTTGTTGTGTCAGCTCTCCGTGTGTGCGGTGCCATTCCTAAGCAGGTTGCACTTTCTTTCGCGCTGGGCTGCTCTCCTTACGGGGTGCACTCCTTGTGTGGGGGGTTCCCCTACGTGGGGGACATCCCTGCATGGCAGGGCACTCCTTGCGCGCGTCAGCACTATGCATGGGCCAGCTCCACACGGGTCAAGGAGGGCCGGGATTTGAACTGCAGACCTCCCATGTGGTAGATGGAAGCCCTAACCACTGGGCCAAGTCCACCGCCTGTTTGTTTTTTTAATAATGGCCATTCTATGTAGTATGAAGTGATATCTCATTGTCATTTTGATTTGCATTTCCCTAATAGTGATATAGAATATTTTCATGTGCTTTTTGGCCATTTGTATTTCCTCTTTGAAGAAATGTCTTTTTAAGACTTTTGCCTATTACTTAATTTGATTTGTCTTTTATTGTTGAGTTGTATGATCTCTTTCTATAGAGTGGAAATCAAACTCTTATCAGATATATGGTTTCCAAATATTTTCTCCCCTTGAGTGGGCTGCCTTTTCACCTTCTTGATGAAGTCTTTTGAATCACAAAAGTGTTTAAAATTGAGGAGGTCCCACTTATCCATGTGTTCTTCTGTTGCTTGTGCTTTCAGTGTGAGGTTTAAGAATGCACCCCCTACCACCAGGGCTTGAAGATGTTTTCCCACATTTTCTTCTAGGAGCTTTATGGTTCATATTTAGGTCTTTGATCCATTTTGAGGTAATTTTTGTATAAACAGTGAGAAAGTGTTCCTCTTTCTTTCTTTTGGTTATGGATATCCAGTTGTCCCACCACTACTTGTTGAATAGACTGTTCTACCCCAGCTAGGTGTGTTGACAGGCTGGTCAAAAATCACTTGACCATAGATATGAGGATCTGTCTTTGAACCATCAATTTGGTTCTATTGGTCTATTTGTCTATCTTTATGCCAATACCATGCTCTTTTTTATCACTATAGCTAGGTAATATGATTTACAGTCCAGAAGTGAAAGTCCTTCAACTTCACTTTTCCTGTTTAAGAAGTTTCTGGCTATTCAGGGCCACTTAGCATTCCAAATGTATTTGATAATAATATTTTTCATTTCTTTAAAAATGGAATTTTTATTGGAATTGCTTTGAATTTGTATATCAATTTGGGTAGAATTGATATCTTAAATATATTTAGTCTTCAAATCCACGAGCATAGAATGTTCTTCCAATTACTGAGGTCTTTTAAAAATTTCTTTTAACAAAGCATTACTTTTCTGAATACAATGCTTTACATCCTTGGTTAAGTTTATTCCTAAATATTTGAGTCCTTTAGTTGCTATTATAAGTGGAGAATTTTTTCCCTGCCTTCCGCCTCAGATTTTTCATTACAATTATATAGAAACACCACTGATTTATACCTAATGATCCTGACTCTCTACTGAAATCATTTATTAGCTCTGGCAGCTTGTTGTAGATTTTTCAGGACTTTCTAGATAAAGGATCATATCATCTGCAAATAGCTGAAGTTTTACCTCTTCCTTTCTTATTTGGATGCCTGTTATTTATTTTCTTGTCTGAATGCCCTAGCTAGAACCTCTAGCACTGTATTGAATAACAGTTGTGACAGTGGGCATCCTTGTCTTGTCCCTTATCTCAACAGGAAAGCTTTCAGTCTTTCATCACTGAGTACAAAGTTAGCAGTGGGTTTTTCATATATGGCCTTTAGCATGCTGAGAAAGTTTTCTTCAATTCCTATCTTTTCTAATATTTTTTATCAAGAAAGGATGCTGTATTTTGTCAAATGTCTTTTCGGTATCAATCAATAAGATCATGTGATTTTCTTCTTTGATTTGTTAATGTGGTGTATTATGCTGAAAGATTTTCTCGTGTTGAACAACCCTTGCATACGTGATATAACCCACTTGATCATGATGAATAATTCCTTTAATGTGTTGTTGGATTCCATTAGCAAGTATTTTAGTGCAGAATTTTGCCTCTGTATTCTTAGAGATATAGGTCTGTAATTTTCTTTGTAATATTTTATCTGGCTTTGGTATTTTAGTGTGATATTGGCTTCACAGAATGAGTTTGGTAGCATTTTTTTGTTTTTTTTTGTCAGTCGATTTTGTTAATCTTCATCAAGAACTAACTTTAGGTTTTATTAATTCTATCTATTGTGGTTTTTTTTGTTCTCATATTCATTTATTTCTGCTCTGATATTTATTATTTCATTCTTTCTACTTGCTTTGGGATTAGTTTGCTGTTCTTTTTCTGGTTACTTCAGCTATGTAGTTAAGTCATTGATTTTTTTGTTGTTGTTCTTTCTTCATTTTTAATGTAAGCATTAAGGGCTATAAATTTCCCTCAGCACTGTCTTTGCTGCATCACATAGGTTCTAATATGTTGTATTCTCGTTTTCATTTGTCTTGAGATATTTATTGGTTTCTCTTGAAATTTCGTCCTTTACCCACCGATTTCTCAAGAGTATGTTTTTTAATCTCCATATATTTGTGAATTTTCCCTTTTTCTGCCTCTTGTTGATTTCCAATTTCATTATATTATGATCAGAGAAAGTGCTTTGTATAATTTTGATCCTGTTGAATTTATTGAGATCTGTTTTGTGACTCAACATATGGCCTATCCTGGAGAAAGGTCCATGAAACTTGAAAAGAATGTATATCTTGCTGTTTTGGGGTGCAATGTTCTGTATATTTCAATTAGGTTTAATCCTTTATCACATTATTCAAGCTCTCTGTTTCTTTATTGATTCTTTGCCCAGATGGTCTGTTCAATGCTGAGAGTGTTGTATTGAAGCCTCCAAATATTATTGTAGATTTCTTCCTTCAGTTTTTCCAGGGTTTGTCTCATGTCTTAGGGCATCCTGGTTATATGACTATACATTTGTGATTGTTAGTTCTTCATAGTGAATTGTCCCTTTTACTAATATATAATGTCCTTCCTTGCCTCTAATAACTGTTTTGCATTAAATCTATTTCATCCAGTATTTTTATAGAAACTTCATCTGTTTTTATTTTTTGTCTTTTGGTTTTTTTTTTTTGGTTGCTGCATGCATGGAATACTTTTCCCAGCCTTCCACTTTCAATCTATTGGTATCCTTGGGTCTAAGGTGAATCTCTTCTAGACAGCCTATAGATGGCTCATATTTTCTTATCCATTCTGCCACTCTGTGTTTTCAATCAGTGAATTGAATCCATAATATTCAATGTTATTATTATAAAGACAGTTCCTCTTTCACCCATTTTGATCTTTGGGTTTTAGCTATCAGATTTTATTTTCACCACTTTTTCTGACACTTTTAGCTACTGTTACTGATCCATTCTTGATGTCTAGATTCTCTTTCAAGGCTCGCTCTCCTGTCTTTCCTTTTCAGGCTGTAATACTCCCTTTAGTACTTCCTGTAAAGCCAATCTCTTTTTTTTTTTTAATTAATTCTCTCAATTTCTGTTTGTCTGAATATTCTAAACTTACCCTCTTTTTTGAAAGACATCCTGTCAGATATAAGATTCTTGGTTGGTAGTTTTTCTCTTGCAGTATCATAAATATATGATACCACTGTTCCCTTGCCTCCATGGCTTCTGATGAGAAAACAGCATTTAATCTTATTGGACATCCTTTATATGTTATGCATCACTTTTTTCTTGCTGCTTTCAGAATTCTTTCTTTGTATTTGGCATTTGATATTCTGATTAGTATGTGTCTTGGAGTTGGTGTTTTTGGATTTGTTTGGATGGGAGTACCTTGTGCTTCTTGGACATGGATATCTATGTCCTTCAATAGGGTTGGGAAATTTTCTACCATTATTTCTTCTAAGATTCCTTCTACCCCTTTTCCTTTCTCTTTGCCTTCTGGGATGCCCATCACATGTATGTTTACATATCTCTTGCTTTCATTTAGTTCCCTGAGACTTTGTTCAATTTTTTTCATTCTTTTCTTCATCTGTTCTTTTGTATGTTCACTTTAAGATGCCATGTCTTCAAGGTCACCTATCCTTTCTTCTGCCATCTCAATATGTTGTTATATATCTCCAGTATATTTTTAATTAATTTATTCCCCCTTTCATTTCCATAAGATATGTTATTTTTCTTTGTATGCTCTCAAATTCTTCTTTGTTTCATCCAGAGTCTTCTTAATATCCTTAATCTCTTTCTTCATCACATTAAGGAGATTTGCTTGAATATCTATGATTAGTTGTCTCAACTCCTTTATGTCATCTGGAGGCTTATTTTGTTCCTTTAACTGGGACATAGCTTCCTGTTTCTAGATATGGATTGTAATTTTTTGTTGTTGTCTTGTCATCTGGCTTACTAAATGTATGTTTTTAAAAGATTTATTTATTTCTCTCCCCTTCCCCCCCCCCGCCTCCGCCCCTCACCCCCACACTGGTTGTCTCTTCTCTGTGTCTATTTGCTGCGTCTTTTCCTTTGTCCGCTTCTGTTGTTGTCAGTGGCATGGGAATCTGTGTTTCTTTTTGTTGCATCATCTTGTGTCAAGTCTCCATGTGTGCGGTGCCATTCCTGGGCAGGCTGAACTTTCTTTCGTGCTGGGTGGCTCTCCCTACGGGGTGCACTCCTTGTGCATGGGGCTCCCCTACGTGGAGGACACCCCTGCGTGGTACGGCACTCCTTGCGTGCATCAGCACTGCGCATGTGCGCATGGGCCAGCTCCACACGGGTCAAGGAGGCCCGGGGTTTGAACCGTATACCTCCCATGTGGTAGGCAGATGCCCCAACCACTGGGCCAAGTCCGCTTCCCAATGTATTTATTCTTGGTACAATTTCTTTAATTTAGTACTTTCTTGACTTTTTCCCTTGCTTGTTGATTCTAGGAGCTCTTTACTCCTCTACCAGCTTGCCCCTCCTTCAAAATTTTCTGCTTTTGATGTGCATTTTGGCTTCATGAGAAGACAGAGAAGACAGGATGGTAGTGAGGGAGGAGCTCTAGACCAATATAAATACAGTGATTTACATCATTACTTTATTTTTGATTCTCATTTCTCTAATTATAAGGCAGAGTTACCAACAGTATATTCCATACTTATTTCACAGGTTACTTGTGAGAACCAAGTGATATAATGTATGCAAAAAATGTTTAAAGAGCTGTAAAGTAAATCAAATGCAAATATAATTGTCATCTACATACTTGCTAATCATAAAGCAGTCCATAGAAAAATAGCATCAATAATATTTGGTTGCTCATTAGAAATGCAGTATTTCAGGTGCTATTCAGAACTGCTGAATCAGAATCTCCTTTTTAACAAGATCCCCAGGTGATTAAAATTTGAGAAATACTGCTTTAGAATCTATAGACACCAATTACTGCCCTTATCTTCAGGGGAAAAATAAAAATATCAAGTTTCTCTCATGCCACAAATGTGCCTAATTTAAAATGGACATATGTATAGTCTTTATGTTTGTTGTTTTTCTGAACTTTATTTGCTTCATCCTTTGTCCCTTATGGTCATCTGACCAACCATGCACCAGTGCATTGCACGCTTGCTTTCTCACCAGTAGTGAGGGTCTCACAAAATGGAGCACTGGTTGGAAGTGTCCATTCACTGTCTCCTTTGATGGGTGATTTCTGGACGTTTTTATCCTCAGTTATGACTGAATAAAAATAGCCTGTTCCTTTCTTCTGCCATAGTGTATTCATGGACTTTGCCTTTGCATTCATTTGAACTTAAAATAGACAATCTCATATTTAGCTAGAAGAACATGTATGTCAAGTATAAGATGTTTTTATATTTTACCAACTGGCTAAAAATTGACACAAAGAGTGAATGACTAATCCAAAGAAAAAGTATGCACTGGCACCTAATGATCACCAAAATATCTTTGGCTCATATGACTTATAGAACTACTAATTGATTATTCTATTTATTCATGTTAATTCTGCCATGACATAGAATAAATAAATATAAGGTATATTAAAAGTTACCATATTAATGCTGCAAGAAAAAATATATATAAATTTTATTAATCAGATATTTTGAAAAGATAAATAAATGCATAGATAGAGGAAAAAGAATGCAATGCAATCTCTCTTCATTTTTCCATTCTCTCTCAGATACTAGCATGCACACACACATACAAAAAATGCAAAAATACCACTTAAATTATATATATATGTTACATGCGTGTGTTTATATATATATATATCTCTTTAAGTTAGCCAAGAAGCATTGAATATCCAGAGTTCTTAAAGTAGAGATATTTCCTAGAAATAATTAAAGCTCAAGCTCAAAGTTATTAAATACATTTATTAAATAAAATAAGTCTTGGTGGAATCAATTTAGTTTAATGCATATTTATTTAATTTCTACCATGTATTCACCAATTTTCTAGGTAACAGGAATATAAAAATTAAAAATAAATTCTAAAGAAATTTATTGTATCAAAGGAAAATAATCAGTAAACAGTATCATAAAAAATAATTAAAAAGAAGCAACAAACAAAAACTGTTCAGTGTGTATGTGAACACAGTGAAAAGACTCATTTACTCTAGAGGTTCAGGGAAAAATTCTCAAAGGAGAGGATAGAAGAACTTTACCAAAGGATGGGTATAGACTAATCAAATGAAGAAAGCCTGGGCTTTCCAGACAAAGAGATTTGCACAGTACATTCTCAGAAATGAGAAACGGAAGTGCACTGGAATCTACTAGGTTTTCAGCATTACTAGAGCACAAACCATGAGATGAAGGATGGGAGGATGAGACGCTAGAGAGCAAAAGCAACAGAAATCCATGGCTTCCCTGGCAAGGGTCATGTCTTTTTTCCTAATGGAAATTGGGAGCAATTAAAAGTCTTTAAGCAAAATGAGATACAAACATGAATTAGAATTTCAATTGCTCATTCTGTCTGCACATGGAAATTGGAAATAAGGAGGACAGGAAGTCTAGGAAGAAGAGTGGAAGTGAGCTAGTGCACTGATACCTATAGAGATGTTAGAAGATCTTTACATAGCAGTAGTGGGAAGGATAAAAAAAGAGAGAAAGATTATGGAAATATTTACAGAATAAAATTACCATGGCTTGGGAGGAAGGGATGAGAAGACCCCAGATAAAATCTCCAGGTTAATGTCATGGAAGAATAGGTAGAGAGCCATATCTTGTAGTAAGATCTGAATTTTCAAAACAAGATACAGATTGAGAAGAATGAAGACCTACTCATTATAAAATCTTTAGCATATTCATTATACAATTTTTTATTTGTATTCTAGGCAATATGGTAAATGTAAGTATATATTGATAAATATAGCCACATTCCTGCCCTCCTGGAGGTTTTAATCCAGTTTAAAGTAGGGGTTTGGGAGAGGCAGGTCAAGTTAGAGGTACCTATGGAACAAGCATTTAGGTATGTTCATCAGGCAGCTGGCTAAACCTTTGAGAGTTACTGAAATCTACCAAACATTAAGTGAGAGATGAACCAAAGCCTGAGGAACCAAATCTTGAAGAACACTAATATTTAAGGGGTAGACAGAATAGAAGGAGGCTGCTGGAGATTGGAACATATACCCATAAAGACAAGTTCTAACCCAGGTCCTCTGGGTTTGAACACATTTGTAAATAGGGTATTTGAAGATCGTATTAAGATGAGGCCAAATGGAATTAGGGTGGGCCTATGTACATGCCTCAAGAGAGAGAAAGAGACATGAATGCCAGCAAGCCATTACTAGAGCACTACAGAATTTGGAGAATTCATGGCCTGCCAATGCCTTGATTTTGGACTTCTTGCCTCTGAACTGTGAGATAATAAATTCCTATTGTTTAAGGCATCCAGTCAGTGGAATTTGTTGTAGCAAATTTGTTGCCCACGGCAAACTGAGATATTTGTTACCTATGGCAAACTGAGACATTGTCTTACAAGCCAGGGATATTGTCTCAGAAAGTAAGGAGGAAAGTTTGAAAAGAAGAAATTTGTCAAAGTACCAAATATAGAAGACGTTCACAGTAAGAGAGAGACTGGAAAGTATTCATTGGAATGTATAACATGGAGGTCACTGATGATCTTGGCATTAGAAATCACAATGGAACTGAAAGGGAATAAAACCCAATTGCTATAATTTGAGGTAATTAGTTGGAGGTTAGAAATTGGGAACAGGAAGTATACAATGTATGCTATGATTTCAATTTTTTTTTCTGAGAAACTGAAAAGGAAGGGTATTTAGCTAGGAAAATACCAAGGGAGAGTGAAAAAGAGAGGGGAATGTAACATCTAAGAAGCTGTGATTTAAATGGTTCCTAATCTATCAGAGATATAACAGAAACTGTCCTCTCAACTTTTGGGGGTTACAGTACTTATAAAAGACAATAACACATGAAAAAAAAAAATGGATACAATTAAAACATCTACTAATTCCACTTCAGAAGACCTGAGAGATAAGGGAATTTTGTTTACATCATCTAAAAATACTTTTTGGTTAATTACCACCAAGATCAAACTATTTGCTTTCCAATATAAATCTACTTTTTGTTACTTACGAGTAGTTTTGTAAGATTTCCCCAGTGGGTCATATGTCACTTTTAATTTTAAACCCTTTAATTAAATCCTTCATCTTAAAAAAAAAAAACACAAAACCAGCAGCACAGTTTTATATAGTTCAGCTAAGAGTATAAACCAGGAGCATTATTGTCATAGATTTTTTTCCTTTCAAAATGTAAAGGGGAAAATTTCTGCAATGATAGTAAGCTACTTTTTGCACTGTGTATTACACAGAGAATTAATTGTATTAATATTAATAAAAAGATTCTGAGATTAAATAAGTTAGGGAAAAGTTCTTTGGGAGCTGTCATATGTATGAAAAGATTAGGGAAGTCCAATAGCAAAGAAATCTGCTGAACCTTATTTAACCCAATATTTCTCAAATTTATTTTACCATGGTAACATTTTTGTAATATAATAGCAGTGTTCAGAAGCCACTGGGAGAAATAATATGTTATAAGATTTTACTTAAAAGATTTGGGAAGGCAGTAGAGAAAGGTGATGCAATTAAAAAAATATATTGACAATATTTATTGAAAATAAAACATAAATGAGAAAGACTGGAAACAAAATTCGATTGTGTTGCACTTAGAGCAATGAAGATATTTTAGCATTTATGATAAACTCGGAAATTTTGGTCTCAAAATTTCAATTTATAGTTTTCCCTCAGACAAGAGGAAAATTTCTACTGCAAATCCTTGCAGAGATAATGAGAGGGAGAGCTTAAAAATATAATAAAACTAGGTTAAGATGGAAAATTAGTAATTTCTAGTAAGTGGATGTGGCGATAAATACCATATAAGTATACCTACAGACAAACTTGCATGAGGTACTATCAAAGAGTAATGTTTCTTGAGTAGCCACCAGATATATGTCATTATAGTATTCTGAGAGTGTTTATGACCACATGGACAATTAAAATAAATTAGGAAAATTTTAATGATTTGATTTTATTTGTTAAAAGACATTTATTGAGTGCCTAATAAATCGAATTCTGGAAAATATCATATCATAGAGCAATTAATCAGATAATCAAAAGATTTCACTCACATACCTCTATAATATAATTTGATCTCATTATCTTTTTTCCCCTTTTTCTTCCTTTATTTTTTTAATATTACATTAAAAAATATGAGGTCCCCATATACCCCCCAACCCCCTCGCCCAACTCCTCCCCCCATAACAACAACCTCCTCCATCATCATGAGACATTCATTGCATTTGGTGAATACATCTCTGAGCACCGCTGCACCTCATGGTCAATGGTCCACATCTTGTGCTTTAGGCCATAGTATTTTTCCCATTTTAAATGCAAGGAAGCAGGCTTACAAAAATCAAAAGGATCACTGGGTTATTTAGTTATAGATAGGATGCTCTGATTTCTTTCAAAATATCAATGATCCCACTAAAATACTCAGCATGCCTTCTAAGGCAATGAGAGAAAGAGTAATATTACCAAAAGTTGCCTTCTTTTACTGTAAGATGACCTCAAAATAAGTGTAACCTTCCCTTGTCAACCAATCATAAATTTAGTTTGTTTCCTATAATATTATTACCATTTATTTTTAGGGTAATGTAAACAGAATTTATCTGAGGGCAGGGGGTAAAGAACACAGAAGAAGCTCGAGGGGTATGTACATTATTTTGAAGTGGAAGCCTAAAGTAATGCTTAGATAACAAATCTAGATGATATTAGCCGCAAATCAGGACAGTTTTCTATATATCCTTTAAGGGCAGGGATTTTTCTTGGGTTATTTCCTGTATCACCTATTCCTAAAACAATTCTTGGCATGTAGTAAAAGCTCAAAAAACATTTTTGAATGAGTAAACATAATGAGAGTTCAAGTCTCTCATTAGTTAGTTGAATCAGAGTTAGTTGAATCAGAAAGTAGTAAGATGGATCAGAAAGACTGTTTCTGATTCTGTTAAATGAAGAAATTGACCTCATTAGGGTTATTATAAATGTTAAGCACTTAAAATGCTTAACGTGGTTCTGGACACAAAACAAACCTTTCATATATTAGCTACATACTGATCCTAATAAGCATAAAAGAAGACAACTTTCTAAATTTAAAATTTGGTACAGTCTTCTAAAACTTTAAAGGGTCACAATTATTGACCATTGGTTTGCAAAAATGAAAGCACTGTTTATTTTGTGGATAAGAAGTATAAATCTTTTCATGTTTGATCTTTAACTATTAATCACTTCTTTACAAAAAAACTCCTTTTTTACATTTTAATGGTGATTGGAGTGCTATGGTCCTGGGATTTTTTTCTGATTAAATTTATTTTCTAGAGATTAGGAGAATAAATACTTCTTAGCCAAGTCAGACCCCACTGGTAATATTGGAATCTGTCTATGACAGGAACAATTTTTCTCAGCTAGTTGAAATATAGGCGAGATGTATACTCTGTAGGTTCTGGAGAAATACCCAAGTCCTCTCTATGAAGAGACAAAAAAATGAATAAAGAATAAATTTAGCTTCATGAAAAATAATTAGACTTTAGCGGAGGAACAAAATGGCAGCTGAGTAAGGAGCTCCAAGTTTCAGCTAGTCCTACAGGGCTGTTAGTAATCATCCAGAGTTATCTAAAGCACTTGTTTGGGGGGCCCAGGAGATCAGAAGAGCATCCTGCAACATCCTTGAAAGAGTGGAAGGAGGAGACTGCTGATATTAGTCAGTCAAAGGGCTGCTGATGCAAAGTATCAGAAATCTGTTGACTTTATAAAGGGTATTTATTTGGGGTAAAAGCTTACACTTACAAGGCCCTAAAGAGTCCAACTCAAGGTACCATAAGAGATACTTCCCCTCCCAAGTCTCTTGCCTTGTGTTGAATCAAGATGACAGGCGATGTCTGCAAGGATTCAGGCTTCCTCTTCCTCTTAGGGCTTCATGGTCCCAGCTTCTTCCAATCTCAGCTGTAGGCTGGTGTAAGGCTCATCTCTCTCCCTGATGCTTGCTTCTTTCCTGACTCAGCTGCTCTGGTCTCTTCACAGTTCAGCTGTAGATTATCAGTCTCATTTCTCTTCCTGGAGCTGCAGGACACTCTGTGTCTCTTCTCTGTGTAACAGTCTGTTTTATCCCCACCAAGGATGTGGGGATTCAACCCTACATGCCCTAATGAATTAAAGCCCTAATCTTAACATAAATTAATAAACACATCTCATCTGAATCCAATATAATCAAAGGGTATCATGCCCAGAGGAACGGATCAGTTTATAAACATAATCAAATATCTTTTACTGCCCATCAGCAGTGAAGTTGTCTGAGTTGAGCTTTTCACACAGCAGAGACTGGTGCTCCTCCTCCACTGGTGGTGGAAGCTGCCTGGGAGATATTCTGTGGCTGGAGTTGGAAGCTCCATCCCCCAAAACAGGAATGAAAAGTATGGTTGGGCACTGACTTCAGCTATTGATTAGTAAATTTGGCTGGGTAAAGTATAATCCTAAGAACAGCTAAAATTTGAACCTGCCTAAGTTGAAAAGAGGCCAGTTGCTGCCATCTTAAGTCTGTCCAGGCATGAGGAGAAGCAGGGTTGAATGGAAATCACAGTAATGATAGGGACTGGCTTCTTTCCACCCAGATTGTACTGCAGGCCTAGCCTAGGTTTCAGCTCCACACTGGCAGGGAGGAAGCTAGCAGGCCCTGCACCAGCCTCTCCGGGAAACTGCAGGTGCTTTCAGCTACCACAGAATGAATAATCAGACACCTGGGACTCCATCCTCACATCCCCAAAAAATAGGTGTTTCCTCAGCCTCTCTGGCAACTGATGGTGCTTTCAGTCTGTGCAAACTGGTTTTTTGAACATCTTTGATTCCATCTTCACCTCTGTCCACCTCATAGGATAGGAGGGGGCTGGTGTTTCCTCAACCTATCTGGGCAACTGCGGGCTTTTGGCCTGCACAAACTTGACCACTGGGCACTTGTGGTCCCAAATAGGACAAGAGGGGATGGTGCTTCCCCAGTCTCTCTGGGTACCTGCAGGTGCTTTTGACCCACACACTGAATAGTTAGGCACCATAGCTCTGTCCCTGCTCCCAAGTAGAATAGGAGGGTAGCTGGTTTCCTTAACTTCTCCAGGCAATGCCAGGCATTTTCAGCCTCCATGAACTAGACAGGTGGGTACCTATGGATGCACCTCCACACCAAAAAGGATAGGAAGGAGCTGGCGTTTTCAAAGGCTTTCTAGACAATGGCAGGAAAGTTTGGCCTGTACAGATTGAATTCTTTGGTGCCTGTGGATCTACCCCCAAGCCCCAGGAGAATAGGAGGGACTGGTTTTTCCTCAGCCTCTCTGAGCAATGGCAGGAACTTTCAACCTACAGGGACTGAACTGTTGGGTACCTGTGGTTCCATCCCCACCCCCTTAAGGACTGGAAGGACAGTACTCCCTCAGCCTCTCAGAGAAACTGCAGGAAAATTTGGCCCACACAGATTAGATTGTTGGGCATTCCAAAGGGTCCATTCACTGTGCAGGGAAGGAAGAGGGCTGGTGCTTCATCATTCTACCTGAGCAACTGTGGTTATACATTGTTGCCCACACCTGTAGCTCATAAATGCCCCATGCACCAGAAGAAGGAGCATGAAGCTTCATCAGTCTCTCCAAGAATAATCTTGGCCTGCATGACTTGGATTATTACATATGGCTATGGCTCTGTCCTTACCTCTTGCAGAGGAGAAAGGTGGGAGAAGCTACATTGGTACCTGCAGAAATGGGGGCACCTTCATCCTCCAGTTTACATTATCAACAATATCCTCAGCTCCTACTACATGACCAGCAAGGGAGAAAGGGCAAGAAAGCCCTAAACTAAAGAGAGAACCTGCACCCAGAATAAATATGTCCAGTAAGCCAGATGCCAAGACATAGACAAAAAAATTAAACCCATACCAAGAAAAAGGAAGTTATGACACATTCAAAGACAAGATAAGCCTCCTGATGACAGAAATGAATAGAAACAACTAATTATAGGTGTTCAAACAAATCTTATTAAATTCAAGGAGATGGCTAAAGAGATCAAGGATATTAAGACGACACTGGATGAACACAAAGATGAATTTGAAAGTGTACACAGAAAAATAGCAGATCTTATGGGAATGAAAGGCAAAACAAATGAAATAAAAAATACACTTGATGTATATAACAGCAGATTTCAGGAGGCAGAAAAAGGATCAGTGCCCTTGAAGACATGGCCATCCAAAAGCAAACATACAAAAAAGAACAGTTAAATAAAAGAAT
This sequence comes from Dasypus novemcinctus, assembly GCF_030445035.2. Classification (NCBI taxonomy): domain Eukaryota; kingdom Metazoa; phylum Chordata; class Mammalia; order Cingulata; family Dasypodidae; genus Dasypus; species Dasypus novemcinctus. Next base: position 101,314,366 of record NC_080683.1, on the reverse strand, counting down.
GGAAAAAATTGAACAGGGTCTCAGGGAATTAAATGACAGTAAGAAACATGCAAACATATGTGTCTTAGTTGTCCCAGAAGGAGAAAAGAATGGAAAGGGGGCATAAGGAATATTTAAAGAATAATGGTAAAAAATTTCCCAATCCTACTGAAGGACATGAATATCTGTGTCCAAGAGCCCAGCATATTTCCATCCAAATAAATCCAAATAGACCAACTAATAGACACATACTAATCAGAATGTCAAATGTCAAACTCAAAGAGAATTCTGAGATCAGCAAGAGAAAAGCAATGCATAACATATTAGGAATACCCAGTAAGATTATGTGCCAATTTCTCCTCAGAAACCATGAAAGCAAAAAGGCATTGGTGTATTTAAGATATTTCAAGAGAAAAACTTCCCGTTAAGAATCTTATATCCATCTAGATTGTCTTTAAAAACTGAGGAAATGTTTAGAATATTCACAGATAAGCAGAAACTGAGAGAGTTTGTAACCAAGAGTCTGGCTTTGTAGGAAATACTAAAGGGAAATTGACAGCAAGAAAAAAAAAGAGAAGAAAAGAAAAGAAAAGTTTGAAAGAGAGTCTAGAAATGAAGATTATATCAGAAAAAGTAACTAAAAATGTAAAAAGAGTGGCAAAAATAAAATATGACAGATAAAACCCAAAGGTGAAGATGAGTGAAATAACTTCTTTACAGTAATAACATTGAATGTTAATGGATTAAACTCTCCAATCAAAAGACAAAACTGGTAGAATGAATAAGAAAATATGAGTCATCTATATGCCGTCTACAAGAGACTCATCTTAGACCCAAGTATATCAATAGATTGAAAGTGAAAGGCTGAAAGAAGATATCCTATGCATGTAGAAACAAAAAACAACAAAAAAACAAACAAAAACTGGAGTAATTATGCTTATATCAGATGTAATAGACTTTAAAAGCAAAACTGTTACTAGAGACAAGGAGGTACATTATATATTAATAAAAGGGGCAATTCATCAGGAATGAATATGCCCCTAACTAGGATGCCACATGATACATGAGGCAAACACTGGCAAAACTTAAGGGAGAAAAAGATATTGCTACAGTAATAGTTGTAAGCTTCAATACAACACTGTGTATTGTATAGAACATCTGAGCAGAGGATCAATAAAGAAGCAGAAAGCATGAATAGTATGATAAATGGACTAAACATAGATATATATTCATAACTTTGCACCCCAAAACAACAGGTATACATTCTTCTCAAGTGTTCATGGATTTTTCTCCAGAATAGACCATATGTTGGGTCACAAAGCAGAGCTCAATACTCTCAGCAAGATCAAAACTATACAAAGCACTTTCTCTAATCATAATGGAATAAAGTTGGAAATCAAACAAAGTCATTAAAAGGGAAAATTCACCAATATATGGAGATTAAGCAAGACATTCTAAATAATGAGTGGGTCAAAGAAATTGCAGGAGAAATCAATAAATATCTTAAGATGAATGAAAATGAGGACACAATATATCAGAGCCTATGGAATGCAGTGAAGGCAGTGCTGAGAAATTTATAGCCCTCAATGCCTACATTAAAAAAGAAGAAATAGCTAAAATGGAACACCTTTCTGCACACCTGGAGGAACTAGGAAAAAACAGCAAACTAATCCCAAACCAAGCTGAAGGGAAAAAACAGTAAAGATTAGAAATGTAATAAATGAAATCAAGAATGAAAAAACAATAGAATCAACAAAGCCAAAAGTTGGTTCCGTGAGTAGAGCAAAAAATTGGTAAACCCTTAGCTATTCTGAAAAAGAAAAAAGAGAGAAGATGCAAATAAAATTAAAAAATGAAAAGAGGGGCATTACTACTGACCCCAGAGGAAAAAAAAAGATCATAAGAAGGGTAAGGCTAGAACCCCCAGCATGGTCAGTTGGAGAAAATATGTCTGTCTGGAAGCGCATTGGGAATCCTGAGTATCTCAACAAAAATATACCACAGAACCCAAGATATCAGCATGTCAAGACTAGACACGGTCTTCTTTCTTCTACCACAACTACCTCAACTTCTTCATCTACCTCTCTTGCCCTGAATTGCAACTGTGATCCACCCTTCTGGAATTTTGTGAGGTTCCCGAGTGTATTTTACCAGCTCCCCAGCCTTGCCAGACTGTGCCATGAAAGGATTATGCCTCTGATGAAATCCCTGACAGCGTTTTGTTCAGTCACCACCACAGGGTTCTTGTGTATTCTCAACACCGTCTCTGGGTTCCTATTCAGCAGCACTGCAGGCTGATTAAGGACACTTTCCAAGCCACAGGACTCTACCTTTATCAGTTCCCTACAATCTTTCATTGCCTGTATTATCCACTTATTTCAATCTAACTTCACATTTTTTCAGCTTTCCAAAATTCTGTAGAATTTCTGCATTTAGTCTTTTCTACCCTTAGGTTTTATCTTTTTGTTACCTCCACATGAACTAATCGTTTCCTTTTTTTCTTCTTTAGTCTTTACTTTCCATGAATATCTGCTAATAGCCTGACCATAAGCACTCAAATTCATTAAAGGCTAGGTAACTCTGTTAAAAAAAAAAATCATAAGAGGATACTATGAACAACTCTACACCAAAAAAAAAAAAAAACAAAAAAAACCCCACAAAACTAGACAGTAGATGAAATACAAATATTCCATGGACTGTATGATCAACCTACCCTCACCTTAGAAGAAATAGAAGACAGACATCAACATACCAAACATAAGAAAAGAGATTGAAGCAGTTTCCAAAATTAAAAGTCCAGGTTAGATGGTTTCACAGATGAGTTCTACCAAGCATTCAAAGGTTTAATACCAATCTTAGTCAAGCTCTTCCAAATAATTGAACAAGAAGGAAAGCTACCAAACTAATTCCATGAAGCCAATATCACCCTAACACCACAGTCAGATAAAGATATTATACAAAAAAGAAAATTACAGACTCATTTCCCTAATTAATACAGATGCAAATGTCCTGAACAAAATACTTGCTAATCTAATCTAACAACACAGTAAAGGAATTATTCATCATGATCAAGTGGGTTTTATACCAGGCATACAAGAGTGGTTCAACACAAGAAAATTAATCAGCATACTACACCACATTAATAAATCAAAGAAGAAAAATCACATGATATGATTGATGCAGAAAAGGCATTTGACAAAATACAGCATCCTTTCTTGATAAAAATACTACAAAACATAGGAATTGAAGGAAACTTTCTCAACATGCTAAAGACCATATTTGAAAAACCCACAGCTAACATTGTACTCAATGGTGAAAAACTGATAGCTTTCCTGTTGAGATCAAGGGCAAGACTAGGATGCCCATTGTCACCTCTGTTGTTCAATATAGTGCTAGAAGTTCTAGCTATAGCATTCAGGTAAGAAAAACATATAAAAGGCATCCAAATCAGAAAGGAAAAGGTAACATTTCTGCTATTTGCAGATGATATGATCCTATACCTAGACGTCCTGAAAAATCAACAATAAAGTTGCTAGATCTAATAAACAAATTCAATAAAGTGCAAGATATAAGATCAAAATGCAGAAATCAGTGGTGTTTCTATACATTAGTATTGCACAATCTGAAGAGGAATTCAGAAAAAAATTCCATTTACAGTAGCAACTAAAAGAATGAAATATTTAGGAATAAATTTAACTAAAGATGTAAAACACCTTAATTCAGAAAACTACAATGCATTGCTAAAAGAAATTTTTTGAAAGACCTAAATAATTGGAAGAACATTCCATGCTCATTGATTGAAAGACTAAATATATTTAAGATATCAATTCTACCTTAATTGATGTGCAGATTCAATGCCATCCAGATAAAAATTCCACCAGCATTTTTTAAGCAAATGGAAAACAGAATTATCAAATTTATTTGGAAAGGTAAGGGACTCTGAATAGCCAGAAGTTTCTTAAAAAGGGAAAGCAAAGTTGGAGATCACTCACTTCTGGACATTAAATCATATTAGCAAAGCTAAGGTGGTAAAAACAGTACAGTACTGGCATAAAGATAGACTTATAGAACAATGGAGCTGAATTGATGGTTCAGAAACAGACCCTCACATCTGGATATCCATACCCAAACGAAAAAAGAGGACCCCTATATCACACCTTCTACAAATATTAACTTAAAATGGATCAAAGACCTAAATCTAAAAATTTGAACTCTAAAGTTCTTAAAAGAAAATGTAGGAAAACTACTTCAAGACCAGGTGGTAGATAGTGCATTCTTAAACCTTACACTGAAAGCATAAGCAATGAAAGAAAATATGGATAAATAGGAACTCCTCAAATTTAAACACTTTTGTGATTCAAAGGACTTCATCAAGAAGGTGAAAAGGGAGCCCACTCAGTGGGAGAAAATATTTGGAAACCACATATCTGATAAGGGTTTGATTTCCATCCTATATTAAGAAATTATACAACTCAACAATAAAAGGGCAAGGAATCCAATTTAAAAATGGGCATAAACTTAGACATTTCTCCAAAGAGGAAACACAAATAACCAAAAAGCATATGAAAAAAAAAGTTCAATATCATAGCTATTAGGGAAATGAGAACCAAAATAATAATAAGATATCATCTTATACTACATAGGACAGCCATTATTAAAATTACAGAAACAGTAAGGACTGGAGAGGATGTGGAGAAATTGGAACCCTCCTTCACTGTTAGTGGGGTTATAAAATGGTACAGCCTCTGTGGAATATAGCTTGGAAGTTACTTGGGAAGCTAAATATTGAACTTCCATATAATCCAGCAATTCCTTTACTAAGAATACATCCAGAAGAAATGAAAACTGTGACATGAACAGACATCTGCAAACCCATGTTCGTAGCAGTGTTCTTCATAATTGCCAAAAGATGGAAACAATCCAAGTGTCCATCACTAAATGAAAGGATAAACAAAATGTGGTATGTACATATGATGGAATAGTATGCTACAGTAATAAGAAATGAAAATGGGACACATACAGTAACATGGATGAGTCTTGAAGACATTATACTAAGTGAAATAAGCAATACACAAAAGGACAAACATTGCATGGTCTCACTAACATTAACTAAATAAAAAGAATAAATGCATGGAGTTAAAACCTAGAGTATAGATTATTAGGAGATAAAAGGAGAAACCTAGAGTATAGATTATTAGGAGATAAAAGGAGGGCTGGGAAAGAGTACTGATGCTTAATGTATTTAGAAGTTTTAATTAACTTGTCTGTAAATGTGTGGAAATGGATGAAGTTGATGGCAACACATTACAGAGGGTAGCAACTGGTTTATAAATGGGATTATGCCTGAAAAGGGTCTAGTAGGGATGTAAATGTCATTTGAAAGAAAGCTAGAGAATAATCTAGAGACTGAAAAACAGTGAATCCAGAAGTGGATGAGAGTTTTAGTTAATAGTATAAATGCAAAAATGTCCTTCTGTGAACTAGAACAGATGTTTGTCACTACTGTAGGGTGGTGGGAATGTGGAGTAGCATGGGAAAAAAAACATATAATATAACCTGTGGACTATAGTTAATACAGCAATCCTGTATTCCTTCTTAAAAATCTAAAAGATGCCAACGACATACTGTGTTAATAGTAGGGACTTATGGAAAACTATATACCAAATGTATGCTATGGACCATAGTTAATGGTAATAGTCTGATAATATTATCTCATAATCTGTAACAAATGTTCCACAATGGTGTGGTATATTGGTGAAAGGTTGTTGTTTTGGGAATTCTACACATGTACCTGACTTTTTTTTTTTAAGATTTATTTTTTTTCTATCCCCTCCCCCCCCACCCCAGTTGTCTGTTCTCCATGTCTGTTTGTTGTGTGTTCTTCTTTGTTTGCTTCTTTTGTTGTCAGTGGCATGGGAATCTGTGTTTCTTTTTGTTGCATCATCTTGTTGTGTCAGCTCTCCATGTGTGCAGTGCCATTCCTGGGCAGGCTGAACTTTCTTTTGCGCTGGGCGGCTCTCCTTATGGGGTGCACTCCTTGTGCGTGGGGCCTCCCTACGCGGGGACACCCCTGCGTGGCAGGGCACTCCCTACGCGCATCAGCACTGCGCATGAGCCAGCTCCACATGGGTCAAGGAGGTTCGGGGTTTGAACCGTGGACCTCCCATGTGGTAGACGGTGCCCTAAGCACTGGGCCAAGTCCGCTTCCCTGATTGTTTTTTAAGTTCACATCGTCTCTAAAAAATATATATTAAAAATGATTAGACTTTACATATGTTTAAATGTAAATAAATTGTTAGCCACTATTTAGGTAGTTCATCTTGCTATTATGTACATTAGGCTCCATGAGAAGTCATAATTTTTAGTTTCCAGGTTTTCCTCAGAGTGATTTTCTTCCTTTTGTAGTTTACACAAATCAAAACCACTCCTTTTCCCACTTTAATATAAATGTCACAGAAAATCTCCTTCCCAATGTCAATCCAATTAAAAAACTGATTGGTAAATATGGTGGTAATGGGATTTGAATTGAGATCTTTCTGAGAAGCCTTTATTGGAAGAAAAGAAGTTGATGGTTGGCACTTCTAAATTAAAAGAAAAATTTAGAAGCTTTATAGACACTTCTCTGTTCAGTTAGCCTTATTATGAAGGTTCTGTTTTCAAGTTAACTTGTAAGTTAATCTGATAGTATATTACAAAATATGTGAAACAATCCATTTTATTTTATTCTAAAATTTACTGGTTTATTTAAATGCTTGAACCTGTTCTCAACCCCTAAAGCAGTTTGATATTGTTTCTGAATTTCAAAAATGGATATTGGATTGTGTTTGTAAACTGGTTGGTTTTGGGGGGCATGTAACATTGTATTAGATTCAGAGATTTCACTTTTACTTTATTAAATCAAGATTAGGGCTTTTATTTAAGCACATCATTAGGGCATGCAGGCTTAAGTCCCCACCCCCGTGGTGGGGATAAAACAGACTCTCACATGAAAGTAAATACACAGAGAAGAACACAGAATGAGAGAGACAGCTCATTGACACTGCAGTGGCTCCCAGAAAAGAGATGAGCCTGATGGTGTACAGCTGACCTTGTGAAGAGACCAGAGCAGCTGAGCCTGGAAAGAAATGAACCCCAGTGAGAGAGATGAGCCTTATGCCAGCCTTCTGCTGAGATAGGAAGAAGTGGGGTTTATGGAATCTTAAAAGAAAAGAGGAAGGGTGATCCTTTAAAGACATTGCCTGCCATCTTGCTTCAAAACAATGCAAAAGAGTTTGGTGAGGAAGTAACTTTGAGTTGGACTCTTTAGGACCTGGTAACTCTAAGCTTCCAACCCAAATAAATATCCCTTTAAAAAAGTCAACAGATTTCTTGTACTTTGTATCAGCACCCCTTTGGTTAACTAATACAACCCCCCCTTTTTTTTCCTTTCTTTCTCCTATGACTAAGCATGTTTTTATACTATTAATATTTGTAAAACTCAATATATCATCTAATTTTTAAAACAATGGTCTTAGGTTAAATATTCCTTTTGTTTATATTTTCACTTCAGTGTGTCAACACAAGGATATTTGTATATGGAAAGAGTTCTTAAGCTTGGGATGAAGTAGTTCACATTCATGAGATGCTTAAAAGAAGTTTGAAATTTAATAATCAAATTATATTCCAGAGTAAAATCTTTTAGATGCCTCTTGTCAGCAAACCTATGAAATCTTCCCTTCTATTTCATATCCTATTAAAATTTAGCACTTAATAACACAAACCTTTTTAAGAAGGGAAATATCCAACTATAACTATCTCCTTTATTCTCACATCCCTGGTTTCAGAACAGAATATGCGCAAACTTGGGCACTGTGATGGATATGATCCATAGCAAACATGATGGAATAATGTTCTCTTTGGGGCCATATTTGGGCTACTTTAGACCAACCCATCAAAGTTCAGGCATTTTACAGTGTTCTTCTCACAAAGTCTCCATGCCAACCCCATGCTCTGACCTTTAAAAGAATCATTAAATTTCACTTGTTCTACGTCATAGTGGGGGTTCACTTTTTATTGTTTCATTTTTCCCTCAGACCCATTTAAAAAACAGAATTTGATGGAGAAAGTGTTTAAAGTGACACAGGTTAGTAAATCTTGGTAATTTAAATATGCTTTATCAGGTGGTTATGATCAACAGAATATTATCTCAGTGTACTTAAACCACATCAAAACCACTCAACAGTCAAAACTAAACATGGTATAACTTTCTCCTTTTCTAAGGTGGAGTAATCATGACAAATATCATATGCAAAATTTCATGTCTTATTTTCACATGTCCCAAAAGAATGTGATCACACACAATCTTGAAAAATCTATGTAGAGAAAAAAATGGGCAATATCTTTTTTTCCTTCAGGTAAAAGGAAAGTTTCTACTGAAAATCCTTGCAGGGAGAGTGGGAGGCAGAGCTTAAAAATGTAATAAAACTAGGTTGACATAGAAAATCAGATAAGAGCCCCAGAGTTAAATGAGCCACTAGCAGCAGTGATTTAGAACCCCACACATATCCAGTCACGGTGCCCCAAGTCCTCAGAGATCCAGGGCAGAACACAAGGCTCTAAGTAATGCTGCCTCCTGCATACAAAAAGGGGCCTTGTGTGGGAGTGGGCAAAGAGAGAGAGACTACAGCAGGCAGAACTGTTGGCAAGAGCTGTGCTCCCTCAATCCAGTTTCTGTTGGATGGACCACTTAAATGCAAAATAGACTTCTGGACTGACCTACCTTTCTGTGTTGAACCCATCTGGTTCCCCATTATGGACTATCCTAAGAGGAAATAAACTGGACACAGAAACACCTCACAGGAAAAAAAAAAAAAAAGGTTAAACTGAATTGCTGTAAGACAGGACAGGCCCCAGAATTTAAAAGGGGATAATAAGTGAGGAAGAGAATTTAAATATATCATATGAGCAGGGGAGAAAATTCTGCAGGAAAACAAACAGAACAGTTCATGATTTGTGGAGAAGAAACAGAGGCAAGGAAGCTTTCTCCTGGAAATGAAGCAATTGCTCAAAAATTTAAATCTTAAAAGTTATGCCAGGGCAATAAGCAGATGAAGAGCTGAGAGATTCTGAACAAACATGAGCTGTTCCAAATGTCTAGTATAAGTTGAACCAAACATCAAAGAGCCTTAACACAAGCCCAATCAATAATAAAACACTGGACAAAAGGGAGAAACTGGCCATCAGAGTTAACTCATCAAGACAATCAGATGCCTAGATATCAGCAAAAAATTACAAACTCTACTAAAAATCAGAATATATGGCTCAACCAAGAGAATAGATCAAAACTTCAGAGGAGACACAGAATTTGGAACAACCACACAGAATTTGGAACAACTAAACAAAGAAGTTCAAAGAAATCTCCTAAACCAATTCAAGAAGATGAAGGAAAATATACATAAGAGATAAAGGATATTAAGAGGACAATGTGTGAGCATAAAGTAGAATTATAAAGTAGAAAAGGAAATATATAAAAAATTATGGGGTAAAAGACAAAATAGTAGAGATTAAAAATACACTAGAGGCATACAACAGCAGATTTGAATGGGCAGAAGAAAGAATCAGCAAAGTAGAAAACAGGAAAATTGAAATCATACATTCAGAAGAACAGATAGAGGAAAGAAAAGAAAAAATTAAGCAGTGTCTCAGGGATTTCAGTTACAGACATAAACATACATGCCATGGGTGTCCCAGAAAGAGGAGAGAAGTAACAAAGATTAGAGAAGAAATAAATGAAATTAAGAATAAAAAATAATAGAATTATCAAAATCAAAAGAACCAGAACTATAAACTCATAGAAGAAAATGTAGGGAAGCCTCTTTAGGATCTTGTGTAGGCAATGGTTTCATAGACTTTAAGCCCAAATCACAAGCATCAAAAGAAAATAAAACTAAATGGGATTGCCTCCAGTCTAAACACTTTTGTACATCAAAGAACTTAGTGAGGAAAGTGAAAAGACCTACTTAATAGAAGAAAACATTTGGAAACCACTTATCCAGTAAGGATTTAATATCCAGAATATATAAAAAATTCTACAACTCAAAATAAGAAGACAGCCGAATTAAAAATGAGGAAAAGGCTAGAATAGACAGTTCACCAAAGAGAATATACAAATGGCTAAAAAGCACATGAAGAGATGTTCACCATCATTAACTATTAGGGAAATGCAAGTCAAAACCATAAAGAGGTATCATTTCACACCCACTAGAATGGCTAATATTAAAACCACAGACAATTACAAGTGTTGCTGTTACAGAGGATGTGGAGAAATGGGAAGACCCATTCATTGTTAGTGGTAGTTTAAAACAGTGCAGTATAGAGCGTCCACATGACCCGGCAATTCTGCCATTAGGTACATACCTAGAAGAATTGAAAGCAGGGAATAAAACAGATATTTGTACACCAATGTTCATAGCGGCGTTACTCACAATTGCCAAAAGATGGAAGTAACCCAGGTGTCCATCAGCATTGGGTTGTATTTACCAAGGTATATGCGATGCATACACATAATGGAATATTATTAAGCCATAAAGAGAAATGAAATCATGTATGTGACAACATGGATGAAATTTGAGGACATTATGCTAAGTGAAATATGCCATACACAAAAGGACAAATACATATGATCTCACTGATAAGAAATAATTATAAGCAAATTCACAGAGTTAGAATCTAGAGTATTGGTTACCTGGTGATGGATTGGGGTAAAGAATGGGAAGTTTACACTTAATTTGTACAGAATTTCTATTTAGGTTTATTGCAGAGTTTTGGAAATGGATGGTGGTAATTGTGATTCATTAATATGAGTGTATTTAATCTCACTGAATTATATAGATGAACATGGGTAAAAGGGGAAATTTAGTTTTTATTATTACTAGAATAAAATTAAAAGGTAAAACATAGGACTGTAAAAAGGAAGTCAGACATAAAAGAGCATATACTCTCTGATTCCATTTATATGATATTCTAGAAAAGGCAAAGCAATCTATAGTTACAGAAAGACTAGATGATGGGATTGGATGGGAAGGAAGAAAAGTAGGAGAGAGTGCATGGAAAATTTTAGGGATAATAGATATGTTCCTTTTCCTAATTATGATAATATTTTTATGGGTGTGTCCATATGTCAAAACTTAGCAGATTGTACACTATCAATAAGTGTGATTTATTTTACATCAATTACACCTCAATAAAGCTGTAAAAAAATAAAACTAAAACAAAAAAAGAAAGAGTTCGAAGCATATAGACAGCACATGAAAAGATAGTCAACATTACTAACTCTCAGGGAAATGCGTATCAAAACTGTAATGAGATACCATTTTGCAATTATTAGAATGGCTGCTATTTAAAACAAGATGGAAAATAAGTGTTGGAGAGGAAGCAGAGAAATAGGAACACTCATTCATTGCTGAAGCAATACAAAATGGTGCAGCTGCTGTAGAACACAGACTGGAGGATCCTCAGAAAGCTAAAGAAAAAATTACCAATAAACCGGAGAGTAGGAGTTGCAACTCTGCTGAGGCTCAGGGCACAGCTGGCACATGGCCAGTCCAGAGATTGAAGTCTCTTGAGTATACACCAACCCAAGTGCCAACCACAGGTTCAGTAAGAGTGACAGAGAGGCATGTGTAGAAGGTCACAACTCCATCACACTCAGAAGCACAAATTCCAAAGTAGGGTCCACTGACAAGGTACTGAACTTCAGAGGCATCTGCCATGACCATAGAACGTGTGTGTCTCTGTAGCCTTCAGGAGCACCAGTACCTGGGGTTGTATCTACTTTGGCTGTCTCTGGGATCCTGCTGAAATGTGGGTAAGCACGACCCCTCTGATGACCTCCTGACTCATTTTGCAGTCTCTTAGCCATGTACCCTCTTTTATTCAAGGTCTTTTTCTAGCGGCATCACCACTAGACTGGTAGTAATCCATTAGCAGTGCAGCAGGCTCTAAAATGTATTCACCAAATGCAATGAATGTGCCACAATGATGAAAGGGGTTATTGATGTGGGAGGAGTGGGTGGGGTGGAATGTGGGGTATATGGGAACCTTTTTTATTTTCCAATGTAACATTTTTTTGTGATCTTAAAAAAAAAAGTCAATTAAAAACAAAGAAAGGGATGGCAGATGAAGAGGAAGACCCCACATTTGAGGAAGAAAATGAAGAAATTGGAGGAGGTGCAGAAGGTGGACAGGGTAAAAGAAAGAGACTTTTTTCTAAAGAACTACGGTGTATGATGTATGGATTTGGGGATGACCAGAATCCTTATACTGAGTCAGTGGATATTCTTGAAGACCTTGTCATAGAGTTCATCACTGAAATGACTCACAAGGCAATGTCAATTGGAAGACAAGGTCGAGTACAAGTTGAAGATATCGTCTTCTTGATTCGAAAGGACCCAAGGAAGTTTGCTAGGGTTAAAGACTTACTTACTATGAATGAAGAATTGAAACGAGCTAGAAAAGCATTTGATGAAGCAAACTATGGATCTTGATCCTTTTTGTACTTCTTGAAGCTTCCTTATCTTCTGGGTCAACTATATATGGTAACTGCATATTTCCTTTAGTAAAGCCCGGATATCTAACCATGAAAATGAAAGTTGGAGAAACATACAGGTTTTAGCCTTTATTTTCATGTCTTCAATTTTAGAGTTTTTGCCATACTTGAATTACTTATTGGGTTTTAATGATCACATGTAAGTTAAAGTACCTTGCAATTCATGTAATTCCTTCTGACTTTGACTAGATGATGAAGTAGTATTTATGTGTTAGGTGTCCTTTTTGTCATTGTAGGCTATATTGTAGCTATATTATATATGACAAGTAAATGGCACCTTTGATCCTTTGATGGCTGAGACATGTGCTTTATGTTTTCTTAAGTTTCTAGACAAAACTCTGTGATATTATTAATGAAGTGAACTGGTTTGTGTTTCTCTTAAGTAGATGATGATATAGGAAAATACAGTATTTTTAAAGAATGCTTAAGTGTCTTAAGTGGTAATTTGTTTTAATTTTCTTCAGATAGCAAGAGTGGTTTTTTTCAGAAACTACATTTCATGTGAATGTCTCAGTGTTGGTAGGCTTTTTTGATTTAAAATCTTTGGGGCTTATACATTCTGTTCGTCAAGTTTTAGGAGAACTGAGTTTCCCAGGTCAGATTAAAGCTAAAAATAAATGCTTTCAGTGACATGAATGGCATTGCTTAAAAAGCTGATGGCAGGATAAGCATTTGGGGTAGTGTTTTATTAATATATTTGTTAGTACTTGTTCATTGTGGAAATGTGTACTTGACTAAAAGCATATGTGGCCATGGAAACCACTTGTAGTTCAGGATATACAGGTTGTGTGTGTATTTAACTATCTTGTATTAAATTATTATTGCACTTAGCTTAAAATGAAAGTTGAAATTGTATTTAAAGTGATCACTGAATGTAACTATCTGTGAAACTGAATGTTTTGTTTTGTGTGCCACTTTTTCACATTATCTATAAATCAGTACTTGGAGAAATTCTACTTTCTTAACCTATTCATACAGGGAATAAAGTATGAAAAATTAAAATAAATAAATAAATAAAAACAAAGAAAAAAGAAAAAACTACCACATGACCTGGCATATGGGTATATACCTAAAAGAATTGAAAGCGGGGACTTGATCAGATGTTTTGTTTTTTTTTTGGGGGGGGGGGTACCAAATAACTTTATTTGAAGGAATGGTACCAATGAAAGAACTTGGTAGACGTTGATACAATTTACAGACGTTGATACACATGCACTATTACCCTGTGGCTCTGGGGAAGCCAACAGAAGGTTTAGCTCTCATCACTGCTTCCCAGAGTGTGCTTGTCAAAGAGATACTCTGCCAAGCCAGAATCCGGGACCCGGATCTTGCGCAGGTTGGTTACGTAGTCACCCAGTTCTTTGATGGACTTCACCTGCTCATTCAGGTAATGGGTCTCAATGAAGTCACACAAATGGGGGCCATTTTTGTCAGTAGCCAGTTTGTGCAGTTCCAGTAGTGACTGATTCACCCTTTTTTCCAAGTGTAATGCACACTCCATTGCATTTAATCCGCTCTCCCAGTCATCTCGTTCTGGTTTCTTGATATCCTGAAGGAAGATTCGGCCGCCTCCTTGGTTCTGCAGCTTCATTAGTTTCTCAGCATGTTCCCTCTCCTCATGAGATTGGTGAAGAAAATATTTGGCAAAGTTCTTCAAAGCCACATCATCACGGTCAAAGTAGTAAGACATCGACAGGTAGACGTAAGAGGCGTAGAGCTCCAGGTTGATCTGGCGGTTGATGGTGGCCTCTGAGTACTGGTTGTAGTTCTGGCGCACCTGCGATGGGGATGTGGTCGTCATGATGGGCGGTTGAGAAGCGGCGGCTGCGCGACACTGGATGGACGGTGGCAAGCAGTTGGGGGTGGCTGGCAGACAGGGGCGAGCGCGGGGTTCCGTTCAAGCACTGTTGAAGCAGGAAACCACGGCGACTCTCCACGAAGACATCTCTTGATCAGATGTTTACACCTAATATTCATAGTGGCATTATTCACAATTACCACAAGATGGAAGCAAGATGGAAGCATAGTGGCATTATTCACAATTGCCACAAGATTATTCATCCTTAAAAAGGAATAAAGTTCTGATACATGAGACAATGTGGATGAAAATTTTAAGGCATCATGTTGAGTGAAATAGGCCAGACACAGAAGAACAAATAGTGTATGGTCTCACTGATTTAAAACAATTCTAAAAAAGCAAACTCATAGAGTCGGATTCTAGAATATAGTTTCCCAGAGGATTGGGTGGGGATAGGGAATGGGAAGTTAAGGCTTAAAATATAAGGGGTTCCTATTTGGAATGATGGAAATATTTTGGGAATGGACGGTGGCAATGTTAAAACAACATCGTGTAATTAACAGCACTGGAATGTGTATTTAAATATATAAATATAAATGTGATTAAAAGAGGAAATGTTAGATTATATATATGGGGAAAGAATAATTTTTTAAAAACCCATGGAACTACACCATCCAAGCAGTGAACCCTAAGTTAAATCAGGGACAATAGTTAACAGTAAAATCATACAAATGTTCTTGCATCAATTTTAACAAAATTTTCACACCAATGCAAGGTATTAATAGGGTACTATAAAAGAATTCTTCATCTTATGCGTGATTGCTCTGAAAACACACAACTTGTCTATTAAAGAAAAAATTGCTATGAAAATGAAAGGATAAACAGTCAAAATGACACAAGAAACAAGCCCATATCTTTATTAATAGATTCACTAGTCATAAATGTTTCTAGTTAAATTGCTGTTAAAATGAATATGTTTAACTTAAATTTCAACTTGCAGCCCAGTACTTGTCCGCAGATGAAACTCTAAGCAGCATTGCCCTATAAATGCTGAAGCCTTTCACTAGGGTTCTGACTAAAAACAAAATTCATTTGTTTGAAACACTGATGTTAAATGTAGTCATACAATGGTTATTTAGAAATAAAATCATAAAGAAATAATTAAATAAATAGATTTAATTCAACAGAAAGAAAAACCAACTAAAGTCCCCATAGAAAACAATTTCATTAGTAATTAATTGCCATCTGAAATATATTCCATGGTCTAGAGCCACTTACTACCTTCAAAAGCATCTCAAAGTTACAATGATTTGGTTTCCTTTGTAAAATTGACAATTCTTCTGTTATATGAATTTGATTAAGCATCACATCCATTACAGATCTCAATCAAAAATGTCTGAATAGAATATTACTGTCATTTAGATCGAAAAGTTGACACATTATAATCAACACAAGGATGCTCAGTTTTTAGCTTTATCCATTTTTGTCTCAGTAGATTGAAAGCTTTCTCTCTGACTCTAATTAAATTTAATTTGCTGAACTATGGCATGCACAATTAGCAGAACTCAGAATTGTAAAAAATAGCCATACCTTTATGTGAATGGTTAATGAATGCTGTTAACAAATGTAGCCACTTATTACACAGTGTTTCTCATGCTTCAATATTAATTAGAATCTTCCTGAAGTCTTACTGACCCCTCCCCCCAAGAATTTCTAGTACAGCGGTTTGCGATGGAGCTCATAATTTACTTTCTAATAATTTCCCAGGTGATGCTGTCTTTAGAGAAACATGCCTTGCAGAATTCTCTTCCAATAAACAATCTACTATACCTACTGCTGCCAAATGCGGACCTAAGGGAATATATCACTTTAGATCACATACAGGCAGACATATACACACACTGCATCCATTCATATTCCTGCATATGTGTTTACCTCTAAAGTTTCCTCAGATTTTAACTGGTCCAATATGCATTCATAATTGAATATATGAGATTCCAAGACTGGAAATGTGAAGGGGAGTAAAACATTTTTGATTTTATGGGTAAGATTTTACTACCAGAACATCTAACCCGTCCTTCTGTGTTTCTACCAGAACCTCTTAACTCTCTTTCCATGTTTCTTATCCACTGATCATTGAGAGATCAGCAGAAGTCAGAATCACCTTAGAAGACTGTTACAACTCTAATTTAATAGGTCTGGGTGAAGTCCTAAATTTTACATTTCTAACAATTTCCAAGGTGCTGCTCAGATCCAGAGATCTGAGAACTGATGCTGGAACCTAGATTTGGAAAGACTTTTTGCTGTCAACACATGCACACGTACATGCACACACACATGTACATGCACACCCTAGATGGTTTGTGAAGTCTAGTATCTCTATTTTGGAAAACAAGAAGCTATTTCAGATGATTTCCAAGATTCTCTAAATTCTAAAATTCTGCCATTCTATATTGTAAAATTGGTGTTGTACTGCCCTTAGATCTAATCCTTATCGTGCAGGAAATTTTAAAGGATTTATTTAATAATATTCTTTTTCCTCTGTAAAATTATCTAAGTAAATTTTTCCCATGAAGCTTTTCATGTGTATCACATAGCTAAAATAATTTTACACTTGCGAATTTCAAAATATTAAAATTTTATCATAATCTCAATTGTCTTGGCAAAATTAAGTCAGAAACATTTTTTATGTGGGGGGAACTAATTTATCCATTAGATCCAGTAAAGAGGCATTTTCTGTAATACAGTCAACCAAATTATAATTTCATGAGTAAATTCATGAAAATCCAGTTTCCTACTTATACATGGGAATTTTAACATTCCTGGTGTTAATATTTGAAATCTGATCAACCCCATAATATGTAGACTTTAGACCACCCTTGATTGGATTATGGTATATATCTACCATATTTTAAAGGTGATAAGAATGCTTAAGGTAAATATAGGGCATGGAGAAAGTCACTTGATTAATGAATCAATATAATAATTTGACAAATATATACATTCTAAAATATGTGAAGATATGTGAAAGCTGTTTAAGGATATGTGAATCAGAAAGGTCATTAAATGAAAATATTCTACGTGGTGTCTGCTAATTAATCACCTTAAAAAGAAATTTGTTATGAGGCAGATTATTTAAAAACCTTTATTGGCAGTACTTCCTTTAATGATTCCTAGACATGAATTGTTAGACTTCTAGCCATTGATACTTACATGAAATCCGAAACACTATTACAATATTGAGAGCCAATATCTATGTAATTGGTAGATTAGATAATAATTTATTACTGGTAGATTAGATAATGATTTATTCTGTATCAGAAATAATTTTTATTGACTTATTAATAAATAATATAAAATTAAAGAAATTTAATAATAAATAATAATTTATTAGATACATAAGATAAAATAACCAGATATGTGTTCTGCTCTTTTTTCTTTGTTTTGATTTTATATTTTTCCTGTAACTTAGTGAATTTATATCAAGTAAGGCATGCTTCTTCCCCTTTGTAGAAAACATAGAAAAACATATGCTCCTAAATGAAGATGACAGAGTTCCAATCTTATGAATTAGAATTGCCTGTCAGAGATGATTAGAACTGTTACCTATATGTTGCAAGAATTACTTAAAATCTGTTATTCCCGATCCAAATCAATGATTGATAGGCTTATAGTAAATGTCCTTTATGGCAATCAATTCATTCATTTAAAAGTAACAGTCTCATCATGAGAATATCAGAACAATTTTTACTTAAAGTACGAAAAAAATCAGTTTATTTAGACTTTCAGAACTAAATGAGCATTTGGTTATTGCCACTTAATATTTTTCAGGTTTGAAGTGTGTTCTGAGAAGAATAATTCTCAGCCTAGAATTCTTCTATTACCCATGCACTGGAGCAGAACAAGGATCACTCCTTAAGTAAAATTAGGTCCCTCCTTTGGGCAAACTCTTGGGTATGATCAGTAACTGTCTCATGATCTTTTTTTAATGACCATATTCCTAGACAGGCTTCTCATGAGAAACTTCCAGTCCCAATTTTCTCTCAGTTGCCAGCATTAAGTTTCAATTGCTTTTCCTCATACTTAGGGTAGGGATATTGCTAAGGATGCTATTCACTGCATTTTGCATCTTTTTTGTTCTGAGCACCTATGAGAGAGATTTATTTCAGGTGTCATTACCAACAACTACTGTGCTTCTCTTAAAACAACTTATTTGTTTATACCTTAAGAACATAATCATATTACTTATTATGCTTTTGATGTTTTTGCAACTTCCAGAAAGTTGAGAAGCAAATGGGCAAATCAAGTCAAATAGAGTATGCGGTAATATTAACATGCATTTTATGTTCTAATGTAATCCCTGAAATCATAATTCCCTACTTGCATTTTTTTTCTTTGCTTAATCACTCCACTTATTGCCTTCTCTTACTTTCATTAATTCATCCATTGATTTATCTAATGAAAAAACAGTAATTAAGTATCCACAATGTGTGAGATATTGCACCAGTCCTCTGGATTTAATGGTGAATGACACATGACCCCTGTCCTCAACTATCTCAAAGACTGTGGGAAAGCACTTACTTTAGTTAATATTTTCAGTAGATAATGATTAATATAATGATAAAGAGGTAAACCAAAATAACATTGACTCATTGTGGGGGAGGGCAAACCAACTACAAGAGATGAGGCTTTCAGGAAGCTGATTTGACTCAAATGATAAAGCATCCACCTACCATATGGGAGGCCCAGGGTTCAAATCCAGAGCCTCCTGATGTGTGTGGTGAGCTAGCCTGCGTGCAGTGCTGATGAGCGCAAGGAGTGGCATGGCAGTAGAATGTGAATACCAATGGATTGAGGATGAAAACTAGAGAATTAGTCTTTACTAACAAGATAATCTAAGAGCAACTAGAGGATACAAGAAGCAAAAATCAGAGAATATATTAATAAATTTAAGAGGAGCATGTCAAAAGAATAAGTTGACCATATCCTTTTTCATCTTAACTAATATACCTTTTAAAAGGGCCTTTACTGAAGTGTAATAGACAAAATATAAACTGCATAATACATGTGCAATTTAATACGCTTTGGCATATGTATACAGCTGGAAACTATTATCATAATCAAGATCATATTTTTTTTTGCCCTTTGTTATTTCTCCATCCTGCTCCTCTCTATGCCCCATTTTCAGGCAACCACTGAACTTCTTCCTGTCACTATAGATTACTGCTTTTTCTATCATTTCATATAAACCAAATCATACAGTATGTACTGGTTTGTCTGGTTTCTTTCACTCAGTAAAACTATTGTGAGACTCATCTATGTTGCATATTTCAGTACTTTATACCTTTTATATTGTGCTAGGACTTTGATAGGGATTACCTACATATAAGATTTATTAGAGGACAATTGACTTCTTAAAGATATTGAAGTTTCTAATCCAGGACCACAGTATAATTATTACATTTTCTAGATTTTCTTTTATTTCTTACAGCAAGTTTTCGTAGTCTATAGTGTTGAAGTCTTACAATGTTGAATAGAAGTGCTGAGAATTTACAACCTTGACTTTTAATCATTCAGTCTTTCAGTATTAAATATGATGTCAGTGGTAGGTTTTTCATTTATTCCTTTTGAGGAAGCTCAATTTCTTTCCAAGTTTTCTGACAGTTTATTTTTTATCAGGAAAGGATGTTACATTTTACCAAATTCATTTTCTACATTTATTGAGATGGTCATGTAGTTTTGTCTTTTTTATCCTGTTAATATAGTGAATTAAATTGATTGATACTCAAAGGTAAAACCAACCTTGCATTCCTAGAGTAAACTCCATTAGATCATAATACATAATGTATTTTTTTATTATTATTGGACTCAATATTCTAATATTTAGAGAATTTTTGCATATTTATTCATAAACATGTTATTTTCTTGTAATATGTTTATATGGCTTTAGTGTCACATAATACATATTTAGTAGAATGAGTTGGGAAGTAGTCTCTCTTATTTAATGATCTGGAAAAGATTTTGTAAAACGGTTTTAATTTTACCTGAAATATTTGGAAATATTTACCAGCAAAGTCATCTTACCCTGGAGTTTTCTTGGTGGAAAAATTTTTTATGACAGATTTATTTCTTTCTCTAGCTTATTGAGCATATAGAATACAGTTTTAATGTCCTTATCTACTAATTCAAGCATTCTGGGTTGGTTTCCATTTTTCTTTCTCCTTAATATGGTTTATATTTTCCTGCTGTTTTGCTTATCTCCTATTAATATTTTTTGG
The DNA here is from genome assembly GCF_030445035.2 of Dasypus novemcinctus. NCBI lineage: Eukaryota > Metazoa > Chordata > Mammalia > Cingulata > Dasypodidae > Dasypus > Dasypus novemcinctus. The sequence goes on along the minus strand of NC_080683.1, from coordinate 101,293,725 downwards.
CTGGATTCTAGACATTATGAATTCTGCCACAGCCAGTGCTGTTTATTTTTGTATTCCTGTAAATATTTTTGAGCTTTGTTGTGGGACACAGTTATTTGAAAAGAGTTTATTTTTAGGCCTGTCTCTTATGCTTTAAACTAGAGCAACTATTTTCTACTTCCGAGCCATAGTTTTCTGAGTACTCTACCCATGAATTTTGAGGCTATCCTGGCCCTGTCTGAGTTTTAGGAATCATTTCCTCAAATCTTCCAGGTATTTCTTTCCTCATATGCAGAAGAGGTCAATGTTCAAATGGAGCCTTAAGGGGTTCCTCCACACATCTCCAAAACTCTCCCTCTTTCTCTCTCTCTCTCTGTCACTCTCTTTCCAAGACTTATTTATGATCTCTAGCTTTATTGGCCTCTCTAGACTCCCAGCTCATCTCATTAACTCAGAGATCTGCCTGGCTTCTCCATTCTTGCATAAGGTCTTGTAATGTTCCTCAAGCCTTAAGCTGGGGCAATCATATGATACAACTCCCTTATTTCCCATCCCTCAAGGATTACTGTGCCATATTGCCTTATGTCCAATATCTGTAAAACCATTGTTTTGTCTATTTTCTTTAAATGTTTCAGGTGGGAGGATTAATCCATTTCCCTTTAATCCATCTTAACTGGAAATGACAGTTACTAGTAAACTTTTGAGAATCAGAGATAGCACTCTTAATAGTTATCTAAATACCAAAGAGTATATATATTCATTCTTCACCAAAGCCACACGAATAGGGATGTAAGAAAGAGGAGAAAGTGACCAATGTGGTTGAATTTTTTCCACTGATCTTGACAAGTAGAAGAAAATTGGTGATTAAAGAGGACTGGTAAATGGAGTGTTGGAACTAGGATCTCGATTAGAGTGAATTAAATAGGAGTCATAAAGTGGAAGAAGCAAGTAAAAATACCTTTTTTAAGAAGTTGAGTTAAGCGGTATGAAAATGTATTGGATGGCATTGAGAAGGGGGATACAGAAACAAATGTTTTTATTGACTGTCCAAATCTTTGGTGAAGGAAAAAAAAAAAAAGGAAAAAAAGAAAGAAAACAATTGTTAGGGTAGGTACTGGCAAACTGTGGCCCATGGAACCAGCCACCTATTCTGTAAATAAAGTTTATTGGCACATAGCCATGGCTACTATGTTACATATTATTTACAGCTGCATTATGTCCTATAACAGCCACTTTGAATAGCTACAACAGAGGTCATATGGCCCACAAAGCAGAAAATATTTACTATCTGAATCTTTACATAAAAATTTTGCCAATCCCTGTAGTAGGGGATCCATGTTTTGGCATAGATTTTTAGGGATAAGTACATGCAGTGAAAGCCTCTATTTCCAGTCAGCAAGAGCTCTAAATACAGTAGCAATCATTTTTAATATTATTGTGGGACAGATAACAACATTAATGACCAGAATGGAAATATTAACAATAGTTTTGGATATTTCATCCCAGACTATTAAGGATAAAAGTAATACCTCAAAATAAAAATATGTGTGTTCCTTCTTAAAAATCTATGAAAATAAAAGCTTTATTTCACACAAGGGTTTGGAGCAAATTAAATTTTAGATGATGCAGTAAAATTAAAGTGTTTTATTAATTAAAATAAATTTTCAATTAATAAGTTGGCCATGGGCATTAAAATAAATACCTTATAAAATTCCAATAAATGATAGCTGGGGTTTAAGTTGTTTGCTTTTGATTTTCAATCATTTAATATCCTATTATAAAGTCAATTCAATGTGCATTGTATGATTTAGGCGTTTAAGAATTTTTAAACTTTTTCTAGGCAAAGAAGTTAAGTCAAAGCCTCCACGTAAGTTATTTGCATGCCAAAAAAATAAATTAAACTGAAATCTTAAATGCATGCTTTTGCTTGTCTTTTGAGTCTTATATTGTTGAATATTTTTCTCAAAGCTAAAGACTTAAATATTTTGTGTAGACAGTGTACTTATTTTGTAAGTTTATTTCTAAGTAATACACTCTGCTGGAATTTTCCTTCATCCTTTATTCACTGGAATTACAAACTAATACTTTTTATTAACTTCTCGTTAAAAATCTTAGTTCACATTTCCTTTTTTGCTCCAAATAGTTCTTATTGTTAATAATAATGGGGGACTTTACTTGTCTGCTGGTGTTAATTTGCCACAATCATAAGAAGAAAAAATTAATATGGGAGGTTAAGAAGTAGTCAATACTGTGTAAAGTAAATATGCATGAGTGGAAATACACAAAATAGATCCCTTTATCAATATAATCATTATTACTAATGTTTACATTTTTAGAGCCACAAGGAAAAAAAGAGAATCCAGATATGTATTATATGTATACATTCATAGTGCTTCCATATTTATAATGAAAATAATACAATATCTCTTTGCAAATATTACGTCCAAATAAAAATGTTACACCAAAATTTTATCCTTGACCAACTTTGAAAAAAAAATACAACTAAAATATGTATATATATTTATCTATACTCCTTGTTTCTGGAGTAGACCCTCTGAGAAATTTACATAGTTCACAAGAAATGATTGATGAATAGAGTTGTCTAAAACCACTATTTTTCCTGATTATTGTAAGACGTAGCCATTGTCTGAAAAAAATAGCTGCTCTCACCCTCCTCTATTTGGGTTTCTGAGTAAAGACAAACAATTTTTAACAGCTGATAGACTTTTAGAACACATGATACTCTTCAATTACCAAAACCATTAAATATGATTCATATTTTCAAACCATTTATTTAAATTTCTAAATCATACAAATACCCATTTATATGTACTTCAAAGTATCAACCCTTAAATCATTCATCAAACCAAGATGAACTTCATACCATTCATCTTATATCAAGTTTGGAATTAATTCTCAGAAAAAATATCCTTTGAGAAAGTAGAAAATTCAGGTTTAAATCAATTAGCAGTAGTAGCAACAATTTAATGTCAGAAAAGTCCATTTCATGATTCTAAATTGCATGTGTTTAATAATTCATCACTAACAGAACAACATAAACATACAGTGGAATTTAGTAAAATTCTGCTTTTTAAATATGGTGAGAAAAATAACTTCCAAAATTGAATATGTGCTCTAGTTTTTTCAGATTTTAAAATTTCTAATTTTTTTGCCCTCAGAGCCACAAGTTAAAAAGGAAGAAAAATCAGGTACCAATATTTTCATTCTTAAATAAATTCAGAGTTGACATTATTGCCTTCATTTGAGAATTAAAGATGTTTACTTTCCATCAGTGGGGATAAACAGAGTCCACAAATTTCTCATTATTTTTTCTACGCTGTTACTCAATATGATTTTATTGTATGGATTAGGTGAGATTAGGTGTGAATGGTGATATCAAGAAATATCTAAACTATGGCTTTAAAGAGGCCACAGCAGAGAATCCAGGTTGCACAAGGCGTTTCTTAGTGTTCTTTGAAATTAAGTGTTATTATGTATCTTATAACCCACCATAGTTATAAACTCTCTAAGTTACAGTCTATTAGGGTGTGAAGGAAAGTTAAAAAAAAGAACTTATTAAGCATCTACTCTGACTGATGTAGGATTTTTACTTTCACCGTATCATTGAGGGATGACAGCATGGCATTTATTATCTCTATTTAATATCTGTGAAGACATTTCAATAGACCAAGTTCTGAAAGTAAGTTATTTCCCCATAGTTTTCAAATTAATAAATGTTGGAGCTAGAATTCTGCCCTATAGTTCATGTATTTCAAACAATGGTTGCTTCCACTTCAAGATTGTCCCAGATTAACTCTACCATTTTGCTAAGAGGTAACATTGACAGAAAAACAGGATGACCTTTCTAAGTTTACATTGCTATTTAGTGTTTAAGTCCTAGCTCTGGTACGAACTAGTTATTCACCTGATCTATTTCCCTGTAACCTGTGAGTATCTGTTACTAGATGTAAGCATTTTACATTTTTTAAAAAAATCAGAAGCTAAAAACAACTTAATTTCTAGTTAGGTCTAATACCACTTAAAACTCCTATTTGTCATTCTAAATACTAAATTTTTAGAAGTAATTCAATTGAATATTATTTATTTTTATAAATAAATGTTTCCTTTTAGTTGCATCTGAAAAAGCACAAATGCACAGTATGTACATTACTTTCATTTATAAAGCTTATCTAGAATTTTTTCCAAGAAAATTTTGAAATATTTTCAAAATTATATATTTTCAGTCTGTGCTTTGGAATGTATGCTTTATCACCTGTGTTTGTGAAATATGTCTGCTAAAATGTAAATAAGAATTCCTGGCAAATTATTTTCGTACAACCAAAACCTGAAGGCTTTCGTATGAACTAGGATAACTTGAGAATTTTGGAATATTTTTTCTCCATGGAGAGGTTTGCTAAAATCAGTCCCTTATTTTTTTACTTTAAATAATCACCTGCCTACCTCACAGAGAACATTCATCGTATGCTAATTTTAAAGATTCTAAATCCCTGAAGAGAGATTTTTGTTATTATTATTTACAGTACAAGACACAGTGAAATCAGAAAAGACCATTTCTCATGTTAAAACAGGTATTTTGCCGGTGGTATTTGTAACATCAACTTGTTTCTCAATATTCTAGCTTTAACCAAGGAAGAGTTCAAAGTCAAATTGAAAGTGATTTAGGATGATTTGGTGTTTTAAGTCCTCCAGCTTCTAGAACATCTTCAGTTGTAGTCACCTTTACTGTGCTGTTTTTTTTTTTTAATAGATTTAAAAATTCTTTTTAAAGATACATAGATCATATAAAATTTTACATTAAAAAATACAATAGGATCACATTCACCTCCACTCCTCCCCCCACCCCCTACTCCTCCCACATCACCAAATTCTTTCATCAGTATGGCACATTTGTTGCATTTGATGAATATATTTTGAAGCACTGCTGCACAGCATGGATTATAGTTTACATTGTAGTTTACACTCTCTCCCAGTCCATTCAGTGGGTTATGGCAGGATGTACGATGTCCTGCATCTGTCTCTGCATATTTTTCAGGACAACTCCAAGTCCTGAAAAAGGCCCCATATCACACATGTTCTTCCCTCTTCCTGCCCTGTGCTTTTTGTTCTGAGGTCTTATCCAGTCAGATGTAAGTAGACAGCGAGTAATCCTTTCCCATCAGACAACTTAGCACAAAGACCATCATCTGCCAACACTCAGGTGAATGGTCTCTATATTTTTTGTTTTCTTCTGTTTGGAGAAAAACATTCTCAGAATACCTCTGATTGAGATTGGCTCATTGAAACATGATCATCTTAGACTCCAAAAATTCCCAGAATGCTCAGAAAATGCCCCTTCTCCCTGCTTCCTCCTTTCATCCATCCTTACATCCCTTCCTTCTTTGCCTTCTATTGCCAGTCTTGTATTTTGGAGAAAGTGTACAGGGAGGTGAGTTGCTCTGCTTGTGAAAGAGATACAGAAGTTACCAGTTATGAATTAGTTTGGAATATGAATTTAATATTGGAGTTGCCCCAAACCTCAGTTATTCTGCAGAATATTGCCCTTCATTCCAGACTGAATTGTTTGCCCAATTTTGTGAATATGGTTAGACCAGGATCATAAAAGAGTAAAAACATGTTTTCTCTGAAGGCATCTTAGGAAATCCTTAACATATGTGTGTAAATATACATACCTAAATATGTATTTATATATATAAATATTAAATTGTACATGAGAAAATCTGTTTACAGTAGGTTTGAGTACATTTAATTTGAAGGCCCAGAATCTTAGGGTTTAAAAAATACAAGACAACAAAAAACAAACTACAGGAATAAAGAAAGCAGCGGTAGAGAGTGGAGAGGAGGAAAATGCTGTCTATACTGACATAAGCAAAACCTTAGAAACAACTTTTAGGCCTTCTTAATTTAATCCATAATGTAACCCTATTATTTTCATCACTGACCCAAATGTTAGCCATTTTAAGGTGAAATACACAGAATTTCGTCTCTGAGTGTATAATGAATGCATAGTCCTTTTCTTCAGTTATAACATTCATTCTCCTTAGATTTTCTGTCTCTCAGTGACACTTTCTCATTAGGATATTTGAAGAGCTGATTCATTGGTGAATACTTAGCAAGATTAATTTCATACGGAATCATTGTAATAATTTCTCCACTTTGATTCAGATCTCTTTGACTATGTCTGTGAAAATATGGAAGACAGAAGACATTCCATAGATATTTCATCCTTGTCCTCCCCCAGCCTTGCAGCTTAAGAAATTTAGAATTCTAGCCTCATCCTGGATTCCCGGGGAGATACCTGCCCCTCAAAAAAGATCAAAAATAGTTCCTCCCTCCTCTGATTCAATAATTAAAATTGGATATAACTTTTATAAATTATATTATTACCTCTATGTAGATAGAGTGAAGTATAGTACAGTGAAGGCAAGAGCTAGGAATTGTATTTGCAGGTTAGGGGAAATTTTGAATTAGGAAAACTATGACAAGACAGCTACGAAATGTGATTTTGGATTTTGCTAGACTAGCTTTCTTTGTGTTCTCATCCAATTTAGATATATTTCTTTTTCTTTTATGAAGACAACAGCTAAGATTTGTTTGCATTGTTGTTATTTCAAAAAGATTGTAAAATATAAAGGTTTGAATATGTTATTGCTTTATAATGATGCATTCAAAATTTCTACTTGCATTAACAAATTTTCCTATCACAGAAGAAAAAATAGTCAAGCAGGTAAAAGATGCTGCAATTGAAAAAACAGGTAAATGAGATGTATTTCAGATTTTTCTTCTATTTATAAGTTTTATGCCTTGTGGATACATATACATCTCTCTCTCTTTCTCTGTATGTATATTTATATATGCATGTATATATATGATATTTTCACTGAAGCATGTAAGATTTCAGCACCATAAATTTTAAGATTCTCAATTCTAGTAAATAACTAAAGGATATACACAATACAATTAACAGTGGAAACTAGAATGACATGATTTTATTTTTTAAAGTATAACATATAATTCATGAGGAAAGTCCTGTAATAGTTTTCTTGTCAAGTACTCATAGGTATTTCATTTCATTTTCAAACTAAATTTCCACAGATCCCAAAAGCACAGAAATTGGAAACTTTCAGCTGTTTATAAATTATCTGGAATAATCTCCTTTCATAAAAGCACCACACGGAGTCATGTGGTTGCATGACATTTTAAATCCTCTTTAAGGAATGCTCAGCAGAGCACACAAGATTAAAATAGTCAATCTTTTGTTATTTCATGTGAGAAAAAAATGGCTCTTGAGATCTTTGAGTTCTTTCTTGTAATTGGAAATAGAACTTCTGAATGTTTAACTCAACTGACGTCTTAAACCACCGAATCTCCTTCATTGGATTCCAGCATGAACGGCACTATGTACCTTGTCCATTCATAGAATTACATCTTTCTACTGCGCATTCCAAAGGAAAAAGATTGTGAAGAATTTTCTTTCTTTTAACTGAGATAGTCATGCCAATCAGGATTTAAATGCAGTTGCTTCTTGGGGGAAAATAAAATAGAAACCAGGATCAAACGAATTATTTATAAAAATTACAGATTATTATTTTATGAGGAAGAGAGAAATCTCCTAAGGCCATTTTCACATTACCTCATATGACCATTGTACTCTATTCCAACCATTGGTTAAAACCATAATTTTAATAAATATTCCTGTCATTTGCATCTTAAAGTGTTTATTTGGCCTCCTTGAGTACCTCATTTAGTTATATGTATGTTTGGGAGATTATGAAGAATTTCGTCCTATGTATAAAGATTGTTCCACATTGTATTATAAATTGTACATGCATTTCTTATGCCTCATCTATCAATTTTTCAGTAAGCAGTATGATTAATATATTTGCTGCCAGTAAAATCATAGTTCTCAGAGAGAATGGATTAAGCTTAAGATAAGAAGAGAACATAAAATAAAAAATGAATAGACAGAAAAGCTAAGGAGTTATTTTTCCATGTTTTTTTACTCATCAATGTACCATTTACTTTTCCCCATTTTCCACAGTCAAGCCCAAACCAGCAAGTAAGAGATGAAAAGAATAAAATCTGTAAAGTATTGCTTAGCCTTTTCAATTTAACAATTCACTTGTTATTTTTTTAATTGTTACATTTAATGTCTCCTAAGGCTAAATTACCTTTGTAAGTGATAAGTGAATTTTATTGCTATGGATTTGATTTAGCATGCTTGACTTTCCCTACTAATTAATGGTTCACTATAATTATGTAGAAGTTATCTCTAGAAGTTGTATCACTACTATTAATAATAAATGAACAAGTGCATTGACACTATATGTAAAATACCATTAGCAAGTAGTTACGAAGTAGGTAATCTAAACAAACATAACAAATGTCAAAGAAATGATGATGTAAAAATGTCAGTGTTAAAACATTTGCATTATGAGCCACATTTTGTTTTTATTTGTTTAAGCTGCATTTATTACATAGGAGGAAGAAATCCATAAATTTACGAACATTTCGTCATTTGTTTCTCAAATCGTGGAATTTTCTCATCAGTATGGACTTTAAAGATCATCTGCTTAATTATACAGGAGATCTATAAGAGTAGAGTAGTAGAGGATTTACAAAGTTGAGTGTTCAGCAATGGAAGGTATAAACATTTGCCCATTATCATGCACCAGTAATTACTTCTAAAACTAAGTCAAAATTGTGATTTTTGGTCTTTGAATGATGTAAATTTCTGAAACAAAGCTTAGAGGAAGGCATGGGTGGCTCTAACAATATCTTCTCTGACTGATGTATAAAAATGGGATTGACAAGGTCCAAAGATGAATGTGGGGAAACCAGCTAGGACGCCATCTAACTGATTTAGGAGATACGGTGTGACTGTATGGAGTCAAGTTAGAACACACACACTGTAGGACCTGCTACATGTATTGCTGAACAGATACTTTGTATTCTAAGATATTCATGTTGGTATTGCTCAGTTTATATAGTTGTTACCTCAATTTCTTGTACTTTTGCAGTACCATTTTTACGACAGTGTGATCATTTGAATTCTTTATTTTCTTGTATTTTGCATGCTTGCTTAATATCTTCAAACAAATTAGGTTTAATGGAAGTTCTTTTTAGAATGTTGTCAATTCTATTTTGTAAATACTCAACTTACTACATGACAACATGGATTCTGCAGTACTCCATACTTCAGCTGTTGGAATATGATGTTGGGGGGAAATAATCAAGATTTTAAGGACTCTCCAAATGCAGGAGTGAAGGAAGGAAGGGTGGATATCAAGAATAGCTGGCGAGGGACCAGATGTGGCTCAAGGGATTGAGTGCCCACCTCCCACATGGGAAGTCCTGGTACCTCCTGCAAAAAACAAAAACAAGCAATAAGCAAAACAAATGAAAAAAAAAAACACCTCAGCACACCAATGTGGCTCAGTGTTTGAGCATGAGCTTCCCACATGCAAGGTCCTGGGTTCAATTCCCAGATCCGAGTATCTTAAAAAAAAAAAAACCTCTGGAGGAACAATTCTTGAGGTCATTAGAAAGAACAAACATTTTGCCTTCTCCAATAATCTGCAATAATTCTAAGTATTCTCTAACTCCACTCAAAATATCCCACTCTACACAGATTATTTTTAAATATCACTTTTAATAAGAGAGAGAAAGAATCTCTCTTAATAAAAATAAATAAATCCAGTAACTTTCAGAGGGCTAAGAAGATGTCAATTACTCACTCATTTTTCTTCCATTTGTTCTGTGTTCCTCCTAGACTTAACTGAGGTTCTTCCGTGATAGTTCTAGCTGAAGCTGGAGAGGGAGAGTGGTAGAGGAAAATGCAAATGCAAATATGTTGTACTTTCTAGAATAGGGCAGTCCTAGGTTAAATTTTCAATGGGAAACTAAATCCATCATTAAATTGCTTCAGAAAGGGAAACGGGGGAGTTAGTAAAATACCAAAGGCAAATGTCATCTACTTGAAAATATCCTCAAGGAATGACTTGAACTTCAGCAAAGGAAAAAAAGAAAAGTTGTCTCTTTCTTGTCTTTGTTGTACACTAGTGTCTTCTTGTACCACATGGCCTCAAGAAGCTAGTACCTTAGTACTATCTTTCAGATACTCTATAAGAGAAAGACCATGACAAGGTTTTCTAAGAGTGATCCTAGCCATGTAATATTATAATTTATATAATATATTATAAACATATTATAATGTTTCTATGACAATGTATTTTACGCATTCCATCTTATATGCAAATGATTTGGGGGGCATGCCTCCTGTGTAAGCTGAGGACTGCCTGCAAATATACAAATAAAAAATACTTGCTGCACAAGGAAACCACAAATTGTCAAGTAATTTTGAGTTACTTTCTAGAAAAAGCAGAACATCAAGATAAAGAACCCCCATCTCTACAAACAGGTACTTTAGCAATTTTTTTTTTTTTTTTAAAAGATTTATTTATTTATTTAATTTCCCCCCCTCCCCTGGTTGTCTTTTCTTGGTGTCTATTTGCTGCGTCTTGTTTCTTTGTCCGCTTCTGTTGTCGTCAGCGGCGCGGGAAGTGTGGGCGGCGCCATTCCTGGGCAGGCTGCTCTTTCTTTTCACGCTGGGCGGCTCTCCTTATGGGTGCACTCCTTGCACGTGGGGCTCCCCTACGCAGGGGACACCCCTGCGGGGCGCGGCACTCCTTGCGCGCATCAGCACTGCGCATGGCCAGCTCCACACGGGTCAAGGAGGCCCGGGGTTTGAACCGCGGACCTCCCATATGGTAGACGGACGCCCTAACCACTGGGCCAAAGTCCGTTTCCATTTAGCAATTTTGATCTACATTCTACCTTGCTTAACTATTTTTATGAAATTGAAAAATTAAAGCAAAGTTTGGAAGTGCTTTTCATTTTGTTTTTCTAGTAATGATTTGGTTTGTAATATAATCTCTTTATCTGACCTAAAGCTGTGGCACTGATTTCAATCAAAAATGTTACTAAATAAGATAACCATTATCTATGGATTGCTATACATGCTATTATAAAACAGTAATATTAACAGAGTAGTATGTGCTTTCATGATTCACAAGGCCCTTCCAAAATATTGAGTATTTCATTGTTGTCAACATTAATGTAATTTATCATACTGATGAAGCTGATTTGTGGTTGATAACAGTTTTAAAGTATCCTATTAAGTTACAGATAGTAAATTTCACTGCAAACTCATAGAGAATTTCAACTCTATTCCATCTCTTAAAATAAAAGTTACCCCATTCTCTAATAATTAGCTCAATTCTTTTAAAATTGTTTTCCAATTTTTAAAATATGTAATACTTATTGATCAAAGCTCAAGCCATTTAGGAAGTTATAACTGTGAAAACATCCTTCCCACCCTTGTTCCCTATTCAACCATTGCCATTTCCAAAATATCCAATAGCATCCAAAAGGTAATCACTCTTATTTCTTAATTATCAAACTAGCATGTATACATATGTAAATAAAAATATCTATCTTGCAGTTTTGTTTTTCCTCACATGCATCATGATACATTGTAAATAGCCCTGCCCCTTGATTTTTCTATTTCAGAATGCATCTTGAAGATTTTTTCATATCACCGTATAGTTTCCTCCTTAATAGTTTTCTACTGTGTAGTTGTGCACAGTTTACTTAACCACTCTCCAACTGGTATATATTTAAGTTGTTTAACAAGCTATTAAAAAGATGCACTGTAATAAATATATCTACTTGTTTAGACTGGGAAATTATCTAAGGGATAACATTCTGTTCAGTAGATTTTTTTCTGGCAAAAAGACATATTCAATGTAATTTTTATAGATATTACTAATCATCCTGTATAAAAACAGTATCAATTTGTATTCCCTAATTTTGGATGACTCAAATCTCTCACAGTCGTGGCCAGAATATTCTCTCCTTTTTATGAATAAATTTCTATTTAGGAATAAGACTGGATAATTAATATTTTAATTAATAATTTCAGAAGGGATGTATATTGGAAAAACAGAAAATGTATTTAGATTATATGGTTTTCTGTTTTCACCTAACACTCATTTATTTTTCCAGAGATTTATAAAGTCAACTCCTTCATTCATAATACTGTACTGGAAGAGTTAAAATTATTAATATTAATAATATTAATATGTATTTTGAAAGGACAGTGTCAGAATATGAATTCTGTGCCATTCAGAAACAATAGGAAGTTCAGATTATTGTGTGCATTCATACCGCAGCAATTCAAAGATGAGATTTTACAGAGATAAAGAAGAAATGAAGAAGAATTCATACTTTCTAGCTTTACTAATTGTGCATGGGGAACTTACTGGGAATATGACTTAAAAATCACTGAAAATTACATGCCTATTTTCCATTTTAATATAGATTTAACTTTCTTTCTATTTTAACTAGAGAATTCTACCACTGAATCACCCATGCACTGTTTCTTTCAACTAGAAAAACCAGAAATAGGAAATATGTAGGTCTAATATTTTACCTCTAGACAGAAAAGTATCACTTATTTTCTCTCCTTTTCTTTACTTTTAGACAAACTGAAGCAAACTACAAGTAAGTACACTGTTTTAGAATTTTTACAATATGCTATTTAATTCTGTTAACTTTATAATTTGTCAGAATTGTACACAAAGTAACAAAATATATGCTGTTTTTATTAATGCAATAGACATTGCGTTATTATCTACATAGGTGATTTTGATTGACAAAGAATATGCTTGCAGTTATTGCATTCATTAATCCTTGAGCATTTATTTATTGAACACCTATTAGATGTACTACACTGCACCAGGATATGTGAAGAAATGCCTCAAATAGTTTTCTGTCACCATACCTGTATAATGAACACATTTACCTTGATAACTAATATCTTCGGGGGAAAAAGTGGTTGCCTCTCTCTTTTCAGTTGCTTATTAGGATATACTGAGTAAAACATTTCGAAGATCTCTCTAATAGTCAGTGGGTGGTCTAGGAAAAATTCAGAGCACACATACGGGCCCTCAATTATCTAATTTTAACATGTAAATAGCTTTTTATTTTCTTATTTTTTCAAAGCCTGGAGGTAGATTGTTTTAGTAATTCAGAATCATTTCATTTTATTTGATGTTTCAAGCAAATAATAAAATAATAAAAATGTGACTGTGAGCAATGAAATTGTTTATATAATGCTGTTAAAACATGACCCAGAAATTACCCTGCAGTAAAAATATGTGCATTTCAAACAAGTTTATCTCGAAGTTATATCTAAAGTTTTAAAGTTTTAAAATGCCATGGACTAAGCTGGTCCCTTAAAAGTGTTATGACAGATTCCTTAAAAATGCATTTACAATTTTTTTCTGACTAGATTCAATGCCAAGTGTTAAAAACACAGAATGTTTACTGTGATTTGGAGGAAATCTTCAGTATATTTATTTTGTAGTATTGCTACCAAAATGAGGAGTATTACAGAAATTAAGGTTTGAGATTCAAAACTAGAATGTTAATACAAAATATCAACATAATATCATTTGCAAATGTTGTTTTGTTCTTGGAGTGGTATTTATTTTTACCATCTTCATTATCATTAGATATTTTAATCAATTTAACTTGAATTTTGAAAATAGCTTCCAGTTATTAATATATAAACCTAATTATCAAATGTATCAGGTTTATAGAAAGCATTGATATTTTGAGTAATATATTTCTTATTTTCCAGAAAAGTATTATTTTTTTAAATGTTATCATTTGACTTGATCTGTAAAGAAAAATAATAATTTTTAAGAACTTGCAATTTGAGTTCCCTTGAAATTCCATATGAATTGGAAGATCAGATTTCCCATTTCTGTAAGACAAGGTTCTAGAATTTTGAATAGTCAAAACAATCTTGAAAAAGAATAATCAAGCTGGAAGATTCATACCTCTGATTTCAAAATTTACTACAAAGCTGAAATAACGAAAACAGGCAGATAATGACATAAAATAGGTATATATGCCAATGGAAGAGAATTGAGAAACTCAGACATAAAACTTTAAATCTATAGCCAATTGATTTTCAACAAGGTTAAGTCCATCCAATGGGAAAGAATAGCATCTTCAGGGAAGCAGATGTGGCTCAAGAAGTTGGGCACCTGCTTACCACACAGGAGGTTCTGAGTACAGATCCTGGTGCCTCCTAAAGAAGATAAGCAAGACAGAGAGCTGATGTGACAGGCTGGCATAATGAGGATGTAATGAGCTCACACAACAAGCTGACATAATGATGCAATGAGGAGACTCAATGACGAAGCACAGGAGACACAACAAGCAGGGATAGGAGGTAACTTAAATGATTGTGCACCTCTATCCCACATAGGAGGTCCCAGTTTGGTTCCTGGTGCTTTCTAAGAATAAAAGAAGATGAGCAGACACAGAGAGCACACAACAAATAGACACAGAGATCAGACAGTGAGCACAAACAATGTGGGGGGAGAAATACAGAAAATAAATCTATTTTTAAAAAAGAATAGCATCTTCAGTAAATGGTGCAGGAACCATTTGCAAAAGAAATCTGTTTGCAAAAGAATGACGTGGGTCTCTCGTAATATGCACAAAGTTCAAAGTGGATCAACAACCTAAATATAAGAACTAATCTATAAAACTCTTACAAGAAAGCTTGGGGAAATATCTTCAGGAACATGTCATAGGCAGCGGAATTTTAGATTTTAACACAAAAGGCCCAAGCAAGAAAAAAAAATTGTTAAAAGGGGACTTCATCAAAATTAAAAACTTTTGTGTATGAAAGGGCATTATCATGAAAGTGAAAAGACTCCTACAGAATAGTATAAAATATTTGGAAACCATGTATCTAATAAGGGTTTATATCCAACATATATAAAGAACTCCTATAACTCAACAACAAAAAGAACCACAACCCTATTAAAAAATGGGTCAAGGATTTGAATAGACATTTCTCCAAAGAAGATGCTTAAAAGGCCAATAAGTTTTTTTTATTTAGTATATAAAAACATGCTAAATAATTAGTCACTAGCATGGCTATTATTTAAAAACATGGAAAATAACAAATGTTATTTGAAAAAGGAGTGCACAAACATTGTTAGTTGGAATGCAAAATGGTGTAGCCACTGTGAAAAATATTTCGGTGATTCCTCAAAAAGTTAAACATGGAATTACCGCATGGCCTAGCAATTTTACTTCTAGGTATAGACAGAAAACAATTGAAAGCAGGGACTCAAATATTGTACACCAATGTTTACTGCAGCATTTCAAAATAGGCAAAAGGTAGAAATAACCCAAGTGTTTATCAATACATGAATGGATAAGCAAAATGTGGTATTTCCACATAACTGAATATTATTCAACTGTAAAAAGTGAAGTGCTGGTATATGCTACAATATGGATGAAGCTTGAAGACATCTTTTTGAGTGAACAAAGCCAGATATAAAAGGACAAATATTGTATGATTTCTCTTATATGGAATTCTGAGAATAAGCAAATTTATAGAGACAGAAAGTAGAATAGTCTTTAGCAAGGGTGGGGGAAGGGAGTAATGGCACGTTTTTGCTAAATGAGTATGAGTTTTGGTTTGGGATTATATAAATAGTCTTGAAATATTGGTGAAATTACATAATATTTTCAATATACTTAGCTCAAAAAACTGTCCACCTAAAATTATTAAAATGATTTTCTGTTAAGTATATTTTACCACAATTAAAAATTAATTACTCTTTTAATACTTGCCAGGTTTTATTTTAAAACAGTATTCTGTGAATTTACTGAAGGAACGAAAAGAAAGTCTGGTTCTGCATTAGCACAAACTGAGAACACTTACTGTCTTGTCTCCCTTACCAGACTATACCAGTCATAAGTTAAGTTTGATTCCATGGTATTTTTTAACCTCCTCATCACCACTCCACCAAAGAGCACCTAATACAGCATCTTTTAAATGTAATTCCTTTAATAAATATTCAATGAATGAATGCATGCACAAATCCATGAAGATCAAATTAAAAGTCCATGTAGGGAGTGGATATGGCTCAAGCAACTGAGCACCTGCTTCCCACATTGGAGGTGCTGGTTTGGTTCCCAAGCCTTCTCAAAAAAACCCCACAAAACAATAAGCAAAACAAACATGAAAAACAACTCAGGGGAGTCAATGTGGCTCAGTGGTTCAACACCAGCTTCCCACATAAGAGGTCCCAGGTTTAATCCTTGCCCGCTGTACCTCAAAAAAAATTTTTTTAAAAACTCAAGTAATGGAGATTTATGAGTGAACTTGTAATTAAAAAGACCAACCAAAAGATTTAGGATAGACTACTACCACCATACTTGAACAGACGGTCTAAATTAGTGTGTAGAATGGTTCTATTTACAAAGACCTATTTACAGCTTTTAGAACTAATAGTTATTAGTATATTTCATTACCACTTTTAATAAATGCATCGATAGCCTTTGCTTAGAAATTTAAGAAATATCTAGCAACGAGGCTCAATTGTCTGTTGAAATGCAAGCCCCCTATATCCTTTTTTTTAAATTCTTCTTCCCTTTTTTAATTCTTATATTCCTTTTCTAAAGAAGGACCATCAGAAATCACAGAATCAAGTAAGTATTTGCTTTCTAAGAGGAGATAGCACAGCAATGTAGAAAAAGTATGGATAATTGAACCATTCCAGTGCCCATTCAGAATCATAGTTTTTTCATCTCCATAACTGACACAGTGACTTTGACAAAAGGGTTGATATAAGGATTAAATAAAATAACATATGTAACTTTCTTATCACATTTGATTGTTGCTCATTAACTATTATTTTCCTTTCCTTTCTTTTCTGAAAATATACAGAAAATCAATTATCTCAACCAAAATCCTGTTTTGAAATTCACGTGTCCCACATTTTGTTTGGAGATACTATGTGACTTGTTCATTGTTTTCATTCATTAATACTTCTGAGTTTCTATAAGTGCCAGTTAAATCTTAGTTGGCTAACAATAACATTTGAAAATTGAAATGTTTTTTCTCTGTTGTTTTCATAACTATGCATAAACCAATGGCTTAGCCTAGCCTCATTTCAAAGCATACAAAAAGGGTGGGGTGTGCTCTGCCACACAGATGACTGAATATGAGCAGAGTGATTAAACATAACAAAACATATGTTATCACACATGGGGTGGTATTTCTTGCCCCACATCCTGAAATGGTAGTGCCCTGACCTTCCTCCAAGAACGGACTTAAGTCTCATCTCTAGTGGTTTACACCAAGTCTTGAGTGAGAAAACCATGTTTTTGAAAATAACGATTTCTTGTTGCTTATTCCTCCTAGGGGAGAAAAAAATTGAAAAGCCTGAAAAGGAAATTAAAGGTAAAGATGACATTTTCAGACACATACATTAAATTAGTGATTAAAAAAACACAGGAATAAAAGACTTAATTATATGAACTATATGATATGAAAGCAAATGGGCACTGATTTTATAGCACAAATAGACATCACAGGTCAGTGCAGTGTTATCCATGCTAGAGGTGTAGGTATCACATTATTATTAGATATCTAAAGAGATTAGCTGTCTAAATTCTAAAGTAACTCTTCCTGGGAGTGCTAAATGACTACTGAATTGTGAATATTGACTATTCAAACTTTTGTTCACAATCTTTGGAATTACTTATTAATAGATATGATATGTTACTCTAAATTACTAATGTTTCTCTACAGGCAAAGCAGAAATAAAGCATCTTAAAGAAGGAAAAGGTAATTTTTAAAAAGAGTTAAAAACATAATACAAAGCCTGGAAGTGAGTATTGAGTCAAAATTTGTTTATATCATGTAAAAATAGAAATTTTATTTATAAGTGTGATGAATGCTCATATGATTAAAAGAAGAAATGGAGTAAATAATCAATGGCAAGCCATGCCAAGCAAACACGAATCCTTGTGTTGCTGTTACCAGTGAGCAACAAGTTAGATGCTATATCACAGTGCTTCATACTCTCTTAATATTGGGTTAACCAGTAAACTACAGAATATAATATATTAATCAATTGATTTTCAATCGAATGATCTGTAAAATTTTCAAAAATGCTTTGTCATCAAAAGAGCATTCTATTGAATCAGGAGGATTTCATTCCTAGATATGCCAGAATGATTGTCAATAACAAAAATAAGAACATTTTTGGGGGGAGAAATTATTCCTAAATTCAGTTAATCACAATGACCTATTGTCTATCTATTCTAGTCAATTTAAACATTAATACTTTTTACTCACTTCACTCATATCTCTATTCAATGTTCTCAATCACAAATATTTATTTTTTGTTTGGTGTCAATCATATAGAAGAAAAATATTTTGAAAACCACCCCAAGAAAATATTTATAACAGTTAAATCATTTCTGTGTTCTTATAGCTTAGAGTTCGTGTAAAAATTTTTGTGAATAGTTACTTCAATAATTCATATTTTAACACACATTTCCTTTTAAATAGTCTCAACAGGAAAAGAAAGCCTTCAGTCATACAATGTGACAAAAGGTACTCTTTAACTTTCTAAATATTCAAATAATACATTGGTATGAAGATACTTGAATTGTGCTTGCCACTTACTATTGACACTAAAATATATTTTAAAGTAATAATATCTAACAAGTATACAATTCTGCTTATAGCAGAGAAAACGGAAACCAGATAGAAAATTTAGCTGGAAATTTACATTTCAGGGGGAAACTAGGAAATGTCAAAAATCAGAGCAATTAAAAATCTAAACAGTCAATTAAAATATTTCAATACTTAAGAGAGTAAAAGTTTCACTATCACAAATAACTTTTAAGGCTTTAGAAATGTCAAAATGATATTGAAATAAAAACAGATAAAACAAATCTATTTTGCCGCCAATGACTACATAAAATATAGTTACTATCATGAATATAATTGTTTTTTATAAATTGTCACTTTGAATTAATTCAACCTGGACATAAAGTGAGTGGTGAAGGGCAAAAACTATCATGTACATGGCAGGTGAAAGTCCTTTTCTTAAAAAGAAAATAATCCATTTGGTGATATCAATTACCATAAATCGACTGAGAAATTACTGAATGAGCTGAAAGACAACAAAAGCATTTATTTGAGGTCTTCGATTTGCTGTTTGGGGAGCTCAGCTGCAGATAGGACCCAAAATATGTCCAGTCATTAGGCCTCCAAGCAATGGTTTGTAAAGAAACAGATTACATAAATTGTGCATTATGAATTATGACTGGCGGATATTTGGGACTTTTCAAATGGCCTTCGAGTGAGTTTACTGATTTCTCTGCTTGTAGTTGCTTTATGGTATCCTAATGTCCTCAGTAATATTTTTGGTTTTGGTTTTGCATGCCGGGGCAGTTCGTGATATCTGGCTGAGCTGTGCATAAAGGCAACTTCCTGAATGACCTCCCAATTCCCTTTTAAATCTCTTAGCCATAGTAATTCCATTTTGTTTCATCTCTTTTCTCACATAAAATGATAAATAAAATTTATAACTGAATTATGTAGTCTGTGTGACATAATTTTATGCAAATTGATTATTTAAAATGTACCTGAAATTCTAATATCCTAAATAAGCATGCCATAACTATTTTAATTCATGGCAAATATGTAGCTCTCCAGTGGAAAAAATATGCCTGCTTTTCACTGGCTTTCTCTTACAGCTTACTATAATATTTATGCTTAAAAGGGTAGGACATATCTAGGCATTTAATTTAGACATACAATTGTCAGGAATTTATACATGTAATTATCAGTAATATTAAGAGATAAATTTTAGAATAAGGGAGCAAACTAAAGTTTTGGAATGATATAGGGACACAATTTTTATGCTGAAACTTTGTTCAAATTATTAATTAATATCTTTGGAAATAATCTGAAGTAGAATAAAAAGAGACCAATTACTCAGAAAAGCATGACTATATTCTTTCCTATTATTAGTTCATTTAATCCTTAGTACAACCCAAATATCATACGGTTTGAGGTAAGTGCAATGAAGGGAAGTCTATATGTCATTGTGTTTTTATTGGTAGAGAAGTGATCAACTCCAGGTTGGTCTGACTCCAAAGACTTCGGCCATTAATGCCTTTTGGACACATTTCACAATCTTAATGCACTGTTGTAAATATAAAGGAGTCCAAGCAGACAAAAGATAAATGGACCCCACCCTTCCCTCCAGGGAGTGGGCTTTAGCTGGAGGACTCAGTAGCCAGGTTGTATAAGGGATTCAGATATTAGATGGATACTCCCTTCTTACCTTGTTCTAAGTCCATTATTTCTAAGGTCTTTACATTATGAGCACACAGTAGAGAAAACTAATAACACGTGAAAAAACAAGACCAACCTAGAGCTAGTAGAGTTAAGCACATACTTATTAATCCCTTCTTCCAAGAGAGAGATATTATTTTATCTCAATCATGCTTGTTTTATTCCTTTCTAAGTTTCTTACCAATGCTATAATTACTAAAGAAAAACTAATCACTCATTAGCCTTAGTAAAATATTTTTAAGAATCATTGTTATCTGTGTGTCAACTTTATGGCAAGATATGACACTGTAGTATCTCTACAGAACAAAATTATCTCACCTCAAATGCAACAGAAACAACAGCAATCCTTTATATTAGTGCTCACTTCATTTTTTAAAAATTTCAATTCTTAGGCTCATAATAGAAACCCTAAAAACATCATAGCAAAACCATGTAATGTGGATTTCTTTAAAATTTTATTTTCAAGTCTGGCCTTTAAATAAGGTTAATGTCAGTATAACTGAGATGTTACTAACTCCACTTTTTCAAGAATATCTGCCTGATTATCTCAGGTGATCACTGCAGCATATACCTTTTGTCCTTTAATGGAAAAACATATTGCTTTAATGAAGAAGAATCCCTCCTGCGAAACTAATAAATAAACAATTGGGAAAAATGAAACCGATTTTGCGTGTTGCTTTTTAAGATTTATATTTTACAGACTGATAATTGTGTTTATTCATCTTTGAAGGGAAAATAATTCTCAGTGATATATTTTATGGAATTTGGAAAGTTTGAAGCAAATATGTAATAATTTCATATAAAGCAATTTTATTAAAATTTAATTATATTTGAGCCAAAATTTGCAAAGATCCTAAAAAGCTGATTTTAATAAGAGTGTTTAAAAAGCATACATACATTGTGACACTTACGAAGATTATAGCTTTTTTGATAGCTCACATACTTTCTTACATAAAAGAGACTGATTTAACTACAACATTCTATGACCCATGTTTACGGGCAATAGGGAACTTTATTTCTTCATTAACTTAAACAATAAGGAAGTCAAAGATATTAGATCTTTTTATTATAATCCATTGCTATATTTTCTTTACATTTTATCTCAGTAAAATAAAACTTACTTTTTCCCTTTTTGCAGAAAAACCTTCAAGAGTATCAAGTAAGTACTCTTCGCAACACAGCATTGGTAATAAGTTCTTTTGGCACTCAATATGAATTCGAAGCTCCAATTCATAAAATATATATTTTAATGTATTCTACACCACAGCCTCTGACATGAATTCGAAGCTCCAATTCATAAAATATATATTTTAATGTGTTCTACATCACAGCCTCTGACAGGAATGTGTTAGTTTTTGTTCTTGCTTATGTTGAAATTTAAAAATAACACTGTACTATTTGAAATAACTTTTAACAATACTACCTTATCATGGTTTCCAGACCAAAGATAAAATTGATTTGTATTCAAATGCATACATCTTATCAATGATTGAAGGAAATGAAACACAACAATCCTGCCTCTTCCTTAAATCCACCTTCACTAAAAAATTTCCATATAGTCAAACAATGATGCTTTATTCACTGCTGTTTCTAAGGCCCTTTAATGTACATAGAAGCATATATTTAAGGAGAATGTTGTATTTAGTAATGCATCTTATATGTATAGCATATGCAGACATGGATCCCAGAAAATACTCTAAAATGATGTCAACATAGAAACACGGGAAAGTAAGTATATAAGATACAAATGCAAATTTTCTTCAAAGTTCCTAAATTCAGGGAAATAGCAATTTTCTTATCTACAGTTCCTGGTTAAAGATAAAATTCATTCTAAATCAGTACTGTTCAATAGAAATATATGTGATATATATATATATATAAATTTTCTAGTAATCGTATTAGTGAGGTGAAGACAGTTTTAATAATGTTTTATTTATTCAAATATAAACAAATATTATTTCAATACATAATCAAAATAGAAATTTGATAGGTTTTTATTTTTCATACTCAACCTTTGGTGTCCAGTGTCTATTTCACACTTACATCGCATTTCAATTCCCCAGAGCTCCATGTTTTTAGTGGCTATTGGATTGAACAGAGAAGTTCTAAATATGATTGAGTGCTGTGGAGCAATTTGCTACCACAGTGCGTTGTAAGAATACAAGTTCAGGGCACAACAGAAACTTTCAGCAAATGATCCTTGTACTACATGCCCAGGAAAAAAAGAGTCCAAAAAGGGCAAGTAATGTCCTTGTCCCTTATGCAGCACAAAAGAGTACAAAAAAAACCCCACCAGAACCTGTCTCCTGGGGAGTCCCAAACTGCTCTGGGTTGGGATCCGTAGCGAAGGTAGGGATGGTGGATTCCTCTACATTCATCGTTCTGTTATGTAAAAGAATTTAGGAAGATGCCGGTTTAGTTAGGTTTATTGAAAAATGGGAGAAGAGAACAGGATTACGCACCTAGATCTGCAGGTGCAAGCTCCTCTAGGCAGAGAGCGTTTTGGGCTAGTGTGGTGATCTTTATTAAGCTACTATTTACTCTTCCCTTTCCTAATGTTGGGGTAGGGGCCCCAGCGATTAGCTGTTCTGAAACTTCTTCTCAGCATGTATATGTGTATTTTTGTGTGCGAGGCATTTCTTTTACAGAAAGGAGGTTCATGAAATAGTTTCTGTTTGAGGACATTGCTCTCTTCCATCGACATTCACGAGCTTCTGTGAACTGACTGTATCTTGTCTTCTCGGAGGTGATTAAGCATCTAACTCTAATAGGCCATTGTTCCCCTTCAGTGCTGGGTGTGAAGAAACTGTCCTTCATTATCTGATTTGGGGGAGGAGGGAATATGGGTGCTAATTCCTGGAAAAGGAGCATTATGAGAGACAGGAACTGTATCTCTGAATTCACAGTGGTTCAGTCCAACTGAGATGTGTGAAACCACCCCACTAACTTGGATACTCATATATAGGGCTTTATTGTAGGGATAGAACAGACAACAAGAATCAACAACATACTAATATCTCTCTGTTGTATCAGTGAAAGTAAATGTTGTAAAATCAGATTATGGTTTATTCCATGCTTGTTTTGTGGATTTATATTTTTAAGTATATAGATTTCTCATAGAAATATTCATTCATTTTCATTGTGTCTTTTTTTTGGTAGATATGGTAACTATGTAACAAATAATTTACTTCTCATGGATATTGGGGGAATAAGTTGTATTACATTCAAGGTCTATTATCTCAAAAATGAAAAGCAAAGTAAATATATTCTTGATTATAAATAATGAAACTATCTCCTCCTGATATTAATGTTGTACGTATTTTGAAATATTTTCTCTGGAAGAAAAAGCAAACTGCATCCTAAAACATTACTCCCTAGGAACTTGCTCAAAGGCAAATCATGAAATAAAACAAAGGAATGAGGAAAACCATTGGCAAACAGCAAATAGTGCCAAGGGAAGGCTAGTACTTAGAAGCATCACAAGGGTCTTCATACAGCTGAAAGGTTCTTAAGAGACATTTGTAGCAATGGATGTTGGGATATCAAGAAACAGATTATATTGGTGCCCACGGCTCTTTTGTGCTTATTGCCTGGCAGTCAGCATTTAAGTAAAAGGAGGTTAGTTTGTTCCTCAAAATGAGTATATCAAATGGAGTAAAGTAAGAACATTTTTTGAGATTATTCTATGTAGAAATTTTGTTTGAGATAATTCTAGGTAGAAATTTACCTTTGGCATCTTTTCCTGTAATATTTTTCTCTAATGGCATAGAGTGAACATTTTGCCATTTAGCACCTCACCAAAATTATCTGAATTCACAGGTTTGGGACCATTACAAAGTCTCTAAGATGTAATTTTTGTATTAGAGATAATGAATTTGACACTTTAAAGCATATTCTGATAAAAATTAACCTTTTCTAGATATTAGATCATTTTTAGTTATATTTCAAACCAAGGGCAGCAATATTCACATATTTTAGACAACTTCCTTTATAGTTTATTTTTGTGAAATTGAGTTTTCTAACTTTTCAAAACGTTATGCATTTTTCATTCTACATCTTTTTCCTTCCTGTATAAATATTGTAGCAGTTTGATACGGTTTTATCTATTCCAAAAATAGATATTGGATTATGTTTGTAATCTGGTCTGTACCTAGGAATGATTAAGTTATGATTAGGGCTTTGATTGGGTCATGTCATTAAGGTATTGAGTCTCCACCCCTTGGTGGGTGGGGACTCACAGATAAAACACATGGCAAAGGACAGAGTTGAGGGGTTTTGATGTTGGAGTTTTGATATTGATGCTGAAGCCTTAAGCTGGAGCCCTGGGAAGTAAGCTTACACAGGAAACAGAAGCAAGCCCCAGGAAGAGAGGAATCCTAAGCCCAGGAAGAAACAAGCCCTGGGAAGAAAGGAACCCTGAACCCAGAGAGAAGCATGACCCTGGAAGAGAGGAACCCAGGAAGCCTGAACCCTCGCAGACATCGGTAGCTATCTTGCTCCAACACATGAAAATAGACTTGGTGAGGGAAGTAACTTATGCTTATGGTCTGGTATCTGTAAGCGCCTACCCCAGATAAATACCCTGTGTAAAAACCAACCAATTTCTAGTATTTTGCATCAGCACCCTTTTGGCTAACTAATAGAAAATTTGGTTCCAAAGAGTGGGGAAGTACTTCTGCAATTACCAAAGTGCTGGAATGGTTTTATAAATGGGTAAGGGGTATTTTTTGGAGGAACTGTGAGGTGCTTGGAAGAAAATATCTACAGTGCTTGTGGAGATGTTGATAGCAATATGGATGCTAAAGAGACTTTTTATGAAGCCTTAGAAGTAAGTTGATGAAATTATTATTGGAAACTGGAGGAAAGGCAATCCATGTTTTAAAGTTGCAGAAAACTTAGCAAGATTAACTCCTGGTGTTGTTTGGATTGCAGAATTTGAGAATGGCAAGCCTGGCATTTAGCTGAAGAAATTTCCAAAGTAAACCCAGAGAATGTGGCTTGGCTTCTGCTTGCAGTTTATAGCAAAATGCTAGATGAGAAAGATATACTGAGTACTGAACTGTTGGGCACAAAGAAAACAGAAACTGATTCTGGAAATTCCAAGCTTCTGGAAATCAAGGTCCCAGATGAAAGTGCCCCATTGGAAGACTTAACTAAACTCGGAACTTGAAAATCAGGATTGAAAATGCAGTTATGTCTGAAAGACTTGTGGAAAGTCTTACTGTCTGATGGCTTGGAACCCTGCTTCTTGCATGCTAAACAAAAAAGTTTTTTGAGAGAACTGTATGAACAAAACCACTGTCAGCTTGGACTAAAAGGGACATGGAAAGGAGAGATTGAGGAGAAACAGCTTTAGGAGGAAAACCATGGAAGCTGAGATCTGGAATTTGGACATCACCTTGAGCCGAAAGAGGAACCCCACACATGTGTAGAGAGAGGATGAGTTTGCCCTAGCAATTGGAGAGGGTGGACGTTCCCACCTGATATTCTGATGAGAGTTTGCTGCCCCAGGGTACAGAGAGGGTGGAGCACATTCACCAAGGATTATGGCAGTTAAGGTTAGTACCCCACAGGTCTGAGAGGGGTGGATCTGTCCCCCATGGATTAGGGAAGGCCAGGTGGTCAACTCGTTGCTCTGACAGGGTTGAGCCTGCATGCCAAAGGTTAGGGACGGCGGGTGGTCAACTCATTGCTCTGAGTGGGTTGAGACTGTCAAAGGTTAGGGGGAATGTTGTCTTCACATCACTATAATAGGGAGGTTAAGACTAATCCAAAGACTGGATAAAGTGTGGCAATCACTCCAATACTCTTAGAGGGTGAGGTCTGGAGCATGGTTGACACCCAGATACTTGAGGTTGGAACCAGGAAAATGGCCATTGGACAAGGCTGTGGAAAGGGTGGTTTCCCATAAGACACCAAGGAGAAGAAATGATCATCTTAAGAATCACTCACAGACTGATATCGAATGGCAGATGCCCTGCAGGTTTACTGAACTGTAGAGAACCCAAAACGCATGTTTCCCTCCCAGTTTCTCCTTCTTGTAATGAAAACTTTTATCCTTTGTCTGTCCATTTATGTAATGGAAACTGATAAATTGTTTTGTAATTTTCAAAGGTCTATAGCAGACAGGACTTTGCCCCAAGAACAAATTGTATTTCTTTAAATTGATTGTGATATTTAGTACTTGCATTGTTACTGATTTAAAGTTTTTTCAAATATTGTACTGTCTTTTTGGAATTCAGAGTGTTGAGTGTAGCAGTTTGATATGATTATGAATTCCAAAAATAGATATTGCATTGTGTTTGTAACTGGTCTGTACCTGAGCATGATTATATTATGATTAGGGGAGGCAGACTTGGCCCAGTGGATAGGGTGTCCGTCTACCACATGAGAGGTTCGTGGTTCAAACCCCAGGCCTCCTTGACTCATGTGGAGCTGGCCCATGTGTAGTGCTGATACACACAAGGAGTACTGTGCCACGTAGGGGTGTCCCCTGAGTAGGGGAGACCCATGCGCAAGGAGTGTGCCTGGTAAGGAGAGCCGCCCAGCGCAAAAGAAAGTGCAGCCTGCCCAAGAATGGTGCCATACACACAGAGAACTGACACAAGATGACACAACAAAAAGAAACACAGTTTCCTGATGCCGCTGATAAAGATAGAAGCAGTCACAGAAGAACACGCAGCAAATGGACACAGAGAGCAGACAACGGGGGGTGGGGAGGGGAGAAAATTTTTTTTTAAAGTTATGATTAAGGCTTTGATTGGGCCACATCATTAGGGCATTGGGTCCCCACCCCTTGGTGGGTGGGGACTCACAGATAAACCACATGGCAAAGGACAGAGTTGAGGATTTTGATGTTGGAGTTTTGATATTGGACTTTGATGCTGAAGCCTTAAGCTGGAGCCCTGGGAAGTAAGCTCACACAGGAAACAGAAGCAAGCCTCAGAAAGTTAGGAATCCTGAGCCCAAGAAGAAGCAAGCCCTAGGAAGAGAGGAACCCTGAACCCTAGAGAAGCAAGACCCTGGAAGAGAGGAACCCAGGAAGCCTAAACCCTCACAGATATTGGCAGCCATCTTGCTCCAATATGGGAAAATAGACTTTGGTGAGGGAAGTAACTTATGCTTATGGTCTGGTATCTGTAAGCTCCTACCCCAAATAAATACTGTTTATAAAAACCAACCAATTTCTGGTATTTTGCATCAGCACTCCTTTGCCTGACTAATACAATATGATAAATTAATAAGTAATTTGCTTCAGTATTAAAGTATGATGGGTATCTCAGAAACCAGAATTAAGCTACCTTGGAAATTTACCTGAAAATTTACACAAGCATAAGGTAAAATTAAATAAAGATTTCTTTTATGTTTCTATTGCCTTTAATTCCTTTTTTTATACAAATTAATGATCTCTCTTAAGGTGATCAAATCCAATGTAAGAGTCAATGAAGACTTAATTCACCTCTAATGAATTATTTATGTATTATACCAGACCTAGTAAGTTTATGTTAAAAGCAATATGCAATTAATTAATCAGGGCATATCAACACTTTCGCTTTTAAAATAAATAAATTTTTGTCACTATCCAACATATGCCAGTCACATTTTTGGGCACTTTGCAAGAATATATAACAGTTGGATAAGATGCTGTTATAGAACAAGTCTTGAAACACTATTTGCTTAACTTATTTTTTTAACTAATCAATTTTATTGATACATATTAATAAAGCATACAATCCATCCAAAGTGTATAATCAGTGGTATTTGGTATAATCACATAATTGTGCATTCATCACTTCAGTCACTATTACAGCATATTTATTATTTCAATAATAATAATAAACAAAAACAAACTTTAACAGGATGAGTTTGACATTATTCATGACAAATATGTACTGAACTCATTTGTGTAAAATTAGGTCAAAATGTTTCCCCCCAAATAAGCTGAATTGTAGAAACTAAAATGGCTGTTAAATTTCTCCCTCTGTCTGATTAAACCTGTTTGACCATAAAGAAAAGCCATCTAATTGCTGTATATATATAATCACTTATGGATGGATTTTATATCATTTCAACAAGTGAAATTGATGATACACTTAGATTAGAAGTAGAAGAGAAAGAAAGACCTTTCTATTTCTAAAGCAATTCCTCATGAAGTCAACATTTAAAGAGATCATTAATCTTTTCTCTGTATTTTTTATTTACAAGTTAATCTTAAGAATCTAAATTTCCATTTCCTATCCTATTCTGCTGTTCTAGTTTCTTTGGCTGCCCAAGCAAATACCATGAAATGGGTTGACTTAAATAATGGGAATTTATTAGTTTAACATTTTGAGGCTAAAAGAAAGTCCAAATCAAGGCATCATGAAGGCAAAGCTTTCTTCCCAGAGACTCTGGTGTTCTGAGACTGGCTGCCAGCAATCCTTGATCTTCAGTTCCTCTGTCATATGGCAATGCACATGGCGGCTTCTCCTGGTCTCTCCCTTCTCTTCTGGGTTCCATTGATTTAAGCTTCTGGCTGCTCCTATTGTGCCTTTTTCTATCTGTCTGAATTTCATCCCACTTAAAAAAGACTCCACTAATAGGGTTAAGACCCATCCTGGCCACACCTTAACTGAAGTAACCTCATCAAAAGTTCCTACCTACCATGGGTTAAGACCCAGAGGAATGGAATATGTTGAAGAACATATTTTTCTAGGGTACATAAAACTCAATTCATCATAACCCACTATCTGGAATGAAAAAAAGACATGCTTTTTCTATATACAAAATGCAGAAAGAACATTATTTATTCCATCATAACATCCAGAACCCATTAAGTAATTTCAGAAACAATTTTAAGTTAAAAGTCTCATCCCAATGGGATATGGATGTGGTCTGTCTTAGGGCACAATTCTCATCTATCTATGGATCTGTGAAATCTAAGGAATATGTTATTTGCTTCCAATACACAATGGAGAGACACGGTTAGGATAAACATTCCCATTCTAATAGGGAGAAATTGGAAGAAAAACAGGGGTCAGAGGCCCTAAACAGTTCTAAAATCCAGCAGGGCATATCCATTAGAGGTCAAGGTCTGAGAATCATATATAGATAGGTATTTTGTCCTTTGGGCCCAATGGGGCAGCAATCCGAGTCTTACCAAGTGCTTTTGCACTTTTGCAGTGGGCATGCTCTCCTCCAAACACTGGGATGAAGGTCCACCCTCTCTGATCATCAGGATGGTGGCCAGTCTCTCCACAATACAAGGGACAAAGACCCCACCCTTTCTGAGCACTGTAGTGGTAACCAGGTTCTTTACAAAGCCAGGTCATACCCAAGCACTGGGGAGGTAGTATTCTCCTAAAATAACAGGGCACAAGGCCTAGCCTCTCCAAGTGATAGAGCAGATTTGCCCTTTCCTCATACATGGATGGGCCTGTTCTCTTGGCCTAAGATCTCCTTGGTCCAGACCTCTACTTTCATATTTCTGTCCTTGAAGACATTTTCCTTCAATTTGCCCCTTTTCTGTCCCTTTCAGTACAGATTGGCAATAGTCCCTTTCATATAAATTTTTTAAAAAATTGTGTCAGCTTTGCTTGTAGTTCACAGGGGTCCAATCCAGATAGAAGGACTTTCCACAGATCCTTCTTGGCTAACTGCACTTCTAGTTCTGACTGAAATGGCTCAGAGAATCCATGTTCAGTTAAATCTTCTAATAGAACACTGTTTTCTAGGGACCTTTCTGGAAGCAGAAAGCTTCTGTCTCTAGTCTCAGAGCACACTGGATAGGCTCAGAATTTTCCAAACCATCAGTTTCTGGTTTCTTTGTGCTCAAGAGTTCAGTTCTCAGCTTACAACATTCCTCTCTCATTTCACATCATCTGCAAGGAGAAACCATGCTGCATTTTCCACATTTAGCTTGGAAATTTCCTTAGCTAAATATCCAAGTTCAGAGCTTTCAAGTTCTGCCTTCCTTCTGACATCAGAACACAAGATTTTTGCCTCTTTAAAACAAGGGTCATCTTTCCTCCAGTTTCCAATAACACATTTATCCTTTCTGTCTAAGGCAGCATCAGGAGTACCTTTAACATCCATATTTTCCCCAAGAGTCTTTTCAAAGCAATCTAGGCTTTTTTCTGTCATGCATCTCATAATCCTTCCAGCCTCTACCCATAATCCAATTCCAAAGCTGTTTCCACATTTTCGATAGCAGCATTCTACTCTCCTGGTAACA
Source organism: Dasypus novemcinctus (assembly GCF_030445035.2). NCBI lineage: Eukaryota > Metazoa > Chordata > Mammalia > Cingulata > Dasypodidae > Dasypus > Dasypus novemcinctus. The sequence goes on along the minus strand of NC_080683.1, from coordinate 101,263,258 downwards.
AAATCTAATTTAGTTTTCTAGGCTGCTTGAGAAAATACTATGCAGTGAGTCAGCTTAAGCAATGAGTATTTATTTGCTCAAAGTTTTGAGGCTAAAGGAAATTCCAAATCAAACCATCATCAAGGCAATTCTTTTGAAGTATGTGGTATTATGGGCCTGGCTCCCAGTGATCTTGGACCTTCGCTTGTCAGATGGCAAGGCACACAGGGGCATCTCCTGGCCTCTCCCCTCTCTTACAGGATCCATTGGTTTCACATTCTGCCTACTCTGTCTGCGTGAATCTTATTCTGCCTATCCAGATTTCCAATAATAGGATTAATATCCATCCTGACAGAGGTGGGCCACACCTTCTTAACTGAAATAACCTCATCAATAGGTCCTACTGACAATGTGGGTTCACATCCTCAGTAATGGATTAGATTTAAGAGCATGTTTTTCTGGATTATGTACAGCTTCAACACATCACATCCACAGAAATATCATTCATATGGTTTTTGTTTTTTAAAGTCCTTTATAATGGAATATATTATATGTACAAAATAACATGTGAAACAAATATCTAAGGACTAGATATTCCAAAGATTGTCACATCTGTCTTTGGGCTCTTTAATTCCCATCCCTGATTCTCATCAGAGGTAATTGTTGTATTGAATTTGATTTTTATGAATCCCTCGAATTTTAAAAAATATTTATCATGTGACAGCCTCTAAGTTACAAGCACACACACAGAGTTCTGAATAAAAATCTCAGAAAACTTCCTAAATTGTGCTACATTTGTATAAAGCTAAAGAGAATATCATATTGTCATATATAGACACACATTTATATTTTTTCTTTTCACTACCTTTTCTCTCTATATATGCATATATAATAAGCATTTTCCTTTAAGTATTACAACTATTTACTATATAAAATAATTATTTATAACAAATTATATAATATATAAAATACATATAGGCATCCATATATTAGATGCATAACTATATAAATACATACATATATATGATTTTGAGCTTCAAACATATGTAGCACATTGTCGGAAGCTTATGAGATTTTTTCACTCAGTGTTATCCTCCTCAGATTCATTGTTATACTTGAGTAGTTATAGTTTTTCCATTTTCATTGCTGCATAGTATATTAATCTGTGAATATACACTTTTTCATCTAATCAATACTTGGTGGATTTTGCACTGCTTCCAGTTCCTTTGAGATTTTTCTGTGTTTTTTTTTTCAAACACCTTACTATGTAGGCTTTCTTTATTAATCTCTATTCTTTCTACCTTTCCACTCTATGCATATAAGTCTACAAATTTTCTCATATTATTTGCACAGCATCCCACAAGTTTTTGTATTATTTTCTTTGTAGTTCAGTTTTAAGTATAATTAATGTCCATTATAGTTAATTCTTTAGATATTTTAGAAATTATTTTTAAAATTTCCAATCCAATAGGAATTATAGAAGTTTTCTTTAATTCTAGTGCTAACTTATTTATATAGTGGTCAGAAAAAAAATGATCTACTCTATAAAATGCATTGAACTCTTACATTTTGGCCTAATATATAAATTTCTTTAATAAATATTCCATGTATGATTAAGAGGAATGCACATTTTCTAATGGTTGGAAACACTAGTCTATATCTATGTATTACATCAAGCTTATTTTTTTCAATTACCCAATATTTTTACTATTTTTTGTAATTTTGAATTATTAATAACTGAATAAGGTATATTGAAATTTCCTAATTTGATGGAGAATTATCAGTATATCCCTGTAGTTCTATCAATTTTTGCTTTTTTAAAATTAGGTGCTATTTTAGAAGTTGAATAAACTTTCAGTTATATCTTTCTGGTGAACTGAACATTTGTCTTTACATAGTGAAATCTATATTTCTATTCATGCTATTTTGTAATGTATAGTGTGTCTGTAGGTAGAAAATACTCTCGTTTTTAATTTATCTGACAATATCTCTATATCACCCTTATCCTCAAAAGAGTGTCCCAGTTACACACTGTGAGTATGTTAAATATTTTATTCCACTGTGTTGCTTTGTTTTCTATTTCTGAAGAATTCTGGATTCAGTTTAATTGTCATTTCTCCTTTTTTATCTTTTATCTCTAACTCAGATCAATTTTGGCATCCAGTTCATTATTTAACTCATCCAAAGGCCTTTGCTTTACAATAAATATTTTTCATTATAATATTTTTCAAATCTTCTTGATCATTTTTATAATCTACTTTTGCTTGCCTTAGCTATGAATTAATCTTTTATTCCTTTAAATATCCCATACATTTTTAAAAATTTTGCGTCTGGGAATTTTATGTCTGAAGTACTATGGGATATAAATTTGCGACATGTTGATTCTTCATTCTCTCATTCATGATGGCCTCTTTCCTTCTGCATTAGAATTGTGTGAGCTTATATATGATTCATCTTAATATGTGTGCACTTTTCAACTTAAGTTGAAAAAAGAATCTTTGCAGTTGCTTCTGCTTGGAGTTGGGGATGCTACTGAACTGGGACAATATTTTCACAATTTTAATAATAAGATAAAATGCATATGTAGAAAAATCACACATTTTCTCCCCTGACTTCCACTAGAGACAGCTAGATCAAACGAAAATTTATAGAAAGCTTCATCTAACTGCTGAAGAACTCACATATTTTCAAATGCACATAAAATTTCACTAATAAAAACAAGATCCCCATCATGAAACAAACCTTCTCAAATTTAAAATAATTGAAATAATATAACGTGTGTTCTCTGACAAGACATAATTAAACTAGAAATTAACAATGAAATGATAACTGGAAAATCTCTAAGCAACTGTAATTAAATAACACACTTCTAAATAATCCATGTACTAATTAGGATATCTCTAATGAAAACAGAAAATAATTTGAATAGAAAGAAAATACAGCATATCAAACTTTGTAGAATGTGCTTAGAAAGAAAAATGTATAGCATTAAATGCTTATATTAGAAAATAAAATGGAATCAAATCAATAATCTATGTTTCTATTTAAGAAGCTAGAAAAAGAACAAAATAGATACAAAGCAATCAGAAGGAAGGAAATAAAATAAGAGCATAAATCAATGAAATTGAACACAGAATATATATAAAAATATTTGAAAAGATCAATAGTTCTTCTAGAAAGACTGACAAAGATTAAAAAGATGACACAAATTAACAATATCAGGAATGAAAGAGGAACTACTATAACAGTGCCTGGAGACAGTAAAAGGATAATACAAGAATATTATTTAAAAATCCAATACATATAAATGTGTCAACTGAGATGAAATGCTCCAATTCCTTAAAATCCACAAATTACCAAAATTTACCCAAAATGGAATAAATAATTCACATGGTCCTGTAACTAATCATTTAATTCATAGTTAAAAATCTGAATTCTCCAAGCCCTGATGGTTTCTCTAGAGAATTTTACCATTTAGAGAAGGAAAAATGACAATTCCACACAACCTCATACAAAATGGATAAGCAGATGGAATATTTTCCAGCTCATTTTATGAAGCCAGCATTATCCTGATATCAAAACCACAAAGACAGTATAAAAGAAAGAAAACTACAAACCAAAATCTTCCAGGAATAGAGAAAAAATTTTTCAAAAAAAAGTTAGTAAACTCAACACAACAATACATGGAAACAACCACACAAAATACAAGTGGGCTTAATCTGGGAAAATAAGTCTGGTTTAATATTTCAAAATCAGTTATGTAACCCACCATATTAATAATTCAAGAAGAAAAACGACATGATTCTATCAATGGATGCAGGAAAATCATTTGACAAAGTTCAAGATGTAGTCATTATAAAACTTTCTGCAAATTAAGAATTGCAAACTTCCTTATCATGATAAATGACAGATTACATCATACTTAATATTGAAAGACTGAAGGCTTTTGCCCTGAGACCAAGGCAAGAATGTCCACTTGCATCACTGTTATTCAACATCATATTGGATGCCCTCGCCATTGCAACACGACCAGTAGGAAAGAAAAAAAAAAGAATACATGTTAGAGTGGAAGAAATAAAATTGCCCTATTCACAGATGGCATGATTGTCTATGTAGAAAATCCTGAAAGTAGTAAGTCAACTCAGCAAGGTTGCAGGGAACACAAAAATCAGAATAGAGTCCTGAAATAGACCTACACAAATATGACCATTATATTTTTGGAAAAGTTTCCAATTACATCAAATGGAGAATGACTACATCTACTACTGTAGATGACTACAGTCTTTTCAACCAACAGTGTGGGAAAAGTCAAACATCTATATTAAAAAAAACTGACACCTTCTAAAAATTGTACTCAAAATAGATATAGCTCTAAATGTAAAACTTGTAATTATAAATCTTTTATAAATAAACATAGGTAAAAGCATCTGTGGAACCTAGAGTTTGGCAAAGAGTTCTTAACATGGTACCAAAGCATTATCCATTTAAAAAATTACTAAAGTATACTTCATCAAAATTTAAAAAATTTTCTCTGTGGAAGACAAGCTATCAACTGAGAGAAATAGTCACATATCAAGCTTGTATTTTTTAGTTAGCCAAAATAAAGACATTAATTACAATTTAATATAAAAAATTTAAAATGAACAAAATATTTAACCAGACACTTCACCAAAGAGACTATAGAGGTGGCAAATAATGCCAAGGAAAGATGTTCATCATCACTATCCATTACGGAAATGCAAATTTAGCCAGCATTATATAACCTGACATATCTTTTAGAATAGCTAAAAAATAAAAATAAAAATACTTGGGAAAATCAAGTGCTATAATGCTCATGCATTGCTCTCAGGAATGCAAAATGTTAGATGCTCTAGAAAACAATTTCGGTGTTTCTTAAAAAGCTGAATATATACTTAAAATATGACCCAGTTATTCCACCTCTGTGGGATGTGAGAAATGAAAACTTATGTTCATAAAATTTCCTTTATATGAATGTTTATAGCATTATAAACCTTGATATTATGGATAAATAAATTGCCTATACATCCATATAATGGAATACTACTCAGGAATAAAAATCGTTATGTGCAACTTACAATATATGAATTTCAGGGGTATTATGCCAAGTGAAAAAAAGCCATTCTTAAAAGTTGCCTAATGTGTGTTTTACCGTGAATATGGCATTCTTGAAAAGAAGAGCTAAGTGATTGTGGGGGCGTGGGGTAAGGATTGGGAGAGCGTGAGAGATTCAAGGGAGAGCAAATTTTTGAGGGGCTAGAGTTTTGGGGGTGTTGTAGTTGTGTTTATTTTAATATATGTATTAAAATTCATAGTGTTGTACATCAAAAAGTCAATTATACTGTATGATAATTATTATAGCTGAACTGAAAAAAAAAGAAAAATACATACAAAAATATGACAGGTTGCTTTATGAGATATTCTGCTGTATCCCTCTCCCTCATTTTTATCTCCCTACTGATTCTACTGATTCTTCCTGGTCAGCTTATATTCCACTTCCAGCAGTTTCTTACCACTTGTGAGGCCCTGTTCTGGAAGAGCTCTGGCTCTTCAGTTGCCTAGGTCACAGGTCATATTGTTCCAGCTCCTTCAGATCAAGTGGTAGGCCCCTGATTCTCACCCACACTTGGGCTGGGTAAACTCCCTCCCAGTTTCAGCTCCTGAACTCAGGTTGGTCTGATTCACTTTTCAGGAAACATCTGTTGTGTATTTTAGGATTCCCTGTTCTCAGGTGTCTCAGAATCCCCATTTCTTCCTTCTGCCTTCTCCTTTACAGACACTGATACCTTGCAGCTTTTTAAATATGATTGGTCCCTATCCATGACTTTTAGGGCTCATCAAATATTGTTATAAATATTGTCCATGGGTTTTGCTTTCTAGGTGTTCTAGCTGTTCTAAATACTATGGTGCCACAGTCTTCTCAGAATCCACTGGGACAATTTTTTTTTTTTATTTTTATTTGTAAAGAAGTTTTAGATTACATAAATGTTATATAAAAAATATAGAGGATTCCCATAAGGTCCACCCCCTCCTCCTCCCATACTTTCCCACATTAACAACATCCTTCATTAGTGTGGTACATTTGTTAGAATTGGAAAACATATATTGAAGCATTGCTACTAATCATGGACTATAGTTTACATTATAGTTTGTACTCTGTCTCACACAATTTTGTACATTATGACAAAATATACAATGGCCTGTATCTGTTATTGCAATGTCTTGCAGGATAATTCCAATGTCCCCAAAATGCCCCCATATTCCACCTATTCTTCCCATTCTCTCCCCTCAGAACCTCTGGCAGTCACTGCATTTATATCATTGATACAAGTTCTTCCATTGCTAAAATAATAAGTCTATAATAGAATAATAATAAGTTTACTGTAGTCCATGCTCATTCCCCAATCTTGAGGATTTGGGGATGGTGATACCCACTCTGTTTCTTACTGAGAGGGGGCTTAGGTCCCATGGGATAGCTGGATGGAACTCTCTTGCTTGCAGTTACAGACCCTCTCTGTTCCTTGGGATTGGTGTTGTCCAACATCATCTCCTTGTTAGTTGTCCTGAATAACTCCAATGAACTAGAGAGTAGGTGTTGAAACATGCTGAGATTCAGGACTCAACTGGCACATGAATGGACCAAAGATTTAAGTCTCTAGGACATATATGTAATAAGTATAGTGCTAATTATAGGTTCAAATGAAAGGGGCAGAAAAGCCATGTGTAGGGAAAGTATAAATGATTCTAAGTCTTTTACACTGGGTAGCATAAATTCCAGAGTAATGCCCACTGAGAGATTGCTGAATTCCTGAGCTTGTCTGCCCTGCTTATAGTGTCTGGATGTCTCTAGAGCACTCAGGAGCCCCACTGTTTGAGGCACTGTTTACTGTGGCAGTCAGTGAGTCCCGCTGAGATGTGCATAAGCATAACCACTGGAATGACCTCTCTACTCACTGTGAAATTTCTTAGCCATAAAAACTCTCGTGTATTTAATATTTCTCCCTTTTTTGTCAAGGTCTTTTTCTGGGTATTTTGCTAATTGGCAGTTGGTAATAATCCCTTGGTGCCAGGGAGGCTCATCCCTGTGAGTCATGTCCTATGCTGGAGGGAAGGTAGTGCATTTATATGCTGAATTTGGCTCAGAAAGAGGCCACATTTGAGCAACAAGGAGGCTTTCAGGAGGTAACTCTTTGACAATATGTAATACTAGGCTGTTTCAATTTCTCAAGAAAAGGTTCAATTTGGTCTCCAGCCCACAATTCCTGGCTTAAAGGCCTCACCCTCAGCACCTCCACTCTGCTCCTTGCATGCTTGGTTTCCTCTGGTTTTAAAAATAAGTCATTTTCTTTAGTGTGATTCCACTTTTAATGTATCAGCAGGTTGTTTTGCTTTTTGTTGTTGTTGCTGTTCCTCACTGGTTTATGGAGGAGGGCTCTGAAGGTTTTCTTTACTTCCTCTGAGCCTAGCAGTACATTGAAATATATGGTGTTTTTCTCCCTCTCAGAATCTATTGTTTGTTTTGAATGAACCCTTTAGTATGTCCAGTTCACCATATTTCATAAGTATTAGTGTTCAGTAGGTATTTGTCAAGCTTGTCCACAACACTTATTTCAACCAAGTTTCTTACCTTGCTTTTCTAAATTAAAAGTAAAGTAACTGATATCCTAGCACTGGGCAATTGTAATAAACTAATTTGTCTTTAAAAAATTGGATGGCATTTAATGATAAAACCCTAAATTTAATCTTCATTAGAAAAAAGTCATCCTTAGGTAATAGATAGATGTAAAAGGAAAATATTCCCACTTGTAATATATGGTTTAAAGCTTATTTCAGCATATATATAAAATATATATATTTATTTAAATATATATCTAAAGTGTTCTATAAAATGACTGTGCACTGTATTGCAGGTTACTTGCTGAAACTGAATATTGATGATTATTAACAGCAGTGTAGTTTTTGTTGAAAGTATTTTTGCACCAAACTCATGGTAGAAATACACATGGTATCATAGGGTAGGGGCTGATACCAAGTAAACTGGTTTCCAAGGATTGAGTTCAAATTATGACTTACAAGCTCTGTCATCCTAGGGAAATTGCTTAACATCACTGACTTATTTTTAAAATGTGAATTATAATAATGCTCACCTCACAGAAGTTTTAGGACAATTAAAATAAGATAAAATAGAGGGCATAGAAATAATGGCTGGCCTATTAAGAGTCATTATTAATTGATGCCTATGAGGAAAAGGTGATGGAGATGACTATGATATGATTATTGGTTGCTTCCCATCCAGGGACAATTTTCATTTATTAAGTATTATTTCAATGTTTCTAATATTTTTTCATTTTTAAAAAATTTTATTAAAGTGTATCATTCATACATGGACATACATAAACAATAAGTGTACAGTAAAAGTTGTTACAAAGCAAACATGTATAAGAGCACACAGGGATCCCATACATCATCCCACAAACAAAACCTTGCATTGTTGTGAAACATTTGTTCAAAAGTATGAAAAAATATCATCAAATATTACTAACTATGGTCCGTATCTTACATTTGGTGTATTTTTCCCCCAACCCATCCTATTTTTTTTATTTTTTAAATAATTTTTATTCCAGAAGTTGTGTAGAATTCCCATACAACACCTTTTCATCAATATGCCATGCTGTGGTGGAATAGTTGTGGAAGATTATGAGATACTATCATCAGACTATTACCACCAACCATGGGCCATTGTGTGCATCTGACACACTTTTTCCATACCCCCCCCCCCATCAATACAGTACATTTGTGGCATTGATGCAAGAATATTATAGTAGTGCTGTTTACTAGAGTCCATAGGTCACACCAGTTGTAGTTTTCCCATGCTTCTCCACATTCATGTCACTCTACAATAGTGGCATACATCCACTCTAGCTCACAGTAGGACATTATTGCATCTGTGTCATCAACCACAATTCTCATCTGCCTCTGGGGTCACTGTGTTATTCAGTCCCTAGATTATTCTCTAGCTTTCTTTCAACTGGCATTTATATGCCTAGACTATATTTTTCAGCCACAATCCCATTGATAAACCAGTTCCTATTTACTATAATGTATTATCATTAACTCTATCCATCACCACACTTTTACAGTCAAGGTAATTAAAACTTCTACATACATTAAGGGTCAGGAGTCCTTCTCAGCCCTCCTTTTATCTCCTAATAACTAGGTTTTAACTCCATGCATTTATTCTTCATATTTGGTTCATATTAATGAGACCATGCAATTTTTGTCCTTTTGTGTCTGGTTTACTTCACTTAGCATAATGTCTTCAAGATTCATCCATGTTATTACATATGTCCCAATTTTATTTCTTCTTATTGCAGCATAGTATTCCATCATATGTATATACCAAATTTTGTTTATCCATTCCTTGGCTGATGGGCACTGGGTTGTTTCCATCTTTTGGCAATTCTGAATAATGCTACTATGAACATTGGTGTGCAGAGGTCGGTTCATGTCACAGTTTTCAGTTATCTGGATATACTACTAGTAGAGGAATTGCTGGATTATATGGCATTTCTATATTTAGCTTCCTGAGGAACCTTCAAATTTTCTTCCATAGAACCTGCAGCATTTTACAATCCCACCAACAGTGAAGAAGTGATCCCATTTATCCACATCCTCCCCAGCACTAATGGTTTTCTGTTTTTTTATTAATGGTCATTCTATGTGGCATGAGAAGTTATCTCATTGCAGTTTTGATTTGCATTCCCCTAATAGCTAGTGATATGGAACATTTTTTTCATATGTTTTTTGGCCATTTATATGTCCTCTTTGGCGAAATGACTATTAAAGTCTTTTGCCCATTTTTTTTTTATCTCCTTCCCCTCTTGCGGCTCTTTTTTTTATGTGCCTTCTGCTCTCTGTGTCCATTCGATATACTTTCTTCTGTGTCTGTATTTATTTATTTCCCCTCCCCCACTTATGGCTTGCTTGCTGTCTGCTTTCTGTGTCCATTCGCTGTGGGCTTCTCTGTGCTCTCACTTGTCTCCCTTCTTTTTGTTGCATCACCTTGCTGAGTTGGCTCTCCGCAGTGTCTGTGGGCTGGACGGCACTCCTTGGCACTTGTGGACCAGATGGTGCTCCATAGCATGCAGGCAAGCCTGCCTTCACAAGGAGGCCCTGGGATGCAAACCGAGGGCCTCCCATATGGTAGACAGAGCTCATCTGATTGAGCCACAGTCACTTCCCTCTTTTGCCCATTTTTAAACTGGATTGCTTGCTCTTTTATTGCTGATATTTTTATTTCCCTCTTTTGCCCATTTTTAAACTGGATTGCTAGCTCTTTTATTGCTGATATTTTATACATGTATTGCTGATATATATATATATGATATTTTTATATAGAATGGAAATCAAACTCTTATTGGATATGTGGTTTTCAAATATTTTCTCCCATTGAATGGCCTGCCTTTTTACCTTCTTGATGAAGTCCTTTGAATCACAAAAGTGTTTAAATTTTGAGGAGGTCCCATTTATCCATGTTTTCTTCTGTTGCTTGTACTTTCATGTAAGGTTCAAGAATGAACCACCTACCACTGGGTCTTGAATATGTTTTCCCACATTTTCTTCTAGGAGCTTTATGGTTCTTGATTTCATATTTAGGTCTTTGATCCATTTTGAGGTAGTTTTTGTATAAGGTGTGAGATAGGGGTCCTATTTCTTTCTTTTGGATATGGGTATCCAGTTTTCCCAACACCATTTGTTGATTATATTTTCTGGCCAAGCTGGGTGGGCTTGACACCCTTGCCAAAAATCACTTGACCATAGATATGAAGATCTGTTTCAGAACCATCAATTTGGTTCCATTGGTCTATTTGTCTATCTTTATGCCATAACATGATGTTTTTTTCACTGTCCATAGGTGATTTGATTTAAAGTCCAGAAGTGAGAGTCCTCCAACTTTGCTTTTCCTTTTTAGGATGTTTCTGGCTATTCAGGGCCCCTTATACTTCAAAATAAATTTGATAATTGTGTTTTTAAAATGTTGGGGGAATTTGGGGGGCAATTTTATTGAATCTGTATATTAATTTGGGTAGAACTGACATTTAAATGATATTAGTCTTCCAATCCAAGAGCATGGAATGTCATTCCAAAAATGTAGGTCTTTTTCGATTTATTTTTGCAATGCACTGCAGTTTTCTGAATAAAAGTGCTTTACATCCTTGGTTAACTTTATTCCTAAATATATGATTTTTTTAATCACTATTGTAAATGGAAATTTTTCCTGACTTCTTCCTCAGAACTTGTGTTACTAGTGTATAGAAATACCACTGATTTTTAAATATTGATCTTGTATCCTGACATACTACTGAAATTGTTTAATAGCTGTAGTAGATTTGTTGTAGATTTTTCAGGACATTCCAGATAGAGGATCATATAATCTACAAACAGTGAAAGTTACTTCTTCCTTTCTGATTTGGATTCCTATTTATTTCTTTTCCTTGTCAGATTGCTCTGGCTAGAACCTCCAGTATTATACTGAACAGTGGTGACAGTGGACATCCTTGTCTTGTTTCTGATCTCAATGGGAAAGCTTTCAGTCTTTCACCATTGTGTATAATGTTAGTTGTGGGTTTTTCATACATGGCCTTTATTATGTTGAGGAGATTTCCTTCAATTCCTATCTTTTGTAGCATTTTATCAAGAAAGGACGCTGTATTTTGTCAAATGTCTTTTCTGTGTCAACCGATAGGATCAAGTGGTTTTTCTTCTTGATTTATTAATGTGGTGTATTATCATGATTGATTTTCTTGTGTTGAACCACCCTTGCATGCCTGGTATAAAACCTACCTGATCATGATGAATAATTCCTTTACTGCATTGTTGGATTAGATTAGCAAGAATTTTGTTGAGGATTTTTGCATCCATTTTCATTAGGGAAATGGGTCTGTAATTTTCTTTTTTCCTAATATCTTTACCTGGCTTTGGTTTTAGGGTGATAACAGTTTATTAGAATGAGTTTGGTAGGATTCCTTCTTTTTCCATTTTTTGGGAAGACCTTGAATAAGATTCATCTTAAATCTTAATGATTGGTAGAGCTCACCAGTGAAAACATTTCATCTGTTCCTGGGCTTTTCATTTGGGAAGCTGTTTGATGACTGCTTCAATCTCTTTACTTGTGATTTGTAAGTTGAGGTCTTCTATTTTTTTTAAGGGTCAGTGTAGGTTGTTCATACATTCCTAGGCATTTTTCCATTTTTTTCTATTGTCTAGTTTGTTGGCATACAGTTGTTCATAGTATCCTGTTACAATGTCTTTTATTTCTGTGGGGTGAATAGTAATGCCCCTATTTTATTTCTTATTTGCATCTTCTCTGTTTCTTTCTTTGTCAGTCAAGCTAAGAGTTTGCTGATTTTGTTAATCTTCTCAAACAGCCAACTTTTGTTTTTTTTAATTCTCTCTTTTGTTTTTGTCCTCAATTTCATTTATTTCTGCTCTGATCTTAGTTATTCCATTCCTTATACTTGATTTGGGATTAGTTTGCTGTTCTCTGTTTCCTCCAGCTGTGTAGTTAGGTCATTGATTTTAACTCTTCTTTTTTGTGTAAGCATTGAGGGCCATAATTTTGCCTGTCAACACTACCATTGCCATATCCCATAAGTTCTGATATATTGTGTTCTCATTTTCATTCATCTTGAGATATTTATTGATCTCTCTCAAAATTTTTTCTTTGACTCACTGATTATTTAAGAGTGTTTTTTGATTTCCATATATTAGTAAATTTTCCCTTTTTCTGCATCTTGTTGATTTCTAACTTTATTCCATTATGATCAAAGAAAGTGCTTTGTATATTTTCAATCACATTGATGTTATTGAGAATTGCTTGGTGACCCAACATATGGTCTATCCTAGAGAAGATCCATGCACCCTTGAAAAGAAGGTATATCCTGCTATTTGGAGTGCAGTGTTATGTATATATCTATTATGTTTATTCTATTTATCATATTATTCAAGCTCTCTGTTTCTATATTGATCTTCTGCCCAGATAGTCTATCCAGGCTGAGAGTGTTGTACTGGTCTCCAACTATTACTGTAGAGATATCTATTTCCCCCTCCTGTTTTGCCAGTGTTTGCTCATATATCTTGAGACATTCTCATTAGGTGCATATACATTTAAGATTGTAATTTCTCCTGGTGAATTGCCCCTTTTATTAATATATCATGACTTTCCTTTTCTCTAATACTAGTTTTGCTTTTAAAGTCAATATCATTCAATATAAGTATAGCTGCTCCAGTTTTTCCTTTGTTACTGCATGTGTAGAATATCTTTTTCCAAACTTTCACTTTCAATCTATTGGTATGCTTGGGCCTAAGATGTGTCTCTTGTAGACAGCATATAGAATCCACATATTTTCTTATCCATTCAGATAGTCTGTGCTTTTTGATTGTGGATTTTGATCCATTAACATGCAATGCTATTACTGTACAGGCAGTTCTTATTTCACCTATTTTGACCTTTGGGTTTTATCTGTCATATTTTATTTTCACCACTCTTTTCAGTTACTTTTGCTGATATAATCTTCATTTCAAGTCTCTTTTCCAAGCCTCTCTCTCCTGAGTTTTCTTTTCAGGCTTTTTAGTAATTCTTGCAAAGCCAGTCTCTTGGGTATAAACTCTCTCAGTTTCTGTTTATCTGTGAATATTCTAAACTTATCCTCATTTTTGAAAGACAACCTTACTGCATATAAGATTCTTGGCTGTTAGTTTTTTCTCTTGAAATATCTCAAATACATCTTGACTTCTTGACTCCATGGTTTCTGATTTGAAATTGGCACTAAATCTTATTGGGTATCACATATGTTATGCATTGCTCCTCTCTTGTTGCTCTTAGAATTCTCTCTTTTTCTCTGGCATTTGACATTCTGATTAGTTTGTGTCTCAGAGTTGGTTTATTCAGATTTATTGGTGTGTGCTTCTTGGATATGGGTATCTATGTCCTTCAATAGGGTTGAAAAATTTTCTATCATTATTCCTTCAAATATTCCTTCTGCCCCTTTTTCATTCTCTTCTCCCTCTGAGACCCCCATGAAACCTATATTTGCATGTCTCTTGCTGTCATTTAGTTTCCTGACACCCTGTTCAATTTTTTTCCATTCTTTTCTTCTTCTGTTCTTTTATATGTTCACTTCTGAAGGCCATATCTTCAAGCTCACTGATCCTTTCTTCTGCCTCAAATCTGCTGTTATATTCCTCCAGTGTATTTTTAATTTCATTTATTGTGCCTTTCATTCCCATAAAGTCTGTTATTTTTCTATGTATGCTTTCAAATTCTTCTTTGTGCTTAATCAGTATTATCTTAATATTCTTAATCTATTTAGCCATCTCATTGAATTTATTAAGGAGATTTCTTTGAACATCTATGATTAGTTGTCTCAATTCCTTTATGTCATCTGCAGCCATATCTTGTTCCTCTAACTGGGCCACATCTTCCTGTTTCTTGATATTGATTGTAATTTTTTGTGTGTCTTTGCATCTGGCTTACTAGATTTATTTATTCTGGGTGCAGTTTCTCTCTTCAGTTTAAGGATTTCTTGACTTTCCTCCCTTGTGGGTGGTGTAGTAGGAGCAAAGGATGTAGTTGGTGCTGTAAGCTGTGGAAGCTGAAGCTGTCCATGTTGCCCCAGGTACCAGTGAAGATTCTCCCAACATTTTCCTCTGCCAGGAGTAGTGAGAGAGTCGCAACCATGTATAATATTCCAAGTTGTTCAGGCCAAGACCTTCCATACTTGCCTGCAGTGACTAATGAAGCTTCACCTGGGGTGGGGACGGAGCTGTAGATGTGGGCAGCAATCTATGCCATGTTTGTTTAAAATGGCTGCAGTTGCCCAGGTAGACTAATGTAACACTGGCCCCCCTCTCTCTGCAGGCATGGGAATGGACCTCTGGAGTGCCCAATATCTAATATATCTAATCTGTGTGGGCCAAATGCACCTGCAGGTGCCCTGAAAGGCTGAGGAGTACTGTCCCTTTTGCTCTTTAGGGGATGGAAATAGAACCACTGATGCCCAACAGTTTAGTCTATGTAGGCCAAAAGTACCTGCTGTTGCCTGGAGGGGCTGAGTAAACACCTGCTGCCTCCTATCCTACTTTGGGGTGGAGATGGAGTTACAGATGTCTGACTCTTCAGTCCATGGGCCAACAGCACCTGCAGTTACCCAGAGAGCCTGGAGAAACACAGTCCTTCTCTTATCTAATAAGGGGTGGGGGTGGAGCCACAGGTACCCAGTGGTTGAGTTTATGCTGGCCAAAAGTGCCTCCAGTTGCCCTGAGAGGCTGAGGAGCCACAGCTCCTCTCCTATCTCATTGGAGTGTAGGGATTGAGCCCTAGGTGTCTGACTATTCAGTCCATGCTCACCAAAAGCACTTGCAGTTACCCAGAGAGGCTGGTGCAGCTTCTTCTGCTTGAGGTGGGGTGCAATCCCTAGGCTAGTGGTGCAATCCCATCTGAATGAAAAGAAACTGGCCCTACCTTCATTGTGATTTTCAGTCAGCCCTGCTTCCTCTCATGCCAGGAGTGGAGTTAAAATGGCAGCTTCCAATCTCTTTCCAACTTGTTAAAACTTCAGTGGTTCTTATTATTATACTTCAGTCAGCCAAATTCACTAAGCAGTAGCTAAAGTCAGTGCCCAACAATCTCTTCCCCATTTTGGGGAAATGGAGTTTCCATATCCAGTCATGGAACAGCTCCTGAGGTCGCTTACACTGCCAGTGGAGGATGGGTACCAGTCTCTGCAGCACGGAGTACTCTACTCACAAATCTTCACTGCAGATGGACAGTCTCTTCCTTCCATACATTCAGTGATGTTCCAGGATGCTCTTCTGGTCTCCTGGGGCCCCCAAAGAGGTGCTTTGGATAGCTCTGTGTGATTACTAACTGTGCTGTAGGATGAACTGACTCTTGGAGCTCCTTACTCTACCACCATCTTGCCCCTCCTCCAGACTTAAATGTTTTTATGATTAAAAATGAATAAAACTATAAGATAAAATAATAAGGAAAAACAACATCTTATTTTTTGGGGTGGATTTTTTTAAAAAATTTTAATAGTATACTTTCTAATTTTTTAAAAAGATACTTAGATTACATAAATATTACATAAAAAAATATAGGGGTTTCCCATATGCCCCACTCCCTACCCCTCCCACATTTTCCCACATTAACAACATTCTTCATTAGTGTGGTGCATTTGTTACAATTAATGAACAGAATTTGGAGCATTGCCTTTAAGCATGGATTATAGTTTTCATTGTAGTTTACTCTTTCCCACACAATTTTGTAAATTATGACAAGATATATAATGGCTTATAACTGTCATTGCAGCATCATTCAGGACAATTCTTCGGGGTGGATTTAAAAGAATCCTACTCTTTAGAGTAAGGTTGTTTAAATTCACGGAGATTTTTTCCCAGGATTAAAAAATGGAGCAATTATGTTTAGATGGAGCCTTCTAAATAGATACCAGCTGCTTGCCAACCTCCTCCAATCTCTCCTTTTGCTAGACCCCAGAGAAAGCCTGTATAAAAGACACATCTGGTGCAATGTTTGTCACTGTGCACTATGAGTCTTTGGGCCCCAGCAATGTGGCCTCATCCATTTATGGGTGAGATTCATTTATTCTGACATTGCCCTCAGGACAGTTGTGTCTCTTCCTCAGAATGACAGAACAGACATTCATACAATTACTGAACATCCTTGGCTTAACTTTGTGCTGTGTGCAAAATTCCAAGTGTGAACTCTCTCTACATATTTTATTATTCCCTGGGGTGGTCAGTTTCAAGGATTCTGGTGACACTGTTTAGTGTTGCAAGAATAATTTTCTTTAAGACTCATGATCATTTTAAATGCATGCACAGAAGGAGCCTCTCACACCTGAGGGCTAAAATAAACTGGGTCCTGACTGTTATTTTAAATTACAATAAATTCTTTGGATTTCTTGGAAAAATGTGAACTATTAAAATACAATATTCTATTAAATTATTACACATAATCCAGTAAGTCAGTTGAGAAAAATAATTTGGAACTCTGGGTAACTCTACAGGCACAAAGTGATGCTGTGTCTTAAAGTAAGAGAAGTGAGGAATAATACAAAAATCCATACTAAGTCATTTTTGTGTCGGTACCTCAGGACCCCAGATGTTTATTCGAGTATTTCTTGAAACTCCATTCAAACCAGAACAGATTGCTAGCAGGGAGAAACATGCAGTAACCGGGCTAGTGCATATATATGCATTATTTAAGTAGTTTTTAAATTTATTTATTGTCTTTACTAAGAGTGTCCAGAGGCTACTGTGCAGCACAAAGAATTTTTTTTTAATGAGAAAACAAAATTTACCTCCTATGACATTAACATGGATCCTTTAAAACTGTCTTCTCTCCATATTTCAGTCTCCTTAAATCTTTCCCATTTTACCCACTGCCAACCTCCCATTCTACAAGAAGCATTTCCTCTCCCAAAAATTATCCCTCCAGCTACCTTCTTGACTCAGTACTTTCTTGCCATCTCTGAATCCTTGCTCCCTCAATCAGGCATCTTCAATTTCTCACTCTATGAGATCCTCTTCCCTCTGCCTACAAATATGATCAACTATTCCTTTATTTACATTTCCCTTGCCCTTTCCACCTCCTGGAGCTGCTTTACTTTGGCTGT
Organism: Dasypus novemcinctus; assembly: GCF_030445035.2. Classification (NCBI taxonomy): domain Eukaryota; kingdom Metazoa; phylum Chordata; class Mammalia; order Cingulata; family Dasypodidae; genus Dasypus; species Dasypus novemcinctus. The sequence continues at coordinate 101,245,562 of NC_080683.1, read as the reverse complement.
GCTTTCATTTACAAGTACACTACTGAAATAAGTCTCCCAATAATTCCTTGCCTCCCCTTCAAGTGTTTTTATCTAGGCAACCTAGATAGTGTCCCATTACATTCTCTTCAAATAGTTGACTCAAATTGGAAAGCTTTAGTTACCTTTTCTGACTTCTCCCCCATCCCTATCCCTCTGATACATTCAATATTGTTGCTTTCCCCATCCTTTTTGAAATGTTTTCCTCCTTTGACTTTCATCACATTGGATGTTCTTTTCAGTCTGACTCTATTTTCTCTGTATTGAACTTCTGCTGCTTTTCCCACAAGTTGAATTCTTCCATCCTCAGTTCTTTCTCCTCCATGGAATCATCCAACCTTGCTGTCTCCTCAGTGGAGTCATCTGTTTCTTTGCGGATCTACCTCTTTGCAGATGTCCCAAAATAGTTCTGAAGCCTAAACTTTCTTCTAAGCTCTGATCCTACGTTTTCAATTCTCATCTACCTCTTTGCGGATGTCCCAAAATAGTTCTGAAGCCTAAACTTTCTTCTAAGCTCTGATCCTACATTTTCAATTCTCATCTTCGTCCTTTGTCTACCCCACCACCACTGGACAGGTTTATAAGTGGACTTTCTATGTTACCCTTGTTCTTTCACTTTGTCCCCACCTTGTTCTTCCTCGCTTTGTCTACTGCCACCTGATTTACATCTGTTATCCACTGAGGTATAAATTCTATTTTTCTTCCTTTCTTGTTTTTACAGAACTTAATAAGTAAACTTTCATAAGTAAAAATTATAACATTCTTCTCCCTTAAGACAGCCAATTCATCCTTTAAAAGAAAACAAGCATTAAAGATGGACATCAAAATGCCTTTATTCTGTCATGAAGTGCTAATAGCCAGGTGGATTCAGATAAATGTTTTATGTGCAAAATTTTAAGCACACAAAGGACTACTAGGACAGAAAAGTATTTTAAACCAGCACAGTTCTGTTGTCACATGACACTGAGGAAAACATTTACCCCCATAAACAACCTTGTTCAGTTATAGTTTTCTTTCATTTATTGAGTACTCAAGACCATTTCACCAAGCCAATTTAATAATTGAAACTTTTAAAACTGTTTTGAGTAGGAAGAAGGCTAGGATAGGGCCATGATGTTAAAACGTGACTAGAAAACAGTTGTGGTTACTGGGCAATCTTGGATCTGAACATGAGGCTTCTCAATTTTCATGAACCCTATAGCTCCTCTGGGACACTAATTCAGTCATCAAGTCATGTTAATTGTTATCTCTGCTAATGCTGGCTTTCACTGTTTCTCTTCTACACCACTGCAGTCACACCCCAACAGGTCCCTATCTCATTTGACATTCTTCCTTTTCATTTCTACTAACAGATTACAAAACTTCAATTTGATGAAACCATTTATTTGATAAATGTCACTATTTCTTCATTGCTAATTTAGAAAAAATTAAAGATCTGGAGCCTTGATGATCCAGTCCAAGCATACATTTAAAATCTATTCCTATCATCACTGTCACAATTGTCCAAATATGTTCCATCCTATCACATGTTCCAACTCAATTGAACTTTTCATGTTTCTAATATTTATTCCTGCATCCTAAGATTTGACTTGTTTTTCCCTCTTCCCAGAATATTCTTACCCACTGACTGTCCAATCCCTTGTGATCTTTCAAAGTTCATCTCTAACAGAATAGCCTCCATAAAACTTTTTCTGATATCTAGAAAGTAGTGACCATTCCATCCTTGAGAACATCTAGCACTTATTTTGAAAAGTTTCATATACTACCTTGAAGTCCACAGTATCTTATGCTATAATATTTGTTTGGGTATTAGTCCATTTTCTCTACCTGGTTATAAATTACTTCCTGGTATTGTCTTATTCCCTGTGCTTCTTCCATGACCTGCAGCAACATTCTTTGCAAATGGTGATGGAATAGTGTAATGGAAAGAGTGAGGGTCTAGAACAGGGGTTCATAACAAGGGGTCTGTGAACTTGAATTGAAACTTTAAAAAAACATTATTCTTGTGGGGATGTGTTGGTACGAGTGTGATATATTTATTAAATAATAAACAGTTTAGTGTGGATGTAGTAAGGGGTCTATGCTTTTCACCTGACTGGCAAAGGGGTCCATGGAACAATACAGGCTAAGAACAACTGGGCTAGAAGTTGAAGAAAATTAGCTCCACATTTCTTCCAACACGTTAAAATGCATTGCTTGAAGGCACTCTTTTTTCAACCCTCTGACACTCTCAATGTTCTTTTGTGAAATGGAGACTTTCTATTTATCTCATAGGTATATGGTGAGACTTATGTGGAAATATATATGTAAATACCAAGAAAAAAGCTTAATACATTGTAGTTATTATTATTATTATAGAAAGAGTAAGTATTTTTTAATGATTACCTCAAGGTAATCTTCACTTTCATAGTACATGCTATATGAATATTTTAAAAATCTAATTTAATTTTAATATTTTAATATTAAAACACATAGACTATATCACAAAAAAATTCATGATGCATTTCACCTTTTACATGAAGAAGAAACTGAGATTTCAGCCACCTTTGAAAAAGACTGTGAATAGAAAATAAGTATCTAATTAATAAATTTGCATATGTGTGACAGTGGTGTTAAATTTATTCCAATTATCCAAATTTAGAAGGGATGGTATTAATATAATAAAATAAATTGTTTTCTATCTCTAAGGTTCAAAATTTCACTTTTTTATATAATTCAATTTTTTCTTCTAATGCCAAGTAAGAATTAGTTAATGAGCAGATCATTTGCATATAATATTTTTCATAAAATATATAAGTTGGAAATATATCCAAGCTTTTCCTCTGTAATAATTCTTTTGACATGTCCAGTTTTTTGCTTTGTGTGTGTTCTTGCTTATGTTTTGCACTGTTTTGTTATATTTCTATGTCAGAAAAACAAGATATAGTTCTTTTATCTTGTTTTCTCAAATAATTTGAACTGATATTGGTTTAAATGCTCAGTGAACTTATTTTTTAATAATCACCGTTCTTTTTGATGACCTTATTTTTAATTATTTCCTTTTGTAATATATGCAGCTCTTTCATAGAAAAAACACATTCTTCAGCTAGACTAACAGTTCTCAAAGTTTGGTCTGTGGACCTCTGGGGTCTCCAAGATCCTTTCAACAGGTCTGTGAGATCAAAACTCCTTACATAATAATAATACACTGTCATTTTCCTTTTTCACTCCCATTTTGTCATGAGTGTACAATGGATTCTCATTCTCCAGAGGCTACCTAGCAGGTACAGACATCATTGCTCTGATAACTAAAGAAATGGGAGCTTGTGTATTCTCATGTTTAAAAATGTCTGTTTTAATTTCTAATATGGTAAATATCAAAAGATATAATCCATATGAGTAAAAGCTCTTTGGGGTCCTCAATATATTTTTGAAAGATTTTGAAGGGTTTCTTTGACCAAAAGGTTTGAGAACCATTTTTCTAGAGAATAAAATGTGGCTTACTGGTATTCTACTATAGACTTATTGTGATTCTAGCAATGGAAGAAATTATATCATTGATGTGGAGACAGTGGCCACTGGAGGTTCTGAGGACAGGGAGAGGGCAAAACAGGTGTAATACGGGGGCTTTTGGGGGCTTGGGAATTGTCCTGAATGATGTTACATTATAAATCTTGCCATAACCTACAGAATTGGGTGGCAGAAAGTGTAAACTACAATGTAAACTGTAATCCACGCTTAGTGGCAATGCTCCAAAATGTGTTAATCAATTACAATGAATGTACCTTACTAATGAAGGTTGTTGTTAATGTGGGAAAAAATGGGAGGTATGGGGAGTGAAGCATATAGGAATCCCCCTATATTTTTATGTGACATTTGTATAGTCTAAGTATACTTTTTTTAAAAAAAGTGATTGTTGAGAATGATAAATCTGTTTTATTTAGTGCGAAATGTGCTAAGACGTAGACTTGATATGTGTAATTATATAACTTATCTATTATTGGTACTGAGGCTAGACTCCATATTCCCTCATGTCTTTGGAATCCCTTTGATCCAAATATCAATAAGAACCCATATTTATGCAATACATACAATCTCCTTAATGCTAACATATTGGCTGTTTACAGAGTCTCTGTTTCAAACCTCATAGGGCTAAGGCTACTCTTGACTCCATCTAGGTCAGGGGTTCTCAATCTAATCTTTTTTGTTTCTTGGACCCTTTTGCCAGTCAGGTGAAAACAATGGACCCTTCCTAAGTCCACATTATACTGAGTATTATTTAATAAACATATCACACCTGCACCAACAGGGCCCCACAAGACTAATGTTTTTTTTTTATGTAATTCAAGCTCATTGACCCCTTGCTAAGAACCCCTGATATAGATGAAGACTTAACACCTGAACCTTCCTAAAGAGCCCACCTGCTCTGACTCTCTTTTTAATTGTGGCAGAGATGAGGCTTGGAGATAAATATGTTCAGTCTAAGGGCAGAGAGAATTTATGATTTTTTTTCAGTGTTACACTTGCTCATAGAATAGGTTTTCCTTTTGTTTTCAGAGATAATTATGTGAGATGGGGGGAGCGATTGTGGAATTGTGACAGAGGAGGAATTATCTCTATTAGTTAGGAGGTACAAGCACTACTTGAAAAAAATTTTATTGTTTTCAAAACCAGTAGCTGCTTAAGAAACCCAATGGAGGGAGCCCCAATTCAATAAGTACAAATGAGTTATCTAAAACACAGCCTTTAATGTGAGCATGTTGAAAAGATTGAAATGGTGGCCACACACCCATTCATGACTCTGTAAAGTGGGAACATCTGCTTTAGATGGGAAAATGGACTCACTAATATCTGAGGTTCCTTTGGAATCTAAGATTCTATTTAAGTGAAGGATACACTACATTTTGAAAGTCAAGATAACCCATGGTTATTCTTCAATGTTTCTAATATGATTGCCTGAATTACTTAGAGAGGCGAGGAATGTTTCCTCTTCATTATCATTTTTAAAGACAATGAATTAACCTTTCTATTCATCCCCACAGAAGAACAGATTGTTTGAAGCAAAAAGGGACCCTCACTTACCATCCCCTATCATCCTTTCTCCTTCATGCCTGCTATGCAAGAGTGTGTGGCTCATATATAACTCTATCAACCAGAGCCTTTCAACGAGTATGATTTAGGCAACATAATACATGGGTTCCTGGGTCAGAGAGGACTGATTTTAGAAGGCCATCCTCAAGAGATGGGATGGCATAGTAGTTACCCATAAATTCTCTGGCACCAGAATGCCTGATCCAAATCCCATTTCCACCATTACCAGCTGTGGGACCTAGAGCTTCTCTCTGTGCTTCAATTGCCCAGATGGAAAATGGCAAAAGTAGTAGTTCCTTCCTCACAGATTTGCTGAGGAGGCAGATGTGTTAATATTTGTAAACTGCCTAGAACAATGGTTGGTACATGGTAGGTGTGCTGGTTGGAAGATAAATATAAATTCTCGTTCAAATGACCCTGATCTGGGCAGACTTGATTTCATGGTCTGGTTCTGCCACTCACTAGCTCTTTGGCCTTGGTTACACCTCCACACCTCTTTACTCCATCTGTACTAGAGATTTAAAATAAGGGCAGCTTCCTCATAGGATTGTTTTCAGTATTGTGTATGCTAACACATGAAATAACTGAATTGTGTCTAGTGCACAGGGTTAAAAATGATTAACAGTTACTGCCATCATTAAAAGTGATCTCCCAACTCACTATTGCCTCAATGCATATTTCTAAGCTTTTCCAGACTTCTCTTTCTTGCTGCTTGTTGAACATTTACAACAGCCTGACCTACACAACACCACAATCCATAGAAATTACTCTTCACAATCCCCAGTCAATCTGTGCCTCTTTGGGACTTTCTTGTTACTGGGAATGGCATGACAATCCTCCTCATACTCAAATGGCATATATTTCTATCCCTTATTGAACTAATCCCTTTTTCCACATGCACATAATTCTATATTGCTCTACCAACAATGCCTCTTTTACTCCCAACTCATTCAGTGACTCCTGCTTGCAGAAATGATTACTTTATATCTTGACTGTTCAAAATGTCTTTCCAGTTCCTTTCTCTGAATCCACTGTCTTATGATCCAGTGTGAATTAATTTTTATAAAGTACATCATTATATTATTTCTCCCTTGAGCAACTTTTGCTAACTATGAAATTAAGTGAAGGTCCATAACTTTCAGACTTAGCCTAAAAGTCCACGATAGTCTTATCCAACTTTTCCAGACTCAGCTTTCATGCATTCCTCAACATTCCTGGAGCTCCCTGAATACCCTCTCCTCTGTTCTTTGCTGCTCTCTCCGTGTTTCTTCATGTGGTCCCTTTGCTTTGAACTTGACCTCTCCATCAGAATTTTCTCTATATTACAAGGCCCATTTCAAATTTGATTTTCCTTATAAAATATTTTCTTGACTGCCTCAAAAAAAAGCATTCACACATTTTTATACTTCTTTTAAGCTAACAATTATAAATGACCTTTTCAGGTCAAATATTTGTTTTCTCAAAACTACCACTCACCCAACCAATTTGCTGGTTAAAAGAGTATAAGGACAGTAAATGCCTCATTCTTTTTCTTTTCTTTCTTTCTTTTTTTTTTTTTTTTTGGTATTCTGAGCATCAATAATCAAAGCAACTTATTGCTACTTCAATAAATATTTGTTGCTGAAAAATTGTTTACACAGAGATGCAATCTCTGTAGCAACTGACCCAGGCTTGCAGTTTACTTTCTTATGCCTCTTCTTCAGGAAGCCTGAGCAATCGACACGTTACTCAGACATCTTACTCAGTTCTTGCCAGCTGCAATTACTTGCATCCAATTGCTGTTGAGTCAGAATAAAGAATTTGGGAAAAAGGAGAGGCTAAGATTTTTATTCTATCCATCTTTATTTCTCCTGGGGTAACAAATGAATCCAGACAGATAACTGTCTTAGTTTTAAGTGTACAGATCTTTCATAGAAATTAGCAGACTCTTAATAAAATGTTAGAAATATATTTTAATTTTTAAAGAACTCTGACATCACTTTATATATAAAGTCAATTCAAAATATCATGTAACCATTTATATCTTTCTTTTACTTATAGTTGTTGATTGGGCAATTTAATGCCATGGCCCCTTAATTTAATATTTTATTTATTAAGCCTGTATTTGAATATTCCTTAAAATGCATCAGGTAAAGGCATTCACAATCCATGTAAGAAAGCTTATAACTTTGTTTCCTTTTCCCTTTTCTTTATTTCACCATAATAGCATTTGTCCCTGAAGGCCACATTTCCTTTGATATATATATATTTGGTATATAATAGACATTTCTCTTTGCACTTCCAAACTTGCCTGAAAATAATAAATTTCAGAGGAAATTTGCATACTGACCTCCTTTATCTGGTTTTTATTTCTTTATGGGAAGCTGGTATGTAAAATACAAATAAATAATATAAAACTGACCCTTTTTTAGGTCATCACAAGTGCTAAAAAGTTGGTGTAAAAATTAAGAAATCATCTAATTATGTTGTGTTAGAATTATCTCAGACTTAAAATTACTTCCATCCTATTTCTTAGAGATCTGTCATTTCCAAATATGTGCCAGATTGTCGAAAGCACAACAGATCAAATGATTTATGAAACAGTTTAGACTCGTTTCTTACATACTTGAGCTTTAGTTCATCTTTTAGGGTCTTTTCATTGCCTTTGGAGTTGACAAAAAGGCCCAAATCCCCTAAACACCCGCTGATAAAATACATGGGTGGTTATTTTTCTCTTGATCTAGCTTGTGTATATTAATCTATTACATATCTCCAAAGGCAGTGATGGTCATTAGGGGGATTTTAGGAGTCAGAGGAGAGGCACGTTCAGTAGTGTCCCTGCAGGTTCTTCCCTGCTCAGCCTGCTTTTGCTGCCTACTTAGTCCTTTAGTCGTGATATATCTTCCATTGCCTCCCCACCCTCCCTCCAACTCAGAGAAGTTGCCTCCAGCTCAGCAAGTTCTTGTTTGTAGAAACACTAGAGGCTAAGTTTGTACAGTAAAGAATAACAAATCTTTAAACACAACATTTCTTCTTTGGAAAAACTGACAAACAAACCATGATGTGATGTGCCTTTTTTCTATTCTCTAGAAGATTTTGAAGATGTACCTCCTTCAAAGAAAGCTAAAGGTGAGTTTGTTGTATTTGATTCACTTAAAGGCTTTTCTCACCAGGCTGTAGTGTTTAGTCTGTTTTATTTAACTATCCTTGATCTCCTCAACTTTGCTAAGCAATGTTTACATGGTGGACTTATTTTTTAAACAGTTTTCTTTACATTATTTGCTGGAAAATAAAAATCTCCTCACATATCGAAGACTCTAGTTAGACAATGATTTGTTGGCCAATCTGTTTACAGGAACAATACTTCAAATTTATAATTTCATTAAGCATTATAAGGTGGCCATTTGACAGCAGGAGAACCACATAATGTTCGAATATGAGGTTGATAATTTTTATTAAGAAAACTTGAGATAACTTACCTATAATATCAACAATATCAGAAAGGAAAAAAGAATGACCTTTGAGGACAGGCTGTCAGAAATTCAGCCCGATGTATGATCTTGAGCAAGCCTTTCCAGGACTAAATTTATCATCTGTCATGTAAGTATTTGAACTACTCTTAGGGTTTTTTTCTTGTAAGGTTTCCTAGCTTCTTTTTTTTTGGCTTGAAATATAATTGATATTTCCCTTTATACTTCCAAACTTGCCTGAGAATAGTAAGAGTTTCCCTACAAGTTGTTCTTGACACCAAAGCATAAGTTCTGTGGCAATGCCCACATTAGGTAAAAGTGAACATAGTGCAATGAGAAAAGACTCAAGGGCATCACTAACCAAGTCTTATTAAATGAAAATTGAGATTAATACTTGTCTCAAAAAACATTTTGAATAGTGCATTATACATTTTTTAACTGAATTTTTAAGAATAATGACTTACTATCTTTGACTTCTAGACCAGTATTTCTCAAACATTACTGTATATATAGGTCACATGGGGATCTCGTTGAAATGCCATAGGTCTGGGTTGTGCCCTTAAAAATTGCACAAAATCTCCTAAGTAATACTGATACAGCTTCACATTTTGGGAGGCAAGGCCCTAAAACCCACTGAGAAACTGATGAAAGCTATAAACTTTCTGTGAAGCAAACACACACACACACATTCATACATCTTCTGACACTTCAGAGTTTAACAGGAAGTACCCGAAATGACCATCCATGGACCCCAGTAAAGAATTTCTGACCTAGAAAAATGACCTCAAATGGATAGTTTCAAAGTCCTCATCACCAGGTAAATACATGGCACATATCACAACAGCACAAACAAAATAAAAATTAAGTCCATGGTAATAAAGGAGGGAAAGAGTCCAGAATACTAGCCTGCTTCTATTCTGTTGTAGCAATAATCATCACTAAAAAGTCATATCCCTCAGAAGTTTAGAATTCTTTTGGCAAAACTTTCATCTCTTAGCAACATCCGACACCTGACATATTATAACTTTCAAAGACCTCTTCTCAAGAGAGCAAAGTGCCAGAGCCCTTTTCTATCAAGATCCAGCTCCTTGGGACTAGTTGTCTGAACAATCACCTGTGCCATGCCTCATCCTTGTTTTGACTGCCTCCTCTTCTATCACTGGCATGTACCTATTAAATTTTATTGTCAAAGACTGAAAAAAATCTAAATATAAGCCATATTATAATTATAGGACAGTTGACTCATGTTTCTCTCTTATTGTGCTCCTGTTTAGGCATTCTCAGTCCCATACATATTTGTATAATGCCTGTGAGTGTACAAGTTATTTACTTTTATATTTTTCTGTCCCTAGAAGAAACTGAAGATGTGTCATCCGCGAAGAGGCAAAAAAGTAAGTTTACAAAGTAGATTAAAACCCACAGAAATGTGAGAACTAAAAAATTTTTGTTTTAAGGTGAAAAAAAACTTTTAAATCATTCTATATTAAAGATGCTGCATATAAATGTGTACTTTTGACTCTCTTAAGAAGGCCAGTATTAGAAGAAAAGATTTTTAACAGAGATGTGAAGAATAACATTGAATAGGTCATTTATATTTCAGAGAGTAGTTCACCACTATTTTTTTTTTGTCGAGGAAGAGGCACTTATTTAGAGGAATTGCAAAGTAATGACTGAAGTGGTATTTATCACAAACTATTCTACCCAACTCTGATCCTGACTACTCTAGCTGAATCAACGTTTAAATGTGTGTCACTGCCTGCTTTATAATAGGACAGCTGAAGTGATATCCTGAACCTTTTATAGAAAAGAAAAAAATCTAGAAATAGGCCCCAGCAATTCAAATACTTAGAAACTCACTTCAAAGATTCAAAGTACTTTCTGATTTTTTTTCTATATATGGCAGCCTCTTAATGTTCAGTCTTTGGGATTGTTGATTTTAGAAGGCAATCATTGTTCACATGCACTTACAAAATTCAATGTTCAGAATATCTCATTATTCTGGTACTTCCATACTAGAAATTTTTCTTAAATGCAAAGTGATAAATTCATATATGTTTTAAATAGTCATTGTTGGATAGGCTAAAGACAGCAATTTTTGAAATAGGCATAACCATTTTTTTTCACATACTGTTTTTAAAGTAAAGAATTAGACATTTACCTGAAGAAATTATATCAGTAATGTTCTCTGGGATCTGCAAAGATCATGAAACATATTTCTACTGGAAATTACTAAAATGCCCTTTATAATCACAGATACCTCCCACTCTGTATTAATAATACATTGATTCATTTAACAAATATTTTTTGAGTTCCTACTATGCTCCAAACACTTTCCAAGATGCTGAGACAACAACGTCAGCAGATAAGATAACCATCACATCCATTATAACCTTATACATAATAAGGTTGTGAGAAATACAGGGAAATAAAGTCTTAGGATACTTTCAGGTATTGTTCCAAAGTCCAGGAAAAAAAGAATTGTAAATCATTGTGGACATGCTTCTTATTTACACAGCAACTCTTTCCAAAATGTTAACCTACAGGTAACAATTTGTGGCTATTTTGCATTAACACTTGAAATCTCTTATTTCGTAAATAAACATTAAAGCAAAATTCAGTATACTTAGTAAAAACCCATCAAATATATTTGTTATGGACTTGTTGACATTAAAACAACAATTCCTATTTTAATGTTAGAATAAGGTAGTTCTACAGCCTGATATTCATGAGCCTTTGAGATAACCTCTAAAATTTGCAGCCCGTATGGTATACAATTATTAATAGCCAATTCAACATCAGTTAAGTGAATGTGTCAGAAGAGCGCCTGCTTCTGATACTGGCCAGCTGAAAGGTAGCCTGTAGTTGACTGATTTTTCTACTTTTAGCTCAGGTGCTGCCATTCCACACTGATGCAGGCCCAGCTTCAGGGCCATTGTGTTTCAGATTTCCCTCTCTGCAGCCTGTTCAACAAACCCCATAAACTTTGAGGCTAGAGCAAACTGGAAAATAATGCTGGATAAGAAGAGGTGGAGAGGAGGAGCACTAAATTCAACATTCCTTCAAACTATTTTCATCACTAAAAGCCCAGTGATAATGATCAAGGGACACCCACGGTGATGAAATCAGAATAACCCCTTGTTACTTCTCTCAGCTTCCTCCCACCTCATTAGCCTTCAGTCTCATATAAGTTTAGCCATCTTTCCTATCTTTCACAAAACACTAACTTCACCCTTCTCATTCCTTGCCTTCTGCAAAATATCTGTGGTTGACAGAATGCCCATGGGAAGAATGGAAAAACCCTGAACACTCAGGAAGCACCCATGATTGCTAGGAGAGGTTAAACTTGTCATCTCTTAACAAAGTTGCTACCTGCAAGCACCAGTTAGTGATTCCAGAGCTCATGTTCAAGTCCACTGAACTCTACCACCTTGGTAAGGGCAAGTGGAACAGCAAGACTTTAGGAACCACACAGCTCTCTGTTGCATATTACAAAACTATAAGAAGCCTGTTTCATTGCATAGTGATGAGTTTATGTTTGAAACCTGATACTTATATAACAGTCTCTGAATGCTATATGCAGCAATAGATTCCTGTATACTAAGCACTTTGACTTTCTGTATCAGGTCATTGTTTACCATCATTTATTAAGTGTATAATATGTACCAGGAACTGTTTTAAGTGCTTCATGTGTATTAACTCATTTAATTTTCAGAACTGTCTATGAGGTAGTTGTTCTGATTTTGTACACAAGGAATCCACAACACAGAGAGGTTTAATTTTTTTTGTAAGTAGTTGCTGAGGCTCTCCAGCTGCAGTCCCCATGCCCAAGTGAACTGAACGTCCTGCCCTGCCCCATGCTTTAACTCTGTTTCTGCTTGTGTTCTGTTTGTTTAACAATCTGTCATGCTCTATTCTCTAGCTCCCATTAGTTTCTTCCAATGTGTCTACTTGGATGGATACAATGGCTATGGATTTCAGTTTCCTGTCACTCCTGCCCACCACCCTGGAGAGAGCAGCGGCCACCCAAGTTCTCCAGGACAGAAGCAAAGAGGACAATAGATATGCTCAGCCCTTAGAGCTGCTTAAGATTTTGAAAATAAATAGGCTCTTCTCCTTTGTCCACAGTGGTTCAGACAATGGCTATCTTGTGATTCAGGGAAATTGTTTGAAAATATTTTATTCCTCTTCCTGGTATAGAGAGAATGGGTGGGCAAAGGAGTTGAAAGCAAAATAGAAGCATTAAAGGGTCTGACACTGAAGAATCTGTAATTTGTGTTTGTTGCTTGGGGGCAGTACTTACATTTCTCTTTCCACTCACTGTATGGTTGTACACAATTTAAAGTTTACTAAATAATGTTCTTTTAAATGTTATTGACAATCACAAAATGAAATTCCTGTTATCACCTAGATATTTATATTTAAATGCTAACAGGCTGGGCTCAAAGTTTAAACTATACCTTAGCTTACATGGAAGTGGCACTTTCACACCATTTAGGTAACTTAACTTGATTTATCCAAGAAGTTACCATTTAGTAGGTTAATAATTTTTGCATGCCAATTTCTATTTTAGTTGAGCTGTGCTCTATTAATGGATAACAGTATAGCACCAAAGATTGCTATAAGTTCCTCGAGATGCTCCTTTAGAGTTCAAAATATCACTGAACTTTAAATGTGATAAGATGGGAAAGAAATGTTTAAAGAATCTTATCTCTAAGATTTGTCTTGAATTTCTATGAGGACTTTCACTCCAATGGAAATATACCTTCCAATTGGACAGGTATGGTGAATCATTTGTTTAAAATATAAGCAAATGAGATGTGAAATTTTCAGATTTCTCTAAACTGGGTCCTAATGAAAATGTCACCTGGATGAAATTTTGGATGTCACTAAATTTGGTGACAGATGCAAACATATTTTCATTTCTCTTCAGTTGATTATTTTTGAGAAGTTAAATGAGTTTTCTTTCTCAAAATGAAAAAAAAAAGTTAATGTCACCAAAGTTTAAAGAAAACATTTAACACAAGTGCTTTCAAGAGATGTCTTTGTTTTTCAGATAATTGGCCATCAGTGCCAATGAAATGGGTGACAATTTTTAACCTATTTGACAATGTGTCACTGGGAATAACTATTATGGTTTTGTTAACCTTTTGATTCCCCAGTGATACCAACCCTCGGGGTTTTTTTGCCTTTTTTTGTCAACTTAAAAAGTCATGCTGCTGTGACCTTTATAATGTTTACAGTTGCAACTCAACTTACAAATTAACTCAGGAATAGCTTGAGTTATCCTTGCTGTGTTTATACTTATCTTCAGCAAGGTCTGAGATAGCAGAGCCAATCCTAGCGAAATGATTTCTTTTCAAGGGCAGCAACTAACCGTGGTTCTGAAGGCCCAACATACAGAGCACCATTTTATGAAAAATCATGAGGCTAGGGCATCCGTGACTCATTCATTATTATTACTGGATTTTCAGTGACTTTTTGTTGGCCTGAGGCCAGATGATTGTGAACCTTATTCATGCCACAAAAGTCAATATTATTATGAATTAAGACTAATGACACTCCTTATGGGGGGACCTGGAAGTTTGTAACTTCAAGGCTGATCAGATGATACTATCTTATAAGCTCCCTCATATAGCAATGAACCCATGCTGGTAGGAGAGTGGATGAAGTTGATTCTTCACCTGACCCTCCAGCCTGTCTCATTTAATGAGTAAAAGAATGTCAGAGAGCAAATATGATCGCTCTTTTAGATTTCATAGAATAGAATGGTTTATCCATTCATATTTTTTTTCATTCAAGGACTACTGTTTGAGTACTTACTCTTTCTAGGATACTATGTTAGTCACTGGACTGTATAAAAAAAAGATGAGAGAGAAATTCTAATCCCAGTGCTACCTTGAAGCAGTATGTATGACAATTTATTAAAAATACTATGAGTGCTTCCCAGTGTATAAAATAAAGCTTTCCAGAAAAACAGCCTGGTAACTCACAGAGGTACCATAGAGACTATGATGAAATATCTATTGAAATGAGCTTTTAAAATAGTATTTTTGTATATGGCACTAAGTTTACCTGTGAATACTTTTCTATATTACATTTTTGATTCTTTCTCTCTCATTGTGAAAACTATTTGATAAAAATAAAGCATCATAAAATTTTTATGATGTAAACAATATAAAAGTGTGATGTAAACAACATAAATAATTATTGTTCAGGTTTATATGATTCAAGTTACAGTGATTATAGCACTTTAAAAATATTAGTTAAAATGACATTTGTTTGTATGGTTCCATCAAATAAAGGATTTCTAGATCTTTCAAATTTTGCAATTTACATTTTAAAAGGAAAGGCAAATGGTTAAGAGTTTTTTTGTCTTCATGAATATGAAGGTATTTAATAAGTGTTTTAGGTCTCCATTTTGTTCAAGTGTTATGAGTCACCCAATCTAACCTTCTATTTCCCCCCACCCTTCACATCTATTTAATATATGAAGACCTAGAGAAAATAAGAAATAAATTTACCTGAGGTTTTTAATTTGTGTTTAATTATTATAATACTTGATATCTTATTATTTAAATAGGCCAAGGCGTTTTTGTTTAAACAAAACTCAAGAAAATTTCCTATATATTGACTCATTCTGAGACATCCCTGTCAAACTCCTCCAGAAATATTTCAGAAACTGTAGCTACTTAGAGATGCAGAATATTTCCTTGAGTTATTGCTCTGGGAGAAAAGCCAAAGTAATAACAATATTATTGCTGATGGAAAACTCAGAGATCCTCTAGCCTAACTGACACATACAGAAACGGACCTAAGCTCTAGAGAAACGTAAGTATAGCTGCGCCTATACTTAGCGACTAAGTCAAAACCAGACCTGAAACATTATCTGCCAACTCCCAAATGACCCAGTCTCCTTCCTCCGGGTGTGATTACAAACCTTGACTAATTTTCCCAGCATCCCCAAACCATTCTTTCTATTTGAAATGTAACCCTATATGTAAAGACTTGAATTTTTCTGATAGCTTTAATGACCTTGAGAGTAAGTTACATTCACTCGCTTGAGAGAGAAGGAAATCTCAAGGATGTTAGGTTACACTCCCAGGGTTACCTTGCTAGTTAGTAGCAGAATTGGACTGAGAATTCAAATCTGTTTTCTAATCCCCTGCAAATCCCACTGTCCCATACTATTCCCTATGAGGTCTCCACTATCACAAGCTTCCTTGTGTTATTTGCAAATAGATTAAGTCATGGAAACTTAGCTGTACTTTTTCAGCAACTGGCTTCCTTGTAACACTTGTTGCCCTTGTCTTTTCAGGCCTATACCATATTCCCCTGTACATTTTCTAATGTCAATCATGTATATGCTGTAGGAGTTTGATATTATTGATGAATTCCAAAAGGAAATATTGATTATGTTTGTAAACTGGTCTATTCCTCTGGGCCAGTGATACCCTTAGATTGTATTGAACTCAGAGGTTTCACTTTCATTTGATTAAATTATGATTAGGGCTTTGATTGGGCCATGACAGTAGAGAAAATGACAGGGCACAGGAGTTAGTTGGAGTTTTAATGTGGAACTCCAGAAAGTGCATAAACAGAGAAGCAGAGGAAGAAGAGGAAAGAGAACAGGTTCCATTAGACATGGCAGAGGCCTCAGGAAGACAAATGAGCCATTAGACTAATAGTTTACAGCTGGCCTTGTGGCTGAGCAGAGCAGCTGAGCCTGGAGAAAAATGAGCCCCAAGAGAGAGACGAGACTTATCCCAGCCTACAGCTGATACTGGAAGAAGCTGGGACCATGGAGCGTTAAGAGCAAGAGGAAGGCTGAACCCTTGCAGACATCACCCGCCATCTTGCTCCTACACGTGGCAACAGACTTTGCTGAGGGAAGTAACTTATGCTTTATGGCCTGGTAACTGTAAATTTCTACCCCAAATAAATGTCCTTTATAAAACCCAACAGATTTCTGGTATTTTGCATTAGCACCCCTTTGGCTTACTAATACATATGCCTACAGCATTTAGATATTCCTGTAGATACTTTCCTTTGTTTATAAAACTAAACAATATTTTTTCCTTTTCTTTTTTATTTTTTTTTACAAATTATTCATTCACTAATCAATGAAGGATCCCAAATATTCCCCCCCTCAAAAGAAAAAGAACACAAAAATGACCCCTACTTCAAAATCACAACTTAGCCAAAGATTCAGAATAAGGAAATAAGAAAAACAAATGATTACAAAACACATTTGGCCTCTAAACATATATTTAAAAAGCTCAGCACAAATGATGAAGCGAATCATTACATATTAAGATTTAAGAGCCATGCAAATTTCAGTAAGAAACATATGTTAGCAAAGTGGTGTTAGCAAGGAGGGAAGTCCTTGATCACATACACAGTCACCTGCAGCTCTCAGGCTTGTGCCATGGGCGAGATCATCAATTCACTTGTCTCTACTCCTTGTTGAACCATTAGGAAGAACTGCATACATTACATCGTTAGTGTTAGTTTACTTACTTCCCCCACCACGTTTAAAGCTTCCATTAATTGTTGATTAGTATAGTATTATCTAAGTAAATCTGCCAGCCCATGTGTGTTTTCAGAACAAGTGAAACTTATAAAACAAATTTACTCACGGCTCTGTAGGCTAGAAATCTGAAGTCAAGGTATCATCAGGGTTGTGCATCCTAGAACAGAATCTGTTCCATGTTTCTCTCCTGGCTGGCAGGGGTTTGCTGGCAGTCCATGGTATTCTCTGCCTCAGTCGTAACTTAGCATCTTCTCGTCTATCTCCAGATTTCCTCTTCTAAGGGCACTAGTCATATTGCTTTCAGGGCCCATCCTACTCCTGTATAACCTCATTTTAACTTGCCTAATTCCATCTGTAACAACCCTATTTCCAAACAAACAGATATTCTGAAGTGCCAGGGAGTTGGACTTCATATCTTTGAGGGCCACACAAATCTATGCATGATATATTTCATTTTAGCTAAACTAATCAGGGATACATAAAAACTGCTACAGCAAAATTGCAGAAGGATGATACACATACAAATACATGAGAACAAGCAGATCACAAAGCTGATAATTTGACTACTACTGTGGTTCTTCAATGGCTGCTTTATGAGTTAAAACAATTTTAATCAGTTCTCTAAAGAAAATCTGCCAAAAGATATTTGTTGTTGAAATTATCAAGACTATTGGGGTAAGGTTTATCATTAACAATAGTGGACAAGTGCATTTTGCTTAGTTTTTATACTGCCTTGGTATGTTAGTGATATTTTTGAAGTCTTGTTAATTCTGATAAGTTCATACTTGGGATGCAGAAAATATAGAGAAACCTCTATAGTTCCATCAGTGCTCTGTAGAATGATGTAATACTCCTTCCATTACTCCATGAAATTTCTTTATACTTAATAATAAGTATTTAGTAATAAAAGATAAAAACCCATTTACCATTGGTTTCTCCTATGATAGGAATTGCTAAAAAACACTGGGAACAATGTTGGAAACCTCACTGGACCAGAGTCCATCAAACCTGAGTTCAGACTCTAATTCTTAGATTAACTTGGGCCATTTAACATCTCTGGACCCCAATTCTTCATCTCTAAATGGAAACAAATGTTTATGCAACACAAAGATATTCAGCTCTGGTAAGGAAAGATACAGGAAAGTACCTTGTAATGTGATGTTATTGTTAGGACCTTTCAATTTCTCTTGCAGTTTTGTTATTAAATGATCTAAATATAATCTACACTGAAGACCTGGTGTTGCTAAATGGCATGAGGTGTTTCTGCATGATGAAACTGGACTCAGATGGGATCTCTTTTCATAAGACTTTCATGATACTTTACTGGAATTGTAGTTGGTGTTGTGGTTTAAGATATATTTAGGGGATTTGAATCTCTGGATTGACAATATGATAGCCAGGCCCTGAGCCTCAACAGATTCCAGCTCCTACAATCTGATTTATTGGACTCACCTCACTCAGCTAAGATGGAATTGAAGAAGGACAACCACCACACCATGGAGCCTAGAGTGCCTACAACTGAAAGCAGGAGGATTGCATCCAGTATCCATGTGGAATCTGAGCCTCCTCTTGATATAGAGGTGCAACGGACACAACCAATCCAAGTTCCACAGAGAAAAGGTGGCATTGGAGTGGGAAAAGTGGACATGGTGGCTGATGTGTATGGGAATGGCAGGAAGAGATGAGATGTGGAGGCACCTTTGGGACCTGGAGTTGCCCTGGATGGTGCTTCAGGGGCAATCACCGGACATTGTAAATCCTCCCAGGGCCCACTGGTTGGAATGGGGGAGAGTATGGGCCATGATGTGGACCATTGACCATGAGGTGCAGAGATGCCCAGAGATGTACTTACCAAATGCAATGGATGTGCCATGATAATGGGAGTGAATGTTGCTGGGGGGGGGGGGGGGGGGGAGCGGTGGGGATGAATGGGACCTCATATATTTTTTTTAATGTAATATTTTTACAAAATCAATAAAAAATAATAAAATATTTTTACAAAATCAATAAAAAAAATAATAAAATAAGCATAGCCATGATCGAATCTAAAAAAAAAAATCATCACTGCATGAGTCCAACACAAAAACAAGAACATAGTCCTGGCAAAAACAAACTATATTGCTTTTAAAAGACTACGCTTTGTATGGTTTTCATGGAGTTGCTATATATCAATAACCAAGAATACCCTTCAAATTACTGAATCAGAACATAAAGATCTTGAAAGTTGGTCATAGAAAAGTGGTGCTCTGAAAAAGAAGCTGAGATGGAAATGTCAGTGCCTCTTATACTCCTGGACATGGTCATAGAACTGAAGTCTCATTATAGGGGCTGAAGTGTTCCAGCAGTGCAAATTAGTGAAAATAAATACTAACTATACAAACCTTTGCTTAGGAAAGATATCTCTCTCTCCTGTGTACAGAATTCAATGACAAACCACTTGAATATATTTGATATATACATGAACAAAAATGGAAGGATCTGAATGTAGAAGATGTATTTTTTACAATGGAGGCAAAGTATTTCAGAAATAGATGGACAAAATATTAAATCCCAGACATTGTGCAGAAAATGTTCTGCAAATCAATTAAATTATTTTCATCTTGGAACATATGTATTAAAAATAATTTTTTAGTATATTAATGTTGTTTGAAGTCAAAATGGTATTAAAATGCATACATGCAAAGTATCTTCTCACCCCATCCCTGCTCCTTCAGTTCCCATCCTGTAGCAGTTTGAGATTATTTATGAATTCCAAAAAGGGATATTGGATTATGTTTGTAAACTGGTCTGTTCCTCAGGGCATATTAGATTGTATTAGATTCAGAGGTTTCACTTTTACTTGATTAAATTATGACTAAGGCTTTGATTCAGTCATATCAGTAGGATGTTAAATGCGGCGGCTTGCTCGGTCGGTAGAGGTGGGGTCTGGCTGCGGACGAGGGGTCGGTCCAGCTCTGGACGAGGGGTCGGTCCCGCTCGGGACGAGGGGTCGGTCCGGCAGCAGACGAGGGATCGGTCTCACAGGGGTTGCGCGGTTCAGCTGACGGGGTCGCCCGGCGAAGCCGGCGACGAAGGGGTCGCCCGGAGAAGCAGGCGACGAACTGGGGACAAGGGAGGCCAGGCCCTTGTCGGGGGCTCTCAGGACTGGAGGGCGCACGGCAGAAGAACTACCGCGGAGACAAGGTAAACACGCAAGTCCACTTTACTGAGGGAGAGGTAACAGTTTTATAGGGGCTGGGGAAGGCTGATTGGTCGAAGCCACGCCCTGTTCTGATTGGTTGCCGGCCGAAAGGTCAGTGGGCAGTACTGGAGGGGGGAGGGGTGGTGGTTAGGGATTGGCTGTCGCTGTTGCTGGGGGAAGGGGCAGGGTTTAGGGATTGGTGGCTGCTGTTGCTGGGGTGGAGGGCAGACTTGAGTTTCCCGCCCACGCCTGGCTGTTGCTGCTGTCGGGGGGGAGGGAAAAGGGCAGACTGGATTTTTCTGCCCACGCCTGGCTGTTGCTGCTGTCGGGGGGAGGGAAAAGGGCAGACTGGATTTTTCCGCCCACGCCTGGCTGTTGCTGCTGTCGGGGGAGGGGAAAAGGGCAGACTGGAATTTTCCGCCCTGTGCCTGCGCAGGGAGCAAGAAGAAGAAGGGTGCCGCCCCACAGGCATCGTGTGGCGCCATCCGGGAGGAGGGGCGGCCGCGGAAGCATGGCTTCCGAGAAGGGGAGACCCGAGGGCACTCTGCGCCCATGCCGAGCTTCCTTCAGGGGTGGCGGTGGGCCCGACCAACCACCCTATTATGGGGGCAGCGGAATTAGGCCTACCGTGGCCGCTCCCCTGCCAGGCCAGCAAACCACACTTCAGCCCGAGGGGTGACCGCAGTTAAATCCCTGCCCCGTTGGTGGGTGAGGACTCACAGAGAAGATGACTTGGCAAAGGAGAGATTTTTTGTTTTGATGCTTGAGCCCCAGGCAGAGAACAGGAGCCCCTTGCCTAATAGTCTACAGCTGACCTTTTGAAGAAAATAGAATAGCTGAACCCAGAAAGAAAAGAGCCCTGGGGGGAGACACAGGCTTATGACTGCCTACAGCTGAGATAGGAAGAAGCTGGGTCTTAAGAGGAGCCTGAAGAGGAAATACATAAGGCCAAAATACATAAGACATCACCTGCCATCTTGCTTAACATGTGGCAAATGACTTTGGGTGAGACAGTACCTCTTATGGTACCTAGAACTGGACACTTTAAAGTCTGGTAGCTGTAAGCTTCTATCCCAAATAAATACCCTTTATAAAAGTCAACAGACTTCTGGTACTTTATACATCATCATGCCTTTGACTGACTAATATAGAATTTGGTACTGGAGAGTGAGGTGGTGCTTTTGCAATTAACAAAGTGCTGGAACAGTTTTATAAATGGGTAAGGAGTATTTTTTGGAGGACCTGTGAGATGCTTGATGTAAAAGGCCAAGAGTGCTTTGAAGACTGTTGATAGGAATATGGATGCTAAAAAGACTTTTTACGAGGCCTTAGAAGTAAATGATGCAACTATTATTGGAGGAAAGGTGATCCATGCTTTAAAGTTGCAAAGAACTTAGCAAAATTGACTCGATGTTTTATGGAAGGTAGAATTTGAAAATGATGATGGTTGGCATTTAGCTGAAGAACTTTCCAAAGTAAACTTGGAGAATGTGGCTTGGCTTCTCCTTGAAGCTTATAGTAAAATGCTAGACAAGTGAAATAAGCCAAGAACTGAATTGTTGGGCACAAAGAAAACAGAAACTGATTCTGGAAATTCCAAGCCTCTGGAAATTAAGCCTCCAGACAATAGTGCCCCATTTAAGGAACTGACTAAACATGGAACTTGTTAATCAGGATTGGAAATGCAGTTATCCAGGAAAGACTTGTGGAAAGTCTTACTGTCTAATGGCTTGGACCCCGGTTTCTTGCATATTAAACCAACAAACTTTTTGAGATTGCAGTATGAACAAAACCATTGTAATCCTTACTACAATGGGCATCAAAGAGAGAGATTGAAGAGGAAACAGCTTTAAGAGGAAAACCACAGAAGCTGTGGTCAGGAATTAAGACATCTCCTTGGACCAAGAGAGGGACCCTATTCTTGTGTACAGAGAGGGTGAGACTGCCCCAGCATTTGAAGAGGTTGGATGTTCCAGCCAGGTGTTCAGGAAGAGTTTTTCCACTCCTTGCTACAAGGGTTTAGGAGAGCAATGTCGACACCCCATAGGTGTGAGAGAGGTGGGCCTGCCCCTCAGGGATCAGGGAAGGCCAGTTTGCCAACTTTGTGCTCTGAGAGGGTTAGGACTATATGCAAAAGGTTTGAGAGGATGTTGTCTTCACTTCACTGTACTGAGGAAGTTAAGACTTTGTCCTAGAGTTTGGCAAAGTTGGGGCTATCACCCCAAGGTACCTGGAGGATGAGGTCTGGAGCTCGGTTGCCACCCAGATGCTTGATGAGGGTGGAACCAATAAAATGGTCATTGGACAAGCCTGTGGAAAGAGTAGGTTCGCAAGAGGCCCCAGGTAGAAGAAACCATCAACTTGAGAATGACTCTCAGGCTTTGAAATCTAATGAAGTATGCCCTGAAGGTATTCAGAACTGTAGAGGACCAGTGACTCATGTTTCCCTCCCAATTTTTCCTTATGGTAACACAAATGTTTATCCTTTGTTTGTCCCTTTGTATTTGGAATCAGATAATGGTTTTGTAAGTTTCAGAGATCTACAGCTAGAGAGGACTTTGCCCCAGATCTGTTCCTCTGGGCATGGTAGATTGTATTAAATTTAGAGGTTTCACTTTTACTTTATTAAATTATGATTAAGACTTTGATTTTGGCCATGTCGGTAGGATGTTGAATCCCCACCCCCTTGGTCAGCAGGGACTCACAGAGAAAACTACACAGCAAAGGAGAGAATTTTTAGTTTTGATGCTGGAGTCCCAGGCAAAGAATCAAGCTGTTTGTCTGATAGTCTACAGTTGACCTTCCTAGTAGACTAGAATAGCTGAGCCAGAAAGAAACAAACCCCAGGGAGAGATACAGCCTTGCCTGCCTACAGCTGAGATAGGAAGAAGCTGGTCCACAGAACCTTAGGAGGAAAGAAGGAAGTTAAACGCTTGTAGACATCGCCCACCATCTTGATCAACAAATAGCAAATGGCTTTGAGTGAGCAAGTACCTCTTACAATACCTTGAGTTGGACACTTTAGGGCCTGGTAGCTGTAAGCTTCTATCCCAAATAAATACCCTTTAAAAAAGCCAACAGACTTCTGGTACTTTACATCAGCACACCTTTGACTGACTTATACACATCCATAACTCCACTTCCTGTATCTAATCATGTTTATAGTTTCTCATGTATCTGCCTTATGTGAATGCAAACAAAAATAAACATAGTTTTATTTTATTATTTTCCTTACACAAATGGTTAACAATATGCACTTCATTATTTACCTTACTTTTATAACTTAACAGTTTATCCTGGATCATTTGTTCACACCAGTACTTACAGAGCTTTCTTATCAAAATTTGTATCTATAACTACAGCTATAACCTCCTAAGATATCTTATGCCCACATCTCAAGTGTAGAACTACATACATCTATGGAACCATCACCCGGCCAAGATAGAAAATATTCACAGCTCTCTAGAAGACTCATTCATGTCAAGATCCTTTGGGTAAATACTCTTCTGACTTTTAACACCAAAGAATTGTTTTGACTGTTTTGACCTCCACATGAATGAAAAACCATTGTCTTAGTTTGCCAGAGCTGCTATGACATGTACCACCAACTGGTTTTTCTTAACAATTTATTGGCTCATGGTTTTGAAACTAGAAGGGATTCAAAGTCAAGTTATTGGCAAGGCTTACAATCTTCTAGAGTCCATGGCGAACTTGTGCTGGCTACTGGCAATCCTTGGGATTCCTTGGTTTTTATCTCTACACAGGTTATATGAAGCTCTCTCTCTCCATGTGCCTGCCCTTCCAGTTTCTGCCTTCTTCTAGCTTCTACTTGTGACCTTCTTCAATTTTATGCTTCCAGCTTCTTCTCTTAGTGAGGACACAAGTCATATAGGTTTAGACCCACTCTCATTCACTTGGACCAAATCTTGATTTAAAAAAACATCTTCAAGAGAACTAGTTTATAGTATAATTTATAATATAGTGCTTTCACACTCACAGGGATGCATATTAAGATTAAGGACATCAAGACTTTGGTGGAGTACATATTTCAATTTAACACAATAATAATTTATGTGCTTTCTGTGTCCAGTTTCTTTTCTGAACATTTCACAAGCAAGACTCAATCATTTTGTTGCATGTAGAAGTACTTTATTCTTTTCCATTGTTTTAGAATATTTGTTCAGGTATATTAAAAAGAATTTATTTATACATTTTGGGCAGACTATATTATTATGCTTAGTTTAAGAATTTTTTTTTTACTTATACTAAGGCCATGAAGATATTCTCCTATATGAATTTAGAATCTTTAATTGTTTTACCTTTCACATAGAATTGAGTTTTTGTGTATAACATGAGATAGAAGTTAGAGCTTATTTTTTCTTATATGAAGACATAAACAGCCCAGCACTATTTATTGAAAAGACTGCCCTTTATGCACTCCACTACAGAGGTTCCTTTATTGTTAAATAGGGACTGAATATACGTAGGTCTGTTTCTGTACTATCTGCTCAGCACAAATGACCTACTCATCTATCCTTACACCAATACCACACGGTTTAATTATGGTAGCATTTTAATAAGTACTGATACATGATAGTGTGAGACATCTAATTTCTCTTTATCTTTATAATAGCCTTCACTTTTTAATTTTCTCTGTTGGAATTTTTTTTTTTCTTTTTCATTGACTTGTACTCCTATATTTATTAAATATCAACTTAATGTTTAGCCTGTTTTTCCTGACTTCTTGAAATAGATGATTAGATTATTGATTTTTTCCCCTGTATTCATGTAAAATATACATTTAAGTGTTTGTATATATGTGTGTGTGTATGAGTATATGTTATATATTTCACTTCAATGAATGTTCTAGTAACATTCAAAAAGTTTGTTTTGTCATGTTTCATTATCATTAAGTTAAAAATATCTTCTAGTTTCCATTTTATTAAGTTTTTATTTGAATTTTTCTTGAATACATGTTATTTAAAGTGAACTGCTTATTTAAAAACAATTACACTTTTTCTAGTTATTTTTATATTTTTATTTACAGCTTAATTCTACTCCATGATTTCAATCCTTGTAAAGTTGAAGCGCTCTTTGTGGTTCAGAGTATGATTAATCTGAGAATAGTTATTCTACAATGTTTCACTGACAAATACAATATCTGTATTACACAGACTCTATTTCTACTTTTGGTTTTGCTCTTATTTTTCTGTCACTTGGTTTTATTTATTACATTACCTTTTTTTGAATCCTGGAAAATGGCAATGACTCCAGATATAGAGCATTTAATTTTCTTCTGACAGGCCACTAGTAGATGTCTTAATTCCAGTTGAGTTTGGGATCCCAGCTTTATTTGGGCTGCCTATTTCCCAGACTAAGTGGCAATTACTCTTAAGGTATCACCTTTATCTTCTCTCATTGAAAACCTGGGGTGTTGACTAGGCCTATTCACTTTGATGAGCCTTGAGCTTCATCCACCATCATCAAAGATTGCTAAACTCTCTGCTCAAGTCTTTAGCCTCCCAGCTGCTCTTTTCCCCTTGACTTTCTTGATGTTTAACCCTACACACGGCAGTTAAGGAGCTCATAGATGCTTCGAGGGGAACTTGCATGTAGAATATGCAGCTCAATTCTATTCTTTTTGGTCTTGGCCCCTCAAGATTTGGGTGTCCTGCTTGAAGGAACCCCTTCCTTTGTCTTGTCAATCTAAGGAGTCTTCTGCAAGCTCCAGCCTGGCTTCTATTCCTTGTGATGTGAATTATCAAACCCCACTATGGCTTAAAGCAAAGGTAGATATGAGTTCATATACTTACGAGCCACCCTTTTTGTGAGGATTTTGGCCCATTGACCTCTGGCTGCTGTATTTGTTTTTAATGTTGAAAACAAATAAATGGTTTGCTTATTCATCTAGCATGTATTGTTGTTCTCAGCAAAAGGATTAGCTTGATGAAATTTCTGCAACATCGTTAGAAGTGAAAACTCTCCTCATACTTTTTACAATTGTATAGTATTTCAATGTGTGAATGTACCATACCATCATTTATTGCACTAGTCGCTGTTCATGCAAACACTTAGGTCATTTCAAATTTTTGCTATTTTAACAATGCTGCAATGAATAACAGAGGGCATACTTTACATTGTATGTATTCAGGTGTATATGAAAAAATATATATATTCATTCCTTGAAGAAGAATTTTTGATTCAAAAGTACATTCATAAGTCATTTTAAATTGTCTTCTGTAAAGGTTATGTTGTTTTCCATTCCCACCAGCAATGTAAGGGAATGTTCATTTTCCCACAGCCTTGCCCCCCATAGTTGCATCCTCTTAATTCCTAAGAGCACTTAAGTTTGTGGATGAGGTCTTCTCTTTTGGGAGTAAATATTCCTCCACAATCCATGATTCGCAGCACTCTTTGCAGCTTCCCATGCAGGTTTCCTTGGTTTCAGCTATTTTGACTGCGCTTAATCATTGTTCTGAGTTTTAAATTTCCTTTGCTTCCCAATTTCCTTGAAGGTACATGATTTCATATCTTTGTTTATTTGTTTGATTTTTTTGTTCTTTTTATTATTCCTTGTAGTTTACAGGAAGTTCCAGGGTTTGAAACTCAACAGCTGCCAGAATAACATTCATTTTTAAAGAAATAAAATATCTTGAAAACTAGAAAGTGGTGTGTGGTTACATTAACCATTGTAAATGGCAGCACTCTATTGGTAACATCAGTGTAGTGGTAAGTTTGTGTTACATTGAAATACAATCTATTGCACAGACTTAGATATTAAGCATCATTTGTTTCTTCTCAAATAATCAGTGTTTTAAAGTGAGGAAAGAAGTTGCTCATAACTTTTTGAGAGTTCAAGAAAAATTTAATTTGTAGCTTCTTACTTCCAGAAATGTGAGAATATTGAGGAAAGAATTTCTACTTGGTCAAATAAAAATTTGATGACCACTTTTCAACTCTTTGGTAATACTGCCAATATTTAATCTCATCCTGAGTCAAATGAAAAAGTCTTTCAAGAAACGAAAGAGTCACAATTTATACTAACACTTCAGCTTTACAATTGGAATTTTGATGAGACAAAACCTTAACTCATCTTAGTTCAAAAGATATTTTGCCCAAAAGCTATGAAAAATCTCATTCACATTTCATTTTATTCAGCTTTTTAAAGCCTGTAATCTCTTGTCTAGTGAGGAGAGATGTACCATATGTATGTTAAAATGACCTAGCTAGACTACCCAGTTCTGCTAAAAGCTGTTCAAACTGAAAAGGCTTAAAGTGATTTCAATTCATTCTGTTGTACTCCGTTCTACTAAATTTGCTGTTACAAGGCCAGAGACATATTTTTTTCATCACTAACTATAAACATACTCTTAGGTGGTTGATTGAGAATGATGCTTGTCATCGGCTCATTGCTGATTTCCTGTCTATTTTTTTTTTTTTCTATAACATGATTCAAAAAATGAGTAAAAATAAAGGATAGTTCATGTAATGATTATTTAGAGCACATTTTCAGGAATAATAGAGAAATCATATTTTACGTTTTATGTGAAATTATAAAAATAGTACATTTCATATGAAATGGAAAATCTAGGATAGAAAATGGGACCATAACAGAGTTACATTTTCTGCTCATTTTAGCAATGTTACCTTTAGTCAAGACTTGGGAAGTCTTTTGAAATAGAGAACATAATTTACAGACTGAAAGATTTTTATTCTTTGGTTACCAGACTAATTCCCAGGTATAAAAAACATTTTTAGAGTAATTAATAGGATAAAACTCCATCCAGATTAGACAATGTCAGAATATTTCTGTAGTAAACTAACTACTAGAATATTTTAGTAATCAAATTAATAATCAAAAGGATCAAGTACTAGCTGATAGCTAATGCAGGGGGTAGTTTTTTCCATATATGGATCATCAGTTTGATCATGACAGGAATGAGTAACTGTATTTCTTTCAGAAATGATTGGTCAGGTTATATACAAAATAAATGTTTAAATAATTTGTTTTATTTTATATTTAATATCTCCTCCTTATAAAATAACACTTATTTTTACAATGGCCAATAAAACAGCTATAAAATTCTTACAGAAAAGTCTGTACAATGTAAGATATTGTAATCATAGAAATTTTGAACTTGAAGAAACCACCCAATAATTTGACAAATAGGGTAACCAAAGCCAAGAGTGTTTCCTTGTCTTACCAAAGATTGATCACAAAAGGGTTGAAAGCAGAACTGAAATAAGTTATGTATGTTCAGGCAGTATTGTTTAGAAAAAAGAAAACCAGGAGATTTATCCCATTTTATTTTCCATGATAATATTGATTTAATAGCATGATGCTGATTAAAGAACATTTGCTGTATGTCATGGCTTTGACACTCAGGAATTGTGTGTCCTTATGAGTGGTAATTCATCTTTTCTGGCCTGAAAATTTTCATCTACACAGTGAATAATGATAACAACTGAATCATAAAGTGATTAGATTGCTAAGAGTTAACATATGTAAAGTACTGAAAACTGTCCTTGATATACAGGAAACAGTCAGTAAATATCCTTTATTGTTACTATTGTTGTATTTTATGAGCCTAGTCTAATCAAACTGACACCTGACTCAGATACTATGTACCCAAGAGGTTTATGAAAGAAATGCTAGTGCTCATGAAAACATTCTAGTTCCAAAGAAAAGTGTGCCTTGCATACAACCATCTTTCATTTTTTCATTTCAACCAGAGATTTTATATCCTTATATGCTGAGTCAAAAGGTTAAAAACAAGAGTCAACAGAAATCGTGCACCTCTTTTAATACGTACAATAAAACCATACTTATTTGAAAGTCAGTCTTTTGGAAAAACTGTACCATAAAAAACAAGTCCTATGTGAGAGTGAACAAAAGATCTTTGATTTTTTTCTGAAATCCCTCCACCAAATATTGTGCTCTTTACCCACACATTTAAATTCCTCAAATACACATTTAATCTTTTGATTCTGTTTTTGTAAACAGATTTAATTATGCAAATTATCTTGCAAAGGAGAAGTAAACTAGAGTCTACTAGAATACTGAGGAGCTCACAAGAACAATTAGAATATTTTTAAGGAGCATCTGTAAGGCTGATTTAATGCTCTCTTTTCCATGCCTACAGTATTCTTTTTATTGATTTTCAGTTCATATTTTCCATTTGAATGTTCTAGGAAATCATCTTGTTGGTATTCCACACCTCTGCTTTGGTTTTGTTATGCCAGTTCTGCTCTTTACCACCATATTTTAGTGTTTAATTAATGTTTCAATGTTTACTTCTTTTAAATCGATCTCTGTTTTACCTAGCTCTTTATCTCATCTTTGCCTTTGCCTTTCATTGTGAGGTCTTCATCTTATCTATTTTCTCCTTGTTAATTTTTTGTTCCTGTTCATTAAAAACATATATTTATAGAGTATTTAAAATGTCTGCTGCTTTACAAAATTTGTTGTTTTTGCTCTTAAATAATCTTCAAAGTTATGTTCATTTTAATCAATATAATGATCACTTTTAACATTTTTTCCTCAAGCATTTCTTTTTTTTTCCTTAATAGAGATGTTGTGGGTTTACAGAACAATCATACATAAAATACAGTATTGCCATATACTACCAGAACAACAACACCTTGCATTGCTGAGGAACATTTGTTACCATTGATGATAGCAAATTTGTATAATGATACTATCAATTAAAGTTCATGGCTTAAGTTAAATTTCACTGTGTAGTGTAGTCCCTGGATTTTTATTTTTTTTATTTCATTCTGTTACCATCTTATATGATCTAACATTTCCCCTTTTAATCATATTCAGATATATATTTCAGTGCTGTTAATTGCATTCATTATTGTGCTACCATTACACCAGCCATTAGCAAAACATTTCCATCATTTCAAATAGGAGCCCTTTACATTTTAAGCCTTAACTTCTTATTCTCTATCCCCATCCTACACTATGGTTACCTATATTCTAGATTCTGACTCTGTGAGATTGCTTATTCTCATTGTTTCATATCAGTGACATCATACAATATTTGTCCTTTGGTGTCTAGCTTATTTCACTCAATATATTATCTTCAGAGTTCATCCATGTTGTGGCATGTATCAGGATTTTATTCCTTTTTATGGCTGGATAATATTCCATTTTATGTGTATACTGTATTTTATTTATACATTCATTGGTAGATGGACACTTGGGTAGCTTCCATATTTTCGCAATTATGTACAATGCTGTTATGAACATCATTGTGTAAAATTTATGTCTCTGCTTTCAGTTCTTATAAGAATATATGTAAGAGTTGGATTGCTAGGTCACAGAGTAATTTAATATTGCTTTCTGAGGAACCACCAAATTGTCTTCCACAGTGGCTGCACCATTTTGCATTGCCACTAGCAATGAATGAGTGTTCCTTTTTCTCCACATCCTCTCCAACACTTTTATTTTCCATTCTTTAAAAGTAGCAGCCATTGTAATGGGTGTGAAATGATATCTCATTGTTTTGAATTGCATTTGCCTGATGGCTAATGAAGTTGAATATCTTTTCAGGTGCTTTTTGACCATTCGTATACCTTGTTTGGAAAGATGCCTGTTCAGGTGTTTTGACCACTTTTAAATTGGGTTTTTGTCTTTTTGTTGTTAAGTTAAAGTATTCCTTTATATATACTGGATATTAATCCTTTTTTGGATATGTGGTTTCCAAATATTTTCTCCCATTGTGTAGGTTGTCATTTTACTTTCATGAGGAGCACATGTTTTTAATTTTGATGAGGTCCCATTTTTCAAGTTATTTTTTCTTTTGTTGCCTGTGCTTTGGGTTTAAAGTCTAAGAAACTATTGCCTAACATGAGTTCCTTAAGATGCTTCCCTACATTTTCTTCTAGGATTTTTATAGTTTAAGGCTCTTATATTTAGCTCTTTGATCAATTTTGGGTCAATTTTAGAATGCAGTGAGATAAGAGTCCTCCTTTTTTTTGCCAATGAAAGTCCAAGTTTTCCCAGCACCATTTATTTAAGAGACTATTCTTTCACAATGGAGTGGTCTTTGACAACTTACCAAAAATCAGGTGGTCATAAATGTGAAGCTTGATTTCCTGGCTCTCAATTCTATTCCATGGGTCTATACATCTGTCCTTGTTTTAGTATCAAGCTGTTTTTTTTTAAATTGACTTTTTAAAATTTTTAAATAAGGTTTAGATTTCATATATGTTACATAAAAAATATAGGGGATTCCCATATGCCCCAATCCCTCCCTTTCCCACACTTTCCCACATTAACAACATTGTCCATTACTGTAGTGTATTTGTTAAAATTGTTGAACACATATTGAAGCATTGCTGCTAACCATAGACTATAGTTTGTATTATAGTTTACACTGTGTCCCGCACAATTTTGTCGGTTATGAAAAAATATATAATGGCCTGAATCCGCCATTGCAATGTCATGCAGGACAATTCCAGTGTCCTGAAAATGCCCCCGCCCCATATTCCACCTATTCTTCCTTCTCCTTACCCTCAGAACCTCCGATGGCCACTGCCTTTATATCAATGATAAAAGTTCTTCCATTGCTGAAATAATAATAAGTCTATAATAGAATAATAAATAAGTCTACTTTAGTCCATTGTTCATTCCCCAATCTTGAGAGTTTGGGGATGGTGATGCCTACTCTGTTTCTAACTGAGAGGGGACTTAGAACCCATGAGGTAGCTGGATGAAACTATCTTGCTTGCAGTTGCAGACACTCGCTGTTCCTAGGGGTGGACATTCTCCATCATCATCTCCTAGTTAGTTGTGCTGGATGAGTAGAATGAACTGGAGAGCAGGTGTTTCAACTCTGCTGAAATTCAGCAGTCAACTGGTATATGGACAAACCAAAGATTTAAGTCTCTGGGACATATATTTAATGAGTATAGTGCTAGAATAAAAGGGGATAGAAGAGCCATGTGTAGGGAAAATATAAATGAGTCTAACTCTGTTACACTGGGGAGCATAAATTCCAAAGTAAGGCCCACTGAGAAGGTACCAAATTCCTGAACTTGTATGCCTTGCTTATACTGTCTGGATGTCTCTAGAGCCCTTAGGGGCCCTGCTATTTGAGGCACAGTTTAATGTAGCAGTCGATGACATCCTGCTGAGACTTGCATAAATGTAACCTCTGGAAAGATCTCCTGACTCACAGCGAAATCTCTCAGCCATAAAAGCTCATTTGTATCTATCCTTTCTCCCTTTTGGTCAAGGTCTTTTTCTAGGTGCATTGCTAGTTGGCTCTTAGTAATAATCCCTCAATGCCAGGGAGGTTCATCCTCAGGCGTCATGTCCCACACCGAGGACAAGGTAGTGCATTTATATACTGTGTTTGGCTTAGAAAGAAGCCAAATTTGAGCAACAAGGAGGTTTTCAGGAGGTAGATCTTAGGCAATATATAATACTAGGCTACATTTCAATTTCACAAGAAAAGGTTCATAAGTACAATCATCAGTATCAAAGACCTGGTGTAATGATCTGTCTTCCTTCACTAGGCACTGCCCTTGTACTTGGGGGATTCTTGCAGTCCTACTAGAATGTAGCAGAATTCCCCAGGATGGGAATTCAATATTCTTTCAGTTATTGTGTAGATCTCCACCCACAGAGACAATGCCTCATGAACACTTGAACATATTCATATTCCTTACAGGCATGCCCCAGGTGAACCCCTACCCATGCATCACCTGATCACAAACATTCCAGAGCAGTGATCCTCCCCTGCCACAGTTGTGACCCCTCTGTGACTCAAAACTGCTCTAAAAACAAAGGCAACAAAATAACCAAGTAAAATTAATTAGAAGATAAAATAATAATCATTTAAAAAATAATAAAATACAAAAAAATTTAAAATTTGAAATAATAAAAAAATTATACATTGTTTCTTTCATCACTTTAAGATCTGTTGCCTTGTATGTACAGTAACATTTTCTTCCATGCTGTTTGATTACTATGTCTTTGTAATCAGTTTTAATATTGGAAAGTGTGAGTACTCTAATCTCATTCTTCTTTCTCAAGGTTTCTTTAGATGCTTGGGGCCCCTTACCCTTCCATATAAATTTGATGGTTGGCTTTTCCATTTCTGCAAAAAAGGTTGTTGGAATCTTGATTGGGATTGCATTGAATCCATAAATTGCTTTGGATGGCAGTGACATCTAAGGAAGGATAATAATCTCTTGATGTGCAATGTTTTTCTATTGGACTTGAAGCTGTTTTCTTTAATTTTCAAAGAAGGGATTGCAATCAGTTTCTGTGATTTGCAGTAGACAGTATGAGGATAACAGGAATGCTCTAGAATATCCCTTTTTGAATTCTTTTCTGAGATCGGAGTTAAGGCAGAATAATCATTGCAGAGGCAGAAGAAAGATGAAATGATGAGCCCCACTGAAACTAATTCCAAAATCAAGAAAGATTATATCAAAGTTTATAAATAAGTGTTCCTTAACTTGATACTTTTACAGATTTCACCATGTACAATAGAATTTTACTGTGATTGGGTTAAAAGAAGATTAAACTTTACATGTCACCAATATTTCTTTGTCCTTTACCTTTTGTAGAAGACACTGCTTTTTTAAATCTTTCTTTTAAAGATACATAAATCATGCAAAATGTTACAATAAAAAAAGTTCCCATATACTTCACTCCCCACACCTCCCACTTCTCCCACATCAAGAATTTCTTTCATTAGTGTGATATATGGGGAATTATTTGTTTTCAGGATTTAATTTTTTAACCATTCTTTTAGGTGTGTAGGGGTCTCTATGGTTTTAATCTACATTTCCCTAATGATAAATGATATTGTGCAATTTTTCATACGTTTATTTGCCATTCATTTATCTTCTTTCGTGAAGTATCCATTCAAATATATTGCTCATTTTTAAATTGAATTTTGTTCTCTTATTTTGAGCATTCTTTGTACATTAGAGACAAGTCCTATAGAATGTAAATATTTCACCAGTATTTTCTCCCAATCCATTGTGCATTTTTCCGTTCTCTTGACAGTGCTTTTCAATGAGACAAATTTTTAAATTTTGATGTAAATTTATCGATATCATCTTTTAAGCATTGTGCTTTTGCAGTCTTATCTAAAAAAATCATTGCTTGGCCCAGTGAAAGTATTCCACAACATTGTCTTCTAGAAGTTTCATTGACTTGAGTTTTATATTTAGTTCTATGATCCATTTCAAATTTATTTTTGTATATAATGCAAGGTACAGATGAAGGTTCATTTTTTAAAAAATATATGATGCGAATTGTTCCAGAAACATTTGTTGAAAGGACCACCATTTTCACAAAGAATTAGTTTTAGAGAATTTGCTGACATTAATTTGATCATGTACATGTGTGTCTATTTGGAATCTCATCTCTCTCCTGTAGATATCAATGTATCTATTACAAAATACCACATTGGATTAAATTTGCTAATATTTTGCTAAATATTCTGCATCTGCATTTATGAGCTATTGATGTGAAGTTTCTTTTTTTTTTTTTTTTGCACTATCTTTTCTTGATTTGGATATCAGTGTAATATAGGCTTTATTAAATGAGTAGAGGAGCGGGTTCTCCTCATCTATTTTAGGGAAGGTTTTGTGTAGAACTGGTATCATTTCTTCCTTAAGTATC
The DNA here is from genome assembly GCF_030445035.2 of Dasypus novemcinctus. Lineage (NCBI taxonomy): Eukaryota > Metazoa > Chordata > Mammalia > Cingulata > Dasypodidae > Dasypus > Dasypus novemcinctus. The sequence goes on along the minus strand of NC_080683.1, from coordinate 101,210,661 downwards.
TTATAGAACTCTCTAGAGAAGCCATCTAGAATGGAATTTTTTGTTGGTGTTGAAAGGATTTTAAGTATAAATTCAAATTCTTTAATAGATATAGGATTATTCAGGCTACCAACTTCTTGCATGGGTTTAAAATTTTGCGTTTATAGGAATTTATCCATCTTGTCTAAGTTGTTGAATTTGTGCACATATGTGGACATAAAGGACATGTAACATTCCTTCATTATCCTTATAATTACTATAGAACTTGTAGGGACACCCATTCTTTCATTCCTAATGTTGACAAAATGTATATTTCCTTCCCATCTATCCCCATCCCTTCCTCCACCCCATCCCCTTCCTTTCCTTTACCTTCCCTTCTCTTTCTATCATTTTTTTTGGGGGGGGGGGGGTCAGTCTAGCTAGAGGTTTATCCATTTTTTCTAACTTTCAAAAAAACAGCTTTTGGCTTCAATGATTTTCTCTTGTTTTTCTATACTAAATTTTATTGATTTCTGCTCTTAGCTTCATAATTTCCTTTCTCTAGTTTGTGTTGTGTTTAATGTGCTCTTCATTTGTCCATTAACATTTAGTTGGAATCTTAGTTCATTGATTTGAGAGATTTCTGCTTTTCTAAATAAGAATTTAATAATATAAATTTTCTCAGCATTTAATGAATCCCACAAATGTTTACATTTATCTTTATTTTTATTCTATATTAAATATTTTCTGCTTATCCTTTGAGATCTCTTGGATCCATGGGTTACTTATAAGTGTGTTGTTTAATTTATAAACATTTGTGAAGTTTTCAGATATCTTTCTGTTATTGATTTTTATATGCTTTCATAATTTCTTTGACGTCAATGCTTTTAAATTTATTGAGATTTTTATGTGGCCCAGAACATGCCTATCTTGGTGAGTATGTGAAGTATACTTGAAAAAATATATATATTTTGTGTCCTTAGTAAAGTGTGAGTTGTTCCCCATGCTTTCTTGGGTCTCCTCTAATTTTTATTGATTGTCCACAAAGTGTGTGGAATACTAAAGAACTTAGGTAGGTAGTAGTTAAACCTGCAAATGGCTGTGCCTCTTTTTCTGGCATGGGGAATTTGTCGATCTTAAGCAGTTGAGCTGGATTTGGGTTTTGCTGTTGCTGCAGCTACCTTTAATGCACCTTTGTTTATGCATGCCTCTGGTGTTATTCTTGCTTAATTTGAGCGCTAATTTTCCAGAAGAGTTTCTCAATGTTTTTTCTTCACCCTTTCATGTAGGCTTTCCCTGTGCCCCTGTGCTATTTCCATTTTTTTAATCCCTTCTTCAGTTAAAGACATTTGCTGTTCATTACATGGTGCTTATTAGCCTAGATGGAGGGAAAAGGAGATTTAGTTTCCTCTTCTTTGCTCAGCTGTATGGCTGGTCGTGGGATGGGGATTCCTCAGTAATATTTACCAAACCTGGGAGTAGAATTTATGTTTCTTTTACATTTCCCCAGCCAAACTATGTCTTCATCTTTGCCCTTGGAAACACAGGTTTTGCTGTCCTTCCCACAGTGTGTTAAGGCATATTTATCAGAGTAGAAAAAAGACCAGGTGGGGCTCTTTGCCTATGCTGCCTTGCCTCTCCACACCTGCACCACAGAGAGCCTCTTTGAACAGTTTATTGCCTTGCCCCAATCTTTCTTGAGAGCATACGGGAAGGGCCATGAAAAAAAGACCCTGGGAGGAGTGTGAACTTTCCTTGTATTTGGGTCTCTTAGGTTTTCTAAACTCTCATGCTACCCCATATTCAGTCTTTAGCAATTCATTAATATTTTACCTGAATTTCTCTTTCAGGTTGATACTGAGGCCCCATATTTCCCCTGCTGCCCCCAGTAAGCCAGGGGTTGCACCCTAACTCCACTTGGAGGTACCCATCTTTCTTTAGATTGCAGCTGGTTTTTACAGATTAACCACACCTCACTGATGAGTTCAAGAAAAGTTTTGATTTTGTTGATTTTTTTGTTTTATTTTCATTGTTAGAATGGTGTAACATTATTCCTAGCTTTCTATGTATTAGGCAGAAAACCTCAAGTTTTCTTTACTTGATTACCAGTCCAGAATTTGTTGTATCTTAGAAGAAAATAAGTCAGTTTCTCTGGAAGCTAATTCTGAAAACTTGAACTTGAAATTAGAATACAGTTGTGATAATTTAGCCATTATTACAGACTGTAAAGACCACAGAGGGTAAAATGGTCTTGGAGTTCTTACTTTTCAAAACAAAAATATATATTTACAATAAATATCCCTGAAAAGATCAATGAATTTAAGATTAGATTATGTTAATTTTTGTACTTGGTTCACTTTTCTTTTGTCTAAAAAATGACTAGACAGTCAAACAGGTAGATGAAGTCATATCTAGACGCTAATTACCACTTCTCACAAGAATGGAAATAGTTCATTCTCATTATAATTCCTGTTAAATTGGTATAACCCTTTCTCAGCCTGTGAAATTATTCATGTGACTCCATGTGGAGAAAAGCAAAGAAATTTAGACTTTTTTTTTTTTTTTAATCTCTATACTCAAGTTCAAACTCAGCATGTCTGACCTCTATTTTCATTTCATCCTGGGGTTTTCTCTTTCTTCATCCTTTTCCTAATAGCTATATTTTTCAGATCTGCTAGCAAGAAATTTTGTCAGTTTTTATCTTAAAAATCTTTGCTCTGCCTTCATTTTTTTGTGTGTATGGTCTGAATGAGAAAATTGTCAAACACTTCAAGTAATTACTTCAAGTAATCTTTCTTTTAAAATTTATATTTATATCAATGTTATACATCACTCATTTAACACAAAACAACTACAATTACAACAAATCTGCTTTAGTCAGCAGTTAGTCTTTCCTTATTTTTGTTCATTTCTCAATCTTGTGGGATTTGCAACAATGTCTACTTTGACTACTTCAGGCTGATAAGGAACATAGATATTATGGGGCAGAAGAATGGAATTGCTTTGCTTGCAGTTGAAGATACTTCCTTTTGGGCTGGGGCTAGTCCATCATCATCCTTTTGTTAGTTGTCCGGGATAGGCATGAAAAACTGAGGAATAGGAGTTAGCCACATATCTGCTGGGTTTCAAGATTCCACTGGAATAGGAACAACCCAAAGGCTTTAGGGCATCGAAAAATATCTTTAACAAGGAATTTGAAAATTAGAGGTTAAAATAAAAGTAGAAGACTCATGATCAGGGGATTTATAAGTGAGTACAACTATGCTGTATGAGGAAAATGCTTTTCATATAATTCCAGTTAGACCCTGCCAGGGGTGTATTGATTTCATGCATCAATGTGGCTTGCCTATGGTGTCTGAACATCCCTACAACCCTCAGGAACACTTCTCTTTGTAGCTTTGTTTACTGTGACATTTTGTTGAGTCTGGCTGAGACCTGCATAAATGTAATCTCCAGAATGACCACCTAAATCACTTTGAAAACTTTATGCCATAAAAACTCAGTTTTATTTAGTATTTCCTCATTTTTATCAAGGACTTTCTTCAAATGCATCATTGATAAATGCTTGGTAATAAGCCTGTGGTGCCAGGAAGGTTCATCTCTGGAAGTCATGTCCAAAGTTGGGGGCAGGGGAGGGATGTGAATATAGTGAATTTATTTGCAGAGTTTGGCTTAGAGAGAGCCCACATTTGAATAACAAGGAGATTTTCAGAAGAAAACTCATAGACATTAAGTATAATTAAGTTTAGTTTCATTACATGAATGAAGTTCATAAGTGCATTATTAAGATTGAGGTCTTGGAAAATTTCCTTTATTAAGCAAGACTTATATGTTCCAGAGCTTCTGGTCATCTTATTAGAGAAAGTAGTAGGACTTCCCCAGGAGGGAAGTTTAATATTTTATTAACTACTGTGCAGACCTATATCCAGAAAATATACCTATGACAACAAAGCTACATTTATATCCCATAGAAGTATGTAGCAATATTTCATTCAAGCTGTTTAAAAGGCCAACTGTCTAGACACCTGAGCTACATGGAAATTTGGTTGTTTCTGTGACATATAACATTATTCTCTTTTTTTTCTTTTTCTTTACATTTTAGTTTAAGTTAATTTCACACTTTTAGGACAGTTGCGAAATAATATAAACCCCATACAGAGAACTGCAACCCACCCTACCCCTAGGCTCCAGATACCAGATCCATCAATATTATTTTACCACCTTATGGTATTCTTCATTCCATCAATCTATGTCATCTTTCTCTCACTCTCCTGAACGTTTAAAAGCAGGTTTCTTTAACACATCATACTCCTTGAACCCATAATATTTGCATGTACTTTTAATATGCATAAGGATTTTCATTTATGTAATCACCTTATATACAGGTATCAAGCTCAAGAAATTTAACATTGATGTAAAGGTTATAGTCTACATTCTGAATTTTTCTTATGTCTTAACGTACTTTTAAAAACATTTTTTCTCTATTTTTTTAATGTTACATTCAATAAATATGAGATCCCCATATACCACCCACCCCCCTCACCCTACTCCTCCCACATCAACAACCTCTTTCATAATCGTGGGACATTCATTACATTTGGTGAATACATTTGGAGCACTGCTGCACCACATGGATAAAGGTTTACATTGTAGTTTACACTCTCCCCCAGTCCACCCAGTGGGCCATGGCAGGACATATAATGTCCAGCATCTGTGGACACTACATATTAGTGAAAGGGATAATCTTTCAAGAAGAAAGAATAATGAACATTTATGCTCCTAACAAGGGTGCCTGCAAATACATGAGGCAAACACTGGAAAAACTAAGTGAAGGAATAGGTGTCTCTACAATTATAGTGGGGGGCTTTAATACACCACTATCAATTTTGGACAGAACATCTCAAAAGAGAATCAATAAAGAAACAAGGGCTTTGAACAGTATATTAGAGGAGCTGGACTTAATAGACATATACAGAACATTACACCCAAATACAGCAGAATATACATTCTTCTCAAGTGCACATGGATCATTCTCCAAGATAGACCACATGCTAGGCCACAGGAAAAGTCTCAATGAATTCAGAAAGATCGAAATCATACAAAATAATTTCTCTGACCACAGTGGAATGAAGCTGGAAATCTGCAAGGGCCAGAGACCCAGATTTGGCAACAAGATGTAGAAGTTAAACAACATTATTCTAAAAGTATGCAACATTCCCAAACCCTCCACCTATTGTTGACATTTAAAATTAGTGTGGTACCTCTGTTACATTTGATGTAAGAATGTTAAAATGTTACTGTTAACTATGATCCATATTTTACTTTAGTTATATTTTTTCCCATATACCACCCTACTATTAATGTCCAATACTATTGACAAACTTTTGTTTCAGATCCTGAAATATTCTTATATGTATATTATTATTAACCACAATCCTTGCTCACCACAGGGTTCACTGAGTTATACAATCCCATGTTTTATCTCTAACTTTCCCTCTAGTAACGTATGTAACTTAAAATGTCCCCCTTCAACCATGCTCATGCACATACCTCAACATGGTCATCTATACTCACAATGTCACACTATCATCATCTCTGCCCCCACCAAACCATTACAATCAACCTAATTATAAATTCTGCACAAAGTAAGCATCATCTCCTCATTCTCTACTCCCATTCGATTTCTGGTATATGTTCTAGATTCAACTTCTATGAATTTGCTTATTATAATTAGTTCATATTAGTGTTCACAAAATACTTGTCATTTTGTGTCTGACTTATTTCACTCATCATAATGTCCTCAAGGTCATCCATGTTGTTGTATGCATCAGGACTACATTCCTTTTTATGGCTGAATAATATTCCATTGTTTGTATATATCACATTTTGTTGATTTGGTAGTCTGTTGATGGGATTTGGGTTGTTTCCATCTTTTAGCAATTGTGAATAGTGTTGCTGTGAACATATGAACATATATCTGTTCATGTCCTTACTTTCAGTTATTCTAGGTATGAACCTAGTACCAGGGTTGCCATCTGAAATGGCAATTCTGTATTTAGCTTCCTGAGAAACCGACACACTGACTTCCAGAGCAGCTGCACCATTCTACAATTCCACCAGTGAAGAATGAGTTTTCTATTTCTCTACATCTTCTCTAACACTTAATTTTTCTGTTTTTTATAAAGTTGGCCAATCTGCTAGGTGTAGAATAACTCATTGTGGTTTTGATTTGTATTTCCTAATGGAATGTTGAGCATCTTTTCATGTGCTTTTTTATCCATTTGTATTTCCTCTTTGAAAAAATGTCTATTCAAATCCTTTGCTCATTTTTAATTGAGTTATTTATATTTCATATAGTTGACTTGTAGAATCTTTTTATATATGCTGGATATTAGACTTTTATCAGATATATGGTTTCCAAATATTTTCTCCCGTTGAGTAGTTTGCCTTTTCAATATGTTGAAAAAAAGTCCTTAGAAGAACCAAAGTTTTTTAATTTTAAGGTGGTCTCATTTATCTAATTTTTCATTGGTTATTGTGTTGGGTGTGAAGTTTATGAAACCATTTTCTACCACAAGATTTCTAAGTGGCTTCCCCACATTTACTTCTGGGAGCTTTATGGTTGGGGTTCTTATACTTAGGTCTTTGATCCATCATAAGTTGATTTTTGTAAAGGATGTAAGATAGGAGCCCTCTTTCATTCTTTTGGATACAGCTATCCAGTTCTCTCAGCACCATTTGTTGAAGACTATTCTGTCCAATTGAGTGGACATGGAAGCCTTGTTAAATTTAGATTTACTATAGATGTGTGGGTCTATTTCTGAACATTCAGTTCAATTCCAGTGGTAAATATTTCTATCCTTGTGTCAGTACTGTGCTGTTTTGACCCCTGTAGCTTTGTAATATGCATGAAAATCAGGTAGTGTAAGTCCTCCAACTTTTTCTTTTTCAAGATGTTTTGGCTATTTGGGGCCCCTTATCCTTCCAAATAAATTTGATAATTGGCTTCTCCATTTCTGTGAAAAAGACTGATGGAATTTTTATTGGGATTTCATTGGATCTATAAATCAGTTTGGGTATAATTTGACATCTTAACAAAATTTAGTCTTCCAATCCATGAGCACAGAATGTCTTTCCATTTATTTAGGTCTGCTTTGATTTATTTCAGAAATATTGTGTAGTTTTCTGTGTACAAGTCCTTTACATCTTTAGTTAAATTCATTCCTTAATATTTGGTTCTTTTAGTTGCTGTTACAAATGGAATATTTTTTCTTGATTTTCTCCTTAGCTTGCTCATTACTAGTATCTTGAACAATACTGATTTTTGCATGGTGATCTCATATCCTTCCCCTTTGCTGAACTCATTTATTAGCTCTAGTAGTTTTATTGTAGATTTTTGGGGACTTTCTATACATAGGATCATGTCATTTTCAAATAATGAAAGTTTTACTTCTTTCCTTCTGTAGCACTTTTATATTACTTGTGAATTCCAGAAGAACTGGTCAGTTCCTCTGGGCATGATACCCTCTGATGTATTAGATTCAGCTGAGACATCTGATAAAATTATTTTAAGATTAGGGCTTTAATTCAACCACATCATTAGAGTGCAACACAGAAGCAGCCCCCTTGGGTTGATAAAACAGACTCTCACATGGAAGTAAGCACACAAAGGAGAACACTGAGGAATAGAGAGAGCTCATTAGACATGGAAAAGATCACAGGAAGATCACAGGCCTGATAGTCTACAGCTGACCTTGTAAGTAGCTGCTGAGCCCAGAAAGAAACAAGCCCTGGGAAGAGAGATGAGACTTATGCCAGCCTACAGCTGAGATCTGAAGAAGCTGGGATTCAAGCAGTTTGACATTGTTTATGAATTCCAAAAATAGATATTGGATTATGTTGTAAACTGGTCTGTTCCTCTGGGTATATTAGATTATATTGGATTCAGAAGTTTCCCTTTTACATGATTAAATAATGATTAAGGTTTTTATTGGGCCACAAAGGGGGTGGGGACTCAGAGAAACCACACCACAAAGAAGGGAGGTGGGAGATTTGAACTGGAGCCCCAGGAAGTAAACATGCGGGAAAAGAACACAGAGGAATAGAGATGGCTCCATAGACAAGGCAGAGGCCCCAGGAAGAAAGATAAGCCTGATAGTCTACAGGTGACTTTGTGAGAACAGAGTAGCTGAACCTGGAGAAAAACAAGCCCCAGGAGATGAGACTTCTCTCAGTCTACAGCTGATCCTGGAAGAAGCTGGGGCCACAGAGCCTTAAGTGGAAGAAGGAAGCCCGAACACTTGCAGACATCTGCAGCCATTTTGCCCCAACACAAGAACAGACTTTGGTAAGGGAAGTGACTTATGCTTTATGGCCTGGTAACTGTAAACTTCTACCCAACATAAATACACTTATAAAAGCCAACAGATTCCTGGTATTTTACATCAGCAACCCTTTGGCTGGCTAATATAGGGACCATGGAGCCTTAAGAGGAAAGATGAATGTGGAACCCTTACAGACATCACCCATCATCTTGCATCAACACATGACAATGAACTTTGCGTGAGAAAGTACCTCTTATGGTGCCTTGAGTTGGACTCTTTAGAGCCTTGTAACTGTAAGCTTCTACCCCCAAATAAATGCCCTTTATAAGAGCCAAGAGATTTCTGGTACTTTGCATCAGCACCCCTTTAGCTGACTAATACGCTTTCCACCATAGCTGCCTTTTATTTCTTTTTCTTGCCTAACTGCTCTAGTAAGAACTTCCAACACAATGTTTTATAAGAGTGGTGACAGTGGGTGTATTAGTCATGGTTCTCTAGGGAAACAGAATCAACAGGAGATATTTGTAAATAATATAAGATTTTATACAACTCTCTCACATGAACATGGGGATGCCCAAGTTCAAATTCCACAGACAGGCTGCAAATCAGGGGCCCATATGAAGGTCCTTGATGAGTTCCCAGAGACAGGAGACACTGATTCTCCAGAGTTGAGCTGGAAAATTCTCTCAGAATGCTAAAATCACTCCCCTTTGAAGGCATTTAACTGATTGGATAATATGTCACTCATTGGGGATGGCAATCTCCTTGGTTGATTGTAGATGTAATCAGCCAAGATGTAATACAATCAACTAAAATCAAAGTCCATAAATGTCTTTGTGTTAAAATTAGCCCAGTGCTTGCTTGGCCAAACAATTGGGCATAATTACTTGCTGAATTGACACATTAACCTCACCATCACAGTCCACCATTTGTCAACTTGGCAGCCATACACAACACTTACTTTCTAAACAGAAACAATATCAGACATTTTTTTTTCACCTAACAATATTCAAATATTCTGTGTACAATCAGAAACACACTAATTCCCTACAGAGTAAGTTGCTAGTCCTTGGGTAATGTTCACTCTTAAACTTGACATCCTTAATTATTATGACATGAAGTAATACAACTTATGTCATATGATAAGGAGGAAAGTTAGAGAAGAAAACGAACATATTCATATTATGTACATACACAATCATACTCATAACAAAATGAGGAAGAAATATTCATGACCATTACAGTGTCTATTTCTGTAACTAGTCACATGGTTGAAATTCATATTTATCACTACCTTATTCTATTACCCCTTACATATTCCTGTTACCTTCAGCAAGCACCTGAACTGGTCATGGCTCTTTACCTGGTGGGATGACCCACATTTTCCTTCCTTAAGATTCTGGGCCATTGTTAGTCCTGCTTGGATTGGGTTGTTTCAATTTTCCATTGACTTTAAACACAGGGCATGACATTACCAAGAGATGGCCTAGAGGATCTCCTGTATTCCAGGCAAAATCTTTACCCCTATTATGTAGATGCAGTCCTATTTCCCCTTGATAGTCAGGATCAGTCACCCCAGCCAGTACAGTAATTCCCTTCTTTGCCTGTTGATTAAGAAGCACTAGGAGCCCAAAGTGGACAGATGGCAGTCTAAATTTACAGTTTTATGTAATCATTGTTGTGTTTTCTGGTGAGAGCACTCCTTTTGGAGCTAAGACCTGTAGACCGGCAGAACTAAAGGTTGCAGAGACAGGAAGCAAAACTTTTCCTAGTGTATCACTAGGGGTAATAGTGAGTGGTGTCATCCCCATTTCCACCCCTTGATTCCTGGACCCATGAATCCTTGCTATGGGAGAAACAGTAACATAGAGGGAATGCTGGTTTAGAGCATACACAGCCTCAGAAAACATTGCCCCAGCCCTGCAAGGTAGTGCCAACTAGTTGGTGCTGTAATTGAGACTTCAAGAGGCCAAGCCACCATTCTATCAGTCCAGCTGCTTCGGGATGTTGGGGAACATGTTAACACCAGTGAATTCCATGGGCTTGTGCCCATTCCAGCACATCATTTGCTGTGAAATGGGTCCCTTGATCAGAAGCAATGCTGTGTGGAATGCCATGGTGGCCACTGGGCCATACTCAATAAGTCCATGCATGGTAGTTTTGGAAGAATCATTGCATGTAGGAAATGCAAACCCATATCTGAACTAGGTGTCTATTCTAGTTAAAATAAATTGCTGACCTTTTCATGATGAAAGTGGTCCAATATAATCAACCTGCCACCAAGTAGCAGGCTGACTGGGGAATTGTGCCACATTGGGGGTTAAGTGTGGGTCTCAGGTGCTGGCAGATTGGGCACTCAGCAGTAGCTATAGCCAACTCAGACTTGGTAAGTGGAAGTCCATGTTGCTGAACCCATGCATAACCTCCATCACTACCTCCATGGCCATTTGCTCATGAATCCATTGGGCAATGACAGGAGTGGCTGGGGGAAGAGCTGAACATCAGTCACAAATTGGGTCATCTTATCCACTTGATTAAACTTTTCCTTTGCTGAAGATACCCCCTGATGAGCATTCATGTGAGACACAAACATTTTCATGTTTTTTGCCCACTCAGAAAGGTCTATCCATATACCTCACTCCCAGACCTCTTTGTCACTATTTTTCTGTCATATTCCCTGACCATCCAGACAAACCATTGGCAACAGCCCATGAATCAGTATACAAATGCACCTCCAGCCATTTCTTCTTCCAAGCAAAATGAACAACCAGGTGCCCTGCTTGAAGTTCCACCCACTGGGAGGATTTACTCATCACGTGCCTTCAGGGACATCCCAGAAAAGGGCTGCAGTGAGGCAGCTGTCCATTTTTGGGTGGTACCTACATATTGTACAGAGCCATCTGTAAACCATGTCTGAATTTTCTGTTCTGGAATCAACTGACTATAAGGAACTCCCCAAATACCCAAAGCTGTGGACTGGGAAAGAGAAGGTAACATGGTAGGAATGATGATCATGGGCATTTGACCTACTTCCTCTTGTAACTTACTTGTGTCTTCAGGACCTACTTGAGCCCTCTCTCATATATGCCACTTCCATTTTATTATGGAAAGCTGCTGTTCACACCAAACTTTATGGTTTTGTGGGTCAGACAATACCCAGCTCATGATAGGCAACTCAGATCTCATGGTAATTCAGTCTCTACTAAAGTCCAGTAGCAGGCCAAAAGATATTTCTCAAAAGGAGACTAGTTATCTGTGGAGGATGGCAGGGCTTTGCTCCAAAATCCTAAAGGTCTGTATTGTGATTCTTCTATAGGGTCCTGCCATAGACTCCAGATGGCATCTCTATTTGCCACTGACACTTCCAGCACCATTGGATCTACGGGGTCATATGGCCCATGTGGTAGTGCATGGTAGTGGCAGTACCAGCTGAAAGCAAACTGTTTCAATTTAAAAAATGCATTTGCCAGATCAATAGCTTCATAACAGGTACCAGGGGATGTGTTGATTAGTTCAAGCAATGAAATTACATCTGGGACAGCAGTTGCTATTGGAGTCACCACCTGTTTAAGTTTATGATAATCTACTGTCATCCTCCAAGATCCATCTGTTTTCTGCATATGCCAAATAGGAAAGTTGAATGGTAATGTGGTGGGATGTGTCCCTGCATCCATCAAATCCTTGATGGTGACATAACCTCTGCAATCAGTCCAGGAATCTGATATTACTTCTGATGTACTCTTTTGTTAGGTAGAGGCAATTCTATTGGTTTCCACTTGGCCATTCCTATGGAGCCCTCACTCCACAATTCAGGGATCCAGTATGGGATTCTTCCAGTTACTGAGTATGTCTATTCCAATTGTGTATTCTGTAACTGTGAAAATAGCCACAAAATGGTTCTGAGGACCCACTGGGCCCACTGTGAGATGGACCTGTGGCAAAAATCCTTCAATTACCTGACTTCCACAAGCCCTTATTCTGACTGTTGGCCCACAGTGATGGATGTTTTGGGTCCTCTGGAATTGATGTCACTGCTGAGTCAGTGTCTAATAATACCGTTTGATCATTTCCTTTTCCCCATTGCAGTTACTCAGGTAAAAGGCCATAGGTCTCCTTGGGGAAAGCTGGGAGGAAAAGTAACAGTATAAATTTTTGGCAGTGTAACAGGATCCTTTCATAAGGGGATTGGGTTTTCTTCTCTTTAAGAGGCTCTGGGTCTATATAAACTGTCTTAAGTTCAGGAATTGATTAAGGGACAATGATTCTTTGTGTCTGTCATTCAAGTTAGGGTTTTATTCACTTGACCTCGAACTCTTCTGCTATACAGATTAAGTAGGAATTTAGTAGACTGCCCATGTATTTCACTTCCAGGTACCCCCATGATCTATTAACCAATGCCATAGCTCTATGCAACTCAGACTCTTTTGATTGCTGTTTTGAGTCTGCCTTTTCATTGTGTAGCCATGCCCACCTTGTCTTTGGTGATTAAGTACTGATACTTGGCTTTTACTTGCCTGAGATCTGTCATCCCCATAATGTTTAAGGATTCTAGTTCCATTACAGCAGTTCCTACAGTAATATTGGTACCTCAGAAAAGAGCTTCCACAGAGCTCTTCACAGAAGATGGAATTAGTCTTACAAATTTATTCCTCACAGTCCTAGTTAATATCCTCTGGACATTCCTGGGGTGGGTGGGCCTGTCTTAAATGATACTTCTGTTCTAGCATTCCAATCTCTCTAAGTCTTTGAAATCCTTCTTCTACAGTATACCAGGGTAAATAGGACATCACAATCTCAGACATTCTAGGCCATCTTTTGGTCCATGTTTCAATCAGCCACCCAAACCAGCCATTTGAACTCTTTAACCCTTCAAGCTGCAGCATTGAATCCAGAATTTCTGCTTATTGCACCCATATCAATAAATTCAGCCTGATCCAACTTTATATTCCTTCTATCCCATAACCCTTAGTATCCATCCCTACACATATTCTCCTGATTTCTGTCTATATAAGTTGGAAAACTCATACAATACTTCCTCATGGGTGACTCTTTGGACTTCCTTCACCTTTGGGGTCTTGTATTTTTATTCTAGTAATAGGTCTCAAACAAAAGAGGGGTGGTGGGGGTGGGTAAGGAGAATGATTAGAAAAGCCTTGCAAGATACTCCCCTAAGGGCATTCCTTTGCATTTTCATCTGCTGAGACAGGATTAATCTTTTCAGCGAGGAATTAGAAGGCTGATTCCTCAGGGCAGGGTGGAGGTTTAGAAGTGTACCTTATTTTGCTGGTACCTGCTTCAGGTCTGGAAGGAGGTCTGGACATCTTAGGGCAGGCCATCACAGATTTATCTGGTAAAATATCAGAAGAATTTAGGGTCCTAATTCCTCACCAATATCATCATCAACCCATATATCTCCATCCCAATCCTCAGGGTTCCACTCTTTTCCAAGCAATGCCCTCATTTTAGTAGCAGGCTCCCTGTGAGGTTGAGATTTTAGTTTTCTCTGTAACTCTGCTACTCTGAGTCTGGTTTTCAGAGCTCTCAAATCTGTGGCTACATGAAACAAGATTTTCTTTCAGAGCACACATAGAAACTTTCACATCATTCATGTGACCTTTAAGTTGCAAATTTGAAGCCTTTAGCTCATCCCTTTCTTTTGTAACTGTATCCAGACTATCAAGTAAGAGCCAGCCAACATCACTGTACATTTTAATTTCACAAAACTCTATTAAGGTGATGAAAACACTCTCACTGAGATCCTTGCCTATTATAAACTTGGAAGCAAAGGAATCCAGTGGTGATATTTCACCTTTTTTCATTGCCAACTCATGTCAGTGGCCTCTTGATTATGGAAAGGGAATCGTTAGTACCCTTGTGTTGAATTAGAGTAGAGAACCAATTGCAAAACTCCCAGAACCACTTCAGAAATCCCGTGTTTCAGATTCTGTTTCTCAAAAGCCACTCCTGGTACCTAGCTGTATAACCAGCATTCTCTAGGGAAACAGAATCAAAAGGAGATATCAGTAAACAGCATGAGATTTTATAAAATTCTTTCATGTGACCATGGAAATGCACAAGTTCAAATTCCACAAGCAGGCTGCTAACCAGGAGTTCCAATAAAGGTCCTTTATGAGTTCCCAGGAGATGTTGGCTGTCTGAAGTCCAGCTGGAAAATTCTCTCTGGATGCTGAAATCACTTCTTTGAAGATATTCAACTGATTGGATAAAACTTCACTCTTTGCTGATGGCAATCTCCTTGGTTGATGTAGATGTAATCATCCATCTATGTAATCAACTCACTGATCATTAAAGTCAATAAGTGTTCTGTGTTAGAATTAGCCCAGTGCTTGCTTGACCAAATAACTAAGGTAAAATTTCCTAGCCAAGTTAACACTTAGCCTAACCATCACAGTGTGTATCCTAGTCTTTTTCCAGCTCTTAAAGGGAAAGTTTTCAGTCTTTCACCATTGAACACGATGCTGGCTGTGTGTTTATCATATATGCCTTTTATCATATTGAGGAAGTTTTAAATCTGCAACTTCCTTGGAATAAAAGTCTATGAACCAGGACATCAAACAGTTTTTCACACAGGCAATAACACAGGAGACTCTAAAAAACAAACAAACAAACAAAAAAACATTCCAGAGTCATCAATCACATGGCAGGAATGTATCATGCAGTCATCACTTGATCCTCAACCCCTATATAAACCTTAGCCCCTCTTCTCCCTAGGATCTGGTTTTCCCCCAGTTCCTTGCTTGTGCATGTGCAATACATCATCTTCTCATTGAGAAAAATGTTTCTCCTTTGTAGAACAGGTCGGGAAGACCCTTCTATTGGAAGTAGCTGTGCTTACAGTACCAATTGGTTTATTGAGCTCTTCTATTTCTTCTATAGTCAGTGTAGGTTGTTTGAGCATTTCTAGGAATTTATCAGTTTTGTTTAAGTTATCTAAATTGTTGGCATCCTGTTATTCATATTATACTTTTATGATCTTTTTTATTTCTGAGAGGTCAGTGGTGATGTCCCCACTCTCATTTCTGATTTTATTTCTTTATTTTTCTTTGATAGCCTAGCTAAGTGTTTGTGAATTTTGACAATCTCAAAAAACCAGCTTATAGTTTTCTTAATTCTCTCTATTTTTTTTCAGTTTCATTTATTTCTGTTCTAATCTTCATTACCTCTTTCTGTTTGCTTTGGGATTAGTTTGCTATTCTTCTTCTAGTTCCTTCAGGTGTGCAGTTAGGTGTTTGATTTTAGCTCTTTCTTCTTTTTTTAAATGTAGGCACTTAGGGCTATAAATTTCCCTCTAAGCACTGCCTTCTTTGCATTCCATAAGTTCTGATATGTTGTGTTCTAATTTTCAGTTACCTAGAGATATTTACTGATTTCTATTTCTTCTTTGACCTACTGATTGTATAGGAATGTGTTGTTTAATTTCCATATATTGTGAATTTTCCAATTCTTCAACTTTTATTGATTTCCAACTTCATTCCACTTGGTCAGAGAAAGTGTTTTGTATAATTTCAATCTTTCTAAATTATTTGAGACTTGTTCTATGACCTAATATATGCTTAATCCTCGAGAATGATCCATGAGCACTTGAGCAGAATGTATATCCTGCTCTTTTTGTAGTGCAATGTTCTGTATATGTCTGTTAGGTCTAGTTCCTTTATCATATTATTCAAGATACATTTCTTTATTGATCCTCTGTCTAAGTGTTCTGTTTATTGCTGAAAGTGGTATATTGAAGTCCTCCATTATTATTATGGATGTAGTTATTTCTCCCTTCAGTTTTGCTGATGTTTGTCTCATGTATTTTGGGGCACCCTGCTTAGGTGCATAAATAATTATGATTGTTCTTTATATTTGACATATTGCCCTTTTTATTAATAGTGTCCTTCTTTGTCTCTTATAACAGCTTTGCATTTAAAGTCTATTTTGTCTATGATTAGTACAGCTACCCCAACTCTTTTTTGGTTACTGTTTGTGTGGAATACTGTTTTTCAAACTTTCACTTTTAGCCTATTCGTGTCCTTGGGTCTAAGGTGAGTCTTGTTTAGATTGCATATAGATGAATCATATTTTTTGTGCATTCTGCAAATCTGTGTTTCTCAAATGGGGAGTTTAATCAATTATCATTCAATGTTATTATCATGAAGGCAGTACTTACTTCAACCACTTTATCCTTAGGCTTTTATATGTCATATCTTATTTTTGTCTCTCTTTTTACACTTTTAGTTACCTAGACTAAAAGTATTCATTTCTATACTCCCCTACACACCTCTCTCACCTGTCCTTTCTTTTCATCCTGCAGAACTCCCATTAGTATTTCTTGTAGGGCAGGCCTCTTGTTTACAAATTCTCTCAGTTTCTGTTTATCTGTGAATATTTAAAAATTTACCTCAATTTTGAAGGAAAGTTTTGCCAGATACAGAATTTTTGACTGGCAGTTTTTCTCTTTCAGTTCCTTAAATATGTCATACCACTGCCTCCTTGCCTTCATGGTTTCTGATGAAAAGTTAGCACCCAATCTTATTAAGCTTCCCTTGTATGTGATGGATTGCTTTTCTTTTGCTACTTTCAGGATTCTCTCCTTTTCTTTGTCATTTCACAGTTTGATTAGTACATGTCTCAGAGTATTTCTGTTAGGATTTATTCTGTTTGGAATATACTGTTCTTCCTGGATGTGTACATCCATGATCCTCAAGAGTTGGGGAAATTTCAGTCATTATTTCCTCAAACACTTCTTCTGCCCCTTTACACTTCTCTTTTCCCTCTAAGACACCCATAAAATGTTTATTTGCATGCTTCATGCTGTCATTCAGTTCCCTGAGACCTTGCTCAATTTTTTTCCATTTTTTCTGTATCTGTTCTTCTATCTGTGTGATTTTGAATGTTCTACCTTCTAATTCACTTAATTTCTTCCTCTGTCTGTGTAATTCTGCTATTGTGTAATTCTATTTTAATTATAACTCTTATATTGTGCCTTTCATTATCATAAGATCCATTATTTTTCTATGTATGTTCTAAATTTCTTCTGTGAGCTCACCCAGTATCTTCTTTATATCCTTTACCTCTTTTCTCATCCCCATGAATTGATTTAGGAGATTTGTATGGACATCTTTGATTAGTTCTTCCATTTCTGTATCTCCTATGGCTTATTAATTTATTTCTTTGTTTGAGCCATATCTTTTAGTTTCTTTGTATGGCTTGTGATTTTTTGCTGGTATCTAAGCATCTGCTTGTCCTGATGAGTTTATTCTGATGGCCAGTTTCTCTCTCTTGTCTTTGGATTTATTGTTGCTTGGTTTTGTGATAAGGCTCTTCTTTGACACTTGCTTCAGTATATTTGAATTCATTATACTTACCTAATAGACCACACTCTGCCAGGGACCCTTGAAGGATGCACAAACCAGTTCCAAAGAGCCAATTCCTGAGAGCCAGTCTTCTGCTGCAGCCTCTCTCAAACTTACCATCCAGGCTCATTCTGTGATGTTATACCATAATAGCATGTCCTCTGGAGTCCAAGCTCTGCCAAATGCCTTCCCTCTGCACCCACCTATGCCCAGTGAAAACTTCCTCACAGCTGTCTGTGCTGCTTTTCTACCATACCCTCCATGCTGCTGTCACTTTGTTCCCCTATGCCCATTGGGGTGGCTCCTCTGCTACTTCCCCCATTATTGCCCACACTGCTCTCCAACTATTTCTCCCACAACTGGCAGGGCTGCTCCCCTCCCACCATTCTCTCACCCTTTCTCTGTGATCAGGGTGTACTACTTCCCTGACTATTCCCTTTCAACCAGTAGGGCCACCCTTATGGGCCACTGGCACTACTCCTGCAGCACTACCCTGCCCTTTCCCTGTGGTGGGCAGGGATACCACTTGGGCTGGCCAACCCTGGCAGGTCTGCCTTTCATCTTGTCATTTCTGAAGGATGAATGCACCCTGCCACCCTCTACTCTATTATCTTGTATCTCTCCTCCGTCTTCATTTTTAAAGGATTTGTTTACTGTATATGGAATTCTAGTTTGATATTTTTTCTTAATGTATTTTAAAGTTGTATTCCTATTGTCTTTTGGCTTGTTTTATTTTTAATGAGAAATTTGCATAATTTATCCTTTTTCTTGTATGCAATATATCTTTTCTTCTCTGCCAGCTTTTAAAATTTTCTTCCTACCATTTGTTTCAATAATTTGGTTATAATATATCTTGGTATGATAAATTGAATTATGTACATCAACAAACACATGTTCTGAATCTGAATCTGCATTTCTGTGGGTGTGAACCCATTGTAAATAGAACTACTTGAAAATGTTGGTTTTAGTTAAAGTGTCCCAAACTAAACTGGGGTGAACCTTAATCCAGATTATCGGATTAAAGAGAACCTGGAAGTCACAGAATGGAGAAATGAGGACATTATGTTGGGAAGCAGAAACTACAGCCAAGGAACAAAAAGGATTGCTGACAACCAGCACTGGAATAATACAGTCTTTGGAAAGAAAGCAAGCCTTGCTAAATATCTTGACTTTTAGATATTTAGACTTCTAGCCTGAAAAGTCAAGAGCTGATAAATTCCAATTGTTTAAGCCAAAACCAGTTTGTGGTATTTGTGATAGCAACTCAAGTAAACTAGGACACTTAATATGTCTGTCTTTGTTTTTGGTCTGTTTTAGAATTGTTGAGGATCTCTAGCTGTGGATTTATAGATTTTATCACTTTCGAAAATTTTAGTCATTCTCATCCTTCTGGGATGTCAATGATAGGTATGTTAGACTATTTGATATTGTCCCATACATCACTGTGGCTCTGATGATATCATCTCAGTCCTTTTCTCATTATGGTTCAGTTTGGATATTTTCTATTGCTATGATATTTTCTATTGCTATGTCAAAAATCCCACTGTTCTTTTCTCCCATAATATATAATTGCCTGATAAGAATATGCAGTGAATTTTTCATTATAGATATTTTATGTTTCCACTCTAAAATACTTTTTTGTTGTTTTTGTCTTTTCCATTTTTCTACTCATTATTTTCATGTTTGAAAAAATATTTTAATATCTTTATACAATAGCTACAATAAGGTCTTTTACTGGTAATTCCCATCACCTATCATTTCTGTACTTCTTTCTATTGGCTGATTTTTCTCTCATTGTGAGACTTACTTTTCTGTTTCTTTTATTGTCTAGAAATATTTGATTGAATGCTGGATTTTTTTTTATATTGTGGATGCCTATTTTTTCTTCCCTTATAGACTGAGTTTTTTCCTGGAACCCAATCAACTTATTTGCAGATCAACTTTTTCTTTAAGACTTATTCTTTACATTCATTATCCATTATTATATTCTCTTAATCTTTTGTAGTCTTCACTGAATATCCTGGGTATTCAGGGAAAAGTTTCCATTCTGGTTGATCAGAATGCTCTCAGAGAGTTTAAAGAATTGTTCAGGATACAATGTCCCAGTTACAATTTGCCTTACGAAATTTTACTCTAGGTAAGCATCAATTAGAATTCAGCAACAGACTATATCTACAGTCCTGAAACTTTTTCTCTTTGTACCCTTCTCCTTTCTGACACTCTGCTGTGCAAATTCCTTCTATTTTAGCCTCTCAGAATCTTCTCTGTCTTCTCAATTCAACAAGCCTGACATGTTCTGTTTGTGTGTCCCCTTCATGCACCATGGTTTCTAAATCCCCCCAGGTAGAATGCCTTGGTGATTATTGTTCCTAGGTCTTTGCTACCTTTCTCTCAGGGCTTCACAGTTCTGCTATGCCTGTTGTCCAGTTTTAAAGCCAATTATGTCACATACTTTGACCAGTTTTCTAGTTCTTTAGGATGAAAGATCAAGTACAGTATCAGTTATTCTATGAAATCCCAAAATCCTTTTTGTTTTTATTATAGGGTGTGTCTATCAATCAGCATTACCAAATTCTATGGGCCTAGATTTGTTTTGTCATAATCCTATGAAGAAATCTCATCAGAGAATTTGCAGCATGGATGAGATCACATAAAGAAAATGGTGTGAGAGTTGATTATAAGAGGCATGAGGACCAGAGAAGTAACCAGGGTAGCAGGTTGTTCAGGCTGAGCCTATGCAAATTATGAAGACAAGAAAGTGAAAGAAAAGGGAGAAAAAGGTTTCTTATTTATACATACTCATAAGCTGTATTTTGGGCTAAGAGTAGGGCAGGAAGCAAAAATCAAAAGAAACTTACTAAAATGTTTCACATGGAAAAAAAAGAAATTTAGGGATAAAGTCATTTGGGGGTAACTATCTGTACCCTGAGATAAATTTATTGCTCATAATAAGCATATGCACTTGATGGGAATAGCCTAATTATCAAGAGTGTATAGCAATTAGAATGCAGAAGCAAATTATAATGGCTCTTGTTATAATTTGATGTGTTAGAGAAATTAAGAAGTAATTGGTTTGAATATGAAATTTTTGTAGAATATCTTTTGAAGTGGTGCTAATTTTTTCCATGCAATTATTGCAGTTCTAACTCAGAGACAATAAATTAAGTAATAAAACATTTTTATGGTTGCTCTCTAAAACAGAAGGTGCCCAGGGGTTAAAAAAAAAAAAAAAAAAAAAAAGATTTGATCAACTATCCAGAAGTGTGTGTTGAATCAAGACCAAAACGACCACATGATAGCTTTCCTAGGCTGAATGAATCTGTGAGTCTCAATGCACAGATCCTTCTATGGTGTTATTTGCTGAGGAAGACAATTAACATCATGCTAGCTCATTGGGAAATATCAGTCTGGGCTTCCTGAGGAAACACACAAACTGATAATCCTTACTCAGCAAATAGTAGAGTAGCTAGGGATCTCTACACCAGGATCCCTCCAGGACTCATCATTGTTTTGGTTTCAACTATCTACCTCCTTAAACCAAACAAAGTGCTTCATAAAATCACTCTTCTGGAAGTCACAGAACACACTTATACTCTAAAGTAACCCCAAATTTTTATTCAATGTAAAAATGCATCATTTTCCATACTTAAATTTCAACACAAATATCTCTGGATCCATACCTGAGATAAAGCTATGGTAAATCCTAACAGTTCAATCACTTTTTAGGAAAAATGGGAAGTTTGCTTCAAAGTAGCTTGGCATGTTTCTTCTACCTTCTTTTCCACCTCATTTGGTCAATGTATTCATGATGTTTTATCTTCTGTCAGCACCTGATCTATAAACGGATGCATCAATCATTCATACCATGGTAGTAATTGGAATAAAAATACTCTGACCCCTTTCTTTTCCTCTAGGTGGATGTGCCCATTTGCACTTGCAGGCTTCAGATGGGTCATGTCTCATCATTGGCTTTTTCTTCTCTTGGAAATTTGTGCTCCAATTATTTTAGAAAGTTTATGGTAGAAATCACTTGTTTGGAAGTTAGGCAGACTTAAGTTTGAATCCTGATTCTGAGTCTTAGTAGTAATGTTTTGGACTTTGGGAAATTTACTTAGTCCCATTGAAAAGCATTTTCCTTATATGTGATACAATCGATTGGTTAGTAATATTTACCTCACTGATATGGGGAAGATTAAATGAGAAAATACAAGCATGGCAATTAGCACATCATAGTGACTCCATAAATGTAAGTTTCCATTATCCCTACCCTTCATTTCTTCTTGTTGGTCCTAACTCCATTCCTGTCTTGCCTTGTTTTTCAGTGCCCAAGACCATCAATTGTTATTTGATCCACTGACATTTTTTGGTCATTTGGTATTCATGAATACCCTGAACTTATTTGGACACCAGAGTCCCAAACTCCATCATCACCTCTCGGATTTTTGCGGGGGGGTGGGGAGACTCATCAATGTCTATGCCTGTTCCACTCTGCTGTTCTCACAGACTCACCTTCATGTAACCAAGGCCACCTCTTGGTCTCTGTCTTACACCATTACCCTCTTGACTTTGAAGGATTCCAAAGGAAAAAGTAAATGCTAAAGGCATTTCCTCTCTTGGAGATTATTACTTTCAGAGATAAGAAATTAAGAGCTCTGTCAAGAATCGAGCCCAGGAAGGATGATGGTTTTGATGAAAGTAGCTATACATGCCCCAGAAATCATATCACAAATTCACTGCCTGCTCAACTTCCTCCTGAAGTTGCCTTGTCAGGAGGAAGCAGGAAACGGAAACGCACTTTCCCAATACAATTCACAAGAGACTTTAAGCTTTGTCAGACCAAAGGAATTTTGAGAGGCAGCACTGTAAATACATTTTATTGGGCCTTATAGGTTATTTTCCATAAGATTAAGTAGTTCAAAATATTTCCTCTAATGCATTCCTCCTTGGACTTTACTTTCCATGGAAACATATAATAATCAATTTTACATGGGAGGACAAGATTCCCAGTCTGCTCAAGGTATATCTGAGGAAATAAAATCATTCCCATCTCTCTGTTTCTCAAATCTTAGAGTCCCTGTCCTTGCTCCTTACCTTTCTTTTTCATTTAACTTCGGAAGATGCCACATTCTCTTGTCTGTGCTGTACTTTCTAACAAGCAGGTGCCACCACAAAGCATTTTACCTACTGGTGTTTTTAAGAAAAGGTAATTTAATCAGCATGTGTAATTTTCTGCTCCCTTGCAATTCATTGCTTCTGATGCCATCTCCTGAAAACACTTTTTTTTTTTCTTTCCCATTTAGTTCAATTTCTACAGAGCTGTGGGGAAACTCTATTATGCTAATGATGAGGCAGATAAGTGGTTTACTCAAATTAAATTAGCACACACATCCAATTACTCTGCAACCATTCTGAATTTAACAAGAAAAATCATTATCAGCACAGAAGAGATAAGGCCTGTTTTTTCTGTATTTTATTTACCCTTCATTGGAGAAAACCTCATCTATGCCAAAAAGTTCCCATCAAAAGGATTAATGGTTGACTGGTTAAAGTCAACTTCCCTAAATTGAAAGCTGGCATAATAACAGAGTTGGTGATTCAGCCTGTCTCTCAATTAGAGGCCTATAATGTTATAAACCTAGCCGGTATCTGTAACTATGAGAATTATATCCCAAAATAACTACTCTATCAGATTTATCTGTAAAAGCCAAGCATTGGTTCTCTTTTTAAAGTTTCCACTGCACATTTTTTGTTTTGGAAAGAAAATCAAGGTTTATGAATCTTAATATCATCTTCCAAAATGAACCCTAGGCAACAATTTCCCATTAATTTATTTTACAAATACCTGAAGAGCATCATTTGTATGCCAGATCCCTAGTGGGGCCAATAGTGGGTAAGGATACCACAATGAGTAAAGTTTAATTCCTGCCCTCAATCTTATCTGACATCAAGAAGGTGAGTGAGATTTGTTAACAAAAGTAAAAGAAGGATATAAGTCCTATAAAATGGTTATGCACACCCTTTTGTTGGAGCTTGGAGGAAGAGATGCTTATCAGACCTGTGGGTCTGTGGTGTTATGGCAGAGAGAAATCAGGTGATCATGGTTTTGAACGCCAGGAAGTGAGAAAATTCTGAGAAGAAAGATTTATTTTGACTGGCTGGGCCCAGGAGACTCCTTCCAAAAAAAACTGAGTCTGAAATAGGATTTTTAGGTCCCTTTTATACAGAGGATGTAGGAGTGGGGAGTCAAACGGTGCTTTTTTGCAAAAAGGACTTTGTTAGTTTCTTAGAGTTTTAAGTGTTTGAGTACCAGATAGGTTTTGAATTAACATATCCACCACATTCTGTCTGGATGTAAGTTCAAATACACATTAGTCTGCATCCTCCCTTTAGAGCCTATATCACTTAATTGGCTTTCCAGGAAGTAGGCATACTTGGATACAGAATAAGATAAGTTTGAATTCATGCACAGGCCATATTACTTCCCCCCTTGATGCATGCTTAAAGTTGTTAATCTTGGCATCACTATTGTCAGAGTCTCTCTGGACTGACTGGTATGTATATAAAGCCATGAGATGGGCAGGTGTCTGTGTCTTTACTATACCATTTATTAGGGTGCATATCCTGCTTACGATGAAAGGGAAGACAGAAGGAAGTATGGTGCATACTCCTATGAGGAAGGCGATTATTCCCACTAGAAGCTTGAAATTGTCTGGTATTGACTGCCAGTTTCCAAAGGGATTAGTTAAATTCCAGCCATTCCAGGTCTGCACTGGAACATGAGCAATTTTTACCATTTTGTTTGTAATGTCATTGATAACCTTGCCAGTGCTGTCTAGTTGAAGGCAGCAATTAGAGAGATTGGATTTTCTGCTAACTCCCCCTTCAACCATCAGGACATAGTCTAGGGTGGGACTGTTTTGATAGATAGCATTTCTGAATTTAGTTTGCTGTTGGGCTAGTAAGTTTAGAGCATGAGTGGTTTCATTAGTTATTATTTCTACCACAACTCATTAGTGGATGATTCGGTTTAGCATATAGATAAGGGTTCGATAACCCCACATGCCATCTTCTGCCCAAGTTGCCAGCCCATAGTACTGGATTATATGCTCAGGGAGCCATTCTTCATCTACCTAGGTAATGAGAGCCCTTTTTTCTCTTATGTTTTGATATACTGGTTGGCTCAGCTCTTTCCCTTCTGCTAAGAGAATGAGGAAGAAGGAGGGTTTTATTGTACCAGGCATACAAGTACCACACCAATTTTGGGGAAGTTCTCGCAATGTGACTTTCCCACAAATCCAGTACAGACCATTTGGGGCAGTAAAGGGACCGTTTGTGGTGGAGTTCCATACTGTGATTAATTTGGGGAAAGTACAGTTTATGAGAATGAGGTCAGATCATTACATGTTCCCCAAGGCTCCGTTGTATTGGTGGTGTGATTTTGGAATCTTCACCCTGCACATGTTAGGTTTCCAACAGATACAGAGAAGTTTAGGCATACCCTTGAAGCACAATATTTTCCTAGGACAGAAGTTTGCAAGGGCCACATACCATCTTGGGGGATGGCAGGGACCCAGTTTCATTATATGGTTGGCTGTAATTGTATTCTCTAGTTTCCCAGGGCCATTGGTCTCCCATATTAGTATCACCACATACATACCATGAGGAGACATTTAAGGTTGCCTCTATTGCCTCAGCTAGGTTTATAAAGAGGTTTTTTGCTATTTGTGGAATGGAAAAGGGTCTTTCCATTTCTTTATAGAAGGCGTGGAGCACAGAGTAGGCTTTACTTGTGAGTGGGTGTTCCCGATACCCTACCCAGATGTAGGCACCTGGGTTTACTCCTTTCCCACTAATGTGGAGGCCCATTTGAACTCTCTGGGTCTGCCAGGATTCAGGGTTAAGGACGGTGAGGTTTAAGGGGTTACACTAACCACATGGACAGTTAGTCAGGGCCATTCCTTTGGTGAGGATGGCTGTTTGTCTAGTTGTGTCTGTGGCCCAGGTGGCCCAGGTGACACAGGATCAGTAGGGGCAGTAGTATGCACCTATGTATTTGTACCAGAAGCCTCCTCCTTGGGCTGCACTTTTCATTTCTGGAGTGGACAAATGTGCTTATGAGTATATTCCTGCTCCCAGCTGAGCCTTCCACAGTTGGTGTTCCATGGTGTCTCAGAGTCTATAATCTGACATGCATCAAATAGGAGGGACACTTGTTGGTTCCAGCTAGTGACTGGCATGGAGTTAAGTAGCTCCCCATCTTTATTAAATGCTCTTATTTCCCATTTATGAGAGACTTTTGGGGGCTTGGGGTTATAGCAGGTTATTTGGCCAGATACATTACAGACACTATAGGAGCTTCCCTGAAACTGGCAGGTGGTTATATGGCCCTTACAGGTGTAATGGCTATGATTTATTAATGTGGAATTGACATGGGCCCCCATTCACACTTCTTGGATGCATGGCTTACACTCTGTGGTGGCAACCTGGGACCAGGGGAGGGTCAGGGCTAGGCATAGAGAAAATAACCAAAGGGACATTGTAACTGGGATTAAACCGGATTCTTACTCTTTGGCTATGCATAGACCAATCAGCTTCCAGGGTGTGCTTGGAGCAGAGCTTGGTGTTCCATCCTCAACCTTCAGGCATGCATGGACCAGTTAGCTTCTGGGTAGGGACTAGAGCAGGGCTCAGCATTTTCTTCTTTCACAGGATGAGTTTGGTTGAGTTATGGGTATCTGGAATACAGGTCCAGGACCCTGGGGCAGCTCGCTTTACCAGCTATGGTGTATCTACGGGGTGATTTCAGCTACTTTAACTGCACTGGGGGTGGATAAAATGACAAGATAGGGTCCTCACCATCAAGGGGTTAGTGGAGCTGATTTCTAGTCTTTGACCCAGACTACACCTCCTGGCTTGTACAGGTGTATGGAGCTGCTTAAACTAATGAGGACCCTTTCTTGGACCCAGTGGTGCAAATTTTATAGGGTTTTTCCTAAGCTGATCATTTGCTGAGCTATTGATAAGTTTCCTCTCTCTCTGAGATCCCCTTCTATATCTCAGGTTAAGGGGGAGGGACTCCCAAAGAGGATTTCCTAAAGGTTTAGGCTTGTGCTTGTCTGTCGCCTTGGGCTGGCTCTAACTTGGAGGAGGGTACTCAGGAGTACTTGCACCCATGTTAGCAGTTTTTTGGCAGATTTGGCAATGTAAGTCTTTATTGTTCGAACATTTATTGTATGGTTCATTCACTCTACTTTCCCTGAGTTTTGAGGACACTAAGTGGTGTGCAGTTTCCATCGGATGTGCAGTGCTTTGTCAATCTTTTGAATGATTTCAGAGATGAAAGCAAGTCCATTGTCAGAGCCAACTGAGAGGGGTAGCCCATATGGAGGAATGATTTCCCTGAGGAGAACTTTGGCCACTTCTTCAGTCTTTTCAGTCTGAGTGGGGAAGGCTTCCACCCAGCCAGAAAAGGTGCAAAGGAGGGCTAGGAGGTATTTGTAGCCTCTGGAGCATGGCATTTTGGTGAAATCAACAACTGTATCTTTGAGAGGTATATTGCCAATTCATTGGACTCCTGGGACTCCCATGGGCCCCTGGCGAGGTTTATTTTTAGCACATGTCATGCATCACTGGTATATGTCATAGGTGACAGTAGCTAGACTTGGGATGTAGAAGAATCTTTCTAACACTTCTTTAAGATGGGTTTTTTCCCAAGTGTGTGTTTTCATGGTAGTCCTGAACTACAGCAGTGGCCAATATTTAAGGCACGACTCTTCTGAGATCGGGCAATGTCTACCACCCATTTGGTCCTTGTGTCCCTCTCGCAGAGAGTACCCAATCTCTCTTGGCTTGAGTATATTGCAGCTCCCAGTGATTCAGAGGCTACGGGATGAGAGCAGGCAGTGTATACTGGAGTTTCTGATAAATAAGAGGTTGGGGAATGAGGGCAGCAACCAGGTTTTCAGAAAGGGATCTTTCCTGTGCTGCTCTTTTTGCTTCAGCATCTGCCCTCCGATTTCCTTGAGCAATGGGGCTGTGGCTTGTCTGGTATCCCTTGCAGTGCATCACGACCACTTTGGTGGGCTCCCAAACTGCTTCTAGTAGTTCCAGATTCTGTGTGCCATACTTAATGTCCTTTCCTCCCAAGTTAATGAGTCCTCTTTTTTTTTGTATAAGACTCCATGCACATGCAGGGTAAGGAAGGCATATTTGGAGTCTGTGTAGATATTAACCTTGGCCCTAGCCACAAGTCGTATAGCTTGGGTAAGGGCAATGAATTTAGCTTTTTGTGCTGATGTGTTATCCAGGAGATGCTGGTCACCACAGTGTATCCTACTCACTGGTCCGTGCCCCGAACAAAGCTCCTTTCATCTGTGAAGAAGTCCACATCGGAATTTGGTAATGGCTGGTCTTGGAGGCCCAGCCTGCTGGAATACACTTCTTTCAATGTCTCCAGGCAGTTATAGGTTGGAACCCCTGGCTCAATGGTAGGGTAGAAGGATTCAGGGTTTTCACAAGTTTCAGTTGGATGGACAGATTTTTACATAATAGGGTTTGATATTTAACCAGGTGGCTGTTAGTAAGCCAGTGTGTTTCTTTGGCTTCTAAGACTGTGACTACTGCTTGCAGAACTCAAACAATCATAGGCTGCCCACGAGTTAATTTTATAGCTTCTAGAGTTAGCATTGCTGCAGCTGCTACAGTTTGCAGGCATGAGGGACATCCCTGGGCTATAGTGTCCAATTGTTTGGATAGATAGGCTACAGATCTTTGCCAGAAAACCAGGTACTGAGTGAGTACTCCTACTGCAATGCCTTGGTGATTATGGACATAGAGGTAGAATGGTTTACTGAGATCTAGAAGCCCGAGGCTCAGTGTTTCTATCAGAGCCTGCTTGAGAGTGGTGAAGGTGTCTTTCTATGGGCTTTCCCAGAGCAGGGGATCATGATCTCCCCCTTTTGTGGCTTCATACAAAGGGCACATGAGGAGCCCAAACTTTGGGATCCAAATACTGCAGAATCCAGTCACTCTGAGGAATTCTTGCAACTTTCAACAGATGCTGGGCTCAGGGAGGCTACAGATTGCTTCTTTTTCTTTTAGGTCTAATTCACAGAGCCTCTGTGCTATTTTATAACCTAGATATTTGACCTGAAGTAGGCAGATTTGGACTTTCCTTTAGGACACTCAATAACCCTTTTGTTGCAGATATTTTAAGAGGGCATGGGTTCCGCTTGTACAGTTTTGGTAGGTGGAACTTCCAAGGATGAGGTCATCTACATACTGGAGGAGAAAACAATTATGGCTTTTTGGTTCAAAGGATTTGTGATCACTGGCCAGGGCTTGTCCAAAATAGTGGGCACATTTTTTAATCCCTGTGGAAGCTATGTCCAGGTTAGTTGTTGCTTTTTACTGTTGCTTTTTACTGGAGTCCCATGTAAAGGCAAAAATCAGTTGACTCTGGGGTGCTATCCAAAGGCAGAAGAAGGCATCTTTAAGTGCCAGGCATGAAAAGTAGACTGCCAATGAGGGTATCAAGCTGAGGAGAGTGTAAGTGTTGGGGACTGCCAGGTGTAGGGTCACTGCTGCTGAGTTGACTGCTCACAAATCCCAGACTTGGTGGTAATCCCCATAGGCCTTTTTAACTGGGAAGAGTGGGGTATTCCATGGAGACTGGCATGGCTTTAGTATGCCTTCATTCAGTAACCTCTGAATATATAGACAGACTTTTTCTTTCACTTCACGTGGAACTGGATATTGCTTTATGCTCACTGGGCAATAATTGAAGGAATGTCAGGCGCCATCCCTGTTGGGTTGCCCTCTGCCTATACTTTGTATACATCTTTGAAGGGGCACTGTGCAGCCATAGATTGGCCAGCTTCACTAAGGCAGAACAGTTTCAATTCCTCCTGGAGAGGGAGGGTTAGCACTATTTTTGGAGGGTTTGGTGGTCCCAGTGTTAATGTGGATTGCCCCGTGGCATCAAAGATAATTTGAACTTGTAGTTTATTTATTTATTTTTTTTACATTTTTTTAAATTGATTTTGTAATAATATTACATTAAAAATATATATGTGAGGTCCCATTCAACCCCACCCCCCCCACCCCACCTCTCCCCCCACCCTCCAGCAACACTCGTTCCCATCATCATGACACATCCATTGGATTTGGTAAGTACATCTTTGGTCACCTCTGCACCTCATAGTCAATGGTCCACATCATGGCCCATACTCTCCTCCATTCCATCCAGTGGGCCCTGTGAGGATTTACAATGTCCGGTGATTGCCTCTGAAGCACCATCCAGGGCAGCTCCATGTCCCAAAGACGCCTCCACCTCTCATCTCTTCCTGCCTTTCCCCATACCCATCAGCCACCATGTCCACTTTTCCCAATCCAATGCCACCTCTTCTATGTGGACATTGGATTGGTTGTGTCCATTGCACCTCTATGTCAAGAGGAGGCTCAGATTCCACATGGATGTTGGATGCAATCCTCCCACTTTCAGTTGTAATCACTCTAGGCTCCATGGTGTGGTGGTTGTCCTTCTTCAACTCCATCTTAGCTGAGTGTGATAAGTCCAATAAATCATATTGTAGGTGCTGGAGTCTGTTGAGGCTCAGGACCTGGCTATCACATTGTCAGTCCAGAGATTCAAATCCGCTAAATATATCTTAAACCCCAACATTAACTGCACCTCCATCACCTTAGCACGAAAGTCTTATGAAGGAAGATCCCATCTGAGTCCAGATTCATCACACATAAACACCAGTTCCAAAAAGGGGCCATCTGACCTGGTAGTTAACCCCATCGGCCATGACCATAACTCCCATGGGTCTCTTTAGCCCTCAAAGGAACCGATATCTGGGGGTTGTATCTGCTTTATCTGTCTCTCTGACTCTGCTCAGTTGTGCATGAGGGCAATCCTTCTGCCAGCCTCCAGACTCTTTTTTAGAAACTCGTAGCCATATAAACTCATTTCTCTTTTCCATTTCCCCCTTACTTTAGGTCAAACAGCATTTTAAAGTCATGTTATTTTATGTAGACAGGGATATTCTGCTGATCCACATTGAACCTTCCGTATAAGGTCATTTTCCAGTTGCATCATCAGTTGGTAGTTGATAGTGGTCCCTCGGTGCCAGGGAGGCTCATCCCCGGGTGTCATGTCCCACGCTGGGGGGAAGGCATTGCATTTACATGCTGAGTTTGGCTTCGAGACTGGCCACATTTGAGTAACATGAAGGCTGACAGGAGGAAATTCCCAGGCACAATGTTGCTCTAGGCCTTGAACTTGTAGTTTAGACAGCAGGTCCTGACCCAGGAGGGCAACTGGGCATTCTGGGAGATACAGGAACTCCTGAGTGACTTCTTTACCCCCAATGTTACAGGCCCTGGCTTGGAGGAAGGGCCGCTGGGTGCTTTTAGCAGTTGCCCCTACGATAGTGGCTTGTCTTTTTGGTAATGGCCCAACTGGACTGGTCATTACAGAGTGTTGAGCCCCAGCATCGACCATCATAGGTATGATGTGGCCCCCAGTTTGGACTCTGACCATAGGCTCTGCAGGGCCAAGAGAATAGGAGCCTGGTCTGTCCTAATAATCCTCATCAGAGCCCTCTTTTCCCACAAGTCCAAGGAGCTGATTTGCAGGTTTTTCTTTTGAATTTTTGTGAACCTAGGGTTTAGTTTGCAATGCTCCACTTGCTCTCCTGGCTGCTTTCTTGGGGGTGATGGGGTCGAGTGGCCTATTGGGGCACTCTTGCTTCCAGTGCCCTTCCTCCTTGCAGTACATGTGCTGATTTCACCCCAAGGGTGGGCCCTCCCTCCTTGGGATAGGGGCTTCCCAGTTTACTTTCCTTGACACAGGATTGCTTCTTTCAACTATTGCTGCTGTGAGAAGGTCTGCTTTCTTTTTCATTTTCTGGTTTTCCTCTCTCATGGTTTCTACATCATGGTTGATGTGAACCTTGGTTGCTACCTCCATGAGCTGGGAAATATTCATACCAGTGAACCCATCTAACTTCTGTAGCTTTCTTTGGATGTCAGCCTTTGATTGGGCAATGAATTCTGCATTGACCATTGTCTAGTTTTCAGGAGGATCTGGGTTAAAGAGTGTGTATACATGAAACAGTCTCTCATAGAATTGAGCTGGACTTTCAATGAGAGTCTGTAGGACTTGGGTGGTCTTTGCCATGTTACTGACTTTTGGTTCCCAGCTCTGAATCCTTCAACTAAGGCCCTATGGAAATTTTCTAGCCAGTTAAGCCCAGTTGTGTCATTGGGATCCCACTGGGGGTCCTCATCTGGGAACTGTGTGCAGGCATATTGGTCACTCTCCAGGGTTCCCTCATGTGGGTGCTCTTTGAGTCAGGTTAGAGCCCCTTGTGTGACTCGTGTTCCCTCTTCAAAGTTGAGTAAGGTCTTGAGGAGTTGTTTATAGTCAGCCCAGGTGGGTTTGTGGGTCTGTATGATGGACTGGAAGAGGTCCATCATGGCCTGAGGCTTCTCCAAGTATGGTGGGATATACTTTTCCAGTTAAAGAGGTTGGTGATAGTGAAGGGTTGTTATATGAATGTTCAGTTTCCTCCTTGAATCTGGCCATCTGCATCATAATAAATTGGAGCTCAGGCTTCACAGAGAGGTAGCTGTAAGGTGGCCCTTCTCCCTACTCCACTTGTCCCTGGGGCTCCCTGTGGTTTGAGTTGTCATCTTTCGGGGACTCCTTCCTGACTTATGGTCAGCCATAAAACGCCAGGGGACAAGATTGGCAGAGATAGTGGTTGTGGAGGTGAAGAGGCTGCATCGTTTGGAGAAAGCAGCTGTGGAAATGGCTGCGGGGGTGGCTGTGGCAGTGGCTGTGGCAGTGGCTGTGCCCTGTTGCTTGGAGAAAGCAGCTGCAGAAATGGCTGCGGGGGTGCTGTGGCAGTGGCTGCACTGTGTTGCTTGGAGAAAGCGGCTGTGGCAGTGGCTGCAGAAATGGTTGTGGGTAGCGCTGCTCGGGGAGGACTGTGGCTGAGACAGCTGTGGAGGTAGTGAGGATGCGCTGCTCAGGGAGGATGGTGGCAGAGATGGCTGCGGGGGCAGTGAGGACACTTTGCTCAGGGAAATTGGCTCATCCCCACTCCTCAGAACTGGAGCAGTAGGAGCAATCACATAAGGCAGCAGGAGGTCATTTTCATCTGGCCCTTCTAGAATGGGTGGGTTGGCACTAGATTTGGGGCTCACTTCCTGTGGGCCCTTTGCATGGTGCTTGTTTGGCCTGGTTCCTGGGAGAGCGCCTCTGGGCTTTTATATCAGGCAAATCCTGGCTTCTTTAGTCATACATTTCCTT
Source organism: Dasypus novemcinctus (assembly GCF_030445035.2). Taxonomy (NCBI): domain Eukaryota; kingdom Metazoa; phylum Chordata; class Mammalia; order Cingulata; family Dasypodidae; genus Dasypus; species Dasypus novemcinctus. The sequence continues at coordinate 101,177,698 of NC_080683.1, read as the reverse complement.
AACCAGGGCAGACTTTGACTCATAGTGTCCTGCCAGGCCCCTATCGATGTAGGGGAACTGGTCAGGGTGCCCTGGTTTTCCAGTTACCACATCACAGACTTTACAGATGATCAGGGTTCAAAGGTGCCCTCCTGGGGCCAGACCATGCTGAAAGTCAGCCATTCTAATTCACAAAGCATTCTAAGCTTTCCTGGCTGGAACTTTATGTCATGTACATTTCCATGGAGCCCTCAGAGAAATTTTTTTTATCATACAGCCTATTGGGGTCCTACTTTGTGTGTTTCCCATGTTTCTACCCTGTGCCAACACCATTCAACATTCACTCAGCCTTTTGCTTCATCTGTCTCTGCCTTCATCCCTCACAGGAACTTATGGCACCTCTTAGCCTTAGCAGGTTGGTATAAGCCCCCAACTTGGAAGAGGGTTCCTTTGCAGGAAGGCCCCCCAGACTGCCCTTGATCAGATGAGGTCACCACAGAACTGTGGATTGGGGCTGACACTCACCCCACAGAAGTGTGTCTCACTCAGTCTCACTCAGTCTCCACAATCACATGTACACAACCACCCTCCTTCCTTTCCTTTCTTGGATCCAGAGAAGATGGTTTCCTCCTTTCTCCTCAGGAGTACTGGGGTCTTCTTTGAGAGCTGATCAAGTTCCCCTTCTTGCTTTTCAGAATTAGACTTTTCTGTGCTATGCCCCCAGGGGTTTTACCTGCCTGGCATGTGGAGCTCCTTGCTTCACTCTCAAGGTCTCTTTTGAACTCTCCAGTGTTTCCAATTTCTCCAGAAATGCTCCAGTGGAGTCCACAACCTCTTTCTGGACTAAAAGGAATCCAGGGGCCCCCAGGCCTGGAGTTTACCTGGGCGCTCCCAGCCTTCTCAGAGGCATCTAAGAGGGGCAATCAACCATTGCCACCTCTGGCCTTCTCAGCAAATCCCAGACAAGCCCCCAGAGATGTTGTGGCAGAGAGAAGTCGGGTGATCGCAGTGTTGAAGGTCAGGATGCAAGAAAACTCTGAGAAGGAAGATTTACTTCAATCAGCCGGGCCTGGCACACTCCTGTCCAAAAATGCCAAGTCCAGAATAGGATTTTGGGTCTCTTTTATACAGAGGATGTAGGAGTGGGGAGTCAAATGGTGCTTTTATGCAAAAAGGGCTTTCTTTGTTAGTTTCTTAGAGTTTTAAGTGTTTGTCTGAGTACCAGATAGGTTTTGAATTAAGATATCCCCTATATTCCAGGTAAAATTGAATTAACATATCCGCCACATTCCATCTGGAGGTAAGTTCAAATACACATTCAGTCTGTATCCTCCCTATACTGTTTATATCATTTAATTGGCTTTCCAGGAACTAGGCATACTTGGATATAGAATAAGATAAGTTTGAATTCATGCATAGGCCTTATTAGTGATACAAAAGAAAGGATTAGGGGCATTTAAACCTGATAGCAGTAAAGCAGATGGCAAGACCGTAGAAAGATATTCAAGAGAAAGGGAAAAGAATCAGCAAAGGCCCTGGTTGTGAAGATGTATAGTTTGAGGACATTTTTAAGGAACAGCAAAAAGCGTGTGTATGGTCAAAATACAGGATGAGTGGTGAGGAAGTAAGGAGCAGGAAATAGTCAATTAAAAATGGTACCAAGGCTTCTGACTTTGGTGTGCAAGTGTGAAATTCATGGTAGGAAAAATATTGATTGCCATCTAAATTTCATTAAGAATCTACATATTATTATTCAGAATATTTAACCGTTCTTCTTCCATTGTATAGGTTGTTGTTTTACTTTCAGGATAAATTCCTTTGAGGCCCCCAATTTTTTTTTATTTTGATGTGGTCCCACTTATCTACTTTTTCTTTTTTAATTTCATAACACAAAGCCCTGAGCTTCCCATCATCAGGTTTAATAGTTTCTAACTTAGCCTTAGGAAGAAAATTCTTTCCACAGATTGATTCTCAAACCAGGAATTTATCTGTGTCCATGTGCTCGCCTTAATCATCTTTCCTCTTGATGCCATACAAATTTTTGGCAATTCTATCTTCTCCACATCCTTTCACTCCAACCAACCCCCTTCATATCCACTTGTATTTCTTTACTTTAAACCCCCTACATCTATTACCTGATAGCTTTGACAGGATTTCCAGTGGTCTCCCTGCCTCCAGTCTTGTTCTCTCAGTCCATTTCTCACATTATCATTAAGGTTAAGACACTCATGTGAAAATCTAATTAGATGATTCCTCTGCTGTTTCACATTAGTGGCTGCCCATTACTGCTAGAATATAGTCTAAGCTCATCATGGACTATAACACTCTGCACCATCTATTACAGCTTCCAGTAGCCATCCCTCTCACTCTATGTTTTTGCCATGCTGGAACATTTATAATTTCTCATGTTCCAACAAGCATACGTTGGTTCCTTAACCTATAATACATTCCCAGTTCTTTCCTTGCTTATCTCCTATGTATCCTTTAGGTATTGGTTTCATTGTTAAAGCTCAAAGAAGCCTCCTCTTACCCTCTAGAATGAGTAAATTGACTCCCTGTCTTACTCTCCTGGCTTCTAAACAAATGCTATGCAAATGGTTGGTTTCAATGGAAATTCATTAGTGCAGTTTTGAAGTTAGGAGAAGTCCAAAATCAAGGCATCATCAAGGTGATGCTTTCTCCCAGAAGACTGGCATTCTGGGGCTGGTGACTGCTGATGATCCTAGATCCTTGTTTTTCTGCTACATGGTGATCCTCTCATGGACCCTCTGGGTTTCACTAACTATGTCTTTTTTCCTATGCTTTCTCTCTGTGTGTCTGAATTTCATTCTGCTTATAGGACTCCGGTAATATGATCAAGACCCATTCTGATTCAGCTGGGCCACACCTAAATTTAAGTTACTTTATCCAAAGTTTATTTACAATGGTTCACACCCATAGGAATGGATTAAGATTATGATCATGCTTTTTTCTGGGGTACATAGCTCCAAGTCACCACACTCTCCTATATAGTCCTGTAGCAATCTATGGAGAAACTCCCTGATATGCTATTCCTATTGAACAGAAGTTTTGAGACTGGTACTGTATCTTGTTCATAAAAGGAAATCCCTAAGTATATAGCACAGTGACTTATATGGAGGCCAAAATATAAGTGCATTCAATGCATGAAATAATTGAATATTGATATATTCTTTTAAACAATGGACTTGGGCATCCTTCTCATCTTTTACTCACAGGAACAATCCAGAATTTATTCCTTGTGGCTTTTTGCTCTCCCTAAGACCAATATTGTCCAGAATACCCTGATTTTTTTAAATTGGTATGTATGTATGTATGTATGTATGTATTTATTTATGTTCCCCCCCTTGTGGCTTTTTTGCTTGCTGTCAGCTTTCTGTGTCCGTTCACTGTGCATTCTTCTATGTCTGTATTTATTTTTATTTATTTATTTCCCCTTCCCATTTGCAGCTTGCTTGATGTCTGTTCTCTGTGCCCATTTGCTGCACATTCTTCTGTATTCTTGCTTGTCTCCCATTTTGTTGCATCACCTTGCTGAGTCAGCTCTCCACAGCATGCGGGTGAACCTGCCTTCACAAGGAGGCCCCAGGACATGAACCATGGTAGACGGGAGCCCAACTGATTGAGCCACAGCCACTTCCCTCCCCTGATTTTTTTTTTTAAATTTGAGAAAGACTTTTAAACGCCTAGGAAATCAATAAAATACTAGGCATGTTCAACTTTCAAAAATTTTTTCAGTTCCCAATATATAATCCTTTAGTAGTATCTCTCATCACAGCCTTTGCTGCCCTGAATTACTCCCACATGTCTTTCATGCCTTCTGAGCAGTTATCCTTTTTCTTAGTTGTAAAAAAAATGCAGTATCCACTCTTTGGCAGTTTCCTCTTTCATTCTAGCCTGTCTTAAATTCAAGCTGTCTTCCTCTGCCTGATAATGTTTCTCCCATGTTTCCAAGGCCATCAATTGCCAGCTTTTCTACTCTAGGCCTAGGGCACTGCTCTTTGAAGTTTAGCTACTTATGAAAAAATAACTATGTTTTCCCTATAAATTTATTTTATAGTTAAATAACTTTTAAACCTTTAGATAACTGCCTTATCCCAAAGGCAAAGTTCAAACTACACTTGGAAAGCAGAGAATTATCTTTTAGTCCCAATGGATTGCACCCAGCCAGAAGGAAAACAGTGCCACCAAATTATGTTATGATCTCTTGCATTCTAGATATAGCCTATCCACATAGAAAGGCTTTGTTAATTCTCTCAGATCATCAGCCACCCTTTAGGGATTAGGCCAGCAGCAATTTATTTGTTGGTATCTCAGAGACCTGAAGGAGAACCTGCAGCCTTCAGGAAATGCCTAGCCCCTTACTAACTGAAATGTGATCTACAAATCAGTAGTGTTGGCCTCATCTGGGAACTTGTTAGAAAAGTAGAATGACAGACTCATCCAGATCTACTGTTTTAGGATCTGCCTTTTAAATGAGATCCTTGGCAATCCGTATGCTATGAAAGTTTGAGAATTTAAGTGCTTCTCATAGGTTTCCCTGGGAACCACTGTGGAGTGGATGCTTCCAGGCTGCCTTGCTGAGAAATATAATGAGTGTCTCTATTTTCCTATCTCTGATCATGTTCAGCTCATACCATAATGACTTCTTTACAAGATGAAAAACCTTAAGCCACAGGAATTTTGATTTTTTTTAATACTGCAGAAGGTTGAGAAAACCTGAAGTAATTTGAGAAAAAGGACTCAATTTCAGGGGATAAAAAACAACAGAAGAACCAGATATGAAGCACTGAATTAATCTTCATTGTGCTCTCCAAAAGGAAATTATGTTCCTGTCCTAAATCACCCACAAATATATTTTCACTATTCAAGTCAGGAGATGTGAGAAACAGCACTTAACCAGCACATTCCTCTGTTAATCTCTTCATCCCTAGAATGTAATTTTAAAGTTGGAGAAATCAAATCCCAGATGATATTAATTTAGAAAGGTACTTTTCTTTATAAATGGCCCTTGGGAGTATGAATTGAAATGAGAGAAAACAGACAAATAAAATCCTTTCTTTGGAAATTCCTACAGATGAGCTATTTTAAATCCAAGAATGAAACAATATAAAGTAAATCTATAACTGCTTCATATGTACAGAATAATATGCATTCTCATTATGTTGTAGAATTTGAGAGAGTTTCAATTATTTGCATATAGAAAGGCCAGGACTCAGGAATGATTTTGAGAAGGAAAAAAATGATTTATTGATGGCCGCCAGGACTCAGGAACTTTCTGTTTTGAACCCGAGCGCCAAACAAGAATTTTTAGTTCCTTTTATACAGAGTGGAAGGGTTAAATTGTTCTTTGTTTCAGTGCTCAATAGGCTTGAATTAGCATATATTGTCCACATCCTAGGTAAGCTTTTAGCATGGACCTTATACAATCTAGATAAGCTTTTAGCACATTTGGTTTGCATTTTCCCTGAATATTTAAAGTTTATAGAGTTTGCATTGCTAAACTGTTTGTGGGACTGGAGTCATTGTCATGGTTACCAATTCAGGACTGCAGCCTCTTACCGTCCTACAACCACACAGACAGCTTAGGTTATCTACAAAGAGATGAAGAGCCTCCCACCCATAGCCCATATCAATTACAGACAGAGGGTAAATCAGAACATCTTGGGCATTTCCTTTCACCAAAGAGGACATTCTAGCCCTGCATGGATGAATTATTATTTAATTTCTCACTTGAATTTCACTTTCTTTTTCTCCATGTTTAGAATGATACCCCAGCAGAAAATATGTTTAGATTTTTCTAGGCTCTATGTATCTCTAAATCAATCATTTTCTACAAGACGAATTAAAAATGTGAGTAAAAATTAATTTTAGCTAGAAGCTCTGCACTGAATTTTGTCTTTCATTCTATCTTACATGTGTAGACTCAGACCTAAGATACTGATGAATCTCAACTTCCTGAGTTTCCTGGGGAGAAAAGATGAAATCAAGGTCAGGTGTGGTAGTTCAAAACTTTTGTGGATCTCAGAAAATCATGCCCTTATGGTTAATCCTTTCCTGTGCATGTAAACCTATTGCAGGCGGGGCATTTTGATTAAATTACTTCATTTAAGGGCCTTTCATTAAATTGTGTGACCCAGGTGGGTCTTAATCCTCTTAGAGTCTTTTATGAAAAGAGGAATAAAAAGGTACAGATACAGGGGAAAAGCTACAGAGACAAATTAGAACACAGAAGCTGAGAGGAAGCCACTTTAGCCTGAAGCTGCAGTTCAGGAAGAAAGCATTCCCTGATGATGCTTGATTTGGACATCTTCTCATTCTCAGCTTCTCAACTACTACAAGCCCATTGTAAAAGCAACCCATTTTTGTTATACAGTTTCCAGCAGCTTTTAGCATACTAAAATAACAGGTAAGGATGGGATCCTAGGTACGAACATCCACCACCGAAGACTGATTGGTGATTTTGATTACCAGTAGTTAAGGCTATCTGGGTGGTTGGGAGGGCTGTGTCCACACAATACTGACATGGGCTGTGTGTGTGGGGGGGTGGGGGCTATGAGTTTCTTCATAAATAACCTGGGCTGTGTGTGTAAGCTAAACGTATTAATTCAAGCTTACCTGGAATGTGGAAGATATGTGTTAATTCAAGCTTACCTGGAGAATATGTGTTAATTCAAGACCTATCTGATACTCAGATAAAACACTTGAAACTCTAAGACACTAACAAAAAGTCCTTTTGCATATGAGCACCGTTTGACTTCCTACTCCTACATCCTCATTATAAAAGGAACCCAAAGATCCTATTCAGGGCTTGGGTTTTTGACCAGGAATTCCCAAGCCCAGCCGGTCGTTAATAAATTTTCCTTCCTAAGAATATTACTGGTTCTAGCCTTCCATACACAGTCATTGAATTTCTCTGCTTTCACGACAATACCGGTGGCCAAAGGCATTGTGAAAGTCAGTATAAATATGGGGATATGAATCCCTTCACTGAAAGATCTCTAGCCAGTGTTGCTGAAACAGGAAATTGAATCCAGTTTTGTTGTAGAATTTGAGACTAGGTTCAATTATCTGCGTATAGAAAGGCCAGGACTCAGGAATGATTTTGAGCAGGAAAAATGGTTTATTGATGGCCGGCCGGACTCGGGAGATTTCTGTTTCAAACTCAAGCCCCGAACAAGTTTTTCAAGATCCTTTTATACAAGGTAAGGGCTAAATCATTTTTTGTTTCAGTGCTCAATAGGTTTAATTAGCATATATCTTCCACATCCTAGGTAAGCTTTTAGCATGGACCTTATACATTCTAGATAAGCTTTTAGGACATTTGGTTTGCATTTTCCTTGAATATTTAAAGTTTATAGAGTTAGCATTGCTAAACTGTTTCCTGGGACTGGAGTTGTTGCCATAGTCACCAAGCAGGACTGCAGCCTCTCATCATCCCATACCCACAAGTCAGGACAGACAGCTTAAGTTAAAGTTATTTCCGAAGAGACAAAGAGCCTCCCACCCATAGCCCACATCAGTTTCCCAGGAGAGAGGCTGCTAAGTTCCAGAAATGAAATCAGGTTTAACCCTAATTGGCTGGTTTTCCTGAAGGTGTTATTATCGAAGTTGAGAGAGGTTCAATTATTTGCATATAGAAAGGCCAGGACTCAGGAATGATTTTGAGAAGGAAAAAAAATGATTTATTGACGGCTGGGCAGAGTTGGGAGTTTTCTGTTTCAAACCCAAGCCCTGAACAAGATTTCTGAGTTCCTTTCACAGAGAGAGGAAGGGCAAAATGGTTCTTTTGTTTCAGTGTTCAATAGGCTTCAATTAGCGTATATCTTCCACATCCTAGGTAAGCTTTTAGCATGGACTTCATACATTCTAGATAAGCTTTTAGCACATTTGGTTTGCATTTTCCCTGAATATTTAAAGTTTATAGAGTTTGCACTGATAAACTGTTTCCTGGGACTGGAGTCATTGCCATGGTCACCAAGGGCAGCACTGCAGCCTCTTACCAAACCACACCCACAAGTCAGGACAGAGACAGCTTAGGTTATCTACAAAGAGATGAACAGCCTCCCACCCATAGCCCACATCAGTGTCATATCTCAGAAAGTATATAAAATGCACTGGAAAGGAATGACTATTAGATGAGGGATATTAGTGACAAAAGTCTCCATAGACCTGAACCACTGGTAATAATTCCAGCTCTCTTCCATTGGGAGAACCTGAAATGCTTAGTCTAAGATTCAGAATAACCATTGCTTTGATTCCCTTTTGAATTGATTCAGGCCTTGGTGGAACTGAGCATATAGGAAAGGACATCTCTTCTTCAAAAGTTTATCTTTTATTTGGATATTGAGTATTATAAAAATAAATCACTTACCTGGCAAGATTTCTTATTCTGAGACATTCACTACATTTATTTCAACAAATGATTATTTTGATGACCAGTGATTATTCATCAGTCTATGAGTGTTCCCTAGAATTTTATGCTGGAACATATATGCCCAATAATTTTTTTAAGATTACAAACAGCTAAAGACCTGCTGAGGATAGCTTTCTATAAATATGTTCTTTGAGTTCCTGTGCTCCAAGCTGGATGGGTTGCCTTCCTTATCTGGTGCAAAGGTTATTGTTAAGGAAATTACAGACACCGGTTAAGTGGCCATAGCCCACACCACACCTACCCCTACCTCCTTCCCTGGGAAAATGACAGACATAAACGAAGCAAACAATTTAGGGTCTTCCATTACCCCCACCTCCTTTTCTATTGTGTGCTATTCCACAACCCAGGGGAGATGTTACATCTAATGAAAAGGTCCAGCCTTTTCCAAAACCAGAAAACAGGGAACAAGCAGCCCAGATGCTCATCAAAACAGGAATTCTCCAAAGTGGAGAAAAACTAAACTCAAACAAGAGAGATTTGTCTCTCTTCTCTGACGTGAATTGGGGCATGAAGAGCTGCCACTCATCAACCTTAACATGAAGCAGTTTTGGGACATCCTAGGAGACTGGTTGTGATGGTACTTTTTCCCCCGCTCTTTTAGACTCTTTAAGCTATGCAAATGACACGTAGATTATTTTTTCTTTCTGGACTTTTTATACTCTGCAAGTAATAAAGGAATCATCTGCTGAAAGTGTCTATCGTGTTCCTATAACACATCATTGCAGCAACTCGCTCCACATTTATCCTCCCGGGCTTTCCTTTTATCATTATTCTGGAGATTTTCTCTAATACTCTGCTATGCTGAAGCTCCTGTTTCTGTATCTTGTGGCTTACTCTAACTTAGTCCATTCCCTTATTTTGTTAGTCTACATATTCTGGTAGTTTACAGGGCAAGGACGTGTAACAGATATAGTTTTTGAAAATTGCATATCCGAAAATATTTGTAGGAATGTGCCTAGAGTCAGCATCTTTACCTATTTCTTACATGGCTATCAGTTTTTTTCTGAGTCAATTCTTTTATTTCTTGTCAGATAAAGTTCTGGCTGCCAGTATTATGGGACTTGAGAGGAGGATAGAGAGGCAACACACAGCATTCAGTATGCAAAAAGTCACTTAATGCCCCTATTTTTAATGGGAAGTCCATGGCATTGGCTGTTTCCATAGATACCAAGGACAAAGATTTTATGTTTTCACCTGTTTAGAAAATAATATTGCATTATTCCGTTGGGGTGTCAGAGGGGCATAGAGGCATGAAGTCTGAGAGGGATCTCAAACTGCTTTCCTCAAATCTTCCTTATGTTGATATCCCTAGTGCCCAAAGTTTGAGAAGTAATATTTGGGGCTATCATTTTCTGAGTCTTTGAAAATTCTTCAGAAAACAAATATTGATGTATAGCTTTCCTCTCCGGATACTTAGGACTTATCTCCTCAATTAATTCAGCTTTTATATCATCTGCTTTCTAGCTTCCAAAATTCTGTTATTGGTTATCCTCTATTTTTCAAATAATATATATTTCTTTAAAGATAAGGATATGCTGTACTTTCGGTGGGGATTTGGGACTTCAATTAGATATATATGATCAATGCATTCCTAACCTACAGTTACTGCATCCTCCTTATCTTAATTTAATATCTGAATTTTAAAAACTCGAGTTAATAACACTGACATGTTCCAGCTTTCCTTGGTAAAGGTGTGCATTCATGGCTATGATTACACACTGAGGTACATCTAGAAGAAGAAAAAAATTCATTATTTTTCCATAATACTATATGGTCTGAATGATGCTGATAAAACAGCTTGATGACTAATTGAACATTTCATTTTTCATCTAGATATTTTGGTCTAACTGAAATGCAGGCTTTGTTCTGTGAGTGCTCTGACTTCACAAAAAGGAGTGATGTTATCGGCTCCTGAGTCTTCACTCTTTGCATCCCACCAGAACCTAATGTTTGCTTCTCTCTACCTTTAAACTCCTAATACTATATTACAGAAATAAATGACTGATAAAAGATTAAAGTGTTATTTTAGTCATTATATTTGCACTTAGAATAAACCATCACAAAGGCTTAAAAGGAAAAGGAATAAGGATGGGGCATGTACTGGTATGGTATTTGAAACTTTCCTCTCTGCCTCTGCAATCATGATGCATGGATCAGTCTTAATAATCTTTCTGCAAAAACCTGACAAGAACTGTTAATCCTTGGAGTGGTAATGCTCCTATAATGGACTTTTGAAGAAATATAGATGGTTTTGAAGAGTTTGCAATACAAGAACTCCTAAGAAAGTGTAGGAAAGTTGTCTATAGTCAGGGTCTAATGTTTTACTTTTGTTAAGGACTGAGTATGATACAAAATGAGGTTTTACTTTTCACTTATCTAAAAAAAAAATCTGTGGAAATTTATTTATAGGAAATGAAGTTAATCTTTTATTTGTTCAATAGACTTTGCCCATGTGTAGAAAATAACTTAGGAGAATCCCAAATCATTATTGCTTTTTCTTCCTCTTCCATTAGACATACCAAAGATATTGGGGATATCAGCATTCTAAAACCAGCCAAGTTTTATTTTTGTTCCATTTCCAAACAATAACCCGTTGAAATTGTCATTCAGCATCTCTAAGCTAAACTGAGCTTCAATTGTTTGGTCCAGCCTCCACTTTTGATTTATAACCTGTTATTTTCGGCCTGTGGTATAATTATAGTTATTTTTTGTCTTGGACTAATTATTTTAATTATTAACTCCTTTTGAAGTTACTTAGTATTTCTGAATTCTTTCATTATCCAGTAAACTGTATGCATATCCTTAGTGCATATACTAGCAAATATAGTAAAAATGAATGAAAAATGAATGAATTTGTGGGTACATTTTTCAAAATTCAGGGAAGGTATTTCATGTTGCCACTTATTGTTTATTGTGGAATTTTATCCACAACAGTTCTGAATAAGTCATGCTTTTTATTCTTCAGGATTTCAAAATTTTAGAGAACAACTTTTATTAATGTTAACCTCTGCTCTCTTTACCATCATTTTTGTAGGCTTAATAAAAAAGACAAAAGGAGCTTTTCTTCTCTCAGAAAAAAATCATGGTGTCAGTCCAGTAAGAATGTTCATAAAACATAGGAACTTAATTTATCCATTGAAAAATATTTGCTCCAGGAAATTAAAAGTCTTGGAGAAAAGAGTGAAATGGAAACAGCTTTTGAACTTTTCTTTCTCTCCATACATAGAGTTTTAACAATCTTTTACTTGGGGAAAAAAATTTTAAATTACCATGGGTCTTAAAGAGAGCAGAAACATCACGTAATATATAGCATCATAATTTAATTGGGAATAAGTGGATTTCTCTGTGCATTCTCAAAAAAAAAACAAAACCACACACGTAAGAGAATCAATCCAGGTATAATCATTACACATGGAATATCCAAGAAATAGAAAAAGCTACAAAGTCAAATAATGGGTAAACAAGAAAGTAAACATGAGAAAGTAGTAGAGAGAATGAATTCTATAACCCACACATCTGAATGGAGAGTCAGGAAAATATTGTAAAGAATAAAAGAGAGAGGGGAGGGCCATAGAGGTGATGCAACACAGGTAAGTCACCCTCAGAAAGGGAGAGTCCCAGCATAATGGCCAACCTATTGAGAATGTGTCTGATGCCAGGTAGACCAGAGTACAGTTATTGGAGAATTGAAAGGAACTGTGTAAAAGTGTGTGGGACCAGACTTGCACTACATGAGAAGTCAATGCCTTTGGGGGAAAGAGGAATGAGTTATTCACAGAGAAGTTCAAGCACACCTTCAAAGACCAGGAAATCCAAAGCTGAATAAATTGCTTAAATTGTTCAAATCACAGAAAAAGATAGGAATTTCCAAATCAAATTATTTTTATTAATTAAGTAGGACACTGAAACAAAACCTCATAAAGATAGTATCATTGACACTGAGGAATTAATGGATGGCTAAATAACTGATTTGTTAATTAGTGGATAGCATTAATATAATTTATGTTACTCGTGGATACAAAGAGAAAAATAATAAGATTCTTTCCACAGATGCTGAAAAGGCTTTTGACAAAATTCAACATATTTTTCTAATTTAAAAAACACTGAATAAATAGGGTTCAACGATATTAATATTTAACAAGATTGTAAATACATACTACTAAAACTAGCATCCTATTAAGTGGGGAAACATAAGATGGATTCTCACTAAAAGGAAAGGACTCTCATTATAATCACAACTGTCACTATTTGTAGATTATATAACTGGAAAATGAAAGATAATATATTTTTTAATTAATATACATAATAAAATAATTTGAAAAGATAGAAGAATATAATATTAATGCAGTCAATAATCTTCATAGTTAGAAACAGATAATCTCATTTACAAAATGAACAGCAAAGGTAAAATATTTAGTAATACATTTGAAAACTCTCTACAAAGCAATCTTTAAAATGTTCCTGAAAGATATAGTTAAGTAGACTTGATCAAATGGAAATACATATGGATAGTATCTTCCCATATCATAGAGATGTCTATTCTCATTATGTTAATTGATAAATTTAACATGATTCCAATGAAAATATAAAAGTGAATTTACCATTTTATAATTTATATAACATCCTTCCTAATGCCTGGAAATTTTTCTTTTGAAGTCTGTTTCATTTGAATGTAAATAGCCACTCCATCTTTATTTTGATTAGTATTTGCATGACATAATTTTCCCATCCTTTTACTTTTAATCTATAACATATTTTAAATGACTTTATTGTAAACAGCATATAACTGCATCTTCTTTATGCAATTGGGAAACTTCTGTTTAGATGACTTACATTTTAATTAACTATGAAAATTTGGAGTTAGAGCCATCATTTTATTATTTTTCTATATTACCATGATTTAAGGGTTTTTGAGAAAGAGATAAAGTTCTAGAGAGAACACAAAGATTTTCAAAGTATCTTCTTTATATAAAAAGTCTAAACTCTAGTTTTAAAATGTTCTACATTCTTTTACTTTTTATACTAAAATGAAATCACTGCATAGGTGTTTTTATTCTTCTCCAAGAGAACAATACTAAAAACTTCTCCAAGTTGAACTATTAAGAAATTTTTAGAAATGTCTAGAGGATATTACCTGGCAGCGTTATAGAATTTCATAGTATTTTGAAGTCAATATGCTTGGTTATGAGATATTCCAGGGATGATAAATAGTTGAATGATTTAGTTAAGGTATGTAAATTATTTTATAATTTCTGAGGTACCATTTCAGCATTAGTCATTATTTTTCCTGTTGGGTTTTAAGTGTCTGCCTTAAAGCCCATTCTCCTTCCACTCAATTATGCCCTTTTTTGTGGCTGTTATCTGAATTTTCTTCATCCAGCTTTGACCCCTTTGCAACTTGCCACCATCTTAAACACTGTGTAAATATGCCAATACCCTATTTTAAACATTCTAATCACCCTCGATTATCAATAAGCAGAATGTGAGGGTCAACATAAAGGATGCTTCATCTTTTATAAACACACATATGTTTCTTATTCTCTAGTCAATGAAAATACTTCCAGTTCCCAGTACACCATATGCTCTCTCAAACCTCTTTGAGTTATAACATCCTATTTCTTCCATCTGATTCTTCTGGCAAGCTATTATTTATCCACAAAGATACTTCTGCCACATATAAGAAATAAGAGAGAGAATAAAATTGTAAAATCAATTAAATGAGTGAAAGGGTATGGCCAAGGGAAGGACAAGTATGTGGAAAGACTCAGTAAATAGGGGAAATGGAGGATTTGGGGATAAGAAGATGATAACAGATTGTTCTATACTTTTGCCTCTCTTTTCTTTTGATGATAAAACTTGAGATCATCTGGTACTGATGAAGGAAAGAAAGTACAAAAGTGAAATCTTTGTCTCAGAAAATATAAAAATGAATTAACTAGAAAAATGTAGAATTTCAGTTCTGATAACTACTTAAAATTGGTGGTTATATATTTTATATATTTTAAATTGTTGTGGTTGACTTGCTTTTTGTGTTTTCCCTCATCTTCAACTGCTCCCGTGCTGAAATGAAATCAGCAGAGAACTGGATAAAAGCATAGCTGAGATTTGTCAGATGAGTGTTGAGATGGTTAGACTCATGTATCAGTTTGGACAGTTGTTTGATCAAACAATCTCTATTTCACTGTGAGGACATTTCCTGGGCATAAATTGATATGGACTGTGGGGGGGGGGGGGGGGGCGGAGGCTGTATGTTTCTTTATAAATAACCTGGACTGTGTGTGTAAGCTAAATATATTAATTCAAGCTTACCAGGAATGTGGAAGATATGTGTGTGGGGGGGTATGTGTTAATTCAAACTTACCTAGAGAGTATGTGTTAATTCAAGATATTCAGATAAAACACCTGAAACTCTAAGAAACTAATAAAAAGTCCTTTTGCATATAAACACCACCACCACCATTTGACACCCGACTACTACATCCTCTGTATAAAAGAAACCTAAAGATCCTATTTGGGGCTAGGGTTTTTTGATCAGGAAAGTTCCGGAGCCCAGCCTGTCGTTAATAAATTTTCCTTCCCAAAATTATTACTGAGTTCCGGTCTTCCATATGTGATCATTGAATCTCTCTGCTTCCACAACAAAATCGTCAGTGAGTTGATTGCGTCTATGGCTGACAACATCTACAGTCAACAGAGGAGACTGCCTTTAGCAATGTAAGATGTCTTATCCAATCAGTAGAAAGCCTTAACGAAGTGATTTCAGCAGTGCGAGAATTCCCATCTCTACTTCAGACAGCCAGTTTCTCCTGGGGAACTCATCAAGACTCCATCAGAGTTCCTGGCTTGCAGCCTGCCTGGTGGAATTTGGAGAAAGAAAACTAAGAGTGGAGGTATGTGAATAATTCTAGTGGTGTACTATTATCACTAAAATGTGTACTTCAGGAGGTCATAGAATTTGCCTAGGTTGTTCAGAGCCACATGGTTTCTGACACATATCAGGAATTCCATAAATATTTATTGAATGATGAACTGAATAGAATCTAAGCCAAGGAAGTGGAAGGAATGAAGATAGAAATGGTGGTGAAAGAGAGTTAGAAATTGGTAACAGCAATGAATGTGAGGGTCTAATGTGAATGAATGATTGTTGTTGAAGTGAGCACTAGAATAAGGTAACTGGAAAGTTCTGTGGTGATCTGAGGGTGGAATGCTAAAAATCATCTGGTATGTAGGATCTTGGTCCAAGAATCCCAATGAGTTTTGTAGGTGCTCTCCCTCTCCCTTGATCAGTTCCTTCCTTCCTCCCTCCCTCCCTTCCTTCCTCCCTCCCTCCCTCCCTCCCTCCCTCCCTCCCTCCCTCCCTCCCTCCCTCCTTCCTTCCTTCCTTCCTTTCTCTCTTTCTTTCTCTTCCTTCCTCTTTCTCTTCCTCTCCCTTCCTCTCTTTCCTTCTTTCTTTCTTTCCTTCTTTCTATTCCTTCCTTCCTTCCTTCCTCTCTCTCTTTCCCTTCCTTCCTCTTTCTCTTCCTCTCTCTTCCTTCCTCTCTCTCTTTCTTTCTCTTCCTTCCTCTTGTCCCTGCCTATATCAATATGGAAGTAAATCTGGGAATTTATAATCTATAATGGAGAACTGTATTCTTGTAAATAAGCCCTCTTTATCACTCTTCAACCCCTTCCTCTCTACCTGGGACCCATAATCTGTATTTTCTCCCATTTCTCTTCCCTCCCTATCTTAATAAATTACTGGCCTAATCAATGTGACTTGTTTTTGAAATTCATATCTTGCAGTTTAGTCAAGAACCTAGACAAAATTTGGTAACAGTACTGCATGCATAAATCAATCATCACTCAAAGAGCTTAGGTACAGTTAAGACTTATATATACCCTTTATTTAGTGAGATCAAAGAACTAGGTTGAGTGAGGACATTGTGGGTAAGAGTGCTGGTTCAGTGTCTTATTGACAATGGACTTTAGGCTTCCACCAACTACTACTTTTCAGCACGAGTATAGTGTCACAACAAAGAATTTGTAATTGGTTGAAGGTACTTAGAAATTGCATGTTTAGTGTAGACTTCCCTTACACTAGTCTGGAAACTGTCAGACTCACTACTCCAAATTGAATTAAAGACCAGCTTGAATAAGAAAGATGCAATTAGAGTATTTGGCCTTAGAAGGCTGTCAGGAACAGTGCTACCTCACCTCACGTCTCTCTTTACCTTAGACTCCATCATCTATTTTCAAACTTTTTACCCACATAAATTTCTATACATTTTCTAATCTTCCTCTCTCTGGTGTCCTATGCCCAGAGACTGTGCTCCACTAGAGCTCTTGTCAGACTTCCAGAAATTCCCCATATCTTCATCCTCTTCTTTTAACAGTTTTGCCTTAAGATCTGAGGTCCATATACTTATGCCACCTAACAATACTTGTCATCACAGTCTGTTAAGTGTGTTAGTTTCTCTCCAACATTCAATGTGCCACAGATGCTAATGATGGAATAAGTGCCCTGCTTGATTCTCCTTATTTCCTCAGGAAAGAAAGAAGTTCTGGAATACGGGTTAGGAGGGATACCTAGGTTAAGCACGCCCATTAACTACTTAGGAAATGAAGTTTACCACAACTTTTAACATGTTCAGTGTCCCTCTGCATATATCTAGAATAGAGGCTGCTCTTGGCTATACTGAGGCCATGTAGACCAGCAGCTGCTAAAAGGGCTTGAGAAAGCGGCTTTGCAGTGCACAGAAATCAGCTGGGGAACCTCTGTCCTGACAGGTCCTGTTTTGGGTCTCTGTCCTGTGCCCCAGCCCTCCTGGCTGGGCTCATATCTCACAAGGCTGGGTGCATGGCATGGACTCAAAGAGTTCCCACACCTTGCCCTCTCCCTCCTAGTATTACATCCTATGGGGGCACACAGGTGAACCCATTTAAAATAGATAACCAAAGGAAGGTATTACAGGCTATTGGCCATAGTTTCACTCACCAATAACCTCATGGTTGGCAGTGCCAAAATATGTTACGGGATTTTGTGTAGGTTCCTGACTAAACTGCAAGAAATGAATTTAAAGAGCAAACCACATTGATTAGGTCAGTATTTTATTAAGGTAGGGGGGGAGAAGAAATGGGAGAAAATAATAGATCATGAATCCCAGGTAGAGAGGAAGGGGCTGAAGAGTGATAAGGACAACTTATTTACAGAACACAATTCCCCTTTATAAATTATAAATCCCCAGGTTTACTTGCCTACTGATCCAGGCAGGGGTGAAAAAAACAGAATAGGGCACGATCTGGCACAGGGACAGGTTGAAGGCAAAAGAGAGCAAAAGGCCTTTGCACTTGCTTTTTAAACCATTAATTATTCCACCCCTTTGCTAATGGCATGCGGGGAGTCCCAGCTGTTTGCTGCTGTGATTGATTACCCCACCCATCAATCCCCGAGGAGGGCCCAATGATAAGGTCCTTGGAGAATATCTGGGGCTTCTCCCGGCTTGTGGAGGAAATCTCATTCTGAGTGGGAGAATCTCGTGAGGGTCTTCCAGCAGCCATCTTGGGGGTATTGATGTCTGCATGGACTTTTTGCCATGTTCCAGATCCATGTATTGATTCCCTATCTAGCTTGCTTCAGTACCTTTGTGTACTACATATGACTGTATACATGCTCACCAATTTGAAAAACAGAAATTTCTAATTTAGATTCCCTGAGTGTTTTATCCCTACAGGTCCTAGACATTTTATTTTCTAAAGTCTTCAAAATAGATTTTCACAGGCTAATAAAATCACTCAACATTATGGTACCCAGTGCTCATTTTGGCAGCACGTATTCTAAAACTGGAAAGTACAGAGAAGATTAGGATGGCCCCTGAGCAAATATGACACACAAATTTGTGATGTGTTTGTGATGGATAGGCTAATGTGTCATCTCAGCCAAGTTATTGTGTCCAGTTGTTTGGTCAAGAGAGCACTGGGCTAATTGTAATACAAGGACATTTATGGACTTTAGTCATAAGTTTACTACATGGATGGTTGATTACATCTACAGTGAGACTGCCATCAGCAATGAGTGATATTTTACCTAATCAGTTGAATGCCTTTAAAGGGGAAGTGATTTCAGCATTCAGAGAGAATTTCCCAGCTTGTCTTGGGCAGCCAACATTTCCCAGAAACTCACCAAGGACCTTCATTGAACTTTCATCATAGTCCCTGGTTTGCAGCCTGCCTGCAGAACCAGGACTTGTGCATCCCCATGATCACGTGAGAGACTCTTACAAAATCTCATATTATTTACAGATATCTTCTGTTGATTATTTTTCCCTAGAGAACCCTGATTAATACAGCTTGATAGCAGGAATGGTTCTTGAGGAAGAACACAATCTTAAACATGGGATGTCTGAGATGTTTCTGGATGTTTTACAATTGGCACTCTAATTGGACTTAAGGGTACTAATGACGCCCTTTTCAATAAATAAGAGGCCACTAACAGTTCATGGCATAAGTTGGCAATGGAAATATGCAAAATATCAGCACTAGAGCCCCCTATTTCCATGCTTATAAGAAGTAAAGATCTGGGTGAGAGTGTTTCCAACACCTTAGTAGAGTTATGTGGATATAAGGTATAAGGCTATTGACTGACTCCTCCTAGATACTCTGGATACAGTTACAAAAGAAAGAGATGAACTAAAGGCTTTAAATTTGAAACTTAAATGTCACTTGAATGCTGTGAAGGTTTCTATGTGTGCTCTTGAAGAAATTGTCTCCTGCAGCCACAGGCTTGAGATATCTGAGAACCAAACTCAAACTCTCATTGTACAAGTAGCAGAGTTACAAAGGAAACTAAAATCTCAACCCTGCAGGGTTTCTGCGGTTAAAGTGAGGGCATCGATTGGAAAGGAGTGGAACCTGAGGATTGAGATGGAGACATATGGGATGATGATAATATCAGTGGGAACATTGGAACCATAAATTCTGCTGAGACGCTACCAGATAAACCTGCAATGGCCTGCCCTGTGGAGACCACATTTTGTCAACTTTGCATCATCTAGCCTCCAGCCTGCCCCAGGGAGTCTGAACCTCCATCCAGCCCTGAGGTGGGTGCCAACCATACTCCAGAATGTACTGTCAAGCCTGTGACCTGCCCCAAGGACTCTGGACCTCTTTTCAGCCATGAGGCCTGTACCAGCCAAACTCCAGCATGCACTGCCGCGCCCTGCCCTGAGGAATCTGCCTTCCAATCCCTGCATGAAGAGATTAATCCTGTCTCACCAGAAAAAAAATGCAAAGGAATGTCCTGAGGTCAGTAGCTTGCAAGACATTTATAATCCTTCTCCTTACCCATCTCCACCACCTCTCTTTTCTTTGAGACCAATTACTATACTAATATCACAAGCCCCAACAGGGACTAATATCACAGCCCCACACAAAGTGTGGCCCATGAGGAAATACACTATACTCTGAAAGAACTTTATGAGTTTTCCAACTTAAATAGACAGAAATCATGGGAGTATGTGTGGAAATGGATGCTAAGAGTATGGGATAATGGTACAAGGAATATAAAGTTGGATCAGGCTGAATTTATTGAATTGGCCCTCTAAACAGAAATTCTGGATTCAACGTTGTAGCTTGAGGGGATAGAAAGGGCTCTAATAGTTTGTTCGGGTGGCCACTGAAACATGGGCCAAAAGATGGCCTAACATATCTGAGGTTGAGATGCCTGATTTGCCCTGGTATACAGTAGGAGAGGGAATTCAAAGGCTAAGAGAGAATGGATTTACTATTTGAGTGCTGCCCGCATACCCCAGGAATGTCCAGGGGACACTGTACAGGAATAAATTTGTAAGACTAACTCCCGTTTCCCTGAAGAGCTCTGTGGTTACTCTCCTCTGTAGACCAGACATTACTGTAGGGAAGGTTGTAATGGAATTAGAATTCCTAAACATTACGGGGATGATTGGCTCTCAGGCAGGCAAAAGTCAAGTATTAGCAGTTAATTGTCAAAGACAAGGTGAGCATGGCTACCACAATGAAAGGCAGATTCAAAGCAGCACTCAAAATAGTCTGAGTTGCATAGAGTTATGGCATTGGCTAATAGATCATGAGGTACTTAGAAGTGAAATAGATGGGCAGTCTAGTAAATTTCTTCTGGATCTGTATAAGCAGAAGGGTTCTAGGTTGAGTGAACAAAACTCTAACTCAAATTTACATATACATCAACCAAGGAGACTGCCATCACAATGAGTGACGTTTTATCTAATCAGCTGAATGCCTTAAAAGTTTAAGTGATTTCAGCATTCAGAGAGAATTTCCCAGCTCAACTTTGGACAGCAATGTCTCCTGGAAACTCTTCAAGGACCTGCATTGGCCTTTCATCAGAGCCCTTGGTTTATAGCTGCCTGCAGAACCTGGACTTGTGTATTCCCACGGTCATGTGAGAAACTTTTATAAAATCTCATACTATTTACAGATATCTCCTGTTGATTCTGATTCCCTAGAGAACACTGACTAATACAGTGTTCCATATTTCTAGATAGTGGTGATGGTTGTACAGCATCATTAATGTAATTAATGCCACTGGATTGAACAGTTAAAATGGCTGCAGTGGAAAATTTTATGGTCTGCATTTTACCATAATAAATACAAGAAAAAAAGAGAAATATGAGAAGTAAATAAGGGAGTCCAAATTGTACAATGTTATAACTGGACATGCAGGAGGAATCCAGAGGAAATTACCTGAGAAATTAAAAAATAGCAACCATAAGTATGAGTTTTCTCTCAAGAAACTATTTCTTTCATGAAAAAATACACCGCTAATCCAAAAGATCTTTGTCTTTATCATCTTGTTCATGCTCCATATAGTGCACATGAAAACCACTATACAAGAATACTTTTTTCAAAATTGGGTCTGATAAACTATATTGGGTTCTGACTTTTGAAAGACTACTAAGAAATGTGCAGCACACGTCAGATAGAGACCATACCATGGGAGGTAAGTCCTTGGTCCAGAATCACCATTAACTTGGAGGACCAGTCCAGGTGAAGAACTGAATAATTTTTAATTTCTTGAAAATGGCTGTAATATTGTTTCTAGTTCTACCTCAATCTTTCGGTATGATAAACAGCCTCATCTTTTCTTTGATTACTTGCAGGATGAAAATTGACAGGAACTAGAGTAAATATGACAATAAGTCCTATTTACCAAAGTAATTTGTGGACAGCAATCTTATCAGAAAGTTCAGCATAACTTTCCATTGCCCTCAAGCAAACAGAACAGACCAATAAAGATCCACCGAAGTAGAGAAGCCTGGCCAAGACTTACAAGTTTCCAAAGCTTTGTATGCCATCCAACTTTAATAACAAGAATCAATCTTGTTAAGTTATTTAATGATGCTGCAGTCCCTCTCTCTGCTATTTTAATTAGGAATGACTCCTAACTCTTTCTTGTATCTCATATTTTCTAATAAGTTATAAAGTCCACTGTTCTCTACTTTCAAAATATCTCTTGCACCAGTATTTGCTTCTCTCTGTATATTAACTGGTTCATGTCTTTCATCTAGATATTAAAATTATCTCTTGATTGGCCTTTTCCCTCTCTGATCTAAAGCACACATTGCCATCGAGATCATTTATCTGAAGCATAAACTCTGATTTCATGGCTTTCTGATCAAATGTCTTCACTGGCTCCTTACTGTGAAAATTCGGAAGATCAAATTTCCTTTCTCAGCCTTTCAACATCTCAATTATCTGAAAAGCCGACAAGTCTAGGGGTTAAGAGCCCAGACTCTAAAGCCAGGCTCCTGGGTTTGAATCCTGGCTCAGAGTCGTTGGGCAATTTAATCTTCCTGTTACTCAGATTCCTCCCTGGGAAAATATGATTAAACCATTATAATATCTACTTCATAGAGTAGCCATAAGCATCAAATGAAGAAAGAGCTCACTATGATCCCTGGCACAGAAATATCTTGGACGCACCCAATTTACCTTTTCAATTTTTTGTTTCATTCGTGCCTTATGAACTCTAGACACATTTTTTTGTAATTTAAAGAAACAGAGTAGTGTAGCAAACTAGAGACTCAAGTCCAGACTCTAATATTGAGAAGCTGCTACCAGGTGCAATTCTCTTAACCTTCCTAAGTCCCAATTTCTGCATCTTACCAGATGTAACAGTTTGATATGGTTATGAATTCCAAAAATAGATCTATTGGATTATGTTTGTAATCTGCTCTGTACCTGGGCATGATTAAGTTATGGTTAGGACTTTGATTGGGTCACGTCATTAGGGCAATGAGTCCCCACCCTCTGGTGGGTGGGGGCTCACAGATAAAAGTCATGGCAAAGGACAGAGTTGAGGGTTTTGATGTTGAAGTTTTGATGTTGGAGTTTGATGCTGAAGCCTTAAGATGGAGCCCCAGGAAGTAAGCTCACAGAGGAAAGAGAAGCAAGCCCCATGAAGAGAGGAACCCTGAGTCCAGGAAGAAGCAAGCCCTGGGAAGAGAGAAACCCTGAACTCAGACAGAAGCAAGACCCTAGAAGAAAGGAACCCAAGAAGCCTGAACCCTCGCAGATGTTGGCAGCTATTTTGCTCCAACACATGAAAATAGACTTTGGTGAGGGAAGTAATTTATGCTTATGACCTGGTATCTGTAATCTTCTACCCCAAATAAATACCTTTTATAAAAACCAACCAACTTCTGGTATTTTGCATCAGCACCCCTTTGGCTGACTAATATACCAGGCTATTGATGGTTTGGAAATACCCAATATCTGGGTATTGCACATAGCAGTCCGTATCACATAAATTCTTAATGAGTGGTGACTGCTTATAGTATTGATGCATCCATAAGTGAGTCATACTTCCTAAATTGCACACCTTTGCTTCTGCTGTTATTGCATAGAAGGGCTTTGCCATCTTTGCCTTTCTTAATCTAGTCCATTATTAAGTTTTAATTTAAATATTCCCCTTACTCCATCAAAATAAGCCCTAAATCCCCTCTGTATGAAAGTAATCTCTTTTTTTTCTAAATTCTTTTTTTTTTTTTTTAATTTTTTTATTTTTTATTGACTTTGTAATAATATTACATTAAAAATATATATGTGAGGTCCCATTCAACCCCACCCCCCCACCCCCCCTCTCCCCCCCCCCAACAACACTCGTTCCCATCATCATGACACATCCATTGGATTTGGTAAGTACATCTTTGGGCACCTCTGCACCTCATATACATTGGTTCACATCATGGCCCATACTCTCCTCTATTCCATCATGTAGGCCCTGTGAGGATTTACAATGTCCGGTGATTACCTCTGAAGCACCATCCAGGGCAGCTCCATGTCCCGAAGACGCCTCCACCTCTCATCTCTTCCTGCCTTTCCCCATACCCTTTGTCCATTATGTCCACTTTTCCCAATCCAATGCCACCTCTTCTATGTGGACACTGGATTGGTTGTGTCCATTGCACCTTTATGTCAAGAGGAGGCTCAGATTCCACCTGGATGCTGGATGCAATCCTCCCATTTTCAGTTGTAATCACTCTAGGCTCCATGGTGTGGTGGTTGTCCTTCTTCACCTCCATCTTAGCTGAGTGTGGTAAGTCCAATAAATCAGATTGTAGGTGCTGGAGTCTGTTGAGGCTCAGGATCTGGCTATCACATTGTCAGTCCAGAGATTCAAATCCCCTAAATATATCTTAAACCCCAACATTAACTGCACCTCCAGCACATTAGCATGAAAGTCTTATGAAGGGAGATCCCATCTGAGTCCAGATTCATCACACATAAACACCATTTCCAAAGAGGGGCCATCTGCCCTGGTAGTTAACCCCATCGGCCATGACCATAACTCCCATGGGTCTCTTTAGCCCTCAAAGGAACCAATATCTGGGGGTTGTATCTGCTTTATCTGTCTCTCTGACTCTGCTCAGTTGTGCATGAGGGCAAACCTTCTGCCAGCCTCCAGACTCTTTTTTAGAAACTCGTAGCCATATAAACTCATTTCTCCTTTCCATTTCCCCCTTACTTTAGGTCAAACAGCATTTTAAAGTCATGGTATTTTATGTAGACATGGATATTCTGCTGATCCGCATTGAACCTTCCGTATAAGGTCATTTTCCAGTTGCATCATCAGTTGGTAGTTGATAGTGGTCCCTCGTTGCCAGGGAGGCTCATCCCCGGGTGTCATGTCCCACGCTGGGGGGAAGGCATTGCATTTACATGCTGAGTTTGGCTTCGAGACTGGCCACATTTGAGTAACATGAAGGCTGACAGAAGGAAATTCCCAGGCACAAAGTTGCTCTAGGCCTTGTTATTATTTTGGGTTTATCAGCTCACAAGCATAGTCATTAGTATCAGGGGCTCACTGTTGAACCCTCACTCCCTCCCGGTCCCCACCACTGTACCTGGGAGACTGTCGCTGCTCCCCTAGGGACCACGACAGAGCACCACTGGCCAGGAACCCAGTACCCCCCCTACTGTGGTTTTTAATTGTTGCCACTATGAGTATATCCAAACATTACCATGCACCCTGGACATATGTTCTGTACAGCTCCCTGTCAGTCATATATCATCTGTCATTGGTATCCCATACCAGTATCCCTCCATTGCCATTGTTGAAACACTCTGTGATCCAGAACTCCCCGAAATTTGAAGCCCAATATAATGTCATGGTCCCTTACTAGGGAATGGCATATAGCGATGAGTTTAAAGGATAGATAAAGAACTTGGATAAAGTTAGATAAAGAACTTAGATAAAGAATGTTGACTTGAAAAAATTCCACATCCTATTTTTTTCTTTTTTTTTTTTTTTTTTTTTTTTTCCCCCCCCCCCTAATTATTCAGCTTTTCTTCACAGGAGTCCTAGACCACAGCAATGTATATATATAATATACAGCACTCCCACACATCCACCAGAAAACCTTTTCCCTTCCACAGTGATACTCTTACGCCCTATTCATATCATATTTACTTAAAGTGATGTACAGAGTCTGAGACATTAGCTTTCTAACAAGGTGACATCTGTGTTTACATTATGGTGCATACTTTAGGATACACAGTTCTTTACATTTTTAGTTATCCTATGTTTTACATTATGGTTTACATTATCAGTCTGTCATCTCCTATATGTTATGGTGTAATATTACATGTTTTATATCCATCCTTGTGTACTCTCAAGAAACTCCTCTCTTACCCCCCATTTACTTTGGTTCCACACATTTAACGTCCATTTTCCCTTCCACCTTGGTGCCCTCAGTGATAGCCAACCTCCGTTTCCTGAGGAGCCACTTCCAGAGATAGATGGAATAGTGTTCAGGGCCTAACTTGCTCAACTGCCCCAATGCCCTGGGAGCCACCCTTTCTCTCGAGGGATACAGTTCCCTCTATTGGATGGCATTAGTCCTCCCCAGGATGTGGGTCCACCCCCACTCTCACTACTTGGGTTTCTACCCCATGGTGTCACCCACTCTGGCAGAATGAGCATTTAGACATTCCCCAGGAGCCCGTCCTGCATCAGACCCTCCCCTCCGAGCATTCTAAACAGGTAACCCTCTTTATTATATTTTGATATGATTTTCTCGGCATTTTACTCTCCACCAACACCTGACCCTCTCCTGGTTCGTATGCTACCCCTCCCTCCCCCCACTTTTGGGCAACGTTACCCACCCGTCCCTCCCCAGCCACCCTCAAACCCGCAAAGCCCCAAGCAAAGGCAACCCCTTGCCCCCCTTTTATCTCTTCTTTGTGTTCATACTTACCACCATCTCGTCTTAAATTCCACCCCTGCAGACATCGGCTCATATCCTTCCTCCACCCTCCGATTTCCTGCAAGCCTATCGTTCAGTCTCTTGCTATCTAGGGCAGCTTGTTTATTTCATATCATTGAGGTCATGTAGTATTTGTCCTTCAATGTCTGGGTTGCTTCACTCAACATAAGGTTCTCAAGATTCATCCATGTTATCACATGTGTTTGTAGTGTGTTTGTTCTTACAGCCGAGTAGTATTCCATTGTGTGTATATACCACATTTTATTGATCCACTCGTCTGTTGATGGGCATTTGGGTTGATTCCAACTTTTGGCAATAGTGAACAATGCTGCTATGAACATTGGTGTACATATATTGGTTTGTGTTCTTGTTTTCAGTTCTGCTGGGTATATTCCCAGCAGTGGTATTGCTGGGTCATATGGCAAATCTATGGCTAGTTTTTTGAGAAATCGCCATACTGTTCTCCAGAATGGTTGGATCCTTCTGCATTCCCACCAGCAGTGGATGAGTGTTCCCCTTCCTTCACATCCTCTCCAGCACTTGTATTCTTCTGTTTTTTTCATAGCTGCCAATCTTATGGGTGTAAGATGGTATCTCATTGTGGTTTTGATTTGCATTTCCCTGATAGCTAGAGATTTGGAACATTTTTTCATGTGCTTTCTTGCCATTTGTATTTCTTCTTCGGAGAAGTGTCTGTTTAAGTCTTTTTCCCATTTTTTAAATGGATTGTTTATCTTTTTATTTTCAAGATGTAGGAGTTCTTTATATATGCAAGTTATAAGTTTCTTATCAGATATATGATTGCCAAATATTTTCTCCCACTGTGTGGGCTCCCTTTTTACTTTCTTGACAAACTCCTTTGAGGTGCAGAAGGCTTTAATTTTGAGGAAGTCCCATTTATCTATTAGTTCTTTTGCTGCTCGTGCTTTTGGTGAGATATTCATAAATCCATTACCTATTACAAGGTCCTGTAGATGTTTCCCTACACTGCTTTCTAAGGTTTTTATGGTCTTGGCTTTTATATTTAGGTCTTTGATCCATCTTGAGTTGATCTTTGTATAAGGTGTGAGATGGTAATCCTCTTTCATTCTTCTACATATGGCTATCCAGTTCTCCAGACACCATTTGTTGAATAGGCCACTCTCTCCCAGTTGAGAGGGTTTGGTGGCTTTATCGAATATTATGTGGTTGTATATGTGAGGTTCTATATCAGAGCTTTCAATTCGATTCCATTGGTCTATATGTCTCTCCTTATGCCAATACCATGCTGTTTTCACCACCGTAGCTTTATAGTATGTTTTGAAGTCAGGTAGTGTGATTCCTCCAATTTCGTTTTTCTTTTTCAGTATGTCTTTGGCTATTCGGGGTCTCTTTCCTTTCCAAATAAATTTCATAGTTAGTTTTTCTAGTTCCTTAAAGAAGGCTGCATTGATTTTTATTGGGATTGCATTGAATGTGTAGATCAATTTTGGTAGGATAGACATCTTAATAATGTTCAGTCTTCCTATCCATGAACAAGGAATAGTCTTCCATTTATTTAGGTCTTCTTTGATTTCCTTGAACAATCTTGTATAGTTCTCAGTGTATAAGTTCTTTACCTCTTTAGTTAAATTTATTCCTAAGTATTTGATTTTTTTATTTACTATTGTGAATGGTATTTGTTTCTTGATTTCCTCCTGATCTTGCTCATTATTGGTGTACAGAAATGCTACTGATTTTTGCGCATTGATCTTATAACCTGCGACTTTACTAAACTCATTTATGAGTTCTAGAATCTTCGTTGTAGATCTCTCAGGGTTTTCTATGTATAGGATCATGTCATCTGCAAATAATGAAATTTTGACTTCTTCCTTTCCAATTTGAATGCCTTTTATTTCTGGTTCTTGCCTCAGTGCTCGAGCAAGTACTTCTAAGACAATGTTAAATAGGAGCGGCGACAGTGGGCATCCTTGTCTTGTTCCTGAGTTTAGAGGGAAGGAGTCTAGGATTTCTCCATTGTAAACAATATTGGCTTTAGGTTTTTCATATATACTCTTTATCATGTTCAAAAAATTTCCTTGTATTCCAATCATTTGGAGTGTTTTTATCAAGAAAGGGTGCTGTATTTTGTCAAATGCTTTTTCTGCATCAATAGATATAATCATGTGAATTTTTTCCTTCAATCTGTTTATATGGTGTATTACGTTGATTGATTTTCTTATGTTGAACCATCCTTGCATACCTGGGATGAATCCCACTTGGTCGTGGTGTATAATTCATTTAATGTGTTGTTGAATACGATTAGCAAGTATTTTGTTAAGTATTTTTGCGTCTAGGTTCATTAGAGAAATTGGTCTGTAATTTTCCTTTCTTGTGATGTCTTTGTTTGGCTTTGGTACTAGGGTAATGTTGGCATCATAGAAGGAGTTGGGTAATGTTCTTTCTGTTTCGATGGTTTGGAATAGTTTCAGCAGGATTGGTGTCAGTTCTTTCCGGAATGTTTTATAGAATTCACCTGTGAAGCCATCTGGCCCTGGGCTCTTCTTAGTTGGGAGATTTTTAATAACTGATTCTATCTCTCTGCTTGTGATTGGTTTGTTAAGATCATCAATTTCTTCTTTTGTCAATATGGGCTGTTTATGTGTTTCTAGGAATTTGTCCATTTCCTCTAGATTGTCATTTTTGTTGGAATATAGTTTTTCAAAATATCCTCTTATGATAGCCTTTATTTCTGTGGGGTCAGTGGTGATATCGCCTTTCTCATTTCTTATTTTGTGTATTTGCATCTTCTCTCTTTTTTTCTTTGTTAGTGTTGCTAAAGGTTTGTCAATTTTGTTAATCTTCTCAAAAAACCAGCTCTTGGTCTTGTTTATCTGTTCAAGTGCTTTCTTATTTTCTATTTCATTTAGTTCTGCTCTTATCTTTGTTATTTCCTTCCTTCTTCTTCCTGTTGGGTTACTTTGTTGTTGTTTTTCTAATTCCTTCAAATGTGCAGTTAGTTCTTCAATTTTTGCTCTTTCTTCTTTTTTGATATATGAATTTATGGCTATAAACTTCCCTCTCAGTACTGCTTTTGCTGCATCCCATAAATTTTGGTATGTTGTGTTATCATTATCATTTGTTTCAAGGTAGTCATTGATTTCTTTTGAGATTTCCTCTTTGACCCACTGTTTTTCTAAGAGTGTGTTGTTTAATTTCCAAATCGTGGTGTGAAATCTGGGCTTCTTTCCCTTGCAAATCTCCAGCTTGACTCCACTGTGGTCAGAGATAATGTTTTGTATGATTTCAATCTTTCTGAATTCGTTCAGCCTTTCTTTGTGGCCTAGCATATGATCTATCTTGGAGAATGATCCATGTGCGCTTGAGAAAAATGTATATCCTGCTGTGTTTGGGTGTAGCGATCTATATATGTCTATTAGATCGAGCTCCTCTAATATACTATTCAGATGTTTTGTTTCTTTGGTGATTCTCTTTTGAGATGTTCTGTCCAGAATTGATAGTGGTGTATTAAAATCCCCCACTATAATTGTAGATGTATCTATTCTTTCACTTAGTTTTTCCAGCGTTTGCCTGACGTATTTAGAGGCACCCTTGTTAGGGGCATAGATATTTATGATTGTTCGATCTTCTTGACAGATTTTCCCTTTGACTAAAATGTAGTATCCTTCTTTGTCTCTCACAATTGTTTCACATTTAAAGTCTATTTTGTCTGATATTAATATAGCTACTCCTGCCTTTTTTTGGTTATTGTTAGCTTGTATGATTGTTTTCCAGCCTTTCACTTTCAATCTCCATGCGTCTCTGGGTCTAAGATGTGTCTCTTGTAGACAGCATATGGATGGGTCATATTTCCTTATCCAGTGTCCCAGTCTGAATCTTTTGATAGGTGAGTTTAATCCATTGACATTCAGTGTTATTACTATCAAGGAATTATTTGTGTTAGCCATATTTTGATTGGATTTGTGTTTGTCATATTTTGTTTGTATATTTTTTTTTGTCTTTTTTGTTGTTGTTGTTGGTCTTATACTCTCCTCCAACTTTGCCTTTCCTGTTTTTTCCTTTCTTCCTGCAGAACTCCCTTTAGAATTTCTTGAAGGGGAGGTTTCTTGTTGGTATACTCTTTCAGTTTCTGTTTGTCTGCGAATATTTTGAACTCTCCATCATGTTTGAATGCTAGTTTAGCTGGATAGAGTATTCTTGGTTGGAAATTTTTTTCCTTTAGTACCTTGACTATATCATACCACTGTCTTCTTGCCTCCATGGTTTCAGAAGAGAAATCAGCACTTAATCTAATTGAGCTTCCCTTGTATGTGATGGTTTTCTTTTCTCTTGCTGCTTTTAGGATTTCCTCTTTGTCTTGAGCATTGGATAATTTGACAAGTATATGTCTTGGGGTGGGCCTGTTGGGGTTTATGACTTGTGGAGTGCGCTGTGCTTCTTGGATATGTACATCTGTCTCTTTCAGTAGATTTGGGAAGTTTTCAGCCATTATTTCCTGCAACACTCTTTCTGACCCCTTTCCCTTCTCTTCACCTTCTGGAATGCCTATAATACGTATGTTTGAGCGTTTTGCATTGTCATTCAGGTCCCTAAATCCTAATTGGATTTTTTCTATCTTCTTATTGACCCCTTCTACTATCTGTTTGATTTCTGATGTACTGTCTTCCACATCACTAATTCTCTGCTCTGTCTCTTCTAGTCTGCTGATATTTGCTGCAAGTGTATTTTTGATTTCTTGAACTGTGGTGTTCATTCCCATCATATCTGTTATGTTTTTGCGTATGTCTGCAATTTCCCCTCCAAGTGATGTCTTCATGTTGTTAACCTCTTTCATTACTGCATCAAATTTGTCGGTGATAAATGTTCTGAGATCTTTCATTGCTTGTGCCAAGTTTTGCTCCCCTTCGTGATTATTGGTTTGTTGATTGGATTCAGCCATGTTTTCCTCATTATTGGTTTGGTTCGTAGATTTTTGTTGCTTTCTGGTCATCTCTTTATTTTGACGAATTTAATCAGTTCCTTAGCTTCTTTGTCTGCTCTTGGAGGTTAATTAGTTGTTATTTTTGCACAGGTGTTATATCTTCTCTTTGTCACTTTTTTCTTCTTATTCTAGTTACTTCTTGTTGGTTAAGTTCACTTTAGAGGAAAGTATTAGTGTTGGGGAAAGGGAATTGTGTAAGCAAGGGAAAAGTGTAAAGTTGTATTGGTGATGTATGTTAATAAAGCAGGAATATGAGATCTGGAAGGATGGAGGTTAGATTCATGTAGATTGTATAGGGTTATAGCTGTAGGTAGAGTACCTTTTATGAAGTTGATGACTGAATTTGGGAGGAATATGGTATGAACTACACAGCTATTGTTTTCATGAGAGAGGGAAAAAGAAAAGAAAGGTAATAGTTTCAAGAGTGGATAATAGACAGAAAACAGAACAAAGGTATTAGAAATTAAGAGTTAGACACTTTGTGGATCAAAGAACGGGAGGTGGGGGGTGGAATATAGGAGAGACAGTAGATGATAGTGGATATCAAGATGCAGGGGAAGGGGGATAGTGTAGGTAGCCTAAATCAGTTCACACAGAAATGAGGCAGTGGAGGATGGGAAAACCCAGCAAATGTGAGGTGTTCCCTGTAGCACCTATTGTATACTTGAATTGAAGTAAAAATAAGTGGAAGATGAGGGACAAGAGGGAAAGAGAAAACCGAAAAAAAAAAAAAAAAAAAAAACAAATTATAATAAAGAAAAAAGAAAGGCAAGAAGAAAGGAAGAAAGAAAAAGAGGATGGGCAAACGGTGGGGAACGGATAGGGAGAAGAGAGATACAGGTACACACGTGTCACAATTGCAACACTATCTAAAACAACAACTTCCCCCCGCTTTGCCCTAAAACCCCCCCGTCTGTCTGCCCAAATGGGTCTGCAAGCACCTCCCTTCCCACAAACCCCCAATAGGCCGCCCAGGGCCCACGAACTCCCCAGTACTGCAGATGCTCAAAAAAAAAAAAAAAAAAAAAAAAAAAAATTAAGTAAAATTAAAAAACAAAACAAAACAAAAAAAAAACAAACAAACAAAAAAAAAAAACAAAAAAAACAGAAACCCCTCCGCAGGCCCAGCTCCGCCCGCCGCGGAGGCTTGGACCGGCTCTGCCCGGCTCCTCACGCCGCCTTGGCCTGGCCTGGCTCCGCCCAGCTCCGCTCGCTACAGCGGCCCAGCAGGCTCCGGCATCCACCTCCCGCCACCGCGGCCTGGACCGGCCCTGCCCGGCTCCGTACCCGCTGCGGCCTGACCCGGGCCCGCCCGGCTCCAAACGCTACCGCGGCCCGCAGCCGGGGCCTGCACCGGCCCCGCCCGGCTCCAAGCGCTACCGCGGCCCGCAGCCGGGGCCTGCACCGGCCCCGCCCGGCTCCAAGCGCTACCGCGGCCCGCAGCCGGGGCCTGCACCGGCCCCGCCCGGCTCCAAGCGCTACCGCGGCCCGCAGCCGGGGCCTGCACCGGCCCCGCCCGGCTCCAAGCGCTACCGCGGCCCGCAGCCGGGGCCTGCACCGGCCCCGCCCGGCTCCAAGCGCTACCGCGGCCCGCAGCCGGGGCCTGCACCGGCCCCGCCCGGCTCCAAGCGCTACGGCGGCCCGCAGCCGGGGCCTGAACCGGCCCCGCCCGGCTCCAAACGCTACCGCGGCCCGGCCCGGCCTGGCTCAGCCCCACCGAGCGGGGCTAGATGCCTCGTCTCCGCCTACCCAAGAAGGGAATCCTCTACAGGTAGCTGGGATCTCCGTGTATATTTCACAGACGAATCCTCTCTGTTACCTTCCCTCCAAATCGATGTCCAGACACCTCCGGACCAGCAAAATCCCGAAACAATCCGGTCCCAAAGAGTCTCCAACGCCGCCCAGCCGATTCCCTGCAGAAGACTCTAACAGGGATGTTCACTCAGCCGCCATCTTGCCCCCTCTCCTTTTCTAAATTCTTATAGGATTTTATTTGTACCTTCCTATTTACATCTGTTTTCCGAATTGTTTTATATTCGTGTTCTTTCTGGACTGCAATATTCGCAGGCCCTACGTATGTCTCATCTTTTCTCCTCAAATCACCATATATCTAATAGGCACTCATTAAAGGTTTCTTGAATGAAAATATGACTGAGTCATTCATTCCAAATGTAAGAAAACATTATTTTTGGTTTATTTCCTACTGGACACTGCTTTTTAGTCATATTAACTATAAGAAAGTGGACATACTTTAGCCATAATATACAACTTGGATTCAATTTTCATTTCAAAAATAATATTTAAACATTTAAAAACTTAATTTATAAAAATACATGAAACTAAGTTGCCTACCATTTGAAATGATCAACAGGCTAATTGACATAGCAATTTTAAGTGGTTAATGCATAAGCTCAGGAGCTTGGTTACACCACTTACCGGTTGTATAATTCAGAATAAGCTTGCTTATCCACACTCTCAATTTCCTCATCTTGACATGTTGATAATGATACAAACCATCTCCTGGGATGGTCATTGGGATGAAATTAGAAAATGCACATAAAACATGTAGGACGGTACCGGGCACAGATTAAATAATCAGTAAAGATAAAGTCATTATTATTGTAACAGCCAAGGTTAACTCATCAGAAAAGCTGTAGCTTTTTTCGTTCAGAGCACATGACTACAGAATACTCAAGCCACTGTCAACTCAACACTGTGTAAGAGCCAGAGCCATCTGCTCAGCATGTGTTTCATTATGGCCCAGGGAATCATTTGCACAATAGCATGTGGATAAGTAATAAACTACCACAGGATGCTGCTAAATCACAGATAGCCTTAGTTCCTATTGCATCTTTTGAGTGCTTCTTGAATGACATTTTAAATTTTGAGACTGAATGCAAGGAGATATTAATATTGCCAAAGTTTGAGACAACTATTTTCTATTGCTCCTCTTTAAAGTTTCTGGGTCAATTTTAGGAAAGACTGACTACAGAAAAACAATACCACTTGCTACTACATACCTGTCTTTTTCAAAATTTTCTTAACACTATGCAACTGAAGTGACAAATGATTTTGCTGCTGAGGCTAATATAAGAGTACAACTATTATCCATAACTCCATGCTTCAAGTTGTCATGCATACACACAACTTCATCCTTATTCTCATAACTTAATATATATAATATATACACACATAGGTGCATACAGTGCATGTGTATACATATAATATATATGTGTGCATATTGTATATATATTTGCATGCATAAATATAATTAATACATGTATATAAAAGATGTGTATATATCACATGTATATAAATGCATGTGTACATACACATATGTATTTGGCATGTGTATAAATATATAACACGTAATTTTGTGTATAATATGTGCATTTATATATACATATATATAAGTATATGTGTCTGTATGTATAAATGCACATATATTAAACTGTATGTATGTACATTTGTGCATATCTGTATATATTTATGTTGTGGAAAATAAGGATTTCAAGGCACAGTCTTAAATGGTAGTCTTCAATAGAACCAAGGACTGACTTGTAGATTCTGGCCACTATAACTGAAGTCATGGGGCCTGTGTTAGTCACACAAGGCCCAGAGAAGATATGCTAATGGAATCTCTATAACAATCACTTTCAAAAGTATTTCTCTTTGGGCCATTTCAATGATTAGGAACATCTTTGCAAGGAGCTATTGGTCATTGATTTTTTTTTTTTTTTTTTTTTTTGGTCACCTCCTGAATGCTTTCAAGGGCCTCAAAATAAAGGAAGCACTAATTCCTCATTATCTGTCTCCACTGTAGTGATGAAACCAGTCTGATTTTTTATATTCCCCAGTTTAGCACAGGGGTAGCTCAAAAATCATTGTACAATGTAAAGGGGAGGCTTATCTCATTATTCAGTGTTCCTGTACTCCATACTGAGTTTTGTTTTTCTTTACAGATTGACAGTGATTATTTTGCTTTCTATTACTGGAAGTATGTGTATTCCATGCCACCTTGTTTCTTACCTGCACCTTAAGGCAGTAGTGGGTGTATTCCCGGGGCCAATGACTGTGGTGTATGAATCCTCCCTGGGTGGGAGCAAAGCTTTTTCTCCTGCTCCACACCACACCAAAGCCTTTCGGCCTCCTGTCAGGTTTGTGCCCACCTGCTGTTAGAAACCAGTTAATACCCGGGCATAAGAGGACTAAGATATGAGGAGCATGGATGCGTTTGTGTTACCTTGAGCAAGTTCTTTTTTCTCTGGTGCGTCAGAATCTCATCTGTAACAATGGGTATATTCAAACAACGTACTCTTTCAAAACCCCTGCTCTAAGCTAAGGCACTGTTTTTCTAGACAGTGAAACACTAGTGACAGGATTTTAACAACTTTCTGATATTCTAGAAAAGAAAAAAAAAAAAAAAAAGGGAAGATGTGGTAGAAAAGAAACCAAGAAAGCAGAGAAAGAAAGAGAAAAATGGAGGGAGACTTCTGAAATTATATAGCTATGGAGAAACTTCTGGGGAGATAAAAGAGAAACTTGGTATGATGTTGTTTGCTGAATTTACTGGCTCAATGTGCTGAATAATTGAACCCTGAACAAACGGCTGGCACTTGTTTACTGCCTTTCTTATCCTCTTAGAATGTTTCTTCCATGAGGGTAGGAACCTTGCTGGCCTCCTTACCACCGTAAGGAGTTTCTGGATGGAGTCAATGTTTGCTCCATAGCTGACGAATCTGCCCATGACCCAGCAGAACAGCAGCTGGGAGAGAAGTCCCCATCGATGCATGTATATTTAATAGAACGTTCATAGCTTTTTCATTCTTTTTCTTTTCTAACTTCATAGAAGATATTTGTAATCTCAATATAAAAAGAGCCATCGATTTGTTCTCACAATTGATATGGAATGATTCTCAATGTCTTAAAGAATGCGTGGTATTTCCAAAGGCTCTAATTTTCCCCTTTTGTCTTCTCTATCGTTTCTCCCTGCCCATCCTTCATCCCCAGCTTAAATTCATTCAGTCTGACTCCCTGCAGCTTCTGGGTTAATTTTATTTATATACAGACTTTAAAAAATAATGTTCTCTTCAATTCTGCATCAGAACAATTGGCAGTTTTAAAGTAAAAAAATAAAAATTTTACAGTACATATGAAGCTATATAGAAAAGCATTAAATATATATGATTTATCTTACTACATGTAGATTTGTGTGTGTATGTGTGTAGATAAATATAAAAATAATAGATGTAGATGATAGATACTGATATTTATTTCATCACCAGATATCTTTGTACCATGTAAGCATATAGAAAGGAAAACAAGAGATGTCTTCATGGATTGATTAAAACACTAAGACTAATAACTGAATATATGGAATCCAAAAAAAATGGAAGTGACAGAAAAAATTAAACATCTTTTGGTGGTAGCTGGAATTTTCCAATGAAGTTATAATTTGTGCATAACATATGACTCATGTAGCAATATCTCTGGCTCTCTCCAACATCATAGTTGAGGTTAAAATGATGATGGCTATGCAGGTATGTTACAAAAAGCATCATTCACTTAATAAAATGAGATTATGTGATCTCTCCTCCTGAGGATGTCTACAGATTGACATATTTATTCACAAACATCTGAAACGTTAATATTATTACTCAATCACCATTTCCCAAAGTGTGATCTAAGAAATATTAGTCCTTTCAGGTTCTCAGTAAGGAATGAGTCCCACAGTCAAATGTTGTAATCCTTTTCTAAGTGTCACATGTCTCAGTAGCAGCATAAAGGTATATTCAAGAGCAATAAAGCTTTTTTGTTTATGGATCGCTTTTTGTTAAAGGTCAACTTTGGGCAAGTTATTTGTCCTCATTCTTCAGAGTCTTACCCATTCCAAAAGAAATAAAAGGAATAGTCACTTTTGGGATATAAAGCATGTAAAGCACTAGAACAGTGCCAGCAATAGTATGTACACAATAACTAATTATCTTTACTTTCATTATGATTATTTATTTTTAAAATATCCAATAAAACTTTAATGATCACAAAACAATTATTTTGTATAACTACAATTAAAATCACACAATTATGGTTTAAACCAGGAGGGTGAAGTTCTATTCCATGGGTCACTTTGAGAAACTCTGAGGTAGAGTATAAAACCAAATTGATTTTGTATCTCTGTTGATGAAGTGGTTGGAAAAAATAAATATTACAAATCTTTTAAAAACAATGATGTGTAGAGCCTCATAACATACTGTTCTGACAGACATACACATTTTAAAAATGCTACCAGCTTGATTTAAGAATTTTGAAACAAAAAAAAATTTAGTTGTATTTTACAAATGGTTGGAAGGGTTTTATTTAATTTTCAAAAAAAAATAAAAAGACAAACATCAGATTTAAAACTTAACAAGGGTCCCGTCAGCATAAACAAAGGTCAACATCCTGATGCCTCAACTTCAGCCGGGAGTCAATGTCATCCCAGAGGAAAAGCCACAAGCAGTTGTGTGAATGAAGGGACATGCTCGTATCCACCATTGATCTAGAGATTCGAGCCATGTGGGTTCTTAGAGCAAAATATTTAATCCCTCCCAAGATGGATACATGGTTACTTAACTAAAAGCAAATAATATCTTGCATTTAACATGCTGCCGCTACAATATGAGGTAACATAATTTGCCCATGCTTACTTCACCTGCACAACATGATCCATAATATTGTG
Source organism: Dasypus novemcinctus (assembly GCF_030445035.2). Taxonomy (NCBI): domain Eukaryota; kingdom Metazoa; phylum Chordata; class Mammalia; order Cingulata; family Dasypodidae; genus Dasypus; species Dasypus novemcinctus. The sequence goes on along the minus strand of NC_080683.1, from coordinate 101,139,848 downwards.
AACTGTCATACTAAGCAAAAGTCAAATTTAGTGAGAGTTACTTACATATTTCTCAATAGTCATTCTCCCTAATGAGACAAAACAACCCTATCCCTCCCATACATACACACATACAAATAGCATTAAAAGCCTAACTGGACAAAGACCAAGTCCTCAAATACAAGATGTCTTAGTGTCCTAGCCTGGTTGAGAAAATACCATGAAATTGTTCAACTTAACCATGGGAATTTATTAGCTTATGGTTTGAGGCCAGAAAAAAATGTCCAAATTAAGCCTCATAAAGGCAATGCTTTCTTCCTGAAGACTGGTTGCTGGCATCCTTGGCTCTTCTGTCACATGACATGGTACAAGGCCATTTCTGCTGGTCTCCTTCTCTTCTGTGTTCTGTTGATTTCTGCTCTTGCTTCCAGGTTTTCTCTCCCTCTGAATTTCATTCTCTTAGAAAGACTCCAGTAATAGGATTAAGACCCAGACTGATTGAGGTGGGTCACACATTATCTGAATAGCCTTATCAAGAGGACTAACTCAATGGATTCACTGCCACAGAAACCAAATAATGAGGAGACTGTGGGCAAACTAACTAACAAGTCTATACCTTATGTACAAAGTTGGGTAATAGCTGTACCTTGTCCAGTAGTTTGTTATGAAGACTGTTTTATTTATTAGTTTTATATAATCATATAAAACTATATATTGCAAAAGATAATGATATGAAATCTTAAAGTGCAGAATTTCCATTTTTATATACTATGCTGTAAACTAACTTTGTTAAAACTGGACAGTTTACATTTGACATAAAAACTGTAAGCTTTACAATTCCTGACAGAAAAGGAAATCAATCATAAAATATATCAGTAACTGTTAATGAAGTCAAACCTTTTAATGATTGAGAAAAATTCCAGGACCTGTTACACAGTAAGTAATTAGCAAATGTTCTTTGAATAATGAGAGACCACCTCCAAGATTTAGTCAAATGTTTGTGACTCCGTTTTGGTTGTTGCACTTGATATATAAGGGATTCCCTTATGCCCCACTCCTTCCCCCTCCCACACTTTCCCACACTGACAACATCTTTCATTAGTGTGGTACATTTGTTAAAATTGATGAACACATATAGAAACATTGCCACTAAACGTGGATTATAGTTTATAGTTTACACTTTGTCCCATGCAATTTTGTAAGTTATGACAAAATATATAACGGACTGTATCCATCATTGCAACATCATGCAGGTCAATTCCAATGTCCCAAAAGTGCCCCCATATTACACTTATTTTTCCCTCACCTTCCCCTCAGAACTTCTTAATATATATATATATATTTTTTAAAGATTTATTTATTTATTTCTCTCCCCTTCTCCCCCACTCCCCTGCCTGTTGTCTGTTCTAGTGTCTATTTGCTGTGTCTTCTTTGTCCACTTCTGTTGTTGTCAGCGGCACAGGAATCTGTGTTTCTTTTTGTTGCGTCATCTTGTTGTGTCAGCTCTCCATGTGTGCAGCACCATTCCTGGGCAGGCTGCACTTTCCTTCACTCTGGGAGGCTCTCCTTACGGGGTGCACTCCTTGCACATGGGGCTCCCCTATGCAGGGGACACCCCTGCGTGGCAGGGCACTCCTTGTGCGCATCAGCACTGCGCATGGGCCAGCTGCATGTGGGTCAAGGAGGCCTGGGGTTTGAACTGTGGACCTCCCATGTGGTAGACGGACGCCTTAAACACTGGGCCAATCCACGACACCCTTAATATATTTTTAAATTCCCAAAGATTGTATTAGTTACAACTACACCAAGAATTGAGATTTACTTCTACAAGAAAATAGACTACTGGCCAGTCATCAGGGTCCTTCTCTAGATAGAACACAATGTTTGTTAGTAAACTCTAATTTATTTATTCTAATAATAAGTAGAAAAAGAAAATGGTTTTGCCATTAAACCCTATCTTTACAAACTATGAAAAAATGCTGGTAATTGATGCAAATTTGTAAAGGTTTAAATGGGAATTTGGAAGTATAAGCCACTGGGGCAGGGAGAAGGAAAAAATGGTGTAATACAGGAGCATTTCAGGAATAGAGAATTGTCCTGCATGGCATTGTAATAACAAATGCTGGCTGTATTAGTCAGGGTTCTCTAGGGAAACAGGATCAACAAGAGATATCTGTCAATAGTATGCAATTTTATAAGTCTCTTACGTGACCGTGGGGATGCACAAGTCCAGCTTCCTCAACCAGGCTGCAAACCAGGGACTCCGAAGAAAATCCAGTGAAGGTTCTTGACTAGTTCTGGGAGACATTGGCTGTCCAAAGATGAACTGGGAAATTCTCACTCAATGCTGGAATCACTTCCCCTGTTAAGGCATTCAATTGAATGGATAAAGCGTCACTCACTGCTGATGGCAATCTCCCTGATTGATGTACATATCACCTATCTATGATTTACTACTGCAATACAGTCAATGGTGACTAAAGTACATAAATGCCCCTGTATTACAGTTAGCTCAGTGCTTGCTTGACCAAACAACTGGGAACAATTACCTGGCCAAGTTGACACAACAGCCTTGTCAGCTCAGTAACCATACACATTAACTTAAACTATACTTAGTCTCTAAGTGAAAACAATAACAGACATGCATAAATGTATATTTCAGCCTAGTAATGTTCAACTCTTCTGCATACAACTGGAAATGCATTGATTCCATACAGAATAGGGTAATACTCATTCTCAAACTTGACATCTTCAAATGTTATGAAATCACAGACAAAACTTGTAATATAATAAGGAAAAAGTTTGGGGAAGAAGACAAAGAAATTCATTTTGTATACATATACAATCATTATCATAATGAAACAAGGAAGAAAGATTCATGACCAACATAGTCCTCATTTCTGTAACTGGTCAGGTGGTTGAAGTTCATATTTATCTCTACCTTCTTCCACTACCCATTAGATGTTTCCATTAACCTCAGTAAGCACTTCAGCTAGCTGTGGTTATTTGCCTGGTGGGGTGACCCAAATTTTCATTCCTGAAGATTCTGGGCCATTGATAGTCCTGTTTGGATTGGGTTGTTGCAATTTCCCATTGACTTTAATCATAGGACAGGGCAGTATTAGGAGATGCCCTAGAGGGTTTCCTCTATTCCAGGAAAACTCTTCTTTATCCCCATTATAGATTCAGTCCTATTTCCCCTTGATAGTCAGGATCAATCACCCCAGCCAGCACAGTAACTCCTTTCTTTGACTGTTGATTCAAGGTAAGAGGAGCCAGAAGTAGCCAGGTGGCAGTTTTAACTTCCAGTTCAATGGAATCATTGTGTTCCCTGGGGACAGCACTCCTCCTATTGGGACTAAAATCTGTAGACCAGCAGAGTTTGAGGTTGCAGGGACAGGAAGCAAAAATTTTCCTAGTGTATCACTAGGGGTAATAGTGAGTGGTGCCATTCCCATCTCTCCCACTTGATTCCTGGACCCATGGATCCTGGTTATGGGAGAAACAGCACCATAGAGGGAATGCTGATTTAGAGCACACACAGCCTCTTGGAGAACATTGCCCCAACCCTGCAAGGTATCGCCACATAATTGGCACTGTAATTGAGTCTTCAAAAGGCCATTCCACTGTTCTATCAATCCAGCTGTTTGAGGGTGATGGGAAACATGGTAAGACAAGTGAATTCCATGGGCATGTGCCCATTCCCACATATCATTTGCTGTGAAATTGGTTCCTTGATTGGAAGCAATGCTGTGTGGAATGCCATGGCTGTAGATAAGACATTCAGTAAGTCCACAGATGGCAGTTTTGAAAGAAGCTTTGCATGCAGGCAATGCAAACCCATATCCAGAGTATGTGTCTGTTCCAGTTAAAATAAATCATTGCTCCTTCTGTGGTGGAAGTGGTCTAATGTAGTCAACCAGCCACCAAGAAGCAGGCTGGTCACCTCAAGGAATGGGTCTCTGCTGCTGGCAGACTGGGCACTTAGCAGTGGCTACAGCCAAGTCAGCCTTGGTAAGGGGTAGTCCATGTTGCTGAGCCCATGCATAACCTCCATCCCTACCTCCATGGCAACTTTTTCATGAGCCCATTAGGCAATGACAGGAGCAGCTGGGGAAAGAGGCTGAGCATTAGCCACAGAGCAGGTCATTTATCCACTTGATTATTAAAATCTTCCTCTGCTGAAGTCATCCTCTGGTGAGCATTCACATGGGAAACAAATATTTTCATGTTTTTTGCCCACTCAAAAATTTCTATCCACATACTTCATCCCAAGACCTCTTTGTCACCAATTTTCCAATCATATTATTTCCAAATCCCTGACCGTCCAGCCAAACCATTGGCAACAGTCAATGAATCAGTGCACCAATGTACCTCTGGCTATTTTTCCTTCCAAGCACATTGAACCACCATATGCACTGCTTGATGCTACCCACTAGGAGGACTTGCCCTCACCACTGTCCTTCAGCGATGTCCCAGAAAGGGGCTGAAGTGCTGCAGCTGTCCACTTTCAGGAGTACCTGCATATCTATCATGTAGAACCATCTGTAAATCAGGCCCAACTTTTCTCTTCCTCAGTCAACTGAATGTGACTCCCCAAGAGGCCAAAGCTCTGGGCTGGGAAAGAGAAGGTAATATGGCAGGGGTGGTCACCATGGGTATTTGGGCTACTAACTCATGTAACTTACTTGTGCCTTCAGGACCCGCTCGAGCCCTATCTCGTATATACAACTTCCACTTTATTATGGAGTGCTACTGTACATGCTCAACTTTATGGTTTGGTGGATCCAACAATACCCAGCTCATGATAGGCAACTCAGGTCTCATGTTAACTTGATGGCCCATGGTTAAGCTTATAGTCTCCACTAAGGTCCAGTAGCAGGCCAAAAGCTGTTTCTCAAAAGGGGAGTAGTTATCTGTAGAGAATGGCAAGGCTTTGCTCCAAAATCCTAAGGGTCTGCATTGTGATTATCCTATAGGGGCCTTCCAAAGCCTCCTCTCAGCATCACTATTTGCCACTGAAAATTCCAGCACCATTGGATCTGCTGGATCATTGACCCAAGTAGTCATGCACTTTACACAGCACGCAGGACCTGATGCATAGCCTCTTCTTGTTTGGAGCCCAATCAAAACTAGCAGGTTTTCTAGTCTCCTGGTAAATATGTTGGAGTAGCACACCCAAATGAGGAATGTGTTGTCTGCAAAATCCAAAGAGACAAACTAAGCATTGTGCCTCTTTTGGTCATAGAAGGAGCCAGATGCAACAGCTTATCCTTCACTTTAGAAGGGATATCTCAACATGTCGCACATCACTGGACACCTAGAAATTTCACTGAGGTGGAAGGAGCTTGTAGTTTAATTGTATTTATCTCCCATCCTCTCTCATGCAAATGCCTTACTAATAAGTCTAGAGTCTTTGCTACTTTTTGCTCACTAGGTCCTATCAACATGTTTTCATTAATATAATGAACCAGTGTGATGTTTTGTGGGAGGGAGAGATGATCAAGACACTTGTGGACAATATTATGACACAGGGCTAGACTCGACATACCCCTGAGGCAGGGTAATAAGGTATACTGCTGGCCTTGCCAGCTGAAAACAAACTGTTTCTGGTGGTCCTCACTAATAGCAATTGAGAAAAACACATTCACCAAATCAACAGCTACATAGCAGGTACCAGGGGATGTGCTGATTTGCTCAAGCAACGATACCATATATGGGACAGCAGCTGCAATTGGAGTCACCACCTGTTAAGTTTATAATAATCTGCTGTCATCATCCAAGTTCCATCTGCTTTCTGTATAGACCAAATAGGAGAGTTGAATGGGGATGTGATGGGAATCATGACACTGCATCCTTCAAACTCTTGATGGTGGCACTAATTTCTGCAATCCCTCCAGGAATCCAGTATTGCTTTTGGTTTACTAATTTGTTAGGCAGGGGAAGTTCTAGTGGCTTCCACATGGCCTTTCCAACCATAATAGCCCTTACTCCACAAGTCAGGGGTCCAATGTGGGGATTCTGCCAGTTACTGAGTGTGTCTATTCCAATTACCCATTCTGGAACTAGGGAAATAAGCACAGAATGGGTTCAGGAACCCACTGGATCAATTGTGAGATGGACCTGAGCTAAAACTCCATTAATCACCTGACCTCCATAAGCCCCTATTCTGACTGGTGGACCACAGTGACTTTTTGGGTCTCCTGGAATTAACGTCATTTCTGAGTCAATGTCTAATAATCCCCAAAATGTCTGATCATTTCCTTTTTTCCAAAGCACAGTTACTCTGGTAAAAGGCTGTAGATCTCCTTGGGGAAAGTTGGGAGGAAGTTAAGAGTATACATTTTGGGCAGTTTAATGGCATCCTTCCCCAAGATGACCTGGCTTTCTCCTCATTCAAGAGCCTCTGGGTCTGTAAACTGTCTCAAATCTGGGAATTAAGGGGCCATGATTCTCTGTGTCTGTAATTTGAGTTAGGATTTTGTTCACTGGACCTAGAACTCTTCTGTTTATACAGATCCAGAAGAAATTTAGTAGACTGCCCATCTATTTCACTGCTAGGTACCCCATGATGTATTAGTCAATGCCATAACTCTTCAGGACTCAGACTATTTTCAGTGCTTTTTTGAATCTGCCTTTCATTGTCGTAGCCATGACCACACTAACTTTGGCCATTACCTGCTGATACTTGACTTTAACCAGATCTACATCTGATCATTCCCATGTTTAAGGATTCTAATTCCATGACAACCCTCCCTACAGTAATATCTGGACTACAGAGAAGAGCAATCACAGAGCTCTTTAGGGAAGATGGAGTGAGCCTTACAAATTTATTCCACACAGTTCTGGTTAAAGGCGTGTCCTCTGGACATTCCTGGTTTGGTGAGAAGCTCTCAAATGGTATATCCATTCTATCATTTCAATCTCCATAAGCCTTTGAATTCCCTCTTCTATTGTATAACTGGGCAAGTCAGGAATCTCAACTTCAGACATGCTAGGAAATATTTGGGTCCATGTTTCAGTCAGCCACCCAAACAAAATATTAGTGCCCTTTCTAACCCCTCAAGCTATAGTGTTGAATCCAGAATTTCTGCTTAGTGGACCCATATCAATAAATTCAGCCCAATCCAACTTTATATTCCTTCCACCATTATTCCAAACCCTTAGCATTCATTCCCACATATATTCCCCTGATTTGTGTCTGTATAAGTTGGAAAACTCATGCAGTTCTTTCTGAGTATACCTTACTTCCTCATGGTTCACACTTTGTAGTTCACCTTTGGGGACCTGTGATTTTAGTCTAGTAATAGGTTTGGAAGACAAGAGAGGTGCCGGGGGTGGGGGTGGGGGTGGGGGGGTGGGGGGGAGTAAGGAGAAGGATTAGAAATGCCCTTGCAAACTACTGACCTCAGGACTTTCCCTTGCATTTTCTTCTGGTGAGTCAGGATTAATTTCTTCAGGCAGGGGTTGGAGGGCAGTTTCCTCAGGGCAGACTGGAGGCTTGGCAGTGCTTGCTGGATTTTGGCTGTTATGTTCCTCAGAAGTGGGAGGAGGTCCAGACTCCCTGGGTCACGCCAGAGGCTGAGCTTGGCAGGCTTCAGTATGGCTGGTTCCCACCTCCAGACTGGAAGTTTTTCAGACTCCCTGGGGCAGGCTGGAGGCTGGATAATACAAGGTTGATAAGGTGTGGTCTGTACAGGGCAGGCCATCACAGGTTTATCTGGTAAAATCTGAACAGAATTCAGGGTCCCAATGTCTCCACCAATATTATCATCATCCCATATGTCTCCATCCCAATTCTCTGGATCCAATCTTTTCCAATCAATGCCTTCACTTTAACTGCAGAAACCCTGTGGTGTTGAGATTTTTGTTTCATTTGTAACTCTGCTACTCATTCAATGAAAGTCTGAGTTTGGTTCTCAGATATTTCAAGCCTGTGACTACAGGAGACAAGATATTCTTTCAGAGCACGCATAGAAACTTTTCCATTATTCATTCAGTGTTTACATTTCAAATTTGAAGCCTTTAACTCATCTCTTTCTTTTGTAACAGTATCCAGAGTATCTAGGAGGAGCCAGCCAACATCATTATACCATTTGACTCCACAAAACTCTGTTGAGGTGTTGAAAACACTCTCACCCAGATCCTTGCTTCTTATAAGTGAGGAATTAGGGAAATTTAGTGATGATATTTTGTGTATCTTGATTGCCAAGTCACATCATGGACTGTTAGCAGTCTCTTTGTTATTGGAAAGGGAGTTGTCAATACCCTTGAATCCAGTTAGAGTTAAGAGTCAACTGCAAAATCCCCAGACCCACCTCAGACACCCCATATTTAAGACTTTGTTCATCAAGAACCACTCCTGGCACCAAGCTCTACTAGTCAGGGTTATTTAGGGAATTAAAATCAACAAGAGATATCTGTCAATTGTTTAAGATTTTATGAGTCTCTCACATGACCATGGGGATGCACAATTCCAGGTTCTATAGGCAGGTTGTAAATCAGGGGCTCTGTTAAAAGTCCATTGAAGGTTCCTGATGAGTTCTGGGAGATGTTGGCTGTCCAAAGACGATCTGGGAAATTCTCACTCAATGCTGTAATCACTTCCCCTTTTAAGGCATTCATCTCATTGGATAAAGTGTCACTCATTGCTGATGGCAATCTCCCTGATTGATGTACTTACAATCAGCTATCTATGATTTACTACTGCAGTAAAGTCAATGGTGACCAAAGTCCATAAATGCCTTTGTATTACAGTTAGCACAGTGCTTGCTTGACCAAAAAGCTGGGCACAATTACCTGGCTGAGTTGATGCTTAGCCTAACCATCACACAAGCCATTATGTATCTTGCCATAACCTACAGAATTGGGTGGGATAGAGTGCAAACTACAATGTGAACTTTAATCCATGCTTAGTGGAAATTCTCAAAAATGTGTTCATCAATTGCAATGATTGTACTTCACTTACGAAGGATGTTGTTCATATGGGAAAATGTGCGTGGTGTGGGGAGCCAGGTTTATGGGAATACCCTATATTTTTTTATGTGATATGTGTGTCATCTAAGCATCTTAAAAAAAAAAAAAGAATTAACCTGACTTCAGGCTTGTAAATTAACATAATTTTCTAGAGTCTAATATCTAATTCACATATGTTTAGAGCTATGAATGGAGCAAAAATGTAATATTCCATCACAGATACCCATCTTAAATATATTAACAATTGGCACTTATATGGGATTTTTCTACCTTGTGTTTCTAAACATATTATCTCATTTGATCATGTTAGTCTTATCATTGTACAGATGGCCACACTAAGAGAGAGTGTGCATGTCATGTTTGTAGGGTCAAATAAGACAGTAGAACTGGGTTTGAAACTGTCTTTCAGAGTTGACTCCTCTGCTTATTGAGACACCAAGATGACTTGCTCTCTAAAGTGAAGTCTGATCTAGTCATGTCATAGGAGAGATTAATAAATCCAGCTGTGGGGGAGTGGATATAGCTCAAGTGTTTGAATGCCTCCTTCCCATGTATGAGGTCCAGGGTTTGATCCCCAATACCTCCTAAAAACAAAGCAAACAAAGAACAGAAAAACTAAATCACATTGGGGAGTGCATGTATTGAGTTCAAGCCCTGGGTTCAATTCCCAGTACCTTCAAAATAAAATTGAAATGAAATGAAATAAAACCCAGTTGTAAAAGGTGAAAGATTTCTACAATCTGGTCCTTAAAGCAGTGAAGATTGATTGTCACTGTGGACCCTGAGGGGAGGTGAAGAGAGGAATAGAATAGATGGAAGCAGGGTAACTGGGGAACAATGGAAGTGTTTCACAAGATCATGCAATGATGGATATAGGACATGTTTTACACCAAAAATGTATAAAAATCTACAGTCTAAAATATAAACCATAGTGTAAAACATAAGTTAACTAAAAATTTAGAAAACTGTACAGTCTAAAATATAAACCATAATGTAAACCAAAATGGAATCATGTTTGATAGCTATGTTTCAATATCTGTTCATCAGCTGCAGCAAATATAACATGAATGTGTAAAAAATCATTGCTGGGGAAGGAGGAAAAGGGTTTGATGTTGGATATATGAGAAGACAAAAATAAAAATTAGGAAAAAAAAGAAAGAATGTAGACACTGAGGAAGAAATGAAAGAAACTGCCTTGCCACTGTACATACAGGGTGACACTTATTACAGTGATGAAAGGCAAAACATCAAAAACAAATTTTTATTTTTAATACCCCAATTTATTTTTACTTTATTTTAGTTTTTCTAAATTAGTGTGTAAATTAGTAGGTTTAGTAATCTTTAAACCTACCACTACTATTTCATTTTCCTATTAATTGAATTTGGCAATATATTAGGCTACATTTTTGAAGAAACTTTGGACCACATAGGGGTTCAACCATGGCAGGGGAGGAACGCTGGTGTGGGGTGTTATTGATGGGGGACATATGGTTGGGAGGGAGTTCTCCAGGTCATGTATATAGGGTACATAAAATGTTCGGATATATGTTGGGTATTTTCATAGTAGTCACAATTACACACGACAACTGAGAGAGTGCTGAGTTTCTAGCCAGGAGAGCTCTGTCACATTCCTCAATGGAACACCAACAATCTCCCAAGTGCAAGGGCAAAGACCAGCAAAGAAGGATGGTCCAACAATGAGCCCTTGATACTGATGACTATGCTTATGAGCCTGTGTGCCTGAAACTTGAACTAGGCCAAGAGCTGCAGGGTGCCTAAGAGTTACCTCCTGAGAGCCTGTAAGTTGCTGGCCACTGTCTAAGTCAAACTCAGCATTTAAACAAATTACCTTCCCCCCCACCATGGGACATGACTGCCCCGGGGATGAGTGTCCCTGGCACCAAGGGAGTACTACCAATCACTAACTGGTGATGCAACTAGAAAAAGACCTTGAATAAAAGGGGGAAATGGTAAAGACAAATGAGCATATATGGCTAAAAGTCTTCAAAAAAGAGTCAGGAGGTCATCAGAGGGGTTGCTCTTAAGCACGCCTCAGCAGGATCCCAGAGACAGCCAAAGTAGATACAATCCCAGGTACTGGTGCTCCTGAGGGCTATGGAGACACACAGGTTCTACCATCATGGCAGTTGGCTCTGGAGTTCAGAGCCTTGTCAGTGGGCTTTACTTTGGAATTTGTGCTCCTGAGTATGATGGAGTTGGACTCAGATGTGGAATTTCTACACATGCCTCTTCTGTCACTTTTACTGAAACTGAGGTTGGTGTATATTCAGGAGACTTCATTCTCTGGACTGGCCATGTGCCAGCTGGGCCCAGAGACTCAGCAGAGTTGCAGCCCCTACTCTCTGGTTTGTTGGACTTGCATAGGTTGGCTAACAAGGAGGAAAAGATGGTCAATCACCACACCTGGGAACTAAGAGTGCCTACAACTCCAAGGAGGAGAATTGCATCCATCAACCATGTGGGATCTAAGCCCCGTCTTGATATAGAGGTAGAGTGGACAGCACCAACTCCACAGGATGGAGGAATAAAATATGGATTTGAGTGAACTTGCTGGTATTCTACTATAGAACTATTGTGACTAGTAATGGAAGAAACTGTAGCATTGATCGGAAGAAAGTGGCCACAGTAGTTGCTGAGTGCAGGGGAGGGAAGAAGGGATGAGATGCGAGGGCATTTTTCAGGACTTGGAGTTGTCCTAAATGATATTTCAAGGACAGATGCTGGACATTATATAACCTGCCATAACCCACTGAATGAACTGGGGGAGAGCATAAACTACAATGTAAACTTTAATCCATACAGTGCAGCAGTGCTCCAAAACATATTCACTAAATGCAATGAATGTGCCACCACAATGAAAGAGGTTGTTGATGTGGGAGGAGTGGGGGGTTTGGGGGTTATGTGGGAACCTCTTATATTTTGTAAGGTAACATTTTTTGTAATCTGTGTACCTTATAAAAAATACAATTTAAGAAAAAAATTTTTAAAAAAAATCCCAGCTGTGTTTTTTTGCTGTTGCCTTTGCAAAAATGTTCCCATATTACCAGGAGTTATTTTCTTCTAGATTCCCTGGTCTCACTTTTTCTTATAGCAACAAAGGAAAGGAATTACAGATTTTTCTATTTCTAAATACTGTGGTTGTTGGTTTCTTTTTCTTTCTTTCTCTCTTTCTTTCTCTTTCTTTCTTTCTTTCTTTCTTTCTTTCATTTCTACAACAATTGATTAAAGACTAAGCACTTACTTCAAATAAATGTCAACAGGTTTTGGCATATCCCTCCATCCCCATGACAGTGCCAGGCAGTGAGATTTAGGGTGACATTCAGCTAGCTTTGTTTGCCTAACGGTACATTTGGAATTGCATCTGAGCTGCATATATTTCAGCAGGGAATGACAAAGTGGTAAAAGCTCTACAAATGATGAGAGTATTATGTATGACTCCCAGGCTTCAATTGAGGAAGGTTATTTTAAAAATTGCCAACAGAGTTAAAATCCCTAGAGATAAAAGTGAGATTTGATCCACACAAATGTTCTTAACTATAAAATCAGAGAAAATAATAGTACCTGTGTACAGATTTTATGTTTTCATCATAGGAACACAAAACAAGACAAAGGCTTAGATTTTCTTTTTCCCCATGGAATTTAGGACTTTGTTAGTTAGAATGGAGCATTAACAAAAAGTACAGTAGGATAGTGAATAGTGCATAGGAGATGCTCATCATCATACATGCCTTAGATCCTGAATATGCCACTTATCAGCTGTGTGAAAATGGACAAGTAACTTCTCACTTTAAATGTTGGCTTCCTCAAAGCCATGGTAAAAGTATCCTCTACTTCGTGTACCATGGTGAGAAACATGGAACAATATAAATGAATCACTCAGAACAGGAACTGGCACACAGAAAGTATTCTCTTAATGTACATATCAGAAGATAATTACTGATCAGCAAAATTTTGGAAAGATAATATTTATATATTCCTTTCATGGGACTGTTTCAAAGAATTTTTACTAATTTTTGAAGATCTTTATTACAAAGTTACAATAGCTGGTATTATTTTGCAAAATCTCTAGAACTATGAAATATCTTATATTTTGGGTATAGAATTTAAGAAAAGAATAAAATGTTAGCTAGTCTTAGTGTTTAGATGGGCAAGGGGCAGAGTGGCCAGTTAATTTCATTTCTTGTTAACTTAGGTTTGGAATTTCTCTAATTTTTATTAAATTTTATTTAAGTGTCTAAAGCAAATTTTTAAGTTGAGCTACATTTTTAAAAGAGTAGGTAGGTCATGAAATCAATTTAGTAATATACCACAAGAATTTTTAATGGAATAAAATAAATTAGAAGGTGGCAAAGATATTGTGTTCTTGAAAACTTTGTTTCTGCTTGATATATGTGTATATTGTGGGTTTTGTGTCTATCTGTATGCATTTGATAGTTGAGTATCCTGAGGTAGTTCAGTGGAATCATTGTAATTGAAATGTGAAATTTTTCAAGGCAGGGAGTTGTATCATATTGTTTGGAGCCGTAGATGTGTTCAAATTCCACCTCAAACATTTAATAGCTGTATGACATTGGGCAAGTTCCTTAAGTTCTTTTGGCCTCAGTTTTTGTATCATTAGTCTCCAGGCTAATTATAAAAAGGTTCTCAAAAATTTGCTTTGATGATTATGAGCTAATGCATATAAAGCACTTAACACAGTGTCTGATACATCTTAGGTACCCATATTATTAGTTATTTTTAATAGTAATATTTTTCACCAATTTATTTGGAAATTGAAATATATTTTACTATCTCAAGATAGCTTATATGAGTTCTGTTGATCTAAAAGTATTTATTCATGATCTTATGCTATGTGGCTAGATACTTTAAACTTTGCTTCTGCTTAAACGTGTATTCCTAACAAAATTTCCTTCCTAGCAGTCCAGAGCCTGCAAGATGGGATTCTCTTTTCATCCTCTTATATTGGGTCCCAGGTATCTGGGGAAAACAGGTGAAGAATAAGAGAGAAGAAGATGATGGAAAAGAGGAAACCATGGTAAACCTAGCAAGAAGAGGAAGATTTCGCAGGGCTGAAGGCCTTAGTGAAAGTATGCCAAGGGCTGAAGGCCAGTGGATGACCAGTAATAACTGAGCATCAAAGAAGAGGAAGGGACAGAGCACTATACCATTTTAAAGTGCCTTTTATAAACCAGGTCATGTCTTACATGCTTTCCACACATTATCACACCTAGAAAATGATTGTGGTAATTTCCTTTAACAAGCCAGTTACCAGAAGTTGGGAATAGGGAAAGACAACTAGTTTGACTGAGGCCACACCCTTACAGATGGCAAGTGATAAAACTAAGATTAGAAGCCAGGTTTATGTAACATTGAATTCAAAGCAAGGAAATAAGAAAAGGAAGGGGAGCAAAGGAGATTCCCAGAAATAACAGCAGAAAGTTGATTATTTTTATAATCAGTATTTTTATATCTCTCTTCAAAGTCAAGAAACTTTCTGTCAGAAACTGATGGCACTCAAAGTATTCATGTGGGAAGTAAAAATAATGATGTTTATCATGTCTCTACCCAAGAGTCTGCCAAGGTAAAAGTTTAACTTAAAAAAACAAAATACCCTCGACTATAGCATTCTTTTCTTTTGAATTATTTTTGAATTATCTCTTTTTTTCCTCCAAAGGTATTGCAGATAAAAAAAAATCAGTTAATATTGTGTTCCAAATAGTTTTAGATTTTAATTGGTCAAGATGTTTCTCTTGTAAAAACAAAAAAAGAGATCTTCTTAGATATGTTACTTAAAATTATGATCACTAAATCTATTGAATTAATTATGTGAAGTCCCAGTTCTACAGATACTCATGTGTTTTTCAATTTTTCAATGAGATTTAGGTCTTTTTTCAATAGCACCATTGGGAAATATTTATAATTGAATTTGCATCCATATCTGGGAAAAAGAAACCATCCTTCAGGCTATATTCTAGACTCTCAGAATATTCTATAATGCTCTGGCTCTGCAGAGGAGATATGAGAGTAAAGTAGTTTCATTGAAGAATTACCTAAAGAAACTTCTTAGGTAGAAGGTAATTTCTGTCTTAAAGAATATGGAAACTTTCTTCACCAATCCCAAATTAAATAAATTTATGCTATAATATGAGTGAAGGGTCTCTAAGAATGGAAAATGGGTACCCCATTGACTGAATAACCTTTATTTATGTTCCATAAAGACTACAATGTTGTACAACATAATATTTGTTATGTAAATGAAGGAATTTGTGAATAAATGGATAAGTTGAACCTTGCAAAACTCCATAAAATGAGATTTATACATTTACATCTCTAAAGATTAGAGAACTCCTGAGTGTTGAAAATCAAACAGAGAATTAAATGGAATCATACATGTACTTCTTTTTTTAAATCTTTTTTTAAATTTAAAGATACATAGATTGCACAATATGTTACATTAAAAAATACAAGAGATTCCCATATATCCCACTCGCCACACGCCCACTCCTCCCACATTGATAACATCTTTCCTTAGTGTGGTTCATTCATTGCAATTGATGAGTACTTTTTGGAGCACTGCTACATAGCATGGATTATAGTTTACATTGTAGTTTACATTCTCTCCCAGTCCACTCAGTGGGTTAAGGCAGGATATATAATGTCCTGCTTCTGTCCCAGCAATATCATTGAGGACAAATTCAAGTGCAGAAAATGCCCCAATATCACACCTCTTTTTCCCTCTCCCTGCCTTCAGCAACTCCTATGGCCACTGTCTCCACATCAATGATAAAATTTCTTCCATTGTTAGAGTCACAATAATTCTATAGCAGAATACCAGTAAGTTCTCTCTAATTCATATTTTATACCTCCATCCTGACCGTATGATCTGGGTGTCTCCATAGCCCTCAGGCGCACCAGTACCTGGGGTTGTATCTACTTTGGCTGTCTCTGGGATCCTGCTGAAACTTGTGTAAGCACAACCCCTCTGGTGACCTCCCAACTCGTTTTGAAGTCTCTTAGCCATATAAACTTATTTGTCTTTACCATTTTTCCCTTTTATTCAAGGTCTTTTTCTAGTTGCATCACCAGCTGGTGATGGTAGTAATTCTTCAGCACCAGGGAGGCTCATCCCCAGTAGTCATGTCCCACACTGGGAAAAAGGTAATGCATTTACATGCTGAGTTTGGCTTAAGAGAGTGGCCACATCTGAGCAACATGGAGATTCTCAGGAGGTAACTCTTAGGCACTCTGCAGATTTAGGCCTAATTGAAATTTAAAGCACACAGGTTCATAAGTGTAATCATCGATATCAAGGGCCCATCACTGGACCATCCTTGTTCACTGGTCTTTGCCCTTACACTTGGGGGGTTGTTGCTTTTCCATTGGAGAATGCAACAGAGTTCCCCAGGATGGGAACTCAGCACTCCCTCAGTTGTTGTGTGAAACTCTATCCACCATATCTAAACACAATGAACATCCAAACATATCTACATACTCTATATGCATGCCCAGGCAAACTTCCTCCCATGCATCCCCTATCAATGACACCCCACACCAATGCCCCTCCCCTGCCATAGTTGAAACCCTCTGTGATCCAAAACTTCTTCAAAAATGAAGCCTAATACACTGTCATATTTGATTAACAGGAAAATGAAATAGTAATGATAGGTTTAAAGAGTAGAAATAAAATACGTAATAATTTAGAAAAACTAAAATAATGTATAAAGTAAATTGGGGTATTAAATGAAAAATCTCATAAAAATTTTTTTTTACATTTTGTCTTTCATATCTGTAAGAGCTGTTGCTTTCTGTATGCACAGTGGCAAGACTATCTCTTCTATTTCTTCCTCAGTGTCTACATCTTTTTTTTTTTTATTATGTCTTAAAAAAAGTTTTAGATCACAGTAAAATCACATATAGAATATAGGGGACTCCCATATATCCAACATCAAACCCTTTTCCCCCTTCCTCAGCAATGATATTTTTACATGCAGATATTACACTTGTTACAACCGAAGTACAGATATTGAAACCTAGCTACAAACCATGGTTCTATTAAAGTTTACATTATGGTTTACATTTTAGACTGTACACATTTATAAATTTTTGGTTACATTATATTTTACATTATGACTTATATTTTAGACTGTACACTTTTATAAAATTTTGGTTACATTATGGTTTACATTATGGTTTATATTTAGACTGTACACTTTTATAAATTATTGATGAAATTTAACATAACCTGTATCCATCATTGCACATTCATGCAGACCACTTCCATTGCCCCACAGTTACCCCTTCTTCCATTTATTCTATTCCTCTCTCCCTCTCCACTCAGGTCCACAGTGACAACCTAGCTTCAATGCTTGAAGGGCAAGATTAATAGATACTTGCAATGATACTGAGGGCTTGACACAATGATGCTGAGGGCTTGACACACTTGTCCCCCATTAGGAACCACATGCTCTTGACAGAACTCCCCTCTTTTTGAGAACATTGAGCCTCCCCAGGATGGGGGTATATCACCTTTCTGCTCATTGGATGGATATCCACCCACCTACATAACATGCTATGACAAGATGAGCACTCACAAACTCCCTAGAAGCCTGCCCCAGGTGTACCTTGTTCCAGATACCTCCATCACACACCTTAAAACAGTAACCCTTTCTTATATTTTCTAAAGGTTTCTCTCATCATTATAGTTTCATCCATGTACCTGACAATCTCCCATGTTTACCTGCTCCCTCCAACCCTGAATTCCATAGGCCATCTGACCCATCCTCCCAACCCTAGCCCCCCTCAAGCCTGCAAAGCCCAACCCAATAGTACCCCTATACCCCTGTCTTATCCCTTCAATGCACAACTCCTTACCTCCACTTTATCATAGATTTCACCCACATGGGCATTGACTCACAACCTTCCTCTGCCCTCCTATTTTCTGTAAGCCTATCTTCCAGTCTCTAGCTCCTGAGACAGCTTGATTTGCTTAATCCATATCAGAGAGGTCATGTAGTATTTGTCCTTCAGTGCCTGGCTTCCTTCATTCAACATAAGGTCCTCAAAATTCATCCATGTTATTCCATGTGTTAGTACTGTACTCCTACTTACAGCTGAGTAGTATTCCATTGTATGTATATGCCACATTTTGTTTATCCATTCTTCTGTTGATGGGCATTTGGGTTGATTCCAACTTTTGGCAATAGTGAATAATGCTGCAATGAACATCAGTGTGCATACGTTGGTTTGTGTCCTTGTTTTCAGTTCCTCTGGGTATATACTCAGCAGTGGAATTACTGAGTAATATGACAAATCTATAACTAGTTTGTTTTTTTTTTTTTTTTTTTTTTTTTGAGGAATCACCAAACTGTCCTCCACAATGGCTGGAACCTTCTGCATTCCAACAAGAAGTGGATGAGGGTTCCCATTCCTCCACACCCTCTCCAAAACTTGCAGTCCGCTGTTTTTTTAATAGCCACCAGTCTAATGGGTGTAAGATGGCATCTCATTGTAGTTTTGATTTGCATTTCCCTAATAGCTAGTGATGTTAAGCATTTTTTCATGTGCTTTTGGCCATTTGTATTTCTACTTTGAAGAAGCATCTGTTCAAATCTCTTGCACATTTTTTAAATGGGTTGTCTTTTTATTTTTGAGATATAGGATTTTTTTAAAGATTTATTTATTTTTCTCTCCCCTCCACCCACCCCACCCTGGTTGTCTGTTCTCTGTGTCTATTTGCTGCGTCTTCTTTGTCCGCTTCTGTTGTTGTCAGCAACACGGGAATCTGTGTTTCTTTTTGTTGCGTCATCTTGTTGTGTCACTTCTTCGTGTAGGCAGCACCATTCCTGGGCAGGCTGCACTTTCTTTCACACTGGGCAGCTCTCCTTACAGGGCGCACTCCTTGTGTGTGGGGCTCCCCTACGTGGGGGACACCCCTGTGTGGCACAGCACTCCTTGTGCGCATCAGCACTGCGCATGGGCCTGCTCCACACGGGTTAAGGAGGCCCAGGGTTTGAACCGTGGACCTCCCATGTGGTAGATGGATGCCCTAACCACTGGGCCAAGTCTGCTGCCTAGGATTTCTTTATATATGCTGGATAACAGGCCCCTACCAGATATATGGTTACCAAATATTTTCTCCCATTGGGTAGGCTATCTTTTCACTTTCTTGATGAACTCCTTTGAGGTCAAAAAGGCTTTAATTTTGATTTATCTAAATTAAACTATAGCTTTGTAGTATGTTTTGAAGTTAGGTAGTGATACCTCTGATTTCATTTTTCTTTTTCAATACATCTTTGGCTATTCCAGGCCTCTTTCCTTTCCAAATAAATTTCATAGTTTGTTTTTCCAGATCATTTTAAAATGCTGGGTTTATTTTTATTGAGGTTGCATTAAATCTGTAGATCCATTTTGGGAAGAATAGACAACTTAATGATATTTAGTCTTCCTATCAATGAACAGGGAATATTCTTCCATTTATTTAAATCTTCTTTGGTTTCCTTTAACAGTGTTGTGTAGTTTTCTGTGTATAAGTCTTTTACATCTCTGGTTAAATTTATTCCTAGGTATTTGATTTTTTTTATTTACTATTGTAAATGGTATTTTTTTCTTGATTTCCTCCTCAGATTGCTCACTATTGGTGTACAGAAATGCTACTGATTTTTGCACATTGATCTTATAACCTGTGACCTTATATATTCTGGGAGCTTTATCATAGATTTCTCAGGGCTTTCTATGCATAGGATCATTTTGTCTGCAAATAGTGATATTTTTACTTCTTTCTTTCCAATTTGGATGCCTTTTATATCTGTTTTTCCCCTCAGTGCTCAAGTACATATTTCTAACACAATGTTAAGTAGGAGGGGTGATATTGGGCATCCTTGCCTTGTCCTGACCTTAGAGGGAAAGACTTTAGGATTTCACCATTGTATATGATGTTTACTCTGGGTTTTTCATATGTACACATTATCATGTTCAGAAAGCTTCCTTCTATTCCTACCTTTTGCAGTGTTTTTATCAGGAAAGTGTGCTGTATTTTATCAAATGCTTTTTCTGAGTTTGTAGATAAGATCAGGAGATTTTTTTCTTTTAATCTTTTCTTGGTGGTATATTACTTTGATTGATTTTCTTATGTTGAACCATCTGTGAATATCAGCTATGAAATCCACTTGGTCATGGTGTATAATTTGATTGATGTGTTTTTGAATACTATTAGCAATTATTTATTGAGATTTTAGCATCTCAGTTCATTAGAGAGATTGATGTGTAATTTTCCTTTCTTGTGGTGTCTTTGTTTGGCTTTGGTATTAGGGTAATGTTGGAATCATAGAATGAGTTAGGTAAGGTTCTTTCTATTTCATTTTTTTGAAAGGGTTTAAGCAAGATGTTAGTTCTTTCTGGAATGTTTGGTAGAATTCACCTGTGAAGCCATCTAGCTGAGGGCTCTTCTTATTTGGAAAGTTTTTAATGACTGATTCTATCTCTTTGCTTGTGATTGGTTTGTTGAGATAACCAATTTCTTCTTTCATCGATGAAGGCTGCCTATGTGTTTCTAGGAATTTGTCCATTTCCTCTAGATTCTTCTTCTTTTTGGCATATAGTTATTCAAAGTATCCTCTTATGATACTGTTTATTTCTGTGGGGTCAGTGGTGATATCCCATTTTTCATTTCTTATTTTGGTTATTTACATCTTCTCTCTTTTTTTCTTTGTCAGTCTAGCTAAGGGTTTGTCAATTTTATTGATCTTCTCAAAGAACCAACTCTGTTTTGTTAATTTACTAGTGCTGTCTTATTTTTATTTCATTTAGTTCTGCTCTGATCTTTGCTATTTTTTTCTTTCTTCTTCCTTTGGGGCTAGTTTTTTTGCTTTTTAGTTTTGTTTTTTTAACTAATTCCTCCAAGTGTGCAGATAGTTCTCTGATTTTAGCTCTTCTTTTTTGTTATATGAATTTATGGCTATGAATTTCCCTGTCAGTACAGCTTTTGTTGTATCCCATAAGTTTTTACAGGTTATGTTGTCATTTTCTTTAGTTTGAAGGTAGTTACTGAGTTCTCTTGAGATTTCCTCCTTGACCCAGTGTTTATCTAAGAGTGTGTTGTTTAAACTTCCATATCTTTTATCCTAATCTGGTCCTCTGGCCCTTGCATATTTCCAGCTTTATTCCATGATGGTCAAAGAAATTATTTTGTATGATTTCAATCTTTCTGAATTCATTGAGACTTTCTCTGTGGTCTCTCTTAAAGAATGATCTATGCGTGCTTGATAAGAATGTATATCCTGCTGTATTTGGGTGTAGTGTTCTGTATGTCTATTAGGCGCAGATACTCTAATATATTATTCAAAGTTTTTGTTCTTTATTGATTCTCTGTTGAGTGTTTCTAATGGTGATAATGGTGTATTAAAGTCCCCTACTATAATTGTAGAGGCATCTATTTCTCCACTTAGTTTTTCCAGTGTTTACTCACATATTTTGAGGTGCTCTGATTAGGTGCACAAATGTTTATAATTGTTCTTTCTCCTTGAAATATTACCCCTGTTACTAATATATAGTGTTCATCTTTGTCTCTCATAATAGCTTTGCATTTAAAGTCTATTTTGTCTGATATTAGTATAGCTACTCCTGCCCTTTTTTGGTTATTGTTTGTTTGTAAGATTGTTTCCAGCCATTCATTTTCAACCTCCTTGAATCCCTGGGTCTAAGGTGGGTTTCTCATAGATAGCATATAGATGGGTCATATTTCCTTTTCCATTCTGCCTATCTCTGTCTCTTGACTTGTGAGTTTAATCCATTAACATTCAATGTTATTACTGTCCAGGAATTACTTACATTAGCCATATTGTCTTTGGATTTGTGTATGTCGTATGTTGTTTTTATTTCTCTTTTTGTCTTTTTAGTTGTTCTTACACTCTCCTCCAACTCTATCTCCTTTGTTTTTTTTTCTCTTTCAGCCTGCAGAACTCCCTTTAGTATTTGTCAAACGGCAGGTTTCTTATTGGCATACTCTATTATAGTTTCTGTTTTTCTGTGAATATACTGAACGCACCATTATTTTTGAATGCCAGCTTTGCTGGACAGATTATTTTTGGCTGGAAATTTTTTCTTTTAGTATCTTGGCTATGTCATACCACTGCTGTCTTATCTCCATGGTTTCAAATGAGAACTCAGCACTTAATCTTTTTGAGTTTCCCTTGTATGTGATGGTTCTCTTTTCTCATGCTGCTTTCAGTATTTTCTCTTTGTCTTGAGCATTGGATAATTTTACAAGTATATGTCCTGGTTTAGGCCTATTGGGGTTTATACTGTTTGGGTTGCACATCCCTTCCTGGACATGTATATCCCATCTCCCTCAATAGGTTTGGGAAGTTTTTAGCCATTATTTCCTCCAACACCCTTTCTGTCCCCTTTCCCCACTTTTCACCTTCTGTGATGGCTATAATGCATACATTTGTGCTTTTGTGTTGTCATTCAAATCCCTATGTCCTGGCTGGATTTATTCTATCTCTTTATCCTCAATTCTACTATCTGTTTAATTTCATATATACTGTCTTCCACATCACTAATTCTTTCTTCTGCCTCTTCAAATCTGCTATTATTTGCTGAGAGAGTTTTTTTTTTTCCCTTGGATTGTGCCATTCATTGTCATCATATCCATTATATTTTTGTGTAGGTTTAAAATTTCCTCAGTATGTTCTCCAAGTGTTTTTTTTTTTTTAATAGCCTTAATTCTTCCTTCACTTCATTAAGTTGGTCCTTGAATTTGGACAGCTTTGATTGGTTGTTCAATGTTCTGCTCCTTTCCCTGGTTGTTAGTTTGTTAATTGGACTGGGCCATATCTTTCTGATTATTGGTATGGCTTGTAATTTTTTGTTACTGTCTGGCCATCATTTTATCTTGGTGAGTTTGTTCAGTTGATTAGCTTCTCCATCTAGTCTCAGGTTTTATTTAGTGGCTGTTTTTGTATGTGTTTTAGTTTTCTCTTTGACACTTTGCTCTTCTTATTCTATTTCCTTTTTTGTTGTCTATGTTGCCTTGAAGGAAAAAGATTAGGGCCAGGGAAAGCAAAGGAGGTAAGAAAAGAAAAAGTATATTAATAATATTGATGTTAAAAGTTAGCAGAAGAACTGTATAAGACCTATGAGAATGAATATTAAATTCAGGTGAGCAGTGTAGGAATAAAAATATGGAATACCTTCAATGAAATGGGAAACTGAATATGACAAAGAATATAGCAGGAATTAAAAGGCCAGAGTGATGATGAGATTGGGAAAGAGAAAAGGAAGGACAGAAACAGAAAAAGTTAATAAAAGATAGAAAACAGAATAGAAATGTTAGAAATAAAAAGCCAGAAAAATTGGGGGCTAAACCAAGGATATGGAATGAAAAGCAATAAGAGAAGATGGAAGATAGAAAGATGTAGGAAGGAATAGAGCTATTGTTGGTAGCTATATCAGTTTGATATATTTATGAATTCCCAAAATAGATATTGGATTATGTTTGTACCTGGGCTTGATTAAATTATGATTAGGGCTTTGATTAGACCACATCAGTAGGCTGTTGAGTCCCCACCCTTTGGCGGGTAGAGACTCACAGATAAAAGGCATGTCAAAGGATAAAGTTAGGGCTTTTGATATTGGAGTTTTGATGTTGGAGTTTGATGCTAAAGTCTTAAGCTGGAGCCCCAGGAAGTAAGCACACAGAGGAAAGAGAAGCAAGCCCTGGGAAGAGAAGAACGCTAAGTTTGGAGAGAAATTAGACCTGGGAAGAGAGGAACTCAGGAAGCCTGAACCCTCACAGACGTCAGCAGCCATCTTGCTCCAAACGTGAAAATAGACCTTGGTGAGGGAAGTAACTTATGCTTTATGGCCTGGAATCTTTTACCCCAAATAAATACCCTTTATGGAAACCAATCCATTGCTGGTATTTTGCATCAGCACCCTTTTCGCTGACTAATACAGTAGCCAAAATCAGTACACACAGAAAAGAGGAAATCAAGGAAGAGGAAACACCACAAAGAAGAAACAAGCCAGCAGCACCTAATTTAAAATGGAGGTGGGGGGGGCAGATAAAGAGGAAGGAAAGACAAGAAAACAAAGAAACAGACAAACCCACAAGCAAAGAGTCAGCCAAACATTAAGAAAAACCAAACTTCCCTCTTAAGTCCCTGTGGAGCTTGTCAGGCTTCTGGTATTTATCAACCAATTACCCTGCAGCTTTCTTGCTACAGATTTTGAAGCAGGTTTTAGTGAGTAAACTAAGTTAAATTATGTAACAAATGTAAACTTCTTTTTTTTTTTAGGAAAAATAAGAGACCCAAGGGAAGCTTATGTCTATGTTTTCCTTGTCCTATTGTATCAGGTAGATGTTTAATATCCCAGTGGGTCACTACTTTAAGAGGAGCCAGGAATCAAACTACAGAGCTTGCACATTCAAAGCTGAAACTCTTCCCCTGAGCTAAATAAAGTTTCTTTATGGGTTGATTTGCTTTTCAGAAAGAGTCCCCTTCCTGGGGCAGGTTTGACTTTTGCAATTGGGTAAACTGCTGATTAGGAATCTGTCCTACTCACCACCCCCACCCCCCCACCCCTTTTTCCCTAACTGCTTTCTCTCCCAGGGCAGCAGGAAGCCTGTGTGAGAGTTCCCTTTTGAAATTCAAATGGGACACTGGTGACTTAACTCACCACAGGGAAAAAATGACTCTCAGTCTCTTTGAGAGAGAGCACCCACACCTTGCCAGGACCCCTAAATATGCTCTTGGAAGCTTATTAAGCACTTCCTACTGTCCCCCTCCCTTAGGTGTGTTGCACAGGACTAGATAATTGCCTGACTCCACTTTCTCCCACACTAATTCTCGCTATTGCAGGGAGGTTAGGTAAATCACGCTGCCTCAGCATATTCTCCTCTCCCCTCTTCCTGTTTTCTCCTCAAGGCAGCTGGTATGCTCCTCAAAGCTCAAAAAAAGGGGTTCCAGACAACTGAATCCACACTCGGGGGCCCTCTCCACCTTTCACCAGAACCCTCCCCCTCTTGATGTTTGTCTCCTCCTGCTGTGCGGCCAGGAAGGTTAAGGGAATGCCCAGCTCTCTGCCCTGAGGGAGGCGCTTAGCCATCTCACAGCTCAAGACTGGAAACCTGCAGTTTTACCTTGAACAATCGCTCTTTTGTTGCATTGTCTCTAGATTGGTGTCCTGAGGCCTCCTGCTTTGTGGGTTCCCAGAACAGCTCTCTCAGGCAGGATTTTGTCCCCACTCGGCCATTTTTTTGTAGAAGGAATGATGTGGATGCACTTAATCCGACGCCATCTTGCCCCTTCTCTCCCATACATGTACTACATGTACTATTAATGACAATCGTAATGATTTCTATTGATACATGGCTCCAAAGTATTTATTATTATTTCAGGTGAACTGTAATTTTTAAAATTTACTACAATATTAAAAGTTTACAAATTATATCTTAGAGCAGTGAGTAAAATATTTTGAAATAAAAAGCTGGGAAAGGAGATGTCCATAAATGTTTAGAAAAGTTCTGACATATTCCTGGGACTCTAGAAGTCCTCTGTGAATGTCTTTTTTGAGGATCTGCACAAATTGGATGTGAACGCAAAGGTGGAGTTGTCAGCTGTACAGCTGAGTGTTGAAGAATTGGCAATGACTGGGAGAATTATTAGTTCCATGCATTTAAAGAAGCCTCTGGAAAATTATTAGTTGACCACTACTCAAACAGAGCAGAGGCTTCAGTGGCCACATACAGCAAGGAATTCAGACTATACAAAATTAGGCCAGGGAATTCACTTTAAAAAATAAAAAGAAAAGCAGCAGTTACAACAAAAAGTAGCAGCAACAACAAACCCTGGGGAGGGGGAAATCTGAATTCCAGAATTACCACATTATGTTATTTAAAATTTACAGTTCTCAACAAAAACTTATGGGGCCTATAAAGAAAATGAATATATGGTGTAAACACAGTTGTAAAAACACAATCAATATAAACTATCTCTGAGGAAGCCCAGATATTACACTTTCCAGACAAAGATTTTAATGAGCTATTTAAAATATGGTCAAATAACTAAAAGAAAAGATATCTAAAGACTAAAGGAACATATTCATATGCCTTAGAGGCATGCCCCAGGTGAACCCCTTCCCATGTATCACACATCTCTAACACCTACACCAGTGATCCTCTTCTGCCACTGTTGTGACCCTTCAATGATCCAAAATCTCTCCAAAAATGAAGCCAACAAAATAACCAAATAAAATTAATAAGAAAATGAATTAATAATTTAAAAAATCACCAATAAAGTACAAATTTTTAAAAAATTTGAAATAATAAGCTTTTTTAGAATTGTGTTATCACTGTAAGATCTATTATCTTGTATGGCCAATGACATTTTTTTCATACATTTCCCCAGTGTCTTATTTTTTTCATTTTATCTTCAAAGAAGCTTTAGGATACAGAAAAGTCATAGAGAATATAGGGGATTTCCATATGCCCAATGTCCTCCCCTTTTAATAACATTTTACATGTGGATGATACATTTGTTACAATTGATACACAAATATTGAAGCATTGTTACTAACCATAGTCAATGGTTTACATTACATTTTACATTTTGGATCATACACTTTTATAGGTTTTGATGTAATTTTTGGCAATAGTGAATAATGCTGCTATGAACATTGGTGTCCATACATCTGTTTGTGTCCCTGCTTTCAATTTTTCTGGGTGTATACCCAGCGGTGGGATTGCTGGCTCATATGGCAGTTATATAGTTAGCTTTCTGAGGAAAAGTGGAACTGTCATCCACAAGGGCTGCACCATTCTACCTTCCCACCAGCAGTGGGTAAGTGTTCCCTTTCTTCCACATCCTCTCCAACACTTGTAGTCTTCAGTTTTTTTAATAGCCAGCAATCTAATGGGTAAGATGATATCTCATTGTAGTTTTGATTTTCAATTTCCTAATTGATAGTGATGTTAAGCATCTTTTCATGTGCTTTTTAGCTATTTGCATTTCTTCTTTGGAGGAGGATCTAGTCAAATCACTTGTCCATTTTTTTAAAATGAGTTGTTTACCTTTTTGTTTTCAAGATGGAAGATTTCCCTTTATATGCTGGATATTAGGATCCTATCAGATAGATGGTTCCCAAATATTTTCTCCCATTGGATAGGCTGCTTTTTCACTTCCTTGACAAACTCCTTTGAAGTTCAAAAGTTTTAATTTGGGGAAGATCTCATTTATCTATTTTTTCTTTCATTGCTCATACTTTGGATATAAAGTTTATGAAATCATTTCATAAACTTTACAGGATCTCATAGATGCTTCCCCACATTATCTTCCAGGAGCTTTATGCATCTTGGCTCTTACATTTAGGTCTTTGATCCATTTTGAGTTAACTTTTTACAGGATGTGAGATGGTGATCCTCTCTCATTATTTTGGATATCGATATCCAGTTCTCCAAGCATCATTTGTTGAAGAGGCCATTATCTCCCAGTTAAGTGGGCTTAGTGGCCTTGTCAAATATCAGTTAACCACATATGTGAGCCTCTATATTAGAACTCTCAATGTTCCATTGGTCAATATGGCACAAGGTCTATCCTTGTGCCAATACCATGCAGTTTCAACCACTGTACTTTTGTACTGTTTTAAAGTCAGGTAGTGTGATTCCTCCAATTTCCTTTTTCTTTTTCAATATGTCTTTGGCTATTCAAGGCCCCTTGCCTTTCCAAATAAGTTTCATAGTTAGCTTTTCCAATTCAGTAAAAAATGCTATTGCAATTCTTATTGGGATTGCATTAAATCTATAAATCAGTTTGAATAGGATAGACATTTTAATTATGTTTAGTCTTCCTATCCATGAACAGAGAATATTCTTCCATTTATTCAGGTCTTCTTTGATCTCCTTTAACAATTTGTATAGTTTTCTGCATACAATATGTCCAAGTGTTCATGGGGCATTGTCTCATCAGGTGGAGATCCACACAATAGCCAAAAGAATATTGAATTCCTATCCTGGGGAGTTCTGTTACATTCTTTAATGGAAGAGCAAGAATCCCCTGAGTGCCAGGGCAGTGCCTAGTGAAGGAAGACAGACCATTACAGTAGGCCCTTGATAGTAATGATTGTATTTCTGAACCTTTTCTTGTGAAATTGAAACTTAGCCTAGTGTTATATGCTGCCTAAGAGTTATCTCCTGAAAGCCTCCTTGTTGCTCAAATTGGCCTCTCTCTAAGCCAAACTCAGCATATAAATGTACTACCTTCCACCTCGGCATGGGACATGATTCCTGGGGTTGAGACTCCCTGGCACCAAGAGATTATTACTAAGTGCCAAGTAGCAATGCAGCTGGAAAAAGACCTTGACCAAAAAGGGAAAATGGTAAATACAAACGAGCTTTTATGGCTAAGAGTCTTCAAAGTGAGTCAGGAGGTCATTCCAGAGGTTACACTTATGCAAGTCTCAGCAGGATCTAATTGACTGCCTCAGTAAACAGTGCCTCAAATAGCCGTTCTCCTGAGGGCTCTAGAGACATCCAGAAACTACAAGGAGAATACATCCCAGGAATTCAACACCCTGTCAGCAGGCCTTCCTTTGAAATTTATGCTCCCCAGTGTAGTAGATTTAGACTAATTAATAGGTTCTTTACACATGGCTCTTCTGCCCCTTTTATTTGAGCCTATAATTAGCACTATACTTGAAAAATGTGTCCCAGAGACTTAAATCTTTGGTCCATCCATGTACCAGTTGGGCCCAAAATCTCAGCAGAGTTGCAACACCTACTCTCCAGTTCATTGGACTCACTGAGGACAACTAACAAGGAGGTGATGATTGACAATGCACATCCCAAGGAACAGAGAGTGTCTGCAACTGCAAGCAAAAAATAGGGGGAGGGTGGGAGGAACATTTGAACATAGGAGATTGTTAGGTATGTTGTTGAAAGTATAATGTTGAGAAAACATTTTCAAAAATATAATAAGGAAGGTTACCTGTTAAAAATACTTAAAGGGGAAAATTTGACACAGGGCAGGCTTCTAGGGAGTGTGTGAGTGCTCCTTTTGTCATAGTGGGTTATATCATTAGATGAGAGTGAAGGTATACCCACATTCTGGAGAAGACTGATGTTCTCAAATAGAGGGAATTATATCTCTCAAGAGAATTGGTGGCTCCCAGTGGGTTAGGGCAGTCAACCACATCAAGCCCTCAAAATTGTTGCAAGTATCTTTGAATATGGTCCTTCAAGTAATGAGGATTGATTGTCACTGTGGGCCCTGAGGGGAGGGGGAAAGAAGTATTGAATAGATGGAATCATTGTACCTGTGGGGCAATGGACGTGTTCCACAAGATTATGTAAAGATGGATATAGGACACATTAAAGTACACCAAAAATGTATAAAAGCCTATAGGCTAAAATGTAAACCATAATGTAAACCCAAGTGTAACCATGTTTGAAAGCTATTGTCTCAATATATGTACATCAGTTGCAGCAAATATAATATGAACATGTAAAAAGATCACTGCTGAGGAAGGGACAAAGTGTTCGATGCTGGATATGTGGGAGTACTGTATATTGTATATATGAATTACTGTGATCTACAACTTTTGTGAAGACAAACTTAATAATTAGAAAAAAAAAAGAAAAGAAAGGATGTAGACCCTGAGGAAGAAATAGAAGAAATAGCCTTGTCACTGTACATACAGGGCAATACTTACAGCAGTGATAAAAGGCAAAACATCAAAAACAAAGCTTTTTCATGTTTTAATTTTTTGATACCCCAATTTATTTTTACTTTAATTTTTCTAAATTAGTATGTATTCTATATCTAACCTTTAAACCCATCACTATATTCCATTTTACTCTTAATGGAACCTGGCAATATATTAGGTTTCATTTTCGAAGAAGTTTCGGATCACAGAGGTGCAACTATGGCAGTGGAGGAATACTGGTGTGGGATGTTACTGATAGGGGGCACATGATTGGAAGGGAGTTCTACAGGGCATGTATACAGGGTACATAAAAATGTTTGGATATTTTCATAGTGGTTACAGTTAAAAATCACAACTGAAGGAGTGCTGAGTTCCTAGCGAGGGGGGATTCTATCATACTCCCCAATGGAACAGCAAGAATCCTCCAAGTGCAATGGCTAAGACCAATAAAGAAGGATGGTCCAACAATGAGCCCTTGATACTAATGACAATACTTTTGAGCTTGTGCACCTGAAATAAGAACTAGGCCTAGAGCTGCAGGGTGCCTAAGAATGACCTCCTGAAGGCCTCCATGTTGCTCAAATGTGGCCAGTCTTGAAGCCAAACTCAGCATGTAGATGCATTACATTCCCCCCAGCGTGGGACGTGACTCCCGGGGATGAGCTTCCATGGTGCCGAGGGATTACTACCAAGTACCAGCTGATGATGAAACTAGAAAATGACCTTGAATGAAAGGGTCAACTCAGACCAGCAGAATATCTCAACCTACATGTAATATTGGGTGTCAAAAATGCTTTTTGACCTTGAATAAAAGGGGGAAATGGAAAGGACAAATGAGTTTATATGGCTATGAGTCTCCAAAAAAGAGTTGGGAGGTCATCAGAGGTGTCACTCTTATGCATGCCTCAGCAGGGTTCCAGAGACAGCCAAAGTAGACACAAGCCCAGGTACTGGTTCTTCTGAGGGCTACAGAGACCCACAGGTTCTACGGTCATGACAGGTGGAGTTCAGTACCATGTCAGTTGGCCCTACTTCGGAGTTTGTGTTCCTGAGTGTGATGGAGTTGAACTCAGATGTGATCTTTGTTCACAAGCCTCTCCTGTTACTTTTACTCGACCTGTGGTTGGTGCTGGGGTTTGGTGTATGCTCAGGGGACCTGAATCTCTGGACTATCCATGTGATAGCCAGGCCCTGAACCTCAACAGACCTGCAACTCCTACCCTCTGGTTTAATAAACTTACTCCAGCCAGCTAACAGGGAGGTGAAGAAGGTCAACCACCACACCAGGGAGCCAAGAGTGCCTACATCTACAAGCAGGAGAATTGCATCCATCATCCATGTGGAATCTAAGCCCCCTCTTGATACAGAGGTGGAGTGGACATAACCATCCCAGGGTCCACAGGATGGAGAAATAGAGTATGGATTAGAGTGGACTTACTGATATTCTATTCTGAAACTACTGTGATTAGTAATGGAAGAAAATGTAGCATTAATATGGAGAAAGTGGCAATGGTAGCTGTTGAAGGTAGGGAGAGGGAAGAAGAGCTATGATGTGGGGGCATTTTCAGGACTTGGAGCTGTCCTGGGTGGTACTGCAGGGACAGTTGCTGGACATTGTAGGTCCTGCCATGGACTGGGTGAGAGTGTAAACTACAATGTAAACCACTATTCATGTGGAGCAGCAGTACTCCAAAATATATTCATCAAATGCAATGAATGTGCCATGATGATGAGAAGTTGTTGATGTGGGAGGAGTGGGGTGAGGGGGGTGGGGGCTATGTGGGAACCTCATATTTTTTTAATGTAACATTAAAAAAAAAGATAATTCCATCCGTCTGCCTCATGGGATCTAAGCTCTCTCTCAATTGAAAGCCAGAGTTTGCGTCACCATGCCAAAAGCCTCAAGATTGGAGAATGAACAATGGACTAAAGTAGACATTATTATTCTATTATGGACTTATTTTTATTCTAACAATAGAAGAATTTTTATCATTGTTAAGAAGGCAGTGGTCACCAGAGGTTATGAGAGATGGGAGAGAGAAGCATAGGTATAATATGGGGGCATTTTCGGGACATTGGAATTGTCCTGCATGACATTGTAATGATGGATACAGACCATTGTATTTTTTGCCATAACCTACAAAATTGTGCAGGACCAGGTATAAACTATAATGCAAACTTTAGTCCCTGGTTAGTAGCAATGCTTCAATATGTGTTTATCAATTTTAACAAAAGTACCACATTAATGAAGGATGTTGTTAATGTGCAAAATTGTGGGGGTGGGAGGGAATAGGGCATATGGGAATCCCTTATAGTTTTTATGTAACATTTATATAATCTAAAGCTTCTTTAAAATGAAAAAATTAATTAAGAAAGACCAAAGGAAAGTACAAGAATTATGCCTCACCAAATAGAAAATATCAATAATGAGAAATTATAAAGGAGAACCAAATAGAAATTCTGGAGTCCACAATGAAATAAAAAACTCACTAGAGGGATTCAGTAGCAGACTTGAGCAGAAAGAAGAAACAATCAGTGAATATGAATGCAGGTAAATTGAAATATCCAAACTAAGTAATAGAAATATAAAAGAATGAGAAAAAACAATCATAGTTTCAGAGATCTATAAGAAACCATCAAGTGTGTTAGCATATACGTAAACTGAATCCTAGGAAAGATGACAGAAAAAGGGTAGAAAGACTATTTGAAAAAATAATACCTGTAAACCCTCAAATTTGATGAAAAGCATGGATACACATACCTATCAAACTTAAAACTACCTATTTAAAGCCGAAGAAAAAAAGAAGCTGGATATCAGCAAGAGAAAAGTGACCATAATGTATGAGAGAGAGCATTAATAAGAATTTGTCTCTGGCAGACCTGCCTTACAGGAAATCCTAAGGCAGTCCTTTAGGCTGAAATGAAGGGACACTATACAATCACATGAATGTACATAAAGAAAAGAACTTTTTCAGCAATGAAGCCTGATATATTGTCAAATTCAGTTAATAGGAAAATGAAGTATAGTGATGGGTTTAAAGATTAGAAGTATACATACTAATTTAGAAGTACTAAGATAAAGTAAAAATAAATTGGTGTATTAATAAAAATGAACAATATTATAAAGGTTTGTTTTTAACGTTTTGCCTTTCATCACTGTGATAGGTGTTGCCCTGTACGTACAGTGGCAAGACAATTTCTTTCATTTCTTCCTCAGTGTCTATATCCATTTCTTTTTAAAAATATTTTTCTAATTTTTAATTTCATCTTCAAAAAAGTTTTAGATCACAGTAATTCACATATACAATATAGGGGACTCCCATACATCCAATTTCAGACCCTTTCCCCCTTCCCCAGCAATGATCTTTTTACATGTCCATGCTACATTTGCTGCAACTGATGTACAGATTTTGAAACATAGCTTTCAAACCTGGTTCCATTTTGCTTTACATTATGATTTACATTTTAGACTGTATAAATTTCTAAATTTTTAGTTTCCTGATGTTTTAAATTATGGTTTACGTTTTAGCTTATAAACTTGTATACATTTTTGGTGTACATTAACATGTCTTATATCCATCATTATATGATCTAGTGGAGCACTTCCATTACCCCCCAGTTGCCCTGCTTCTACCTATGCTTTACCTCTCTCCCCTTCCCCTTGGGGTCCACAGCAACAATCAATCTTCACTACCTGAGGGACCAACTTTACAGATAGTTGCAACAATGCTGAAAGCTTGACATACTAGACTGCCCTAACCCATTGGGAGCCACCAATTCTCTCAAGGGACACAGTTCTCTCCATTTGAGAACATCAGGTCTCTGGTTTGTTGGACTTATGCAGGTCAGCTAACAGGGAGGTGAAGATGGTCAATCACACCAGGGAACTGAGAGTGCCTACAACTCCAAAGAGGAGAATTGCATCCATCATCCATGTGGAATATAAACCCCCTCTCAATATAGAGGTGGAGTGGACATCACTATCACAGGTCCCACAGAATGGAGGAATAAAATATGGATTAGAGTGGGTTTACAGATATTCTGCTATAAAACTTTTGTGCCTACTAATAGAAAATTGTATAATTGATGGGGATAAAGTAGCCACAGTAGTTGCTGATAGCAGGGAGTGGGAAAAAGAGAAGTGATGAAGGGGCACTTTGGGGACTTTGGAGTTGTCCTAAATGATATTGTAGTGTCAGATGCTGAACATTATATATCCTGCCATAACCCACTGAATGTACCTGGGGAGAGTGTGAGCTAAGAGTAAACTACTATCCACGTGTTGTAGCAGTGCTCCAAAATGTGTTCGCCAAGTGCGATGAGTGTGCCACAATGATGGGGGAGGTTTTTGGTGTGGGAGGAGTAGGGTGGGGGGATGGAGGGTATACGGGAACCTCTTATGTTGTTTATAATGTAGCCTTTTTTGTGATGTATGTATCTTCAAAAAAATACAATTTACAAAACTGATGGGGGTGGGGGAGTGGGGTGTGGGTTGTATGGAAACCTCTTATGTTTTTGCTAGAATACCAATAAGTCTATAGTAGAATACCAGTAAGTCCACTCTTGTCCATATTTTATTCCCCAATCCTGAGGATTCTGGGATGGTGGTGCCCATTCCACCTCTAATTGAGAGGGGGCCTCGATCCTATATGGCTGGTGGATGGGACTCTTTTGCTTGTAGACTCTCTCAGTTACTTGGTATGGTGGTCATCCATCCTCATCTCCTTGTAATTTGTCCTGGGTGAGTCAAGCGAACTGGAAAGTAGGTGTTGCAACTCTGCTGAGGCTCAGGGCTGAACTGGCACATGGACAACCCAAAGATTCAAGACTCTTGGACCTACACCTCCAACTTCAGGACCAACTATAGGTTCAAATAGAAGGAACAGAAGAGACACATGGAGAGAAGTCACATCTGAGTCCAACTCTGTCATATTTGGGAGCACAAACTTTTAATTTTTGCAATTCTAATACATTTGTAGTAGTATCTTCTTGTTGTTTTATTTTTCCTTTCCCAGATTACTAATAATGTTGAGTAACTTTCCAAGAGCTAATTTCCGACATGTATGTTTTCTTTGTTGAAGTGCCTGTTCAAATCATTTTCCCCTATTTTTCAATTGGTTATTGTTTTTATCATTGAGTTTGCAGAGTTCTTGACATAATATACCTTCACCAGGTATATAATTTGCCAATATTTTCTCCCAGTCTTTACGTTCTCCTTTCATTCTCTTAACAATGTTGCTTGAAGTCAATAAGATTTTATTTTTGACGAAGGCATACATAGGTTTTTCCCTTGTATGGATCATGCTTTTAGGTTTGTATCTAAGAAATCTTTGTACAACCAAAAATCACAAGGATATTCCTCTATGGTTTATTGTATAAGTTTTCTAGGTTTTAGGTTTTGCATTTATTTTTTTTTTTAGATTTATTTTTTATTTTTTTAATTTATTTCTCTCCCCTCGGCCCCCCAGTTGTCTGCTCTCTGTGTCCATTTGCTGTGTGTTCCTCTGTGACCATTTCTATCCTCATCAGTGGCACCAGGAATCTGCTTCTTTTTGTTGCATCATCTTGTGTCAGCTTTCCATGTGTGCGGTGCCATTCCTGGGCAGGCCGCACTTTCTTTCACGCTGGGCGGCTCTCCTTACGGGGTGCACTCCTTGTGCATGGGGCTCCCCTACGCAGGGAACACCCCTGCATGGCACAGCACTCCTTGCGCACATCAGCACTGGGCATGGGCCAGCTCCACACGGGTCAAGGAGGCCTGGGGTTTAACCACGGACCTCCCATGTGGTAGGCAGACACCCTATCCATTGGGCCAAGTCTGCTTCCCCTAGGTTTTGTATTTAGATCTATGATCCATTTTGAGTTACTTTTGAATATGGAGTAAGAAATAGATTTCAGCTAACTTTTTGCATAAAGATATCCAATTTTTCCAGAACTATTAATTGAAAGGACTATGCTTTCTTCATTGACTTGATATTGCATGTTTATTAAATATACTTGTATTAGTCAGGTTTCTCTAGGGAAACAGAATCAACAGGAGATATCTGTCAATAGTAAGAGATTTTATAAGTCTCTCACATGACCGTGGGGATGCACAAGTCCAGGTTCCACAGGAAGCCTGCAAAGCAGGGGCTCAGATGAAAGTACAATGAATGTCCTTGATGAGTTTCTGGGAGACATTGACTGTCCAAATGCATGCTGGGAAATTTTCTCTGGATGCTGGAATCACATCCCCTTTTAAAACATTCAAGTGATTTGGATAAGCATCACTTATAGCTGACGGCAATCTTCCTGACTGATGTAAATGTAATCAGCTATCCATGCCATAAAGTCACTAGTGACTAAAGTCCATTAATATCTTTGTATTACAATTAACCCAGCACTTACTTGACGAAACAACTGGGCACAATTACCTGGCCGAGTTGACATAGTAGTCTAATCATCACAATACTGTATATATGGGTCAGTTAAAGTCTTCATTCTGTTTCACTAATCTGTTTTTTCTGTATGCTACCATGCACATTGTCTCTGTTACTGTACCTTTATAATGTGAAGTAATCAAATAATCTAGGTTCTAGAACTTTTCTTCTCTTTCATTGAATTTGGGCCACTCTAACCCTTTGCTTTTTCATATATGTTTTATGAATAGATTGTCAACATCTACCAAAAATCCTGTTGGAATTTTGATTGGCATTATGTTGAATCTTTAGATAGATTTGGAGAGGACTGACAATATTGAGTCTTTTGATACGAGAACACAGTATATATCTCCACTTATTTAGTCTTCTTTAATTTCTATCAGCAGTGATTTGTAGTTTAGAGTATACATACATTTGAACATATTTTTCAGATTTTTCCCTAAATATTTCATTTTTTATGCTTTTATAAATGGTGTTATTTTTTAAATTCAATTTTTCTTTGTTCCTTGCTGGTATATAGAAATATAATTATTGTTGTATATTGATCTTATATCCTGCAGCCTTGTTAATCTTACATTAGTTCTAGCAGTCTTTTTTGTAGACTCCATAATATTGTCTATATAGAATTAATAAATATAGCTTTATTCATTCTTTCTGATCTAGATACAATTTCTTTCTTTTTGTAGCCCTAAATCACTAGCTAAAACACCCAGTTGAATGTTGGATAGAAGAGGTGAGAGCAGATATACTTGTTTTGTTCCTAATACTAGAAGGAAAGACTTAGTCTTTTATCATTAAAAATAATATTAATTGTAGGATTTTAATAGATATTGTTTATAATGTTGAAGAAGTACTATCAGTTACTAGTTTTTTGATATATTTTATCAAGAGTAGATATTGTATTTAGTCAAATTCTTTCTCCTTCTCTTGTGGATTATATCGGTTGATGTTTAAATGTTAAACCAAAGTTGTATTTCATGGATAAACCCCAAATGGTCATTATGCATTATCCTAATTATTCTTGAATGTGTTAGATGTATATTGTTGAATTCAATTTGCTGGAATTTTGATAAAATTTTACAACTATGTTCATGAGGAATATTTGTCTATAATTCTCTTTTCTTGGGATCCTATGCTGGCCTCAAAGAAGGAGTTGGGATATATTGCCTTCTCTAAATTTCTGGGACACTGGTGTAGAGTCAATATTATTTCTACTTTAAATGTTTGAAAGAATCGCCAGTTAATCTGTTTAGGTTTAGTCTTATCTTTCTGTTGTCTTATCTCTGCTGTGAACACTTCTTGATTCAGAGAAGCCATATTTTAAAAATTTCCTTCCATATGAAATAATTGTTCATAATTTTCTCATTTCATGGAGTAAGTAATATATACTTAAGTCCATTTGTCTTGGATTTTTAAATATTAATTTTATAGACGTATAATTTCTACATGATAAACATACCTATTTAGGGTGAAAATGCTGATGATTTTTGACAGAGAAATGAATACCTGTCTGAATGCCTGACATCATCACCAATACAAACAAGATACAGTTCATTTCCATGCTTCCATATGCTTCCATATGCTTCCTTGTGCCCCTTAGTTATGGCTTTTAAAGTTAGTTTTCAACACTTTCTCTTGAACTATCTTTGTAAAGCCCTATACTATCTGCTTTCTGATGATTATCTTTGAATGAAAGCAATTATTTTCAGGCCATCTATTGCTAAAACCTTTGAAGAGGAAAGAATCATCTTAGCTTGATAGTGGTTGTTTTGGCTCAGAACTTTCGTAGCAAAATTCTGATTTAAGGGTATATCTAATCTTCAGGATAATCGTCCTTCTTTCTATTGGCATTAGAGAAAACAATAGTTTAGAAACCGTTTCTTCTGCCGTCTTTTGCTCCTAAAGTATATCCAGAATTCAGTCTGGATTTGATTAAAGTCTCTCAGGTTATTTGGACTCTCACCTAATCCCCTCAGAAATAATAATTTTCTTTCCTCTGAACACTCATAGCTATTTATACATTAAGTATTTAGCAGATATACTAAATATATTTGTTTAAATTTCCTTATTTCCAAGTAGATTGTATTTTCAAGGCATAAAAGGTGTTTTATTCAATTTGTTTTTCCTGAACCTCAGCACAATGCTTGACGTATTACATGATCCCTCCCCTATTACATTTTGATAAATTAACTTAATTAATGAAAAAATGATTGAATGATTACTGTTCTTGTGGACAAGATGGAGATGTATAAGTTGAATGATAGCTTAATTATGTGACTGCACAGCTGTATTCAAACGGTGTTGATTAATAGGGCTCTACTGTATGTTACAAATCTCTATATTTGATCTTGCTCTTTCAATATTTCTTAATGTTAAACATAACAGATTAAAGATGGCATGAATTTAAAGCAAGGACTTTGTGATTATAACACAAATTGGGAGCAATCATGTATAGAATCTCAAAATATACTGAATCAGTTACATGTAAAATAGCAGATAATGAAAATATGTGAGTTTGTAAGCCGGTAATTTATGTAAACATATAAACACAGAAAGGCAAAGAAATATAATTTTTAACTGCTATGTTCTAGAACAAGGTAGCTTTATTACATATTATAGCTTTTGTATGGCCTACACATTTTCCAGTACAAAAGTATTCATTTTTTTGAGAAACTTATTTATGAAAACAAAAAAGTAAACAATTCATCTCAGTAAGTTTGAATGATGAATTAAAAGTAGTTAGATGTGTTCACCAAGCACAATGAGTGTGCCACAATGATGGAGGAGGTTGTTGGTGTGGGAGGAGTAGGGTGGGGGCTTGGGGGTATATGGGAACCTGATATATTTTTTAATGTAACTTTTTTTTGTGATGTGTATATCTTCAAAAAACAATTTACAAAACTGATGGGGTGGGGGGTGGGAAGTAGGGTATATGGGAACCTCATGTTTTTTATGTTTTTTAATGTAACGTTCATTGTGATCTATTAACTTTAATTTTAAAAGTGTTAAAAAAAATAAAACCTTAAAAAAAGTAGTTAGATTAATATTAATGATAATAACAGAGAATTCCTACAGTTATTGCTAATGTATCTTACAAAATCTTAGGATAGA
Organism: Dasypus novemcinctus; assembly: GCF_030445035.2. Classification (NCBI taxonomy): domain Eukaryota; kingdom Metazoa; phylum Chordata; class Mammalia; order Cingulata; family Dasypodidae; genus Dasypus; species Dasypus novemcinctus. The sequence goes on along the minus strand of NC_080683.1, from coordinate 101,100,642 downwards.
GAAATCCTATCAAAAACCAAAAAGCAAAAACACCTTGGGAACATTAGTTGCATACAAGCACCGTATGAATCAATGGTGGGTATTATGATAGTGCTAAAAGGGTGCCTGAAGCCTTAGGGACATTTCCAGAAGCACAGTATTGAGCCTGAGGGAAAGAATAGAATTGCTGATCTTAAGTGTTTATGCTACCTAGAGGGGAATTATTGGGTTCAGTTCTCTGTACTGTATTTTTAAAGAGAGCTTAAAAAAACTAGAATGCATCCACAATTAGGTTAGTGGAAGACTCATTAGTCTAGAAACCAAGTAAAATGGGAATAAGATGAAAAGAAGATGAAGAGTCATAAGAATGACTTGATGGGAACATGATGATTGTCAAGAAACAGCTGAAGGTTTTCATGATAAGGAGCATTGGCTTAGAAACAAAAAGTAGGTTTGTTAATGCTATTGTTTTCTGTCTTTTTTTTTTTGGCCCAGCATACCTCAGTAATATGGCACACTTCTGTCAGTAATGGAGATTTCTGCTGGTAGAGATGATCACCTAGAGGATTAGCTTAGAATCTGTACCTTAGGGAGTGGTTGGGCTGGGGACTAAGCATTTATACTTTGAAAAATATGACTAGATTATATGTTGGCACACTACTTTCAGGATGGCGGTAGAGATGGAATTTCCACTTCACTCATTGAGATTACTGTATTTAAGCGTTTAATCTGTGCCAAGTATTCTGCTTAGCACTTAGTATAAAGGATCTTATTTCAACCTTTTAATACCCCTAAAACATATTGTTATGCCTGTCTTACAAATAATGACACTAAGGCATTATTGACAGAGATCAACTATAATATGGCCAAATAATTTTAGAAGTAAAATAAACTTTAGCGGAAAACCCTAGATCTGTCTAAATCGAAACCTGTATTTTTAAAAACGATGCCATAGGTGTAGTCAACAGGCACATGTATTGGCCAAGTATCATAGATTTGTAACTGTCAAACCATGCATAAATTAGTTGAGGGTTCTTTTCAAAGTAATCACAGATTTTAAGAGGACTCTATTACATCATATGTCTCTGATTGAGAAGTAGATTGTTTCTGTTAGCATGTCATTAACTGTGAGTAACAGAACACCTGTGTAAAAATGTCTTACATCTAATAATACATCTAATACTTTCACATAAGGGGAGACTGCAGGATTAGTATACCAGCTCAACCATGTCCTAAAAGATCCAGTGTTAAATTTTTATGCCTATATGTATTTATTTATCCTGACAGGAAACAAGAGGGCTTGGGTCAAAAAACAGGCTTTTTACACACAAAGCATCTAGCATCGGTTCTTCAGATGGGGCAATTCATTAAGGACTTGCTAAAACCTGTGTATGCAGTGGGATTTGTACCACAGGAGAGGACCCCTAAAAGTATGAGACTCAGAGCTAATGTGGGACAGCTGGTGTATTTGTTTCTCCTCCCCTCTGGGATAAATACAGATCTTTTACTCTGGAATTTAAGAAAGGGGAGAGAAATGTCCCAAGCATTTAATCTCCATAGAATTTGAGCACATGACTTCAAGGGAAATATGATTCTAAATCTCTATAGAGTAATTCATGATATCTAGCTTCTCTACCATTGAAACATAAAGCCCAGAAAGGTGAAAACATTTAGGATGCTTCATTTCCCAAAATCCAGACACTATTTGCTCTTTGTCATCCTCAAAGTGTCAGAGAAGTCTTGCCTTCAGGTTTCAAGTTTCCCATTTTCACATGTCATTTTCCCAAGCATGAAAGAAGGGGCAAGTGGGACAAATCACATTCTACTTGCATGACTATCTCTTTCATTAAGAAAGAAAAACTTTCCCAGAAGGATCTCAGTAGATTTCTTTTATATTTTATTGACTTGACTGGGTCATATGCTCAATTCTAAAGCAATCAATGTCAAAAAAGAAATTCATGGTCCTATTTAGTTTAGATTGAGTGAAGGACACATTGACATTCAAATAAAATTAGGTTCTGATTAAAATACCTATTTGGTGGGAAGATCTACAACAACATTCTAGATTCCTTCCTTCATTCAATAAACATCCATATGGCTCCTGCTATGTACCAAACATGGCTAGACAGAAAAAATAGAAAATGAGTAAGACAGTCATGACTGTAGGAGCTTGCAATCTTGTGACAGTGATAGGTATTTTAAAACCTTAGAGTGACTACATAATACAAAATAAGTACTATATGTGTTATCTAGTGCTCCTCATTCTGAAAGTAGGGCAATGTGGCCTGACCTTTCATTTTCTTCTCATCCTGATGGCATTCATCCTTCACCCTGCCCTCCACCCACTTGCACCCTGAATCTAGTCTCAGTCGCTAAGCACAATTTGGTTCTTACAGAAAAGTTGCCTTCACACAACCCCCACTCCCTCCCTCCTTACCCCAGTACTCTAGGACTCAGGATCAAGCAACATTCACTGCTCAGTTGGTCTCATCATCTCCTCTCATCTCTACTGAACTGCCTGATTTGTTCTCTGGCCCCAGATCCTCCCCTGTACTAGAACCTCAGTTTCACTAAGCAAGAGAAGTACTTACTAAGTATAAAGAAAGTGCTTTAGAAACCCGGAGAATTATACAATATGTTGGCCCCTCTAATACTAGGTATTTGGACTAAAAAAAAAACCTTAAAATTATACCTAATAAGCAGATTATTATTTTTATCATTAAACACAAAAACTTGATGCATTTACAAGGCTAGATTCTTATATAACACAATAAGTTTGAAATATTACTTTTTGCAGATATGCTTGAGAAACACTTCATTCAAAATTATGGAATAATTTTGCTAATTTTCATGCTTATCAGAACGGCTGGATGGACTAAGTTTCCTCACATATCTTGGATGTAGAGGAGCCAATGGGTGGGGAAGTGAGTGAAAAGATTTAAACAAATGTTTTCATGAAGAAACTGCCCACAGTCTGGATGTTTTTTGGTTCAATAATTTTCCTGTTTTGACAAGCCTCATTAGGGTTTGAATATTAGGGTTGGCTTTAACATCAAAACCAAAGCCAGGTACAAAATAGAATTTTATTGTTTCTAAAATACAGCAGACATTTGAGCTCATGTCCTTTAAAATAGAACATTTTAAAAAGAGAAGGAGGCGGCAGACTTGGTCCAGTGGTTAGGGCATCCGTCTACCACATGGGAGGTCCGCGGTTCAAACCCGGGGCCTTCTTGACCATGTGGAGCTGGCCCATGCTCAGTGCTGATGCGCGCAAGGAGTGCCCTGCCACGCAGGGGTGTCCCCAGCGGGAAAGAAAGTGCAGCCTGCCCAGGAATGGTGCCGCACACACGGAGAGCTGACACAACAAGATGACGCAACAAAAAGAAACACAGATTCCAGTGACGCTGATAACAACAGAAGCGGACAAAGAGGAAGACGCAGCAAATAGACACAGAGAACAGACAACCGCGGTGGGGAGGGGGGTGGAATGGGGAGAGAAATAAATAAATAAATAAATCTTAAAGAATAAAATAAAATAAAAAGAGAAGGAAATCAAACCCTATATATAATGTCCAAAAGGCATCAGGTTTTAACTATTCATGATTTTCCTTAACAGAAGAGCATATGCATTTATTCAAGTTCATTTTTTTCTTTAAAAATCCCATTTGAGGGCCAGAAGAGTCAAGCATCATATACATTTCTTCAAATCATTACATGATTTCAAAAAAAAAATTCTGAAGGATATGAATAAAATGATATCCTTTTAAATTTTAAAAACCACAAGCGTTTTTTATTATACTTTATAAAACATTTTTAAATGATACTTTATTTGGGATACTATTACTGCATATTCTCTGATCCTAGGAACCTGAAAATATCAAAGATATGAAACTCAGAAATATTGATATTTACAGTGTAGAGGAAACTGTGAGGGTATTTTTTCTGCATAAACAAATAGACACATGCTCTGGAATACATTTTGTGTACCAAGTAATAGTTCTGCCTGGGGTACAGGCAATAAAATCAGAATCTCCAATATGATAATTTAAACTAATTTGAAAAAATTTATTCAATTACAAAAGGTCCCATTATCTGAGAAAATTCAGAATTTTAAAAATTACGAAGTTTTCTATCATTGAAATCACATTTTATGGGTGTCTTCAAATCCCCCCACTTACATTCTTTATTGAAAGTCTTTGATAAATTAATCAAATTAATTAATTTTTTCATTAATCTTTTTCTAAGAAGCTTAAAAAGCTTCCACCTTTAACCAGAAACAAAAATTTAAATTATTATCAACCTCTAAATAGAACAATTTTGTTTAATCTTATTATACAAAATATTAAAATGCTATAAATGAATGTGTTAAGTATTACCTTTCACTTAAAGAAATTCTTTTATCAAATATATTTCAAATATGAATATTTTCAGAGTGATTTATTTGCTATTTCTTCTTATCCTGATGGCATTTTAAATTTGATTATATACCATATATTTTCAAGAATAAAAATTGTATCATATGTAAATGTCAGTTATATAGTATAGATAACAATATAAATTGTAAATAATTTAAATGATGAAATGAATTTGGTTGCTGTTACACGAACTTATCAATTTCTTAATAATCAATTAGAATTTTAAATATAAGTAAAAAAAACTAAAATGATCAAGGCAGGCCCTTGCCATTTTAATGATCTCATAATAGGAGATGAGTTATAAGGGAAACTCTGGAATGTACATCAGTGACAATCTTTCAGAATAGGAATGATTATACCAGTTAGTAAATAAGTAATTGTACTTTAAGCATATTCTGGGTTATTCTGTCAGGAAATAGGGAAGGGCCAGATGACCTTATAAAGTACCTCAGTAGCAGATCTGATACTTTACTGTAAATAAAAAATCAGTTTCTTCTGCTTCTTAGATAAGATTGACCATTAATTGATACATCACATTCTTTGAAAGAGTACAGAAGAAAATGCGTAACACATATTAGGGGCTGTTGATTAAGTCCCATCTTAGGTTTAGATTTCACATATTTAAGCTTCCTTACCCTCTAGCAGACATGTTCTGGGCTTTACTATTTCATCATTTTTTCTTGTACTGCATTTCCATTTGAATTCTTTTTTTTTTTATGTTGACATCATGAGTGAATTTGCCAAAGTAGGAATTTCAAGACTTAGAAACAGTGTCAGGATGAGCCTAAAGAGCATATGGTATTTGACAGGTTGATGCCACATAGCAGATGAAATAGAATGCCATTTTCCAAAATTTTTGAGCTGGGAAATAAAGTTAGTAAACAAACATACAAACCAAAAAGGGGTTATCTTTAGTAAACCATTGACCCCTTATCATAAATGTTTGGCAACATTTACAATTTCTATTTATACCTTGCTTGCTTCAGTTCTCTTTTACCATATGACAGTGACCTAATTTTTTTATAATATTTGAGAATTTACAAGCATCTTTGCATTACCTTTCTTGGTCTCCAATCAACCTTGTCAGTCCAGTAGGAAGAACATTATTCTGACCCTTTAAATATGATGAAACTGAACTCAAATTGGTGGTGACTTCTCTATGGGCATGTGACAGGTGACAGAATTAAGACTAAAACACAGGGTCTCTAAGTGTCAGACAAATATCTTCTATTTATATTACACATTCACCCAGACACTCAAGGGCCTGGCAATAGAAAGTTAAGTACCAGAGCTCCCTGTAATCATTCCTACTACAGATGATCTCTAAGCAAATTCAGTTATAATGATGGGGCCACTGATTGTCCAGATCATGTCACTGGGGAAAGTATCAGGGTTAGTTAGTATCCGTAGAATGTGGGAAGTAAAGTGACCCACAAACATACAAGGATTTTAACCAGTTGCAGGAAGGTCATGGTAAAGATTAAACCTGAACAATTCCCTGTTGTTCTCTCAATGGAGCCCTCTCTATATGATAAATGCTATTATAATGGGAAAATCTACACTAATAAAATGCATACAGCATAGCCAGATTTGGAGACACATGTCTTCCAGTTAGTTCCACCTTGTAGAAAGAATTGGTGAAGAGTTTGACAAGACTTTGTACCACAAACAATGGGTAATATTATGAGAATAATAGAATTAGGAAAGACTTATTCTGAGCCAGCACATTTACAGGAAGTATGATGTCTTCTAATGCCTGACCAACTCTGTGTAGAATAAACATGTGGATGCACTTCCACATTCTCTTGTGTGTCACTGCCTGAAGTAGAACTTGAACCAAGGAAAGACAGCAGTTCATTCTTGGTGTCTGTGCACTTTGTCCTGAGAGCAGAACAACTGGAGCAGACTGCTGCAGAGATCATATCTCTTTTCACTTACTATGTCTCTTTAAGGGAGGTGGCTTCTCAGGGTAAAATGGAACATGGAGTCAAAAGTACTGCATTTGGCAGCGTGTTGAAAAGTGACTATATGAACATAGAAACTGGCTTGCAGGCACATTTATGTGATTCAGTTAGCTCAAACTCATTTTTTACTGACACAGAGGACATTTAAAAGACATATTTTCACATTACTCCATCTTCCAAAGTTTAAGGCGGGGAGCAGATGTGGCTCAAGCAGTTGAGTGACTGCTTGCCATATGGGAGGTCCTGGTTCGGTAGGTGCCTCCTAAAACAAACAAACAAGCAGCAAAACAAATGCAAAAACAAACTTGGGAGCCTATGTGGCTTAGTGGTAGAGCACCGGCTTTCCACATACGAGATCCCAGGACTGGCCCCTGGTACCTCAAAAAAAAAAGGTTAAGGGTATGCTTTCCAAGCAAGTCCTTGTGCTTATTAATAATCCCATTTCAAGTTTATTACTTGGATATTTATCTAAATCTATTTTTTATCTCAACACTGATGATTATTGATCTACCTCTCCCTAAATCTGGGAACATTTGGCCTCCACTTTGAATGAATTTTACAATCTTTAAATTTATTCTTTTCTCAGTACTACTGGTGCCAAGCTTGGTGAAAGGTGAGTGTGCACTCCCTTCCCCATTGCCTCAGGTCTTGTCACTCTCATTCTACTGGAGGCTGATTTATAAGTCTTTAAATCCAGGAATCTACCCTGGAAAAGGTCACTGATGAACTGATAACTAAAACATCCAATAGACACTTTCTAGTTCTTATCATGATATCTCACTAAAGAATGTGAAATTGTTAAGCATTTTCTCCTTGAAATCTTTCTTCTATTGACCCCAGTCTCACCTCTCTCTGTGCACTTCCACTTAACTCTGTAGCTGCACATTATCAAGACTACTCTTATTCACTTGTCCCTGTAAATATTAGTATTTCCTTGGAATTCATCTTCATCTTTTTTCTCATTTTAAATACACTTCCTAGATGAGCTCATTCACAGAGATTTAATTTGGAATATGTATTACTCCAGACCACATCTCTCATAGACTCTGGAAAACAGCTGGATATTAAGGTCCATTTATAGTTCCAGGCTATAATAAAAATTGGATGTTTCCAATTATATGCTGGATGAGCCAAAGACACACTACTGACTCACCAAAGTTCTCCCAATGCTGCTTCTCTATAGATATCCAAATTTAATAAATAGCACCACCTACATCCTAGTAGCCCAGAAGTTTTCCTGTTACTGATTTCTCCATTTCCAAAATTTTAGATAAATTTTATTTCTAAAGTTTTGGCACATATTTAATTTTGTTTTCTTCAGGTTTCTTTGTGTATGTGTGCAGGGAGCATTATTTTTGGTTTCATTTTGTTTGGTCTAGTTATTTTGGTTCTGTCAATGCTTAACTGATTAGTGCTCTTGGTAATTATTTTAGTATGTGGTATTCGAGTTTATTTCTCAAATGTGCCTTTCAGAAAAGCTGATATTTGGAATGTCTAAAGGAAACAGAATTTGAAGTTCTGGGAGCATACTGAACACATCATCATATGAACCAGCATGTGCTAATGTATGTATGTGATTTTCCTTGCTAATACATGTTTAACACATGTAATGCACACCTGAAGGTGTGGCAAAATTTAGAATGATACCTGTGTTTATTATAACTTAATAGTGAAGTATTGGGGAGAGTAATCAAACCTCACCCACCTCAGAATTTTGACAGCTATCTTTTCTAAAACAAAATGAACAAATAAAAACTCAAGACCATATTGTCTCAGTACAGCTCTTCATATCACCTCCCACCTAGAGCTCTTAAACATAAGCAAAGGGGCTCCAAACTGTAGCAATTTCCCTGGCTTACCCAGAAATCCTATTCTGACTTTTTAGATCACAGTTCCTAGAGCAGAGCCTGAGACAGGAACAAAAGTCACATAAAAACCTATAAGGTGTGAGGGGAAAGAGCAAAATGAAGATAAGGCTCCATGTAGAGGCTAGCCTTGACTTGATGGTGGGCAGGGGATGGCAATGAAAGGACTCTGGACCGCATACTGTTCTACAGTTTTGTCCCAATTTAGGATAATCATTGCTGAGCTTTTGTCCTTCCTTCTCAGCCAGTCTTTAGCAAGGGAGAGTTTTCCAGTTGAGGTTGCACCTCCCAACCAAGGACAAGTCTGGGCGAAGGTTTAAGTCATTAGGTACCATGATGGGCACTTGCAGAAGCAGGACTGGGTTATTGTTGGGCACTAATGGCATTTACTCCACCAATCTTCTGGGTGAGTATAAAATCCTTAAATGGGCATTAATTAATCAATTCATTCATTCAACCGTAATTATTGAAGACATGAAGCAAATGTTATGAAAACAGTGAGAAAAAATAAGATGTGATCATTACTTTCATAGCAACTATAAACATCCTGCCCATAAAAGATAATCAACAAATTTTGAATTGAATTGGAAAGGCTAGTAAATATGCATGGAATGAATAAATTCGAACATTACAATCACAAATGCTGTGGTTGTTTAGTTCCTGGAGACAAAGATACAAATTGAAACCTATGGGAAGAACTTCATGAAGGTACAAGGCATGATTTTCATCCTGGAGATTAGATAGAGCATGGAAATTTGAGTTTGAGAAGGGAAGGAATTGTAGAGTTAGGGATTAGCACGAGCAGAAATTCAGAGTAAAGAGTAAAGCGAGGTGCATCTAGTTTTGTGAGATTTAAGTGCCTTGTGTTTCAAAATAGTGGGAAATTACATGGAAGGAAAATTTTGACCAAATTCAGATGGAGAAGTGCCTCAAATCCAGTTGGAAGTGGATCTGTAAGCAGTGGGGTTAACATTAGATATTTATTAGGAAAGTAGGTAAAGTGTTCTAAAAGGATTTATCTATCATAGACTAATATGATAAGTATTTGAATCATTTCCAGTTTAAAAGCATGAGGTGTATTGAATATTTATACACCACCAAAGAATACTACAATGTTGGCTTTCTAAAATCTTCAAAAATAGGAAGCAGAAATAGCAGAAAACATACATTGTTAAGATAAAACGGGACAAGTGTAAAAACAGAGGAACATAAGAAAATAAATATAGAAAATGTAGATGAGTGTTCAGCAACTGATTTAACCTCCCCTCCACCACTTTTCCACCTGAAACTTCCATGTGCATTTAGCCAACACTCACAGTTGAACAAATTTGTGTATCTTTTTCTTTCTCTCACACCCCACATCTGATCCATCAGCAAGTCATGGAGACATAGCTATATTCCCATCTGCATTTTTAAAAAAAGACATTTAAAATGAGAATTTTACATTGTAAAACTGAATTATTTTTGCTCCCAAGTTAGGCCCAAATGCAGTCAAATTTGGAATTAGAATGAGATCTTATCTACCAATACTATTTGCTAAAGTGCTTGTGAAAAATTGGATCAGCACCACTGAACTTATTTATAAATTGGGAAGGCATCTAAAACAGCAATTTGAATGTTATTACATGAAAGAACTATGCAATTTTATCATTATTCCTCCTATTAGCAGACAATTAACACTCTATATAATTGCACTGTTCAATCAGGATGGCAATGAAATGGAAGTGTGGATGCAGAGAACTGCAGTTTCTGTTAAAGACTTACCCATAAATTCTGCATTTACTACTCTTTAATGATGATCTAGTGTCATAATAGATTACTTATTCAAAAGTCAGAAAGGATTGGCTTCTGGTTAACAATTCGATTGAATTTAACAAGTAAGTTATTGGCATTTAAGCTGAGGTTAAAAATAAATAGGGCTTAGAATGAGGAGTAGTGCCCAGAAAAAAATCAGCTGAAGTGTTCAAAGACAAACCATTAAATAGGAGATCAGAATTGGCCAGGGAAAAAAGAATAACCTTCATATGAGTTTGGTACAATGTGCTTTGACTTCTCTATCTAAATAAACTCCCTAGGTGGTGACCTTTCCAGTCTAGTAACATTAAAAGCCATTGATAGGCTGATGATGCCTGGAATTACATCTCCTCCCCAGACTTTTGAACTTTGAACTCCAGACTCATATTCAACTTCCTACCCAGCATCACTACTGTGATGTCTAATTGGCAACTCAAACTTACCCAGAACTGAGAGTGTTACTGTGGGGGAGTGGTGGCGTGGGGGCGGTGGGGGTGATTGGGGGCCTCATATTTTTTTAATGTAATATCTTTTAAAAAATGAATAAATTGAGTAGAATTTGGGAAAAAAAAAATTAACCAGAACTGAACGAAACTCCTAGATGCCTGGCACTCCACATCTCAATAGACACCATCTCCATTCACCCAGTTGTTTAGGAGGAAAAAACATAGAAGCATCATTGCTTCTTCACTTTTTCTCACCCTGCACACCTAGCCCATTCTGTAAGTTCTACCCTCAAAATATACTTTAAATCTGATGACAATTTGCTACCACCTCACTCCAAGCCACCCTCATATCCCTGCTGAAGGATTGCAGCAGCCATCTCCAGGTCTGCCTGATCCCTCTCCTGCTCTTCTGCCTTCTATTCCCCACAAACATTAGAAGCAGTGCTTCTAAAGTGAAAATCGCATCACTGTAGTCTTCTGCTCAAAACCCTGCAAAGATTTCCCATCTTTCTCTGAATAAGAACTGATAACTCTCTTCCCCCAGATGTCCATATAATCTGTCCTTTTATTTTAACTTCTGTTCAAGTAGTTATCTTCTCCAAGACAACTCCCTTAACTCCTCTGCCATCTCTTCTCTGAGTGCATATGCTATATGTACTATATGTACTATGCTATCCTGTGATTCTCTGTCCTATTACTTTGATTTTCCTTTTCTACAAAACTTTTTGGCCCCCTGTAGATAGGAAGTCTGGCCTGTTTTGTGGACCATTCTTTCCACAGTACCTAAAACAGTTCCTGATAATGTGATAGCTATTCAATAAATACATTTTATTAAAATGAACAAATGAATGTCAAACCTTAGGACCTAATGAAGAAATACACTCAGCTAGTAACACTTTCAATTGTTAAGCTGGTCCCTAATTATACTTCGGGTAAAAACAGAAAAAAAAAAGGTACCTTCTTCAGTGTTTATTTATTTATTTATTTCTATCGCCTTCCCCCCCAACCCCAATTGTCTGTTCTCTGTGTCTATTTGCTGCGTCTTCTTTGTCTGCTTCTGTTGTTGTCAGCGGCATGAGAATCTGTGTTTCTTTTTTGTTGTTGTTGCGTCATCTTGTTGTGTCAGCTCTCCATGTGTACGACACCATTCCTGGGCAGGCTGCACTTTCTTTCGCGCTGGGCGGCTCTCCTTACAGGGCGCACTCCTTGCTCATGGGGCTCCCCTGTGGGGAAACCCCTGCGTGGCACAGCACTCCTTGTGCGCATCTCCCCCCTGCGTGGCACGGCACTCCTTGTGCGCATCAGCACTGTGCATGGGCCAGCTCCACAAGGGTCAAGGAGGCCCAGGGTTTGAACCACAGACTTCCCATGTGGTAGACAGACGCCCTAATCACTGGGCCAAGTCCGCCACCACCTAATCAATTAATTAATACATTCAACCCTTGGTTCAATAAATATTTATGGAGGTCTAATATGTGTTTGGAACAGATAGGTGCTAGGATTTCAAATATTATAATGAAAACACAACCCTTACCCCTTATGGAGCCTAAGTCTAACTGGAAGAGGGATGATGAATAAGCAAATAAATGCAATGAAATACAACAAACTATGTGCTATGACAGGAGCACGTGCACTCTAGGAGATCTGAAGAATGATCACCTCAAGGAAGTCTGGGAAGTCTGGAAAGGCTTCACAAAGAGGTCCATATTCTGCTTGTTTTCCTTAGGACACTTGGCTAATGCTCTTGCCAACCCTCTGTAATTAGGGAATTTGACACTTGAGGAACAACCCTTGAATTTGAATTGGGATTGGGCTGACTCTTTCTATGATTAAGGAATGAGTCCAACCAGAGAGAAATGAGGAGACATGTGAATAAGAACACAGATGCCAAAGATGAAAGTGAAAAATAAGAGAAAGAGGAGCATGAAAGCAAATATAGGCAACTATAAAGATCATAATTAGCAGGTAACTCATAGGATTTGTTGGGAACTCCCAAACTATGAATATATACTTTAATTCAGTCATTTTTAACCTTGTTTATCATTTAAATATGTAATTCTGTAAAAACAACAACAACTATAACTTGTCATTGCAAGGCTAGTTTTGGTTGTAAAATATATGTAGATATATTTCTTTAGCTGGAAGAAGAGGGAATGCCTACTTTTGCAGCTGTTCAGCAGAATCTAATACTTCCCTTTAGTTTTTAGGCAACATATTCTAAGATCCTTGGAAGTATCACTCCCTGTATGGTTGAATTTAAAAACTATACTAACTTGATTGTTCTGGCTTTATGCTTTCCCATTTCTGTGTATTCTTTGAAAAACTAACTTCTTCTGACAGCTCAGGTGGGAGACCTAGAAACCTAAATAAACAAAGAAGATTCAGAAATTTACAGACATAGGAAGCTTGGACATTTTGCAAAGAATTTGGAAATTTAGCTACACAGTTCTTTCTATGTGCAACAAAATTCTACTTGGTGCTAGATAATGAGGAAAGATCTTCACTGTGGATATCCAGCAAGCCAAATATAAGACTAAGAGTTATGACCTTACCCTGCTCCTTTACTGCTCTGTGCCTGTGAGCTTCAGTCTCCTGATAGAAAATTAAATTGTGACTACCGACCTGCTGCTTAAGATTTTAGAAGAAATGACTATTGACTGTGAAGTCCTCTGGAATAATGCAATGTTGCTCCTGCACCTAGTATATGATATTATCATTATTATTAATATTATTATTGTTGTTGTTGGAGTTTGGTATTATTGATGAATTCCAAGAAGAGATTTTGGATTATGTTTGTAAATTGGTCTGTTCCTCTGGGTACATTAGCTTGTATTGGATTCAGAGGTTTCACTCTTACTTGATTAAATTATGATTAAGGCTTTGATTGGGCCATGTCAGTAGGATGTTGAGTCCCCACCCCAACAAGGCAGAGTAGTTTGTTGGAGTTTTGGTCCTGGTGCGAGGGAAGTAAGCACACCGAGAAGCAGATATGTGAGGAAAGAGAGAAGGCTCCATTAGACACGGCAGAGGCCCTGAGAAGAGAGATGAGTTGTTCGCCTGACAATTTGCAGCTGGCTTTGTGGAGGGAGCAGAGCAGCTGAGCCCGGAGAGAAATGAGCCCCAGGAGAGAGACAAGATTATCCCAGCCTACAGCTGATATTGAAAAAGCTGGGACCATGGAGCCTTGGGAGGAGGAGGAAGACATTGCCTGCCATCTTGCATCTACCTGTGGCAACAGACTCTGAGCAAGAAAATACCTCTTATGGTCCTTGAGTTGGACTTTTTAGGGCCTTCTGACTGTAAGCTTCTACCCCAAATAAATACCCTTTAGGAAGCCAACAGATTGCTGGTGCTTGCATCAGCACTCCTTTGGCTGACTAATACAATTATTAACTATTTAACATTGAAATTTAATGTCCTATTTTTTTAGGACTGCTTCTCCAGACTTTTTTCAAAATGTAAAATGTGTCTACTCTATTCTTTTACCACCCATTTTCACAGGGATCCAGTTTGTGTATAATTCACAGTCCCTCTCTGTCTTCCTTTTTCTTTTGGCTTTTGTGTCTATCATTCATTACTCCATGTATAAAAGTGTGAACATGATAATGAGGAAAGGAAAACCTAACAGGACAAAGATGCTTGTATCTGTAGGATAATGGTGACCTTTTCTTTAAGATGATTTAAGAAAATTAGATATCTAATAGAAAAAATGTATTAGAAATCCTCCAAAGCACTTCCATATACAGAGGGAAACCAAGACTTAATCAAAATTAAACTCTTAACTAACAATGTGCTTGGCACTGCAACTCAGAACTCTAACCTCTTGGAAAAATGACTTTACATTCCTGATCAATGGCTTATTAGAAGCAACGAAGTATTTCAGAAAGCCAGTTTGAAAATGACAGGAAGGTTGTCTTGATTTTGCAGTACTCCATTTATTAACAGTTTATATTCCTAATCTATGTTCAGGCAAGTTCTGTCATTTTCAGCAAATATTAATAAACAACCAGTAATTTTCTTTGTAAAAGGAAATAAAAATCTTTGTCCATTTGCATGTAGACTCATGATGCTCCCATATTAACCACCACCTGATTTTAAAGATTCATTTAATGCAAGGTTGTTATTGTTAAATTTTGATAAGAAGTTCAGAGTATTCTGTCACCATTATTGAATCTCCAGTTGCTTATCGTAAATATTACTGCTTTTTTCCCCTTTATTTTTTAGTCTTTATCGAATTTCCTTTCAATGGAGATTTAAACTCTAAATTGGGCTAAGACATTATTGAGAAAATTTTGATACTGGTGCAAACTTCTTCCTTGCAAAATACTGTTACAGATTAAATTGTGTCCCCTAAAAAGATATGTTGATGTTCTATTCCCAAGTACCTAACCTTTTTGGAAACAAAGCCATTACAGATGCACTTAGGCAAGTTAAAATGAGGTCATCCTGGTGTAGGGTGGGTCCTTAATCCAATATAACTGGTGTCTTTTCAAGAAGAGGAAATTTGGACACAATTCTGCCATGTGATGACTGAGACAGAGAATGCCATGGATTGCAAGCAAGCCACAGACAGAAGAAGCCAGGAGGAGGCATGGAACAGATTCTTCCCTACAGACTTAGAATGAGCTTGGCCCTGCTCACACCTTGATTCTGGACTTTGAACATCCAAAACTGTAAAACAGTAAATTTCTGTTGTTTTTGGCCATCCAGTTTGTAGTACTTTGTTGTAGCAATCTTAGGAACCTAAGACTCATACTATGATTAGGGAGAAAAAAGCCAACCTTGTGTGTCAGAGAGCACGTATTTGTTTTAAGCTTAGGGTGACTATGAAATGTTTTACCTAAACTGATGCTTTGGAAGTGAAAACGGGGGCATTATTAATAATTATTCTGGGACAACCACAAGCCAGGACTGCCCCAGGTGAAGCAAGATATATATTATCCCCTTATGATACATTAAAGATTACTAGGACTCTGTTGTTATTAGCTTCTACCCAGAAGCAATACTATATAGAAAAATATATGTTTGTGTGGAGAGTAAAGGTGCTAGGTCAAATCTTGAGAAAATCCACAGGGTGGGAGATGGAGTTCAATATTCTTTCTGCTGTTAAAATTCTCTCCTTAGCCCACTATCTTATCAAATACCTTGCACTGTTCATGGAGTTTAGGGCATCTGTAGGCAAACACTTCTCTATGTGCAGTAGCAGGCAGGTCTTTGGGTGTTCTCTCACCTCCTTAACCAGCATGGGCTTCTCTCTCATTATCTCAAGCATAGAACATTCAGCACCAGCACCAGGGGACAAATGAATGAACCCACATCTCTTTCCTAGAGAAGCTCTGTGAAAACACTCCTCTAAAGACATACCAAGTTTCCTAGACTGAGAAACCAGCATAAGCCAACACAGAGTCTCCTTTCTGTAATCTCCAGCATCTCTTCTGTGCATTAAGTCCAGAAAGTTCACACTTCTGTGTCTTAGAATGAGTGTAAAATGCCTTGGCATGGTACTTCAAGACTGACTTTGGCTAAAACCCACTTCTTCCTGCATATTAAAAATGTCCAAATCTAGCAAGTAGGCTCACAACTCTCCTTTGTGAACTGGTTTTTGGATTAACAGCCGCATATTTCTAGACTTTCAGCTCATCAATATTGTTTAAAACTAGACACTAAAAAAAAAAAAATCATTTGAAGGTAGCAGGAAAGAGAAATACTATATATAGCTAGTGCTTAAGGTCATTGTATCCAGGAGTCAGAAAATAAACTGGTCCTTATTATCTTGATACTTTGAGCAAGTTACTTAACCTTCTAGCCTCTGGCTCTTGATTTGTAAATGGAGATAATGATTGTACTCATTAGGTAGTTTCAAGATTCAATGAGTTAATTAAATATCTTTTAGAGTATTGCCTGCCTCATCATAAACACTAAATAAATGTTACATATCACAATAAAGGCAAAAATGTAGATTAGATATGTTTATTTTACTCCACTCCAGCTTCTTAAGATGGACCATAAGGATTGTTTTGACTAGCTACTGTAATAGAGTCTTAGCTGTCTCTCTCCATTTACCCAAACCTCTATTCACCACTATAAATTTATCTCTGCTTCCCTCAAATTCACTCCCCACAAAACAGCACAATGTTCTTTAAATTTAAAATCCAGAGCTTTAAACTCTTCAAATGCTCCCCATTGTATTCAGAATAAGACAAAAATTCATATTATGACCTGCAAGATCTGCCTAGCTTTCCTAAACTCATCTTATTTCATTCTTTCCATTGTTAGCTATGCTACAGCAATAGTCTTTCAATTTTATAAACATCCAAAAGTCTTCTATGTCTCATGGCCTTTTCACAATTGTCTCATAGAATAAGAAGAAGCAGAAGAAGCAAAAGAAGTAGAAGTAGAAGCAAAGGCAGAGGCAGAGGCAGAGGCAGAAGCAGAAGCAGCAAAAGCAGGAGGAGAAGGAGAAGGGAAAGGGGGGAGTGGGAAGGAGAAATGCCAAACTGTTTTCCACAGTGGCTGCACTACTTTACATTGTCACCAGCAGTGAGTGAGTGTTCCTATTTCTCCACATCCTCTCCAACACTTTTAATCTTCTGTGTGTGTTTTTTTTAAAGAGTAGCCATCTGGTGGGTATGAATTGGTATCTCAATGTGGGTTTGATTTGTATTTCCCTAATAGCTAATGATGTTGAACATCTTTTCACGTGCATTTTAGCATTTGTATAAAACTTCTTTGGAGATATGTCTATTCTATTACTTCCCCCATTTTTTTAAATTAGTTGTTTGTCTTTTTATTGTTTAGTTGTAAAATTTCTTTATTTATACTAGATATTAAACCCTTACCCAGATATGTGGTTTCCAAATATTTTTTCCCATTGAGTAGGTTGTTTTCACTCTCATGATAAAGTTTGATGAACAAAAGTTTCTATATTTGAGGAATCCTACTATGTTTTCTTTTGTTGTTTCTACCTTAGGTGTAAAGTCTAAGAAAACATTGCCACCACAAGAGATGCTTCCCTACATTTTCATCTAGGAGTATTCTAGTCTTGGTTCTTATATTTAGGTTTTTGATCCATCTTAAGTTAATTTTTATATATGGTATGAGTTAGGGGTCCCCCTTCATTCTTTTGCATATGGATATTCAGTTCTCCAAGCACCATTTGTTCTTTCTCAGTTGAGTGGTTGTGATGGTTAGGCTACTGTGTCAGCTCAGCCAAGCAATTGTGCCCAGTTGTTTGGTCAAGCAAGCACTGTGCTAACTGTAATACAGGGACATTTATGGACTTTAGTCACCATTGACTTTACTGCAGTGGTAAATCATAGATAGCTGATTACAGTTCCATCAATCAGGGAGATTGCCATCAGCAATGAGTGATGCTTTGTCCAATGAGTTGAATGTCTTAAAAGGGGAAGTGATCCCAGCATTGAGTGAAAATTTTCCAGCTCATCTTTGGACAGCCAATGTCTCCAAGAACTCATCAAGAACTTTCATTGGACTTTCAGCATAGCCCCTGGTTTGCAGCCTGCCTGCTGAACCTAGACTTGTGCATCCCCATGGTCATGAGAGAGACTCTTATAAAATAACATACTATTGACAGATATCTCTAGTTCATTCTGTTTCCCTAGAGAACCCTAACTAATATAGCTTGGTACCAGAAGTGGGGTGGTTCTTGAGGAACAGAGTCTTAAACATGGGATATTTGAGGTGGTTCTGGGAGTTTTGCAATTGGCGCTCTACTCTAATTAGACTCAATGGTACTGATAACTCCCTTTCCAATAATGAAGAGGTTGCTAACAGTCCATGGCATGAGTTGGCAATAAGGATATACAAAATATGATCACCGAATTGCCCTTCTTCCCTGATTATAAGAAGCAAGATTCTGGGTGAGCGAGTTTTCAACATCTTAATAGAGTTTTGTAGAGTCAAATGGTATAATGATGTTGACTGGTTCCTCGTAGATACTCTGGATACTGCTATAAAAGAAATACATGAGTTAAAGGCTTCAAATTTGAAACTTAAACATGCTTGAATGATGAGAAAGTTTCTCTGTGTGCTCTGAAAGAAAATTTTGTCCCCTGTAGCCACAGACTCGAAATATTTGAGAACCAAACTCAGACTCTCATTGAACAAGTAGCAGAATTTCAAAGGAAACAAAAATCTCAACTCTCAACACCACAGGGTTTCTGCAGTTAAAATGAAGGCATTGATTGGAAAAGAGTGGAATCCAGAGAATTGGGATGGAGATATATGGGATGATTATAATATTGGTGGAGACATTGGAACCCTGAATTCTTCTGCGACTTTACCAGATAAGCCAGCAATGGTCTGCCCTGTGGAGATCACACCTTGTCAACCTTGAATCATCCAGCCTCAAGCCTGCCCCAGGGAGTCTGAAACAACTTCCAACCCTGAGGTAGGTAACAGCCAAACTGAAGCCTGACCTGCACTGCTTCTGACCTGCTCCAGGGACTCTGGACCTCCTCCCAGTTCTGAGGAACATAACAGCCAAACTCCAACATGCACTGCCAAGCCTCCATTCTGGCCCAAGAAAACAGCCTCCAACCCTTGTCTGAAGAAATTAATCTTGTCTCACCAGAATAAAATGCAAGGGAATGCCCTGAAGTCAGCCCTTCTCCTACCCTGCCCCCACCACCTCTCTTCTCTTCTAGACCTATTACTAGACTAAAATCACAACAAGCCCCCAAAGGTGAAATACAAAGTGTGACCCATGAAGAGGTAAGGTATACTCAGAAAGAACTGCAAGTGTTTTCCAACTTGTATAGACAGAAGTCAGGGGAATATGTGTGGAAATGGATACTAAGGGTATGGAATAATGGTGGAAGAAATATAAAGTTGGATCAGGCTGAATTTATAGATATGGGCCCTCTAAGCAGAAATTCTGGATTCAATGCTGTAGATTGAGGGGTTAGAAAGGGCTCTAATAGTTTGTTCAGGTGGCTGACTGAAACATGGACCAAAAGATGGCCTAGCATATCTGGGGTTGAGATTCCTGGTTTGCCCTGGTATACAGTAGAAGAGGGAATTCAAAGGCTTAGGGAGATTGGAATGCTACGATGGATTTTCCATTTGAGAGCTGCCCACCCACCCCAGGAATGTCCAGAGGACACACCTTTAACCAGGACTGTGAGGAATAAATTTGTAAGGCTCACTCCAGCTTCCCTGAAGAGCTCTGGGGTTGCTTTTCTCTTTAGTCCAGATATTACTGTAGGGAAGGCTGTCATGGAATTAGAATCCTTAAACATTATGGGGATGATCCAGTGTTGGTTTGGAAACGTCAAGTATTGGCAAAGTCAAGGTGTGCATGGCTACTGCAATGAAAGGCAGATTCAAAAAAGCACTCAAAATAATCTGAGTCACATAGACTTATGGCATTGGCTAATACAACATGGGGTACCTAGAAATGAATTTGATGGGCACTCTACTGAATTTCTTCTGGATCTGTATAAACAGAAGAGTTATAGATTGAGTGAACAAAACCTAACTGAAATTACAGACACATAGAATCACAATCAATTCCCAGACTTGAGACAGTTCACAGACCCAGAGCCCTTTGAATGAGGAGAAGGCCAGATCTCCTTGGGGAAATGTCCTGTTAAACTGCACAAAATTTATACTGTTAATCTTCTTCCCACCTTTCCCCAAGGAGATCTATGGCCTTTTACCAGCAAAATTGTGCATTGGAGAAAAGGAAATGATCAGACATTTGGGGGATTATTAGACACTGGCTCAGAAGTGACATTAGTTATAGGAGACCAGAAACATCACTGTAGTGCACCAGTCAGAGTAGGAGCTTATGGAGGACAGGTGATTAATGTAGTTTTAGCTCAGGTCCCTCTCACATTTGGTCCAGTGGGTCCCCAGACCCATTCTGTGGTTATTTCCCCAGTTCCAGAATGCATAATTGGAATAGACATACGCAGTAACTGGCTGGATCCCTGACTTGTGGAGTGAGGGCTATTATGATTATAAAGGCCAAGTGAAAGCCACTAGAACTGCCCCTACCTAGCAAAATAGTACACCAAAAGCAATACCAGATTCCTGGAGCAATTGCAGAAATTAGTGCCAAAATCAAGGATTTGAAGGCTGCAGGGGTGGTGATTCCCATCACATCCCATTCAACTCTCCTATTTGACCTGTACAGAAAACAGATGGATCTTGGAGGATGACAGTAGATTATTGTAAACAACCAGGTGATGACTCCAATTGCAGCTGCTGTTCCAGATGTGGTATTATTGCTTGAGCAAATTAACACATCCCCTGGTACCTGGTATGCAGCTGTTGATTTGCTGAATGCTTTTTTCTCAACTGCTATTAGTAAGGACCACCAGAAACAGTTTGCTTTCAGCTAGCAAGGCCAGCAGTAGACCTTTACTGCTCTGCCTCAGGAATATATCAAGTTTAGCCCTATGTCATAATATTGTCCATAGGGATCTTGATCATCTCTCCCTCCCACAAGACATCACACTGGTCATTATATTGATGATATCATGTTGATAGAGCCTAGTGAGCAAGATGTAGCAAAGACTCTAAACTTATTAGTAAGGTATTGGCATAAGAGATGATAGGAGATAAATCCAACTAAAATACAAAGTCCTTCCACCTCAGTGAAATTTCTAGGTGCCCAGTGGTGTGGGGCATGTCAAGATATTACTTATAAAGTGAAGGCTAAGCTGTTGCATCTGGCCCCTCCATGACCAAAAAAGAAGCAAAACACTTAATTGGTCTCTTTGTTTCAGGGGACAATACATTCCTGATTTGGGTGTGCTACTCCAGGCCATTTACTAGGTGACCAGAAAAAGTCCTAATTTGATTGGGGACTTGAACAAGAAGAAGCTCAGCATAAGGTCCAGGCTGTGTGCAAGCTGTACTAACATTTGGGCCATATGATCCAGTAGATACAACGGTGCTGGAAGTTTCACTGGCACATAGGGATGCTGTATGGAGTCTTTGGCAGGCCCCTATAGGACAATCATAACACAGACATTTAGGATTTGGAGCAAAGCCCTGCCATCCTCTGCAGATAACTACTCCCCTTTTGAGATACAGCTTTTGGCCTGCTTCTGGACCTTAGTGGAGACTCAATGCTTAACCATGGGCCATCAAGTTACCATGAGACCTGAGTTGCCTATCATGAGCTGAGTATTATCTGACCCACAAAACCATAAAGTTTGGCATGCACAGCAGCACTCCATAATAAAGTGGAAGTGATATATATGAGATAGGGCTTGAGCAGGTCTTGAAGGCATGAGTTAGTTACATGAGGAAGTAGCTCAAATGCCCATAGTCACCACCCCTGCCATGTTACCTTCTCTTTCCCAGCCCACAGCTTCGGTCTCATGGAGAGTCCCTTACAATCAGTTGACTGAGGAAGAGAAAACTCGGTCCTGGTTTACAGATGGTTCTGCATGATATGCAGGTACCACCCAAAAGTGGAGAGTTCAGCACTGCAGTCTCTTTCTGGGACATCCCTGAAGGATAGTGTTGAGGGTTAATCCTCCTAGTGGGTAGAACTTCAGTAGTGCACCTGGTGGTTTATTTTGCTCAGAAGAAATGGCCAGAGGTGTGTTTGTACACTAATTCATGGGCTGTTGAGAATGGTTTGGCTCAATGGTCAGGAAATTGGAAAGAATATGATTGGAAAATTGGTGACAAGGATGTCTGGGGAAGAGGTATGTAGATAGACCTTTTTGAGTGGGCAAAATACATGAAAACATTTGTGTCCCACATGAATGTTCACCAGAGGGTGACTTCAGCACAGGAAGATTTTAATAATCAAGTGGATATGATGACCCGCTATGTGGCTAATGCTCAGTCTCTTTCCCCAGCCACTCCTGTCATTGCACAATGGGCTCATGAACATAGTGGCCATCGAGGTAGGGATGGAGGTTGTGCATGGGCTCAGCAACACAGACTTCCCCTTACTAAGGCTGATTTGGCTACAGTCGCTGCTCAGTGCCCAATCTGCCAGCAGTAGAGACCCACACTCAGCCCCGATATGGCACCAATCCTTGAAGTGACCAGCCTGCTACCTGGTGGCAGGCTACATGGGACCATTTCCACCATGAAGGGGCAGCGATTTTTTTTAACTGAATTATACACATACTCTGGATATGATTTGCATTTCCTGTACACAATGCTTCTTCAAAAACTACCATCCATGGGCTTACTGAATCTCTTCTCTATCTCCATGGCATTCCATTCAGTATTGAACCCGATCAAGGAACCCATTTCACAGCAAATGATGTGTGGGAATGAGCACATGCCCATGGAATTCACTGGTCGTACCATGTTTCCCATCATCCTGAAGAAGCTGGATTGATAGAAAAATGGAATGGCCTTTTGAAGACTCAATTACAGTGCCAACTGTGTGGCAATAATTTGCAGGGTTGGGGCAATGTTCTACAGGAGGTTGTGTATGCTCTAAATCAGTGTCCACTCTATGGTGCTGCTTCTCCCATAGCCAGGATCCATGGGTCCAGGATTCAAGGGGAGGACATGGGAGTGGCACCACTCACTATTACCCCTGGTGACCCACTAGAAAAATCTTTGCTTCCTGTCCCTCCTACCTCAAACTCTGCAGGTGTATAGGTTTTAGTCCCAAAATGGGGAGTGCTGTCACCAGGGAACACAACAATGATTCCATTGAACTGGAAGTTAAAACTGCCACCTGGCCATTTTGGGCTTCTTTTAACTCTGAATCAACAGTCATGAAGGGAATTACTGTCCTGGCTGGGGTGACTGATCCTGACTATCAAGGAAAAATAGGACTGCATCTACATAATGGGGGTAAAGAAGAATTTGCCTGGAATACAGGAGATCCTCTAGGGCATCTCCTAGTACAGTCATGCCCTATGATTAAAGTCAATGGAAAATTGCAACAACCCAATCCAAGCAGGACTATCAATGGTCCAGAATCTTCAGGAATGAAAATTTGGGTCACCCCACCAGGCAAAGAACCACAGCCAGCTGAAGTGCTTGCTGAGGGTAATGGAAACATTGAATGTGTAGTGGAAGAAGGTAGTGACAAATATGAACTTTGACGATATTACCAGTTACAGAAATGAGGACTATGTTGGTCATGAATCTTTCTTCCTTGTTTCATTATGAAAACAATTGTATATGTACACAAAATGAATTTCTTTGGCTTCTTCCCCCAACTTTTCCCTTATTATATAACAATTTGTATCCATTTCATGTCATAATATTTGAGGATGTCAAGTTTGAGAGTGAATATTACCCAAGAACTTGCACCCTATTCTGTATGGAATCAATGCATTTCCAATTGTCTGTATGAGAGCTGAACATTGTTAAGCCAAAATATATATATACGCATATCTGTTATTGTTTTTACTTAGAGACAAAATATGGTTTAAGGTAATGTGTATGGTTGCTGAGATGACAAGGGGTGGACTGTGATGGTTAGCCTATTGTGTCAACTTGGCCAGGTAATTGTGCCCAGTTGTTTGGTCAAGCAAGCACTGGGCTGACTGTAATACAAGGGCATTTATGGACTTTAGTCACCATTGACTTTCCTACAGTGGTAAATCATAGATAGCTGATTGCCTGCCTTAACAGGGGAAGTGATTCCAGCATTGAGTGAGTATTTCCCAGCTCATCTTTAGACAGACAACATGTCCCAGAGCTCATCAAGAACTTTCATTGGACTTTCATTGGCGTCCTGGTTTGCAGCCTGCTGAGAAACCTGGACTTGTGCATCCCCATGGTCACATGAGAGACTCATAAAATTGCATACTGTTGACAGATATCTCTTGATTCTGTTTCCCTAGAGAACACTGTCTAATACAGTGGTCTTTGCCACCTTGTCAAAAAATAGTTGATCGGGGAGCTGATTTGCTCAACAGTTGACCATAAATGTGAGGGTAGATTTCTGAGTGCCCAGTTCTATTCCATTGTTCTATATGTTTGTCCTTGCACAGTACCATAATTGTTTAATTACTGTGGCTTTGTTATAAGTTTTAAGATAGGGAACAATGCATCTTCCAACTTCATTGTTCTCTTGCAAGATATTTTTTTGCTATTCAAGGCCCCTTACACTTTTTCCAATCCATTTATTTAGGTCTTCTTTAATGTCTCTTAGCAATGTTTTGTAGTTTTCTGTTAATAAGTTCTTTATATTCTTGGTTAGAATTATTCCTAGATATTTGATTCTTTTAGTTGCTATTGAGAATGGAATTTTTTTCTTGATTTTTTCTTCTAATTATTCATTGCTTGTGTACAGAAACATTACTGATTTGGGGGTGTTGATCTTTAACCCCACCACTTTGATGAATTTATTAATTAGCCTTAGGAGATATTTTGTGAATTTTTCAGGATTTTCTGTACATAGAATCATATCATCTGCAAACAGGGAAAGTTTTCTTCTTCATTTCCAATTTGGATGCTTATTATATATTTTTATTACAATTGTTCTAGTAGGAACTTCCATTAAAATGTTGAATAACAGTGGTGACAGTGGGCAACTTTGTCTTTTCTGATCTTAGAGTGAAAGCTTTTAGTCTTTCACCATTAAGTAAGATGTTAGTTTTGGGCTTTTCATATATGTGCTTTATCATATTGAAGAAATTTCCCTCCATTCCTAGGGTTCTAAGTATTTTTATCAAGAAAAGAGTGGATATTGTCAAAATCCTTTTCTGTATCAATTTAGATGATCAGGTGTTTTTCTCATTAATTCTGTTAATGTGGTGTATAACATTAATTAATTTTCATATGATGAACCAACCTTGAATACCAAAGATAAATCTCAGTGGATCATGGTGTATAATTTTGTTAAAATGCTCTTGGATTCAGTTTGTTCGTATTTTGTTGAGGATTTTTGCATCTAAATTCCTGAGAGAGTTGGTCTTGCTTTGTGTTATTTTGTTTGTTTGTTTGTTTCCCTAGAGGTAACTTTATCTGGCTTGATATTAGGGTGATTTTCCCTTCATATTATGAGTTAGGGAGTATTACTTCCTCTTCAGTTTTTTAGAAGAGTTTGAGCAGAATTGACCTTAAGTCTTCCTGGATTGTTTGACAGAATTTCTTGTGAAGCCATCTGGTCCTGGGCTTTTCTTTTTTGAAAGGTTTTTGATTTCTAATTCAATTTCTTTATTTTTTTAAATATACTTTTTAAAAAATATACTTGGATTACATAAATGTTACATAAAAAATATAGGGGATTTCCATATGCCTGACTCCTACACTTCCCACATTTCCCCCTGTTAATAATATCCTTCATTAGTGTGATACATTGGTTACAATTGATGGACACATTTTGGAGCATCACCACTAAGTGTGGATTATAGTATACATTGTATTTTACACCCTCTCCCAGACAATTTTGTAAGTCATGACAAGATATATAGTGGCCTGTATCTGTCATTGCAATGTCATTCAGAACAATTCCCAACTCCCAAAAATGCCCCTATATTACAGCTATTTCCCTCTCCCTCCTGTCTGAACCTCCAATGACCACTGCCTCGACATCAATGACAGAAGTTCTTCCATTGATAGAATCACAATAAGTCTATGGATAGTAGAACACCAGTAAGTCTACTTTAGTCCATCATTCATTCCACAATACTGAGGATTCTGGGATGGTGATGCCCACTCCACCGCTAACTGAGAGGGGGCTTAGATTCCATGGGGCAGATGGATGTGACTATCTTGCTTGCAGTGGCAGGCTCTCTCTGTTCCTTGGGATGGTCACTGACCATCATCATCTCCTTGTTAGTTGTTCTGGGTGAGTTCCATGAACTGGAGGGTAGATGGTACAATTCTGTTGAGATTCAGGGCCCACTTGGCACATGGAGAACCCAAAGATTTAATTCTCTTGGACATAAACCTGTCACTCTCTTACTAACCATAGGTTCAGATAGAAACAGCAGAAGAGCTGTGTGTACCACAACTGAGTCCAACTCTGTCACACTGGGGAGCATAACTTCCCAAGTAGTGCCCATTGGCAGGGTACCAAACTCCTGAGCTGTCTACCCTGCCTATGGTGTCTGAATATCTCCAGAGTCCTCAGGATAATTCAATCTCTTTAATAGTAATTGGTTCATTGAGCTCTTCTATTTCTTCATGAGTTAAGGTACGTAGTTGCATATTTCTAAGAATTTGTCCATTTTGTTGAGGTTATCTAATTTATTGGTGCAAATTTTTTCATAGTACATTTTATAAAAAATTTCAGTGGGATTGATAGTAATATCCTCCTTTTCATTTCTGATTTTCATATGTTATTCTCTTTTCTTTCCCCTAAGTTTAGAAGTTCTCTGCAGTTATTTATTTGACTACTCCTTCTGCTCCTTTCTCTCTTCTCCTTCTAAGACTCCCATATTGCATATATTGATGCACTTAATGGTGCCCTATAGCTGTCTTAAGCTATTTTTGCTTTTATCTTTTTTCTTTCTGCTCATCAGTCTGACCCATTTCAAGTATCTTGTCTTCAAGTTCACTGATTCTTTCATCTGCAAACTCTTCAAACTTTCCTGGGCATTTTTCATTTCAGTTATTGTGTCTTTCAACTCCAGTATTTCTGTTTGGTTCTTTTTTGAAAATTTCTATCCTTTTACTTAAACTCTCATATTGCTCATTCTTTGTTTTCCTGACATCCCTTAGTTCTTTCTCTATACTTTTCTTCATCTCCTTGAGCATTTTAAAGATCATTTTGTCAAGGCTTTTTTCAGTATGTCCATATTCTCATCTTCTTCATTGGTGTTTTCTCTATTTTTATCTTCTTCCTTTGGATGGGCCATCATGTCATGTTTCTTTGTTTGTCTTATACTGTTTGGTTGCACTTTATACATTTTAATATTTTAAAATATTTACTCTGGGATTTACTCCCTGAGATTTCTGTTTCCTGGTTTTGTAACCAGCTGGTGATAAGACAGAGATTTTTGTGAGCTTCAACAGTCTTAGTAGGAAGGACTGTTCAAGATGAATGCAATGTGCAAGGTTTTCCCTGTCTTTCTGGGTCTCTTTCTTGCACTGGAATTTTGCTTGTTAGTTGTTTTGGAGCTCCCCAATTTATAGGAGTTCAGTGTTTCCTCTGTTTCCTAAATACAGATCTCCCACTCCTGGTGTACAAAACTGGCAAGCCTTTGTCCCAGACTGTCTGTTTCTATAGGTTTTTTTCCATTACTTTCACAGACAAAACAGGGCCAGGGTCTCACAAAAGGAGTGATGACCAACTCCAAAGTTCCCTGTCTAAGGGTTCACGAAGGGCAGTAAAACCCCCTCCAATGACTTCCCAAAGCTAAGTTTGCCTGGCCTACCCAGCAAAAGCATCCCTTCAGCTAACTGTCCCCCACAGTGCTGAGGAAGCACAGCATCATTAAATCTTTCCCCCCTCTGGCCCTGTCTGAGTGACAGTAAAACAATGGCTGTTGCTGCCTTTGTCCAGGGTGGGATTGAAACAATAGCTGCCCTCAGAGCCAGGATACAGCAGTCAGAAGTTAGAAAGCAAAGCATTGATCAGTGATCATCTATGACTACCCTGTTCTTGGGGAAGAGGATTTTTATGTCCCTTTCTGCCACCAGCAGCTATCATAAGCAACATAAGTAATGTCTCAGCAACAAAATAAGAAGAAACTAGAAAGTTTTTTGTGATATTGAGAGTTAGATGTCAAAATAATCTTATTCAAATTAAATAGAAAATGCCAATTTTTAAAAGTTTATGTACCAACCTAGATGTTTGCTTTTTGCTCAATATAAATTATCACTAATTACACTTTTAACACTTTGTTTGTAATACCCTTTACTCAATGAATAATTTACTGGAGTGTTAGTAAGTCAAGCTCAACCTCCATGTGTAATTGGCACTTATTGTAAGACATACATCACCTTAAGCCTTGCTGCTAATAGCAATAGTGGTTAACATTACTACTATATGTTATAGCTAAACTTTATCAAAGAATTAAGAATTATAGAACATATTGCTAAACATTCTACCTCTATTATTTACTTCCATTCCAAAGTCCAATTTATAAGTGGGAAAATTGAAGTGCTGGGAGGTTGCAAATGCCATCAGGGTCCCAGAGTTAATGAGCAGAACTAATTCATGAACAAGTCCATTTGATTCTAAAGTCTCTGCCAGTCATCCACTCTGGGCCTCAGCTTACCCACCTGAAAGATCAATGGATAGGAATAACAATCTCTAAGGAACTTTGATGAAAGAATTCAATGATTTCCTTTCTATTTAGCACATCCTTACAAATCATGCTTAATCTATACTTGTACAAGCACAGAAAAGAAATCTCAACCATTTCTTTTTATAGTGTGAAGCTGGCTTCAGTTTTCTAGCAAAGCTTGATTTTGGATGTAAACAGAGTGAAGAAGTATTATCTAACAGCTTAGAAGATGCTATTAATGAAAAGTGCAAGCAATTAATTTAATTTGTAATGTGAAGGGATGGACATTATTTTAATATGCAAACAGTGCCTGTAGGGCTCCCTTGAGGACTGCTTCAAGTTTACTTTGTTTTTAAAATGATAAAATTATCTGTCATGTTCACTTATTTTGGGGGCATATTTCACAGTGAATAAAATAAAATGCTATACTGTTATTTTTCAGCTGGTATTCTTATCCCTGTCTGCTATAATATAATGGGATTAATGAGGCTCTTTTTCTACTTCTTATTGTCATTTAATTAAGATTTATATCAGGAAACTTCCTTATTGGAGAATTTTCATTACTTTATACAGCTTTATAAAATTTCATTTATTCAACTAGCATGTATTTCTTGTCCTCTCAAAGTTAGGTACTATTTTAGGTGCTAGAGATACAGCAATGAATAAAATAGTGTGCTGTAAGAATGGATGCTGGATGTTGTGTGTCCTGTTGTGGCCCACTGGATGGACTGGGGTGGAGCATGGACTACAATGTGGACCACTGTCCATGTGGTGCAGCAGTGCTCCAGAATGTATTCGCCAGGTGCAGTGGATGTGCTGCAATAATGGAAGAGGTTGTTGATGTGGGAGGTGTGGGGTGGGTAGGGTGGGGGTATATGGGAACCTCATTTTTTTTAATGTAACATTTAAAAGAAAATAAAGAAGAAAAAAAAGAAAAAAAACCCTGCTTTCATAAAATCTATATTCTAATTTATAAATTCTCAATTTTTGATTAATAATTAATGTATTAGCTAGGGTCCTCTAGGAAAACATAACCAACAGGACATACCTATAAATAGTGCAAGATTTAAGGGCACGCTACAAACTAGGGGCTCTGATGAAGATCTTTGGTAAGTTCCCCAGGAGATGCTGGCTATCCAAAGTAGAGGTGGGAATTCTCTCTCTGAATGCTGAAATCACTTCCCTTTTTAAGGCCTTTAACTAACTGAATGAGATGTCACTCTTTGTTGACATCATTCTCTTCAGCTGGTTGTAGATATAACCAGCCATTTATATAATCAACTCACTTATGATGAAAGTCCATGAAATGCCCTTGCATTGCAATTAGTGTGCACCATTACCTGGCTGAGTTGACACATTAGCTTAACCATCACAGTCCACCCCTTGTCAACTTGGTAGCCATACAGATCATCCTAAAGGATACTTAGTCTCTAAATAAAAACAATAACAGAATATATTTCTGCCTAACAATACTCAACTTTCCTGTTGAGTACAACTAGAAACACACTAAATCCCTCCTGAATGGAGTACAAGTTCTTGGGTAATATTTACTCTTAAACTTGACATCCTTAAATATTACAACATCAAACCAATACAATTTATGACATAAGATAAGAGGAAAGGTATTCCTTTTACGTAAATATACAAATATACTCATAAAAAAAAAAACAAGGAAGAAAAATTCATGACCATTACATTACTCATTTTTGTAACTGGTCACAAGGTCAAAGTGCATATTTGTCACTATTGTCTTCCACTACCCATTCTATGTTCCCTTTACCCACAGCATGTATCCAGCTGGGCATTCCTGAAGATTCCAGGTCATTGTGAGTCCTGCCTGGATTGGGTTGTTGCAATTTTCCATTGACTTTAAGCACAGGGCATGATAGTTCTGAAAGATGCCCTAGGGGATCTCCTGTATTCCAGACAAAGTATTCTTTATCTCCATTGTCTAGGTGCAATCCTATTTCCCCAGATAGGCAGGATCAATCACTCAGCCAGTACAGTAAATCCCTTCTTTCTCTGTTGATTCAGAGGCATGAGGAGCCCAAAGTGACCAGGTAGCAGTCTTAACTTCCAGTTCAATGTAATCATGGTTGTGTTCCCTGGTAGAAGCACTCCTCCTTTTGGAACTAAGGCAGGGAAGGCAAACCCATACCTGGAGTATGTGTCTATTATAATTAGAACAAATCACTGCCTCTTCCACAACAGAAGTGGCCCAATGTAATCAACCTTCCACCAGTTGCAGACTTATCACCTCAGGGAATGGTGACATATCAGGGGCTGAGTGTGGGTCTCTGCTGCTGCCAGATTGGGCACTCAGCAATGGCTGCAGCCAAGTTGGCTTTGATAAGGGGAAGTCCATGATGCTGAACACATGCATAACCTCCACTCTTACCACCATGGCCACCTTGTTCATGAGCCCATTGGGCAATGAGAGGAGTGGTTGGGGAAAGAGACTGAATGCTAGCCAGAGAGCAAGTTATCTTATCCATTTGATTATTAAAATATTCCTCTGCTGAACTTACCCTCTAGTGAGCATTCATGTGGAACACAAATATTTTCATATTTTTTGCCCTCTCAGAAAGTTCTACCCATGTAACTCTGCCCCACATTTCTTTGTCAATTTTCCAATCTGGGTCCTTCTATTTTGCTGACCATCCAGCCAAAGCATTGGCAACAGTCCATGGATCCATGTACAAACACATCACCAGCCACTTCTCCTTCCAACCAAAATGGACAATTAAGTGCACTGCTCTAAGTTCTGCATTCTGGAAGGATTTTCCCTCACCAATGTCCTTCAGCCATGTCCCAGAAAGGGGTTACATTGCTGCACTGTCCACTTTCAAGAGGTACCTGCATATCGTGCAGAACCATCTATAAACAAGGCCTGAGTTTTCTCCTCCTCAGTCCCTGATTGTAAGGGACTCCCCAAGAGGTTAAGGCTGTGGGACTGGGAAAGGGATGGTAACATGGCAGGGGTGGTGACCATGGACATTGGGCTACTTCTTCATGTAACTTTCTTCTGCCTTCAGGACCCACTCAAGCCCTATCTCATATATACCATTTCCACTTTATGATGGAGTGCTGCTGTGAATACCAACTTTATGGTTTTGTATGTTAGACAATAGCCCCAAATCATGATTGGCAACTCAAATCTCATTGTAACTTGGTGACCCATAGTTAAGCATACAGTCTTGACTATGGCCCAGTAGCAGACCCAAAGCTTTATCTCAAAAGGAGAGTGGTATTTACAGAAGATGCCAGGGCTTTGCTCCAAAATCCTCAGGATCTGCATTGTGATTCTCTTATATATGGTATCTCTGTATGCCACTGACACAAACAGCACTATTTGATCTGTTGGATGATGTGACGCAAGTGGTACTGAAGTTTGCACAACAGCCTGGACCTGTCAGAGAGCCTCCTTTGTTCTGTTCCCCACTCAAAACAAGCAGCTCTTCTGTTCACTTGGTAAAGGGTGAGTAGCACACCCAAATGAGGAATTTGTTGTCCCAAAATCTGAAGAAACCAACTAAGTGTTGTGCCTCTTTTTTGGTTGTAGGAGGGGCTACGTGCAACAGCTTATCCTTCACTTTAGAAGGGATGTCTCAACATGCCCCACACCACTGGACACCTAGAAATTTCACTGAGGTGGAAGACCCCTGTAGTTTTGTTGGATTTATCTCACATCTCTCATGCAAATGCCATACCAAAAAGTCTAGAATAACTGCTACTTCTTGCTCACTAGTTTGAATCAGGATGATATCATCAATATAAAGGACCAGTGTGATTTCTTGTGGCAGGGAGAGATGATCAGGTTCTTTGCAGACAATATTATGACAAAGGTCTGGAGAGTTGATATACCCCTGATGCAGGACAGTGAAGGCATATTGCTGTTCTTGACAGCTTGAAAAAGTAAGCTCTTTGGTGGTCCTTACTGATGGCAATTGAGAAAAAAAGCATTTGCCAGTTCAACAGCAGCATACCTGGTACCAAGGGATGTGCTGATTTACTCAAGCAATGATACCACATCTGGAACAGCAGCTGTGATTCGAGTCACCACCTGATTGAGTTTACCATAATCTACTGTCATCCTTGAGATCCATCTGTTTTCTGCACAGGCCAAATAGGAGAGTTGAATGGGATGTGGTGGGAATCACCATTCCTGCATCCTTCAAATCCTTGATGGTGATACTGACCTCTGAAATCCCTCCAGGAATCCAGTATTGCTTTTGGTGTACTATTTTGCTAGCCAGAGGCAATTCTAGTGGTTTCCACTTGATTTTTCCTGCCATAATAGTCCTACCTCCAGAAGTCAGGGATCCAATGTGGGGATTTTGTCTGTTGCTGAGTATAATTATTCCAATTATACATTCTTAAAAACTGGAGAAATAAATAGAGAACGGGTCCCGGGAGCCATTAGACCAAATGTGAGTGGGACCTGACCTAAAATCTCATCAATCACCTGATCTCCATAAGCCCCTACTCTGACTGGTGTACCACAGTGATGTTTTGAGTCTACTGGAATTAATGTCATTTCTGAGCCACTGTCTAATAATGTGAAAAGTCTGATCATTTCCTTTTCCCCAGGGCACAGTTACCCTGGTAAAACACCATAGGTCTCTTTGGAGAAAGCTGAGAGATAAATCGACAGTATAAATTTTTGACAGTGTAACAGAATCCTTCCCCAATGTGACCTGGCCTTCTCCTCGTTTATGGGGCTCTGGTTATATAAATTATGTCAAATCTGGGAGTTGATTAAGGGGTCATAACTCTCTGTTTCTGAAATTCAAGTTAGGGTTTTGTTCACTTGACATAGAACTCTTCTGCTTGTACAGATCAAGTAGGAATTAAGTAGACTGCCTATCTATTTTACTTCTAGGTACCCCATGATCTGTTAGCCAACACCACAGGTTTATGCAACTCAGACTCTTCTAATTGCTGCTTTGAGTCTACATTTCATTGTGGTAGCCATGCCCATCTTGTCTTTGGTGATTAAGTGCTGCTACTTGGCTTGTGCCAGTCCAGGATCTCATCATCCCCATAATGTTTAAGGATTCTCATACTGTGACAGCAGTTCCTATGGTAATATCTGACCTACAGAGAAAACCAACCACAGAGCTCTTCAGGGAAGATAGAGTTTGTCTCACAAATGTATTCCTCACAGTCTTGGGTAAAAGTTGTGTCCTCTGGATATTCCTGGGGTGATGGGCTGATCTTAAATGGTGAATCCATTCCAGCATTCCAGTCTCTCTAAGTCTTTGGGGCCCTCATCTACAGTATACCATGGTAAATCAGGCATCTCAACCTCAGTCATTGTAGGCCATCTTTTGGCTCATGTTTCAGTCAGCCACTCAAACAAACTGTTAGAGGTCTCTTTTGAACCCCTTGAGTTAGAACATTGAATCCAGAATCCCTTCTTAGTGGGCCCATATCAATAAATTCAACCTCATACAATTTTATATTCCTTCCACCATTACCTCATATCTTTAATATCCATTTCCACACAAAGTCCCCTGCTTTCTGTTATTATTAATTGGAAAACTTATGCAGTTTTTTTAGAGTATGGTGTACTTCCTCATGGGTCACACTTCATACTTCACCTTTGGGGACTTGTTTTGATTTTAATGTAGTTATAGGTCTGGAAGAGAAGAGGGGTGGAGGGTAAGGAGAAGAATTAGAAGAATCCTACAAACCAGTTACCTCAGTGTGTTTTCTTGCACTTTAGTCTGGTCAGAAAGGATTAATCTCTTCAGGTGGGGGGTGGAATAACAGACTCCTCAGTGCAGGGTGGAGGTCAGTTGACGGTTTCTTTAGGGCAGAGTGGAGGTGGAGACTCCTTGGGAGATTGGGAGATGCAAGCTTGACGTTGTGCAGTCTCCACAGGGCAGACCATTGCAGGTTTATTTGGCAAAGTCTCAGCAGAATGTAGGGTTTCACAGTCCCCACCGATATTATCATCAACCCATATGTCTCCATCCCAATCCTCAGGGTCGCACTTCTTTCCATTCAATGCCCTCACTTTAAGAGCACACAGCCTGCAAGTTTGAAGTTTTAGTTTCTGTTGTAACTCTGCTATTCATACAGTGAGACTCTGAGTCTGGTTTTTAGAGATCTCAAATCTGAGGCTGCAGGAAACACGATTTTCTTTCAGAGCACACATAGAAACTTTTACATCATTCATGTGGAAACTAAGCTGCTAATTTGAAGGCTTCAGTTCATCCCTTTCTTTTGTAACTGTATCCAGCATATTTAGGAAGAGCCAGCCAACATCATTAAACCTTTAACTCCACAAAACTCTGTTAAGGTGTTAGCAACATTCTCACCCAGATCCTTGCCTCTTATAAGCATGGAAGTGGTGATATTTTACATATCTCTATTGCCAGCTCATGCCATGGACTGTCAGTGTTCTATTGATTATTGGGAACTGAGTCATTAGTGCCCAATTGTGAAAATTCCAGAACCAATTCAAAATTCCATTTTTAGTATTCTTTTTCTCAAGAATCACTCCTGGTACTAAGCTGTATTAGTCAGGGTTCTCTAGGGAAACAAAACCAATGGAAGATACCTGTAAATAGTCTGAGATTTTACAAAATTGTCTCACATGACAGTGTGACACACAAAATTGTCTCACATGACACATGCAGAAGTCCAAATTCCTTAAGGCATGCTGAAAACCAGGGGCTCTGATGAAGATCCTTGATGGTTCCCCAGGAGATGCTAGCTGTCCAAAGTAGAGATGGGATTCTCTCTCTGAATGCTGAAATCACTTCCCTTTTTAAGGCTTTCAACTGATTGGATGAGATGTCACTCATTGCTGAGGACAATCTTCTCAGTTAATTGTACTTGTAACCAGCCATCTTTGTAGTCAACTGATTCACTGATGATTAAAGTGCATGAAATGCCCTTGTATTACAATCAGCACAGTGCTTGCTTGGTCAAACAACTGGGCACCATTGCCTGGCTGAGTTGACACATTAGCCTAACCATCACAATTTGATATACAGATTTGTTACCCTGAAGTTTTGCCTTCTCCACAAAATCTTTCTTGAGAAATCTAAGTCATAGTTACCTTTCTTTCCTTTCAAACATTTACACACTGCGTGAATTAGAACATATTTCTATGCTGGTTTTACAGTTTTCTTAGATCCAAATATTAACTTCCTAACTAAATAAACTCCCTGAGGATGAGACCATGTGTTAAAACTTCTGTATACTCTCTATCACTCTAGCAGTGAATATCTTTGTACCTGATTTCCTATGTTCTCATGTAATCATTTCTCTGAGATCAATATCTTAAAGCCAGTGTTAAATTGCAAGATAGGGGCATTTCAAATTTTAATATTACAATTGAACTGAACGTTACACAAATTTTCCCCTACAATTTTTGGAGGTCCCATTTTTTCTCACCATTACCATTAGTGAACAGCAATAAAGTTTTATTTTTCCAAATCTAATAAGAGAAAACAATTCTCACTGTTTTAATTTTTATTTCCCTGAATACTTTTCATGGTTTATGAGGTATTTTTATTTTTCCACAGATTTTCTGTTTTTATCATTCTCTTTTTCTCAATTGGGATATCTTTGGTTTTGAAGGAGATCTTTATTCATTTTGGAAATTAACTGTTTGAATGGTAGGTTGCAAATATTACACACAGTTTCTGACTTGCTTACTCTTTGGTGCAATAATCCTTGTCCCTTCTCCTAAAATACAGTTCATATTTTAAACATTACAGGACAAAGATGCTTGTTTTATATTTATCTTCAGACCAAGGGACTCCCATGATGCATTTTATAGGGGGCTTGAACCCCTCTTGGAATCACTCAAGATTTATTAGAGATGAGGGACAAATTTCTCTCTACCCAAAAGAAACTTTAATTACAGATATATGTCATTAATAATGGTCTTCCAAATCCCCCTACATTTTGTCCACCTCTGTGTTACACTCAGTTCTCAATATAACATTTTAAGAATTCTATTCTGAAAATATCATCAAAGTTTTTGTGGTTTTGTTTTGTTTTTATTTTACATATTGAGTAACCACAAAAGAGCTAGGCTCTGTAAGAATGCATTTTCTAAATCAAATTGGTAACCTCCCCCCCACTCGTCTGAAGTATGATCATCGTTATATACATTTAATAGACAGTTCTCTATTCTTCTGAATTAACTCAGATTATGTCCACTCATTATAGGGTAAGTAGGCCAATCCTGGCTCTGCACATTTCACCCCATTATTAAATATAGTGTGGCTTAAGTTTCCCCAAACTTATCCCAACTCAGAATTTTTGTCTGTGTATTTGTTTGATCATAGACAACCCAGTATAAGATCTATATTGCTTCTGACACAGCACTGACAAGGCAATCAAAATACATGTTCTGCAATAGTCCACAAATGAAAGCCAATTGAACCACCAGAGCTCCATTATAACAAAAACTACAAATCCACACATATTAAATTACATTCCCCACTCATGATGGTGCAAGCCTCTGCTATTTCTGTATTAAAATAAAACATTTTTATATTTACATCTAAGAGGTTGACCACAATTCCACTCTTAGACCCACATAAAGTACCTTCATCACTTTATAGTACTTTTGGAGACAATATTGGAAACTTAAATGGACAAAATAACTAACTTTTTTTTTTTTTGAGGTACCAGGGTCAGGGATTGAATCCAGGACCTCATATTTGGGAAGCCGGCACCCAGCCACTGAGCCATATCAGCTTGCTTGAGTTGTTTTATTTTTTTCATTCATTTGCTAGTT
Organism: Dasypus novemcinctus; assembly: GCF_030445035.2. NCBI lineage: Eukaryota > Metazoa > Chordata > Mammalia > Cingulata > Dasypodidae > Dasypus > Dasypus novemcinctus. Next base: position 101,063,269 of record NC_080683.1, on the reverse strand, counting down.
GTTCGTTTTTTGTTTTGTTTTTAGGAGTCACTGGGAACTGAACTGAGACCTCCCATTTGGGAAGCAGGTGCTCAAATTCTTGAGCCACATCCACTCCCAAAATAAGTAGTTTTTATGTGAAATTTTCCTTTTTGGTTTCAACACTAGCTTCTTTTATGAAATTGTCATGTTACAATTGACTATAATAATTTTCCTTTTCAGTGCCCTGATTTTCACATTTTGGCTATTAAAAGCCTTCTTTTCAGACTAGTCAAACTGTCTATTTTACCTGTTAGCCAGAAATTACTGACAGTCTCCCTGTTTCTAAAAACAAAATGTCCATGGCCAATCCTGAGTTTCCATGCACTAAGACATGGTACCAACTGCTCTCCAAAGGACTACAAACGAAGAGTGTTAGAGAAGCTAAATCTTGGTACCAGAGATGCATAAATACTGATATTAGGGAAGTGACCTTAAGAATACTTAAATCACCATATTAATGGAGTGAGAAAATCTTTTTTTTATTTTCAAGGTCATGAGTGCATATTGATGTTTCCATTTGACATATACTTTTTAAAAATTCTGTGTTTACTTATTCTGAGTTCTAAAAATAATCTTTGCTGTTTAGAACTACCATTTTAATTTTGCTCAAGCTATATAAAGTTACACTAAAACACATTAGTGAATCCCATTATTGAATCATACTATTCACACTCCAGTTTCATTTTTTTAGTCTCTTTTGCAAGCTTTCAGGAATTGATATTTTTATCAGCATCCCTTGAGAACAGCCTAGGTGTCTGAGATAACACACACACACACACACATCTTCTATTTCTTTTATAAAAATATCTAAAATATTATAAGGCATGCAATAAATAATCCATTAACAAAAAGAGTCCCTCCTATACTGAATATAAATAAAAGGTATTAATCAAGGGAAGTGGACTTGGCCCAGTGGTTAGGGCATCTGTCTACCATATGGGAGGTCCGGGGTTCAAACCCTGGGCCTCCTTGACCTGTATGGAGCTGACCCACGTGCAGTGTTGATGTGTACAAAGAATGCCATGCAACACATGGGTGCCCCACATGGGGGAGCCCCATGCACAGGGAGTGCACCCTATAAGGAGAGCCGCCCATCTCAAAAGAAAGTGCAGCCTGCCCAAGAATGGTGCCACACACACGGAGAGCTGACACAACAAGATGACACAACAAAAAGAAACACAGATTCCTGGTGCCGTTGACAACAACAGAAGCGGACAAAGAAGAACACACAGCAAATAGACTCAGAGAACAGACAACTGGGGTGGGGGGGGAAGGGGAGAGAAATAAATAAAATAAATAAATCTTTAAAAAAAAAAGATTAATCGAAAGCAGAGTGTAGACCAATAATGGCTCCCAAGCTTTGGTTTGAAATTCCAATATAACTATATCTATTTCATCCCAAATTTTAAGTTTATTTATTTTTTCCTTCATAATTTTACTTCATTAGTATCATTGTTAACTTTCCCTTTCATACATTTATGGCTCTAAATATAGACCAATAATTTCTTTATGGTTGTTTGAAAGATTCTCAAACTATTGAAGCATCACAAAACACACAAATTAATATCAAGAACTATAAATATATCTACAATATAATTTGAAAACTCTTACCAAATAAATTACACATAATAACTTTGTAGGTCCATTGTATTTCCACAAAATTTTAAAAAAATTTTTATTAAAGTTAACATATCACATAGAGCGTTAAATTAAAAAAACTTAAGAGGTTCTCATATAAAGCACACCCCACCACCCTACCCCCATCATTTTTGTAAATTGTATTTCTTTGAAGATACATACATCACGAAAAAAGGTTACATTATAAATAGCATAAGAGGGTCCTGTATACCTCCCATCCTCCCACCCCACTCCTCCCACACTAACAACCTCCCCCATCATTGTGGCACACTCATCGCACTCGGTGAACACATTTTGGAGTACTACCGCACCACATGGATAATAGTTTACTCTGTAGTTCACACACTCTTCCTGTACATTCAGTGGGTTATGGCAGGATATATAATGTTCAGCATCTGACCCTGCAATATCATTTAGGACAACCCCAAAGTCCCAAAAATGACCCCCTCATCACATCTCTTCTTCCCTTTCCCTGCCCTCAGCAACTACTGTGGTCACTTTCTCCCCATCAATGATACAATTATTTCCACAAAATTGATTGTGCTTCCATAAGAACCAGGTGATACCAAAAAAAAAAAAAAAAAAAAAAAAAGAATTAATAGATTAGGTATATTTTGCAAATTTTGCATAATAATTTTATGGCTACCCCCAATGTGTGCATTTCCAAATGGCACTACAGAGGTCACAACAAATGAAAATATTGTCCAAACTTTGAAATATTTCATAGACTGAAGTATGCAGTTAGATTATTCCTAATGTTTCATTCTATGGAAGTGCCCCACCTACCACTGAGCTCATATCCCCCCAAATTAAACTAAATAACACCAAACACTTTTCCTCACTTCAGTTTCTTCTGAAGTATCCAATTCCACTCAGTCAAATGTCTTTTCCCATTTCTCTCCAGTCATGAAACTAGCCCTCACTCCATCTGTGATGATTTGGAGTTATGTACTCCAGGGAAACATGTTCTTAAACTTAATCCATTCCTATGGGTATGAACCCATAGTAAATAGGACCTTGTGGGGAGGTTACTTTATTTAAAATGTGCACCAACTCAATGAAAACTGTGAGTCAATAAATTCCCTAGTTTTAGCCAACCCACTGCAAGTTATTTGTTTTAACAGTTAAGAAACTAAAATACCATCCCCATTTCAAAATCTGGGAAACTCTGAGAGACCTTGTGAGGCCATGAACCATAAAAGCCATAAATTCCTAAATAAGACCAAAAACAAAAAAACAAAACAAAACACCCACACACACACCTCTCTAATCACATCATAAAATGTACATGCATATTCCTAAGCACTACAACTCACTGTTGTACAACTCATTGAACTACTTCTGCTACATATCAGTAACTTCAAAGGAATAGATTTACAATCTTGCAAATCCCAACTTCTCTCATTTTCCTTGTTTTTGCCCCATATAATCCTCCGTAACCTGCTGAACAGTGTGGAGCACTACTCTGAATGTCCTGTGTCTGCCCAGGACCAGCTTTACAGTCTGTAAAGTTCTAGTAAACTGCTATTATTTTGCTATATGGAGTGGCCTGCTTCATTTTTTAGATCTTAAGTGCCCATCAAACTTTGACAGAATCTATTCTGTACGTTCATGGCCAGATAGCACCATAATTATATAACTGGAGCTGACACTGTCCCAGCACATCTGTCCTCTCAGCTGGACTGGTCAAGCTCTCTTATCATTGTCCACAGAGATTAGTGTTTACTCTCAACTTCTGTTAAGCTGTGTATTAATTTCCTGTTTTATTCCTAGTAGAAGTTATAGGTAGATTCAAGAGAACCACAGATGTAGCTAAAGCAAAAAGTGCTTAAGAACTTGCTCAGCTTCTTTCAGCCAAGAAGTAGCAGCCTACCTCTATAGACATCCTGTATTAGTCAGGGTTCTCGAGGGAAACAGAATCAACAAGAAATATCTGTCAATAGTAAGAGATTTATCAGAGTCTGTCATGCAGCCACGGGATGCACACGTTCAGGTTCCACAGGCAGGCTGCACCAGGAGCTCCGCTGAAAGTCCAATGAAGATTCTTGACAAGTTCTGGGAGATATTGGCTGTCCAAAGATGAGCTGGGAAACTCTCTCTCAATGCTGAATCACTTCCCCTTTTAAGGGATTCAACTGATTGGTTTAAGCATCACTCATTGCTGATGGCAATCCTCCTGATTGATGTAATTATAACCAGCTATCTATGATTTACCACTGCAGTAAAGCCAATGGTGACTAAAGTCCGTAAATGCCATTGTATTACAGTTAGCCTAGTGCTTACTTGATGAAACAACTGGGCACAGTTACCTGACTGAGTTGACACAATAGCCTAACCATCACAGTCCACCCCTTGTCAACTCGGCAACCATACACATTACCTTAAACCATACTTAGTCTCTAAGTAAAAACAATGACAAACATGCATACATATATATTTCTGCCTAACTGTTCAACTTTCCTGCATACAACTGGAAATGCATTAATTCCATATAGAATAGGGTGCAAGTTCTAGGGTAATATTCACTCTCAAACTGGACATGCTCGAATATTATGACATGAAATGGATACAACTTGTTTTATGATAAGGGCAAAGTTTGGGAAAGGAGACAAAGAAATACATTTTGTGTACATATACAATCATTATCATAATGAAACTAGGAAGAAAGATTCATTGACCATTATAATCCTTATTTCTGCAACTGGACACATGGAAAAAGTTCATAGTTATCATTACCTTCTTCCACTACCCATTCCATGTTTCCATTACCCTCAGCAAGCACTTCAGTTGGCCATGTTTCTTCGCCTGGTGGGGTAACCCAAACTTTCATTCCTGAAGATTCTGGGCCAGTGTTAGTACTGCTAACACTGGGGTTGTTGCAATTTTCCACTGACTTTAATCATAGGGCATGGCTGTACTAGGAGATGCGCTAGAGGATCTCCTGTATTCCAGGCAAACTCTTCTTTACCCCCATTATGTAGATGCAGTCCTATTTCCCCTTGATAGTCAGGATCAATTACCCCAGCCAGGACAGTAATTCCCTTCTTTGACTGTTGATTCAGAGTTAAGAGGAACCCAAAGTGGCCATGTGGCAGTTTTAACTTCCAGTTCAATGGAATCATTGCTGTGTTCCCTGGTGACAGCCTCTTCCTTTGGGGACCAAAACCTGTAGACCAGCAGAGTTTGAGGTTGTAGGGACAGGAAGTGTTGGAAACTGAGGCACAGTGGCCTCACAAGGAGAGATGTGCTGTCTCCAGGGCTACGCTTGCAACCTAAGGAATGCAGTAATTAAGAGTTCAGGGCAAATGGGATGAAGTTGTTAATGGCTGAAAGAAAAGATAAGCACATACCTTTTGTAGTGAATAGAACAAACACTTAGACTTTGTACCTTGAGATAAGATTTTTTTAAATTCCTTAGACTATGGGTAATGCTGCTTGTTGTCATGTAGGCTACGTGTTACTGCTTGTTGTCATGTAGGCTACATGTCCTGCTTGTTGTCACATAGACTGTGGTGTATAGAGAGCCCCTTGTAAACAATAAAGTTGTCTGAGGAGTTATTACTCACAGACCCCCTGATCCCAGCTCTCTCGTTCTTTCTTTCTTTCTTTTTCTTTCTTTCTCTTTATTTCACTCTCCTTTTTCTCTTTCTTTCATTCCTGATACCCTTCGGGTCCAAATCTCCAACAAGGAAGCAAAAATTTTCCTAGTGGGTCACTAGGTGTAATAATGACTGGTGACTCTCCCATTTCCACCCCTTCATTCCTAGACCCATGGATCTTGGTTATGGGAGAAACAGTACCATAAACAGCCTCCTGTAGAACATTGCCTCAACCCTGTAAGGTATTACCACCTAGTTGGTGCTGTAATTGAGTCTTCAAAAGGCCATTCCACTGTTCTATCAATCCAGTTTCTTCAGGGTGATGGGGAACATGGTAAGACCAGTGAATTCCATGAGCATGTGCCCATTCCTGCACATCATTTTCTGTGAAATGGGTTTCTTGATCAGAAACAATGCTGTGTGGAATGACATGGGGCTAGATGAGACATTGGGTAAGTCCACAGATGGTAGTTTTGGAAGAAGCACTGCATGCAGGAAATGCAAACCCATATCCATAGTATGTATCTATTCCAGTTAAAACAAATCACTGCCCCTTCCATGGTAGAAGTGGTCCAATGTAATCAACATGCCACCAGGTCGCAGGCTGATCACCTTGGGGAATGGTGTCGTATTGGGGGCTGAGTGTGGGTCTCTGCTGCTGGCAGACTGGGCACTCAGCAGTGGCAGTAGGCAAGTCAGCCTTGGTAAGGGGAAGACTGTGTTACTGAGCTCATGCATAACCACCATCCCTACTTCCATGGCCACTTTGCTCATGAGCTTACTGGGAAATGACAGGAGTAGCTGGGGAAAGAGGCTGAGCTTTAGACATAGAGTGGGTCATCTAATCCACTCGATTATTAAAATCTTCCTCTGCTGAAGTTACCCTCTGGTGAGCATTCACATGGGATGCAAAAATTTTCATGTTATCTGCCCACTCAGAAAGGTCAAACCACATACCTCTCCCCAGACCTCTTTATTGCCTATTTTCCAATCATGTTCCTTCCAATTCCCTGACCACCCTGCCAAACAATTCATAACAGCCCATGAATCAGTGTACAAATGCTCCTCTGGCCATTTATTCTTCCAAGCAAAATGAACAACCAGGTGCACTGCTCAAAGTTTTGCATATTCGGTGGATTTGCCCACATCACTATCCTTCAGTGATGTCCCAGAAAGGGGCTACAGTGCCACAGCTGTCCACTTTTGGGTGGTACCTGCATAATGGGCAGAACCATTTGTAAACCAGGACCGAGTTTTCTCTTCCTTAGTCAACTGATTGTAAGGGACTCCCCAAGAGGCCAAAGCTGTGGACTGGGAAAGAGAATGTAACATGGCAGGGGTAGTGACCATGAGCTTTTGGGCTACTTCCTCATGTAACTAACTCATGCCTTCAGGACTCGCTTAAGCCCCATCTCATATATACCACTTACACTTTATAATGGAGTGCTACTGTGCATGCCCAACTTTATGGTTTGGTGAGTCAGACAATACCCAGCTCATGATAGGCAACTCAGGTCTCATGGTGACTTGATGGCCCATGGTTAAACATTCAGTCTCTAATAAGACCCAGTAGCAGGCCAAAAGCTGTTTCTCCAAAGGGGAGTTGTTATCTGCAGAGGAGGGCAGAGCTTTGCTCTAAAATCCTAAGAGTCCACGTTCTGATTCTCCTATAGGGGCCAGTCAAAGGCTCCAGATAGCATCTCTATTTGCCGTGGAAACTTCCAGCACCATTGAGTCTAGTGGATCATATGGCTCAATTGGTAGTGCAGCTTGTACAACACCCTGGACCTGATGCAGAGCCTCTTCTTGTTCCAGTCCCCAATTAAAATTCACAGGTTTTCTGGTCACCCGGTAAATGGGCCAGAGTAGCACACCCAAATGAGGAATGTGTTGTTTCCAAACTCCAGAGAGATCAACTAAGCATTGTGCCTTGTTTTTTGGTCATGGAGGGACCAGATGCAACAGCTTATCCTTCACTTAAGAAGGACTATCTCAACATGTCCCACACTACTGGACACCTAGAAATTTCACTGAGGTCGAAGGACCTTGTATTTGAGTTGTATTTATCTCCCATTTTCTCTCACACAAATGCCTTACTAATAAGTCTAGAGTCTTTGCTACTTCTTGCTCACTATGTCCTATCAACATGATATCATCAATATAATGGATCAGTGTGATGTCTTGTGGGAGGGAGAGATGATCAAGATCCCTGCGGGCAATATTATGACATAGGGCTGGAGAGTTGATATAACCCTAAGGCAGGACAGTGAAGATATACTGCTGGCCTTGCCAGCTGTAAGAAAACTGTTTTTCTGTGGTCCTTACCAATAGCAATTGAGAAAAAAGCATTTGCCAAATCAACAACTGCATATCAGGTACCAGGAGACATGTTGATTTCCTCAAGCCATGATACCACATCTGGGACAGCAGCTACAATTGGAGTCACCACCTTTTTAAGTTTACAGTAATATACTTTCATCCTTCAAGATCCATCTCTCTGTATAGGCCAAATAGGAGAGTTGAATGGAGATGTGGGGGAAATCACCACCTCTGCATCCTTCAAATCCTTGATGGTGGCACTGATTTCTGCAATCCTCCAGGAATCTGGTATTGCTTTTGGTGTATTATTTTGCTAGGTAGGGGCAATTCTAGTGGCTTTCACTTGGCCTTTCCAACCATAATAGCCCTCACTCCACAAATCAGGGATCCAATGTTGGGATTCTGCCTGTTACTGAGTATGTCTATTCCAATTATGCATTGTGGAACTGAGGGAATAACCACAGAATGGGTTTGGGCACACACTGGACCAAGTGTGAGACAGACCTGAGCTAAAACTCCATCAGTCACCTGACCTCCATAAGCCCCTACTCTGACTGGTGGACCACAGCGACTTTTCAGATCTCCTGGAATTATGTCACTTCTGAACCAGTGTCTAATAATCCTAAAACTGTCTAATCATTTCCTTTTCCCCAATGCACAGTTACTCTGGTAAAGGGCCATAAATCTATTGGGGAAAGGTGGAAGGAAGATTAACAATATACATTTTGGGCAGTTTAACAGGATCCTTCCCCAAGGAGACATGGCCTCCTCCTCATTCAAGGGGCTCTGGGTCTGTAAACTGTCTCAAGTCTGGGAATTGATTTAGGGGCCGAGATTCTCTACATCTGTAATTTGAGTTAGGGTTTCATTCACTTGACCTGGAACCTTCTGTTTATACAGATCCCAAAGAAATTTAGTAGACTGCCTATCTATTTCAATGCTAGGTACCCCATGATGCATTTCCAACACTGTAACTCTACATGATTCAGACTATTTTGAGTGCTTTTTTGAATCTGCCTTTCATTGTGGTAGCCATACCCACCTTGACTTTGGCAATTAACTGTCAATACTTGACTTTTACCAGACCGACATCCAATCATTCCCATAATGTTTAAGGATTCTAATTCCATCACAGCCCTCCTTACAGTAATATCTGGACTACAGAGAAGAGCAACCAGAGAGCTCTTCAGGGAAGATGGAGTTAATCTCACATTTTTATTCCTTACAATCCTGGTTGAAGGTATGTCCTCTATACATTCCTGGGGTGGGCAGGCAGCTCTCAAATGGTAAATCCATTGTAGCATTCCAATCACCCTAAGCCTTTGAATTCCCTCTTCTACTAAGTACCAGGGCAAATTGGGCATTTCGACCTCAGACATGCTAGGCCATCTTTTGGTCCATGTTTCAATCAGTCACCTAAACAAACTTTTAGAGCCCTTTCTAACTGCTTGAGCTACAGCACTGAATCCAGAATTTCTACTTACTGGTCCCATATCAATAAATTCAGCCTGGTACAACTTTATATTCCTTCCACCATTATCCCACACCCTTAGTATCCATTCCTACACATAATCCCTTGATTTTTTCTATATAAGTTGGAAAACTCATGCAGTTCTTCCTAAATATACCTTACTTCCTTATGGATCACACTCTGTATTTCACCTTTGGGTGATTTTAGTCTAGTAATAGGTCTAGAAGAGAAGAGAGGTGGTGGGGGTGGATAAGGAGAAGGATTAGAAATGCCTTGCAAGCTACTGACCTCAGGGTATTCCCATGCTTTTTCTGCTGGTGAGACAGGATTAATCTCTTCAGGCAGGAGTTGGAAGGCAGTTTCCTCAGCGCAGACTGGAGGCTCAGCAGGGCAGGGCAGACTGGAGGCTTGGCAGTGCATGCTGGAGTTAGACTGCTACATGCCTCAGGGCTAGGAGGAGGTCCAGACTCCCTGTGGAAAGTCGCAACCTGGGCAGGTACTCACCTCAGGGCAGGAAGTTGCTTCAGACTCCCTGGGCAGGCTGGAGGATGGATGATACAAGGTTGACAAGGTGTGGCCTGGACAGGGCAGGCCATGACAGGCTTATATCATAAAGTCAGCAGATTTCAGGTTCCAATATCTCCACCACTATTATCATTATCCCGTATGTCTCCATCCTACTTCTCTGGATCCCACTCTTTCCAATCAATGCCTTCACTTTAAATATAGAAACCCTGCAGGGGTTGAGATTTTAGTTTCCTTTGTAACTCCGCTACTTGTACAATGAGAGTCTGAGTTTGGTTCTCAGATATTTCGAGCCTGTGCTTACAGGAGACAAGGTTTTCTTTCAGAGGACACATAGAAACTTTTGTGTCATCCATTCAGTGTTTATGTTTCAAATTTGAAGTCTTTAACTCATCTCTTTCTTTGGTAACAGTATCTGGAGTATCTACAAGGAGCCAGCCAACATCATTATACCATTTGACTCCACAAAAGTCTGTTAAGGTATTGAAAACACTCTTACCCAGATCCTTACAAGCATGGAAGTAGGGGAATCCAGTGATGCTATTTTGGGGATATCAAATGCCAACTCGCACCATGCACTGTTAGCAGCCTCTTTTTATTGGAAAGGAAGTCATCAGTACCCTTGAGTCCAATTAGAGAAGAAAGGCAACTGCAAAACTCCCATAACCACCTCAGAAATCCCATGTTGAAGCCTCAGTTCCTCAAGAACCACTCCCAGTACCAAGCTGTTAGCCAGGGTTCTCTAGGGAACCTGTCGATAATAAGAAACCTATCAGTCTCTTACACAGCCGTGGGGAGGCACATATCCAGATTCCACAGGTAGGCTGCAACCAGGAGCTCTGGTGAAAGTCCAGTGAAGCTTCTTGATGAGTCCTGGGAGATGTTGGCTGTCCAAAGATGAGCTGGGAAATTCTCTCTCAATGCTGAATCACTTCCCCTTTTAAGACTTTCAGCTGATTGGGTTAAGTGTCACTTTTTGCTGATGGCAATCTCCCTGACTGATGTAATTATAACCAGCTATCTATGATTTTCCACTGCATTAAATTCAATGGTGACTAAAGTTCATAAATGCCTTTGTATTACTGTTAGCCCAGTGCTTTCTTGACCAAACAACTGGGCACAATTACGTGGACAAGTTGACGCAAAGTCTGTGGTTATATCATAGACTTTGAGAAGTAAAGGGAATTTGGACACCAACTTCAAGATGCTTCTTAAAGCAGCCCAACTTACAAGGGTCTTCTGGTTTCCAGCTCAGTGTCCTTCCCCTACACCATTTTTTGGAGCACACATGAGAAGAATAAATTATCTACAGCATAATGATAAAACTTTAAGTTGAGGGAAAATTTTTTTTTTTTAATTCGAGTGTAAGTTTCCTCACAAGTGGGAGGAAAAAGTAGAAAGAATTGAGATGGTGCTTACATTAGTCAGCCAAAGGGGTGCTGATGCAAAATACCAGAAATTGGTGGGTTTTTATAAAGAGCATTTATTTGAGGTAGGAGCTTACAGATACCAGGTCATAAAGCATAAGTTACTTTCCTCACCAAAGTCTGTTTTCACATGTTGGAGCAAGATGGCTGCCAACGTCTGTCAGGGTTCAGGCTTCCTGGGTTTCTCTCTTCCAGGATCTTGCTTCTCTCTGGGTTCAGGGTTTCTTTCTTCCTAGGGCTTGCTTCTCTTTCCTCTGTGTGCTTACTTCCTGGGGCTCTAGGTTAAGGCTTCAGCATCAAACTCAAACATCAAAACTCCAACATAAAAAACCCTCCAACTCTGTCTTTTACCATGCCTTTTATCTGTGGGTCCCACCCACTAAGAAGCGGGTACTCAAGGCCTTACTGATACAAGAGGTTTACCTGATTAAGTAATCAACTAAACCTCTGAATCCAATATAATCTTATATGCCCAGAGGAAAATACCAGTTTACAAACATAATCCAATATTTCCTTTTGGAATTCATCAATAATATCAAACTGCTACAGTGCTCTAATCCAAACTTTCTTATAGTATTATAGTTTTTGAATCCTTCTTTAAAACTTATTTTGAGTGTTTTCCCACAACATCCTCTTTTCTAAAGGTGTATTTTAATTCCTTTGTACATGCTATTCTCTCTTCCATAGCACCCTGCATCACAAACTACTTCTTATCCTTTATGGAAGAAGCTTTCCCTGGCCTTTTCCCTAAAAACAGATATTTATCACTTCAACTTGTACTTATTTGCTTTTTGCTCACATGTTGTCTGTTGCCCACAGTCAGTCCTAGATGGTAAGCCCAAGAGGGAAAGGATAATGTCTCCTATGTCACCCACTCTATCTCAGAATCTAGTTCAGAGTAGAAATGCAGTAGATACTCAGACATATTTGTGAATGAATGGATTAATGAGTGTGAGTGACCTTGGGTCCCACTCTCAGGAACTTTCAATGCCATTCTCACATAATTACGCAAATTACATGAGCAAATGCTGGTCTATGCTCACATCAGAGGTAGTTTCACACTGATCCCTATGAACATCAAAGGCTCTCTTCCTCTTCTCTCAGATCAATTGGATTAACTGAGATTTTAGTGACTGTAGGTTTCTACTGCAGCATAAAATGGATTCATTTTTACACGTACACTGGGTATACTGGATGGATACTATGTTAGATGCTTACAGTTTGGTGAATTATTGTAAAAGAGCAATTTATTATTTTTTTAATTCATAGGGTATCTTAGTTCACACATTAGTAATTGTTAGATTGATATATGTGATCCTTAGCATTCAGTTCTCTGTGTAACTCAATTCACTTCTAGTGAAAAATGATTTATGCTTACTATGTGCCAGATGTGGCACAAGATTTTGGAGAACATTGAAGTAATGCCATGAACCCTACTTTCAAAAAGTTGTTTTATCTTGCTTGACACAAACATTGGAGGAAATATTAAATTTACTTAACAAGTGACTTTTGAATTTTTCTACCTCTAATTCAAAAGAGGCTTTCATAGGATATTGGACTTGGCCATACAGGTAAGAAATATGTTTCTATTTGGAGATTTCTTTAACAACCTCCAAGGTCGAGTAAGACTGGTATCTGATTCATCCTGATGTTCTCAGGCAGAAATGAGTAATTTCATATTTAGTCCTTGATGTGCCTGTTGAGATATATTAAAATGTAGTAATACACCAATTATTCTTTGAGCATATCATTGGGAAATTTTATTTATGAGGCTCTTGGGTCTAATAAGAGTTTCAGTACTCACTGTGACATGCCAAGTACCCTCTGAGTTTCTGGAAGAATAAGGTCCAATTTCGACTGATGATTAGGACAAACTTTCTTAATGAGAGTTCTATTTGATGAAATTACAACCTTCTAACAAAGGTCCAACTATGAAGGTTTTATAGGTAAAAGTAGACCAACTTCTAAAAAGTATGAAAAATGGAAGAAAAACCCCTACTGATAAAATCAAAGAACTACCAAAAAATCATCTCTAATCCCACAAATGTATTTTAACAAAAATTTAGCATTCACAGGAAAATCCCCATGTGCAATGTGCTTTTCCATAGGCACTTGAATTTTCACAAATTATACTTCCATGAATTATGAGGCGTTCCAAAGCTGTTAAAGTTTTCAGAGACATATTTATCATAATTCTTCCATTGGTAATATGTCTTTTTTTTCCCTAAGATTTATTTTTATTTATTTCTCTCCCCTTCCCCTCTCCCCACCCATTGTCTGTTCTCTGCGTCCATTTGCTGGGTGTTCTTCTGTGTCCACTTGCATTCTTGTCAGGCTGCACCGAGAATCTGTATCTCTTTTTGTTGTGTCATCTTGCTATGTTAGCTCTTCATGTGTGTGGTGCCACTCCTGGACAGGCTGCACTTTTTTTGGCACAGGGTGGCTCTCCTTGTGGAGCATACTCCTTGTGTGTGGGGTACCCCTACACATGGGGCACAGCATTCCTTGTGCATGGCAGCACTGCATGGGCCAGCTCACCACATGGCCAGGAGGCCTTGGGTACCGAACCCTGAACCTCCTATATGATAGGCAGATGCTCTATCAGTTGAGCCACATCCATTTCCCATGGTAATATGTCTTTGATGATGTCATTTATAATGCATTTGCATCGAGAAACATCTGTGTGGCCATAAAAAAACATTTTTTCTAGAAATTAAGATTCTTAAAATCCAAAAGTGGTCCTTTAATGCTGTTGTGTCAGAAATATCACATGGGTAGAATATTGCCCTTTATATAGATGATAATTTAAAGATTGGAAAGCTTAGGAAGTGCTTTTTACATGGTTATCACTGAAGAAATGCTAGCTGAACTGAAGTGAAAATCAAGCTCACTGCATTAATATCCATTTTGGATTATGCAGTCTCCAACCCACAATAATTTCAGAAAGCACTGTTCAACAACAAAATGTAATTATAGGATAATTCCATTTTTTACAAAATCTCATCAAGATCATTAGAAGAATACACACGTACAGCATTTCTGTTCCTGTTATATATTTTGCACAATAAAGAACCTCAACATCAGTGGCATTTAAAAAAAGGTCATTTTATTATGCTCACAGATTTTGTTGGGTCTGCAATTCAGATCGGGGAAATTGTCTGTTCCATTATGTCTGGATCCTCAGCAGAGAAAACTTGGTTTGGGACTGGAATCATCTAGCAGCTTCTTCACTCTTGGGTCTGACACCTGGCCTAGAATGACTTGAAGGCTGGGCTTAGCCAGGATTAGTGACTAGGGTGCCAAGATGCAGCTCCTCAGTGTACTTGGCCTTCTTGAAATATGGCAGCTGGGCTCTGTTAGGAAGCAGTTGGATGTTGAGCAAGTTTTTGAGAGAAACAGGTGGATGCTGCCTGGCCTTTTTCTCACCTAGCCTCAAAGGTCACTCGCATCCTTTCCCTTGTACACTATTGGTTAGAGATCAGTAACAAGCCTGTCGAGATTACACAAGTGTGGACAATCTTCTTCCCTTGACAGAATAATATAATGGCCACATTGCATAAAAGCATGTGGGAAGGGAGATTTCTGCTATCTTTGAAAAATCTTACCTGTCACAGTTGCATGTTAAATTCTCTTGCCTATTCCAATTATTTCCTTCAGATCCCTTAGTTACTCCACCATCTCCTCCTTCATGAATGAATTTCCTCTGGTCACATTAGCCTGCCTGACTTTCTTTGTTTCTCCTAATTACTCTCTGTTTCTCAGCATTTTATTGCATATATTGACCTAACTTCTAAACTTAAATCATCCCCAGTGTTCTAGACTCTTTATACTTAAAATCATTTTCCCCTCTTTTTTTCAGTCTGCAGCGTCTGAAACCAAAGAACCTAATTGAAGTAATAAAATATATGTTCTTTGGTGGGAAGGGAGGGGAGGAGAAGAAGTCTAGAAATTAAAGGTCAAATACTCTTTGGCATACAAGGAAATGGAAAATACTTCTCGGAAGCAAAGATGCCAATGTTCGCAATTACTCCAGACTCCCCAGTACCCTCTCTGTCCTGCAAGAATTCACACGTGTCAATTGTCACTAACACCTCTTTTTATCATGCCTGAAGGTGACTTTGGACCATTTCCAGCTCTTTATTCACCCTTCTTACTCTCTGAGATAGAGTTACCATATACTACCACCCCACCACACTGATCTTTGGGTGCAGTTATCAACCAAGTTTCCAACTAGTACTGCAACTATGACATATCAGGTATCTTTATTCAAGGGATAAATGTGAGTTCCTTTTTGCTTTCTAAATCCATCTCAGGACAAAACTTTATGACAGAATCCCATTATCCAATGGCTGACAGGATTACCTTTTTTTCTTCTTTAACTGTAATGATTTAATCACCAACAACAATATTTTGAGACCCTCCAAGGGCTACTGATGTAATTTTCTCCTGAAAATATGTAGTATTATAATGTTGGCTGCTGACAATTTTTGGGATTCCTTGGCTTGTATCTCTGCCTCCCATTGCATGGCAATGTGCTCTCCTTTCTGGTTTCTTTAATTTCTGGGTTCTTTATATAAAGCCTCTGGTAATCTGGATTAAAGCCCACCCTTATTGAGTTTACCACACCTTAACTGAAAATACATCTTCAAGAGGTCCTGTTTACAATGGGTTCACACTCTCAGAAACAGGGATTAGGATTAAGAACATGTATTTGTTGATATACAGAATTCAAACTACCACACCATCTCTCCATTCTACAGTTTTCCCAGAGTTGAAATCCAGCTGCACTCTGCCAACCAAGCCTTTCCCCTATTGTGTTGACTAAGGAGAAAAGCCATTTTAATGTTTCACAAAGATACGGTTTATGGATTAATGGCCACCCTGGTCAGTAGTTTTCAAATAGCAAGAAAGAGACTAGGATAACCAATCAGACTAGAACTTGGAAAACAGAAATAGAGAATTAAAGATGCATAACATATTGAGCTGGCTTAGAAAAACAAATACATACAAATGAACAAAGAGTCTTATATATCTGACAAATATATACTTATTTTAAACAAATGGGGATATATGTCAATTTGGGTATCTGGCATCTAAATTTGGTTAAAATTATAAAGTAGTAAAATACAATCTGGACTCATTAAGCATTATTTTGGGGCTAGTAACTTTATCTAATTAATCCCAGTTTCCTTATCTACAAAATGGACTACACAATTATATGACTTTCAAAAGGAATTTTAATTCTAATGTTCCATGGCTTCCCATCTTTTAAAAAGAAAAATTACTTCGAGGCACATTTTCTGACTCCAACCTTAAAAATATTTCCTTGATATATTTCAAAAGCTAATTCCAAGGACATCTGAGAAAAAGGTTTATGTGTTGTGTCCAGTCTTCATCCAGAAGTCCTGATTGTTTGCTTTTGCAGCTTTAATCACTAAATGATTTTTAATTAAATATCTCATAACTAACATTGGTGAGCAAACACATATTATAAAGGAGATATTAATTTTTCAAAAGTTTAAAGTAGGAAAAGTCTAGAATACTTTGACTGTATAAAATATCTCTCAATATATGTTATGTATACTAAAACTGAGATACTAACCTGTCCAATGATTTCATTTATTATTTTATATATTTTTATGCATTTTTAAATGTACATAAATACATACACATATACTATTATACTGATAATTTTCTAGAAATTATTTAGGCCTTAATTCTTTGGCTGATACTACATAAAGAAATTGAGTAAATAATTTAAAATCAAATTAGATACTTCTAGTCCAGACAAGTGCTACTCTCCATTAAATACAACTATAGCTCCTGAATATAACACAAAAAGCAAAAGATTCTGAAAGAGTAAAGCACACTAATTAGGGACTCCATAACTGGAAGAAAAGAACAACATAGCAGGGTGTTTTACAACCTCTGTCCATCAACAAAAGGAAAGCCAGCTCCAGTGTCTCCTGACTCCCAATCTAGTATCAAAAGGCAGTTCAGGTATGCACACTCTCCCCCTAGGTCAGATAGGAATCCCCACAACACCAAGTGGCATTGGCAAAAGGGTATCAATCAGGACCCCATGACAATAAGTGGTCGAGAAAGTGCGCTTCCTTCCCAACAATCCCGGTAAGTCCCCACCCAGAGTCACAGGGTGTACAGGGGGCACCTGCACACACAGTAGGCATACCCTTAAGAAAGCAAAAAACACAAATGATCCTTGTAGAGATGGAAATGTTCTGTATCTTGACAGTGGTGATAGATACACAAACATACAATATGTGAGAGTGCCCTCCACAACACGGAGGGGCCCCATCTCGTCAGCTGAAGGCTTTACCAGCAAAAACTGAGTATTCTGCAGAAGAGGGAATTCGGCTTCAATACTGCAACATTTAATAATAAGGTGGTATATGGGAACTTTGAATTTTATACATGCTTTTTTCTATAAACCTACCGCTTCTCTAATAGAAAAGAGACTGAAACATCAACTTCTATATGAATTTCCAGCTTAACAACTTGCCGTGTGAATTTCAAACTCAAGACTGCAACATTATCAACTTTTGCCTGAATTTTCAGCCTGCAGAGGCCTGCCCTACACATTTCAGAAGCCCCCACAATCGCGTGAGGCTACTCCTAAATCTTGCTTCTTATATACATATATATCCTATTGGTTCTGTTTTTCTGAACAACAGTGACAGCTATATGTGGTGTGACATAGTCAATGATTTTGTACAACATTTATTAGTTTTCATATTTTATGTATAAATCTAATTATATATATAACCAACTTATCACACCAATAATCTTATATCTATATCTTTATCACTTAGGTCTTAATTTTTAGGGTAAGACTATGAAAAGAAATTGACTCAAAAATCAAATCAGATGGGAGGCCGACATGGCTCTGCTGATAGAGCTCCTGCCTACCATATGGGAGGGTCCAGGGTTCAATACCCAGGGACTCCTGACCCATGTGGTGAGTTGGCCCACGCGCAGAGCTGTGGCGCTCAAGGAGTGCCATGCCACATAGGGGTGCCCCATGCACAAGAAGTGTGCCCTGCAAGGAGAACCGCCGGGCGTGAAAAAAGTGCAGCCTGCCCGGGAGAGCTGACTCAGCAAAATGACATAACCAAAAAAGTGATGCAGTTTCCCGGTGCCACCGCAGGTGCAAGCGGACACAGAAGAACACACAGCAAGTCGACACAGAGAGCAGACAACGGGGCCGGGGAGGGAGGAAGGGGAGAGAAGTAAATAAAATAAAATCTTTAAAAAAGAAATCAAATCAGAGAGTAATATTAAGTAAAGTACAGTACCAGTTGTCCTTAGTGCATTCAAGGAGAGCGTTTGACTCTCTCAGGCACTTCACAATAGAACCTGTTTTCTTACACAAAATGTAGAAAAATAGAACAAGGACTTTAGAAGCACAGTTCTTTACCAGGGAAACCTCCCTCTTGTGGGAAGTGTTGGGGAAGAAAGACTCTGGCCCCAAATGGAAGAGAAGATAGGACGTGTCCTACCTCCACTATGTAAGCACAGGAGTGGTGCCTTCTGAGATGCATGAGGATCTTCTTTCCAAAACTGTTGTTTAAGGCTGAAGTGTTACAGAATGTCAGTAACAGACCATTTGTCAGAGTTAACCCTAAGGAAAATTGTGAAACAGATCAAGTACTCTTTGACACTTTTCCTCTCCTTCCTAATAATTCTCTTCTCGCCCTGAGGAATATTTCTTGCCAGTTCTGGCAGGGCTTCCTCTCTCAACTGTCACTAATTGAAAAAGCAAGATATTTTCCTTTAACATGTAAACTATTCAATAGTAGCCTCTCCTGTAAGCATTATAAGGATTCTTGCTGATCAAAAGAGTTTTCAGCTCCCAAAGAAAAACATTTCCAGACATGCAAGTCACCATTATCATCAATGCTTATGAAGATATTTTCAGGTAGAGAAATTTTCTTAGCATCACTGAAATCCTACAACATAAGCATTACTTACTGATAGAGCCTGTTCTATTACTCTCATTTTCCATATATTTAACTTACTTTTCACCCTAATCAGATAAAACACACACACACATAAGTACACAAATCATGTATACATTTCCATGAGTGAAAACAGAGAAGAGCAGGCCAATATCTAGAGGGGAGATATCTTACACAAAAAAGCTGCCACTTGCAGTACATGCCCCAGAGATATCTTAGCCCTGCTTCTGAAATAATGTAATATAGAAGATTTGTTTTGCTGGGACTTTTCTGACAGTCAACAAAAGAGAAAATTTCAGGAGGTTTTCTTTCCTTAGTGCCTTGGGGGATATAATTATAGTTCAATTTTCGATATAAAAGTTATCATCTCTATCTCTAAAGTGTCCTTAAATTTCCCACCAAAATCCTCTACACTGAATTATTCTGTCTCCTCATAATATCATGCAGTTGTATTTCTCCTCAAGAGAAAGCAAGCAAAAAACACACAAGCAACAAATAAACCCTTTCAACTGAGTATCACTACTTTATTCTTCAGCTAACCCGACCCGTGACTCTTACTGCTATCTTCTTCAAAGAAGGCAGAATCATTACATCCAATCTAATCTAATCATGCTGTGTACCATCTTCTATCACCACTCTTCTAAGTTATGAAAATAATTTTTTACTCAAGAGTTGTCGGGGAGGGCGGGCAGGAATAAAACCTGGACTATCAATGGGGACACATGTAAGGATATACCATAGGAGCATGGGCAAAGCAGAAATAGATCAGCCCCCACCAAAACAAAATCTCAGGGTTTAATCATGTCAATCTAATATTGGCATAATGTGATATTTCTTTTTCCTAGCCTGCCAGAAGAAAAAGAAAGTCATCTCTGGAGGAAGCTATCATGTAGAGACTCTATAATATTTCACATACAAAGACAAGCAATCAATGACATATTAGCAGGACAACAAATTAAGAAAAAGAGGAACAGCGTAGGCCACGCAATATGGACGACAAGTGTTATGCATCTTAGAGTTATAAGATACACACTTGAAAATAGTGTCATTAACAGAGGATAAATTGGAAAATTTCCTTAGAGATCTGAAATGTATAATGATAATGCAATATAATTCTTAGAAAAAACGCACAATAGCTGAAATTAAGAACCCAGTATGTTTAACAGCTTGTGAGTTATGGATTATTGAACTGGAAACTAGGTCAATAGAAAATATTCAAATAGAGCATGAAGAGGAAATGATGGTAATATATATAGAAAATACATATATATAAATACATAATATATAGAAAAGAGGCTAAAACATATGGGAAATGCTGAAAATTTCTAAGCTTCATGTCAGTGGGCTGCAGGATGAGAAAGAGAGTGGAGATGAACCATTTGAAGATGTAATAAGTTAGCAATTTCCAAAACTACAAAATACACTAGAAAAGTTATAATTCAAAACAAAATAAAATAAGTAACTCATACTTAAGAATATAAAGATAAAATTGTTTGAAAGTAAAGCCAAAGAAAAAAATTTTCCTAGTAGCTGAGAATAATGAAACATTGTTTTCAAGAGAAGCAATAAAAATGGCAGCTGACCTCTCAACATCAATAACGGAAGTCAGAAAATAAAAGACCTTTATCAGTCAAGATTCAACCAGAAAAACAAAAGCATTAGGCAATGATAGACGTAAATATATAGATACAGAGATAGAGATAGAGATATAGAAGAGAGACAGAGAGAAAGAGGGAGAGAGAGAAAGAGAGGAGGATTGTTTCCTTTCATGGATTAGTTTATGCAATTGAGGAGGCTGACTTCAGGATAATGATAACTATGGAGACCAGGGAAGAGTTTTGTTTTACTGTGTAAAAAGAATAACTAATACCATTACAATAACAATGCACATTTATAATTTGTTTGCAAATAAAGACAGCAAGCTCATGCATTACTCATGTCTTTCTTCAAAAATTAAATTTAAATTACTTGTACAGGTCTAAACACATTTATAAGATAACTTTTAAAGAATAAATCTGACAATTTTATACGGAATTTCATTCGACAATTATTTATTGAGTTTTTATCAGGGTTCTGAAAAAAGATAAGATTCAAAAGATATTCTATATAATTGCAAAATGATTTGATGCAGTCATAGACTTATGATCCTCTTGAAAATGCAAAGTTTACACACAGTAAATACTATTATATTAAATCCAAAGAGACTTTGGTAGGTTTTACAAAAGTTATTAAAATAAAAGTATGGAATTAGAAAAACAGGGATTTAAAAGCTACCCTACAATTGCTCAGTGGCTGAAATTCAGGATCTGTGTGGACTAATAGTAAACATTCAAGCTGGCAAAAATCATTGGACCTTATTGTCAAGAACATCAATATCAAAAGGAGTAAATTCCCCTTAATTTGGAAAAAAATGAATGAGAATTTAAATTATTTTTATGCGGAAAATATGGATTTGAGTGAGAAGAAATGGGAGCTTATGACTGATCAGAGAGATCTTGTGGTTCAGGCAGGAAGAAATTTAGCCCTCATTTAAGGTAGGGGAAAGGGCAATGAGAAGACAGAAGCTAAAAATTAGTCTATACCAGTGTACTCAGAACTTCAATTTCATGTCACTAACATTTTTTTTTTTAATAGAGGTCTAATACAAGGTTGCAAACATTCTATCTGGCTAAGATGGAATATAAAAAATGTATGTTCTGATATAGTCCTCAAGACCTACTAAGCAGCTGACTCTTGTGGGAAGATTCTTACTGGTTAACTGGGCCAGGGTCACCAGACAAGACTAACCTTGTGGCTATACATTCAGTCTACAGCTGTGAATTGTGCACCTACTATGGACAGAACATGACTCCAGGCTCTGGAAAAATGCAGTGAACAAAACAGAGTCATCGCTCTTTGGGCTTATATTCTAGTAGAGTGAGACAAGTAATTTGAAAATAAATATAGAGAGCGGGTATAGCTCAGTGGTTGAGCACCTGCTTTCCATGAACAAGGTCCCAGATTCAATCCCTGGTACCTCCTAAAGAAGAACAAAAATATATAAAATAAGCTATAAAGAGTATAACTATGTTCTATTATTGTGATAGATTATCACATATTCCCAGATAGGGTCTGCTGAAGGGGTGTTGATGTCATGCGGCTGTATGCCTTGCTTCTGTTACCCGGATGCCCCTTGAGGGCTCATCAATTGTAATAAATGTACCACACTAATCTATCAATAACAGGGGAAACCCTATACTTTTGGTGTAATTTTTCTGTAAATGTAAATCTAAAACTTCTCTAAAATAAAGTTTTAAAATAGGCTATTAAGGGGAAGCCAAGATGGTAGCAGAGTAAGGAACTCCAAGAGTCAGCTCATCCTAAGGGCAGTTAGTAATCACCCAGAGCTATCTACCCCCCTGTCTGGGGGCCCCAGGAGACCAGCAGAACATCCTGCAACATCATTCAGATCCTGCTGAGAGGATTAGGGGGTAGAGCCCTCACGCTATGGAGACTGGTGCCAGTGCTGTAAGCCCCTTCAGGAGCTACTCCATGGCTGGAGTTGGAAAGTCCATTCCCCAAAAACAGAGGTGGAAGACACAGTATGGCACGATTTTCAGCTACTAATTAGTAAATTTGTCTGGCTAAAGTATAATCCTAAGAACAGCTAAACTTTGAATTTGTCCAAGTCAGAAAGAGGCTGGTGGCTGCCATTTTGACCCCACCCCCGGCACAAGATGAAGTGGGGCTGATTGAAAATCACAGTGATGGTAGGAACCAGCTTCTTTCCACCCAGACTGGATGGCAGCTCTAGCCTAAACCTCAGCCCCAACACTGGCAAGGAGAAGCTGGGGGGAACTTTCCCAGAGAGGTCTCTGGGAGGCTACAAACCACTCCGAGGAGGCCAGTGCCCATCCTTCTCTAGCAGCACAAGCTGTCTCAGGAGCTATTCCATGGCTGGAGTTAGAAGTTCCATTTCCCATAACCAGGGGAGGAAGGGATGGTTGTCCACCAACTTCAGCTACTAATTAGTGGACTCAGCTGGCTAAAGTATAATCCTTTGAACATGTCCAAGTTAGAAAGAGACCAGTAGCCACCACTTTGACTCCACCCCTGACATGAGGGGAAGCCAGACTGACTGAAAATCACAGTGAAGTCAGGGATTGGCTTCTATTCACCGAGATGGGACTATAGTCCCACCTCCAGTTCCACCTCCAGCAGGAGGAAGCTGGCATGACCTGCAACAGGTTCTCCACCCAATTGCAGGTGCTTTCGCAGGCACAGACTAAATAGTCAGACACCTGAAGCTGCATTCCCACACCCCAATAGAATAGGAGAGGAGCTGGGTTTCCACAGCCTCTTGAGGCAACTGCAGGCATTTTCAGCCCACACAGACTGGTTTGTTTA
Source organism: Dasypus novemcinctus (assembly GCF_030445035.2). Taxonomy (NCBI): domain Eukaryota; kingdom Metazoa; phylum Chordata; class Mammalia; order Cingulata; family Dasypodidae; genus Dasypus; species Dasypus novemcinctus. The sequence continues at coordinate 101,039,907 of NC_080683.1, read as the reverse complement.
ATGCCTTTGAGTCCATCTCCACCTTGCCCCCCCCCCATAGGATAGGAGGGAGCTGGTGTTCTCTCAGCCTCTCAGACCAACTGCAGGTGCTTTTGGCCTCCACAAACTCGACCTTTGGGCACCTGTGGCTCCACCCCCACCCCTGATAGGACCAGAGAGGGACTGTGTTTACCCAGCCTCTCTGGGAAACCACAGGTGCTTTTGACCCACACAGCCTGGACTGTTGGGTACTTGTGGATCCACTTACAACTCACAATAGGAAAGGAGGAGGCTGGTGTTTCCGCAGCCTTTCCAAGCAATGGCAGGCACTTTTGGCCCTCACAGACTGTACTGTTGGACACCTGTGGATCCACCCCCACCACCCAGTAGGATAGGAGGGGGCTTGTGTTTCCTCAGCCTCTCTGGTCAACAACACGCCCTTTCAGCCTGGCACAGACTGAACTGTTGGATGGCCATGGATCCACCTCCACCCCCAACAGGATAGGAGGGGTCTGAGTCTCCATAGCCTCTCTGGGCAATGGTGGGCACTTTCAGCCTACAGGGGCTGAACTGTTGATAAGTCCTTTGGAACTGTGGATCCAACCCCATACCTAATAGGACAGGAGGGCACTGGCTTTCCTCAATCTCTCTGGGCAATAGCAAGTATTCTCAGCCTAGAGAGACTGAACTGACGGGCACCCATAGATCCGCCTGTACCACCCAATAGGATAAGAGGGAACTGGTGTTTCCTCAGCCTCTGGGCAACAGTGGGTACTTTCAGCCTACAGACACTGAACTGTTGGGTGTCAGTGGTTCCATTTCCACACCTTAAAGGCAGAAGGGACGTACTCCCTCAGCCTCTCAGGACAACTGCAGGTGTTATTTGGCCCACACGGATTGGATTGTTGGGCACTCCAGAGGGTCTATCCCCACCCCTGGCAGGGAGGGGGTCTGGTCCTATGTCAGTATACCTGGGCAACTATGGTCATTTTGGACCCACATGGTATAGATTGCTCCCACAACTCCAGCTCCATCTCTGCCCCTGGTAGGGGAGAAAGGAGTGTGACGCTTCATCAGTCTCTCCAGGCAAGTAAAGACAGTCTCATCCTGCACAACTTGGATTACTACACATGGCTGCAGCTCTGTCCCTACCCCTGGCAGAGCAGAAAGGTGGAAGAAGCTCCATCAATTCCTGGGGCAACATGGGCAGCTTCAGCCTCCATAGCTTACAGCACTAAATACATCCTTGACTCATACTACACAACCAGCAAGGGAGAAAAGACAAGAAAGCCCTAAACTAAAGGGAGAAACTGCACCCCAAATAAATATATCTATTAACAGTAAGCCAGATATGAAGACACTAACAAAAAGTTGCAAGCTATACCAAGAAAGGTATGGCCCAGTAAAAGGAACAAGATAAGCCTTCCAAAGACATAAAGGAGTTGAGACAACTAATCGTAGATATTCAAACAAATCTCCTTAATAAACTCAATGAGATGGATAAAGAGATTAATGATAGTAAGAAGACACTCAGTGAGCACAAAGAAGAGTTTGAGAGCATACATAGAAAAATAGCAGACCTTATGGGAATGTAAGGTGCACTAAATGAAATGAAAAATACACTGGAGGCATATAACAGCAGATTTCAGGAGGCAGAAGAAAGGATCAGTAAGCTTGAGCAAAAAAAGTGAATATACAAAAGAACAGATGAGGAAAAGAATGAAAAAAATTGAACAAATTCTCAGGGAATTAAATGACAGCAACCGTACATGTCATGGGTATCCCAGAAGAAGAGAAGGGAAATGGGGCAGAAGGACTATTTGAAGAAATAATAGTAGAAAATTTCCCAACCCTATTGAAGGACATGGATATCCATGTCTAAGAAGTACATTGTGTTCCCCTCCAAATAAACCTGAATATACCAGTTCTGAAGCACATACTAATCGGAATGTCAAATGCCAAAGACAAAGAGAGAATTCTAAGAGAAGCAAGAGAAAAGCAATGCATAACTTATAAGGGATACCCAATAATATTAAGTGCTGATTTCTCACCAGAAACCATGGAGGCAAGAAGACAGTGGTATGATATATTTAAGATATTTCAAGAGAAAAACTTCCAGCCAAGAATTTTATATCCAGCAAGATTATCTTTCAAAAGTGAATATTCACAGATAAACAGAAACTGAAAGAATTTATACCAAATGGTATACTAAATACTAAATGGAGTGTTACAGCCTGAAAAGAAAAGACAGGTGAGAATGGCTTGGAAGAGAGTCTAGAAATGATGGTTTATCAATAACAGTAGCCAAGAATGTCAAGAGTGGTGAAAATAAAATGACAGATAAAACCCAAAGTTCAAAATGGAGGAAATTAGAATGGCCTTTACAGTAATAACATTGACTGTTAATAGATTAAACTCCCCAATCAAAAGGCACAGACTGGCAGAATGGATAAGAAAATATAAGCCATCTATGTGCTGTCTGCAAGAGACTCACCTTAGACCTAAGGATACTAATAGAGTGAAATGAAAATTTGGAAAAAAATATTCCAAGCGTGGCATAACAACAACAAAAAAATCTGGGGTAGCTGTACTTATATCAGATGATATAGACTTTAAAAGCAAAACTGTTATTAGACACAAGGAAGGACATTGCATATTAATAAATGAGGTGATTCACCTGGGAGAAATAACAATCAGAAATACATATTCACCTAACCAGATGCCCCAAAATACAGGAGACAAACCTTGGCAAAACTGAAGGGAGAAATAGACATCTCTAAAGTAATAGTTGGAAGCTTCAATATACCACTATCAGCATTGGCTAGAACATCTGGGCAAAGGATCAATAGAGAAACAGAAAGCTTGAATAATATGATAAATGGACTAAACCTAAAAGATATATACAGAACATTGCACCCCAAAACAACAAGATATACATGCTTTTCAAGTGCTCATGGACATTAATCCAGGGTAGAACATATGTTGGGTCACAAAGCAGATCTCATTAAATTCAACAAGATTGAAATTATGCAGAGCACTATCTCTGATCATAATGGAATAAAGTTGGAAATCAATGGGAGGCAGAAAAAAGGAAAATTCACATACATATGGAGATTAAACAACACACTCTTAAATAATCAATTGGCCAAAGAAGAAATTTCAAGAGAAATCACTAAATATCTTGAGACAAATGACAATGAGAACACAACAAATCAGAACCAATGTGATGCAGTGAAAGCAGTGCTGAGAGTGAAATTTATAGCCCTCAATGCTTACATTTAAAAGAAAAGGCTAAATCAATGACCTTACTACACTACTGGAGGAACTAGAAGAAAAACTAATCCCAAAGCAAGTAGAAGGAATGAAATAACAAAGATCAGAGCAGAAATATATGAAATTGAGAACAAAAAACAATAGAGAGAATTCACAAAACCAAACGTTGGTTCTTTGAGAAGTTTAACTAAATCAACAAACATTTAGCAAGACTGCCTACAAAAGAAAGAGAAAAGATGCAAATAAATGAAATAAACAATGAAAACAGGAGCATTACGACTGACCCCATAGAAAAAAAAAAGAAATCATAAGAGGATATTATGAACAATTTTGTGCCAAAATACTAGACAATGTAGACAAAATGGAAAAATTCCTAGGAATGTACAACCTACTCTGACTCTAGAAGAAATAAAAGGCCTCAACAAACTACTCACAGTCATCAAACAGCTCCCCATAATGTAAAGCCCAGGACCAGATGGTTTGACAGGTGAGTTCTACCAAGCTTTCAAAGAAGACTTAATACCAGTCTTACTCAAGCTCTTCCAAAAAACTGAACAAGAAGGAATGCTACCAAACTCATTCTATGAAGCCAATGTCACCCTAATGCCAAAGCCAGATAAAGATATTACAAAAAGAGAAAATTACAGATCCATTTCTCTAATGAATACACATGCAAAAATTCTCAGTAAAATACTTACTAATTGAATCCAACAATACATTAAAAGAATTATTCATCATGATTGAGTGGTTTTTATACCTTGTTTTGAGCAAGCGTGGTTCAAAACAAGAAAATCAATCAGCATAACACACCACATTAATAAATCAAAGAAGAAAAATCACATGATTTTATTGACTGATGCAATAAAGGATTTGACAAAATACACCATACTTCTTGACTACAAAAGATAGGAATTGAAAGAAATATTCTCAACATGGTAAATGGCATGTATGAAAAACCTACAAGCAAACATTGTACTCGATAGTCAAAGACTGAAAGCTTTCCCACTGAGATCAGGGACAAGACAAGGATGACCACTGTTACCAATGATAGTCAATATAGTGCTAGATGTTCTGGCTAGAGCAATCAGGCAAGAAAAATAAATAAAAGCCATCCAAATCAGAAAGGAAGAAGTAAAACTTTCATTACATGCAAATGTTATGATCCTAAATCTAGAAAGTCCCCCAAAAATCTAGAAAAAGCTGCTAGAACTAATAAAAGATTTCAGTAGAATGTCAGTATACAAGATCAACACACAAAAATCAGTGGTGTTTCTAAACCAATGTAACACACAATCTGAGAAGGAAGTCGGGGAAAAATCCATTTACAATAGCAATAAAAGAAATATTTAGGAATAAACTTAACCAAGGATGCAAAGCACTTGTATTCAGAAAACTACAATGCATTACTAAAAGAAATCAAATAAATCTAAATAATTGGAAAAATCATTCCATATTCATGGATTGGGACATTAAATAAATATCATTAAGATGTCAATTCTACCCAAAATTGATATACAGATTCAATGCAATCCCAATGATAATTCCACCATCATTTTTTAAACAAATGGAAAACAAAACTATCAAATTTATCTGGATGGCCAGAAACATCTTAAAGAGGAAAAGTGAAGTTGGAGGACTCTCACTTATGGACTTTAAATCATGTTACCTAGTTACAGTGGTAAAACAGCATGGTACTGGCATAAAGATAGACATGAAGACCAATGGAACTGAATAGATGGCTCAGAAACAAATCCTCACATCTATGACCAAGTAATTTCTGACAAGTCTGTCAAATCCACCCAGCTAGAGCAGAATAGTCTATTCAACAAATGGTGCTGGGAGAACTGGATATCCATAGCCAAAAGAAAGAAAGAAGACCCCCATCTCATATCTTATACAAAAATGAACTCAAAATGGATCAAAGACCTAAATGTAAAAGTAAATACCATAAAGCTTTAGAAAAAAATGTAGGAAAACATCATCAATATCTAGTGGTAGGTGGTGGATTCTTAAACCTTGCACCAAAGCATGAGCAACAAAAGAAAACATGGATAAATGGGACCTTCTCAAACTTAAACACTTCTGTGATTCAAAGGACTTCATCAAGAAGGTGAAAAGACAGCCCACTCAATAGGTGAAAATATTTTTAAACCACATATCCAATAAGGGTTTAATTTCCATTCTATATAAAGAGACCATACAACTCAACATTTTAATCATTTTAAGATTTAAATAGACATTTCTCCAAAGATGAAATACAAATGGCCAAGAAGTACATGAAAAAAAAAAAAAGTCCCATATTACTAGCTATTAGGGAAATGCAAAGCAAAACAACAATGAGATATTATTAACACTACATAGAATGGCCATTATTTTAAACAGACAATAAGTGTTAGAGAGGATGTGGAGAAATAGGAACACTCCTTCACTGTTGGTGGGATTTAAAATGGTGCAGCCTCTGTGGAAGACAATTTGGCAGCTCCTCAGGGAGTTAAATATAGAACTGTCATATGATTCAGCAATTACTCTACTAGGAATATATCCAGAAGAACTAAAAACTATGACAAGAACAGATATCTGCTCACCAATGTTCATAGTGGCATTATTCACAATTGCCAAAAGATGGAAACAACCCAAGTGTTCATCACCCAAAGAATGGATAAAAAAATTTGGTATATACATATGATGGAATATTATGCTTCAGTAAGAAGAAATGAAGTTGGAATACATATGATAACATGGCTACATCTTGAAGGCAGTACACTAAGCAAAGTAAGCCAGACACAAAAGGACAAATATTGCATGGTGTCATTAATACAAACTAAATACAAAGAATAAACACATGGAGTTAATACCTAGAGTATAGATTATTAGGAGATAAGAGGAGGGCTAAGAACTACTAATGCTTAATATATGTAGAAGTTTTAATTAACTTGACTGTAAAAGTTAATGGATAGAGTTGATGGAAACACATTATAGTGAGTAGTAGCTGGCTTATCAATGGGATTGTGACTGAAAACTTTAGTCATGTAAATGTCAATTTTGACATGTCAGAATTGACATGTAAATGTCAGTTAAAAGAAAGCTAGAGAATAGTCTAGGGACTGAATAGCACCATGACCCCAGCGGCAGATGAGAATTGTAGTTGATGGTGTAGATGCATGAATGTCCTTCTGTGAGCTAGAGCAGATGTACACCACTAATGCAAAGTAGTGGGAATGTGGAGAAGCATGGGAAAAATACACTCAGTGTGACCTATGGACTGTGGTTAACAGTAATACTATAACATTCTTGCATCAAAGCCAAAGATGTACTGTGTTGATATTGGGGGGGATATGGAAAAAGTGTGTCAAGTGTACACTGTGGAACAAGGTTGGTTGTAATAGTCTGATGATATTATTTCATAATCTGTAACAAATATTCCACCACAGTATGGTGTGTTGGTGAAAGGGTTTTGTGTGGGAATTCTACACATGTGCATGATTGTTTTGTAAGTTCACAACCTCTGTAATAAAAATAATTTTAAAAAAAAATAGGGTGGGTTGGGGGGAATATACCAAAAGTAAGAGAGGACTATAGTTAGTAGTAATATTTTGACAATGGTCTTGCATAGTTTGCAGCAAATGTTTCACAACAATGCAAGGCATTGGTGGAGGATGATGTGTGAGATGATGTTATGCATGTTTATTTTTTAAGTTCACAATCTTTACTATATACACTTATTGTTTATGCATGGTCATGTATTAATTATATTTCAACAAAAATATCTAAAAAATTTTTTTTAAATAGACTATGTAAAAAAGTAAAAGCTTTAGATTTTATTCAGAGGGAGATAAGAAGCCAGACATGACCTAACTTTGTTTTAAAAGGATCACTGTGACTGATGTGTAGAATTTTCATTGTCATTAACAGAGAACGGGAAATTTTACTCTGGGTGAGGGGTTATAGTGTCATAGATTGGAGGAAGTAGCAATGGAACTGAGGAGACATTCCAGATATATTTGAAAGCAGAGTTAACAGTTTGCTGATGGGTAGGATATGAGAATGAGAAGAAGAGAAGGTATGAAGACTGTCACTCTGCACTATGTAATTCTTTGTTTTGGGAGCTGTATTAGTCAGGGTCCTCCAGGGAAACAGAATTGACAGGAGATATATATATGTGATGAGATAATATATAATATATTATGTATGTATATTATATATTGTGCAAATATTATGAGATTTATTAGATATTTTGGTTCACAGGACTATAGGCATGGGTAAATCTAAATTCTGTAGGACAGGCTGGATGCTGGAAAGTATAATAAAGTTTTCTATGAATTCCCCAGAAGAAGCTGGCTGGCTGAAGTAGAAATGGAAATTCTTCCTTCTGACTACTGAAATCATCACTTCTTTTAAAGCTTTCAATGGATTGGATGAGACTTCTCTCACTGTTGAAGGCAATCTCCTCAGTTGATTGTAGATATAATCAGCCATCAATACAATCAATTTACTGATGATTTAGTTTTTTAAAGATTTATTTATTTATTTATTTCTCTTCCCTTCTTCCCCCCCCACCCCCCGCTCCAGTTGTCTGTTCTCTGTGTTTATTTGCTGCATGTTCTTTCTTTGTCCACTTCTGTTGTTGTCAGTGGCACAGGAATCTGTGCTTCTTTTTGTTGCATCATCTTGTTGTATCAGCTCTCCGTGTGTGCAGCGCCATTCTTGGGCAGGCTGCATTTTCTTTCGCGCTGGGCGGCTCTCCCTACCAGGCACACTCCTTGCATGTGGGGCTCCCCTATGCGGGGACGCCACTGCATGGCATGGCACTCCTTGCATGCATCAGCACTGCGGTCAAAGAGGGTCAAAGAGGCCCAGGGTCAAAGAGGCCCAGGGTTTGAACCATGGACCTCCCATGTGGTAGACGGACACCCTAACCACTGGGCCATGTCCGCTTCTCCTGATGATTTAAATCAATGAAATATCCTCACAGTAACAATCAGGCCACTGCTTGTTTGAAAAAGCAACTGGACTCTATAACCTAGCCATGTTGACACATGAACTTCACCACCACAGAGGCTGTCCTGAACACTACAGAATGTTTAGCAGCATCCCTGGCTTCCACCTATTAGATGCCAGTAACACACCCTCCATGGCTGTGACAACCAAAAGTGTCCCCGGACTTTACCAAATGTTCCCTTGAGGACAAATAATCCCTGTTAAGAACTACTATACTAGGCAAAGGAAGGAATAGATTGGTAGGGGAATTATCAAAAATTTGTTTTAAGATATGCTAACTTGGGGGTGAATATTATATATCCTAAAGGAGATACCAATTAAGAAATTGGAGATACAAATCTGTAGTTCAGGAGAGAACTCAGGACTAAAGATGTAAATGTGAGAGTCATTAGCATACAAATGACCAAAAAAGTCCTGAGGCTGAAGGAGAGAAAATGCAGTGAGGGAACAAAGACTGAGAACTGAGGCTGAAACCTTCCATGGTGAGTGGTGAGGCTGATAATTCTGATCCAGTAAAGCAACTGAAAGAAACAATTATGGCCTTCTAGAAGCCAAGAGAAGACAATGTTTAAAAGCAGAGGGTGAGACTTTTCAAATGCTGCTGAAAAATTAAAAATGAGGAGAACTGAAATTTGGATTTATCACTATGGAGTTTATTGGTGACCTTGACAAGAGCAATTTTTTGTAGAGAGGTGGAAATTAATATCGAGAATGAGTTCAAGAAATAATAGAAGTCAAGAAGTGGAGACTGAAAACAAAGAATAATTTAAAAGAGCTGTGATCTAGAGGAAAGCAAATAATTGGGCAGCAGCTGGAAAGGGATGTAAGGTCAAGGGAGGGGTTTGTTTGGTTTTACTTTGTTTCCTTTTAAAGATGGGGAAATTGATAGCATATTTGTTTGTTGTTGTGAATGATTCAGTATAATGGGAAAAATGAGTATGCAAAAAGAGAAAACTGCTAACCTCCTTGAGCAGGGCAGGAAATGCCAGCGTTACCAGATTTTGTCTAGGTTCTTGACTAAGCTGTAAGAAATGAATTTCAAGAGCAAGGCATGTTGATTGGGCCAGTAATTTATTAAGATAGGGAGGGAAAAAAATCGGAGAAAATAACAGATCATACTCCCAGTTAGAGAGGAAGGGACTGAAGAGTGATAAAGAAGGCTGATTTATAAAATATAATTTCCCATTTTGGTTATAAATCCTGAGGTTTACTTGCCTATTGATCCAAGCGGGGGTGAAGAAGACCAGAATAAGGCACAAACTGGCACAGGAACAGGCACCGGGACAGGGTGAAAGCAAGAGAGTACAAAAGACCTTTGCACTTGCTTTTTAAACCATTAATTATTCTGCCCCTTTGCTAATGACATGGGAGGAGTCCCAGCTGTTTGTGCTTTTGATTGATTACCCCAACCATCAATCCCCTGGGCAGGGTCCAATTATAAGGTCCCTGAAAAATATTCAGGGTTTCTCCTGGCTTCTGGAGGAAATCTCATTCTGAATGGGATTTCTCCTGAGGATCTTCCAGCGGCCATCTTGGGGTTATTGAAGGACGCGTGGCAGTTTTTCTGCCAGGTTCCAGATCTCTCTATTGATTCCCTATCTAGCCTGTTTCACCAGGATTGAAAGCACACATGGAAAGATGTTAAGACCTTGGCTAGAATGACCTAGAGACTGCGGAATGCAGAAACACCAAAGTTCCAAATCATAGAGAACAAGTGGGGGTCTGATAGGTCATTTCCCCCAGAAATAACTTCAGAGACTTACCACCTGAATTTCACTCCAAAGTTTTCAACCCTTAGTTTAGAGTAGCAAAATATATTCTAAACCCCAATGTGAACAAAGCAGGGAACATTGTAGAGATTCCTTCTTATATTACATTCAATTAAGATAATTTGGGATGTCCACATTGGAGCTAAGATGGATACTAATATTCCCTGGGCAAGCTCATTAACTTGTAAAAGGTCAGCAATCACTTATAAGCATAAACCATTCCCTATTTAGTTCACATGTGTATGTAATTTTGGAAACATATTTATTATGAAAAATAAGTTCCACTTGTTTTAAACTCTGTATCTCTTAATCCCAAATCTGCTCCATTTTATGTATTCAAGATTCTTCTTCAAGCCTAATACAGTACAACAAAAAGGGGTTAAAATGAATTTCATGACCTTGACAAAAATAAATAAAAAGCAGAAGTTAATTTGACTATAGTTTGCAGTGATATTTTTATGCTTACCTCTACACTTAAAATTTCACTTTTAAAAATTATGCCAGGCAGCAAGTATAACAATTTTAATGATTATTAAGAAAATGTCTTAAGGGATGATTTTTAAAATACATTCATAACTTTTGTAATAACACAAATGGGCCATTGCGGAAGCAATTTCCTCTCTTTAGTTTTAAATGTCTCTGCAGATGATAGGAGAGATCAGCCTTGATGATATTAATACAATGAGAAGGAAAGAGTTTACCAGCTACATATTGTGAATTTTGTTACATGGTTCTGCTTCCTTGACTGTATTTCTCCCTTAAGAATAGTTTGTTGAAATGATACCCTTGAGCTATGGACTATATAGATGATAAAATCTTATAGTGCTCTTTCTTATAATTACAAAGTTAAATTTTTGACACTCTGAAACCTTTAGAATATAAGCTATGTGTTTCCTACCTATTTCATTCCTACTCTTGAATTCATTTGTTATATACTTTACTAAAGGTCAGCATTGTTATACTAACTGGATCTAATTCCCTTCAGCACATTCTCATCACCTTTGGATTTACAACAAAATAAAATAGTCCTCATTGTAGACACAATAGAAGCTAAAATAATGAAATAAGCATGACAACACTAGGTATATCCAAAAGGCTGGAGCAATCTTTCTGCAAAGTTACTTCTTGTGGCTTTTTATTTTATATTTTGTGCATGTGGATTTATGTGATCAGTTTAACTAAAACCTTCATAAGTTTAAAGGAGGATATTAGTTCTTCTATTTACTCACTCTATTTTGTAATCCTTTAATAAGAAATTATAAGCTTTCGATAATTAGCTGCTTTCAAATAAATAACGGTTCATGGGGGGGGAGGGGAAATCACTCAAATCCAGCATTTTAATTTGTCCACTCTGCATAAGAGAAATTCCTTTCCTGCTAGTATTTGTGAAATAGAGCACTTATACACAAATGGGAGTCTTTATTTCCTTTAAAAATATTTATTGATAATAGTTGGTAGCTACTTTACAAAATTAGTTGCATGGGAGGCAGAGAGGGGGTTCTCTCTACCACAGCTTACTGCCCTCATTTTCCTGGTGACACCACACATTTCCTTGCCAAGGAATCAAGAAATAGACTAAGTATTATAAGTGTTATGCTTAAATGCATAAGCTTTCCATATAACATTTTATTTGAGCAAGAACGCTCAAATTGTAACTTTAAAATATAGAAACTATACAAAAATAGATGATAGTTAAGTATTTAGTGCCAAAACTTACTGCATACTTTCTATTCACATCCACAAGCCATCCTCAAGGAAGGGAAAGCAGCCTGTGATAAACAATCACTGTGCTAAGCAGTTTAAATTTATTATTCTAGCTAATCCTCACAAAAGAACTAGTAGTTATTAATAACCCTATTTATAAATGATGAAATTAAGACTCAGAAATTTTAAGCAATCTGTCAAAGATCAAGTTGCTCAATTTGTGAGTCAAAAATATAACCCAAGTCTACCTTGATGCTTAAGTTCACAACATTCGCTTTTATTAATCCATTCAACAATAATGTATTGCTCATCTTGATGTGTCATGCGTTAGGTAGGTGTGGTGATTTGAAGCTGAACATACCCCAGAAAAGCATGTTCTTAAATTTAACCCATTCCTGTGGGTGTGAAGCCATTATAAGTAGGAACTTTTGAGAAGGGTACTTCAGTTTAAGTGTGTCCAGCCTAATCAGAATGGGTCTTAATCCTATTACTAGAGTCCTTTATAAATGGAATAAAATTCAGATAGAGAAAGAGAAAACCACAGGAAGAAAGAAGATGAAAATCAACAGAACCCAGAAGAAAAGGGAGAGACCAGGAGATGGCACCATGTGCTTTGCTATAGGACAGATTAAGGGCCCAGAATGCCACAGCCTTCGGGAAGAAAGCATCACCTGATGACACCTTGATTTGAAATTTTTCCCAGTCTCAAACTGAGAGTGAGTAAATTCCCATTGCCTAACTCAGCCCATTTCATACATTTGCTTGAACAGCCTAGAAAACTAAAATAGGTGCTGAAGTATAAGAATGAATGAGACAGACACTATCACTATCCGTGGCACCAATTGTCTAGAGAAGTCAAAATATATTTTTAAAATTACAGCAAGATGGTGATGGAGTAAGGAGCACCTAGAGTCAGCTCCTGCTACAGGGCAGTTAGTAAACACCCAGAACTCTCTGGAGCTAGCTGAAGCACCTGTTTGGGGGCTTCAGGAGGCCAGAAGGGTATCCTGCATCATTCTTGAAGGAATGGAAGAAGGAAGCTGCCCATCTGCAGAGAACACTCCTAAGTAGAGTGCTCCACACCCTGGAGGCCAGTGCTCATCCTCCGCTGGAGGCACAAGCCACCTTGGGAGCTGTTCCGTGGGTGGAATTGAAAGCTTCACTTCCCAAAAATGGGGGAGGAAGAGATGGTTGGGCACCAACTTCAACTACTGATGAATACAATTCAGCAGGCTAAAATACAATCCTGACAACAGCTAAAGTTTGAGCCTTTCCAAGTTAGAAAGGGGCCAGAAGCCACCATCTTAACTCTGTACCTGGCACAAGGGGAAGTGAGGTGGACTGAAAATCCCAGTGCTGGTGGGGACTGGCTTCTTTCCATCCAAGTCAGACTGCAGGTCTAACCTCAGACCTAGTGCCACCTCCAACAGGGAGGAAGCTGTAGGGACCTGCACCAGCATCTCTGAGAAATTGCGGAAGCTGGTGATTGTCCTACTCTGGTGATACAAGCCGCCCCAGGAACTATTCTGTAGCTGGAATTGGAAGCTCCATTTCCTGGAAACAGGGGAGGAGGAGACGGTTGGCTGCCGATTTCAGCTACTGATTGGTAGACTTGGATAGCTAAGGAATAACTCTACGGACACCTGGAGTGTGAATTTGTCCAAGTCAGAAAAAGGCCAGTGGCTGCCATTTTGACTCCATCCCCAGCCTGAGGGGAAGCCAGGCTGACCAAATATCACAGTGGTAATAGGAACTGGTTTCTTTCACCCAGATCAGCCTACAGCCCTAGCCTAGGCTTCATTCGAACCTCTGGCAGGGAGAAGGCTGGCTAGTTCAGCAGCAGTCTATCCAGGTAACTGAGGGCACCTTTGGCTGGCACAAACTGAATAATTAAAAGTCTACTGGAGCAACTGTGGTCATCTTGGACCTGCACTGCATAGATTGCTGACCATGCCTGCAGCTCCATCCATGCCCCAGGCAGGGGAGAAAGGGGCTTGAAGCTTCATCAGTCTCTCTGGGCAACTTCAGTCTAGGCCTACACAACTTGGATTATTCCACACAACTGTGACTCTATCCCAGCCTCTGGGAAAGAAGAAAGTTGGGAGAAGTTTCATCCATCCTTGGGGAAATGAGTGCAGCTTGAGCCTCCATAGTTTATAGCATCAATTACATCCTTGGCTCCTACTGCACAACCAGCAAGGGAGAAAGGGCAGGAAGCCCTAAACTAAAGAGAAAAAGTGCACCCAGAATAAATACTCTAGTAAGCCAAATGCCAAGACACTAAACAAAAATTACAATCCACACCAAGAAACAGGAAGCTATGGCCCAGTAAAAGGAAAAAAGATAAGCCCTCAGATGACATAAAGGAATTGAGACAACTAATCATAGATGTTCTAACAAATCTCCTTAATAAATTCAGTGAGATGGCTAAAGAGATTAAGGATATTAAGAAGACATTGGATGAGCACAAAGAAGAATTGGAAAGCATGCATAGAAAAATAGCAGATCTTATGGGAATGAAAGGCACAATAAATGAAATTTTAAAAAACATTGGAATCATATAATAGCAGATTTGAGGAGGTAGAAGAAAGGATTGGTGAGCTTGAAAAAAGCCTCTGAAAGTGAACATACAAAAGAACAGATGAAGAAAAGAATGGAAAAAATTGAACAAGGTCTCAGGGAATTAAATGACAGCCAGAGATGTGCAAACATACATGTCATGGGTATCCCAGAAGGAGAATAGAAGAGAAAAGGGCAGAAGGAATATTTAAAGAAATAATGGTAGAAAATTTCCCAACCCTATTGAAGGACATAGATATCCATGTCCAAGAAGCACAACATACTCCCATCTGAAAAAATCTGAATAGACCAACTCTAAGACACATATTCATCAGAATGTCAAATTCTGAAGACAAAGAGAATTCTGAGAACAGCAAGAGAAAAGCAATACATAACATATAAGGGATTCCCAATAAGATTAAGTGCTGATTTCTCACCAGAAACCATGAAGGCAAGAAGATAGTTCTCTGATATATTTGAGATACTATGAGAGAAAAGCATCCAGCCAAGAATTTCATATCCAGCAAGACTGTCTTTCAAAAATGAGGGCAAGATTAGAATATTCACAGATAAACAGAAACTGAGAGAATTTCTAAGCAAGAGACCAGATTTTCAGGAAATACTAAAGGGTGTGCTAGAGCCTGAAAAGGAAAGACAGGAGAGAGAGGCCTGGAAGAGAGTTAGACATGAAGATTATATCAATAAAAGTAACTAAAAGTGTCAAAAGAGTGGTGAAAATAAAATATGACAGATAAAACTCAAGTAGTCAGGAATATAAAGTTAACCAATGATGTAAAGCACTTGCATTCAGAAAACTGCAACCCAATGTTAAAAGAAATTTAAAAAGTCCTAAATAACTGGTAGAACATTCCATGCTCATGGATTGGAAGACTAAATACCATTAAGATATCAGTTCTACTTGAATTGATATGCAGATTCAATGCAACCCTGATAAAAATTCCACCAGCATTAAAAAAAAAATTTGAAAACACGATTGGCAAATTTATTTGGACAGAATGCTAGAGAATAACCTAGGAACTGAATATAGCACATTAAACTAAGAGATGAATGAGAATTGTGGTTGATGGTACAGATGCAAGAGTGTCCTTTGTGAGCTAGAGCAAATGTATATCACTACTTCAGGGTGTTGGGAACACATGGGAAAAATACAACTGGAATGACCTATGGATGTGGTTAGCAGTAATAATATAACATTCTTGCATCTATGTCAAAGATGTAATGTGTTGATAATGGGGTAGTATGGAAAATGTGAGCCAAATGTATACTATGGACAGGGTAACAATCAGATGATATTATCTTATCTGTAGCAAATGTTCCACCACAGAGTGATGTGTTGATAGACGGGTGTTGCTTAGGAATTCTATATAGATGCATGATTGTTTTATAAGTTTACAACTTCTGTCATAAAAAAATATATTTAAAAAATAATAATAAGCTATGTTGTAGGAAAAAAAAACACACTAAATATAAGATAAGGACTATAATTAGTAGTAAGATTTTGACAATATTTTTTCATAATTTGTAACAAACATCTCACAACAATGCAAGATGTTGATGTATGGGAACACTGTATGATGTTATGCATGTTTGCTTTGTAAGTTCTCAACTTTTATTATACACTTAATTGTTTATGTATGTTCATATATAAATGACATAAAGATAATAATAATAATAATAGGGAGGGTTGGGGGAATACTTTGGTTAGTAGTAATATTTTGACAATGCTCTTTAATCAGTTAAAAAGGTTTAACAACAATGTAAGCTGTTGGCAGTAGGGTGAGTTATGAGAGTCTTGTATGATGTTATGTATGTTTATTTTGTAAGTTCACAACTATTACTATACATTTATTGTTTATATATGTTTGTGGATAGGTAATGTATGTCAATAAATTAATTTTTTAAAAAATGAACCAAATGAGGGAAGCAGATGTTGCTCGATCAATTGGGCTCCCATCTGCCATATGGGAGACCCTGGGAAGCAAACTCCTTGTGAAGGCAAGCTGGCCCACCCTGGCAGAGACCTGACTGCTCATGCTCACTGAGATCTGGCACAGCAAGAGTGATGCAATAAAGGGAGACAAACAGACACAGAGGAATGCGTGGCGAATGGTCACAGAGAGCAGACAGCAAAGCAAGCAGTAAAAGTGGGGATTAATAAAAATAAATAAATACATCTTTAAAAAAAAGAAACAAGTGATATGTGATTGAGGGTTCCACAGAATACAAAAATATACATTACAGAGTTCATTCTTTAAATGACTATTTAAAATTGCTACATTTCATACATATTATTCGTTCAACAAGTATTCATCAATTTTCTTTTATATGTTGGGCAGAATCCTAGGAACTGGGAAATCAGTCAATTAAAACAGACTGAAAACAAAAAGAAATAAGCAAAAAATAAGCAACTCCTGCAACTACATGGAACTTATATTCAAGATAATTAAGTGGGATATGGTGATTTGAGACTTTTGTGGACCCCAGAAAATCCATTTCTTAAAGCTAATCCATTCCTGTGCATGATAACCTATGCACAAGTAGGAACTTTTGATTAAATTACTTCAGTTAAGGGCTTTTGATTAGATTGCATGACCCAGGGTGGGTCTTAATCCTCTTACTGGAGTCGTTTTATGAATGGAAGAAATATGCAGAAACACACAGGAGCTCAGTGAAAAATGCCCAGACGCTGGGAGAGAAGGCCCCAGGAGCCTGAAGCTCTACTCAGTGGAACACAGAAGCTGAGAAGAAGCCACTTTAGCCAGAGGCTGAAAGCAACAAGGACCAGAGGAGAGAGAAGGGACAAGCAGATGCTACCATACCTGATCACATGCAGCTGCAGACAGAGCAGAAAGCAATTTCTGATGATGCCTTGATTTAGACATTGTCACGGCCTCAGAACTGTAAACTTATAAGTTAATAAACCCCCAGTATAATAAACCCCCAGTTTCTGGTATATGGCTTAGGCAGCATTTATCAAACTAAAACATGAGGTTTAGATAAACAATAAAGGATAGATATTATATTCTAACCAAGTGAGTCTCAACCAGAAGCAATTTTGTCCCTCAGGGGATGTTTGGCAATATCTAGATATATTTTTGATTGCCTCACATGGAGGAGGATATACTACTGTCATCTAACAGGTAGAGGTCAGAAATGCTGCAAAACATCCTACATTGCACAGGACAGGTTCCCACAACAAAGAATTACCTAGCCTGAAATGTCGATAGTGCATTTTCTATAAGCATGACTTTCATACATAGGTCCTAAATTCTTTGAAACACCTCTAGTTGGAAGGGGAGAGGTCTATGTCCCCTCCCCTCGATTCTTATACCTGTGACTCCTTAGACAGTAGAATACAGTGGAAGTGACACTGTGTCAGTTCCTGGACCCAGGCCTTATGAAATTGGTAGTTCCCACTTTCTAACACTAAGAACCCTTGCTCTTGGAACCTAGTCACCATGCTTAGAAATAAAAGAAGAAACCAAAAAAAGTTGCTAGGCCCATGTGGCAAGATTGTGTATCGAGAATGTAGCAATTTGACATAGTTATGGATTCCAAAAATAGATATTGGATTATGTTTGTAAACTGGTCTGTACCTGGGCTTGATGGAGTTATGACTGGGGCTTTGATTGGGCCACGTCATTAGGGTATTAGATAAAAGGCATAGAAAAGGACAGAGTTGAGGGTTTTTGATGTTGGAGTTTGATGCTGAAGCCTTAAGCTGGAACCCCAGGAAGTAAGCACACAAAAGAGAAGCAAGCCCTGGGAAGAGAGGAACCCAGGAAGCCTGAACACTCACAGACGTCAACAGCTATTTTGCTCCAACACTTGAAAATAGACTTTGGAGAGGGAAGTAACTTATGCTTTGTGGTCTGGTATCTGTAAGCTCCTATCCCAAATAAATACCCTTTATAAAACCAAAATAATAATAGTAATAGTACAGATAATCATTTAATTAGAAATTTGTAAAGTAATAGCTCCAGAACCAAGCCTGCAAATATATTTATTTGGTCTACATGGTATTGTGCAGGAGAAGGTTTTTGTTACTTAAATTAACTTGTAACATTTATAAATGAGAAAATTTCATACTCAGACACACACACTTATACAAAATCTAGATTCCTGGCTGATCTGGAAAAATCAGATGTGGCTCACTATGGCAGAATTTCTGCAAGGTATTGATTGGCTTGAGCTGAAAGGAGCCAGGTTCTTTAAATGACCAGAGGACCTCTAACTCACCAAGTTCTCCTCCTATCCCTACTCTCATTTTAATCATTATCAAAACATGTTAGACATTGTAGGCAGTTGAGCTTATGATCTTACCATCTCCACTGAAACTTGTGAATCTGAGTCATTTTATCTCTCACATAGACTTCTCCAGTGGCCTCTAAGATGGCTCTCTAATTCTACTCTAATGACCTACAGTCCAATACCCTAACAAATTTAACATAACAGTAAAATCTTCAATGGCAATTGCAACCAGTCTGGAATTCAAATACTAACATTCTCTGATTATATCCTCTACTATTTCCCCATCACTAATTCCTCTCCAAAAACATGTTCAGTTTCTTTCTAATCTCTAACTTGACCAAGCAGACTTGTATATTGGCTGTTCCAGAGGCCTGCAGTTCCCTTCACACCACACTCCCTACCCCAGATTTTCCCATTTGCCGTTTCTATAAATCAGATCAATTGTCACTGCTTCAGTAAGTCCCCTCGGATCATCCTAACTGAAGTGATCCTTCCTTCTGCCTAGTTATTCTCTTTGGCATCATGCATTTTCATTATCTCTATAGCCCTTAGCACTACGTGAAGTTATCCTATTTACTTGTTTAACATGATTATAAACAACCTCCTCATACCAAAAATGTAGCTTCATGAGAGCAGGGACTGCCTTTAAGTCTTGGTCACAGTTATATTCACTGAAATTAGAACAGTGCCTGGCCCATACAAATCTTTGTTGTATGAATGAATGGCACAAACAGAGCCTGGATTTAAGAGATCATTGATCAAAACTTCAAGCTATTGGACATATATATCCTGAGAAAAACTCTGGGGAACTTTTAGGCTTACAGATGATGAGATATTATGTAACCCTCTGGATTATATAATCAAATAATAACAGTTGCAACAAATTTAATGGAACATCAGGGCAATGGCAAAAGTCAATATGAATTAATAAGGAAAGGCAGTTCCAAAAGCAATTCCCTGAAGAAGTTATTACCCTTTAATTTCAAGTAAAGAATATCTTGTTCTACTTCAAAAACAACAAAGCTTAATATTAATATGCTACATTTACTTTTAAATTAGTTTACCAATAAATACTGAATTATAATTTTATCTTACCATCGGGATGAAGAATCATAAAATTTTTCATATGAGAATGTTTGATGAAGCATAGTAAATATATATCCAAATGTTTGCTTTTCTTGAAGGGACATTATTAAGTTATACAGTCTCCAAACTGACTGAGATTATATTTATTTAATAGAATGTCAAAATTTGCCTCTGGACAGAGAGTCAGGTTTCTAATACCCTCAAACAGATACATCAAAGAGAAAGAAAATCAACTTTTTAAAAATACAAACTCACCTAAATTCCAAGTAATGTATTGGAAAGAAAGTCACTAAATTGGTATCAATTGTCATAAAACAGAGAACCAAGAAGCAGTGTTTAACTACATTTAAAATTTTCCTTTTATTTTCACTGTCCTTTTCAGTTATTTGATATGCAATAGATATTGTGCTAGGTTATAGGAAGGATAAATAAGGCCTGATCTCCAGCTTTTAGAACAGGAGTTCTTAACAAAGTGTTCACAAACTTGAATTGAAATTTTAAAAAGTGTTGGTGTGGGTGTGATATATTTATTAAATAATATACAGTATAGTGTGGACTTAGTAAGGGTTCTGTGGTTTTTCACCTGACTGGCAAAGGGGTCCATGGAAAAGAAAAGGTTAAGAACTCCTATTTTAGAAGCTCACAATGTGGTAGATTTATGTTCCAGAGTCCCAAGTTCTGATTAATTCACTACAGCTGGACTAATAGTACATGATTCACATTACTCACCATCTTAGAGTAGGCCATCTAACATTTCTGAATTTGAAGGAAAAAATAGATTCTATTCTGAAACAAGTATGGTAATTTTGAATTATTGAGATAAGTGTACATATACCAGAAATTTATGTATGTGTCTTTAAGTGTGTGTTGGAATAGAAGCTCCTTAGGAAATCTATATTTGCTAGCATAGAGCCATCCATACCTGACTGTTGAGGAGTCCCTTACTGTTATGTGGGTGAGAACGGGGTTTTAATTTGCTAAAGACTGCCAATGCAAAATACCAGAAATGAGTTGGCTTTTATATTAGGGATTTGTTAAGATAAAAGCTTACAGTTCCAAGGCTGTGAAAATGTCCAAATCAAGGCATCATCAGAGATGCTGTCTCACCGAGGGTCTGCTGTAGGCCAATCCTGGACTCCTGCCCAATAGCAAGGCAAAATTGTGGCAAGTCTCTGCCTTCTCCAGGCTCTTATTCCCCGAGCTCAGCTTTGGGTATCAGGCATATGGCTCATCTCTCCCTTCTCTCTTCCAGGCCTCATTGTTTCTACTTCAGCTGCTCCACTGACTCTAGCCTCCAGCCTCCCTGTTAGCCTCTAGGGGTTTTTCTGCTTTTCTGCAGCTGCAGATGATCCCAGTGTCCTCTCTTACATGGTGGGATAAAATTGAAGCTCTTCCTCTCTCCTTTCCTCAGTTTATATATCAGCAAAGGACTAAGACCCACGCTGGGACTCACAATCTAATCAAAGACCCTTACCTAAAGTGATCTAATCAAAAGTGACCTCATCAACAGTGATCAAATCAAAAGAGTGCATCTACAATGGGTTTATAGTCAAAGGAGTGGGATTGCTTTACAAATAGGATTTTCTCAGATCCACAAAAATCTCAATCCAGAAGTTGAGTCTTAATCCATTTATTTTTTCCATTTCATTCTGTTTCATTAGATTCAGTACACATTTGGATATCTTCTAAGTATGTGACTTACGTAGAGGTATGTCAGCCTACCAAAAGCTTTCAGTCTCATATGGGAAAAAGTTAAACAACTTCAATACAGTGGAAGAAGTAGTGTAACCAAGATATATTAATACATAGGATAGGATGGAGCACAAAAGAGAGAGATACAATCCACATTAAAAATGTTTAGAGGTTTCCTGGATTAGATTGTAACTAAGCTAAATCTTGAAGAATAAAGAGTACTATGCAGGAAAAAGAGCATTAGGGTAATGGCTATTAAAAGTAGAGCTCAGAATATGTAAAGGCACAGAAGGAAGGAAACATGGTGAATTCAGTTTCTGGCCTTTCATTCTGAAGGGCAGAGGCCAAGGCTTTGTCTAAGCCATTTATTCATTCCACAAAGGTTTTTGTGTTCGTGGCACTAATATTTTCAGAGAATACAACTGTGATCAATAAGTGAAGATATGAGCTGCATTGTGTGTCCTAAATGACAGTTGGTATTTTTATCATTAAGGCTAAATAGATTTGCCAACTACAAGAAGCAAAGAGCACAACAGTGACTTTTCAAAGTTAATTTTAATTCCTAGCTATATAAACTATGTACTAGATTTTCCATTCCCCCATTTAGTCTACTTTATGGGTACTGACAAATAAATGCTTTTCTAATTAAAACATAGCCTTACAAAAAGCAGATTTTCCAGAGGAGAAAGATACAGCAGAATTTAATGAAAGGCAGGAAAAAATGTATTGCTATGGCTTACCTGTATCTGAACTCAGATCCTACAGCTTCTGGTTTGTTTTTTATTATTATCATTTTTTAAAGATACATAAATCATTTTTTAAAGATACATAAATCACACAAAATGTTACATTTTACCCAATCATCCCACATCAAAAACTTCTTTCATTAGTGTGGTACATTCTTTGCATTTGATGAATACATTTTGGAGCACTGCTACACAGCATGGATTACAGTTTATGTTGTAGTTTACACTCTCTCCCAGTCCATCCAGTGGGTTATGGCAGGATATGTAATGGCCTGCATCTGTCCCTGCAATATCATTCAGGACAACTCCAAGTCCCAAAAATGCCCCATAACACACCTCTTTTTCCCTCTCCCTGCCTTCAACAACTCCCATGGCCACTGTCTCCACATCAATGATATAATTTCTTCCATTGCTAGAGTCTCAATGGTTCCATAGTAGAATACTAGTAAATCCACTCTAACCTATATTTTATTCCTCCATCCTGAGGACCCTGGGATGGCAATTCATGCTCCACCTCTAAATTGAGAGGGGTCTTAGATCCCACATGACTGATGCATGCGATTCTCCTGCTTACAGTTGTACTTTCTGAGTTCCTTGGTGTGGTGGTTGACCATCCTAATCTTGGTAACTGATCTGGGTAAGTCCAACGAACTGAAAAGTAGGTGTTGCAACTCTTCTGAGGCTCAGGGCCCAGCTGGTACATGGAAAGTCCAGAGATTCATGTCTCCTGGGCATACACCAACCCCAGCAACAACCACAAGTTCAGTAAAAGTGACAGAAGAGGCATGTGTAGAGAAGTCACATCTGAGTCCAACTCCAGCACATTCAGGAGCACAAATTCCAAAGTAGGACCCACTGGTAAGACATTGAACTTCAGAGCCATCTTCCATGACCATATGACCTGGGTATCTCCATAGCCCTGAGGAGCACAACTACCTGGGATTGTATCTACTTTGGCTATCTAGAGATTCTGCTGAGATGTACCTAAGCATGACTGCTCTGGTGACCTCCTGACTCATTTTGTAGTCTCTTAGCCATATAAACTCATTTGTCTTTACCTTTCCCCTTTGATTCAAGGTCTTTTTCTACTTGTATCTACTTGTATATTTATATATTGCATTTGGCTAAGAGAGTGGACACATTTGAACAACATGAAAGCTCTCAGGAGGTAACTCTTAGGCACCCTGTAGCTCTAGGTCAAGTTGAAATTTCAAGCACACAGACTCATAAACATAGTCATCAGTATCAAGGGCCCATCATTGGACCATCCTTCTTCACTAATATTTGCTCTTACACTTGGGGGATTATTGCTGTTCCATTGGGGAATACAACAGAGCTCCCCAGGATGGGAACTCAGCACTCCTTCAGTTGTATGAAACTCTACCTACTATGTCAATACCCAGTGAATATCTGAACATATCTATATCCCTATTTGCATGCCCTCGAGAACTCCCTCCCACCCATGCATCTCCCATCAATGACACCCCACACCAATGCTCCTCCCCTGCCATAGCTGAAACCCTCTGTGATCTAAAACTTCTTCAAAATTGAAGCCTAATATATTGCCAAATTCAATTAATAGGAAAATGAAATAGTAATGATAGGTATAAAGATTAGAAATAAAGTACATAATAATTTAGAAAAACTAAAATAAAGTAAAAAATAAATTGGGGTAATAAAAATGAAAAATATCATAAAAATTTTTTGATGTTTTGCCTTCATCACTATAATAGGTGTTGCCCTATATGTACCATTACAAGGCATTCTCTTCCATTTCTTCCTCAGTGTCTTATGTCGTTTTTAAAATATGTCTTCAAAATAGTTTTAGGTCACAGTAAAGTCACATATAGAATGTAGGGGACTCTCATATACTCAACATCCTTCCCCTTTTCCCCTTGCCCCAGCATTTATGTTTTTACATATGGATGTTACATTTGCTACAACTGATGTACAAATATTGAAATATAGCTCTAACCATGGTTACTTTATGGTTTACATTATGGTTTACATTTTAGACCATACACTTTTATAAATTTAACATAGCCTGAATCCATCACTGCACAATCATGCTGAACACTTCCATTGACCCCAGTTATCCCCTCTTCCATCTATTCTATTCCTTTCCCCACCTTCCCTAAGGACCCACAGTGACAACCAGAATTCACAGCTTGAAATACAAGATTCATAGGTGCTTGCAACAATATGGTGGTTTGACACACTACTCTGTCCTCCCCATTGGGAGCCACCCATGCTCTCAAGGGACACCCTCCCCTCTGTTTGAGAACATCAAGTCTCCCCAGGATGGGGGTACAGTACATTCCCACTCATTGGATTGGTCTCCATCTACTGATATATGTCACTATGACAAGATAAGCATTCATACAGTCCCTAGAAGCCTGCCCCAGATGAACCCTGTGCCAAATGCCCCCATCAAACACCTGAAACCAGTAACCCTTCCTTATTATATTTTCTAAAGAGTTTTCTCAACATTGTAGTTTCAACCAGATACCTGACAATCTCTTTCTTCACCTGGTCCTCCCCAACCCTCTCCCAAATTCCATAGATGATATGACCCATCCTCCCAACCCTAAACCCCTCAAGTCTGCAAAGTCCAAACTAATAGTATTCCTATACCCCCATCTTATCCCTTCACTACACAAATACTTACCTCCACTTTACCATAGATTTTACCCATGTCGGCATTGGCTTACAACCTTCCTCTTCCCCCCCCCCACCCCCCACCATTTCCTGTAAGCCTATCTTCTAATCTTTAGCTCTCTGAAACAGCTTGATTTGCTTGATTCATATCAGAGAGGTCATGTATCATTTGTCCTTCAAAGACTGGCTTGCTTCACTCAACATAAGGTCCTCAAGATTCACCAATGTTGTCCCACGTGTTAGTACTGTATTCCTTCTTACAGCTGAGTAGTGTTCCATTGTATGTATATGCCACATTTGGTTTATCCATTCATCTCTTGATGGGCATTTGGGTTGATTCCATGCTGCTATGAGCCTTGGTGTGCATATATCTGTTCATATCCTTGTTTTCAGTTCTTCTGGGTTTATACCCAGCATTGGAATTGCTGGTCTTATGGCAAATCTATAGTTTTTTGAGGAACTGCCAAACTGCCCTCCACAATAGTTGGATCATTCTATATTCACACCAGCGGTGTATAAGGTTCCCATTCCTCTGCATACTCTCCAACACTAGTAGTTCTCTGTTTTTTTAATAGCCGCCAGTATAATGGGTGTAAGATGGTATCTCATTGTAGTTTCAATTTGCATTTCCATAATAGCTAATGATGTTGAGCATCTTTTCATGTGCTTTTAGCCATTTTTATTTCTTTTTTGAGAAGTGTCTTGTTCAAATCTCTTGCCCATTTTTTAAATGGGTGGTTTGTCTTTTTTATTTTTGAGATATATTATTTCTTTATATATGTTGGATATTAGGCTCCTATCAGATATATGGTTACCAAATATTTTCTCCCATTGGGTAGGCTCTCTTTTCACTTTCTTGATAAACTCCTTTGAAGTGCAAAAGGTTTTAATTTTGAGGCACCTATCTATATTTTCTTTCACTGCTCACACTTTGAGTGTGAAGTTCATGAAGTCATTTCCTATTACGAGGTCCTATAGATGCTTCCCTACATTGTCTTCCAAGGCCTTTATGGTCTTCGCTCTTATATTTAGATCTTTGATCCATCTTGAGTTGATTTTTGTATAAGGTGTGAGATGTACTACTCTCTCATTCTTTTGCATGTAGATATTCAGTTCTCCAAGTATCATTTGTTGAAGAGGCCATTCTCACCCAGTTGAGTGGGCCTGGTGACCTCGTCAAATATCAGATGACTGTATATGTGAGGATCTATATCAGAACACTCAGTAGTTCCACGGGTCAGTATGTCTATCCTTCGCCAATATTATGCCATTTTGACCACTATAACTTTGTAGTATGTTTTAAAGTTAGGTAGTATGCTTCCTCCAATTTCATTTTTGTACTTGAATATGTCTTTGGCTATTCAGGGTCACTTTCCCTTCCAAGTAAATTTCATAGTTAGTTTTTCCAGTTCATTAAAAAATGCTATGTTGATTTTTATGGGGATTGCATTGTATCTGTAGATCAGTTTGGGTAGGAGAGACATCTTAATGATATTTAGTCTTCCTATCCATGAACAGGAAATATTCTCCCATTTATTTAAATCTTCTTTGGTTTCCTTGAACAGTGTTGTGTAGTTTTCTGTGTATAAGTATTTCACATCTTTAGTTAAATTTATTTCTAGGTATTTGATGTTTTTATTTACTATTGTAAATGGTATTTTTTTTCTTGATTTCCTCCTCAGATGCTCATTATTGGTGTATAGAAGTGCTACTGATTTTTGCACATTGATCTTATAACTTGTAACTTTATTGAACCCCTTTATAAGTTCTACAAGCTTCGTTGTAGATTTCTCAGGGTTTTCTATGTAGAGGATCATATGTAGTGAGTGATATTTTGACTTCTTCCTTACAAACTGGATGCTTTCTGTATCTTTTTCTTGCCTTGGTGCTAGAGCAAGTATTTCTAACACAATGTTAAATAGAAGGGGTGATAGTGGGCATGCTTGTCTTGTTCCCAATCTTAGAGGGAAAGATTTTAGGATTTCACCATTGTATATGATGTTAACTGTGGGTTTTTCATGTATACCCTTTATCATGTTCAGAAAGCTTCCTTCTATTCCTATCTTTTGCAGTGTTTTTATCAGGAAAGGGTGCTGTATTTTGTCTAATGTTTTTTCTGCATCTATAGATAAGATCATGTGATTTTTCTCTTTCTATCTGTTTATGTGGTGTATTACATTGATTGATTTTCTTAGGTTGAACCATCCATGAATTCCAGGGATGAACCCCATTTGGTTCAGTGTATAATTCATTTGGTGTGTTGTTGAATATGATTAGAAAGTATTTTGCTGAGGTATTTAGCATCTAAGTTCATTAGAGAAACATGGTCTGTAATTTTCCTTTCTTGTGGCGTCTTTGTTTGGCTTTGGTGTTAGGGTAATTTTTTTTTTTTTTGGTCTGAATTTATTTTTTTATTTTTTTATTTTTTTATTGACTTTGTAATAATATTACATCAAAAATATATATGTGAGGTCCCATTCAACCCCGCTCCCCCCCCACCCCCCCCTCTCCCCCCCCCCAACAACACTCGTTCCCATCATCATGACACATCCATTGGATTTGGTAAGTACATCTTTGGGCACCTCTGCACCTCATAGTCAATGGTCCACATCATGGCATCATGGTTAGGGTAATTTTGGCATCACAGAATGAGTTAGGCAATGTTCCTTCTATTTCAATTTTTGGAAGAGTTAATTAAAGCAAGATTGGTGGTAATTCTTTCAGGAATGTTTTGTAGAATTCCCATGTGAAGCCATCTGGCATGGGGATCTTCTTATTTGAGAGGTTTTTAATGACTGATTCTTTATCAATTCTCTGTTGAGATATTCTGTCTAATGGTGATAATGGTGTACTAAAGTCCCCCACTATAATTGTAGAGGCATCTATTTCTCCACTTAGTTTTTCCAGGGTTTGCCTCATGTATTATTTTGAGGCACCCTGCTTAGGTACATAAATGTTTATGATTATTCTTTCTTCTTGAAAGATTACCCTTGTACTAATATATAGTGTCCATCTTTGTCCCTCACAATAGCTTTGCATTTAAAGTCTATTTTGTCCAGTACATTTAGCTACTCCTTTTCTTTTTTGGTTATGGTGTGTTTGTAAGATTGTTTTCCAGCCATTCACTTTCAACCTCCTTGAATCCCTGGGTCTAAGATGGGTTTCTTGTGGACAGCATAGAGATGGGTCATATTTCCTTCTCCATTCTGCCATTCTCTGTCTCTTGACAGGTGAGTTTAATCCATTAGTATTCAGATTTATTACTCTCAAGGAATTACTTACATTAGCCATATTTTCTTTGGATTCGTGTATGTCATATGTTGCTCTTATTTCTCTTTTTGTCTTTTTAGTTGTTCTTACAGTCTCCTTCAACTCTGTCTCTCCTGTTTCTTTCTATTAACCTTCAGAACTCCCTTTAGTATTTCTTGAAAGGCAGATTTCCTATTGGCATACTCTCTTAGTTTCTGTTTATATGTGAATATTTTGAACTCTCCATCATTTTTGAATTTCAGCTTTGCTGGATAGAGCATTCTTGGCTTGAAATTTTTTTCTTTTAGTTTCTTGACTATGTAATACCACAGTCTTCTTGCCTCCATGGTTTCAGATGAGAAATCAGCACTTAATCTTATTGAGCTTCTTTTGTACGTGATGGTTCTCTTTTCTCTTTGCTGCCTTCAGTATTTTCTCTTTGTCTTGAGCTTTGGATAATTTGACAAATATTTGTCTTGGAGTAGCCCTGTTGGGAGTTATACTGTTTGAGGTGCACAGTGCTTCATGGACATGTACACCCCATCTCCCTCAATAGGTTTGGGAAGTGTTCAGCCATACTTCCCTCAACACCCGTTCTGTCCCCTTTCCCTTCTTTTCTCCTTCAGGGATGCCTATAATGCATATGTTTGTGTGTTTTGTGTTGTCATTCAAATCCTTAAGTCTCTGCTGGATTTTTTCTATCTTTTTATCTATCAATTCTAGTATCTCTTTGATTTTAGATGTACTGTCTCCCTCATCACTAATTCTTTCCTCTGCCTCTTCAAATCTGCTATTATTTGCTGAGAGTGTATTTTTGATTCTTGGATTGTGCCATTCATCACTATCATATTCATTATCTTTTTGTGTATGTTTATAATTTCTTCAGTATGCTCTGCAAGTGTTTTCTTGCTATCCTTAATCTCTTCCTTCACTTCATTAAGTTAGTCCATGATATTTGTTTGGACATCTCTGATTAGTTGCTCCATGTTGTGCACCTCCTCCTGGTTTTTAGTTGTTCACTGGACTGTGCTGTTTGTCCTGTTTCTTAGTATGGCTTATAATTTTTTATTGCCCTCTGGTCATTATTTTATCTTGATGGATTTGTTCAGTTGATTCGCTTCTCCCTCTAGTCTTGGGTTTTATTTAGTTGCTGTTTATGTGTGTGCATTAAGTTTCCACTTTGATACTTTGTTATTCTATTTCCTTGTTGTTATCTAAGTTCCCTTAAAGGTAAAAAATTAGGGCCAAGGAAAGCAAATGAGGTAAGAAAAGAAAAAGTATAATAGTAATATTGATAGTAAAAGTTAGCAGAAGAATCATAAAAGATCTAGGAGAATGAATATTAAACTTAGGTAAGCAGTGTAGAGTTATAGGAATAAAAAGGTGGAGTACCTACAATGAAAGGAGGAACTGAATATGGAGAAGAATATAGTTTCAATTAAAAGGCCAGTGTGATAAGGAGCAAAGGAAAGAGGAAAGGCCAAAACCAGAAAGAGTTAATAAAAGAGAAAATAGAGAAGTGTTAGCAATAAAAAGCCAAAAATATCTAAACAAAGAGAGGTGGAATGTAAGAGCAACAACAGAAAGCTGAAGATAAAAAGATGTAGGAAGGAAAAGTGATAGCATTGGTAGCCAAAACTGGGACACACAGAAAAGGGGAAATTGCAGAAAAGGAAACAGAGTAAACAAAAAACAAGCTGGCAGCACCTTGAGCAATCGTTCTTTTTGTTGTGCTCTCTCCAGATTGATGCCCCAAAGCCTCCATCTTTGTAGGTTCCCCTAAACAGCTCACTCAGGCAGGATTTTGTCCCCACTCAACCATTTTTTGCAGGAGAGGTGACGTAGGTGCACTTAATCTGGTGCCGTCTTGTAACTCCTCTACCACTTCTAATTTAAAAGCCTCTACTTAATTTCCACCTTTCATACCATGAAGGGCAACACCATGCTCCTAGGCACTTGCCATGATTCTCTTGGGAAACATAACTGACAGGAAATATCTGTAAATAGTATGAGATTTTATAAAATTGTCTCATGTGACTGTGGGGATGCACAAATTCAAATTCCAAAGGTAAGGCAGCAAGCCAAAAATTGTGATGAAATTCCTTGATGGATTCCCTAGGAGAAGCTAGCTGGCTGAATTAGGGATGGAAATTCTCCTTCTGACTGATGAAGTGGTCACTACGACTTTTAAGGCCTCTATCTGATTGGATGACACATCTCTCATTGCTGAAGGCAACCTCCTCAGTTGATTGTGGATATAATCAACGTAGATACAATCAAATTACTGATAGTTAAAGTCCACACAGTATCCTCACAATAACAACAAGGCCAGTGCTTGCTTGACTAAACTGGCAACTTGCCCCACTAATCCCACCAGTTTCCAGCTCTCCTTTATGGTCTTGCCTCCACTGTCCCCTTACTCTATAGCCATTCCCACTATTCCTAAAATATAGCACACACAGTCCCTTTCCCATGATTTTGCCCATGTTCTTCTCTAGACCTAAAGTGTGTTTCTCCCTTACTCTACCTGGAAAATTATTTCCTCAGGTGTCAAGAACCAGCTCAAACATTATCTCTGATCTGCAGTTTTCTGAAATTCTATTTTTCCTACTAACTATTCCCAGTCAGGAAAAACTGCTCACTCATCACTCCTCCATTGCTTTCTATAATGCATTTTGCTCCCTTGTGTTCATGCCTCTGTCTCCCTTACTGGGCCATGAGGCCATCAGGGTCTCTTATTCATATTGCCATCAAAGCAAGACAGTATTCAGTGAATATTAACTGCTCAATGCATGTTTGCTGAATCGAATTGAAATGAAGCTTTGTCACAGGAAAAATGGTGAACTGGGTTCCCTATGCCCATCAGTTTTATTTATTTAGATACACTGCAGAGCAGTCAGTCATGCAACAATTTGGAAAGATCACTAAGAAGGCCAAAGGAGTCTAACTCTGTGGTAATCTTAGCTTACAGAGGAAAGAACATGTAAGTTACCTAGCTATCACTGAGCATATGTATTTAATATATTGATTTCCCCATCATTTGAATAGTACAAAAAAACAAGTGGGTACAGATGAGTAAAAAAAATGTTGATGAGGCAATTATTAAGAAATAAGGGAAGTGGACTTGGCCCAGTGGTTAGGGCATCCGTCTACCACATGGTAGCGCCACGGTTCAAACCCCGGGCCTCCTTGACCCATGTTGAGTTGGCCCATGTGCAGTGCTGATGTGCGCAAGGAGTGCTGTGCCACGCAGGGGTGTCCCCCTGCGTAGGGGAGCCCCATGTGCAAAGAGTGCACCCCATAAGAAGAGCCACTCAGTGCAAAAGAAAGTGCAGCCTGCCTAAGAGTGGTGCCACCCACACAGAAAGCTGACACAACAAGATGATGCAACAAAAAGGAACACAGACTCCTGTGCTGCTAACAACAGAAGCGGACAAAGAAGAACACACAGCAAATAGACACAGAGAACAGACAACTGGGGTGGGGGGGAGGAAGGAGGGGAGAGAAATAAAATAAATAAATAAATCTTAAAAAAAAAAAGAAATAAATATATTTTATTGAATAAATATTTATTGAGTACAGGCTTATAATAGCTGAAGCACTATCCTTGACCTCTTTAATTTCTCATGGACCAAATCTTTTAAGTCATGGCAATAAATTCTTGAAATAACTTAACCCCTATCAGAAATGAATCCATTTTATTGCAATGCCATATGCAAAATTTTATTAGAAATTTATTAGAATTATAAAATATAGCTTTCAGACAAAATTTAGAAAGACATCCTAGACTTAAGAAAAAAATTAACATTTTCCATAAATTAGGAAGAGGAATATATGCATATTGATGATAACTGCTTTAGTAATAAAATTTTCCTGTGTTTCAGAGCCAAGGATCATGAACTCTCAAAACTTATATAGAAAAATATAAACAGCATGCCTCTATATAGAACTTATGAGCAATATCAATTTAAACAATGTAAACAGAAATTATGTTCAGATTAAATAATAACCTTGATAAATCTTTAACAAATTTTTAGCAAAGTCTGAAAAGAAACTCATGCAAAGCCTTTCTATGTATCCCAGAACAACATAGATACTTGTTTCCACATCTCAAAATGCTATGAAGACTATTTACTTAAATCTAAATCTTACCTTTGGGTTTAATTTTCTAGGTATTTTCCTTTGGAGGGGATAAGGACAGGGTACAAAAAGAAGACCTAGATATTTTAGAAATTTTTCTAGATTTTTATTTTAAGTGTAATATAAGCACAATATAACTTTTAATAACATTTGAAGTTTGAAAAAAAGACCATCTTCTTTCTCTTTTTCTCCCAGTTTAATAATACAGAAGTTTGCAGGGATCCAGTGTTCATACATTGACAGACTTAACAACAGATGAGCTAAATTACTATAAACTGAAATAAGCATATTTTTAAGAAATATCCTAAAATTAGCACCCCCCTTAAAAACTGACCTCCCTGAAGAAGACATCTGGGACCAATTGCTTTTAGCTATTACTTGTTCTAGGCAATTCTAATGTGCTACTAGAAGGTGAAACTGTTTCTTCAATGATAAACCTTAATTTAAAAATCTATTTAAATACTACTCTACCATACTTCTGAAATAATGGCCATACTTTCGAGTAGAGGAAACTGACTGTTGCATTTCATGTCAGTATTTATTTTAGTTGGATGGAAACGAGAAGTCAGATCATTATAAGTGAACTCAAAAGACTAAATGGCCAAGTTGACTGGTGCGAGCATGGACTGCTGGGTGCTGCTCCTGCTATGTCAGTGTACATATCTCAGAGAGTTCTGCACTGATATATCCACTATTCATTCTCATTGCTCAGTCTTGCCCCTGAGTCTCAGTAATTGTTTAATAATCTGAATATAATCATGCTATTAAAAAGGGAAAGTAGTAATTATATTTGTCCTAAACTATGGAAAACCCTCTCTCTATATATGGATATATATAATTTTAAATTTCCTAAGGCATCCCTACAAATTAAGCATTTTCTTCTCATTTTTAGATAAGAAGCCTACACCTAAGAAAAGGCAGTAATTTTTTCTTTTTTTAAAGTTTTTTTTTTTCAAAAGATACTTAGATTCCATAAATGTTACATAAAAAATAAAGGGATTCCCTTAAGCCCCGCTCCCTATCCCTCCCACATTTTCCCACTTTAACAACATCCTTCACCAGTGTGGTACTTTGGTTACAATTGATGAACACATTTTAGAGTATTGCCACTAAGGGTGGGTTATAGTTTACATTAGAGTTTAAACTCTCTTCCGCACTATTTTGTAAGTTATGGCAAGATATATAATGGTCTGTTTCTGTCATTGCAATGTCATTCAGGACAATTCCAAAGTCCCAAAAATGCCCCCATATTACACCCATTTTTCTCTCTCCCTTCTGTCAGAACTTCCAGTGACCACTGCCTCCACATCAATGACATAAGTTCTTCCATTGCTAGACTCACAATAAGTCTATAATAGAATACCAGTAACTCTACTCTAGTCCATTATTCATCCACCAATTCTGAGGATTCTGGGATAGTGATTACCACTCCACCTCTAATTGAGAGAGGGCTTAGATCCCATGGCACAGATGGATTGTACTACTTTGCTTGCAGTTGCAGACTCTCTTTGTTCCTTGGGATGGTCATCGTCTGTCATCATCATCTCCTTGTTAGTTGTCCTGGGTGAGTCCAATGAACTGGAGAGTAGGTGTTGCAAATCTGTTAAGATTCAGGGCCCAGCTGGCACATGGAAAGCCCAAAGATTTAAGTCTCTTGGACATATACCTATCAACTCTAGTACTACCTTTAGGTTCAAAAAGAAAGGGCAGAAGAGCCATATGTAAGGAAACCATAACTGAGTCCAATTCTATCACACTAGGAAGCATAAATTCCAAAGTAGGACCCACTGGCTGGGTGCCAAATTCCTAAGCTGTCTGTCCTGCCTATAGCGTCTGGATAGCTCCAGAGCCCTCAGGAGCTATTTACACTGGCAGTCAATGAGATACTGCTGAGATGTGCATAAGAGTAACCTCTGGGATGACCTCCCAACTCACTTTGAAGTCTCTTAGCCATATAAACTCATTTGTCTTTACTCTTTCTGCTTTTTGGTCAAGGTCTTTTTCCAGCTGCTTTGCTAGTTGATGCTTGGTAGCAATTCCTAGGTGACAGGGAGGATCATCCCCAGGAGTCATGTCTCATGCTGCGGGGAAGGTAATGCATTTATACGCTGAGTTTAGCTTAGAGAGAGGCCACATTTGAACAACAAGGTGGCTTCCAAGAGGAAGCACTTAGGCACACTATAATACTAGACTAAGTTTCAATTTCAAGAGTAAACGTCCATAAGCATGGTCATCAATATAAAAGGCCTGTCAATTGGCCATCCTCCTTTACTAGTTACTGCCCTGATACTCAAGGGATTCTTGCTGTCCTATTAGAGAATGTGGAAGAGGTCCCCAGGATGGGAATTTGATGTTCTTTCAGTTGAGTTAATCTCCATCCACTATGACAATGCCCCATGAACAGATAAACACATTTATATGCCTTATAGGTATGCCCCAGGTGAGCCACCTCCCTTGTATCCCTCATCACTGACACCCCACAACTATGATTCTCTCCTATCACAGTTGTAACCCTTCTGTAATTCAAAACTTCTTCAAAAATGAAGCCAACAAAACAAGCAAATACAAGGAAGCAGCTGTGGCTCAATCAGTTGGGCTCCTGTCTACCATTATGGGA
This sequence comes from Dasypus novemcinctus, assembly GCF_030445035.2. NCBI lineage: Eukaryota > Metazoa > Chordata > Mammalia > Cingulata > Dasypodidae > Dasypus > Dasypus novemcinctus. The sequence continues at coordinate 101,005,165 of NC_080683.1, read as the reverse complement.
GGCCCTGGGTTCATGTCCTGGGGCCTCCTTATGAAGGCAAGCTCACCCGCACACTGCGGAGAGCCACCAGCAAGCACCATGGAGTGCCACTGGCCCACAAGTGCCGCGGAGAGCCGACTCAGCAAAGTGATGCAACAAAAAAATGGAGACAAGCAAAAACTCAGAAGAACACGCAGCAAATGGACACAGAGAGCAGACAGCAAGCAAGCCACAAGGGGGAGGGAGGAATAAATAAATTAAAAAAAAAATAAACAAATACAATTAATTTTAAAATGAAATAATATGATAGTTTTAAAAATAGATAAAATACAAAAATTTTTTAAAATTTGAATAATAAAATACAATGAAAAAACATTTTAAAAATTATTTTTTGACATTATGTATTTCATCACTCTAAGTCTGTTGTCTTGTGTGTATGGTGACATTTTCTTCCATTTATTTCCCCATGTCTTATTGTTTTCATGTTGTCTTCAAAGAAGCTTTAGATTACAGAAAAGTGATGGACAGAATATGGGAATTCCCATATACCCAACATCATTCCCCTTTACCCCTTTGCCCTATTAATAACATTTAACATGTGGATGGTACATTTGTTACAATAGATGTACAAATATTGAAACATTGCTACTAACCATGGTCAATGATTTATATTATGGTTTACATTTGGACCATACATTTTTATAAATTTTTATGAAATTTAACATGCACTGTATCCATCATTGCAAGATCACGTCATACAATTCCATCACCCACAAAATGTCCTATTTTCCATCTATTCTATTCCTCCCTCCAACTCCCCCCATGGCAATCACCAAGCTTCACTCCTTGAAGAATAATATTCACTGTTACTTGCAACAACATTAGGGGTTTGACATACTGGCTTGTCCTCCTTGCCTATTAGGTACTGTCTATGCTCTCAAGAGATTCCCAATCTTCTATTTGAGAACATAGCAGGACTCCCCAAGATGGGAGTTCAACACCTTCCCACTCATTGATTGGGTCTCCCTGCACTAAGACAACCCACTATGACAAGAAGAACACTCATACACTCCCTAGAGGACAGCCCCAAGTGCTCCCTGTTCTGCATGTCCCATATATCCAACACCCTAAACCAATAACCCTCCCCTGCCATATATGCCAAAAGAACATTCTCAATATTGTAGTTTCAACCACATATCTGCAAATTCCCAGAGTTCACCTGCTTCCTCTCCTAATGCTCTCCCCAGTTCCATGGACAGCCCAACATACCTTCCCCACCCTACCCCCCTCAAAAACCAGCACCATCCAACCCAATAGTATCATTGCATAACTGTCATGCCCATCCACTGCACAACTACACTCTTCCACCATATCATAGATTTTGCTCATGTGGGCATTGACTCACAACCTTCTTCTCCCTTTCTGTCTCTTGAAAACCTATCTTCCAGGCTCTAATTCATATCAGTGAATTCATGTAATATTTGTCCTCCAGTGCCTGGCTTGCTTCACTCAACATATGGTCTTCAAGATTCATCCACGTTATCCTGTGTGCTAACACTGCATTCCTTCTTACATCTGAGTAGTATTCTATTGTATGTATATACCATAATTTGTTTATCCATTTATCTGTTGATGGACATTTGGATTGTTTCCAACTTTTGGCAATAGTGAATAATGCTGCTATGAATATTGGTGTATATACGTCTGTTTGTGTTCTGGCTTTCAATTCTTCTGGGTATATACCCGCAGGATTGCTGGATCATATGGCAGTTCTATAGTTAGTTTCCTGAAGAACCACTGAACTGTCACCCACAACGGCTGCACCATTCTACATTCCCATAAACAGAGGATAAGGGTTCCCGGTCCTCTACATTCTCTCCAACACTTGTAGTCTTCTGCTTTTTAATAGCCACCAGTCTAATGGGTGCAAGATGGTATCTCATTGTAGTTTTGATTTGCATTCCCCTAATAGCTAGTGATGTTGAGCATCTTTTCATGTGCTTGTTAGACATTTGTATTTCTTTGGAGAAATGTCTATTCAAATCACTTGCCCATTTTTAAATGGGTTGTCTTTATTTTCAAGGTGTAGGATTTCTTTATATATGCTACATATTAGGCCCCTATCAAATATATAGTTACCAAATATTTTCTTCCATTGAGTAGGCTGCCTTTTTCACTTCCTTGACAAACTCCTTTGAGGTGCAAAATTTTTTAATTTTGAGGAGGTCCCATTTATCTTTTTTTTTTCCCATTGCTTGTGCTTTGGGTGTAAAGTACATGAAACTATTTCCTAATACAAGATCCTATAGATTCTTCCCTACATTATCTTCCAAGATCTTTATGGTCTTTGTTCTTATATATAGATTTTTTATCCATCCTGAATTCATTTTTGCATAAGATGTGAAATGATATTCCTCTCTCATTCTTTTGGATATGGATATCCAGTTCTCCAAGCACCATTTTTTGAAGAAGCCATTCTCTCCCTGTTGAATGGCCTTGGTGGCCTTGTTGAATATGAATTGACTGCACATGTGAGGGTCTATATCAGAACTCTCAATTTGGTTCCATTGGTCAGTATGTCTATCCTTGAGCTAATACCATGCCGTTTTTGTGGGTTTTTTAAAAAGGTTTATTTTTTATTTATTTCTCTCTCCTTTCCCTCTCCCCCACCCCCCAGTTGTCTGCTCTCTGTGTCCATTCACTGTGTGTTCTTCTATATTCTTGACAGTGGCACCAGGAATCTGTGTCTCCTTTTGTTGCATCATCATGCTGTGTCAGCTCTCCATGTGTGTGGCACCACTCCTGGGCAGGCTGCCCATTTTTCATGTGGGTGACTTTCCTTATGGGCCATACTCCTTGTGCATGGGGCTCCCCTATGTGGGGGACACCCCTGCATGGTATGGCACTCCTTGAGCACATCACTATTGCGCATGGGCCAGCTCATCACACAGGTCAGGAGGCCTTGGGTTTGAACCCTGGACCTCCCATGTGGTAGGCAGGTGCTCTATCTGTTGAGCTGAATCTGCTTCCCCACATGTAGTTTTGACCACCATAGATTTATAGTATGTTTTAAAGTCAGTAGTGTGATTCCTCTGATTTCATTTTTCTTTTTCAATATGTCTTTGGCTATTCAGGACCTCTTGCCCTTCCAAATAAATTTCACAGTTAACTTTTCCAATTCAGTAAAAAATGTGTTAATTTTTATTGGGACTGTGTTAAATATATAAATCAATTTGGGTAGGATAGACATCTTAATGATGTTTAGTCTTCCTATGCATGAACAGAGAATATTCTTCAATTTATTTAGGTCTTCTTTTATTTCCTTTAACAGTGTTGTGTAGTTTTCTGTATACAAATCATTTACCTCTTTAGCTATATATATTCCTAGGTATTTGATTCTTTTAGTTGCTATTGTAAATGGGATTTTTTTCTTGATTTCTTCCTCAGATTGCTCATTGTTGATGTATAGAAATGTTACTGATTTTGCACCTTGATCTTATAATCTGCCACTTTACTGAACTCATTTATAAGCTCTAGAAGCTTTGTTGTAGATTTTTTCAGGGTTTCTATGTACAGGATCATGTCATCTGCAAATAGTGAAATTTTTACTTCTTCCTTTCCAATATGAATGCCTTTTATATCTTTTTCTTGCTTAAGTGCTTGAGCAAGTACTTCTAACACAATGTTAAGAGTTGTCAAATTGAGCATCCTTGTCTTGTTCCAGATTTTAGAAGGAAAGCTTTTTGGATTTCACCATGGAATATGACGTTATATATACCCTTTATAAGATTGAGGACGTTTCCTTCTATTCCTATGCTTTGAAGTGTTTTTATCAGGAAAGGGAGTTGTATTTTGTTGAATGTTTTTTCTGCATCTATAAAAATGATCACGTGATTTTTTTCTTTTGATCTGTTTTTATGGTATATTACATTGATTTTCTTATGTTGAACCATCCTTGCTTACAAGTGATGAGACCGACTTGGTCATGGTGTATAATTCATTTGACATGTCATTGAATATGATTAGCAAGTATTTTTGGAAGATTTTAGTATCTAGTTTCACTAGAGAGATTGATCTGTAGTTTTCCTTTCTTGTGGCATCCTTTTTTGTTTTTGGTATTAGGATGATGTTGGCATTATAGAATGAGGCAATACTCCTTCCATTTCTATTTTTTGAAAGATTTTAAGCACGCTTGGTGTTAGTTCTTTCCAGAATGTTTGGTAGAATTCACCTGTGAAGCTGTCTGGTCCTAGGCTTTTCTTAGATGGGAGGTTTTTGATGACTAATTCAATCTTGTTACTTGTAATTGGTCTGTTGATTTCATCAATTTCTTCTTTCATCAATGTAGGCTGCTTGTGTGTTTCTAGAAATTTGTCCATTTCCTCTAAATTATTTGTCTTGTTGGCATACAATTTTTCAGTGTCCTCTTATGGTACTCTTTATTTCTCTGGGGTCAATGGTGATATCCCCTTCCCCATTTCTTATTTTATGTATCTGTATCTTCTCTTCTTTTTTTGTTACCCTAGCTAAGGATTTTTCCCTTTTATTAATCTCAAAGAAACAGCTTTTGGTTTTGTTTATTTTTTCTAATGCTTTCTTGTTTCAATTTCATTTAGCTCTGCTCTAGTCTTTGTCATTCCATTCTTTCTACTCATTTTGGGGTTAGTTTGTTGTTCTTTTTCTAATTCCTCCAGATGTGCAGTTAGGTCTTTGATTTTACCTCTGTCTTCTTTTTTAATACAGGCATTTATGGCTAAGAATTTCCTTCTCAGTTATCTTTTGCTGCATCCCATAGGTTTTGATATGTTGTCATTTTCATTCATTGCAAGGTAGTTACTGATTTCTTTTGTGATTTCAACCTTTACTCACTGTTTGTCTAAGAATGTGTTGTTTAACTTCCATATCTTTGTGCCCTTAGACCCATCTCTGGGTCTAAGGTGAGTTTCTTGCAGACAGCATATATATGGATCATATTTTCTTATCCATTCTGCCAATTTGTATCTCTTGACTGGAGAATTTAACCCATTAACATTCAATGTTATTACTGTCAAGAAATTACTTACATTAGCCATATTTCTTTAGATTTATGTATGCCATATGTTATTTTTATTTCTTTTATCTTTTTAGTTATTCTTACATTCTTCTCCAACTCATTTTTCTCCCATTTTTTCCTTTTGACCTGCAGAACTCCCTTTAATATTTCTTGAGGGGCAGGTTTCTTATAGACAAATTCTCTTAACTTCTGTTACCTTTGAATATTTTGAATTCTCCTTCACTTTTGAATGCCAGCTTTGCTGAATAGAGAATTCTTGGCTGAAAGTTCTTTTTCTTGTAGCACCTTAACCATGTCATACCACTGCCTTCTTGCCTCCATGGTTTCAGATGAGAGATTAGCACTTAATCTTATTGAACTTCCCTTCTATGTGATGGATATCTTTTCTCTTGCTGTCTTCAGTATTCTTTCTTTGTCTTGAGCATTGGACAATTTGACAAGTATATATCTTGTAGTAGGCCTGTTAAGATATATACTATTCAGGGTGTGCTGTGCTTCTTGGACAAATACTTCCATTTCCCTCAATAGTATTGGGAAATTTTTAGCCATTATGTCCTCCAACACACCTTCTGTCCCCTTTCCCTTCTCTTCTCCCTCTGGGATGCATATAATGCATATGATTGTGCATTTTGTGTTGTCATTCAAATCCCTAAGTTCCTGATGGATTTTTAAAAAATCTTTTTATCTGTCTGATTTCATCTGTACTGTCTTCCACATCACTGACCCTTTCCTCTGCCTGTTCAAATCTGCCATTATGTGTTTCCAGTATATTTTTTATTTCTTGCATCATGTTATTAATCAGCATCACATCTGTTTTCTTTTTATGTATGTTTACAGTTTCTTCAGTATCTTCTCCTAGCATCTGCTTAATGCCCTTAATCTCTTCCTTCACTTCATTGAGTTGATTAATGAATATTTGTTTGAACATCTCTGATTAGTTGTTCCATGTTGTGCATCTCCTGGTTTTTAGTTTGTTCATTGGACTGTGCTATATATCTTGTTTCTTAGTATGGCTTGCAATTTTTTGTTGGTGTCTAGCATCTGTTTATCTTGACGGGTTTATTCAGTTGATTAGCTTCTGTCTCTACCCTAGGGTTTTATTTTGTTGCTGTTTTTGTCTGTGTGGTAAGGTGTCACTTTGACACTTTGTTCCTCTTTTTCTATTTCCTTATTGTTGTCTATGTTTTAGTTTGTTGTTTTGACTTCTTCGTCTCTCTGTCCTTTACTCTCCTAGAAGTTGTGAAGCTGAGTCCTGGTGTGTTGTACCCCAAAGGAGGTCCCCAAAGCAAACTTTGCTTCTTTCTCCATTGTTTTAGTGGGAGCTGAGCCTTATCTGCCTAACCCAAAGGCCATAATCCAGTAGTAAATTTCCCAATGCCGTTCTCTATGTAAATAATACAACTAGATTTCAAGCACAAATAAAATTTATGCTCTAGCTCTTATTTAAAAATCTCTCTCCAATTAATACTCATTATATGAAAAATTAATCATGTTTTACAATGTATAAAATAAAGGGGAGATTTTACCACAGTGCCAGGCCTGTGTTAGTTGAAATCTCCCTCATGTACTGTTGGATATCACAGAAAACAACCACCTCCATGGGACCCTTCAGACTGCCTTAAGAAAGCCTTGTTGTCATCCATTTGAAAGTAATTGATAATTCTGTCCAAACGATGGCAATGTCAACACAATGGAGAAATGTAACTGTTGCCTGTATAGTATCCCAGTCCTTCTCTCAGTGAAAGACCCTTTCACTCAAGCATTGACCATAGCTGCCAACATCTGACAGTCTCACAGTTGGTGAGAACGGAGAACCACAAGGAACACCAGGTCCTGTACAGGAATTGCTAGACTATGCCTCAGATCACCACTGATTCCCATTAGCTCATAAGATCCCCCACCTCCAAGACACAATTAGGACCAAATGTATGATACCTTTCTTCCCTGTTTACATCAGTCACTGCCCAGAGACCAGATCTTTCAGATCACTCAGTGTTTTCTTCAATAATCATCACCACATTGCTCTAAACATAATTTCTCCTGACCCATCTCTCACTCTAAACTTCTCTCCCAGATCTTACACAATGCTCTCTGACATACTCCTCGGTACTTTTTCCTGTTATTTAAAAATTACCATGACTGAAAACTGGCATTTCCAGAGGACATGACCTCTCATTTTTTATTTCTGTCTCACATTTCTCATGCTTAAGGCCTGAGTTGAGAAGTGTGATTGGAGTCGTCCTGATTTCCAAACTCCCCTCCCCTTCCTGGACCTTCTAGATCCATATATTCCATGTTCACCACTCTCCTCTCCTCCAAGCAATCATCTACCAATCTCCAAGTCCTCCTTGAAGACTTGAGCCCTGTTCACAATCTTCACCTTCCCTAAGCTGCTCTTTTCATTCCAGGTGAATGAAATAGCCACATGGATGAACCATCAAATAATCTTGGCTCTGTGTTCCTTTAACTTTCCAATTATCTCCCCCATTTCACCTATGCCTACTGCTCCCACTCTCACAACCTGAAGCCTGCCACCTCAAGAAACCCACACAGTCTTAAAATATCAATTTCAAATATCCAGCTCTGAGCATAATGCCCTATTCTTCCAGTCACTTGCCAAGTACTTCCCTCTAGTCTCTGAAACATTTATTCAACAAACTCATTGACATCATGAATCCATTAACCCTAACCTTTTTACTTCTTCTTCCCCCTCTCCCTTCTATCTTAATTTCTCTGCTTAAACAGCTTCAGTTCCATGGATATTCATTTCTGTCATCCTGTGAAAAGGCAAATAATTGCATCATTTACATAGCACAAAGAGTTCAAAATAGCAGGAGAAGACTGCTTATAGGTCAGACTCCCAGGGTGACAGAAAGATGTTCCAGGTCAGGGCCTGCATGCCCCACTTCTAGTCAGAGAAGAGAGACCAGTTGTATTAGTAATCCAAATGGGCGCTTACAGTTACAACACCCTAAAGAGTCCAACTCAAGGTACCATTAGTTGCCACCCAAAGTCTGTAGCAATGGGTTGAAGCAAGATGGCAGGCAAAGTCTCTGAGGGTTCAGCCATCTTCTTTCCTTGAGCTCCACAATCCCAGCTTCTTCCTATCTCAGCTGTAGGCTAGCATAGGGCTTGTCTCTCTTCCTCTGGGGCTCATTTCTTTCCATGCTCAAGTGCTCTATTCTCTTCACAAAGTTGGCTATAAACTATCAAGTTCATTTCTCTTCTCAGGGCTCAGGATCCTCTGTGTATCTTCTCTGTGTATCTACTTCTGTGTGAGAGTCTGTTTTATCATCCCTCTAAGGGGGGCTAGGACTTAATGCTGAGCTGCATTCTAATGAAGTGGTTGAATCAAAGCCTTAATCTTAAAATAATTTAATCAGATGTCTAAGCTGAATCTAATACAATCAAAGGGCTATCATGCCCAGAGGAACAGATCAGTTTATAAATATAATCTGTATCTCTTTTTAGAATTCATAAATAATACCAAACTGCCACACCAGTCTACACCATGTGAGTGTGTTTTTTTATCCACCTGGAGTGGAGAGAATCCTGCCAGTGAGAATTTCCGTTGCAAAAAACATTTAGGATCACTTGTTCTCAGCAGACTCTTCATTAGACCTAACATTGCCCTCAGGTTGTGGAATGATACACAATAGAAAAGGAGGTGGGAATAGCAGAGGTAGGCCTTAGGATGGCTGCTTAGCATGTATTTTCTACTTCCTCAGAAAAGGAGGTGGTGCTAGGTGAGATCTGGGGGATGACACTTTAACAGGTATCTGAGAGTCCCTGACATCTGTGGTTCTTTTTTCCCAAAGATTGGGAGATTCAATGGTGACCCTGTCAACTAGTCAAGGAATATTTCCTGCTTGTCTACTATCATCAATTCGGGCCCTGAAAATGACACTGGAACTGTGTGTCTATCAATGACAAGAAAATAAGTATAGAGATCCATCCCAAGCTACTCTGTTGTAAATAAACTGCAAGAATTCCCCCTTGTCTGTGTTTTATCTTAAGGAAAAACTGTCCCCCTCGCACTAATCTGCTCTCAGGATGGTGGAACCGTGAGTCAAGTGGCTTCTCTTCGTAAGTCTTGCAGTAATGAAGCCTTTTGAGCAGGGAGCCACTTTCTGTCTGTCTGCCTTTTTCTTTGGAAAACATGTTTATCAACTTAGAGATGAATTATTGCAGCATTTACATTAAATCGACAATCCAGGGCTACATAGTTATTTTCCACTGCCATGGGCAGCCTTTTCCTCCCCCTATTTACATCTGAATCTCAGCCCACTCCTGTTGAATAGAAAGCTGGCCTCCTTCCAGGCTTCCCAAACCTGATTATAGAGTCCTGGGAGAGAAGGTCTGATTGGTGTATACTTACTTGTTAGCCAACTTTGGCCCAGTGAGAGCTCTGCTTCTCTAATCTAACTGGTATTTATGGAGATGTCAGTCACCCTGCATCATCAGCAGACATGAGCTGGAGTACAAGGTGTCCTGAAACGATGCAGGGCACAGCAGAGTCAGTATTCAGACTTGTTCTTTTCTGTCTGCTGATAATGCACAAGCGATTTAGATTATCAAGTTTCATTTGGATGTTCACTATTTCTTAAAAGAGATGCCTTTCCTTTGCGAAGCAGTAGGTTGCAGTGGTCAAAGACTTAGGCTTTTGTGTAAGACAGAACTGGATTTGAATCTTGATACTTACTAGTTGTGTGTCCTTGGACAGATCAATTGGAGTCTCTAAAGTATAATTTCCTCATCTGTAAGTTTTGGCTACTCTGAGTATCAACCCTTTTAGAGTGGTTATGAGGATAAATTGGAATAAAACACGTAAAAGGGAAAACAGAACTTGGAGCAGGATATGGCTCAATAATTGCTAGATACTATAATGGGTGTTTTATTCATTGTCTTGTTTCCGTAATAGTTCAGCATTCTTTAAAATGCCCTTTTAGCTCTCACTAACATTATTCAGATCTTTCTTTGTGTGTGTGGTCATCCCTTTGGTTTATCCCTCTTAAGCATACCTATTTATGTCTTCCCTTTGAGCTCAAAATAATCATTCATCAAAAAGGAAAAAAAAAATTATTCATGTCTGAGGAGATGCAGTAATGGATAACACTAATATTACTTTGAAAAATAAAAAACTAACAGTTTAATTAATTGATTCCAACACAATTAGATTTAAGACCTAGTTATGGTGTTTGTTTTTGCTACTTTTTATGATATCTAAAGTTAGGAATGCACTTAAAATTAGGTAGATGGACACTAAACCACAGAGTATTTACTACTATGCCGTTCTTTATAGAGTTCTGTGCTGGAAATAGTACTAATATAAAGTACCAATGTAAAACACAAAGCAAAGAAAGCACAACTCATGTAAGAGCTGAGACAAAATCTACCACTGCATTTCCCAGTCACGGTGACAATCTGATCTTCGAAAAGGCCCACTCTAATGCCTCTTAGAGATCTTTCTGTATCACCAATCTGACACCACTACTAAGAATTTTGTTGGAATGGCCATTTGCTTGTTTTCTGGCCCCTCTAAATTCATAGATAAATTATCTCTTCTATGTTTGGGCTTTGATGAGTTTATAGGCTTCTTCTAATTTCATATCTTCCTATGGTATAACAGTCTTGCAGACTAATAATTTGATTATGACCAACTACTCTGAGCTCCATTTAGTGGAACATAAAATAAATGAACCTTTTCAAGCAGCTCACTAGAGATATGATATACCCCAAGGGTGTGGCCTGGGAGTAAGGTAACCAAACTGTAGAGGCTCAAAAAACTGATAGCTGATACATGTGAGCCCTTTGGGCAGGTTAATGACATAGCACTTTTTCACCAAAAATATTAAATTGTCAGAACAATACTTATTTAGAAAAAATTGATCTTTTTCTGTGATGAAATATTTCAAACAGAAAACTTTTATACCAGAAAATATAAAGAACAATAATAATGAATGCTTATGGACTTCACCATCTGTACCATCTGACTTCATCAAAGTTTCTAACATTTTCTATAATTTTTTTCATATTCTATTAAAATAAATATAATATTAAAGGTATGTTTGAAGTCCTCTGTGTTGCCCTGCTTGATCACTTCCCTCTCTCCCCACATGTACTCATTATTTTGGATTTGGCATTTTTCACCATTAAGTATCTTTTTATATGTTTCCTACATACATACAGACTACTGTTTTTCTTACTATTAAGTTTCAAATAAGTGACATCATAATACTCCAAAATTTAATTTTGTGCATATAGTTTGCTATTTAATTGTTGCATAGCATTCCAATATATGAATATATCAAAATGTAATTATTCATTCTTCTCTTGATGGACAGAGAATTTTAATATTAATATGGTCAAATGTATCTCTCTTTCTTTTGAAATTATTGTTATTATTATTTTGTTGGGGAGACTTATTTAAGAAATCCTTCCCTAACCTGGCATCAAAATATTCTTCTATATATTCTTGTAATATTTTAAAAGCTTTATTTTTACTTTCCACTAATAGATTTAAGACCTTAATTTAATGAAGAAAAGAGATGAGAATTTACTAAGAATGCTGAACAAAGAAATTGTTTATAATCCTTATCTGATAGTTCTAGTACCGGAAAAGTAGAGGGAGGTAATATATTTCTGTTTGTTGTCACTTATGATTCTTGTATTTTTTTTGTTTTGTTTTTTATTTTGTTTTTTTCTTTATTTTTTGTTGATTCTTGATCGTAGGTATTTTAGTCTTCAAGACTGTTAAAACTTTGAATTATTAACTTGTCTTCAAGACTCCTTTGTATGTGGAAGTCCATGGAAACCTGGGTTTGACATGTCTCTCCAGAAAGGCTGTGCTTTTGCTTCCACCAAGCATTCAGGGGTCTCTCTCTCTGGGAATGATCTTTATATTATTTCTGATTATGGTTTTCTAGTTATAGACTGCTCACATGGGATAAATTGGAAGTCCAAGTTCGTGTGAGAAGGAGGCCTGTGGGTATAAATTCTTGAGGAAGCCTTTTCCACAAGAGCCCAGACTGAGGCATATACATAAGGATTAGTTTCACTGTGTAGATGAGTGAATTTTTCCCCATTGTACTGTTTTAGTGAGAGTATCACCTTTTGTGGGGCTGAGTTTAATTCAGGATTTTAGTTCCAATTGAACACCCCTTTCCTAGGCACAAGATCTCACAGAAAATTTAAAACCAAGCAAAGGTGATTTAAAACTTCCTCCTTCTACTTTGCACCCCTAGATTCCATGAAACCACTACCCTGTATCATTCCAGTGCTTCTGTTCTTTTACATTTTTATCTTGAATAGTTCCCTTATTTTATGGCTTGCTCAGATATGCATTTAAACAGATTAAAAAGTATTGTACCATTCTAGTTGTTTTGTTGCTTACAAGTGTTCAAATATTAATATCTAATTGGCCCATAATGTTATAAATGAGTGTCCTGTTCTCTATTTATAAAAAAGTATAGGTTTATGTATCTATTTACTTGAATTGGACAAAGCAGGTTTCTTATTCTAAAAATAGTAACAATTCCCTTTTATGTAGTTTCTATTTTCTTTTCAGCATGTTTTTGCATTTTTTCTAATCAGAAATAATTTTTAAAGTACACTAAAAGATTAAAAATCAAGATTAAGGGAGGAGTAGGGTGAGAGGGGTGGGAATATATGGGGACCTCATATTTTTTTAATGTAACATTAAAAAAAGAAATAAAGACAAAAAATAAAAAAATAAAAAATAAATTCTCCCATTGCAAGAATTAAAAAAAGATTAATTTCCCATAAATAACACTCCAACATGAATTATTTATTTTCAGAATTTCAAATGACTATAATTGGTTGCCAAATGTCTGCTATCATGTAAATTAGAGATATTGCACTTCAAGAAATGTTCCCCATCTTCACCACTTGGAAATGGGAGCAGAGCTAATTTTATATTCCAGTATATGCCGAAATGTTTTGATGTTTCATACAGAACATCTCTCTGGACAGTTTTCCAGTTCTTCCAGTCCTTATATCACTTAACTAGCAATGGACAAATCAAATGATTCTGTCTATGTAAATTCTCACTTCTAATTCCAGAAGGACCTATTCAGGGAAAAAAAAAGTCAGTCAAAACTTGTTTTCCATATCTCTTCATCTTTGTTCTTTTCAATACCTGTGTTTTCATTTGCTCTTGGGAAGATGGTAGGTGTCATTTGTTTAATTTAATCAACCAAATAAAGTTCTGTTTCAATTGTTCTTGTTTCCAGAAATCTGTTTAGCATTTCTTTTCACTATGTGAACTCAAAGAATAAGATGTTAGGATCAGACACTCTGTCAGAGCCAATGTACAAGATTTTCTACAATTAAAGTAGATAAGCATGTGGAGAGGCATTTAAGTGCTTTTCAGATCATATCATTTGTCTCTTCATTCCATAAATCTGTCCTATGGAAGAAGGGAAAGCAAGAGACCCTCCAGTTTTCCCATATCCATTCAACAGAGATCATATGTATCTGATACAAACTCACTTGTTCATGAACGGCAGGTCATCAGAAAACAGCTTTCTCACATTTCTTCTTTTAAAATGATGGTTTTGCTTAAAAGCAAATCTTTATAAACCTCTAATGCAGGTAACACATATTTTCACAATTATCATGCAAGTCATCTCCTGAAGATCATTTCCAAGCAGTCTTGAATTAATATATATGCTTCCAAATGGATCTACTTTTTTAAAAATGCTGTTTTTCACTTAGCTTTGCCTTTGAAATAGAAATGGTGACATTCACCCACCAGAACCATCACATCACCAGTCACTACATTACATTGAAAATCCATCTACATATGTAGCAAGTACTGTTTTATGACATAGATCTTCTGTATATTAGGTCTTGCTATAATTGGCACATTTTACAAACGTGTCATGGCAAAAGCCACATGGCACCAAATAAACATAACAGAGTTTTTAAAAAATTTCTAGAAATTACTTAGAGTCAATTTTAATAGCACTTAATCAATCTCGTTGAATTACACAATACATGTTAAATAAGACATGCCAGATATGCTATACATTATAGCACATAGTATGTAGTAAAATCTCTATTACTTAGAAGTCCTTAAAAAGGAAAATAATCTGATTAATTTTCCAGTAATGTATAGACATAATATTTCAGTAGTAGAAGGTTGTTGTGGAAATTACTTGGGAGGCAGATAACCATTACGGTGGCTTAGAGTTATCTGCGCCTCCAGAAAATTATGTTCTTAAACCTATTCCATCCCTGTGGGTAGGAATCCTTGTTAATAGGGTCTTTTGATGAAGTTATGTCAGTGAAGGTAGGGCCCAGCTGAATCAAGATGGGTCTTATTCCTATTATTGAAGGTCTTCTAGGGAAGGTCACAGAGAGAGAGAAAGAGTAGCCAGAAGCTGAAAGTCAAGGGAAGCAGAAAAGAAAAGAGAAGCCAGTAGAGGTCAGCATGTGCCCTGCCGTGTGACAGAAAAGCCAAGGACCAAGGATGGTTGGCAGCCAGCCTCAAAATGCCAGTCATCTGGAAGAAAGCTGCCTCGAATTTGTACTTCTCCTAGTCGCAAAACCATGAGCCAATAAATTCTTGTGTAAGCCAGCCTATTGCATGGTATTTTCTTTAGCAGCCAGGAAATGAACACAACCATGTTTTGTTTTGTTTTTTAATATTTATTTTTTATTTATTTTCTTCCCTTACCCCACCCCTCCACCCCAGTTGTCTGCTCTCTGTGTCCATTCACTGTGTGTTCTTCTGTAACCGCTTCTATCCTTATCAGCGGCACTGGGAATCTGTGTTTCTTTTTGTTGTGTCATCTTGTTGTGTCAGCTGTCCGTGTGTGTGGTGCCATTCTTGGGCAGGCTGCACTTTCTTTTGCGCTGGGCGGCTCTCCTTACGGGGTGCACTCCTTGCACGTGGGGCTCCCCTACACAGGGGACACCCCTGCATGGCAGGGCACTCCTTGTGTGCATCAGCACTGAGCATGGGCCAGATCCACACAGATCAAGGAGGCCCAGGGTTTGAACCACAGACCTCCTATGTGGTAGGCGGATGCCCAATCCACTGGGCCAAGTCTGCTTCCCCACAACCATGTTTTAAAATCCTTGTGCTACCACTCATTACTCTGAACTCATCTTCAGAAAAGCTTTCCTTTCATTGTAAGTCAAGTGTAGGTTAAAATGCCATCCTTTCATTAAAACGTAAGTAACACATGATAGGTTCTCTTCTCCTCCATGTTTAAGAGGCCAACGATCTAAACACCATTCTGGGTAATAATAGTTTACAGATTATTTTGTTTGGCCTTAATTCTTCAATAAATATGAATTATTCTAATTTATCTATAATATCAATACCCACTTTGAGCCTTTTAATCCAGCCATCTAGACAGAGAGTTCTTTAGGAATCTGGAAATCATTTTGAGTTCTGATGAATTTCTGATAGGTTTCATGTTGTTTCATGTTGGTCCACAAATGGCAAATGTTCTCAGAGACCACTCCTAATGCTGGACCACCCCTTCTGATGACCAAAGTTCTAAAAGATATAAAAAGACTTTATAGTGAAACTGCTTAGACCCAACCATCCCAGGATCTGACACTATAAACATTAGAGGTAGTGAGAAGTTCACCAGCATATTTTGGTTACCCTAACATTGCCTTCTGTAATCAATCCCACAGAACTTAGTCTCTGCCACATGACTGCTTAGAGAGAAGCAAGGAATCTGAAGCAAATGACGGACACCTTATTCAACCCTTCCTATGTATTCATGTGCTCAGAAAATTCTGCCTAACATCAATGGAAAAGTATATACACAGGAGAAATCTGAGCATACACCAATACATAATTATCTGCAAGAGAAAAAAAATGACTAAGCAATTGTGATTCCAAGAAAACTTGCTGTCAGTTCCAACAAATATGTAATTACTTAATGTGCATCAACAATACCTAGAACACTTATTCTTAAATCAGTGGGCATCTGACTTCCCATAAATACAGTATTTTCTTTTCTTACTTTAATGTATGATGTTGGAAAACATTGCATTGAGTCATATGTCAAAGTGTTGGTGATAAAAATTGCAAAGGATGTAGCAATGTTTCTATAATATACACTTCTTTAAAAATTTAGGTTTATTTTTCCTATGTCTTTGTTCTGTTGAAAATCAAGGTCTTTATAACAGTGAACAATTTGAAAGATTTGTCGTGCTATTGATATGATGGAGTACTCTGAAAACTCCTCCCTCAACAAAATAAGTAGGAATGCTAGATTTTAAAACTTCTATTGAAATAGGGCTAAACTGGAAAGAAAATAAGAGGAATCCTCAGATGATAATACAAAGTAGGGATGAGAATCTAAGGAGAGCTAGCAAAAGACCTCCAATTGATTAATCATGCTAATCATGTCTCTCTTAAATGTTTGATTTAAACAGTTACTGAAGGCACAGGAGATAAAAGCTTATGACCCCATTTAAGGCTGGAGTATTTGGAATGCAGAACAATGCATAAAGTTAAGGACTGCCTAAAATTAAAGCTATAATTTCAATGTGGGGAGGAGTATGTTTGATCACTACCATACACCACATACAAACATCAATTCCACATAGTCAAAGGATTAAATGTGAAAGGCAAAAATATAAAACATTTTGGGGAAAAAAGAGAAAAGTACTATTTACTAGAGGAAAATCTATAGCCTTGTAAAATGTTAATATTAAAAAGTAGGAAAAGACACAAAATTAGTAATTTAGAACCCAAATTTAAAAGTTATAAAAACAAGATCCAGGGTAGTAGATGTAGCTCAGTGTTTGAGCACCTGCTTCCCAGGTTCCCTCCCAGGTACCTCCTAAAAAAAAAAAAAAAAATCAAACAAAACAGACAAACGAAACAAAAGCTTTGGCATGTCTCACTCTGCAGCATGCTTGCAGTCCATACCTTGGACCATGGGTTTTTCTCATTTTCTTGTTTTTTAATAAACTATTTACTCCCTCATCTACCCTATGGTGTATCCTTAAATTATTCTATGTACCCTGTAGCACACCAGCATTCATGTCTTGGGTATGTACTTTTCCTTTTCCCTGTTTCTTAATAAACTATTTGCTTGCATACCCTAAAACAAAAAAGATCCACAAAATTTAATGCAGGGAAACAGACGTGGCTCAACCGATAGAGCATCCACATACCATATGGGAGGTCCAGGGTTCAAACCCAGGGCTTCCTGCCCCATGTGGTGAGTTGGCCCACATGCAGCGGTGCCACACTTAAGGAGTGCTGTGCCACGCAGGGGAGCCCCATGTGCAAGGAGTATGCCCCGCATTGAGCCACCCCATGTGAGAAAAGCACAGCCTGCCCACGGGTGGTGCTGCACACACAGAGAGCTGACACACCAAGATGATGCAACAAAAAGAGACAGAGATTCCTGGTGCCACCAGGAATGCAAGTGGACACAGAAGAACACACAGGAAATGGACACTGTGAGCAGGAAGGGTGGGGTGAGAGGAGAGAAATAAATAATAAAATAAATCTTTAAAAGAAAAGAGCAAATAATAAAGAATATAGTGGAATTAGTGAAATTCGAAACAAAAGAACACTAGAGTCTTTCAACTAAGGCATAAAACAAAGACCTATAGTAGTACTGATTTTATAATGTGAGGAATAGAAAGGGGACATAAATACAAGCACAGTATGTTTTTTAAAGGTAGAAAAATATTACATATTTTATGCAAATAAGTTTTAAATTTCAGGGGCAATGGACAAATGCCTAGCAAAAGAAAGACAAGTAACCAAAACTGACTCAACTAGAACCAGAAAATCAAACTAGCCCTAAAACTATAGAAGATAATGGATTAATAGTTCAAATAATTCCATAAAGAAAATGCAAGTCCCAGATCATTTAACCGAGTTTTTCTAAGCAAAGAAATTGTAATTCCAATCTTATATAAACTCTTTCAGGTAATCAAATTAACATCAATAAAAATGCATGACCTTCAATACAACAACATGACTGTGTCTTCAAAACATACTACAGGGGGCCATGGGACCTTTGAGGAGGCTGCAGGTCCCCGCCCGGGCTCCAGATGGAGGCAGCTCCGGACCTGGGGCTGGGGCTCTGCTGCAAGCCTGGTGGGTGGCTGGACATGAGCCACAGCTTCATGCACCATATAGGACGGAACCAGCTCGCCCAGTACCGTCCTACCCCGCACCACCGCTCCTGGCCTGGCCCCGCCCAGCAGTCCCTGACTCCGGCGCGGCTCCCCGCCAGAGAGGACTATGACAAGAAGGTGAAGCAGGCAGCCAAGGAGTAGGCGAGGAGGCCCTGCAAGCCGACCTGCGGGTGTACCTGCCGCCACACCGAGATGACTCTACCCACCCAAGCAATCCAGACTATGAGGAGTCCGGTGAAAGCAGCAGTAGTGGCAGCTCCGAGCTGGTGCCTTCTAGGCATCAGCTCTTCTGCTTAGAACAAGGGGGCCGACAGTGGAGAGGTCACATCAGTCATCGTGTATCAGGACGATGACCCAGAAAGGGTGAGCAAGGAGTTGTATGCACACACACCTCTGGATCCACCCATGTGCGAGCCCTCAAGTTGTGCATCCAAGAGGAGATTGCAGAGCACCAGAGTCGACACTGACCAGGTTGAACACCTTCTCTCCAGGCTGGATTCACTGCAACACTAGCAAGCACACTGCCCTGGAAGATCGCCCCTAGTTTGTGCATGCCAGAACCTATCTCTACTGACTTGGAGACCCACCACTCACCCCTTCCCCAGGGCTGCTGCTTTTACAGAAGAAGGCGGTTAGAGTACGACACCTGGCCACCTTCCCTGCAGCCATTCCTTCTTGCTGTTGGCCCATCTGACTAGCGGAATATTCTGAAATTTTTTGAGAACTCTGCTCCGCCAGCTTGGTGTTCTGGAAGCAGAGACTCCAGGCAGAGCTGGGGTTTATGAAGCTTCTTCATGGAGGTCTATGGGACACCTGGCTGCTGCTCCATGCAGCCCCAGAAGCCTTGTTTGTTATTTTCTGGTTCCTTTCTTTCATGTTCCTGCTCCTCTCCATCCAGTGTTTCCCTAGTTTTTGTTCATTTTTTTTGTTTTTGCTTTTGTTTTTGTTTTGTTCGCAGCTCTATTTCTTCTACCATTGTTTGCCTCAGGTAGAATCATTTTCTTTCCACTCCCCACCCTCACGTGACTGCCCTCTGGTTGCCACTTGTACAAGAGCCTTATCAAAGTGGTGGCTCCTCCAGCTGCTCAGGGCTTTGCAAGTGGGGGATTCTGAGAATCTCCCTTCCTCACAAGCTTTCCAGGTAACTGATACCAATAAAGTGGGAGACCATTCACTTTTGAGGCCTTCTTGCAAGCATCTCCCTCCCCCTCCATCGCTCCTGAAAGTTTCTTACATGCCCCACTGCCTTGCATTGTCTAGACAAGAGATCCAGGAAGAAGATGCCTGCGAACGTGCCTCAATTAGGGTGACAAAATTCCAGCTTTTGACCTCATCCCTAGCTGGGAACAGATATCCTCTGCTCAGAGTAAAGGAGAATTATCAAAACAATCTTGAAACTGACTGTCCAAATGTAGCTTAACAACTGGACAAAGGGAAATTCGACATTAGCAACAATTGCCTGTTTGGAGCTCTAATTGAGAAAAAAAAAAAAAAAGTCCTGTACATTGCCCCAAAGGAAGTGAGATGAGCCTCTCTGGTTTGTCCCCTCTCTGGCTCCATGCTCTCTCATTTCCTTCCTCCTAACAGTATATAAACAGATCATTGAACTAAAGATCCCCGGGACTATAACTGCTTCCACCTGGTGAACATTTTCCCCAATGCTAAGGTCTGAGAAGTCCACAAGACATCTTGCGGGCCGAGGTTCAGAGTCACTGCAGTTTCCCAGCACCCCGGCCTAACCTCAGTGATGTGGAATGTGAGGGTTACATGCTGAGACTTCCCAAAACCAAAGCCCACTGTCCCAGGAGTTCTCCACGTCAGAGTTTCAAGATCTGTCTGCCTGTTCCATCTCAGCAGCTTTTCTCTTGAAGGACACAAGAGCATGATTGTTTGTGCCCTACACTCCTGAAAATCTCCACCCTCAGAAACGGGGCAAGGCAGCTCCTTAAATGCAGCAAGCCGCAGCTCGCAGGGCCAGAAGAATGTGGGAAGGTGAGTGAGGTGGGCACGTTAGAAGGGCCTGGAGTGAAGTTGGCCAGGGCCCAGCGTGCCCCTAACCCAGGGGGCTGGCCCACGGTTGCATGCCCTAACTTTGCCAGACCTGGGCTCAGTTCTCCTCACAGAAGAGAGCCTTTGCCCTCTTATTCAGCTGGCCTGGAAGTGCTCTTGACTTAAGGTGGTTAACCACCCTCCAAAGCCTCCTAGCCCAGGAGGCTCTGCCAAATCCCACCCCATTCCTCCTGCAGGTCAGAAGATCAGTCATTTTAGTCTTCCAGCTCTTCACCCACTCTTACGACTTGGAACACAGGATTTCACTGAAACACTTAGGTGTCCTAGCCTGGAAATTCTTTTTGGGTCTGTCTGGCTCACATCTGGATCTCCTGTTTCCTGGTTTTATTATAGAAATTACAAACAAGATTCAAAGAAGAGTCTGGGGGCATGGCCCCTGAAATTTTAGCCTGTTTCATGAGAAGCAAAAAAGGTCACATTTAGTTTGCACCTATGGTGTCCTTTTATGTGTCCTATAATCCTCACAAGAGCTTCTCAGTAGGATACTAATGGAAACACCTTGCTTTTAAACTTTTCTTGAGGCATTTTGCTTATGGAGTACATATATTTTGCACGCAAGAAAACATTCTAATTCTTAGTTATTGTGGGTAGTGTCTGTATGCAGCACCAAGGCTGGTACCTAGGGAGGCTGACTTCAGAGCTGGCCCATTGGAGGTTTAGACACACATTACTGTGATGCTGCCACTGCTCCAGGTATGCCAGAAAGGCCACCTGGGTGTGGGCCTCAGAGCCAGTTTAGGGCCTTGTGTAGTTCAGCCTCACTGCCATTACCCTTCATCTGGGTTCCCAGAAGGTACTATCCAGTTTATTCACCAGACTTGATTCCATCCGTCTTTCAGCAGTTTTGGAAAAATTGGTGCTTTGCCATCAAGGAGTAAGTTCCAGTGTTTCCCACAGGATCATCCCTCTATGTGTGTGGTACAGTGGCAACAGTGTTGGACTGAGTGGGGCTTTCCAGGGGGCTGCTTCAGAGTCAGCCCTCATTGTCCTACATTCATTCTTAGCTGATAAGTGGTAGCCTGGTAGACAAAGCTCATGCCCATTCAAAATTGAATGTTCTAACTTAGTGAGGGTAAGCTTGGAATTTTAAAGCTTTGTGTTTCCTGGGCCCTAGTGAATAAAGTTACAAATAGAAGGAAACTGGGGTTTGCAGGGGCTTTGGGGCTGTGCAAGAGTAAACACTGAAGCTCAGGTTCTAGCCAGCTGGCAAGCAAGGATGTCTTTGAAGAGCTTAATGCAAGAAAGGAGAGGAAGAGGGATCCCGGTACCTCCTAAAAACAAAACAAAAAAGCAAGCACGTCCCTCTCCCTGCCCTAAGCTACTACCATGGCCACTGTCTCCACATCAATGACAGATGCTGGACTTTATATATCCTGCCATAACCCACTGAATGGACTGGGGGAGAGTATAAAACACAATGTAAACTGTAATCCATGTGGCACAGCAGTGCCCCAAAATGTATTCACCAAATACAATGAATGTGCCACAATGATGAAAGAGGTTGTTGATGTGGGAGGAGTGGGTGGGGGGTAGGATATATGAGACCCTCTTATATATTTATATATTTTTTAAAGATTTATTTTATTTATTTCTCTCCCCTTTCCCCCACCTCCCTGAGTAGTTGTCTGCTTTCTGTGTCCATTTGCTGTGTGTTCTTCTGTGTCTGCTTGCATTCTTGTCAGCAGCACCAGGAATCTGTGCCTCTTTTTGTTGCATCATCTTGCTGTGTCAGCTCTCCATGTTTGCGCCCCCACTCCTTGGGCAGACTGCAGTTTTTTTGCACAGGGCAGTTTTCCTTACAGGGTGCACTCGTTGTGCATGGGGCTCCCCTATGCAGGGGACACACAGCACTGTGTGTGGGCCAGCTTCACCACACAGGTCAGGAGGCCCTGGGTTTGAACTTTGGACCTCCCATGTGGTAGGCAGATGCTCTATCCATTGAGCCAAATCCATTTTCCTCTTATATTTTTTAATGTAACATTTTTTGTGATCTATGTATCTTTAAAAAAAAAAGGCAATAAAAAAAACATGGAAAAAAAATAAAGTCTATTTCATCTGGAAAAAAAAAGCAAACATGAAATAAACCAAAACTGGGAAGCCAGTGTAACTCAGTGGCTGAACACTGGCTTCACTGGCTTCCCACATACAATCCCCAGCTCCCATATCTGAAAAAAAAAAAAAAGGAAAGGAAGAATGTAAAGCTTTTTGTACTGAGCAGGAACCTCTGGAGCCCAGCCAGCGTGGGCAGTAACAACTGCTGTCCCATGGAATAGCCTCTCTAAGAGACGTCCCATCTCCATGGTCCACTCAGACGGGCACTGCCAACTAGAGAGTAGGCCATGTGGGAAAAAGCCCTTCGGGGTGGTGAGTGTCCAACCTACTGTGTATTTGTCAGGGTGCATGGGTGACAGGCTAGCAGATCCCCAGCTGGTTCGCAAATCTAAATGAGGCCTTTGGGTAGAGAAAGAGGAGTAGGCATTACTTTCCTACCTCTGGGCCTTCTCTTTGGACCACCACAGACTGAAAATTACTTGAAACATTTTGAGCTCCCTCATCGAATTCCTGTCCCTAAATACCCAGAAGACTGTAAGCACCCACCTCAAATTACCCCAGGAATTGGAGTGATGCTAGAGGTGAAACCTTCTGAGTCAGTGGCCCCTCTGCTTTCTTAGAATCAACATGATGAGGGACGGCAGGCACTGGTTACGTTGTAATGCTAAATGTATAAAAAGCCACGCATTCTTCTGTTTTGTCATTTCCAATGTTTCTGCTATGTGTATGAATAAAATGAAGTATGCAAATTATTTAAAATCCTGGGAGTAAAATAATTTTCAAATACAGTTGGTTTTGTGGTTTTTTTAACCAATAAAGTTAGTATTTTTACAGCACACACACACACAAAAAAAACATACTACTGAGTGAATATAATAAGTTGTGAAATATGTGTATAGTATGACAACATTTATATAAAATTCAAATGTACAAAGCTATATTTTTAGGATATTCAGATATACATGTAAGTGGTAAAACTCTAGAAAAAAATAAAAATAATAACATAATTTAGAATAGTTGCCTCTATGAAGGAATAAGAGGACATCATACACAGATACTTGGGGGTCTTTACAACTATTGGTAAAGGTTAATATTTTAAGCAGGGTAGTTGATACATGGGTGCTCATTTTTTATTTTATTTTTATATACTACAGACTTTCTAATTATTAGCAACTGCAAAATGGTGAAAGTAAATTTTAAAAATTCTTAAGCTCTTTATTTTTAATTTGATATTTCAACAGGTTCACAAAATTGAACATGAAAAAAAACATAGAGCAAAAACTGCCTTCCCATCCTCATTCCAGTCTATCCAATTTCTAACTCCTTGTTTGGCAGTCTCCATTAATCAATGATGTGGAATAATTGCCACATTTCCTTATAATTATTATAAATTAAAATAGCATGTGTATTTATGTTTCTAATTTTCTTACAATCTTGAATAATTTTTAGTTTTACTAGTCTTGAGAAAATTTTGTTTTATACATGGTTATTATCTATAGCAAGTATATAATACTAATACAGAGTGTCATTAACCAGGTGGGTTGGGGGAAAAATACACCAAATGTAAGATATTGGCTATAGATAGCAGTAATGTTTGACCATGCTCTTACATAGCTTGTAACAAATATTTCACAACAATGCAAGGTGTTAGTGGTGGGATAATGTACGGGAGCCCTGTATGATAATATGCATGGTTGTTTTATAAGTTCACAACATATACTACACACTTATTGTTTATGGATATTCATGTATGAATGATAAACTTTAATTTAAAAAGTAAAAAGAACAAAAACATAGTCATTATTTGCATTAAATACCAAAAGAGAAACTATGGAATATATATACAAACATGTGCTTTGGAAAATGCTTTTAAATACCTTTTAGTAAATAAGATATGTAAAAGCATAACTATTTTTTAAAAAATGGGCTGAAAGCTTCAGCATACATACAAAGAGAGAAATCAATTTATAATTATTTAAAAAAGAAACCAATCCATAAAGAACAATCTGAAGAGTAACTATACCTTTCTGATTCCAGAAACAGGATGCATTATTATGACCATAATGGATGTTCTGTGTTGTTTTTATTCCCATAAATCTAATAAGTCAATGCTTATGGCCTGAACTATTCCTTAATGAAAATTGGTATGGGACAGGAGAATCAATTTTTCTGTTCTTTAGTTAACATGGCATTTAGCTGCATTAATATAGATATATTCCTTTTGTGATTTTCTATACAAACAGAAATACAGCAGCTCCACATTTCCTTAAGACAGGGGCCATTTGTTATTTTTTTCCTTATTTCATAAAAGAAACTTTCATCTCCTCGTAGATGGATAGTCATTGTATTCTCTCTTCAGCCCATAATCTGAGATTCCCCATAAAGGGTTTCCCAAGGTATTTTATGACTATGTTACAAACAGCAATACTTTTCATTAAATTTCAGAAACCAGCAGGAAACAATCTTTTCAATACTCCCTGGATTAGTGCTTCTGGAATCACAGTGATCAGGGTTCCCTTTACCACAGCGTGGTGCTTAGAATATACCCAAACCCACTAATGGAAGCATGGGCTTATGGTTCTTCTGTGAATAAGGGGAAATAACAGATTAAACGGAAACATTAAATCACACGAGCTATTGGAATTTACATTTGGTTCTTTTGTTGTCTTCTTCTGTGATAAAAATCACCATTTATCTTCCAGTTATAACGACTTAAAGCTGCTTGGAATTTAAGAGGCATGAAATTGGGCAAAAGCTGGCATCTCTGGATGAGCCTAAAAGACCCTGATTATGAGGATGCATTCCACTGAGCATTTGCAGCCTGAGTAATCACAGCCAGGTCTGAACAGAAAGAGGAATCCTAGAACTCTAATATATTGCCTCTCCGAAGTACAGCATAGATAAGGGGAGAATAGATTGGATCTTTCCATGGAAAGGAAGGGGCCAGATTATCAAGAGGATACATAACAATACCTAGCTCATGGTGTTGGCACTATCATTGCCCTATTTCACATAAGAGAAAACAGAGTGCCCAAGGCCACACATTTAAACTAGTACATTTTAGAACGAAGATTATAAATTAAGGATAGCTTCTTAAATGCCACACCATTTTCCTCTTGACAAAATTTTTAGCCAGTAATAGTAATCATCTAATATTGATCTAGGTAGGATAACACAGTCCAAGGCAACTCCTTTGAGAGGCCTTTCTTGACCACCATGTCTAAAGCAGTTCTCCAGAGCTCTCTGACCCTTGTCTTCATCACACTTAGCAACACCACCTGATAGTACATATAACTTTATCTGCTTTTTGTATGTCTTCTCCACTCCAGTGTGACTTTGAGAAGGGCAAGGATTTTGTTTTCTTTATTCTCATAACTCTGGCACCTAGAAAGTTGCCTGGGACATAATAAGCGACTCAACAATATTTGTTAATGTAAGAATGAAGTAACCTGAAATTATAATCCAATTACTTCCACTGCTACAAGGGGTAGATTTTACAACTAACACTAGCTTTATAACCATTCTAGCATTTCAGAAGCCAGGAAGTTCTTTCTAGTGATTTGAGGCTTATGTTAATATTTTGAAATACATTTGATTGAATCCACAATAAATTCAAAATAACACTGCAATATAGTCACATATGTGTAAAGTCACTTTTAAAAGCACTTTTTACTTCCAAATACTAGCATCAATGTCACACTTGTCCATATTTTAATGATGTGTTTATTCATAGCTAATTGATGTGATGTGTGCTCTAAAAAAACACTCAAGTATTTAGCTTATGTTGAAAAGGATGAGAAGGGCATATACACACACTCACATTTCTGAATCTGATATTTCATTTGGTGACATTTTATTTAATATAACTCTGTTCATCCTCAGAAATCAACAAATTCAATGAAATAGTTTCCTTTTAAAAAAGTAAACAAAACATTAATTATATGATTTTAAGAATATAATAAGCAATGCCCTATTTTTCAAAATTGCTAAATCTAACCCAAAGTAGATTGAATAAAATTTACGAAAGAACATAGTCTTAGGGTTCAATCATAAAAATAATTCATGAAAAGAAACAAAATACCGTAAAAGAGAACAAGAACTACAGTATCTTGCACATGCTATGTGTACTTGAGCATCAACTCTTTATTTTGATGTCATCCTGAACACATTCTTTAAGACTGGCAAAAAAGAATATTACAGAAGAAACATTTTCCACCATGCAGTCTGCCTTGGATAAAATAACAAGAAACACAAGATTCTTCTGCCTTGTTTTGAGCAGGGGCCATTTAGTCTTTTCTCTTTAGAGAGAAGCTGGCTTTCCAAAAACTCTGCTGACCCTGATTGCCATATATTTATATAATTGACAAAAAACATGATCTCTATTGATTAACAATATGCTATACAACACAAAGACAAATACAGTCCCTACCCATCACAAAGCCTCGAAAAGACTGGTCATCTTCTAAAAACATTTCCAAACAGCTACCCTTATTCTTCAGGTTATAATTCCTTCTCCCATATCATCTTCCAATCCTTTATTTTCAGTGTCTTAATAGAAGGCCTTATAGGAGAATTACTACAATGTAGGCAAAGGAAGTGACATGGGTTTGGTAAGTATGAAAAGATAAACTGCAAAGGACAAAAATCAGAAAGTCATCACACCAAAAGCCAATATCTAAGAGGTTTGGTAACTAAAGTTATGGAGACTAAATTCAAATAGTAGGAAATAAAAATTGGGGGATAGTTAAGGACCACAAATGTAAGGAAGATTCAGGAAATGATAGTTGGAATTAAAATAGGAGATGAGGGAGGAAGTTAGGAAGCCAGTTAGAATACATGAACATGTATTCAAGCAATCTTATCACCTGGCATTAGGACCTTACATTTTCAAAATAAGTAAAGATAGTATATATAAAAACCAATTGATTTAAAACTTCTCTTAAAAGGATGTATTGACTAAACGGTTGTAATATATAGCTTTCTAGATAATGAGAAGACCTTAGAAATACCAAAATTTCTTCATTCATCTTATTATTGTTGCAGAGAAGAGGTGTTCATAATTTCTATTTCCCTTCTCCTCCACCTCTTCTTCTTTCACTTCTCCTTTTTAGTCAAAGTAACAATGTAAGCATATTTTTTTTTACATATTTTCCAATGTAGGGGGAATTATGGTCTTTTAACTTCTTGTAATTGTGTTTATTATAATGAACTAGAACAAGCAATGAAGAACAATTCACTATGGTTTTGAGCTCAAAATGGCTTTTCATCTGAGACATTTTACAGTCTCCCCAAGAATAAGTATAAGCTAGGCATAAGATAACTGTAGGGTCCAATGGCCTTAAGTGATTTCCTAAGGCAAAGCTCAAATATTTATGTAAAAATTAAGTGCTGGGATGGAGTCCAGATTTGGAGGAAGAGGATGATATAACTCTTTGCTGATGATTCCATCATCGGCAGAGAGAAATATGCCCCCTTTGAAGATGAATGACAGCTGTTTCTTATTGAGAAAGAAAAAGACTCTCTCTAAAAGCATGCTACTGGCTAATATAAAATACACTTACTGAAATATATTAAGATCCTCATGCAGTCTTTTTTGGATTAACTACTATGTTCCAGGCACTGTTTAAAGCACCAGAAATGCAGCAATGAACAGACAAAATCCCTGCTCAAGTGGAAATCATAGTCTAGTGGGGGGGGGCGGGATATGGATAAGAAAAATAAGCTATATGCTGTATTAGAAGGTGATAAATGCTATAGAGAAGAAATGGAACAGTGAAGGTGAATATGGAGAACCTTGGGTCTCTTCAATAGTCGTGAAATCTGGAGAGTACTCACTAAGAAGATGACATTTGAGTAATGACTTGAAGGAGATCAGGGAATAAAGTTTGTGTGTATCTCCCCTAAGTATTTATTGTATATTATGAAGCAGTGGATAGGGAGAGTCTGGACATCGCAGTCAATAAATTTTATAGACCATAAAATTTACCTGTAAAGTTTTAGATGCTACTATTCTTATACTCTCCGTGCACTCATTGTACTGTATGTGCAAATAGACTTGAATGGTAAAGTGAGGTCAAATCTCTACAACTTAACATTAGCTGCCCAAGAGCAGTAGTTTCTAAAGGTTAACATGTAAAGGTTAACATGAGATTCCTCAGAATCTTCAATTTAAGGTAAAAAGTCTTTTAAGTTCTTTCTCTTACACACATTTAGGAAGCTGATAGTTTTCATGGTTTTGTTCAAATTACCTATCTTTCATCTTCGGAATACTTTTAGCTAAGCAAGTTATTTGAGTTTTGACTTGTCAAGACAAGATATGACAGTGGAGTCTCTTTATGAAAGAAAATAAATCCTTATTTTGTGTAGAGAACTTCCCTTTCATAACTAACAGGATCTACTGGTAAAACTTGGAAATTAAAACGAACAACTTGAAAAGGAAAACAAAACAAAGCAAAACATGGATATCAGGGGAAAAGCGGTTCCAGACAAATGAAACAACTGTGCAAAGGTCCTGAAGAGGAAGCATGCTTGGTAAGTTCCTGAAACAGCAAAGATGACAGTCCCTGGCAACAGCAGAGGGAGAAAGGGAGAGATTCTTAGGAGATCTCTAAGAGATGTCAAGACCAGGAGTGAGGGGGCACATTGTATAGTACTTTAGAAGCAAGAAATTAAAGTATTTAACAAGGAGTACATTCAAGCAAAAATATCAGCTGAAGGAATCACACAGATAGTATTCTGCTCTGCTGGTGCACACTGACTTCCCATCAAACTTGCTCATACACCGTTACAAGGACGTGGTCTGTTACTCTGAGGGACATTAGAAACATCTTTGGAGGATTTTGAAAAGATGGCATGATGTGAGACTCTAGTGGCCAAGAGCAAGGGAAGGAAAACAGTTAAGAGGCTTTTTAAATATTACAGGTGAGAAATACCAAAGGCTTGGACCAAGATGGTGATGATAACAGTTAGAGAAGGGGATGGAGTGTGGAGATATTTTAATGATGAGCCAACAGGATGTGCTGGCTCATTGCATGTGGTTGTGAAATAAAAAGGATGCCTCCAAGTGTTTTAGCACTAGAAACTAGAAGACTGGAGTTGAAACCTAGTGAAATGGGAAAGGCAAAGAAGAAGCAGGTTTCAGGTAAAAGAAGAGACATTTGGTTTTGTAAATGTTAAGTTCAAGCTGTCCATTAGGCACCCAAGTACAAAGGTTAACTAGATGAATGCAAAGGAAATAACATTACTAATCTTCTCTATGAATCCTAGATACAAGGAATTTTAAATACTTTTTAGCATGAAAATCACATAATTACATATTTTTTTAATCTTTTAGGTTAGAATTTATAGATCAGCATGCAAATATTTCAGCTTTGTGCAACTAAGTGAATTGTGTTTATGTGTGTAAAATACAGGATTTTTCTTAAGAGGCAACAAAGTATTTATGGTTTCTAACTGATGCTTTTATCATTCCAATTTGAAACTAAAGGAGAGAGGAGAGCATAGTTAGAGGAAAAAGTAATGCTCAGTAGAAAAGCTTTTTGATGTGGTGTTGCTGTGTGGAGATAGATTCCATATCAAAGCTCTTTTTGTTTTATTTTTTAATCTGAAATATTTTTTAATACTGACTCCTATGAATAGTTACATTTATTTAGAAAAACTTGAAGAAATCCAAGAAAGAGTAAAGAACATTCTATAAGAGCTAGCTACATGTGCAAATTTCAAATACTTCCTGTAACAAATATAAATAATTATATTTTTTTCACATGAAGAATGAAAATATTGATAATCAACTCTTTTCACTGGCCATGT
Source organism: Dasypus novemcinctus (assembly GCF_030445035.2). Lineage (NCBI taxonomy): Eukaryota > Metazoa > Chordata > Mammalia > Cingulata > Dasypodidae > Dasypus > Dasypus novemcinctus. The sequence goes on along the minus strand of NC_080683.1, from coordinate 100,975,050 downwards.
ATTTAACCCATGTTGTCAGAAATTTGACATTTTGAAATAATTTCCTATATTTACAGTGAATAATATTTTCTCCTTTACTTGCCTGAAGAGGGAATGTACTTGTTGACAAGAAGGGGAGATCCTATCCCTGGGCTTTTTGTGTATTCTTTGTCAGGATGCTTACACAGTCGCTGCTAAGAGCTTCTCTACTTCCAAAATGGCTTAAGGAATAATGTTTCTTGATAACCTCAAAAACTGTGTATAGGAAAATCAACTAGGCTTGAGATAAAGGAAGTCATACAACCTACCTCGAGAGTTCTAGGTAAACATCACTGAGCTTCCTTTTTCTCATTAGAAGAATTTTCATCTCAGAGGAAGGGTAAATGAGGGAAAGCTTCAAAAGATACAAATGTGTATATAGGGAGAGTAAGCAAATTTTTTCTCAATCAGGCTGAATGTTTATATTTCATTTAATATTTTGAATGGTGATTGTTTCTAAACAGGATTTATTTAAATAAATGTTTCGGTAAATTAAAATTTCTCAATTTATTCCCTTCCCTAATCCAATAATTTTATAGAGAGATATGGAAATATTAGTCATATTATGCAATTTAAAAGTTAGCTTACTAAGAAATTATGGACTATTGATAATGTCACTTTGTTGAAACTAATTATCTAGTTTTCTCTTTACGCCACAAAGATAGGACTATCAGAAAAGTTCAGGTATGCTAACCTTAACAGATAGGCACAATTTGTTTCCAAATAAAATTTTTCTATTTTTAGACAAATTTTAGAAATTCCCATTTCACAGATTTACACCCAGTACTACCAAATGCAACATTCACTATATGTGAAGTAAATGGTTCTTAAAAATGAGAAATGTGAACTTATTAAAAAATTAAATTATATTGTTTATAATATTGTATTAGAATAAAGACCTCCCATGAAAGTTCAAAGGAATTTGACCAGAAGAGTAAATAGTATGCTTGGTATTCTCATTAAGGACTTGTATACTTTCCGCTTAGACATTTTTTCTTCTGGACAGTTTTAAAAACCCAAACTATTTGGTTTTTTTGGGTAATTTCTAGACCAATATGAACATGGGAACCCTGAAAAAACTGAAATGTGGCAACTCTTTGAATCTAAACCAACTATAATGCAAATGTAAGCCAATTTTGACTGTAAATCAATTATTGTCCATTATAATGTTTTGAAATAGTTGTGGATTGATTCACTCTTAAGCTTCTGATTAAAATTTATTTTAGTTGCTTTTCATCTAGGTCCCTTTCACCAAGCTTGAAAACTATCTTGACAGAAGAAATGCACAGATATCATTAAAGGCATAAATACTTGAATTGAGACTTGAGACTAAATCAAATATTGACCAAATACCTTCTAAACTGTAACAATGTCCACCACTATTTACCATAAAAATAAAAGTACATTTATTTATATGTCCTATAATTGTTTTGCCTCTAAATAATGGTTTTATTTCTGTAGTATCACTCACACTACTCCTTCTTTTAGAAGAAAAAGTCAGTTTGAGTGTTTCAAATCACTGAACTGCTATTTTATAATTTTTTTCCTATGGTCTGTGGGAATTATATTCCACACTTAGTACTGAACAAACATCATGGCTCATGTTTGGTATTAACATTCAAGTGCCATCTAAAATTAACAAAATTGAATTCATGAAAAAATCACCATCTCTAAGTTAGTATGATAATCATATAATAATATCACAAAGCCAACACTTCCTTTTATAATTCTACTTATTTGCCCCATTTCGGATAGTAAATAGTGTCAAGGGTTTTAATATTAAATACAATATATTGAAAAACTACTTTTTAAAATAAAACAAAAAGCAAATCCTTTTCACCACTGAAGGATAATTACACATCCTGAATATTTAGCCAATCTTCTACTTTTGTACCAGCATATGTGTATATATAACCTGTTAACTTGCATGATCTACTGTCTTCACAAATTTAAAGTATACCGCAATTTTTTAGGCTATAAATCTCTATAGCCTATATAAAATGGAATATACCACTATTAGCTTCATTGATGTGGTAAATGCAAAAATCAGATATCATGCCAGAGCTCTGCACATTTTATTTTGTGTAATGCCAGTCTTTCTGAAATGTCCCAGCACTAATGGCAACTTTTCGAATTATCACTAATGAATATATACAAATGAGATAATGCAGCCTCTCAGCAGGTTTTCCTGATATAACTTATGTAAAGAACAATATACATGTCCATAGACTTTTAGATTGTTTGGAGAAGCAAAGGAAGCCTTTCTCTGAAGACACACTGTCATGGTCTAAAGATTTTTGTGAAGAGTTAGAAATGTGTTCTGTGAAATCAATAACAGCTTTCCATTTCTTAATGTAATACAGGGACTTTCTGTTCCCTCCAGAATATTACAGAAACTTCAAAAGCTTAATTACCAATGTGACCTAGTGAGCAATATTAAAGAGAACCTAGCTGCATGGCTTCTTGTTTATGAATGTATGGATTTTCAGTACTCTGAGGTAAACAAGCATTTTATTTGAAAAGACTTAAGGAATGTATCTGCCTATCCTTATGCAAACTTTTATTGAAATAAAATGAATCATGCATTCCCATTTTCAAGTGTTACTTGCAAAACTCTATTTAGTACTTATATATTGTTTTAGCATGGTGCCAGGTTTGGTAATAACACATATTAATGTATTGTATTCAACCTATACAACAAAGACTTAATACTGTATGAAAATACTCAAAGCAAGGTCTCAAACATCCTTCTCCTAATGATATATATATATTTCATCTTTACAATAAAGATGTATGCATTTACTGTTTTTGAAAGAGAGTACAAATAGAATACATATTCCAGTATCACTGCTTTATTCCATTTTTAAAGAGGCACTTCTTCGTATTTCTTAGAGTATATTTTCCTGATAATTTCTTCCTTTTTAAAATATCAGTCAAAATGTGTGCAAAGATCACTGATAACATGATAAGAGAGTTTTTCATTTTTAAACCAGCTTTGGAAGAAGCTGCCCCTTAAGCAACCGGAAGAAAAGATATAAGAAATAGAAGGTGGAGCAGGTGGGTTGAAAGAAGTAAATTGGTTATTGGCTTATTCCAAATGAAATGTGGTAACTTTTTGAAATCTACAAATTTTAAGTAACAATACAACTGAAAAAGCAAACAAAGCCCTAAAAATAGAGAAGCAAATTCATTAGGGCAGACCACCTAGTATTTGTGTGTGATGCAGATGTAACATTACAACTAAAATGAAAGAATACAGGGTTTGACATATACTAGGTAGTGTAACAGTAAGCCTAAGTACATGGCACAGAAAATCACATGAGGGAAAGAACAATTTTTAAACCATGCTAGCCAGCTGGGGCTGAGAGGAAAATGTATAAAATTGAACACATATCCCTTGACTAAGCAGTTTCAAGAATATTAATGAAAAATCAATTTATTCACAGACTGAACTAGATCTAGCAATTTCAGAAGGCATCATTGTTCTATTTTGTTTACTCACTTTTAAATGTTTTACAGAATCCTGCCTACTCTCAACTGCTCATTTGAAGAATAGCAGAAGGGAGAAGAGGAGAAAAGCAGCAATGCCAGTGCAAAGTTTCCGAATGTGAGTAGGGAGATAGTGTGACTGCTAAATATTCTTAAATTGGTATACAAATAGAATATGACTTTCTAGTTATTTTTTCTATATGACACCAACCTTCTGATGGAGAATGAAGCTGACTCTACTGGTTGACATCTGAAGCTGGTAGAATTCTGAAAATTGGCAATAAGCCATGTGCATCAAGAGAAACACATGTATTAATAAATCAAAAGTTGATTGCTCTTTTGAACTCAGGTATTCTCTCTTTTGTTCTAGTTGTCATATTGCCTAATATGTGTTTATATAATACAAAAAGCTTAAAGCTATAAAATAAATGACAGGTGAGCAAAAATGTAAAAACAAACAAAACACACACACACAAAACAATGGTTAGGGTTCTTTCAAATATAGAATTGCTGTGGTTCTTTTTCCCTCAACTCACTCCAATCTCTACACTATTCATGGGTACAGCAATGGTACCTGACCTTAATTATTAATCTGCTCTTTTTTTTTTTTTTTTTTAAAGATTTATTTATTTATTTAATTTCCCCCCCCTCCCCTGGTTGTCTGTTCTTGGTGTCTGTTTGCTGCGTCTTGTTTCTTTGTCCGCTTCTGTTGTCGTCAGCGGCACGGGAAGTGTGGGCGGCGCCATTCCTGGGCAGGCTGCCTTCTCCTTTCACGCTGGGCGGCTTTCCTCACGGGCGCACTCCTTGCCCGTGGGGCTCCCCCACGCGGGGGACACCCGTGTGGCACGGCACTCCTTGCGCGCATCAGCACTGCGCATGGCCAGCTCCACACGGGTCAAGGAGGCCCGGGGTTTGAACCGCGGACCTCCCATATGGTAGACGGACGCCCTAATCACTGGGCCAAAGTCCGTTTCCCTATTAATCTGCTCTTGATTAGAGGTTGGCATTCTTAATGTATCTTTCATTCATATTAATTTAAATACTTTCACAAACACTAACAGTCCATTGGTACACTACAGACTGGTGTACTAACGTTGCTTTTGAGAATTTTTTGCTGTAAAATTATAACTGAAATTTTTGAAGCCTTTGGCTAAAAAACATGTAAATGCCTTTATTTCTGTCAGTTTCCAAGAGTTTCTTGAGTTATTTTTCTCCTAAAAGAATATTTTAATGGTAAATTCTCAATTCCCAAATATATCACTCTGAAAAGGTGGTAAAAATCTTGCCTTTTCACATTGGAATTTGAAATTTAAAGTATGATTTTTAAAATTTGTTATAATTACAGAATTTTTATGAAAAACAAACTTTAAATAACAAAGACTCCAAGTCTAGATTTAAACTATAATATGCTATCTCAGATGCCATCAGATGCTTCCTTTATGTCACCTAGATACAATGCCTTCATTCAATCTTTTCTGAAAAGAAAATGTGTAAGTATAACTAGAATAATAGAAAAATTAATTTGAATCTGAGAAAAAGACTACAAACTAAATGCAAATGTTATAAAGTTAAAATATGTTCACTGAAAGTCTGTTTTATTACATCTCATTTTCGTTAGCTTTAGTGGAAGAGGTTTTCCCAAGTTAGCATCTCATATAATAATCTATAAAGTATCTAAAACCATTGATTATGTATGATTTATTTTATAAGCCTGTCACATCAAGGATTTATTGAGCATAGTAAAAATACATATGTGTGTGTGAATATATATTTCAACCAGTGCACAAGAATTAGAAATTAGCCCCTTATCTCTAAGTGGCAAATTTTATGCCCAAAATTAGCTCTCAAAACACTATTCATGTATGAGTTCTTCCTCTTGGTAGAAAGAGTTTTGAAGGAAAAAGTTCTCAAAGTACATCAGACAGGGAGACAAAGGGATATTGAATAAAGGGCACATTGTGAAGACAGCAGTTTAAAAAGAATTCACTCTTTTAGCCAAGGGAACATATCTTTTCACAAGACTCCAGGAATTAAACAACATAGAAGAGTTCAAGTGTTCAGTTTACCAGCTGATCTGCCATTCCTTGTCTCCAAAACTCAAGGCCAGTGATGGTTGCTCAGACACATTTTCTGTGAAATGAAAATCACTAGACAGGAAATACACTTAACATTATAATTTCCTAGAGTCATCTAGTTTCCTGTGCCTCTTAAAAGAACATTTCATTGAATACTGACAGAGCTTCAGAGAAAAACATGAAACAATCACCATGATAGCTGAAATATGGCTTCCTAGGAAACAGCTACAGTTACTTAGCTTTGATCTTTTATGTGTCTTTTCTGTTTTTTGTTAGAGTTCATATCACTGGCATGAGCTTCTGAGTAAATATTTTCCAAATTAAGTTACTACGAAAATTTTACAAACTTGACTTTAAGATTACATTGTATTTACAAAGAACTTGGCACTTACAGAATAAATTATTGACTTTTTTTTTTTAATCCATCCCGGGGCACCCATGGTTCAGGTCACTGGGAAAGCCTGACACCTTATTATATATTATGCTACATTAACATGAATAAATAAGTTTCCAGCTGGCAATTCTTCCACAGTGCTGTCCTTGTTACTGAAAACATGTACCTTCCTTTCTTAATCCAGGGGGATATTCCAAGATGTTATTAGTCCAGAGAGAGCAAAGGTTGCATGTTTTCCTCCTCAGTTTTATCCATGCGTTTTAGTACTGTTGGATCCACTACTGATTGGGATCTGGAAAGAAAAAAGCCGGTGTCACTCAGCTAATACTAAATAATCACACAGACATTCTCATCTCTGTCTTCCCTTCATTATCATTTCTCCCAGGGAAGTGGGATGATCTTCCCCTACATCAAGGAATTTCTGAGCTGAGAATGCTGCACATTTAAAGAGAGAAACACTTCTGGTGGTGTTTTGCATTATAGTGACAAAACAATTTCCCATGACCTTTAAATAGACAATAACAGTCTTTGCCTTGAGATAGGAAGAATATCTAGTATAGGAAAAATGTATTCTAATAAAATATTCCCAAGTGGAAAAATATTATTAATACATTGACAATTAAAAGAGAAAGGATAGGGGACTTGATTATTGTCTTAAAAGGTTCAGTGGAACAAATTCAAGATGAATGTACATTTTTTAAAATCACCATTTCATATTTTTAATGATTGCAATATGGCAAAAGCAAAAGCTTAATGTGATTTTTGTTAAATTTCCCACTGGGACATCCCAAGAAATCAATATTAATGTTGAAAATTTTATGAAATGCTTTCAATGTTCTAAAAAGTAGACTCCCCTCTTGTTTGGGCAGCAGCACTCCTTTATGATAAGGAATGCAATTTTTTTTTTTTTTTAGGCACTAGGGCACTAGGCACTAGGGCAGGGCACTTGCATGTGGGAAGCCTGTGCTCAGCCACAGATCCACATCAGCTCCCCTGAGTTGGTTTTTTCATTTATTTCCTTGCGTTTGTTTTTTTGTTTTTAAGGAGGCACCAGGGAACCAAACTGGGGACTCTCATGTAGGAAACAGGGGCTCAACTGCTTGAGCCACATCTTCTCCTGGAAACAAATATTTTGAAAACCTCTTACACCTCCCCTTGATGGTAGCTGATAATTATAGCTCAATTCATCATTAGGAAACTACATGAAATAGGGAAGGAAGAAAGTCAATGAAACATGTTACCATTGTGGCAGGAAACCACCATCTTAATAGTTATAGAATTAAGGAAGCAGCTGCCCTCTTAAGATTCTCCTCGATAATGAAATTTTCCCCTGCTGCTCCATTCCAGCCAATTGTGTATTGCTGTGGCAATATTGCTGTAGCAGACCTCATTAACTTTCAAAAAGAGACTATAAGCTCGTGTACAATTGCACATGCTAATGAAAAAGAAGAGCAACAGAACTAATTACCAAAGCAAAATAATTACAGGACTAACAGATACATTTACTCCTTTATTTAAATAAACTTAAGTTTGTTTCTCAAGAAGGAATGAAAATGAAGGTGGGAGCAAAAAAAAGGGGGTGTTTTTATTTCCTAAATCATTTTCACTATTTTCTCTCAATTAGATGCCTATCTCAAAAAGGTGACTGACTAAAGTTGAATGTGTAAGAGAGGCAGATGAGAGGTGAGAGAGGGAACGAGAGAGAAGAAAGAGGAGGAGGAGGAGGAAGACTACAAAGAGGACTACAAGAAAGATCAGGAAGAGGAAGAGGAGGAGGAAGGGGAAGAGAGAAAAGAGAGATTTGCAGCACTTTCAAATTCAAAGATAAATTATTTTTTTAAGAAAAAGTACATGAATAAAATACATTTTACAAAAGTGTGCCATTACACAAACAGTAAATAGAGCTTTAACATTTTTTCACTTAAGACTCTCTGAGAAAACTGGTTTCCCAAACTGAACCCATGTGAAAAGAGACAAAGGTTCATTTAATCTCCAGGACTAAAGTGTCAACCTGACACCTTGTGTCCGCCAGTCGCCAAGCTCTATGTGCAGACACCTTACCAGTTTCTCTCCTTACAGTAAAGAGAATGTGTATCACAGGGTCTGGTACACAGCAGGACCTCAAAATGTCCATTTAAATACTTAGTGTTAACCCCCAAAATCATTTCTATACTGAAATATAGACCATATGTACGAAAATTGTCAATGATGAAAGCTGGCTCCATAGGCAGAAAATTTCCTCAATAAAACAAGCCTCGTAGAAATGGTATCCAGCAAAAATTTTTCGATAATTAATTGCTCCAAACACCCTGTTCTTTTAGTCCAGGTATTTTTCACTCTTGTATTCCAAAGAGCAGCATTATTTGTACAGGGTCTTATCTGTTAATGAGTAGGTCGGTTCCAGTTGCAAAAGAGGGAATTATCTATCATTCACTCAGAGCCCATACCAACAGTCTCCATGTAGCTCCTACTGTTTTTGCAATGAATAAATTTTTGTTTTATTCTTGAACACTAATAATTTAAATTTAGTTATCCAATATTCATGAATTCACTTACTATGTATCATTGTGCTATACCATAATGGCTAACAGGCCATATTTTGGATGGAACTGGATTATTCTGATTCTGGTTCTGCTATTTACTAGCTCTGTGACATTGGGAAGGCTCTAAAGCTTACCAAGATTTTTGTTACCATCTCTATAAAATGGGGAAAATAGCATGAACGTCATACAGAAGCAGTAAGGCCAGCACAAATTCTGGCAAATGGCAAGTGGTCAATGGTGAAGGAAATGGACTCTGGAACACTAATGGCCTGTGGTCCAACATTACCCCTGTTACTTTGAATCAGTGTGATACCTGGAAGTCACTAACCTTCTCTGTACCTCACTCAGTCTCCTCTTCAAAAAAAAAAAAGGGGGGGGGGATGGCACTACCTTCTCAGTTGTTTTGAGAAGCAAATGAGTCAATATATACAAAACACTTAGAATAGGGTTTGGCATGTTGTAACAATAAAAGTTGAATATTATGCATAAAAACAGAAGCTCTTCTCTCCATCACAACATTAGCAATGCTGCTCATGGCTGCTATCATGGGCCAGGACTACTAGGCATTGGAAACAGAAATAAAAAATCTGCCCTCCCCCGCAATTCAAAGGCACCCACCATCCAGTGAACTTTACATTTTTTCATATGACCATGCTATGCCTTCTCAAATTCACTGAGAGGTAAAGACTGCTTCCTACATGTCTAGCTAAATCATTCAAAAGGATAAAAGCTTCAGATGGTACAAGATCTACACCAAAACAAAGGATGGCTGGACTCCTAATCAGCCCACTAATTAGATGCCTATCTCAAAATGGTGACTGACTAAAGTTGAATGTGTGAACGAGACAGAACGAGGAGAGGTGAGAGAGGGAGCAAGAGAGAAGAAAGAGGAGAAGGACAAGAAGTGGGGAGCAAGAACCTCAGGGTTGGGAGGTAGATTCTGTGAGCCAAGTTTGCAGAGGACAAAATGTCCTAATTAATTGGAGATGAGAATCTGGATATAAAAGACCTCTAAAAGAGGGTGGATACACTGAGCCAAATCTAGCAAGATGGTGCTAATCAATTATAATAATGTGCTCAGAAGAAAAAGCTACACACTGAAATAGAGGATTAGAAGTATACAGATTGATGTGTAAAAAAGCCTTGATAGTTTTAGGGAGCACAATATGAGTCAGCAATGCTCTTCAGCTGCCTGAACAACAGCAACCAAAAAAAGCCAGTGAGGTCTAACCGGCAAGGGCAGAATTTGGGCATCTAAATGCAAGCAGTGATACCAGGGTCAAATATCACCGATTCGGCTATGAGCACTGCACATTCAAGGAGACCCCGTCAGACTGCAGAGCACTCCTTCATTCAGCTGACATTAGGTGAGCCCCTATTGTGGGCCAGACCTACTCCAGACACGGGGGAGTCAGAGGAGAAAAGGACAGACAAAGCCACGATCTCCAGTAAGAAAATAAAATGGCCACCAGCATCGGGCATTGACAGGAAGGACCCTTTCTCAAGAAAGGATTTTTCAAAAGAAGGAAATAATTGACCGCAGGGGCACCCTATAGAATTTCAGTTTAGCACACGGGTGTTAAACCAGTCTCGAGTCCAGGAGCAACAGCTTCTCAGAAGGAACAAGCATACCATACTAACCAGTGTAACCTGCTCCCTTCTTTTTAAGAACCCCTATATTATAAGGACCGCTAATGTCAGGTAGTCATTGCAACCTCCCTCTTGGAAATTCCCCAAAGGCCTTTTTATGCATCTGTGACCAGATGCTATCTCTCACTTTCCTGGTTAGAGATCTCTCTTCTCAGGAACAGTTTTTCTCTCTCCATAACCTCTTTTATTTATAATAAATTATAAATTCAAATTTTAAATTAAATTTGAATTTATATGTGGTAAATTATTTCCTTTGACATCAGGAACTTGCATTGAGTGGGCAATCAGTGCTATGAAGAAAATACATAAAGCAGAATGATCAGTGGGGAGTGACTAGAAAAGGGAGGGAGGTAGAGCTGATTAACACTGGGTGGTCAATAAGACCAAATGACTCTCTTGAGGAGGTGACCTCTGACTGGGCTGGCCATCTGAAGAAGCAGGAAAAGAGCAACCCAGGCAGTGGTGATGACGAGTATGAAGGCCCTGAGATAGGAACAAGCCAGAGAGGCTAGAGGAGCAGAAGGAAGGCTCTTGTGTCTGGAATGGAGGAGGGAGAGGCTGAAATGAGCTTCGTTGCCTGAGGGGGGCAGGGTCAGATGGCAGCGCACTCCATGAGTCACGACCCACAGTTAACTTTATTCACACATCCTCGGCAGCCAGTCACATTTTTAAAGTAGAGAAGAGAAGTGATCTGATTCACTTTTTAAAAGATCTTTTGGACTGCCACTGGATAATAAATGGGAAAGGGCACAGTAAGAGTGGAAGCAGAGAAACCTGTGAAGAGGTTTTGGGTGGAGTGTGGGTGAGCAAAGGGCAGGTGATGGGAGCATGGCTAAGGCTGTGCAGCATTAAGAGAGATGCGCTCAGAGAAACAGATCACAATGGGTCTATGGCATGGGAGGAGCGGCTGAAAAAATGGCACTGTTAGTTAGCAAAGGAGAAGCCTACAGCACATCCAAACCTTTACATAACCCAGCCCCAGAGGGAGGGGGTTCTGTGCCACACTGTCCCAGCAGGGTAGGGAGCATTTATGTCAACAAGAATGAAAGACTCCATACCTCGTGGACTGGAACCCCTGTTCCATCATATACTTACTATGGAACTTTGGGAAAATAATATCTAATAGGGTGGCTGTGTGGATTAAGTAAATTAATGTAAAAAAGTCACATACTAAGGGCCTTAATTCTGGTAAGTACTCAGTAAACAGTAGCTCTGCTCATTACAACTACTATTAGGATTATTATGTTTATTAAAAGGACTGCCATTAGGCAGTTGCTTTCAATCATTTTTGTTTAAGAAAACTTTTTGAGAGTTTGATAATCTACAGGCCCTCTTTCCAAAAAAAAAGAAGTGCACCGAATGCACATACCTTCACATCCACCACTTTGCATACAATTTTTAGCATTTAACAGAACCCCTTCAGAGAACCCCTGTTCTAAGAGAAAGGAGTCAAGAGGCCTCAGCTTGGCTCAAACACGAGCTTTTTAATTAGAGAAGCTAAAGCAGGGAATGTCTCTGGCATTTCCCTTCTCTCTATGGCGTTGTGCAGCTTCCTGGGGAAGGACGTCATCACACACACACACATACACAATAGCAGCAGTAGCAGCAAAGGAGAGGACAGCCTTAAAGAACAGTCACGCCAAACCACAGCCAGAGAAAGGGCTGCAAGGCTTTCATGTTCATCTGAGAGGGCTGCTGCCTGGTTCCCAGGGTGTTGCTTGGGAGGCCTTGGTGTGCTGCCCCAGTTCAGGTGAGGAGAGACTTGATGGGGCCGTGGTGCCTGCATCTCTCTGGTTGGGAAATGAACCAGAGAAACAAACATTTGTTACTGGTGGTGTGATTCAGCTGAACCCTGGGCTGGCATGGTCTGGGGAAGCTCGAGCAGTACACTTCTTATTTGCGACAGAAAGCAAACCCAGAGCTGGAAAGCCCATGCAGGATGAGATAGGCATTGCTGTGTGTCTGCCATTCCTCCCGCTGCACCACAGACTAAAGACTGATGCACATCTCGACCCAAAACACTTGAGAAAGAGCCCATTGCAGAGCACGTGTTCAGTAAACATGCCTTGATTGAAAGAAAACAAGCGCAAGAATGCCGAGTCAAAGCAGGGAGTCAGACTCTGACTCAACAAGGAACTTTATAAAAATTAGAGCTCTAGGCGGTGGACTTGGCCCAGTGGTTAGGGCGTCCGTCTACCTCATGGGTAAAATTAGAGCTCTAGGTAAGTAGAGTATATTGTCCTGGGAGTGGTCAGAAATTTTTTTTTAAGATATATTTTTTTATTTCTCTCCCCTTTCCCCCTCCACCCCGGTTGTCTGTTCTCTGTGTCTATTTGCTGTGTATTGTTTCTTTGTCCGCTTCTGTTGTTGTCAGTGGCACTGGAATCTATGTTTCTTTTTTTGCTGCGTCATCTTGTTGTGTCAGCTCTGCATGTGTGCGGCACCATTCCTGGGCAGGCTGCACTTTCTTTCACGCTAGGCGGCTCTCCTTATGGGGCGCACTCCTTGCACTGGGGCTCCCCTAAGCGGGGGATGCCCCTGCATGGCAGGGTACTCCTTGCACGCATCAGCACTACGCGTGGGCCAGCTCCACACGGGTTAAGGAGGCCCGGGGTTTGAACCGCGGACCTGCCATATGGTAGACGGACGCCCTAACCGCTGGACCAAGTCCATTTCCCTGGTCAGAAATTTAAACAGGGACTTAGCAGAGATACTGACAAGGAAGCATAAGCTTTGAGTGTAGTGTTATGAATTGACCAGTGTGTATGCGTGCAGGCATGTGTGTGTGTGTACGTGTGTGTTTGCCATGGATTCATTTCTTCCAAGGAAATTTTACATAGAAATCCAATAATTTAAAAACAGGGTTTTCCTTATCACATTGGAGATAGGTACTTTCTGCTTCCTACCTGCTGGGCCCAAGGCACCCCACCAGCACCCTGGATTCCTCAGGGTGCAGTCTGATGACTTTTAAGGCCTCTGCTGCATTGTCTGAATTTGGAAAAACGTGGAGTTGGGCTTATCTTAAACGACCTTGTCTTTGACTCACACTTCATAGATACCACAACATGGAAGCCAGAGAAGCTTTAAAATCCCACCAGAAACCTCTGCCAGGAAAATATACAGCCTGGAGTTAGACTCAGGCTGCCCCCAGCCCACCTCCCAACCTCCCTCGAGCATACCTCTTCATGGACTTGGGGGACAGTTCCTTTTCTACCTCCTTCAGTGGCATGCTGTAGGAGTCCACATTATATTCGCCGTCATCATCATACTCATGGTCCAGCAGTGTCCTTGCCCATGTGCCCATGTCATAAGGGGGCAGCATTCCTCCAAACTCAGAGGGCAAGATCTCAGGATGAATTAGTTGGTGTAGACTGTTCAGATTGTTGCCATGCAAAAATATCTACAAATAAATGAACAGGGGCAGGGGGAAACACACAGAGGAGAGTAAGTACTATTCAGATGCTGGGGGATCCGGACGAGGGGATACGGAGAGCCAAGGTAAGGGTTTTAACATATGTAAGCATTTCCCTGCACTCTGAAACAAGCAGGGCCAGTAATTATCCTACAACTTCATACAGAAAAATTGAGGCTCAAGGATTTTAAGTAATTTCTAGAAAATCAGAGTTATTGGACTGAATAAAAAATCTGGTTCTCTGTCTCATAGTCAGGGGCATGAGCAGATTATGATGCGTGTATTGATCTGTATGTCATGCTGGTATTAGTTGAACAAACCTGATGATGTGCATAATGAATGCTATTCAGACAACCCTTCTCATAAGGGACTTATCAATTACAGAGCCTATTGCAGTTATCAAGCCTAAAGCTCTCACCAGTGTGGCTTTCTTTTTATCATCTATAAAAAATAAGAATACTATACTCACTAAATTGCTGCTTTATAGTCAAAGTGTGTGACATAAATAGAAGAAGTGTATTAGCATTGTCATAATGAAAGTTGAGTGAGGGCTCATGTCCCAAAAGGACTAATGTTCTGTAATGTTGCCAGAATCTTTTCTACCAGAGATATCCACAGCTATTGTCCAAAAGGAAAAGCGGTGATAAAGTAAAAATGTTAAACAGTACATAAATATCAATTATTGGTATTATTAGCTAGCTAGAGCTTTTTAAACTAGAGAAGCACTCAAACCATATACACAAGATTTGTTTCTCCATAAACTGCTACCCCTTTTCTCTTCTTTCATTCAGTCTCAAAAGTGACCAGGCTTTTCTATAAGGCATTGGTGATATCTCATATAAATCAATATAAAATTTATTTAAGAATTGTAGTTTATAAGTGGCTTCAAAATAATTGCATACTTCAGTTTCAAAATGAATAAGCTAACACATTCATCTTTGGATTTTGTACCTTTAGAATCCACTCAAGTAAGTGTGCAGAAAAACAAAGACAGATTGGTCTACAACATGAAATGAGAGGAATGAGCTTCACCAATTAAGTAATTTAACAAATTCTGTGACAGTGAAAGAAGGTCTTTGGTGGAAATAGGCAATGAAGATGGCAGCCTGGATGACATGGTATGAGGGCTGTGAAGGTTAAAGATGCTAGTCTGCTCCATAGAACAACGGGGATTCTGGGCTCAGAGCGTTGAGTAGAGCAGTAAGCCCCAGGGAGCAGTGGAGCTGAAAAGGGGGGGAAAGATTAAAGGCCTATATACTTCACAATTGTATACTTGAGCCCTCATCAACCCTCCAAGCCCTGTTTACAGAGCACAAAAGCCTGCATTTATGTCCAGGGAAGCAACATACACACACACACACATACCCCTAGGGCTCTTCTCATAAGAAATGTAAAGAATTGTCCTGGAAAAGTCAAGTTTTAGCACCTCAAGCCATTATTTTATCAGGTATATAATCTTTAATTTGTCAGATATGTTTCTTCATGTTAGAAATCTCCTTCAAGCTATGCAACTGTCATGTTAGTAAACCTGTGGAGAAGGTGTAACGATAGCATTCTACTTCTTCTCTGTTCTTTTTTTTCTTTTAAAGATTTATTATTTATTTCTCTTCCCTTCACCATTCCCCCCCCCCACCCCCACGTTCTCTCTCTCTCTGTCCATTCACTGCGTGTTCTTCTGTGTCTGCCTTCTTCTCAGAGGCACTGGAAATCTGTGTCTCCTTTTGTTGCATCATCTTGCTGTGTCAGCTCTCTGTGTGTGTGGCACCACTCCTGGGCAGGCTGTGTTTTTTCGTGTGGGACGGCTCTGCTTGAGGGGCACACTCCTTGCAAGTAGGACTCTCCTACGTGGGGGACACTCCTGCATGGCAGGGCACTCCTCGCAAGCATCAGCACTGCACATGAGCCAACTCACTACGCAGGCCAGGAGGCCCTGGGTTTGAACCCTGGACCTCCTATGTGGTAGGCGGATACTCTATCAGTTGAGCCAAATCCGCTTTCCCCTCTCTGTTCTTTAACACTCTTATTACCTCCTCCCTCAGCATCAGTTTTGGCTTTTGGCCTTGCTTCCTCTTTCACTGAGAAAATGGAGCAACAAGATGAGATGTACCCACCAGCCTCTATGTCCTTATGCTTTGTTTTAGCTCCCGGTTCAATGGAAGGATAAGCCCCAGAAAGACCAACCACTCCACCTGTCCACTAGAATCCCAACCACTCCACCTGTCCACTAGAATCCACCCTTTCTTCTCTAGTCAGTATATTTCTCAAGCAATTTTCTCTTCTTTCTCTCTAATCATCAATTTTTTTTCCCTCTCTGATGGATCTTTTCCATTAGAGAACAAATAGGCTGACACCAATGCACCCCAACCCCCACATGAAACCTCTCCGGGCCTACTTCCGCCTTCAACTGTTACCTTATTTCTTTCCTTCCTTTATAGCAAAACTCATCAAAGGAGTTGTCTATAGTCATTGTTCAAAGACTCTCTTCCCATTTCTCCTAAATCCAATCCAAACAGGAATTACCCCTCAGCACAACACCAAAACACCTACTATCAAGGCTATGAGATGGAATGGGGGATCATTGCTAAAATCAGTATTCGATTCCCAGTCCTCATTTTTCTTGAAGTCTCGGTAGCACTGGATACAGTAGATGATTGTTCTCATTGAAGCAATTTCTATACCTGGCTTTCAGGACTTTAGATGCTTTTGGTTTTTCCTACCTTACTACATCTCTTCACCCCAGCATCTTACAGTCAGAAAGCTCCAGACCTCAGTTCTTGCATTTATTCTCTTCTTGAACTATACCCACTCCTTGGTGATCTCATCAATTTCAGTGACTTTAAATAACCTCTATACACTAACAAATTTATATCTTGAATCCAGAACTCTCCCTTAAATGCCACATTGGTATTTCTGTACTCGGTATATATCTCCACTTAAATGTTCAATGGGCACTTCAGAGTTAACATGTCCAAAACTGAACTCTATAATCTGCTCCTCCCTGCTTCTAGCATGAGTTAATGTTATCACCATCTTTCCAGTTGCTCAGACTATAACCTGGGACTCATCCTTTACTCTTTTCATGATCTAATTTGTCAGCAATTCCTTCTGGTACTAACATCAAAATGCATCCTGAGTGCAATCACTTCTGACCATCTCTTCCTCTATAATGTAGTTCAAGTTACCATCGTCCCTCAACTGTATTATTGCAATAGCCTCCTAACTGATATCTCTACTTCCACTCTTGTCCCTTAGACTTTATTCTAAACACAGCAACCAGAATGACCATATCAAACATAAGTCAGATCATGTCACTCTGCTCACATTTCGCCCACTGACTTCCCCTTTTTCTTATGGTTAAAGCCCTTTAAGGCCATATATGAACATGAACAGGTTTTCTGACTGCATCTCCTACTCCTCACTTCCTGCTTAAACATGCTTTGCATACACTTGTCTCAGGACATTTGCATGGGGTATTTCTTGTTACTTGGAGATTTTGTCCCAGATGTCCCCAAGGCTTGTTCTCCCACATCTTGCAAGTCTTTGGTAAAAGTCCCCTTGTCAGGAAGACCTTCCCTCATAGAACTTATTTGAAATTGCAACTCTCCCCAATTTGGAAAATCTTATGACTCTCCCATGCTTCATTTTTAAAAGCACCTCTCACCTTCTCATTTATTACATAATTATTTTGTTACATTACATTACATTAGGTATTTATTGCTTTAATTTTCATAAAATATGAGACCATTATTTCTCAAAATCCAAGATTTGTTGAAAATACATATTATATGATGATGCTATTTTGGAACTCTTGCATGTGAACTGTACTTCTAAAGTTGGGCAATAAGGATGCATTTCAATTACTCCACTGGTAAAATTTTACTTTTAGGTTTTCCTCTGTTTTAATTAGTTCTGCTATCTTCTTTCCTCACTCTGCTTCAGCTTTGCTCGCCCCCTTGCAGTTGGCCAAGTTCACCAAGCATGGTCCTTCCTAAGGACCTTTGCTATCCCCTCTGCCTGGAAGTCTCTTCCCTGTATATCCACATACCTTGGCAACCTATTAGCCATGACCCAGAACAAATTGCAGAACTTTCTGTGCCTCATTTTCCCAACTCTAAAATGAGGAAAATAACATTATTCCAAAGTGTCATTGTAAAGATTAAATTAACATATGTACAGTAATTAGAGCAACATGTGGCATAGAGGGAATGCTATAGCAGCACTTGCTAGTATAGTTTGTACTAAAAGTTCCCAGCAGGTGTTTAGATTACCTTACTCACCCTTCATAAAATTTGAAAGGGGTATTTATAAGGCACTAAAACATACTTTTTGGATTGTTAAATGTGAATTAATTTGGTTCTCGATGGCAGAAATGACTCCGAACATAAATTATGACTGTTTACAATCCTAAACTATTAGAATGTTTTCAACAAACTCATATACATTTAACCATCTGTTTCGTACTGTTTGCTTCAGACACATGCAGTGGCTACACTAGCCCACTCCCAATGGGCCCTGCAATACCTCAAGTGTCTTCTCAGTCATTTATACATATGGGAAATGATCTTCCATATAGTTTTAGAAATAAGTACTTTTTACTGTGGAATTAATCATTTGAATAGTGGATACAGATGGGTGGTAAAAATAGCCCCAAATTTGGAGCCAGAGATGTGGGTTTGTATATCAGCTCCACAACTGCACATCTGCATGTTGAGTAAGCACATACTTATCCATCCTGAGACTCACTTTCCTCAGCTGTGAAAAAGCAGCTAATGCTTACTAAGTTTATTTTTCAGAACTCTTGGGAGAATTAAATAAGATGTGCATTAAAATGCATTGTTAATCTCTATATTATTAATAATAACATTGAATTGTATTTAGTACTGCCATGTACCATGCGCTTCGCTAAATGTTTTGCAAAAATTATAATCTTTCAGAAAGCAAAATTTCTGTTGCATGTACTATGATTATCCTCATCGTTAGATGAAGCAATCTTAAAGAGAATTCAAGTAACTTGTAATTTAAAGAAATGTTCAAATATCTACACATGAGCACTCTTTCCAAATTGTGTGACTAATCATGACAGTCATTACTAACAATTATGTTAGATAACACAAAATTCAGTGTAATCAAAGCAAGATATATTGTGAAATAACAAATACCTATTAATCAACATAAAAATGATAACTTTGGTATAAATATTATTTGAAGTTGTATATTAATAAAACAATAATATGTCATAAAAGATTTTGGGGGACGCCTTTAAGTGAGATTTTATATACAATGAATATGCTAAAGTGTTCTCTCTTTTGTGAGAAAGTAGATGAGCTGCTTTCTTTCATAGATACATTGTCCAGACATTTTGAATACCTTTTATGTTGAATGTATTTGTACAATTTATGGGCACATTTTACCATGGCCAGTATCATTCCATCGTGTGCATCATAATTGATTAAATGAGGGAGCAAAAAAATACCCTTTTCCGAGTCTTCTCCTTCAGGAACGGCCGGATCACGGTGTATAGGGCATGGATATACCACGGTTGGTTCACAAAGTGAATTCCTCCAAATCGTGCTGGAAAACTATCCTAGGGTAACACAGAGAAAAAAAAAATTAAACTTTAGTGTAGTGAAAAGATTTAGATGATATGAATAGGGCGTAAGAGTATGATATGAATAGGGCGTAAGAGTATGATATGAATAGGGCGTAAGAGTATCACTGTGGAAGGGAAAAGGTTTTCTGGTGGATGTGTGGGAGTGCTGTATATTATATATATACATTGCTGTGGTCTAGGACTCCTGTGAAGAAAAGCTGAATAATTAGGGGGGGGGGAAAAAAAAAAAAAAAAGAAAAAAAAAAAAGAAAAAATAGGATGTGGAATTTTTTCAAGTCAACATTCTTTATCTAAGTTCTTTATCTAACTTTATCCAAGTTCTTTATCTATCCTTTAAACTCATCGCTATATGCCATTCCCTAGTAAGGGACCATGACATTATATTGGGCTTCAAATTTCGGGGAGTTCTGGATCACAGAGTGTTTCAACAATGGCAATGGAGGGATACTGGTATGGGATACCAATGACAGGTGATATATGACTGACAGGGAGCGGTACAGAACATATGTCCAGGGTGCATGGCAATGTTTGGATATACTCATAGTGGCAACAATTAAAAACCACAGTAGGGGGGGTACTGGGTTCCTGGCCAGTGGTGCTCTGTCGTGGTCCCTAGGGGAGCAACGACAGTCTCCCAGGTACAGTGGTGGGGACCGGGAGGGAGTGAGGGTTCAACAGTGAGCCCCTGATACTAATGACTATGCTTGTGAGCTGATAAACCCTAAATAATAACAAGGCCTAGAGCAACTTTGTGCCTGGGAATTTCCTTCTGTCAGCCTTCATGTTACTCAAATGTGGCCAGTCTCGAAGCCAAACTCAGCATGTAAATGCAATGCCTTCCCCCCAGCGTGGGACATGACACCCGGGGATGAGCCTCCCTGGCAATGAGGGACCACTATCAACTACCAACTGATGATGCAACTGGAAAATGACCTTATATGGAAGGTTCAATGCGGATCAGCAGAATATCCATGTCTACATAAAATACCATGACTTTAAAATGCTGTTTGACCTAAAGTAAGGGGGAAATGGAAAGGAGAAATGAGTTTATATGGCTACGAGTTTCTAAAAAAGAGTCTAGAGGCTGGCAGAAGGTTTGCCCTCATGCACAACTGAGCAGAGTCAGAGAGACAGATAAAGCAGATACAACCCCCAGATATTGGTTCCTTTGAGGGCTAAAGAGACCCATGGGAGTTATGGTCATGGCCGATGGGGTTAACTACCAGGGCAGATGGCCCCTCTTTGGAAATGGTGTTTATGTGTGATGAATCTGGACTCAGATGGGATCTCCCTTCATAAGACTTTCATGCTAATGTGCTGGAGGTGCAGTTAATGTTGGGGTTTAAGATATATTTAGGGGATTTGAATCTCTGGACTGACAATGTGATAGCCAGATCCTGAGCCTCAACAGACTCCAGCACCTACAATCTGATTTATTGGACTTACCACACTCAGCTAAGATGGAGGTGAAGAAGGACAACCACCACACCATGGAGCCTAGAGTGATTACAACTGAAAATGGGAGGATTGCATCCAGCATCCAGGTGGAATCTGAGCCTCCTCTTGACATAAAGGTGCAATGGACACAACCAATCCAGTGTCCACATAGAAGAGGTGGCATTGGATTGGGAAAAGTGGACATAATGGACAAAGGGTATGGGGAAAGGCAGGAAGAGATGAGAGGTGGAGGCGTCTTCGGGACATGGAGCTGCCCTGGATGGTGCTTCAGAGGTAATCACCGGACATTGTAAATCCTCACAGGGCCTACATGATGGAATAGAGGAGAGTATGGGCCATGATGTGAACCAATGTATATGAGGTGCAGAGGTGCCCAAAGATGTACTTACCAAATCCAATGGAAGTGTCATGATGATGGGAACGAGTGTTGTTGGGGGGGGGGGGAGAGGGGGGGTGGGGGGGTGGGGTTGAATGGGACCTCACATATATATTTTTAATGTAATATTATTACAAAGTCAATAAAAAATTAAAAAATTAAAAAAAAAAAAAAAAAGATTTAGGAAAGGTCATATGGTATGAAAGTTCTTTATTCCATGCATTTAAATGAGACTATCTATAAATCTAGGGAGAAGAATGAAGGGGACCATTACCCAACCAAACACTGTCTCTTTCCTATAATAATGGAAGCAATGTGTAAAAACAGCAAATTCTTCCCAAGAATAGGTTACTGATAAGAATTTCAGCATTTTTAGGAGCACTATACGTTAAACTTGCAAACTGCTAACAGTCATTGCAGGTCAAGAAATATAAATAAAAGACATTACAGCTTTGTCAAATAATTTACCTACCTTGGATAAATGTACTTAAGTTAGTTATATTAAAATTCATTTAAATTAAAATACTTTATTAAATTTTAATGCACTCATCTGCTATATTAGCACTGCCATATATAAAAACTGTATATCTTCCCTTTATCTTATTTTTCCAACTTTACTGTAAACATTCTCCTTTCCTTATTTCAACTATTAAAAAACAGAAAACATGCTTAAACAAAATAAAGACCTAGAGTTGCATTGTAAAGAAATTTGGGGGTGCATTTCTCTAAGTTACAGGAAAGTCAAAACTCTCGCGCTCTCCCACACAGAGACTGTTCTAAAGCCAGCTTCCTCTTCAGTGAGAACTCGCCTCATGTGAGGTTTGGATCTGAGGTAACATAGAGAGGTGTTTTCTTCCTATCCATCACTAGATAGTTGCATCCTTAACCCACTCCACAATACGAAAAGAAACCTTAAGCCCAGTGAACCACAACATTTGACCCTGCACTCGACTAGTTATGAATTCCTGCTACTATTTCAAAATTCCACACTGAACTGGCTGCAAGATCTTCTTTTAAAAACTAAACCACCGGGAAGAGTTTTTCAAGAGGCTTCACCAATAACTGACATTCTGCTGGATCCTACTTAGAGCACGAAGAAGAACAAAAGAAAAATAAATGAACCAAAGAAATTGAAGATGTAATGTCTTTTTTCAATTTAAATTTTCTCTTAAATGAAATTTTCCAGTCAAAAGCACGGCATAACCCTGTTGAAATATTCTGTTTTTGCTCCAAATATGTTTATGTGCATGTGAATTAATTATGGTTATGCATACTGATTTTCAGAGTTGTTAAGGCAATTTTTATCTGAGTATAGTAACAGTACTTTGAAATACTGAGAAAACAACAGTACTTTAAAAAATAAGTAAATTAGAAGAGCTAAAGGTAAAATGTGTCTCCTTTTATATCAGTACCTTCCTTTGTGAATGTGTGGTTTTCATCTTCAAGAGGTTATTACAAATAGAAATAAATCATGTGGAAATGCAGATACATTATGTTTTTAAATTATGAAATTATGTATACAATAAAATAAATAATAAGCTAAGCACCCATATGCCCCCCACTCAGCTTAAGAAATAGAACATGTTCCATAATTTTGAAGTTCACTGTATTCATATTCTTTCCCTTCCCCCACATTTTAAACTTGTATATTATAATCCTCTTGCTTACTTTATATTTTACTGTGTTTCTTTTTACCTCTGAATACATTGTTTTTAAGTACTTAAGCTTTATAAAACATCATCACAGTATATATAATCCTCTGTTGTCATACAACATTGTCTTTGAGGTTCATTGTTTTTGAGGTTTATACACGTTGATTGAGTGCCTCTAGCTCATTGTCACGCTGTATTCTATTGGATGGTCCACCAAAATCAATTTTTCTCCTATCCATGAATGATGCTTTCCAGGTTTTTTGTTTGCATGTCTTGTCATGACCAGTATTGTTGCTCTAAAGATGGCATTCTTAGCTATGTCTCTTATCCATGTACAAGGGTATTTGTAGGGTATTTAACTAAAAGGAGAATTCTGAGTCATACAGTATATATGTCTTCAACTTTAGAAAACTGGTAAGTGCAATTGTATCAATTTACACCCAGCCCACCAAAAAAGGCATGAAAGTTCCAGTTCTTCCACATACTCACACTTGGTATTATCAATCTTTCTAATTTTTGCCAATCTAGCAGGTATAAAATAGGTTCTCATGTGGCTTTAATTTGCTAGTTTCTTGGTCTTTGCTCATTTTATATAATTCCATCATCAACATTGTAATATTAATATTTTATAGATAGGTATTTTATTTTTCAGCCCTTGAGAGTCTAAATAAAGATATTTGCAGTTTCTGCTGACTTTGGTTCATGGTGTCTTGTTTTTGGTGAACTCGTATTTGGCTAATATCAATTTTGGGGAATCCTGAAGGAGCTGGCTTGAGGATGACTTTCTTCAAAAGAAGATCCTGTATTAGCTTCTCTTGGGTGAAGTTTATATATAAATATAAATCTCACACTCATTTGAGATAATGATGGCCTCACATTACCACGGGAAATCATTATCATCATCATCATCACTAATATTACAATTATTCTTTTTTCCACCTGGATATGGGAGTTTCAGAGAGTTTTCCCTGAAGGTTTCTTGACCAGCAGGAGTTTTCCTAGCATATCCTTTCCCTGAAAACGTAGTTCCTGGAGGAATACAGAGTCTCAGATCCGGTCCCCTACTCACCCTCAATTTGTGCAAGCTTCATGTCCAGCCAACCACTATTCTCTAAACCTCTATGTTACTGTGGAGCCTCCAAGCCACCCAGGCTCCACTTGATTTCCTGGCTTCCAGAAGACTACTGTGTGTGTTTGGCTCTGGGGGATTTGTCACTTGTTCCTGAAATTTCAGCAATATATCTGCAAGTATATCTGTTGGGATTTAGCCAACATCTTATGATTTCATGGCAGAAAAATCTTTAAGAAGTTTTATCGTGCTGTACTGCCTGAAGCAGAAATACCTACTATGTTTTTGTTAGTATGAATTTACTTTTTGTTTTTACCTCAAAATAAACGCTTAACATTTTTCCAAATAAGGTCACATGTTGAGGTACTGGGAGTTAGGACTTTAACCTATCTTTTGGGGGGACACAGTAAGTTCCCTTAAAAGTTAGCTCAGGAAACCACTCTTTCTGATCCTTTCACTTCTCTCTCTTGTGCCTTCTGGCACAGAATCTAAGGCCATCACTGTCCTGGTCACATCACTTAAAATTGTCTCTTATTTGTCTGTCTCCACCACTAAACTGTGAGCTCTTTCAGGGCTGAGGTCATGAGCTCTATTTGGTATAAGTGTCCTTGGCCTGACTTCCATTTCTACCCACGTCATGCCCCACCCCATATGGCAGGTGCTGGAAGGCTAAAAGTACAGATCTGTAGCTGGGATTCTGAATGGT
The DNA here is from genome assembly GCF_030445035.2 of Dasypus novemcinctus. NCBI lineage: Eukaryota > Metazoa > Chordata > Mammalia > Cingulata > Dasypodidae > Dasypus > Dasypus novemcinctus. The sequence goes on along the minus strand of NC_080683.1, from coordinate 100,950,597 downwards.
ATGCACTTGAATAAGATTTGAAGGGCAGAAGGGAGGCAAAAGTCACCTTCCTGCAAGAGAAGCAGTTGATAAGCAAGCTCTTAGGGGCGAGACTGTAGCAAAGGCTGGGCCTCATCTTCGGCTTCCTAGGCGCTGCTTCGGAGGGGGAGAGGCTGCTAGGAGGTAGCAGTGAGGGTGCAGGTAGTAGTTTCTTGACTTGAAACCAAGCGTTCAGCCACAGTCCCCCCCCCGACTTCCATTCCTCCAGCTCCTCCAATAAGGGTGTTAGCACCTAACTCCTTATGTTAAATTCCATTTTCCCTGACCTATCTAGACAGATTTGGTTTTGTACAGTGAGCGCTAAGCTACATTGTACCTGACTCATCCTTATATTTCCAGCATCTTGAAAATTTGGGGTAGCGGGAGGGCGAAGACATTTGTGGAGTGAAGGAAGGGTGGTGAGAAGACTGGAGGTCAAAAAATGTTTACTAAACAGAATAGGCTCAGATAACTTAAGTTTACTTACTACTTAAGTAAACATTATCTACAAAATGGGAATATTTAACCAATCGTTAATTGCTAACACAGCTGTTACTGGCTGAGCACACCCCCTAGGTACTGAGCTGCCTTATTAACTATTGTTCCTCACTTTACAAATGTGGAAATGACATGGAAGTAATTTTATTATGTAGCTTACTGGGCAGTTGTTTGGCCCTAAATAACTCTACATAGTACAAAATAATAATCAAAATAACAGAAACAATATACTAAATGCCAATCATTGACTGATAAATTCACTGTTCTTCACTGGAGAGAAAGAACAAAAACTGTACCCTACAATTAGTGAGAGTATAGCCAAATGGATTGAAGAAACATAATAGAATTCCCACCATCTAAAAACTTTTGCTGATTTACACAGCTCCCATTCATCTTACCCTGGAGCAGAACACTTTGGGCTTGATACACAGATCGTTTTGCTTGAATGCTTCAGTTAATGGAAACTTGGCCTGCCAAGGCTCTACTGAACTTCAGAATATTTCCAAGCCTCTACTGACCATAGATTCAAATAAAATTCTCCTTTGGGAGAAGTATTTGGAATTATCTCTGGCATACAATATATGAGTCGCCTTAAGAGTTGACTGCTACTGCAAGCAATTGCAAAATGAGGTTCAATCAAAGCAAGTCTCCACCATCTCTTATGGGCACCATAGACACTAGATATATTATGTGTGTGTGTGTGTATATATATATATATACACATATATATATGTAAATCATTCACATAATTCTAAAAAAAACAGGTTTGCTTTAAATACTTAGTTATTCAAGAAGCAAACATGGGGGAAAGTGAATAGCATATTATTCAAATTATCTTTTTAATTTTGATGGAAATATAAAAATTATGTCTTCAATTAATAATATTACAAGTAAGTCATATTTGGGAACAAAATAAATCAATATAATTCTGGAAAGATCCGGGTACACTTTTTAGCTAAATATCAGAGTAAACAAACTTGTCTTTATGGACAAACCTCTATAGACTTAAATTCATAATTCTGGACTTGTTTCACAGGTAAGACTGTCTCCTCACCACTGGCTAGGGTACCCAGAACAATCAACTACATTCAGAAGCATCACAAAGGGCAGAAATTTCATGTGTTACCCATCCATTCATCCATTAGGCTTTTTTGTTTTGTTTTTCTTTTGCTTTTACTGAAACAGTTCCTACGCCTATGTGCAGTACTTCAAAATATATATAGTGATAAAGTGTGGTATCCAGCACCTAGAAATTGCACTTCTAAATGTATCACTACCCCCATTTACACTGAGATGCAAAATACAATTCTTTTGTGACTTCCTTTAGTATAAACATAAAAATATCTATTGCAGAACTTTCGAATTAAAAAAAAAAGGATGATAAAAATAAAATCACTCATAAGTTTACCAATCAGGGACAAAGGGAATACACTAATCATCTGAGTGAATCCATCCATTTATTTTCCAATTACGTCTTACACAGAAGAAATGAAACTACATAGCAGTCTGGAATTATAACAACAGTTATTTATAAAGTATCATAGGTGTACACCACATGTAACATGACTCTCTCTAAAAGTCTGCCTGGGCAAAGAAAGCAGAAAGTGATTACTGAAGCACCTAGTACCACTGTGACCCTCAGCAGAATCACCATTAGTTGCCTTCCAACTAGTTACTAAGCTGGCCTGCTTTGACATGCTAATGACACTGTGCTTCATACATATGTCTTTTGGGAGTACCCTTTCTAGCTGGTATAATAGTATTTGTATGTCTTGTGTGTATCTCTTAGCATGTGAATTAGCTATTTGTAAACATGCCTTAACCATCTTCTAAAAGGTTAAGATTTCTGAGGGAAGTAAATCCCCTCCAAGTTCCAAAGCCTTGCCCCACCCTGCATAACTACCTTGCGATGAAGGGTCTGAAATTGAAAAGAATTAGAATTATAGAGTGATTCTACATATTCAGGCTTATCAGTCATGGACAGACAGATCTAGTAAATCTATTCACTTGCTTTCGTGAGGGAAACAGAATTTTATCAAAGCATTCTTACTAGTGTACTCTGCCAGGAAACTATTTAATTACAGCAAATTGGAAAGTCTCTTTCTGTGCTTGTTCCATAAACTGTTAATAAGCTATGTAAATGAATGCAAATAACAGATTGAAAACAAAGGATCTTGACCCTGGTACAGAAAAAAAAAGTTTAAACTGGATTTGTGCACATGCAAGAGAAGGCTCCACATCCTTCCTCTTAACTTCTACGTGCTCATTAAAACCTCGGGCTACTCAGGCAGACACATAATAAAGGAACTTGATTAAATGCAAAGAAATGTGTAGAACCAAAATTTCATACATACAAACAAGGAATTACTCTGATATATAGAGAAAAAATAGATCAATAACATTTTCTACTACCAATCAATTTAACATTTAGGATTTTGTCATCAGAGAAAAGATCTTAAAAATTAATCGAATGGTTATAAAACATGAATGGTTATTAGACATGGCTATTCAATCCTATTACAGGAAACAAGCCAGCTTCCATGGTATATCATATTGTTATTTCTAAGTAAGCCCTTTGCAAGTCTTTCTAGTTGATGAACAATCTCTGAAAATAAAAAGCATGTAAATCACATTTAAATTTTCATGCTACTTCAGTAACTAATATCTTAATTTTGAAAAGTACTTTTAAAAATAACATGTCATTATCATGATTTATCACTTAAAAATGATTAAAGAGATATTTAAAAGAAACATGAATTTCCCATTGACAGGTGGCATTAGGTAAAATTATTTTTAGAATTTTTAGTTTTTGACATACAATGTATTTTTTAATGATTTTGCTCCCCAAAATGTTGAGAAATCTTTCTTTCAAATGTGAACTAAAATGTAGATAACTTTTTAGATTACATTTTTTATTTGCAAATTGACGTTCTAGGTTTGCACTTGCATACTGCACAGTTTCTGGTTAATTTTAAGACATTTGGCAAAATGTCTGCAATTGTTTAAATGGTCTACCACGACCACAAGTAAGACAACGTGTATTTTTCTTAAGAGTAGTCAACAGAATGTCCTCTACCCAAAGGCACATATGTATCATTTCTAACATTTCTATTTAAAAAAACAACCATTTCCCCAATTCTTTATGTACCACTATTTGGTGGAAGAAGACTTCATGACATATGACTCCTACTAAATCTCTTTTTGCCCTGTCACTCCCTTCCTATGGAATTCGGTTCTTATTATAGGGATATGCTAGCTTTGCTCTTTTTCAATCCTAGGAGTCCTCTGTTTGTGTGTTTTTGTTTCAAAGTTAATTAGAAATGCCCAGGTGCAATGATGTTACCTGATCTTCTCCTTTACAGAAAGCTTAGATGGACTTATTAGAGAAACATGAATCTTCAATACAAATTACTAGGAAAACTGCCATAGGATTCTTAGGTGCTCAAGGATCATGTCCTGTAACTTGTAGGTGCTTTCAGAAGAGCAGGTCTCACACCAACATCTTGAAGACAGAGGAATTTAGCTGTATTGCTTTAGTGATTCCACAGTCAGCATTTATTGTTTGGACCGGGATAGTTTAGTGACTTCCACTCAAGAGAACTAGAAGGAATCTTTTCAGGCCACTCAGAACACGGTGGTAAACAGGCCTGCTCCAGTTCATGAAGCTACAGACTCAGAGGAAGAAGAGGCGTAATCCTTTCCCCATACAAGATGACACGTAATTACCACGTGCCCATGTGAAAATAAGAATTTCTTGCCATTCTTATCATTGCAATCTTAACATAGACTAACGCTTGAAATGTTTAATTTTTTTAATCTTAAGATACAGTGGATATGGTTGTTCATTTTAACCTACAAAGAATAACCTCATTTCCTCTTACCACTAAATAATCACTTGTTAATAACACTTATATGCTGATTCTGCAAGAAAAACACAATGCTACTTCATTCTTTCTTTATTTTTCTATCTCAAACCACTGGTATTGAAGTAATTTATAACACTTTTTGGCGTTTATGTCTCCAGTGATAAATCTACTACCTATTAGATGGGTGTGTCTCTGTCAGCACACAAACTTCTGGGCCTCCCTCCCAGCTACATATACAAAATTACCAATTGGACCAGAGAGATCATTCCAGAGAAAAGCCTATTAGAGAGAACACCATGACTGTATGGTCAGAATCCTTGAAATGTGGGAGGTGGAATTGACTAGGCTATGCTAAAATATCAGGTTTACTCCACTTTCAGATGAATCGGTATTTGATTCTGATTTTCCTGCATCCACAGTTGAACGCTTGGTGCTGGCTAACAACACTGCAAATTCAAACTTATGAGCCCTGGACAGACCCTGGGACACACTGCTGGTGGATTTGTATGAACGCAACCCAGTACCTGGTAAAAAACACTGA